>NC_088260.1:3986000-5313000 GCF_036013445.1 Caloenas nicobarica
AAAAAAAAAAAAAAAAGACATTTTAGCATTACTGCAGTTGAAGTTGCAACCTCACAAGCCAGTACCTGGCTGCCAAATGTTTAGGCTTCCAAAAGTCTCAGAAGCATTTATATTTGCAGCTCTCACTGGTTTTCCAACTTGATAACCTAAACATAGAACGGAAAATAGTGAACATTGTATAAGAATCAATAAGCATTAGCATTGTTTTAATAATAAATGTTACCAGTCTCAAAGTAAATGAGCAGACATTGCCATTACAGCAGGAATACACTCACTTGAAATAATATCTATACAACAAAAGCCTAGAAACCAATCACTGCTATTCCAATTGGCAGTGCAGTAAGACAGAAAGGTGGGGACCAGCAACATAAAGAATTATGAAAGGGATACAAAACATCGTCACTGATAATCTGTACAGTGCAGATTTTTTTTTCTTTTCACTTTTAAGAGACAAACCAAAATATTAGTACCTGGATCCCTCAATGGTTCTGCTGCATTAGTACTCTCTAAATTTAGAAATCTGGCTGTGAATCTCTGTGTCAGTATTTCTGGTAAAAGAAAAAAAATCTAACTTTACTTTGAAATAAGTAAATTAGCAAAAACTATGTTCTACGTAGGATACAAACTTCCATCCTTCATTAGTGAAAGAAGATTCAAAATAACACAAATTGATGGTAATCAGCCCCACAAATTTTCTTTCCAGAGTCCAGGGGAAATTGTTTTTAAGAAGTATTAGTAAATAAGAGATTCCATCACAGCATTTCCATGCTGAAAAATAAAATAAAATAAAATAAAATAAATCTTAAAAGAAATTTCATTATACCTCCATCGCATAAACTTCCGAGGAAGACTGTGACATTTATTCGCTCTATGTTCTTGTCTTTCCAAATGAATGTATAATGCTCTGCAAAAGTTACATTTTGACACAGAACTTCAACAGTAGGAAGGCTTTCTGGGGAAAAAAAAAGAAAAAAAAAAGATATCATGAAAAGCACTGCTAATTAGAAAGCTACGTTACTGTAGCTGAAAAAGAACACATTAAAAACTGTAGCAAAACTCTGGAAATCATAACATTTATCTTTTTGAGAATTTCTTTTACTGTTTAAGTCCCATCTTATGAGGACGGTGTGACAGTACAAGCCCCTGGCTTATCAATATTTTAACATTGGTGGTTCCAGATCCTTTTGTAGCTAAACCTCTCCTGAAGAACCCAGCGCTGGACTTTCCATCACCAGCTGACGCTCTTCTCTGGACTCAGGACTCTCTCTACATTCATCTTATCCCTCCCAGGGAGCCATCACTGCCCAGAAAAACACATTAGCTTGGATTCCATTAGTTCTATTTGTGTTGCATTACCCTCCTGCTGGCTGGGAACCGCTGTTCTACAGCAAATACCTGCTTTATTGGCTGAAAAAGGCCCTTAAAAGACACAAGAGCTTACAAAACAGACAGATACCTCTGCTTACAGTCTGCCCATCCCACTAACAAGTTCATCATAGAGATGTTTTTAAAGCATTCTTTATATCTTTTTTTTTTTTTCTTCTCAAAAATTACTTTTAATATAAGCTAAGGGACTCTATTTCTTGACCAACTTTAAATGAAGTTGGTGTAAATTAAGCCAGTAAGCAAAACAGTTTACTTTTTGAGCATTAGATAACGTAAAAGATCCCTCCTAAGAATTGCATCAGGTAAACATGGTAGGCATCAAAATAATCGATTTCTTATATAGTTCAGGTTATGTAAGAAACATATTGGTTAAATAAGAGACCTACCACTTTCAGTGATGAACTTGCCCGTGTCAACGATAGTCCTATAGATGACATTTTGTTGGATGAAGTCTGAGAATAAAAACCAAACACTGCAGTAATTCTGACTAATAAGAGAGACTGACATCCATGATGCAATCCTTGTTATGAAAATGTAGTAGAAAATTAGTAAAGAAGAAGATTGGTAAAGAACCAATCAGTTTATGTATTTTGAGAGCACAGTTAGTTATCTCTGAGTCTGACAAAGATAATATCGACAAAAAAAATTAGACAATTACATAGTGTAAAATAATATTCATGCTGCTAATCAGATTATCTCAAACTTCAGAAGGATACTTCATAAGTATATGCTTTTGTCACACAGGTAATGTAATTCTAAAACGATGATACTGCACTCTCTTGACAGAAAAAGGGCTCTGCAGCGGCCTGAAAATAGAAAGTGGGAGAGGTGCTGTTCTGAGATGTGTAGCCATAACCAGTACAAGTCAGATAAATGGGAAACGAGGGTCGATCCCTCTATTTCTTGTCTCCTAAATCCTGGGAAATAGTGGGACACTTGCAAGAAGGTCATCAGAAACAGGAACAGAACATCCCCAAACACTGAACTACAGTCACCAGAAAACGAAGATCCTATTTGTATTACAGCTACTATGTCTACAGCCCTCGGGTTTGTTCTGTTCCAGCAGCTCTGAGAATCACAACAGGCATTTCTGTCAGGGTTTACGCAGTGTACCTCCAGTGCCCGTGTTTATCCTCACATCGTGGGGCAGCCCTTCCTTATAAGACGCTCGATCGGAAAGGCATTTGGCATCAAAGTTCTGGAGATATGCAACGGGGGCGTTTCCAACGCACTGGCCAGCCAAGGATTGCTGCAGGTAGTTCAACAGAAATATGTTGGACCCTTTTCTAGTCCCTTGCTTTTCATCTTAAGACTATTTGTTAGTGAAATCCTGCAAGCATGTACTACAGCCACATGACACTTTGACAAACAAGTGATCTGATGTTATCAAAATACCTCAACCTGTAGCAAGAGAGAGGTTAAAATTTAAAAAGCACAGCTTTCAGATGAGTTTCAATGTACAGTATAGCTTCATCCTAATTTGTCAATAATTATAACCAATAAGTTCCTCTACAATGCAAAAGGAATTTGAAAAACGTAGAACCAGATGACTAAGATTCAAAGGGGAAACCAACTATAGTGCTCAGTAATACAGTAGGCAAACCAAAAAATACAGAAATATGATAAGCCATAAACTACTGATCAGGATGCTAAGCTTGCTTTTACTTCTTTAAATAATTAAATTACCATTTGGGGGGATATGTAGAGGGATCTGGAAGGATAATGTTTAGTTTTAATAATGAGTTTGTGCCTTTTTTGAGGGGTGACAAATATATTCCACCACTTCACAATAGCAAGTTGCAGAATCTGGTTACAAAGCCATAAGGAGTGTGATATATGGAGAATATCAAACAAACCAAGAATAACCAAGAGCTCCTAAACATGAAGTGATTACCTGGGGAATGGTAAAATACTCATTGTCTTCTGTCATAATTGGATCTCCTTGTTTGTAACCAGTGAAAAGTTTCCCGGGAGAAGTTTGTAAAGGGGTCTTAAACGGAGGAACTCTGGGTGTAGAACTGCAAATAAATTTAAAAGTTAAACAATTCTTTGCACTCTGCCTTAAACAGTTATACATTTGCTTTCATGTCCCATGTTCTCATATAGTACCAATTACATTTCTCTGTTTAGACTTAAAGTTCCTACCCTAAATTCCAATTTCAAAATAACTTTCATTATAAAAACAGGTTATATTTTTGGCAGCATGCCTAATGTATGCATTGAGAAAATAAATTTCCTTAAGACTTACGTAGAGCCATGATAAAAGTAGCCAAGAAATGGTGTATTGTTAAGAGAAGACTGTACACAAAGGAAGGGAAACCAATCAGGGGTATATTCCGTTGACTTAGAAGAGCACAGCTGATCAAAAGGTGGGTTTACATCCCCACCAAACACCCCAGTGAAACATGATCCATTGAATAACTGCTTCAAGTCTGATGTACATTCCTGAAAGGGAAAAGAATGGTCACTTTTTAGCACAGTAATTGAGATACCACAGGCACCACAGCCATACTAACAGGTAAATCACACCCATTTTGTAGAGAGAGGTCATATTTACTATTAGAAATACTGGAAAATCCAAACAAGCCCTCTAGCCCCATCTAGTCTGAAGCATTCAGTACCTCTCCCCCCAGACAACAGAAAGAGGCTACAAATTTTGAAAACACTTCATCAAATTTTATTATGAAACAAGTACCTGATCACAGCAACAGCGAACATCACACGCTCCAGCTGTCAAGTCACAAGGACAAGAGCCCAAGGGCTGAAACACCTGGTTTGGGATGACAGTTGCATTTTCTGTAAAAGAATTAAAAAAAAAATATATATATATAAAATCATATTAAATGGACTGGAATCCAAATAAATAGACCATGCGCATTGCAGTTTATTCTGACTGTATACATAACATTTGTTAAATTCCATTAATGATTTTTCAGTATCTCTTATTGCTGCCCAGGTCCCAATTTTTTTTTTGTTTTTTTTTTTTTTTTCATATATAGAGGAAAAAAACAGCCAAAATGCCATTTCTTCTTTAGCATATCTAAACACTTACCAGACACATTTCCTGTAAAGGAAGAGTTGGCATATATTTCAGCTTGAATCAGGAGATGCGCCAACATCACTGAATCACGACAAGCTAAAACTTGAAGCGTTTCAACCACGCAGAGAGGTGTCGCGCAGCAGTCAGTGGCGTTGGGCAAACATAACTGCAGGTTTTGTGTCAAGCTTACAGTCACTTTGGAAATGTTCTGAAAAAATGCAAAATAAAGTTTGACAGCTTTGACGGCTCATTTTAAATTATTCTTATTTATATGACTCATCAGCTTCTGAAAGAGAAGTTTGGGTCCCACTGTGTTTTGGCAGAGCTATAATGCAACTACATTCTTCCTGTATAAAATCAGACGTTTGTTGAGCGTGGAATGACAAAGGGTCTGCTACAGAGAAATGCAGTGAGGATGTGAACTGTACACAGAATTTTTTAAGGCACGTACACAGGTTAAGTTACCTCAGAAATCATGTGCACAATTCTAAAGAAAAGAACGAATACTGAAAAGTGAATCTCAGTTTTTACAGCTACCTTCAGTTTGAAACTGGAATGACTGCAGAGCTGAAAAAAACCCCAAGGAATTATGTATAACATAACACTGAAGGCAAGTCTAATAAATACTGAGTTCGTGCTGTATAAAACCACATTTTTATTTCTATTAGCTACTTCCAGCAGATCTGAAACAGTCTCAAATGCTACAGCCAGCCAGGAAGTACAGGCAGTTCTGGCAAGGAGGAGGCCGGCAAGGAACCGGTGTCAAAGCTGCACCTCAGCAAGCGCATCCACGCAAAGGGATATGTCAAGGAAAAAAAAGCAAGGGCAAGACATTCAAATTGGGTTGTCAGTACATTAACATCTTACTAGCGTTTCATTAGCCCTTAATATATGACAGTTCAGTCTCTCTCATTTTGAAGAATCAGTATTTTACATACCACACCAGGTGTTACATTCAAATTCCAGCCACCAGCTCTCGTACTTCCACTGCAATTTGCAAGTTGCAATATTCCTATAACAAAATAAAAATTTTAAAAGTATTCCACTGTCACTGAGAAAAAGACTAGAAAATTAGGTACGTATAAACTCCTCTGGTGCCTTCAAGCAGGCATCCCCTCAGGCCCAGCACTAATTGAAGTGCATTACTGTTTCTCCAGTAATTTTAGTGGCAGAAGAAAATATTCAGAATTCAAACATATTTATTTACATGCTAGAGGGGTGGGGAGGGGGGAAGGGGGGGGGGGAAGTGTTCTTACCTGTCTCTTCATCTACAGAACTTAAAATTACAGAAAAATTAACTCCTGAAGAATTTCCATGAAAAAATGAATCGACTCTGGGCCCTGACATGTGAATAAATGACGGCTGAAAGACTAGAAGAAGAAACAAGTCTTAACACACAATGAAAAAGGTAACATCTGTAGGACATATTTAGGTCTTACACTTGGGCTAGATTCTTACCTACCTATACTTCAAATTGTCATAAATAGCACAAAAATATCTAATGATGCCTAGTGCAGGTCAGTATTTACATTCTCACGAAATGCCAGAGCAGTGGGTTCACCATAGCCTTCTGTATTTCAAATTTACATTTGTCAAGATCTTCAGTAAACACAGGAACTAAGGCAGGAGTCTGCAGCACTTACTGGCCTATGCAGATACCACCCAGGTCAGGCAACAACATGTTTAGCATTTCTTGCTGACTTCAGCACACACATTTTAGTTTCTTGCAGGCACAAAGGGTATCAGGATGTGCCACTACCTGTGATCCCGTAATCACGGACAGTGTCCTCAGCATTTGGACATAGTTTCAAGTTCAGGGCTCCAATCAGGAGCTTCACTCGAGTTTCCTTTACAGACTTTACCAACGTCTAAAGGCTCAAAATAAGCAGCTCCATCTTTCCCAGGCGGGTCTCCCTCAGTGCTAAGCAGCAGCAGGACCCCCCAGGGCCAGCACCTTCGGGTTGGGGCAACAATTACATTAATTTAAATTAATTCAATTAATTTGCCCACGACCTCCTAGTCCCTGGGGACCCCTCGGGGTCTCCATGGCCTCCCCTCACGCCCACCCGGGCAGGCCCCACCATTAGTCAGTCAGGGAAGGTCCGGCCGCAAACCGACTCCCTCTTCCCCTCACTCCCGGCCGCCCTTCCCTCAACAGCCTCCCCCCAGAGGCCGCCGTTCATCGCGGCCCGTGACTCTCTGCACCCACCGGGGTCCCAGGCCGGCTGCCCGGGGCAGGGTGCCGCCAACAGCAGCAGCAGCGCCCGGAGGAGCGCAGCCGCCATGGCGCCTAAGGAGGCGGCGGCTCCCGCCCGGCCGCCATCTTGCAGCGGCAGCGCCGCGCCATGGCGACGGGTCACCATGGCAACGGGTCAGCATGGCGGGAAGCGCTGCCGGCGCCGCCTCACTGCACACAGGCCGCGTCATCCACAGCCAAACTTTCACACAGTAAAACTGCGGCTCTCCCTTAAAAATACCTGATATTATAGCAATATTTAACCACATTTGAAAAAGAAGAGGTTTTATTACAAAAGTTTTATACAAAGGAAATTATAAATACAGCCTTCAAAGAAAATGGAGTGTAAAGAAATGACATCAAATTCCTGTATACACATTGAGGAAAAAAAAAAATCTTTTTCTACGTAGGAAGCAATTGCTGTCCATTTTACTTTCAGGAGACATCAGTTACTAGCAACACGTTAAGACACCAAATGATACAGCTACCTTTTAAAAGTAGATTATTGTTTGTTTGTTTGTTTAAACCAAAGACATGTACATGAGTACACAGCATACCCTCATTTCTGACACAAAACACACCAAAACCCTTCCTTCTTACTTGTCAAATGCCACACGTAAAACCAGACTAAAAAAAAAAAGTGTGCCTGCTGTCATATTACATACAATTAATTTTTTGTTTTCCAGTTTTAAAATATAACCTGAAAGACTAACCAGCGTTAACTAGATTGCATTTACTGAAGCTGTTTTAAACAAAAGGGGGCCTTTTTGTTCACAAATGAAGAGATATCCAACTGAGAAAGAAATACCACAAAGACAGTACAGTCAAAGGAATACGCAGGGGAATTAGCATCTTAAAAAAAAAAAAAAAAAAAAGGGTTCTAAGCCATCTTGAAAATCTTGCTCATTTACTTTGAAATTGATGCTGTCCCAGCCCAAAAATTGCTAGCAAAAGCTAGCAAGAAGTTCAAGTTCCTGAATAAAAGAGTGTTAAGATTCTGATCCTACACACCAGAAATGGTTGTTCTTACCTTTATACCAACATACAAAAAAGAATCAAAGCTTTCTTGTCTTTGAAAATACTTCACAGTGGCCAGAATAACTTCTGCTTCACAGGGTCTGTCTCTTAACAGGCTGTAAACTTCTGGCTCCTCTCACAATTAATATTTAAAACAGCACAGGTTACATGGTAATACAGTGATATGTCACTTAAAGGGCTGTGTAGAAAACATATGATTTAAATATTTATCTCTTAAGAAACAAGTAGTAACACTGCACACAGTTCTTTCATATCCAGTAAAAAGTGCCATCAATTTCTTAAGTATATTCCATTTCATGGAATTACTGGAAGAGGCAATGATATATTTACATAATGTTGTTACACAGCTAACTTTAATTTCTTCTTCTTAGCTTTCATAACAGGCGGCAATGATATTTTGAAAGCAGTCCTGAAACGACATAAAAAAGGAACTGTCAGATACACTGAACATATTTCCACACCCATCTCTAAAACAAGAAAAAGGAACACTTACTCGCATGTGCTACAAATTGGACTGAAGTTGCAGAATACTGGAAAATAAAAGAATTTGCTTTCAGTAAAACGGTTTGTTTGAATGTAAGGAATCAGACTCTTAAGTACTTACAAACTTACTTGACAAGCACACAGAGCACACGTAACCAATTTCAATAAGATTTCGATGACAGAAGCATGCAGCTCTGTAGTCAACATGAATGGGAGGTGGAAGGACAAGCTGTGATCTTTGCTCTTGATCAGGGAGAAATACCCACTGCAAGAACAGAGAAAAAATATTTCGCAAATTGGAATGGTCCTGCTGTATTGCCTTGTCAACAAAGTCAGTAAGATTTCATATCTGACACAGGAAAAACACTGAAGTGTTTTTTAAATGACCTACCAACAAATACTGCAGAAGGGATGGCATGTGGAGCACCTTCAAATATATACCACCCGTAATGTCACAAGCCTGGATAGTGGAGAGCAGAATCAGATTGTTATGATTTATGAGATTAACAGGATATTTAAAATATCCACATACTGCTCAAGGACTGCATGTTGGAACTGTCAGATTCACTGAACTTATTTCCACACCCACTCTTGAAACAAAGGAGAGAGCTTAAGAACATGTCAAACCATATGACATCAAGAATCTATGAATTAAGATAAATGCCAGTAAGAATAGGATGTCTGTACCTGTTGTAGAAGACCTGAGTCAGACTCCAAGACACAGGCATCAATCAAAACACTCTGCAACAATAAAGATGACATGCATGAAAAACAAATTCAGCTAGGGCTGATGTAACCTCAGTGTTATTGCCATGATCTGTTTCTGCTATAAACACACTCCACATATACATGCACAAGCTTCTACAGCAGTAGGACCACTACAGCCTCAGGGAAGCTTTTTGACTTTATCAGAACACAAATCCAACCTCCAGTATGTCCCTTCTAACATACGGTAAAAAAAGAAGTAACATCAAAGGTACCTCATACACGTTAGCTGTAAGGAGAGACAAAAGGCTACTATCTGTACTTCCACAGTAACCTTTAATTGGTCTAGTAAACTATGATATGGATCTGTTTTATTTTTTAAACTTGGTTACCACTTTTCACCCTGGCCACAACAGGCTTCATTTCAAGGAGTCTTTAACTAGATCATAAGAGAAACGAACAGTTTTGTTATCTTTGCACATTAATAAAAGATAATATATATAACAATGAAATGCCAGCTTCACCTGTTTCTGTGCTGCAAAGATCACATTCATGAAATTCATATATTGCAATGCACTGTCTTCTGCAGCTTTTATGACCTAAACAAAGCAATTCAAACTTGTTAGCTCATATAATATCACTGGATTGCAGGACTAAAAGAAAACCGACAGCAGAAGTTCTTACCAAAATCCTTGATTTTATTTCTTGATTGGCTAAGTATTGAAACGAAAAAGAAATGTATTAGTACGTTGCATCTACCTCTAGAAAAGGAAGACCAAAACTGAGTAAGAAATTCAACTATTGTCAGAGCCCTTTGGAGGAGGATTTGTGCATCAGGTGACTTTCCAAAAGTTCCTCTCAGCCTCCCGATGTTGTACAGATTCGAGTTTCAGCTTTACTTGTTTCACTTGCATGCAACAGAAAATCAGAATACAAGCGTGGACTAATGATCAAGTCCTTCTAACCATCGCTCAGACCCAGTTTAAACCAACCAACTTCAAATGATGGGGATAAACCCGTACCTATTAGAGTCAATTTTGGAAATGGGGATGTGTCAAAACATATGTCTATTTGACTGTATGGACATATGCACTTATATCTCTTCTTCTAATTCAAATATTTATGTTAAGTATTTAAAACGGGAAGAGGCGTTACCTTTTACCTCTTTGGTCATCCTGTTGATATCTGTGTCAGCTGACACTAAGGAATCTACATCTATTCTTGGAAATAACGCCAGGATCCATACCACGTATTCACCACCTTAGCCAACACACATTTCAGTGACCCACAGTTATTAGGCAAACATTTCAGTTTTGGGTATTATTATAGAACAGGAATAGTAAAACCTATGTTGAAACATAATATTATAAGAAACAGTCTTAAAAATACATAAAGGCTTTGAAGATTCTGCAATCAGAAGGATACAACAAAGCGCTTTAGCAAGTGATCCTGCTAACTGAGTTTCTGTTTGCTGGCCCTTCATTTCAGCTGCAATACAAGAAAAGTTGGAGAAGTTACTTTTATATATAAAACCAGTTGCTAAAACTGCCCATGCCAAATGCTACAAGTTTGATCTTTGGCAAACAGTATTAATTCAGAGGCCTGAAATGTCAGGTACAGGGTGTCTCAGAAAGATGGACCCAATTTCAAAGCAGTGTATTGCACAATGGCAACATGTTACAATTATACAAAAATTTACAAATGGTTTAACAAGTTATCAAGCGTTAATCATTTGAAACTCTATGCCCTGCCCTTTCCAGTGGTAAGAGTTTCATTCACGGACAGTTTGTGGTTGCAGAGATACAGTGATTTCAAATTGGGTCCATTTTTTGGAAACACCCTGTGTAATAAACTCATCTACTTTACATATATTAAAATTCACATAATCAAAATAAAGGACATTCTTACAACTCCTTAACAGTCCAAGTCTTTTGCAATTCTGTATATTAAGCATAGACTTTTTTTTCCTTACTTTTTGTCATGAGATCTTTAATCTCTTCTGCAATTGCGTCATTTATTGCTGTTAACAATTCATATTTTCCATCTTTGCTGCCAGAGCAATTAGATTCCATGGAACTACCACCATCTCCAAAGAGATCTGCAACGGCCCAGCGTTTCCCAGGGTACAAGAAACGGCTGAAACAGAGAAGAAAAAAAAAAAGTATTTGTGTTTTGTCTCTAAAAAATACCATAAACTAACCAGCTGTAGACACCAATACTCTGGTATAATTTCAAATAATTTTAATACTTTAGACATTAAAAAGCAGGCAATCTTCAAACACAGAATGGAGTGAAATCCACATTCACCCCCACCCCCTTTCAAGATGTGTTTTAAGAGAATTGGCAAATAGGCACCACACTTGCACTTAGCAGTAAATCCTGAGACTCATTAATAACTGGGGATAAATATCCCAAACAGGACACTTTTGTCACTTGCATTGTCCTACTCGTCACATCTCTACCATCCCCTCTCTTCATATATTTTTAAGTAAAACTCTGTTTAAACCTTCTTTTTATCTTATAAGCCTTTTCATTTCTTTGTATAAGTCAGATTACTTCTTTCCCACACAGTTTTAGTTAATTGCTGTTCTTAAGACAATGATATCTTATGCATTTTAAATCTGGTATCAATTATATACTTCGATTCAACAAGAAAATCAGGAGACAGGTACAGGAAGGTGCACTTTAAACCTTTACACTCATAAGAAGCAACTACACCTTTCTTGTGTGTGACTGGCTATTACAGCCAGCTTGTTGTTACGATTCATAAGCAAGTGTGAATTTCCCAGTACCATCACGGCATCGATACATTTTGATAGGGTGAACTGCTGGGAAAAAAAAAAAAAAAAAGAAGTAGACATAGCACAATAACATTTACAGTTAAGAAATATATAAGTTTCTCAAGTAACTGCAGTTAAAGAACTTGAGCTTTAAGATGCTGAAAGTTCTTCTTTTCTAATGGGAAGTGATCGTCCTCCTGTACTGGGCACTGGGGAGGCCCAACCTCAAATACTGGGTTGAGTTTTGGGCCCCTCGTGACAAGAACATTGAGGTGCTGGAGTGAGTTGAGAGAAGGGAACGGAGCTGGGGAAGGGGCTGGAGCACAAGTGTGATGGGAGCGGCTGAGGGAGCTGGGGGTTCAGCTGGAGAACAGGAGCTGAGGGGAGACCTTCTGATCTCTGACCTGCCTGAAAGGAGCTTGGAGCCAGGGGGGGTCGGGCTCTGCTCCCCAGGAACAAGCGCCAGGACCAGAGGAAACGGCCTCAAGTTGCGCCAGGGGAGGTTGAGGTTGGATCTGGGGAACAATTTCTTCCCCAAAGGGCTGTGGGGCATTGGAACAGGCTGCCCAGGGCAGTGCTGGAGTCACCATCCCTGGAGGGGTTGGACAGATCAGAGATGAGGTTC
Organism: Caloenas nicobarica; assembly: GCF_036013445.1. NCBI lineage: Eukaryota > Metazoa > Chordata > Aves > Columbiformes > Columbidae > Caloenas > Caloenas nicobarica. The sequence continues at coordinate 3,998,294 of NC_088260.1, forward strand.
TCAGGGACGTGGGTTAGAGGTGAACTTGACAGTGTTGGGTTAATGGTTGGACCTGATGATCTTGAAGGTCTTTCCCAACCAAAATGATTCTATGATTTAGAAAAAAATCTTTGAGAAATACACAACACTAGGTTGCTATTTTTAAAAGTGTATCCCAATATCCATTATCTCTGTTTTAATAGACAACATTAGCGTAGTTCGGAAATCAAAGACTAATCTCATCTGTTCCCTACTTACTAAGGAATCAGCACCAACCCCCACAGATGTACCTCAGCTTCTCCCAGCGCCTTCTTCCCCCACCAGATCGGGTTGGTGTCAATGACCACGACCAGCAGGCTCAGCTCATCATCTGAAAAAGCGACAACGCGGCAGCGTCACCCCGAGCTCACCCGAAGGTCCCCGGGGAGCTCAGAGGAGCCGCAGCCGCGGCGGGAACACGGGGAACCGGGCACCGCGGAGCGGCGCGGGCTCCGCACGGGCCTAGCGGAGCTTCGTTCCGGACACAGCGGGGCCGCTCGCCGTGCCCGGAGCCCCGCTCCGCCGCCTCCACAAGGAGCCCGGGGGCTGAGCCACGCTGGGCCCCGGCAGCCGCTCCCGCCTCCCGCCGCCTCACCCGCGCTCATCGCGCCGGTCGGGACGGCAGCTGCTGCCGGCACCTGGAGATGACGCCACGGTGGCGTCATCCCAACGGGTCGCGTCACGCGGGCAGCGTCACGTCCAGCCCAGGCGGGGAGCGGAGCGGCCATGAGCACGGACGGTAACGGGAGCGGGGCCGGGCGGGGAGGGCAGCGCCGCGCCGGGGCTGACGCGCCCCCCGTTCCCTTACAGACCTGATCGAGACCTTCAGGGCGCAGCTGAGGGACGACCCCGATGTGGCCTCGGCCGTGGCCGCCATCCGCGCGCTGCTGGGCTTCCTCAAGCAGGACCGAGGTGGGGCCGGGTCCCCCCTCAGCCCCGGGCGGGGTCCCCCGGGTCTCCCCACGGCGAGGCCCTGACCGGGCCCCTCCGCCTCTCCCCGCAGGAGAGACCATCCAGGGCCTGAGGAGCAGCCTGCGGGCCGCCATCGACACCCTGTCGCGGGTGGACTCCTCGGTGGCCGTGTCCTCCGGCGGGGAGCTCTTCCTGCGCTTCATCAGCCTCACGTCCCTCGAGTACTCGGTAAGAGCGCCCTGCCCGGAGCGGTACCCGCTGGGCGAACCTCCCGCCTCACAGCTGAGATCTCGGTGTCTTCCAGGACTACTCCAAGTGCAAAGAAATCATGATCGAGCGCGGGGAGATCTTCCTGACGAAAGTCTCTCTCTCGAGGAACAAAATCGCCAAGCTGTGTCATCCTTTCATCAGAGACGGGGCTGTAAGTTGGCCGAGGCCGGGGCGCTCTTGTCCTGCTGCTCTGCTCCTCGCAGCAAGGGAAGAGCAGAAGGGGAGGAGAGGAGAAGAAAGCTCATTAAAACTCCCAGCAGTGTTGTCTGATGGTGGCTTCTGCAAGTACATAGGTATAATGTCACCCAGCGCTTCATTTTTTTAAGATTCATCCCCTCCCCCTACTTCAGGTTCTGTGCAATCCAACTTTAACCTGTGATTTACTTCTAAGAGGTGCTGAGGAGTCACAGCTTCGAGTTACCATTTAAACTACTAGATCATCATCCCTTGGCAGCAGCAAGCCCGGCTCACGGCGTGGTTTGCTAACCTATAATTTATAGAATACAAGTGATATACGTTATTTAACATTGATGGGCAGCTGCATGAAGTAGAAGCCGTGACATCATTCACAATTAAGTAAAGGTTTCCCAGAGCCCAGCAAAAAAGTAATGCCTGGCTATTATTTTTTTGACAGCGAATATTGACACATGCCTACTCAAGAGTGGTCCTCAGAGTGTTAGAAGCAGCTGTGGAGTCAAAGAAGCGATTCAGTGTTTATGTTACTGAATCACAGCCAGATCAAGCAGGGCAAGTACTCATTCATTTGTGTTTTGTCTTCGTTAACAAGGTAAGGTACAGCTAGCATCAAATCTGTCACACCATGCTAGACTTGTTTGCAACATTTTAAATGGTAGTCCTCACTAATAATATCACATTATTCTGGACAAATGAAAATTAAAAAAAAAAACACAACAAGCAAACAACAATACTGGCAAGTAACTTCTATTAGCAGTATTAGGTAGGTTTTCCTCAAAGGTTTACAAAGTTTCAATCAGTGCCTGGCAACCTCTGTTTCCCTTGCAAGATAATTGATGTCTAGCGGTCTGCTTCAAAAGTAGGCTAAAATAATCAGTATTATCTTAAACATAGCAAAGCAAAACATTTAGCTAACAATGTCTGAAGATGCCAAATAAAATATGTTACTGATGGCAAGAGAGCAAGCTTTCCTTCTTCAGAGCAAACACTGTTGTGCAGGGGAAGCACTAAATCCTACATACTGGATAATACACGTTAACAAGTTTTTCAGTAGAATCAAGGATGATCGGTCAAGTGAAGTACATACTTCACTAAAATAACTTCTGGCAATGCACCCCATGCTTTATTACTTGTTTCTTACACCCTGTTGATGAAAAAGCTCAGAGAGTTTAGGTTATCTGTCATCTTAATAATAGTTCACTGACTCATCTTTATGTAGCTCTAATTCCTGACAGCTAAAACAAACTGACTTGACTTTTGTTGGCTTTGTTGTAATCTGTTTCCATTTCTGCACAATAACTTATTTTCTATTAGAGCATACATAATAAACAAAAACTACGAGCAAGGGAACACGGGCAGTCACCGGGTTTCAGTCTTTCAGATAATACTTTTCCAGCATTCTCTTTAAAGAAAAAACATTTAAGCTTCAAATTTTTTTTTAATAGGCAAAAAATGGCAAAGGCCTTGAGGAAGCTGAACATTCCTGTGACTGTAATTTTGGATGCTGCAGTTGGGTAAGTCTGATCATTAAATCTTAATATTATCACAATTTTATTTTGATTGTGTAAGTTTCCCTAGAAGCTTGTTCAAACTACAGAGTTTATTAACCTAGTTTGTCACAGTGGTCAAACAGGCTAAACAAGTTACACCTTTAGGTGCATGATTAGGAGAACGTGCCTGCTACAGAACAAGTATTTGGTGTTTGCACATTAAAATGAAAAATGGAGTCAGACCTAAGCATAGAACTTGGGAATATATGTAATAAAAAACCAAAACAGAACAAAACCACCACACACACCCAGACAGACCTGAGGTGCCACACAAAAAGGCTATTTTTTTTTCTAATTTGCATACATGATATCATTTGGGGATTTCTTAAGCTATTTCCTGAAACTAGTTCAGAAAAGTGGAAGACTGTTTGAATTACTAATTTCTGTTCTGTTCAGTATGTCATTTGTTACATTACCCAGCAAGACTTGGATTTTTTTCCCCCTTTGAACAGCTACATTATGGAGAAAGTGGACCTGGTGTTAGTTGGTGCTGAAGGCGTAGTTGAAAGCGGAGGCATTATTAACAAGGTAATAGGTAGTGAGTTTATTATATCTATTCTGTGAACTCTAAACTTTTCAAGTTGGGTTTCTTTGACTAATTTGAGGCTTTCTGAAAAATCTTTTCTATTTGGACGTTATCCAGTAAACAGCTCTTTATTGCTGGAAACTGAGCAATATTGTCACACTAGCACTGAGCCTGCATGTTGTTTTCCATCTGTCTCCACAGATTGGCACTAATCAAATCGCTGTGTGTGCCAAAGCTCAGAATAAGCCATTTTATGTGGTAGCAGAAAGTTTCAAGTTTGTAAGACTTTTCCCTCTAAATCAGCAGGACGTCCCAGATAAGTTTAAGGTAAGAGAAATTCAAATTACTTCTTAGCCAGCTAAGATGCACGCTTAGGTGTCTATGAATAATTTTCATCTAAGCATGTCTTCATTTATCTGGGTGTCTCTACTATCACTTACTTTACGTAATACAGATTGGCTCCAAGTTACAGTCACATGTCAAACAGCCATAATTTGTCGTAATACTAACACATCATTCCTAAAGCGGTTCCTTTGGGGCACAGGAGCAGCTGAGGGCAAGAAGCAGTTAAATCAGCACACTTCTGAACTACAGGTTGTACTTTATAAAGATAAAACAGCTGAGACCAGGGTGGCACCAGCCTCACTTTGAAGTAATTGACTTTTTTCAGTTTTACCACAAACATCTGCTCTAGACTATAGCACTGCTCTTGCCCAGAAGACGTTTCAACTTGCAGTTGTGTACTAACTAATGATCTCCCTTTCCTTCTAGTACAAAGCAGACACTCTGAAAACAAGTCAGAATCTAACAGAGGAGCATCCCTGGATCGACTACACATCACCGTCGCTAATTACGTTGCTTTTTACAGACCTGGGTGTGTTAACTCCATCAGCTGTCAGTGACGAACTTATTAAACTCTATCTGTAACAGAGGACTCAGCCTAGAGGATGTATCATCTTCAGTGACTATCACAGTTGTAACAACTTGAAAGATGATACAAGTTATATGGACATGGTAAGGAGACAACATTATAGGGATTAACGTAATTATCGCTCTTCTTGAGTTTTTAAAGCAAAACGTTACATATGGATGGACCACTGTTAAAAAAAAAATCCCCAAATGACTACAGCTTCTGAAGACCTAAAATAAATTAAAGGTGGGTGGAGCATTTTTATATTGTAAAATAAAATACCTTATGCTGTATTCAAACTCATCCTGAAGTGTGCTGTTACTTACTGATCTGGGGTACGTACCTGAAAAAAACAAAATGAAAACACAGACGAGGCTGGTAATGAGAATCGGCAGCTCCTGCCATGCCATGCGAGAGCTTTTGTTCTTAACCGCAGGCTTGTTTGTACGTCTTTATGGACACCAGGTCTCTTTATGAAGAAATTAGATCAATTCTGGTCTCCGCATCATTATTTTGTTACAAAAATACAGTTTTATTGAAATAGGCAGTATTTTAATGTAAAAGTGGCATTAGAATAACTGTCAACATTCAGACTCTAAGTCAGCAACAGTTTCTACTTTAAGTCTGCTCTGGTTGCCTGTTAGTCTCTTCTCAAACTCTTCTTCACTAATTTTCCCTTTTTTTAATCTTTTCAAGAGTCTCGTGTCATTCAGCAGCTCTTCCATATCCTCATCTTCAATATCAGAGCCCTGTGGGCAGTTGAAAAACAACAAATTAAACACAACCCCATAAGGTTTTCATTCTACGCAGCTGAACACAAGAGACATTTACAACTCAGATTTTGCCAAGAATATCCAAACAGGAAATAATCGCAATTTCTACCCAGGGAGTTATCCAACTCTTGATTAGACTTGTTGAGAATTGATTAAAAACAAAAATATCAAGTACTGTTCACCATTATGCCAGACCACTGACCTCTGAGGTATCAAAAAGTTTCCTAGGCTGGCAGCATTACTGACTAACATCAGAGTGCTGACAAGTTGTTTCAGTGTTTGCCTTTAAAAAGCTTCTCTATTTTTTTTTTAAGCTTTGCCTGTCAAGGTCCTAAAAAGTTAATTTACAGTTGTCAATTCCACCAGTGCCACAGCTCTCTGCCATTTGCAAGTATGTACCGATGCTACAGTAATCACATGCAGTTTAATAGAACAAGCACAGTTTACCTCTTCGCGTTTCCTTTTAGCTGTTATTTTCTTTTTCTTCTCCCTTTTGGCTTTCTGCTTTGACCAGGCTTTGTTCTTTACAAATTTTTTTTTGCCTCCATTTTCCTCTCTTTCTTTTCTTTGTTGTTCTAACTGCTTTTGTCTCTGTTTTTCTCTATTTTTATCCTTAAATGAAATGGAGTCTGTATTAACAGTGACTGGAGTAAAGTCTGGAAAACATTTTCCTCTTAGTTCAGGCATTTTTGGCATTTTTAACAATGCAAAACCTTTGGCAAGGCTAGCAAAATCCAGATCTGTTAAAATAAAGATTATGAAGTCAGTCTCCTGCTGGATAAAAAGTTAATTTCACTTAGCAAGTCACAGAAAAATAACATTATCTTATTGTATCATTTGCATTCTATACTTAATACATTTAGTAACAATATTAAGTCACTTTTATTTATCCTTATGTCAGTTTGGTCAACTTGCTAATTAAATATTTTTTCTTGAAAACAATGAGAAACAAGTTCCTTGGAAAAAATAGGAGTTTTGTCAGAATCTAATGCTGCAGAAAGTAAATTTGAGACGAGGAATCAATAGTTGAAGCTTGTGGACAATAACACTAGGTTTTTTTACTGAACTAAATACTGTCTTCTGAAAATAACAGCAAAAGATACCAGCTGCTGCTGGGAATTACCTTTTATTCGGAAGATGAGATTACATTCGTGTTTGGCATAAGCCTGGACGTAAGACACAAACGCTTTCATCCCTTTCTCAAACACGGCCCTGTCAGCCAGGGCCATGGCCTTCAGTTTGGGAAGAAGGTCTGACACGTTTGTCTGGGGCTTCATCTCCTGCATGGGACACTGAAAACCAGAAAAGAAATACAAAACCAAAGGAAAAGTTAATTTTGAGTGAGCTTTGAGCCCCTTTCCCCTTCTGCTCAGTCATTGCAATGCTCCAGTTTCACTGTTCAGCCCCACGCAGCTGTCCAAGCCCAGCAGAAGAGTTCGCCCACTGCGGCTCGAGAGGCAACGTCTTCATCTCGTGCCTTGTCAAGCCACGTTCTCATCGGCAGGGCTCTAGAGAATGTATATAACTAATCCCATAAATGCAGGACCAGACAGGGGAAATTATCCAAGATAAAAATAAATAGCTTATAAACCAATGCTGGCAGGGTTGGGGGTAGGAGTGTAAACCAGCGCTGCCCTTCTGGAAATGTTCAGTCTACACATCCTTAGAAATGAAAAGCTTTTCCTTATTCGGTGCATCACATATTCCTATTACAAACTCGATAGATAACACCAGGAGCAATCATGTTCCAACAGTTGCATTTGGTGATTAATAAGCACCTTTATCTTTTTTTAATCATGCACCTCTGCTAAAACATTATTTATGCGTATCACCTAAAGTCCTCCAAATTCTGATTTTGAAATTCCTACCAGTAAGCCTGTCTCCTTGCCCTTTCCTGCTTTGGGGTGGAATAAAAGTCTACTCACCTTTTGGTTGATTGAGAGAAAGTTAACGTAAGATTCTTCCATGGGAAGCAAAAACACAAGCGCGCTGCCTACGTTGCCGATCCGCGCTGTTCGACCACACCGGTGCACAAAGGCACTGAAACAACACGATGGAGGAGATGCTCAGTTTGATTTTAAAGTATTAGACAAAATGGAAAATTTGAAGTACTGTATACTGTTGAATTAAACCAACAGGAATCAGTAAAATGCAATACAAGAGATGTGTAGCATTCCCAGTCCATTGTTAGGACCGTATGCTAAAGCAAGGGGTATCTGGTTTTGGGGGTGACATTAAAGCAAGTTGCAGAGAGAATTATGACAACGAAAGTTAAAATACATGGAAAAGCAGCTTTAATGTGAACTTTCAATGTACTGTTCTTCAAAGAGCGCTGTCCCCGCTCTCACTCACCCCAGGGTTTCACCTCTCGTTATTTCTTCGATATTCTCCTGCTAAGCCTTGCACCAGAGAGCCTCTTCACACAAATATATGACAAACACCCATTTGACTTACACACATAGTCACGTCAATTCGCATTGGTTACAACAAAAATTGCACTGTTTTGATCTCCCTCGTTCACGCGTTACTTTGTATGTTCACTCAGACTAACTTCCAGGCAGCAATTAAACGTGTTTTCTGCAGCTGTGTGTCCCCAATTTATTTCTGAACAGTACAGTAACATGACCAGAAGTAAAGATTCTTGAGATCTGAAGTTGTACCTGGCGCTGCTCGGTGGGTCATACTGTAAAACCCAGTGAACCTCTGGAATGTCTATGCCACGAGCCATCACATCAGTGCAAACTAAAATGCCACTAGGAAGAAGAAAAAGCATATTTTCATTAAACTGTTACTTGAGAAGAGCCAGTCTCCCCCCGAGCTGTGTATTCTGCATCTACACTGAAGAACCGAGGAATAAAGTGTTTCAAAATATTTGTTTTTTGAAAAGAGACCAAATATAAGATAGTCACAGCTTTCACCAAATAAAGTTCTACATAACATAATGAAAAGGAATGTGATTTATACCACAGCTGACATGTCACTAAGAAAAAAAAAATCAATTCCCTATTACAAATTCTGTTTTTAAATCACCAGTGCATCCACAGCTGAACATAACGCTATAAATATTTTAATAAAAGACCTAAGTGACTGACAGTCTTAGCATGCTATTCTAAACAGTTGTTCTTATAAAATGCTAAAACTCAAGTCCCATCACACAAAGCTGACGAAGAACACTTTTCTGCAGGTAAATTACAGCATCATGTTGCTTTATTCTTGTTCATATAGTAACAAAACAGTATCCTGGGTTTCCACTCTGGCAATCAATCAGGAAAAGGTGATTTTTACTCCCTGCTGATGTCACTATTCGCCTATTCATACGTTCTTACCCTGAGAGCTTCCGAAACTCAGTAAAAATCTTGTTACGCTTGTGTTTCATTTTCCCATGAATGCTCATTATCTTCACTTGTTTAATTAAGGATTCCAAAGCCTTCCCATAGTATTCCACACAGGCACACGTGCTGTTGTGATAAAGACAGATATAAAAGCAAAAGATTATGCTGCATTTTTAATCTGGTTTAGACAATCAAGCTAGAGTGGTCTGAGACTTTTCAAAAATATACGATATATATTTTTTTTTTAATATGTACCTTGTTTTTATAATCAACATATAATAATCTATAATGCCTTACTTTAAAAATGCATATAAAATTTATGTTTTGCTTAATAAAGTTCAACAGAATCCTGACAGGAAGCAATGACCAATTGACAAGATATCTATTATTATTATATTTGACAAGATATCTATTAAAATTAATCACTTTTTAAATAGTTGTGTCCTTGTCAACACAGGGCACAGTTTTGGAATTTAAGTAATAAAATACTGTACTGTTTTCACAATGAAAAACACAGAGAATTACCTGAAAAAGACAAGATGTTTTTCCTGTTTGTGCTGTCGAAGAAAATGCACCAACTGACTAAATTTTTCATCTGCTTTGCAGATCTACACAATGTAAAAGAAAAAAAAAGTAAGGAAATGGATTTAATACAAAGTTTCCTCCATTCATTGTGCACTGACAAATGCCTACGGACATAATTTCTTAATACTGATCATTTGCACCACAGTTCATAACATGGAATATTTCTCTTTTATGTGTCTTAAGTTAAAAACAAATACTTAAGCTCCCTGTTTTCCCACCCCTAGCCACAATCTCTCTCCTGAAGCAGTATCTCAAGGATCCCTCAGGCCTTCCTCTAAAATCCCCAGCGTCTCCTCCCAAACCCACTCGCTATAAGCAGGACGAGAAGCCACAGTACAGCAGCAAGTTTGAGACTCCAGCTCCTCCAGGCAGCCACACAAAGCTCGCAGAGCAGGAAACAACAGGGCTGCCAATTTAGATCTTTCTCAGCTTGGTTACCGATCTTTGGAGAACCTGCAAAAGACTTTGAGACTTCTGGTTCCTCGATTAATGTGATCCTAACTGGCCAACATTTACAAACTTACTGAGAGAAACAGGGAAAAAGGAGAGGGAACAAGAAACACAGAGGTTCACACCATGTAATAGTTCTCCAGGCGCGTGGGCGTTTTCTGCGCGTTGCTCGCTGCCACTCCCTTCTCTTTCACCGATATGCGGACGGGATTGCGCAGACCTGCTCGCACCAGGTTCTCCACCTCTTGAGTCTGAGTCGCTGAGAACAGACCTGTCCGCCTCTGCTTGGGCAAGAAGTCCAGAATGGTGTTTAAACTGCAAGTAAGCACATGTAAAACATAACCATCCCAAGACTTCCCTCAGAAAGAAGCTCAATCATTGGAAATAAGAGTTTATAAACAAAGTAGCTTTTATTACAGAGTGCCAAGGATACAGCATCTTCTATTGAGCTAATTATCTTAAGAGAAAAGGGACATCAGAGGTTATTTGTTAAAGTGTTTTAAGCCATTCTAGTGCATAAATTATATGTAATCAAGCATTAATACAACATGTGCTAATACACATTAAAGAAATTGTAAACTCTTTATTCATCGAGGATCCACTTTTCCTGATTCTTTGCCCCTCTTAACAATTGCTTTATGTAGCCTACAGAGCAAAGAGAGGTAAAAACAAAGCAGAAGAAATTTAATTTTAGAGGTCATTGCTGGCCATGCTCATTCACATCAACCTTATATGAACTCATTTAAAACTTCACAAGGATTACTAGAATTTATTACTTACCTTGCTTCAAAGCCCATATCTAGAAGTCTGTCTGCTTCATCTAACACCAACACGTCCAGAGACTTCACACAACTTGCCAGATCCAGCCCATCTGCTTTTCTTCTGAACAGATCCTCCAAGCGGCCTGGTGTAGCTACAATGATGTTCCCGCTGTTTGTGAACAAAACACACAGCGGTTTTGTGACTGGGCAAGGTAAGGACTTCAGGGCAGCTGCTAACACCGTTACCACAGCACAGAGCTGCACTTGAGTGGACTGCGTTCATCAGTAAAACGGTTTCAGTTTGTCACTTCTAACTGTTTTTGTATTTCAGCGCCTTTCAGTCACTATGTCAATGTAAATGGTACCAATTCCATGTATGATCCCTTCCTATTGTCTCACTCAAGGAAAAGAATCGACAATTTCCACATACACCCTCACCGCCAAACTATAGCACCAGCAGAAGCAAAGCCCTAATTTGAAAACCCCAACAAGGAAAAAAACGCAACTGCGAGGCATTAACAAAAATTATTAACAACTCACCCGTGTTCTTTAAACTTTTCAACATCTTCCATGGGATTCCTACCGCCAATTAAAAGAATCTGACTAAAACAATAAACCAGAAAGCTTTAGGTCATCCTTTGCTAGTTTACGAATGACAGAAGTCCAAAGGAAAAGGAACTGCGGTCATGACAAGCCTGAAGTTCACTCACCTAAACCTGGGGAAGTGTTTTGTGAAACGTGATAGCACCTCATCAATTTGAATAGCTAATTCTCTTGTTGGTGTGATAATTATAGCTCCAACCTACACATGAAAAACAAAAGGAATTTGATCACGTCAAATTAAAAGCTATATCTAAGCGCAAAGAGAGCATCCCAATATTTATTTTCAAGTTTTAAACAGTTTCTTGTTACTGCTACACCAAAGAGCGGAGCACACAGTCACTTTAGGTTTATGCAATTTTCCTTATTGGTACTTTTCCTGAAGTCATCAAATCTTATTGGCATATCATAAAACCATACTCAGAAGTGAATAACTTAATCTTACCTGCATTTTCTTCAATTTTTCTTCCCGCCTGAGAAGAATTTCTAGTATGGGAATCACAAATGCTAAGGTTTTCCCACTGCCTGTTACCTGTAAGAAGGGAAACAGAGTCAGCCCTCTGCTCCAGAGACAAATCAAGAAAAGCAATGAACTCAACCAAGACAAAGTGCTCACCGCTTCTGCAGCAACATCTTTGTTATTCATGAAGAGTGGAATGGTTGCAGACTGAAAATAATAAAAGAAAAAAAAAGACACATCACATGAACAGTTGAACTGGCTATGGTGGAAGTAACCACACAGCAACTAAATCTCCCCAAGGGACATCAAAGTTTTCTGTAATATTCCCCAAGCAGAGCCCGTGACAGGAAAGCCACAGGCAGCGACTTCCACTGAACCCACTGCCTGCCCCGGGTGCCCCGGCCCATGGAGCCCACAGCTCGTCCCAGAGCAGCCGGGCTGGCCCAGGCGCCCGCAGCCGCCTTGGAGTCACACAATCATTTTGGTTGGAAGAGACCCTTAAAATCATCGAGTCAAACCATAACCTACATCTAGCACTAACCCACATCCCTGAGAACCTCATCTCTGATCTGTCCAACCCCTCCAGGGATGGTGACTCCAGCACTGCCCTGGGCAGCCTGTTCCAATGCCCCACGGCCCTTTGGGGAAGAAATTGTTCCAAGATCCAACCTCAACCTCCCCTGGCGCAACTTGAGGCCCTTTCCTCTGGTCCTGGCGCTTGTTCCTGGGGAGCAGAGCCCGACCCCCCCTGGCTCCAAGCTCCTTTCAGGCAGGTCAGAGATCAGAAGGTCTCCCCTCAGCTCCTGTTCTCCAGCTGAACCCCCAGCTCCCTCAGCCGCTCCCATCACACTTGTGCTCCAGCCCCTTCCCCAGCTCCGTTCCCTTCTCTCAACTCACTCCAGCACCTCAACCTCTTTCCCATAGCGAGGGGCCCAGAACTGACCCCAGGATTCGATGCATCGTCAAGCCCCGCCTGCCACCCCCATCCCCCGGACAGCCCCGGCCCGGCGGGAACCGTCCCCTCACCTGCACCGGGGTCATGCGGGCGAAGCCGAGCTCCCGCAGCGCCCGCAGCACGCCCGGGCTCAGCGCCACGGGCAGCGACTCCCAGCGCCCCTCAGTCACCGCCTCCATCTTGGGCGGCCCTGGCCCGCCCGCTCGCCCGAGCCCGCCCCGCGCCGCGCTCCCGCCCGCCGTGCGGAAACACCCGCCGCAGCGCTTCGGTTCCGGCCCGCGCCGCGCCGGCTCCTCCGTGAGGAAACGCCGGAGCGAACACCCCCCTTTGGTACAGCAAAAATTCATCATTTTATGGCAAGAAGTACGTACTGCTGCAGCTCGTACAGAAGCTCTGGGACACCCGAATGCCTGGAGTTGAGGAGCAAAGCTGCAGGTTTAGAATTACGTATCAGAAAAGAGGAAAGATTCCAAAAGCGAGGTGCAGGGAGATTTCTAGTAGGGAAGTTTTTCACTGCAAGCGAGCAGACTGGAGCTTAGAAAATACTGAAAGCGTGTTACGGTGTGCTCCAGACTAACGGTGCGTCCATGAGGACCAGAGGAAACAGCCTCAAGCTGCGCCAGGGGAGGTTGAGGTTGGATCTGGGGAACAATTTCTTCCCCAAAGGGCTGTGGGGCATTGGAACAGGCTGCCCAGGGCAGTGCTGGAGTCACCATCCCTGGAGGGGCTGGGCAGAGATGAGGTTCTCAGGGACGTGGGTTAGTGCCAGGGGTGGGTTATGGTTGGACTCCATGATCTTGAGGGTGTTTCCCGACCAAAATGATTCTATCCAGCTTATAGTATCGTGTTCTAACAGTGGACAGGACAAACAGCTCCTCACACCACCAATACTCCTCTGCTAATTCTGCCTTTCATCCATTCAAATTTCTAAAGGCTGCTGTGGCACTGAGGCTTTTCAAGTGTCTTCATAAATGGTTCGGTGATACAAGTTAAAAAGACATGCAGATGTGGCACTTCAGGACATGGTTTAGTGCTGAACTCAGTTTATAGTCAAACTCCATGATCCTAAAGGTCTTTTCCAACCTGAATGATTCTATGAATTACCTGTGATTTCTTCCACTTGCTCACAAAGTGGAATGGCCTTTGGATGAACCCAAGAAATCTTAAGAAATACTTCATAAGTTAAAGCAGCTTTGTGTTAAACTGTACTTCCTTAAAGTATCCAAAAAAACCCAAAACACCCAAGTTACTTTTTTTTTTTTTTAAAGAATTTGTTTATTTATCGAACCTGGGTCATATTTAGATTCACAAGCAATTTTTAAATGTACATCTTAGAATTCAATTTTAAGTGTTTTTACACAAAAATATTGGCACACAACAGTCGCAATAAGGTGTAACAGACACCTTTCTGAAGAACTGCTGCAAGTGTTCACCCGAGGTTGAAAAAACTTTACCTGGAACATGAAAACCTGTAACAAATTTTAAATTAATTGTACAAAACTGTTGTGTGTCACTTGTAGAAGCTCCCCCCTGGAAAAGACCCCACCCCACCCCCAAAAATGATTACAACTAATATACATCAGTCACAACATAATCCTGGCTCAGCACCCACATCAGACGCTTCTTTAATTTTTAAACCAATCATCAGATACCAAGGAAAATAACTTTATACAAAAACAAATCTACATGTGCCTGAAAAAGAAAACACACCAGTATTTAGCATTATGCTAATTGTGATCAGATAACGGCAGAGACTGCCACTTAACTTAAATACAAGGGCTGCATAGCATCGCAATAAACCCCTGGAATCATTAACCCTTTGGCAGCAGGAACCCAGATTTCCTGAACACTCGTGAATTCTGCAGCAGTGCCAACAGTCTGAGCTTTGGCCCTGCGGCCACCAAAGGGTTAACTACCACTTGCCAAGCCACCGCACACAACTGGCTTCCATATAAAACCTCCGAAAGGCTAAAAACCATACGATAAACATTCGGTGATGAGAGGAGAAAACACATTTTTATAGGCTATTTAATTTAAAATAACTTTGGGAATAAGTTGATGTAACTAGGACAGTTACTGAGGATTTTCTTTTAAATAGCAACTAGGTGCGAATACTAGAAGGGAAATTGTCAGCTGTCTCCTATTCGTTATCAGAATAAAGTTCCAATCGCTTCTCCTTGGCAGTTTATGTAAGTGAAGAAGGGATTATTTTGATTTTGTAACACTTACTGCAGGGTTAAAGATGTCAAAAATGCAAACAGTCATGTTAGGGCCTTGTACCGTTTCCCTAGATAGAACCGCGAGTACGAAAACAGGGAAAAAGGTTAGAAAAGACATTGACATCGCTTGTTACTACAGCTGAATTACAGCATTTGCAGCTTGCTTGGACCTCGCTTAGCGTACAGACTAGGCAGATTTAAGTGAAAAAAAATGATGCCAATTAAGTGACAAGTTTTCAGCACAGTTTTCGCTACATGAGATATATAAAAACAATTCATTTTTTAACTAGGAAGGAACATAAGCAATAAGTTTTACAGTTCAGTAAAGAGGGTTCAGAAACTAAATTACTTTTTTTGTGACCAGGATGTTTGGTAGACAGTGAACTGAAATCCGGGACCAGAAAAGTACTCTTAAACAACCCTTCGGACTTCAAAAAACCTCTTCAGGTAGTAGATTTGTCCCAGTGTCATGGCAACTAATACAAGAGCTTCAAAGAATGACCAAAGAACCACTCTGCTGTTTGTGTTGTCATTAACTGTTGGGGAAAAAAAAAATGCAATAAGTAACAAAGCATTTAAAACAAACTTAAAACATAATTTGTCATTGAAACTGAAGTATTGCACATAAACCGCTGATATTTCTCTCATATCATTATAAATGCCCCAGAGGACTCTGCAGCCTCAGAGACAAGATCTGAGAGCTGAGGGGGGATGTTTTCCTCAACAGCTTGAACCACACTCTGCAAGCAGACGTTTTAACCTCAGGTTTGGACACACACTGCAGCTTCGTTCTCTATTCTGCCCAACCTCAAAGAAGCCAAACAGAATCCCCTTGATTTTTCAAGTAACCATTGCATATTATGGTCTCAATGGTGAGTGGGGAATTTCTAGTCTCTAAAGGGTTCATCGTCTTTGGTTCTAAAAATTCAGCATTTTCTTCAATCAGGCCACTAGTAACAAAAGTCATAATACTGGAAATATCCATAGGTTCAAACAGTTTAGGAGCCAGTACTTTAATGTTGCATTTTCACATTAGAAATATTTGCCCTTTATTCTCACTGGGCTTCCCCTGCTGCACCACTTAGCACCCTCAGTCATATTTTAACACTGTATTTCAGAAAACGCGGGTTGCAATTGAGCAGTTCACCGTATTCTCTGCTTGCTAATAACAGCAGTTCTGGTCTATTTCAACTAAATATTTTAAATATACTTGGGCTCAATTATTCAGCCACACCCACTTCAAGGATGAAGCCACCAAGTCGTATCATTACTGTATCTTCATGAATACGCCATTCAAAGAATTATAGAATTTACACCTATTAAGCAAAGATCATTTTGCATAACAGTCTTAATGACATGAGAGGTCAGCCAATTTTAAGACGACTGCAAGCATCTACTACACTGTTGTATGGGGAGATCCTTCAGAACTTGCTCTAATTTTTTAATTTTATTTTTAGTAACCTGAAACAGCTTTCATGGACTTGTATTTGAAATCACATTTTGTAAGTTCATTTGAGAAGTGAGAGGCAGTTAAGTCAAAGACACATACTTGCTCTATGTATTCTTTCACGAACTTCCATGTACTCCTGTTCATGCTTTACAGCTGTCATGGCCACTGCTAACTCGTTAATCATCTCTTCTAGCCTGTTCTGATGAGCTGCGGAATAATTTCAGAAGCATCAGAAAGTCTGTCATTGACTCAAAAAATGTGTTAAAATTTATGAACAGTCAAACATCATTTCCCCTTGCAGTTCTGAAAAACGCAGTCTGTACAGCTGAAAACTTTCTATCCTTAGAGCAAAGTTTAGTTTTCATAGCGCCCCTTCTCACAACACGTCTCTGTGGTATTTACTAAGTGGGAAAACATCTTTCTCCACATCTGACTAGAAGGCAGAAGACACACAATTTAGAGTCAGTACAGACCACTTGTTCCAAATATGGGCACACTTTTCCAGAAAAACAGAAGGTAAGAACACATGAGATCAATACCACACACTAGTATCTATTTTGCCAATATTGTCCAATATATTCCAAGCAAATTATCTTAACGTTACAGCTTTTCCTAGTTGTTAAGCTTGCAAAAATAGAACAACTGAGAATTTAGCTTAAGATCATGATGCTGGCAAAACGAGATCACTTTCTGAAGCAATCACATCTTGTGATCTTCCGGTTCAGCTGAAGCACAGAATTCAGCAGACACGATGCCAAAGGGGCTCGGCAGAAACCGGCTCCAGGTTCTGGTATGTCGTGAAAGCAGAAGAGGAAAATACCAAACCAACGACAAGAGAAAACTCGCTTGAGATAGTCTGGCAAATGGAAGGATCAGAGATCCAGGATTTAGTGATTTGACTGTCAATCGCAGGATCTTTTAAAGACATTCATTCTCAAAGAACTGTCTGCTTACAAATTTATAAATCGAGTAATTTTCAAAGTCTTCTAGCACCAAGAGAAGTTCGAGATCTCATTCCACAGACGCGCTGGGCAATCGGCTCTTTTAAAAAAGCCATAAAACCCAACATATTCTCCACTGAAGGGACATACTCAACTTTGAAGCTATCTTATTACATTTTTAATTTATAAATTAAGTATTTCAGATCACAATCTGAAAATTAAGTTATTCAAAATACACACCTTGTGGGGAACAGTCAAAAAGAGGATCAGAGAATAACTCTCATACAAGTTCCAATTAAAATCTAAATTGTTGTGTAAACCACACTCACTTTTCTAATACCATAAATCCCTTATTTTCATGGCCAACTGGTCACTGCAATAAGTGTAGTTTATTAGTAAGAGAAGAAATTACAGTCACTGGGATTGTTTAAATCCACTCAAAAAACCCTCAAGAAAAAGTGCCTTAAAAATTCAAAGCTGCACTAAAATTCTTTACGACAGATATATTCAGACTCATCATTTAACTTAGTCTTAGTCTTAGTTGGGAACTTCTTACTTTGAGTGATATCAAGCACTCAGTGCACAGTTATTTACTTGCTAAAATAGAAAACAAAACTTTATTGCCCTTCTAGCTACAGCTAGTGATTTCTAAGTAACACTTGATAAGTTGTTACCCAAACCTTTAATTTCTTTTATAGCAAATGACAAGTTTGAGGTTTTACCTCTTGTAACATTTCTGATAGTTAATAACCTAAAGGAAGTTTGTTGCTTCCAAAAGCCCTTGATTATTCAACACTCACTGTAGCAACAAAAAGCAAACACAGTCTAAAACATCCAGTGCTCTTGGATGTTCAGTGTTTTAGTTTAATTTCACCTAAAACTCCTGATTAATTAAGTCTTCTGTTAGCCAGAAATAACCACCTGAAGACAAACTGTCGGGGCAGTTCAAGGACCTGATCCCAAGAGCTGCCAAGTGTATGAACCTCTCGCTGAAAGCTCGCGGGTGCTCAGCATTGCTCAGAATCAGACCTTGTATGTAGTTTATTAAAAAGACATTCTCATGCTACAAACAGACGTTACAGAGAAAAAGCAAACGTTAGCTGTTAGTGAATAAATGTATGCAAAGGACAAGATGCTAATGAGCTTTCAAAAAGCAATACACATACCATCCCAGGTATCTCCACCACCTAGAGAAAAGTGTAAGAGATGAACACAAGTACAGGACAAAAGGCTGCAGATAAAACAGTCATTTACACAGCTAAGAGAAAATTTTTTATATTAGCACATTTATCCAAGAGCTCAACTAATGCAGGTAGTAGCCTACATACTGCTGAGCAAACTAGAAATCAGAGAATGAAACTGACGAAAAGACTAAAGGATGAAAGCATTAGTTTCTGCAGATGGGCAAGTGGTTCCCTGGTGATTTTTGCATTAAATTGTGTAATGAGATCTAGAAACATCCACATTCATTTTAGCCACGCAAGAGAAGAGCTGACTAGACAGCCTGAAGAAACAAGATTTCTGAGAATCCCAGTCAAGTTCAGAAGTCATGCACATAGGGAAAAGCTCCCAAACCACACCTAATTTCTTCCCAGGAGTCCTCCTCACCTTCTGTCTCCATGTCTTGCCCCTTCGGAGCTTCCCCGATATCAATAGTGAACATCACTATCTTGGGAGTCATGGTGGACATTCTGTTGCTAAAGCAAAACTTGTACGTTCCATCCATGTGGGCAGCAAATGTGTATTTTCCACTGGACTCTCGATCGCCTTTATAAATTCCTTTATTATCAGGCCCTGTAATCTGGATGAGGAAAACAAAATATCATACATTCTATTTAAAATACGGTGGTTTCAAATACACCACTACAGTACTGCACACATGTTCTGAAGTTATCCAGTCAGATTTACCTTTCCCTCCCACAACTCCAAAGCAGTGATGCATTTTTCTGCACAGAAAAAACTCACTGGTAAAGAAAGCCAAACAAAAGTCTCTCTTACTGGCCAAGATTACTGGCCCTCCATACGCAAGATAAGAAGCCTTCAAGAACAAGTAAATCGTAATCTGCCGACGGCACTGGCTGTTACCCAAATTAACAACTGCAGGGGAAACCTCACCTTCGATGTTTGAAGGAAAATACAAAAGGAAAAAAAATACATTCTCTCATATATCAATACTAGTTTAGACACACAGTTGTGTATTGTTGCAGTTACCACTTCAAATGGACTAAGGGCTCAGAGTCACTGGGATCTTAAGGCTTCGATCCCGTCAGGCCACCAACCTCAGCTGAGCTTCCACCAGCGACATCTGAACAGGACTTCACAGCTTCCTGACTCCGTCCTGTATCAGAGCCATGTGTAACTTTAAACAATTATATTCACTCTCAGCAACGACTCTCTCATGGCCAAGTTATCTCAAACAAACAACTATCTGTTGTTCACCAAGGTGAAAGAAATTCTTATTTTATTATTCTCCTACGGATTTGACATCTCTTTGAAGAACTTACCTACAACTCTCAAGAGGGCAATCAGCCTGATTAAAGCCAACACCTTCTGATTCAGGAGGACACACACTGCTCCCAGAATAAGCAACATGTTTTTTTAACGAGTAATCCTGTCCATTCACAGAATCACAGAAGTCAGGGATGGGAAGATGGGAAGGGACTTTGAAAGCTCATCCAGTCCGATCCCCCCGCCAGAGCAGGAACACCCAGATGAGGTTACACAGGAAGGTGTCCAGGCGGGTTGGAATGTCTGCAGAGGAGACTCCACAACCCCCCTAGGCAGCCTGGTCCAGTGTTCTGTTACCCTCACTAAGAAGAAGTTTCTTCCCACCGAACGGTTTATTATGACAAGCCCGTACCAAGCAGCGTAACGAAGAAAACCTCAACAGAACGGTTCTATGAGCAGGAGGGCCGCCCTGTGCAGCAGGAGCGGAAACGCCGAGCAGCCTGAGGAAGCAGAACCCCCGGGAGCGGCACCTCGGCCCCTCCCGTCGGGCAGAGCCCCCGCGCCCGCCAGACCGAGGGCGCCCCCACCGCACGGGGGCCCGTGACGAGGCGGGACCGTCCCAAGCTCCACCGCCGGGCTGAGCCTCCCCCAGGCCGCTGTTCGCCCCCTCCCGGGCGCTGCCCCGACCCCCACGGCCTCCCCGCCCCGGCGGGGGCCGAGCGCGCAGGGCCGGGCCCCGGGGCAGCCCCGCGGCGGCGGGACAGGCCCCGGCCCCCTCCCTTCCCGCCCCGCCTCACCTCCACGTCGATGTCCAGGAACCCCCCCTCCGCCACCTCGAAGATGAGCCCCATCTTCGTGCCGGACGGCACCCGCTCCAGGAAGCACTCCTCGGCGTGCGCGTCGATGCTGACGAAGTAGGCGGCAGCCGGAGCCGCCAGCGCGGCCAACAGCGCCAGCACCGCCCGCACCGGCGACATGGCGGAGCCCAGCGGGACGGGCACCGAGCGGGCCAGCAGGAAAAGGGGAGGGGGGACTTCCTGCTGGCGTCACGCCCCTTCCGGGGCACGGGGCGGCCGCTCATAGGTCGACACAGCCCCACTGCCACGTCCCGCCAGTGCTACGGTGGCCATGAAGGGACCGTTCGGAAAGGCTCCGCCTGAACCCCGAGGCAGGGACTGCGCGGCGCCAGGGGCGGGACGCTCATGCAGGTTAAACCAATGAGCACGGAGAAGGGGCGGAGCCGCGGCGGCGAGAAGCCAATCAGGACGAGGCGGGGAGAGCTGGCCTGTGAGAAAGCGCCGCGCGCGGAACGGCATTGGGTGAGCGGCTGAGGAGGCGTTGCCAGGCAACCGTGGGCGGGAGCGCGGGAAGCACCTGAGGGGATTCGGGCGGGAGCGGCTGTCGCCGCTGTCCCCAAACTGCGGCTGCAGCCCGGGAAACCCAAACCTGCCGCAGCAAGGTGGAGACTTGAGGAGCAGCTAACGATCGAGAAAGTCACGGGGAAGCCCAGCCTGTGGGCTACTCGCCACACACGAGAAAATCCAGTCACGATACACAGCAGGCTTGTGCGTCACCCGAGACGTGCATTAAAAAATTATGTCTTGCATGGCCATGCCGAAGTGCTAATTTTCAATTAAAACTTCCAGTCAGAAATACAGAAGGCCATGCTGGAGCTTAAGGAAGGCTCTTTTTATGACTTAGCTACCTGCAGGAGATTTAAGGACTAAAGCACAATCTGGCTTTCCAGTGAAATATTTATGCGTTTGGGTTTGCCGAGTAAACGCCAGTTATTGTACTCCTGGTAACACTCAGACATTGCGTTTGTCTTCAGTTGTGTGACAGATGTTAACCAAATAGTGGATTTACAGGGGTGAGTCGGTTCATCCCGCTCCAGCCGCCTGTTTGAACTGGGTGTGGATCGTGTGGAGGGGAAACTTTCAGCAAGAAGAACACGAACTTGAGGAGCTACAGGTCACGTACATGACTGGATAAGAGACTCCTGACAAGTCACTGAAAACTGCCATTTTTTGCAATAAATTTGGATCAAGCCGACCTTGAATCTACTGCTTTCCATAGCATAAACTGCTTTGCTGGTTTTTCATCTGTCTCAAAGCAGTTTTATTCTTGCCACTAGCACGTTCCCTACATTATTACTTACATCTTCTACGTGCATTTGTACATAACAAATGGGAACTCATTTAATACTGAATCCTGGTGGCATGAGCTCTTTCCTCATCTCTAACTTGGACAAAACGATGATTTCACAGCACATTCGTTCCCCTGAGCGTTCTCCAAAGGTCCTGCTCAGTGCTTCTCCTTTTGGTGCTTTCGCAAGCAGTCTTTGCCAGGAAAGGATGACCAAGCCATTATTCATCCTCATGCTCCCTCTGGAACTTTGTGCAATATCCCACGCTGTGATAGATAGGTAGATATGTTTTCACAGTATGTAATTGATTATTACTATAAATTAGGCAATTGAATGCCAAACTCAGATGTTTGGAGACTTTTTTGTTACTTTCCTGGCCGCCCTGCGGTGCATGAGGAAGATTGAAATTTTGTAACTTGTGACAGAATGTTGTATACAATATTGGATGAAAAGGTTTGTCTGTGTGTCACAGTGTTGCATTTCACAGCATTCTAACCTCCCATTCACTTGCATCAGTGTTTTGTGTCTGCCCAAAATAGAGATTAATTCTGCATTCAGAACACGTATCAGTCATTCCAAGCTTGGCTTTTGCATCTCCAGTTTTATTTGCCCTGACTAGGTCCAGTGTTTGACATTGTTCATCGTAACTTGTCCAAAATATAATGTATTATCCTACATTGCATACAGCAAGTGGCAGGATTGGAACCTAAAATAATTTCAGGGCAGATTTAATTTATATCTCTCTAAAGACTCATCCAGAGCACCTCTCACTAAACATCACGAGGATAAGAAATGAAAGTGCACGGTAGCCCTGAAGGCAAAAATACTGAAAAACTTAACCAGAAAAATACACTTTGGTTTAAATTCCTCTGTAAGTAGATCCATATCAGCAAACTACATGTATGTATGAAATCTCCACTGACTCTGGACATGTGTACAGGTATAAAGACTCTTACTCTGCTCATGCAGAGCAAACGCCTGAAAGTCCTAATGACCCACAAGCTGCTGTGAGACTCTCGCCCTCCTGCAGAACAACTTGTTCTCCCCAGTACATTTGCCTGCAGCCATCTGTTGTCCTGCGTCCTCCTTTGGAGCAGGGGACCATCTTTCCCCCTTCTGTCCTGGTATCGTACAGGACAGCTCTGAACAGAGGAGCTGCGCTCACTCTTGGGCTCCATGGTGCCACAGCCACACTGTGGCCCCATCACTGCTCAGAACCCACTTCCGTGCTAGGAACTCTCTCTGTGAGACCCCGAATCCTTGACACGCGTGGGTGTCACTCCTGCCCCCTCAAACATGTGGTTTTGTCCCTGGAGGATGAAGCCTCGGGCAGAAGATGTTGAAACAGAGAAATAAACTGAACAGCAGAGTCAATTATACTGTTAAGCGGCATTCTCTATTTTATCAGCACTTGGGGAACACTGGGGATCATCCTCCATAAGTGCTCCAACGACTGGATGCTTTTGCATTGCTTATATTCACATAATTATTACATAAGCATTACAATTAAAAAAAATATTTGAAATACATCTATACTAAAAAGTGATGATGTTAGTGACAATTGTTTAGTTTCTTACTTACAATACATCTGTTAATTATTAGTTAAATATAAACTAAGCGCTCTGCTTCTAAACAACGTATCACTTAATCTTCTGTCTCCCTCTTGTCATGCAGAAGGATCTAAAACTTGAAAAATATCCCCTGGTTTTGCAGGCGGTCAGAAAGCATTTATCCTGTCAATTGGTTAATGATGGGCACGTCTTTTGTAACTTAATCACAGTACACATTAATCTGGCAGCTTCTCTCCGAGGTCGATACCACGAGCAATCCCGCCGCCGGAGCAACTCAGCGCAAGCCGCAAGCGAGACGCCCCCGCGTGTGCCGCCGCTGCTCTCCGAAGCAAACCCCCGCGGAGCAGCGACTTTCCCCGCGCGGGGATCGCCCCGCTCGCAGCCCGGAGAGGCGCGGGGACCGCGGGCATGCGCGGAGCCTCCCCCGGCCCGCCCGGCCCCGGCCATTGGCCCCGAGCGGCGGGGCGGTGGTGCCGGGGAGACCGCGCCCGCCCGCCCTCCCGCCGCCGCTCCCCTCCCGCCGCCCGGCCAAGTTTAAACACCCCCCCCGCGCCCAGTCCGCCCGAGTTCGCGGGAGTTGCGCGGGGCCGCGGAGGCGCCGGGGGAGGAGGGGGCGGCTGCCGGAGGGAGCCCCGGCGAGGACGGAGCCCCGGCGCTGCCTATGAGGGCGCCGCGGGGCCGGGGGAGCCATGGACGTTGGCGGGGCGCCGCCCGCCCTGGAGAAGAACGCGGCGGAGCTGACGGTCATGGACGTGTACGACATCGCCTCCGCCGTGGGGCAGGAGTTTGAGCGGGTGATCGATCAGCACGGCTGCGAGGCCATCGCCCGCCTCATGCCCAAGGTGGTGCGGGTGCTGGAGATCCTGGAGGTGCTGGTGAGCCGCAACCACATCAACCCCGAGATGGAGGAGCTGCGCCTGGAGCTCGACCGCCTGCGCCTGGAGAGGATGGACCGCATCGAGAAGGAGCGGAAGCACCAGAAGGTGCGGGATGGGGCCCAGGGGGACGCGGCGGGGCTGGGCTGCCGCAGCCGGCCCGGGGGACAACCGGGACCCGGCCCCCTCCGCCTGCCGCCGGGAAAACAAAGAGGGCGGCCGGGGTGCGGGCCGGGATGCCCCGGAGCCGGCGGGGAACGCGGGCGGAACGGCCGGGGCGGGAGCCGGGCTCGGCGCGGATGCTGCCACAGCGTGGCTGAGGGTTTGGGTGTGTTGTTGTTTTTCCTTCCCTCCTGGAAGTTTCCTTCCCCCTTCCCTTTCTCCACCCCTTCCCCAGTCGCCGCATATCCTTCCCCTTGCGTCTCCCCGATTAGCATTCCTGCTCCATCCCCTCTCCTGAGAAGAGGATAGTGCTGCTTCCTGCTAGGCCAGGAAAGGTCACAGACAATAATACACTTCCCTCCAGAGCTGTGAATGATTTAGCTGTCTAGTTTTCCTGGCACAATCATCGGGTAGGCAAGTCATAGGACAGAGATGGAGGATCAAGTGATTTCAGAGCAATGAAGAGCAGGGAAGAGAAGTCTCCCAGATTCCTGTTCCATTCTTTGATGGTAAGATGTTGTCCCTTGGCTCGAGCTGGAGTGATCACAGTGTCCCCTGACCCTGCTCCCATGAAAGCCCAAGGCAGAGATCGTTTCCCGTATCCTGTTACCCTCATGTGGCAGGACAGCACGAACTGCTCCACTTGCTGCAGTGCAAGTGGCAGATCTACTCTTTAAAGAACAGTTCTTGTAAGTGACTGTGCTAAATCATCACTGCTGCCTTATGCCATCCTGCTTGCACACACTGATTCAGAATAAAGAGGAGAAAGGGAATTTGTAGAAGACTTAAACTTCAAGAGTTGGCTTTAATTTAAGTAAATTTAAGTTTTATGTTTTAAGAGAGTCAGCTGGGGGACTTAGGATATGGAAAATTCAGGATAATTCCTGCAACGTTTTGCAGAGGAAATCTCAGGGCAGTGTCTCTGAAAAGGATGGTAGAAGATCTTTAATGTATAAAGCTCTGGTATGTCTCTGAGGTATGAAGGAAGAAGGTCTAGAAGATAGAATAGGTACCAAACCTTTCCCCTTCTAACACATCTAAGGAGGCAAGTGGGTGTCCTGTTGTGCTGCTCCCATACGGTGTCTGCACCCTCTGCTAGAATCAAATTAACTCTCCCGAGCCCTGGCTGCCAGCAGGTTTTTGGAAGGCACATCACCTCTGGGCAGAGCCAACTGCCCTGGGCAGAGCCAACTCCCCAAGGCAGAGCCAACAGTAATTCTTTATCGCAGATATTTACAAAATGCTGCATGGTGAAGTGGATACTGAACTGGGCCTGGTAGCAACACCCAGTGTTGTTGTACGAGCTGATGTTCTGTGTGGATGCTCCTGAAGTTCGTATATGTGTTAAAAAGTTTTCTAAACTTTTCACTGCGTAACACTGCCCGGCAGATGCCAGCTGATCTCCCTGCCAGTTCACTGTCTCTGCCAGCTTCTCTGACAGACATGAAATGGCTCAGGGAGTGTTTAGATGATCCAGATGAAACTCTGGTGGAAACATGTTTTAACAGGAAAAATAAAGTACATGATACATATGCGTGGGTTTTTTAATCGAGTTGATCCCCAGTGCACCAAGACCCTATAGAACAGTCTGTGTTCCTGTGTGAGGGTTTGAAGACTCTTTCACAGGACAGGTACTTGTAAGCAGAAAAAGCCAGAGACTGAGAAATATTTGTGACCCAAAAGCCTCCAAAAACCAATCCAGACAAGCTTTTAGTGGTCCTTGCAAGCACCAGTTTGAGATTTTAGCACTTAAAATCTTTATAGGCAGAACAGATTCGCATCTAAACCTGGCTTAACCCTGCCTGGAGTTTCCAGAGCTGGCTGGCAACCGCAGGCCCGGAGATCTGCCTTGGCTGTCCAATACTTGTGCTAATGAGGGCTCAGAAGTTAATTTCTGCTCCAATTTATTTGGCTCTTCAAGAGCAATAAATAAATAAGAACTTTTGCCTAGGCAAACTTTAATATAGTTGCGTGTTTGCAGTGTGGCCACACATAAATCATGTAAGTTTAGATAGTCCGGGGGTTTGTGTATGTTCTATTTTGTGTGTTGCTTCTAACTGACGAATGTGCTGTTTCATTATCTAAACTAGGTCAGCATGTTATTTTAGCTACAGAGTTGTAATATGCAGCATCACTGTAAATGGTCTAGGTATTGGGCAATATAAATTTCATTACAGATTTGCTTTTCTCTCACAATAAAGAGTTTCAAGTAAAATAGAGGTGATCCATGAAACTTTCTTCTTAATTGTTAAGTCTGCATGGCTTATAACACCTATGTGTTACTTATAATCTGTCATATAGTGTTTTCTGCAAAACTTTTAGCAAGTGTTATAAAATGACAACAATGTAGTGATAAATACTGGAATAAAATGATATCTGGACCAGAAAGTCAATAGGAACGTGATTTCCCATTATCAGAGCATACATTCAAAGCAGAAAGCTCTCCTTTAATCTCTCAGCAGAGCTTATTTTAGCCTAGAGCTGTGCTTGGCGGGGTTGCTGTCTGAATGTTTTGTTGTTAGGTAGGAAAGGGGCTGGATGAATGTAGAAGTCAGCAAGTGACTCAGCCCAGCTCCAGGGATTTGCATGCAGCTTTTTGTGATTGAAGCACATACGTGAAAATACAGAGAATGCTGCCCGCTGCAGAAGTATGATTTATGCAAAAGGCTTTTGGAACAAGTAAAGCTCTAAATACAACTGTTTTTCCTTGAGGACTTCATACTTTTTTGTCCTAATTTGACCTTTATGGAGATGGGCGACAGCTGCTCTTGACGCAGTGCCCTGACAAATGGGGGTTGTTGTCGTGACCGGTCTCGCTGCCGCCAACATCGATGCCGTTCACGACATTGCCTAGAGAACAACTTACATGAGAAGCAGCACAGTTTTCCTTGTGTTTAGCGTGTGCACTCGGAGCTCAGAGTTTGCTGCACTGTATCATTATTTTACACGTGTGTTTCATAACAGAAATTTAGACTAGAGATGAGTGTTCCTAACGCTGGCTCCCCTGGCCCACGCAGCGGGATATTTCTGGGGCATTTCTAACAGCTCTCGTGGCCGCTTCCCGGGATGCAGGAGGTGATTGTTGCTCATGTTTGATTATCTCGTCGAACACAGCAGTCTCCTTCATCTGGTACTCACAGCAAAATGGGGCATAAGGAGCCATCCTTTGGGTAACCTGCACATCAAAAATGTTTGCATCAGGAATTGTCTCTTTGTGTGTTTACAAAAAGAGACTTTGATGGTCAGTTTCTTGATGCTGGCATTAGAAAAGTAGATGTCTTTTAAGAAATTCAAAGTAGTCTCATTTAATCGTTTTTCTATAAGAATCATAGTGGGATTGTTACTGGTTTGATCTGTAAATAGTCGAGTCAAAGACTCTTAACGTGTTTAAAAATATCAATGTGTTGTCCTGGTCTACCCTTTAGGAATTAGAACTGGTGGAGGATGTCTGGAGAGGGGAAGCACAGGACCTTCTTACCCAAATTGCACAGCTGCAGGAGGAGAATAAACAACTGATGACAAACTTGTCTCACAAAGACATTAATTTCACAGAAGAGGAATTTCAGAAGCATGAAGGCAAGTTTGATATTTCAAATTCAGTACTTGCTTTTGTTATAAAAAGCAATACTTTATAAAAAATATTTTGACTGGATAGCCTGGCTCTTTTCCTATAGATTAATGCAGGTCTGGGGGTTTGGGGTTTGTTTTTACCTGAATAGGAAATCTCAGAATATGTGATGACACTGAAGACATGATACAAGGTGGGGGTAGGAGGGAAAGAAAAGCCTGAACAACTTCTTGTTCGGCTGAGAAGCATCTCTGAAAGTAAAGTCTAGCTTCATTATTTTGGTCTATCGTTTTAGTTTGCTTTTTGCAAAAGCATTCTTAAGCCCTCCTTATGTTTTCTAATTCAAGAGGAATAATCCATTCAGCAATGTTTATTTCACCATTATGCACAAAAATAAGTGCAACTTTTGATCTATTCAGGATAACTATAAGGCAGCAAATCGAGATTTCTTTGAATTCTATCAGTCCACCATATGGAGATATTCTAGGAGAATATTGTGATCTCCTAGAGTAGGTGAGAGTCATTTTATTTGGTTTATCTGCCTTTAGGGTTCTCTCACTTATTTGGGACTTAGAGCCAACTTAGAGTAAGCGAAGAGATTTATAATCCAGGGAGTGGGTGAATCCTAAAGAGTTGAAATGACCAGTTTGTGGGCAACTTCTTTCCTGAGGCAGAGTGAATTTCAAGACATAAGGTTCTGACTCGCAGGTACAGGTGGATTTCACTGCAGCAACTGCAACAATTGCCATCCCCAGCTCTCACCCACAGCTCAGCAAACGGCTCCTTCCCAAGAGCAGATGAACAGATGTCTGTTGGCTCCACAGTTTGTAGAACATCATTTGAGGCTGCTGGATATTGAGTCCATTTCACAATACTTTGCTGGGGTTTAAGCTGAGGAGTTGGGAAAAATAAACACACACACACACAAAAAAAAAAAGACTGTGCAGCTTTGGGCATGAGGCAGCCTTGAGCTGAGAGCTGGAGCAGACAGCTGAGCGTGGGGACAGCGTCACCCCAGCAGCAGAACCTGCCTGCGATGGTGAGTCAGTCTGGGAGCAGGCGGCTTTCCGAGCTGCTGCTATATGGACAGGACTCTGGGCTTTCACAGCAGGTTCTGCCGATCAGTAAAGTCGTGGCTTCCTCAAAAGGCCAACAGCCTCTGCGTAGCGTGCAAAGCCACCGGCCATCTGAAAACTAGAGCGCAGGGCTGAGCCGCGGCAGCTCTCCAGTAAAGCACCAGGAACAAAGCAACGTCCTTTTCCAGCCACTGGAGGTTGGGATCAAGCAGGCACTCGCTGTAGGTGGATGAAACTCTGTCCAACACTGCAGAATTTGCACTTCCTTCCTCCCAGAGGCCGAGCGCTGCTCACTTGCCTTAGGGAGGAGTATAACGAAATATTCAAAAAGTAAAAATTGTTGAACCTCTCAAGATCACCACTTTTTAAAAACAAATGCCATGCTTTCAGTATAGGAGTCAATTAGTGGCAAAGAAGTCGCTCAACATCAGCCTTACAAACTCCATGCAAAGTTTCAGAATGGCAGTGATGAGTCATGGACAATGAAGACTATGACATCTGGTTATAAAGAACCAGCTTCCCTTTTGTTCTCTCTTTTTTTTTTTTTTTTCTTTTTTTTCTTCTTCCAGTGGGTATCTTGCTCATTGCAGCTCATGTGCTATTTAAATATAGCCATACTCTTCACATTCGGCTAGCCAAGCAAATGCCAGGCATGCTTTTCTTGTTATTTTTACTGTGTCTAACCAAGCATAATAACACAAACAAAACCTATAAACCCATTCCAGAGACCAGATCCCAGGATCACTGGTGTTCTTTGGCCAAAATCATCAGCTTAAGGCAAATAGCATTAATTTACAGCAACTCCACCTTCTTAATGGGACCTATTCTATCAAACCCAACTGTTTTCCTTTTAGGAAATTTTGTCATTGGTGAATGGGGATAGATTTATCTCAACTGACTTGTTTGGATAGTGTCAAGAAGCAGTCATGCTGCTTTTTTTCAGTCTCCGTCACTTGATACGATATGTACAGAGTCTACAGGGGCAAGTTTTCAAGCTAGATACTCTGTTAGCTGGACTGACTCTAACCAGACTCCAGTCTTTGTGTCTTGGCGTGATTTAGCTCTGTGATGGTGTCTCCCCTCAGCGGTTACCCCCTGGGATTAACCGCTCGCTGCTTACTCACCAGACAGTTAAAGCAGTTATTTTTAGCGCAGGCAAGAGAGGGCAGTGGTTTGGGCGTGCAAGACTTTGAGATTCAATCCTTGTCAATTAATAGTCGCATCAGAGTTCACAGAGCCTCGCTTTAGCATAATGAAGGTGTTTATAAGAGAGAGGGATGCAATCCTGTCTAAACGGGAGTGTTCTGCACAGGGGGCACCTGCCGAGGGGCTGAGCAGACGAGGTCCCTGTGAAAGGATGTGCGGCAAAATATGCAGGAGGGGTTAAAGATGAGTCTGCAAAATCCATTAATGCTACTCATCCCAAGCTCAAACTGAGCACTTCCTGATGGTGCTGAGTGGTTGGAATATCCCAGCCAAATGCCAGAAGCAAACTTGACCGAATGCGTGTTAGACAGGACGGGCAGGCTGCTGTGTCACTGCAGTGAGGGAGCTGCTGGCTCACGTGGGCTGTGAGAACATCGAGAGGCAGCAGGACGGCAACAGTTGTGTGAACCTCTTGTGCCGGCTGCTGAGGAACCTACAATTCCCTTTCAAAAGTGAAGGAAAACTAATAATCTGAATATGCAGGTATTGGTGTAGTGCCACAGGCCCTGACTGGCACTTTGGCCTGTTGTGATAGATGTATAAACAACAGTAAGTGGGTCCTTAAACATAAATAATGTTGGTGGGGTTTTTTTTCAGTTTATTTTCCTTTTTTTTTTTTTAAATTTTTTTTTCAGTTGCTTTCCTTTCTCTTGCTGGAACAATGCTATGATCACAGCAATCCACAGGAAGCTGCTCATAGGCTGTGCCTAGGGAAGCCGGCTGGGTGTGCCATTTATGATCCTGCAGTTATTAGTCTTGGAATCATTTAGAGCTAATTACTTTACATTTAGGGCACTTAGTGATTTCACTCTTCTCTTCCACTGTGCTGGAGGAAACGGAAGAAGATGTGACTGTTTCACAAACACTTCCCACCTTTCCTTTCCCCTTCTCCTGAAATAAAAAGGATAATGTAGTGATCCGTGCACACAATTGAAGTCTTTTATGTTCACCAAATGTTAGGGAGAAAAACGAGCACAGTGGGAGGAAAAGCAGTCAGCACTGAACTGGTACTTTATGCTTTAAATAGCACCTGCTATCTAGAGATCTCAAAGCATCTCACAAGTACTAATCAATCCAGCTGCACTCACTATTCCTGGCTCCTGCTGGGGTGAAACCACCAGTCTGGACTTTCACTGCAGTCCCTCTGTGCTTCAAGGCAAAGTTTTGTGGGGTTTTTTTTAATTTTAAAAACTGCTGATGTGTTGGGCCCAGTCCTGAGACTGGCTGCAGAGGCTGGATCCAGGAACCTGTCGTGGGGTTTGTGGCTGCAGCGGTGGATCAGACCTCTGTGATGGGAGAGCGTGGATCCATTAGAAGAGTCAAGTAGCAGAATGTGTCAGTGTCTACTTGTCCTCCCTGGTGGCTACGAGCTGTTATCATTGTGAAGAATAATCCTGCAAAGAGTTAGAACGTAGAGCAGAGAGATAAGGACCAGGGTCCAGAAATAGAGCCGGCAAACACCACTGAATTAAAGATGAGAATGTAACACTAGAATGTGAACACTGTGTCACTCTCGGCTCTTTTCTGGGGTTTGGCAGGAACGTGTCCTCTGAACCACATCCCGGGCCAGCTGTGGTCACCAGCCCCTTTCCCAGCAGAGCGGTTCTCTGCTGTGCCACGGCTCTGGTCCTTCAGCAACGAGACAGTTATCCATCAGTTCAAACTGCAGATGATCCGTAAGCTGGAGTTCCTAAAGACCTGTAGCTTACATTCTCTTATGGGAGCAACTTTGGATTTCTCTGATGAGGGAAGGACATAACCAGAAAGTCTGAGCTGAGGTTAGTAAGTAGAGACTTGAGCAGCTGGATACATTTGATGTGTATGCAGCATCTTTCTGATGTGGGAACTGCTTTAATACATTAAAAAGGAATTGGCTTTCCAGCCACCCCAGAGGGTTTCATAAATGGAGGAAACCAAGGACCTATGTAACTAAGTAATTTGCCAAAGGCAATGGACCAAGACAGCAGCAGACCCTGGATTTGAGCTCCTGCTTGGCCTGGATTTTGGCCAGAGCAGCCACACACCACCCTGGTCACAGGCTTTCATCTCGAGCCATCCTACGGCATCTTGTGCAACATGATTTTATGTGGTAGTCGACAACCATCAAACTGCACGTCCCCGCGCAGTTATCAGGAAGAGTTAGTGCAGTAGATTTCTCATCTCACCGAGTTAAATCATCCGGTCTGTGTTTGCTCTGAAGAGCCCACCACTGTAGTGCCAGGAGTTCTCCGTTATCTCTCGAATGGCAAATAATGGAAAATTCTTCCTGTTTCGTGATTTATGATATTTCCTGGTGAGTCGGTCAGATTTGAGACAAGTCCAGTCCTTTATTTATTTTCAAAGAGGATCAATGTTGGATTCTTGGCAATGTTCCAATCATCTTTCAAAAGTGAAATGCCCTGTAGCATTTTTCTCTGAAGTACAGTTACTCTAAATATGAATTATCATACAGTAGGATGGGGAAAGGGTTGCAAAACATGAGGAGAAAATATGTGACTATAATTCCGACTAAATTTCTGTTCTAGACTCAGGGTGGAGGTGCTCTCTGAAGGTCCTGCTTCCTCTCCCTTTCACCCAACATAAAACTGGATTTCAACATAAAATCATTCCAGCCCAGTTCACCTCGGCTCGTTTGGATCTAGATGCAATCCATGCCACTGACATGTTGTTTAGATCTTGCTGAGGATCCAGACCATCCTTTTTACAATTTTCACGGGATCTTGGCCAGCTGATTGTGCAGATTATCACACAGATAACCAAGCTCCCAGGGCACAGCCTGAACACTGGTGTAAAACTGCTGAGGCAGCAAGATGTAGCAGTGTCACTCCCCTGTTACAAATGTTTCTGAGGACTGTCAGTTCCTTTTTTAAGGAGTTTCTGTGCAGCAGCTTTATGGATTGCATTGTGTCACCTGTGTTCCCTGTTACCCTTGAAGTAACCTTCAGAGCATCTTCCAACAGCTTCTCTGTAATTCTACCAGCGGGCAACTTCCAGAGTCTTTACCTAAATATTTCTCACTGTTATTGTTCTCAGTCTCAGCAGCTCCTGATTGTCCTTAGTTTGTTTCCTGTGTTCTTTTTTTAACCAGGAATGTCAGAGAGAGAGCGACAAGTCATGAAGAAGCTGAAGGAAGTGGTAGATAAACAGAGGGATGAAATCAGAGCAAAGGACCGGGAACTTGGACTTAAAAATGAGGATGTAGAGGCTGTAAGTGGCTCTTAGTCTTCCTGTTTCTCTTCTTTCTCACCCATACTTCCATAGTCTGCTTACAAGTTTTAAATTAATGCCTAGGTCACTTTTGCCAGCAGTGAACAGAAGGTCACTGAGAGGATGAGTGGCCCTGGGGACCACAGCACAAGAGATCTGGGTTTAGTCTTAGATGAGTCACAGACTCCACTGAGACTTTGGGAATCATGTCATGTCTTGGTTCTTTCTGTGTCAGGAGGAATGACCTCCTGACCCATATTTTGCTTCCCATCCTCATCTCCTGAGGCTGTGGGACTTTTCTGGTACTAGTGAGGCCAGATCCAGATGATCTCCACTCTACCCACGTGCCTCTGGCCAGTGCTGTGGCCTTTCAAATTGGTGCTGTCCATACAATGCCCAGCAGGTCACATCCTGCCTTAGGAGGGAGCCTAACAGCTCGAAGAAAAGTACTTGTAATATAAATTGAATACCAAGCATTCCTCTATGTTATCTTTCCTCTGCTCTGGGTTAAGATTTGATTCAGAATCCTGTAAACCACGCTGTCCTTGAGCTTTGCTTTTTTGAAACATAATATCAGAAGTGATGGATTTGCTTTTAGCTGGAGAATTCCCTTTGCCAGAGGAAAAAATGTCTCTTTACTCTGGAAACCAATTAAATTTTGGTGACTGCAACTGTAGTAGATAATTAGATATTAAAAAAAATAATCTGGAGGCGAAGAGGAGGAGGATGGGGGAGAATTTTCCAGATTAAATTCAATAGGAACACACAACTTTTTCTTAAACATTATATTTGGGACTTGGTGATCATGGCTAATGGCTGAAAGATGCTGACCTACTGCATCAATGTTTTGCAGCTTCAGCAGCAACAGAATAGGTTAATGAAAATTAACCACGACCTGCGGCACCGGATCACCGTCGTTGAGGCTCAGGGGAAGGCGCTGATTGAGCAGAAGGTGGAGTTAGAAGCTTATCTGCAAACCAAGGAGCAGGAGATGGGCAACCTGCGAGCAGAGCTGGGGAAACTGCGAGAAAAACTGCAGGGTGAGGACAGCCAAAATGGGGAGGAAGTAAAGGTAAGACGCACTTTAAATGACTTTTTAAACAGCCTTCTAAAGAGCCTCAGGCTTCATACCAAGCACCTTTTCTTTGGATAAACATGATAGATACATATCAGAGGCTGCAGAATTCGCCAGATACCAGAACAAATCATTGCTTCAAAAGAGAGTGTTCTATTAAAAACATCATGAAGCGATCCAAAATCTCTGGAGCATCAGCTGTTAGTTTGGATTGGAGGCAGATAGCGGTTTGGTACTGCTGTATCGCTGTGCTTGGCTTAATTTTGTTTGTACACATCAACCCCTTCCCCAGAGGAAAACAAACCGATCCCTTAAACAGTCTGGATTTTCCAAAAGATAAACAGCTGATAAGTAGCATAAACTTTGCCGAGTTTGCAAAGATGCAAGCCCTAATGGGTCCAAAGTTGCAATGCACTGTGACGGTGGTGGCATGTGAACCGTAGGAGAAAAGAAACAGTGTCAGAAGGGGTCACAGAGACAATGCAGAACTCTGCACGCTTGGTCCTTACAGTGTTTAGGGCACTTCTCATTTGTCAGGACTAAGACGGTCTATTGCTACCAAATCAATAAATAAATATTTGAAGGCACCTTTTAGATGAACCAACTTTGGCCTTATTTCTGCTTCCACTTCCTATTAGAATCTGTGCAGTGAAGCGTTACTAGCACAAATGCTCATGAAAAGCAAATACTACTGCTTGCATACTCAAGTACTTGCAGGAACAGTCAAAGAGTCAGTCTGCAAATGGAGTTGGGCCTGAGGTCAGAGCAGCAGGAATGCAAACCTGCGGGGAGCTTCCTGAGAGAAAGATCCAGAAAGATCTGGTGCATCCCTTAGTCCTCTTTATGGTTCCAATTATTTTTCTTTGTGCATATGACAGTACTTCTGTCTTTCTAAAGCAAATGTGCTGTATTTCCCTTTCCTAAGGCTGCTCTTAGAAGAGCACAAAATAGGATAATGGGTATTCCGATACGAAAGAACTGATGGGGTACCGTGGTCCCCCCTGGAATGTGACAGCCAGTGTTAACATGTCACTGCTGAATGGGGCAAACACTGTGCTAATCATGAAAAGGATGATTTCATTGCTGTTTATTTAGTCAGGACACCCAGATTTGTAAATGGGGCTGTGGAGCCTAGGCCTGGAGCCAGCAGGAGTGAAAGTGCCTTCAGTGTCTGGAGAGAAAGGATGCATTCTGTACCTCTCTCTAGCTCATCAATTCTGTGGCGGTGGCGCCTCTTCTAATTAGAGCCGTTCCCCACTCGCTTTGCCAGGAGGATGGTTGGACTGAACCGCAGCGGCAAGCAGCAAGCTGGACTAGCTGCGTGCTCTGGAATGGACATTGCTCGTTGGCTTCAGTCAAGTACATTTGCATTGGCTACTGGCTGCTCAGTCTTTGTTGATTTGAGCAAAATCTAGCAAAAATAGCTTATTTGCGCAAAAGTGTGGGGCAAATATACAACCAAAAGAACAGGCATCAGCTCAGACCCTCATCTGGAGGGTGAAGAAAAGTGTTTGGGTAACTTCCTTTGAACCTCTTGTTAGCTGGCATCAATCTTTTATTTATTGTAGTCTGTGTAAAGTCTGTGTAAAAAAAAAAAAAAACGAATGGGGTGAATCAAACAGACCAGCGAGCATCGCTCTGCTGCTTTGTCTGTGCAGGACAAGGACTGCAGTCCCTGCTCTAGAAATTGATAATGCACCAGCTGTAGCCCAGCCAGGTTTAACCTGAAACCATGTATCTATAGATAGCAAAACTGTTTGACAAACACATTAGCTCAAAAGAGGGTTGGATCAGGCCTCCAAACAATGGGTTTTCTTTAAGAATTTCTGTACTTAGCTCCTCAAATTTGCAGCTTGTATCCCAGAGAGGAGTCACTGCAACACAGGAGCTCTGAGACTCTGATCTCTGCATCCTACGCGGGGGGTGGGTGGCTGACCTGGCTGCTGGTAGACTGAGAAATACTTTACACTCCTCAGACACGCACTCGCATGGTGAATTTAAAGACCATGTTTCATTTCCTAGGTAGAACCAAGCAACGATGACTGCCTCTCAGAGTCAGAAAAGATGGCAATGGACCTAAAAGATCCGAATCGTCCAAGATTCACCTTGCAGGAGCTCCGGGATGTCCTTCATGAGAGGAATGAATTGAAATCTAAAGTGTTTTTACTTCAAGAGGAGCTTTTATATTACAAAAGGTAAGTTAGATCTCCTCTCCTGTTGCATGCTATACACAGAGGAGCCACAGGGCAGGTCTAGAAACAATAAACGTGCTCTTAAATAGTGTGCAACAAGCTTATATTTCTGCAAAGGCTTAAGGTAGAGATTGCAATCGTATGGCTTTAGTTTGAATCTGGTTCCTCAAAACTGGGAAAAACTGTCCTTTCCTAACTCCCAGGTTCCCCCTGAATCTTAGACAGATTACAAACATTCAGCAGTTTTGAACTTAAAAAATGAGGATAAGAGTGGGTCTAAAACGAAAATTCTAGAACTTTTATTCAATGCATTCCTCTTCTGCCCCTCCTTGTTGCAATGGGAAGAAAATACTGAAAGGAGACCCACTTCTAGGTGCTGTTCCTTGGTTAACAAAAAAATCTCCCATTGATTTCAATGAGCTTGGAACAGATCTTTTTGCATTTCTTCATCAACAGTACTACCTCAGACTGAATTTTAGAACTTAAAGCGTTTCCATGGCTTGGGAGGAGAACATTAATTATCTTTTCTTTCTTTCTTTCAAGTGAGGAAACAGAAGAAGAAACTAGATCCCCTCAACCTACACCCATAATTCAGTCAAAACCCTCAACTCAGCCTGAATCTGGAATTAAACGCCTGTAAGTAGCATATTTTCTAGGGATACTGGATATACTCTGCAAATACTAAATGTTTCTTATGGGTAAGAGGACAGTTTTAAAGAATATTAAAATTAAGATAACCACATCTCTAATGTATATGAGCGAGACGTCAAAGGAGCACTTGACATGTATCATGAAACAGCAGTTGGCTTTGGGCAAAACTTCTGCCTAGTTCTGGGTCACCTTTCAGTCTCGGATTATTTCCTGCGGTACCTTTGGGTCCCTACGTGCAGACAGCAGCAGGGAGTCCAACCGTGCTCCGTGTGCTGGTGTTTATGGGCCACACTGATCTGCCCAAGAAGCCCACGCCAGTTCCGATGTTTCCTTCTTAATGACACTGTTCAGGGTAACCTAAAGGGCACGTGTGGCAATGTTTCATTACAGCTGGGACGAGCCCGTGAGCTCTTCAACACAGACACCTGATCCTAGAGAATTTTCTTGTCTGGGCCACATAGTCAGACTCCAAAGGGAGGTGCTACCAATTGTGGTCTTACCCAGAGCACAGCTCAGCCTGTCCTGGGAGCCCAAAACTGAAGTCAGTGCCAGGTCTCAGCGTGCAAGGATTGTAGGAACAATGCTCCTGTTCAAGTGCAAGGACCAGTTCCTTAACACACAGATCTCCAGGCAGTGGAGGGTCAGAAACCACTGGTCATGCTCGGAAGATGTGTAAAGAGTGTTGGTCACGAGCAAAACCAGCTGCAGACCTGCAGCAGTTGGGTGTGGAGAGCAAAGCTTCCTCATGACCTCGCTGTGCCCATTTCCCTGCTGGCTTAAGCCTTTAGACCCCGACATGCCCTATGTGTACAGCACAAAAACCTTTTGTTTGCAGAACAAACTCGCTGCTGGAGAGGATGCCAGCTTTCCTGGCTATAAAGAACCCCACCTTCTTATCATGAAGTATTTAATGTTGCTGTCCGAAACATAAGCTTACTGTCAGAGGTTTACATTTACTAGAATATAACTTAATTAGAAAACCACAGTGTTAGCCAGTCAATTTGTCTGTTGAAACTCCCTTCTTGTACATTTACTTATTCAAAATTAAGTCTTGTAACCTTATAGCAAGTCTTTGGATTTTTGTGACACTGGAAGCCTAACTTTTTTACCTGCATAAATGATTTTGGAACAGACATTTCTTTC
Organism: Caloenas nicobarica; assembly: GCF_036013445.1. Classification (NCBI taxonomy): domain Eukaryota; kingdom Metazoa; phylum Chordata; class Aves; order Columbiformes; family Columbidae; genus Caloenas; species Caloenas nicobarica. The sequence goes on from NC_088260.1 coordinate 4,036,521, forward strand.
CACATAAAAAGCTCTCCCATCCTGTCCCCCCGTCCATAACCTTCAGTCCTTGTTTAATAATAGGAGCAGCCCTGTACAAGTAAGTTCCATGGGAAGATCTGAACTGATCCAAAACACCATAAAGCCAGGAGGTCACTTTTGATTATTTTCAGAAGACTCCAGCTTCTGTCTGTGCTGCTTAATTTGCTAAGAGAACCCTTCCTCTCATGTGACTAGAAAATACATTTTGAGTTTGGACTTAAGTTTTCATTCTGCAATGGTGATGATGATAATAATACTTTGTCTCACAAGATCTCCACTGTAAAGCTTCTCTTTGCTTTTACATTTATTTTAGTACCTTTTAAAGCTAATCCCGTTGTGGGGGATGGCTGGTTTCAGTTTACGCAGTTTGCATTGATTGCAGTTTCCATGCTTGATTTATGAAGCAAAGGCAGCACAAAAATGGAAAGAGATGTTGTAAGATGGAACACATGCTGACGAGGTATTAGCTTTGGCTCTGCCTTCTGCATTCAGGCGGCAGCAACGCAGGGAGCAGCGGCAGGAGGCACAAACATGTTTTCAACCAGCTATCTCAGTGCTCTCTTCCTCTCAGTTAATTTACTAGTGGAAATTTGTTGAGCATCAGCCCAATCAGTGTACATTTTCAGACACCTGTCTAAATTTTGTTTCTCAGATTCTGGGTTAAATTCCTATAACTAAAACCACACACAATAAAACATAAAATGATGTTGGTTTGGCGTCTTTTAGAAAAGGTGAGAGTCCTCTTCTGCCAGACAGTGGAAGCATGTATTGAACTGCTCTTAAGATGAAATTACTTTCTTTAGCTGTCATGCTCTGTCCCCAGGTTTCTTTCTGCTCTCTCTTAATGTAGCCATTGCATTAAATAAGGGAAGATAAACCCCTCCACTTAAGTAACCTGAAGGATGGTAATAGTTTTCATGTTTATTTTATTCCTGCAGCCTGTCTGGATGGGATTTATCTAGTGTGGGTTTATTTTCTTTCCCCCTTCCTGTGTGTGTGTGTTGGCAACAGTGTCCTTGTAGATGTGCTCTAAAAAGACAGGAAATTTCACTGCTGGGAAAACCAAAGAACTCTCCATAGCCAATGACATGAGGAAAACTTGTAACTGCTATTTGCGTGCAGAGTGCCTTTACAAATGAAAGTAGGGCTGCTTCTCCCTCCATTTCAGACCTTTCCTCCTGGTTTAAACAAAAAGCTGAAATACAAAAGCAGGAGAGGCTGTTGCTGCCCTCTCAAGAGAAGTTTTATGCTTCCCTGTGTAATGTGCCCTTTTTTCCTTGACCACACAGCATCTCAGGGAATAAGGCATATGTATATGTAGCCTGTGCCATCTGTTGGTTCTGTGCAGCAACCCCATAAACAGCGGAAAACAGAAATTAGAGAAATCAGCATTTTTTCCCTCCCAGGGTTTGCGTATTTGAGGCAAACTCTGAGCTCTGATCTCAGACTGATTTGTCTCTACCACAACACGTGTCAGAATTTTGATGAAATAATGTAACCAGGAGGCTTTACTGAGGAGGAGAAGTACAAGGATTAAAAATGTTCCCTCTGTTTTGAGCAGAAAACACCCTTTTGTTTTCTCTTTAGGGATACGTGCTTGTTTGTCACTGATGTAATGCCTGAAACAGCCATAAGTTTTCTTCCTATTCTTGCAGTCTACAAAAGCTGATGTGTCTGTCTCATTTCTGCAGCTCACAGCCTGCGTCATGATGCATAAAACCAGAAGTTCTAGCTACTGCTAACGATACAACAATGTTTGCTTGTTTGTTTTCATTTTTAATCTAAGAATAGCAGTTAGAGTGGCTGTGTTGGGGAGAGCTGCATTTGGTCACAAGTGAAACGTCTCTCGTGATTTCAACTTAATCTTTAATTGACATTAGTCCACAGTTCAAAAAACTATTTGGCACAAGGGAGAACCTCTGAGGAGAATCCTTAGAAAAACAGAGGGTGTTCCAGGTACGGACGAAGGTGTGTTGGCAGGTTTGTGTGGGGCTGGAGCGCCTCGCCAGCGCGCGCGCGCGCTCAACCTCTACGTTGCATGAATTGAATTGTATAATGCGTAGTAAAAGCGCTGAACTCTGACAAAGAAACAGTCTTGCTGCTGGCCAGCTAGAAAGCATTTCTGCTAGAAGAGTTGCAAGGTTTCAAATAAGTATTTAGCTGCCTGCAGTTGGCGTCTTTCTGCATGCGAAGCGACGCAGGTTCTTTTGGAACAGATACACGGGCCCTTTAACCAAGTAGCTTGCACAGGAGGTTATTTCAAGATTTCACCTGCGATACTGGTTTTTAACGTGAAACTATCAAGTGTAACATTTGTAAAATCTTTAACTGTAATGCTGGTCCTGTCTAACCCCGTTTTCTGTGCAAATACCCAGTAGTCACAGCAAAGTCCCGTTTTGTAGTTCGTAACATACACCTTCATCCCTCATTTCATCACGTATGTGCCTGTTTGTCTCTTGGGAAGAAAAACGTACACTCTGCTCTGCATTGCTGGAGGTGGTCATACCTTGATGAAATCCAAGCCAGACCGCAGGCTGCTTCACAACAGAAAAGTGGTATCTTTTAGAAATTCAAAAGCAATTGAAACTGTTATGACTGTTTTTTCTAAATAAGAGGTTTTCACTGAGGAGAGCTGTCTTGGGTGATGCAGATCCACCTCTCCTGTAACATGTCCTGTGTGGTAATTCAAAGTAACCCCATGTACCATGTTTGCCTCTCTTCTTTTTAATGGAATGCTTTTTCTTTCCCTTGCTCCAGTCTTATCTCTTCTGTGTCTGTACTTTCCTGACCAGGATCTTTACAGCCATAATGCCCATGGTAGCAGCTGGATTGATTCCAGACGATCCCACATTGCAGCCAATAAGAAGACTTGTGTCCCTTGTAGGAATTTTTTTTTAAATGTTTGGTATCGTGGTTCCCTTTTGCATGACCCTGTGTTAACATGCGCTGCTGGTTACATTCTCATCGGCTGCCTGTGGGATCACAGAGGAACAAAGTGCCCATCAGAATGACCAGTCAGTACTCAACTCATCGTAGTCCTCCATGCTCATCCTCAAGTATTGACATTTTATCACCTTTTGCCTTAATGTTACCGTGCTAAACCAATCCTTACTCATAGAAAATCGTTGCAATATGCAATTTTAACCAGCATCTGTTAATTTTGCTAACTAAGCGTGCCTATTCACAATTCACACCAATGCTTTTTAAGAAAGCCATGTCATTCTAATGACTTGTTACCAATGAGTTAGATTTACAGAATGTACTGGCCGATATCTACATTAATGTCCAGTATTATTTATAGGCTGTTGCTTCCATGTCTTTCTATCTCTGCACTGTATATTTTGTCTCTGATTATGGATTTTGCAATAGCGTATACACTCTCAATAATCTATTCTATCATCCTATTCTTGGCTGTCCCTGGGAGACGTACTGATAATTGTTAATGCAAAGTCTCTTTGCATTAGAACTGCTGCTTTAGTGATTCTCATATTTACAGCAGCAACGGAGTGTTTAAATTCCCTTCCTCTCCACACAGACAGGCTTTTCCCAAACATCCTTTTCTAGGCGTAATAACAATTTTCATCGTTTCAGAAGGAATTACAAAAGCCTAACCTTTCTGCTTCGTGTAGAGATTTTACAAACATATTTTTCTCTTATTTAATTTCATGGTAAAGTGAAAAATTACTTTGACATTTGAAACTTACTGCATAAATAGAGCAGTCCTTTGTGTGGACTTCAAGACATTAAGTCTGACCATGCAGGACCAAACATGCTCAGCAAAAGCCTCATTCACACGACACTTCTTCTATCAGCTGGAATCAGATATGGCCCTGCAAAGACACAGCATATGTGTGTAAATTTCTGAGCTCCTGTGATGGTGGTAGAAAAGTATGAGGCTAATTAAGTGCAAAAGACTTATTTCACTATTAAGGCTGCACATTTAAAGCCAGGAAATGCAAACGTTCAGGTCCTGCTAACAATGTTAGATATCTGGGATTGCACTTGTGTAGCTTTTTATATCGTTTTGTAGTCAAGAAATAAGTATTCTTAATATTCTTAATAATCACCATCATGCTTACCTGCACACATGATAGGATATTTTTTGAGGAAAGCTGCCTTAAAGCTCATCTGATAGTCAAATACAGCCTCCTAGGAGACTAGAGACATCGAGGGCAGAGCTCCCGGGTCTGCACAAGGCGACTGGACAGTTGGGATCGTGGTACTGAGGGAGACAAGAGGGAGACGGGGGGGAAGAACTTGAGACAGGGAGTGTGGACGTGGGGTCAGGTTTATGCCCTGAGCAATATTCCATCACCTGAGTTTATATTGACATTTACTGTAGAAGGATTTAGCAGTTCCTGTCCTGGCTCAGAACTGCGTTATGCTTGGTACTGTGCAAGCAAAACAGTATTTACCTCCTAAAGTGCACCGTTAAAACCAAACGGGCAAGCAGCCAATTCCAACCTTTGGTAGCTGGAACCACAACCTTTGCATTTCTCAGCAGACCTAAACACCGCACTAACACCTCTTGTACCAAACTCATGATGAACATTGGATTTGCCTAACCAAGTAACTACATCCTATACAAATAAAATGATATTAAGGATGTTTCCAACTGTATTTTTTTAGCTCTGTTGTCAGCTAAACTGTTTTTAGCTCTGTTGTTGTATTAAATGGCTGTTGGTTCATGTACGTCATTATTTTAGAGCACACAAGCCGTGTGATAGGAAATGACGTGCACACTTGCGTGCATTTGTTTAGAGCCTTCATCCTGCAAACTCTGGTGCACATATGTGCATTTATTCATTTATTTTTCCAGGATCAAGTCTATCTATCAAAGTCTGTACACCTGGAAAAAATGTGGAGGCTTATTATCTTATGAATTTCCCTGCCGACACCCTTAAAAACATTTTCTATTTCTGCTTTATGGCAAATTATACAGATTTAATGCCAAAGATACCACTTTACTTATGCCAAGAAACTAACCTGTATTGTGTCGCTTCTTTATCTCAGGGCTGGGGAAGGGGGAATATACATCTAAAACAATACCTGCACCTTGTAGAGTCAACAGCATTTAGAGCTTATTTGAAGCTTCCGTAGCCAAACCGCTTGAGATTGCAATGACTTCATCTCTAACAACATTTTGACATGCCCTCCCATCAGGCTTCACTGCCTTGATTTTTGCAGATGCAACCAGATTTTTTTGCTCGGTGTTTTGTCGTGCTGTGTATCGTGTCGGGTGTTTGAAGTGTTTTCAAACAGTAAACACTCTTCTTTCTTTTCCTTCCCCTCCCTTCCCGGAAGGTTTAGTTTCTTCTCTCGTGATAAGAAGCGTATGCAGGCATCACAGAAACACGTCCACTTCCAGGATACCTTTGGAGATTGGTCAAATTCCAATAAAGATGACTCCTACACCGAACAAGGACAAGAAGCCCTGCAGCATCTGTGACTAAAACCTCGAGGTGTTCAGTTTACCGCAGTAGATCTCGACAGTCCGGTGACAAGAAGCTGCTGTAAACAAATGGGGCAGCTCATCACTTTTCTTCGCCTCGCCCACCTCGGTGGTTGCGTTTCAGATGTACTGCTCAACAGGAATCCCTCCCTGTTTACTTGGTGACTGTTTGCTGAAAACAGAATCCCAGCTTTGTAGGAATAGTCACCGATACCCCAGGACATTGAAGCTTTTAGATGACTTGTGCTGAATAACAAGTCTATGGTCTTGTTCATGCATTAACTACAGTAACACAAGCTTCTTTAAACCAAAAAAAGGACCTGTGCCATTACTGGAAGTTTGTTTGCAGTGCACAATATCTAGTGGCAAAGACTCTTTTACCCTGTTTGTTAACACTACCGGTTGTTTGCTTTTTATTTCTGTAAGAATTTTTTCAAGAGGGATACGACAGCTGGCCGCTCCCCATGGCAGGTCTTAGCGCTGCTGGGTCCCATGAAGTTCAGCTGGCGTCTGCATTTTGCAGAGTAACCGCTTGGAAATCCACCTGATACACACTGATAAACTGGAGTAGCCTTGAGAGGGACAGCGAGTGTACATTTCCCTTTCTGCTTATAGTGCCTAAAGCATGAAGAAACTGATGTATGAGGTGAGCGTGCCTTGCATTTTGTCATGAGTTCTGCAGTACTAATGGAAAAGAAATTGCTTACCAGGAGGAATTCTACCACTCAAATTTTTTCCTTCTTACCAGGGACTTCCCCCTAGAGTGGCAGCAGCTGCTGTCAAGGAACGAGGTCTCTTTCCCACAAACAGGTTTTTAATTAAGTCACACGCCACTTTTCTGTCTAGGTAAGACTGCCTAGTTCAGAGTGAAAGATCCTCAACTATCTGACATCAACCACTGTAACTGACTTAGAGATGACCCCAATTCCAAATGTTTTTTCTGACTGAACGCTACCTGGGGAGGTACTGAGGTCACTCTGTGAACTCGGCTGTGTAGGAGGGTTGGCGCTGGAGCACGGTGCTGCTGGTGAGGAGTAGCTGGTTCTGGCAAGGCCGTAGGTGAACTTTGCACGTGTGGCTCAGTGCAGGGGCTGTGAGCTGCTGCTGGCACCTTCCCCAGCAACTCCACCTGCTCTGCATTGAGCCTCTTCTCAGCAGCAGCACTAAGGGCAGAAAACAATGCTTAGGCTGGAGTAAAGCTCCAACTACTCCAGGTACAGAAGTCTTGAATGACAGCAAGCAAGAGGGTTTGGTGCAGGCCAGTTGTTTTTAACACAGGATAATCCAAGGCTCTGGATTCTTTAATGCATACGGGCAGCAAATGGTTCTCAGCCTGCCTATAATGTCACAGTCCGGAGATTGTTTTTGCAGTGGTGGGCTGAGCGCTGCTCTGCTCCTGACCATAACCGTGCTGTGTTTGAATACGGACCTTCCATGTGCTCTGGGTAGAGAAGGTGTTTTCTGCGCGTCCCTGGTGTCACGGCCGTGCAGGGCAGGGAGGAAACGTGGCCTTAGACGAAAGGCATCTGAGATAGCGACAGCAGCGTCTGGTGCTCGGTGAAGCAGATATACTTTTGCCTGGTTACGTTTTGGTAACAGGAGTTTTATGCTTACAGCAGCTATATCCATAAAACAGCAGCACTTCCCCCCTTGTGTGACAAGCAATTCTTAAATGGGGAGAAGCATCTTAATTTGATCATGCTTAAGTTGCTAAGATCTCAATTTCACTTCCATATTAGAAAAAAAATACACTACAGTTGTGTCAGGCAGTTAAATTGTGAATTGTGAGTGATGCCCGTCAGGTCTCTCCCTAACACAGTTCAGTCGTTTGGCACATTTAGAAGAGATGCAGCGATCAGAAACAATGCCAGAATGCTGTGGGTGCGCGGCCTGAATAAGCACATCGCTTTTGAGATCAGCTGAGAGCAACGTGCCGGGATAATAGAAACACACAGACAACTGTTTTCCCTGGTGTCTAAGCCGTGTTGCACAAAGCACATCTCCCCGCAGAGCCAGTCCCGGACGCCAGAGCCCCACACGCTGTCGCAGGTCAGATCTGCAGCCAGTTCCACACAATGGCACGAGCAGCATGACCTTCCCCACCCAGCTCTGCAGCCTGTTACCTCAAAAACCTAATTAGTTGCTCCTGACCTGCTGGCATTAACCACTTCACTCCTCAGTCTCACGTTTGAAATGCTGAGTTTATACACTCCAAGCGCCATCGGAAAGGGTGGCATGTAAGGAAGAGTATGCAAAGATCTGTCACGTTGTTTCTTAATACTCGAGTAAAATCTGCTGTTAGAAAAGGGGCCAGGATGTTGTCAGGTAAGGGGCGTAATGATCCTGTCTGCGAAGTGCAGGATCACTGAAGTTTTTTGGGTTGGTTTCTTTGGGGTTTTTTTTTGGTTGGGCAGTAAATCATTTTAACAGTTTAATAAATATTTCTGAAAAACAAGTATTTCTGCAAGACTCATGTCCTTTTTTTTGGTCTAAAGTTAATATCGTCTCTTCTTAGGGAGGTAGCATACGGGGGTGTCTTTTTCCCCTGAAAAAGGCTCCTACAACTCTTCATGGAAATAAAGCCTCAAACTGGGCAAGGTTTACAACAGAGGCATTCGAAGGCTGACAAAAAAATACAGTTTAAAATACATTAACAGATATTTAGGAATAGCTTTTCTCTCTCACCTCACAGAACAAGTGAAGGACATGATATTACTAAAGATCTCACCTGTCCCCTTGTCTTCAAGAAAATAAAATCACTTCCCACCAGCTTCTGGTTTGGGTCACAATTTTCAGCAGCTTAGTTTGTTGCTATTTCATTACTATTTCTTCAGTAAGTGACTATTTCATAAAGGACATCTGTCTCACTAGTGAGTGTGGATATCTGGCACATAAGTAATTAAATCTGCAGCTCTCTCATGAACCCCGCTCCAGGCAGCCGGCTGGGCATCAACCGAGGTGTGTCCTCAGAGTTGCTGGGATGCCCGTACATGCAGTGCATTTCTTACAGCATCACCAGTTCAAAACCACAAATACAAAGGTTTATTTTCTCTGAAGAACAACTCAACACGTATCTTAACTGCATTAGCAACCAAACTACAGAGTTTCCAGGGTGCACAAGTCAGGGCACAAGACAGTAACAGCACAGCTGCGTGTTCTGGGAACGCTGCTCACAGCCCCATGAAGGCAACGTCCGTGATTGGAATGTACTGGGTGTAAGAGCAGCCGCCAACCCCAGTGACAAGGCACTGTCACCTACCGATGCTTATCCTCGTCTCTTTGCTTCTTGCTGTCTCTTTCCCTGCTCCGGTCTCTATCCCTGTCCTTCCGGTCTCTGTCCTTCCGCTCCCTCCCTCTGCTCCTCTCCTCTTTGGAGTCGCGCTCTCTCTCACTTTCACCCCAAGCCCACGACCGCTCCCTTTCTGGCCTTCGGTTGTCTCTGCTCCTTTCATGGTCTCGGTCCCTTGTTCTCCAGTCCCTCGTTCCCTCACGAGACCAGTTTCTTTTCTCTGCTGATCCTTCTCCATAGAAATCATTTTTCATGTTTGGCAAATTGATGGGCTTTCGGAAAGGTCTGTCCCGTCCTCCAAACCGCAGCTGCCCAGATTCTTTTTTGCCTCCAAAACCACCCCCAAGCCTGCGAGGAATCCATCCTTTGAGAGTTCTTTCCAGTTCGAAGTCTACAAAGATCTCATGCTGATCAATAACCAGCCTGTTGGCATCTCTATGGGCCTTCAAGAGAGCACGCTCCTCTTTGTACTCAATAAACGCGTAACCCTTGGAGAACCCCGTGACCAGGTCTCGAACCAGACGGATCTTTCTGATGTCTCCATACCGGGAAAAAACCTCCTTTAACTTCTCTTCTGTCGTCTGAAGATTGAGCCTTGCTACAAACAGGGTGAGGTGCGGGTCTCCGGTAACTCCCTTGTTGGGTACATAGCGGGCCAGCATAGCCCTCCAGATGGCCCGGTCGTGGGGCTCTTCGTCTGTGCCATCGATGCTCCCGGCCTTGAGGGGGTCGTACTCCTTGGCTATGGGGGCCCAGTCATTCATTGTCCCCTGGGAAGAAAACCTGCATCACACAGATATTTTAGGAAAAAAAAGTGGGCAGTGCAAGAAGTACTTTCAGCACTGCTATACAGTATTTTTCAATCTAACAGTCAAAAAAAAAAGTTCGACAAGGTGAAACAAACCGGCAATATCGCTGTTGTTCGAGTTCACCTCCCCGGGGAGAGCCACGGCGGGGAGCCCGGAGCCGGCACCGGCCCGAACCCCCGCGGCCCTGCCCGGTTCCCCCGGCCCTGCCCCGTTCCCCCGGGTTGAGGGGACCCCGCGGCCCTGCCCCGTTCCCCCGGCCCTGCCCCGTTCCCCCGGCCCTGCCCGGTTCCCCGGTCTCGCCCCCGCCCGCCGCTGCCCTCCCCTCACCTCTCCGTTCCGGCGGGATGGCGGCTCCTCCATCGGCACCGGCCGATTCGCCAGGCCCTGCAGGGCACTGGGCTCCCGCCGGTGTTTAATTTGTTTATTTTAACCCCTTTCCCCCTCTCCCCGTCTGGCGGAGGCAGGGCCGACCCTCCGCTCCCCCCGCCCCGCTCCTCGGAGCCGCTCGGCCACACCGCCTGGCGAATGCGGCGCTGAGGAACAGCGGATGCATTTACCTCCCGCCCGGCGCGGCCCGGTTCGGTGCCGGTGCCGGTGCCCAGCCCGCGCCGCTCCCGCCGTGCCCCGCGCTCCCCGCACCGGCGGGGGTGGGTGGGGTCTCCTCAGGGGAAGGGCGGGAAGCGCCGCGGGGCCGCGGCCTCCGCCATGGAAACCGCCGGGGGCGGGAGGGGTCGCTCCGCCCGCGGGCCCCGCCGGCAGCGCCGCCCGGCCCGGCCTTCCCCGGGGAAGGAAGTTGGCGGCGGGTATGGAGCAGGGCCGGGAGGAGGAGGAGGAGCTGGAGGAGGAGGAGGAGGAGGATGGCGGCCCGGAGAGGGCTCTGGAGAAGAGCCCGTTCCAGCTGACGGCCGGGGATGTGTATGACATCTCCTCCGTGGTGGGCCGGGACCTGCTGCAGCTCAGCGCGGGGCCGCCGCTCCCCGCCGCCCTGGCCCGGCTGCAGTTCCGCATCGTGCGGGTGCTGGAGATGCTGGAAGCGCTGGTGAGCGAGAGCAGCCTGGCCGAGGAGCAGCTGCGGCTGGAGCGGGACAGCCTGCGGCGGGAGCTGGAGGAGCTGCGGGCGGCGGGGGCCCGAGGTGGCGCCGGGCAGGTGGGTGCCGGGGCCGCGGGTCCCCAACGTGTGACACGGCGGGGCCGGCGGGTCACGGCCTGGCCGCTCGGCCGTGTGTGGGGGTCACAAAACTCACCCTAACACCAGCTGGGTCAGAGGATGCTTTTGCAGCAGTCACCGGTCTGTTTGATCACAGGAGAACGAGTCTCAGAAACTTCGCTTCTCATCTTGGTCGAACGCTTTGAAGCCGTTTCCAGAGCGGAGATCTTCTTTTTAACTTCATCTGGCTGTTCCTGCTCCGGTGAGGGGATTGGACTGGGTGATCTTTCGAGGTCCCTTCCAATCCCTGACACTCTGTGATTCTGTTACAAGCCACAGGGCTGTGGGTCCCTTGGTCCTGCTCCGCTGTAGTGACTGACCAGGCTTTTAGTTCGGCCACACATGGTGCTGACAGAGTTCAGACACAGGCGGTTTCAGAGCACAGATCCACCACTGTGCAGCTCCTCCTCCTGCAAATGCTGAAGTTTTGTTACTCTGTGCAAGGGAAACTGATGTCAGTGACCGAAAAAGCCGTTACCACAAAGGTCTTAAATTAGTTCAGTTCTCTCTCTGCCAGAGTTTTGATATGACGTTAGGCAGGTTGCTCAGCGTCTCTCATCATCACAATAGCAGAGAAAAGCAGCTTCTTGGCAAACTAGACTGCGTACTCTTTGGGACAGAGACTTTGTTTTTAGCTCTGGTCAAAGCCTGTCACAGTTGGGCCTTGTACTTGGCTGGGAAATACAGACACCAAGGAAATTAAAAAATAATATGAAAACCCATAATTAACTGCTTGGAAAAAATCAGGATTGTGATAAACTCATACTGGTTCTAAGAACTACTATATATTTGTAAAAGTCAGAGTTTTTACTCTATGAGTGTCCTGTTTCTAACAGGTTACAGTATCATGATTACCACCATTTATTTTACAGCTCAGCCTTGGACCAGACAAAATGGTAATAGACCTCACAGATCCAAATCGCCCCCGGTTCACGTTACAGGAGCTAAGAGATGTATTGCAAGAGCGTAACCAGCTGAAAGCTCAGCTTCTTGTGGTGCAAGAGGAGCTACAGTGCTATAAGAGGTATATCATGAAGCCAGCAAAGAACTAATAACAATTACTTTTTGTCTGAGGGGCTGATCAGATCAGAGTAGTGCAGGTTTGAGCACCTGGATCGGGCTGGGTACTGTCCAGACATAAACGAGACAACCGTGCTCCCAAGAGCTTACAAATGAAGCAAAGAAAAATGGGGGAATGCAGTTGTCTCTATGCAACATAATTTTAAATCTAAACTCCCTGTTACTCTGTGCAGTTTGCAGCCTGTTCCCATAATTGTACCGCTGTGAGCCTACATAGAGTTCCTGCCACTGCACATATGAGCTGGGTTCTCACACACACGAATTCATCTGTGCAGTCACAGCAGTTGCACATGTACTGTTTTTGTCTAAAGCCACGCTACATACCATAGAGCATGGGGGTTTCCATCTCAGATTTAGTCAAAATTTCCTTCCTCCTCCAGCTTGCTGTCAGGGACACTAGTTTATCTGCTGCTCCTTTGCTTCCACAGGGGTATGGTGTTGATCTAGAAAGCAGAATATTAATCCCTTTCATCATCATTCAAGATAAGCTGTGTTTTGTTTTTGTTTTTTTTTCTTTTTGACTGCCAACAGAGGGTTGGGTAAGGCACTTGAACTGTGCAAAACAAGTGCTTTCAGGGAAGATGCTTTTGGTCTTTCTAGAAGGGACCAGCCTGGGATGGGAGAATCAGTGTGAGCCAAAGGGTGGGATGTGGGAAGGGTCTTGCTCTTGGTGCTACAAATTCATTCCCCTCCAAGGCTGCTCTCCCCCAGCCTCTGCCCCTCATCACCAGGTTGTATTGCAAACTCTTCGGGGCAAAAAACTGCTGCTTAATATAGACACAAAATGTCTGAGCACATTAGATTTCAGTTGAGATACCTCAGCAACCACCTCTTAGATACAGTAAGCCCACCCTTTGCCTTGTTTGTAACAGGCAGGTTAAGCAAAGAAGTTAAAGTCAAAGCCAAGACGTCAGTTTACAAACAGCTTGACAGCCCAGTGAGGCACAGTGTCCCCTGCTCAGCTGCCTGCCTCTGCTCTGCACACACTGGAATGGCTTCTTGTTTTGATTTCCCAGCCATGTTACACAGTTTATTACAGGCTAAGTTAAAAATTAACTGCGAGTGTTTTCGGTTTTTGAGTGATTTAAGTCACCTAGGGAGTATGTCAAGGCTGCTTTTCAGTTCAAGTATTTCTATGTGGTTATCTCCTCCTACAGTGTTACAGCTTAAGCCAAAACCCATCTTCCCTTTAAACAGTCACATAAAGCCCAATTATAATTGTATGACCAATAAAGAGTAGTTGTGCAGTGGAAGAAGATAAATATATGTTCTAGAATGTCTTGTGTATACTGGAGATAAACTCCATATAGCACAGAGTAAGTGACATCCCCACAGAGAATGGCTTAAAATGACCATAATCATGATTTCTAAGTTATTGTGCAGATACTAAAGATCTGCAGTGTTACTGAACCTCATAGTCCCATTTCTCTAAGAGGAGAATCTGCCCCAGAATTATCCCATGCCTGATGTCACACCAGTTTCTAGATACTCTCCTGTATTTTTATTCCCAAGGTCCAGACAAGCATCACTTAGCTACTTCCAGCCACTGCAGTCACAAGCTTTGATCCACTCAGCTCCCAAGATAAATGAGGTCAGCTCAGGACAGTAAACTGGCATGCTGTGAAAACACGGCATAGTGTGCAAGGGGGTACAATCTAACCCGATTCCAAGCAGAGGAAACATCCTTTGGCAAAACTGAAGCTTTTGCCTAAAGTAGGCAGTTCCAACCTTGTGGAGCGCAGCAGCGGTGAAGCAGGATGGCAAAATGTACAGGTACTGCAGACCCACCCATGCAGAAATACACCATTTATGCCTGCACCCTCCTGTAATCTTTGGACTCTTATCCAAATCCAATGTGTGATTCAACTTCCCTTTCACTCCTGTTATGATTTGCCATTCCTCCTCTGTGGAGAAGTCAGCTCATTACTTTTTTAGTGTTTTCATTAAAGCATTGCCTAAGCAAAATTACACTGTGGGATGTTAAATAAGAGCAGTTAATGACAAGAAATAGGCCAGGCTGCCATCCCTGTTCTGTGAACATCCATTCACCCACATCCTAGGCTGCCCCTGAGGGGTTTCATGTAGACAGCAATGCCATGGTGTGCACAAAACCACGAAAAATAAACAAACCCTCTTATTTTCCCAGTGGGATCATCTCACAGAGAAGGGACCAAACTGAAGAACTGGAAAAAGAGGCTACTGGCAGCAGCTCTGGCACCAGCAGGGATGGCGAAGAGAAGACGATCATCAAACGGCTGTAAGTTTGTCAGTGTCTTTTTTTGGCAGAATAAAGGAGAATATGGCATGTGTCATACTTAGCGAATCCAGGGATAAATTCCAAACTTTGGCCTAGTTGGCTGGATATTGTTTTCTCCTCCTCTCCCTCAAATTAAAAAACCCGATAGAAAAATCCTTTCCTGTGGAAAAAGCACTCCACAGGAAGACAACCTCCACCCAGGCAAGCAGGGCATCTCTTTTTTCTAGGAAAAACAAGCATTTCAGAGCTCCCACATTAAGGCTCCGCTGTGGGAACATGCCAGCTGTCCCTGGAGGTTGCTTGACATTGTACGAAGCAGCTGTACCCGGTACCCACAAGCTCAGGCTGTGTCCCCAAAGTGCCCTAAAATAGCAGAACACATTGACACAGCTGTCTCACTGTATATTCCTTCTTTTCCAGTTGTATATTGTTTCCTTTTTTTTTTTAGGTTCTCTTTTAAACATGGAAAAGGAGCATCCTCGAGAACTTAACCACTTCTGTTCAGAAGTGGCACTGATGAGAGCTGCTAAGGCAACAGGGGAGTCAATGATTGGAAGAAAAAGCATCACTCCTACTGTAGAGAATAAGCAATCTCATAAAAATCATGTTGTACAATATTCTTTCAGAATAGATTTTACTTTGCTTTTTTAGAAACTGTTTAAGACAGACACTTTTTGTATTTCTTCACTTCCTGCCAGACATTACACACACAGAGAGAATAAACGTTTCTACAAAAGTGGTTTTTATTTTTATTAAAAGAGCCTGTGATGGTCTGTACTCACACTTCTTTATCCTGTCCACCTATCAAAATGCTCAGCCCAAATGATTTTGCAAGCTGAAGATATTTTTAAAAGCTACATGCCATTCACCAGCGCATTCATAGAGAAGCACTGGGAAGGAAAAACCCATTCAGATTGCAGTCCCCGCTGCTCTTATGTGGAAAGTAATTATTTCACACTAACACAGAATGGCTTGAAGCAAACCCCAGCATTGCTTTTTGTTCTGTGTCTTTCCTTCCATTAGACGGGTGATATCCAGGCAGCAGCAGGCAGGAGCCTGTCACACCCCACTCCACCAAAGATGCAGTTGGGCTGTGACACCAGAGCCCCTGCACACCCTTTGGGGTCGAGATGAAAGATGCTGGAGAAGAGCACAGCCAGGAGAGAAAAGCTGCTGCATTGTGCTCTACCCACATGAAGGACTGGTGTCTTTTCAGAGGGGCAGACATGCTCAAACTGGAACAGATGCACCAAACATTTCATTTCTGACAGCTAAAGGTCTCCCGTGGTTGACAGTCGTATTTTTCATAAGCTCTGTTCTTTCAATCAACTCTCACAAGCTGTGTATTAGCACAAGAAATGAGATTTATCATTAGTGGAAGCAAACCGAGGAGTAGAAAAGCAGCTTGAAAGATACCAATTAGGTTCCACGTTTAGAAAAGCAGAATTTCCAGAGCAGAAAAGTCTGAACAAACATAAAAGGAGCAGTGACAGGTATCAAACGATGATCTTACTCTCTTCAGAAGTGAAAGCAGGCTCTGAAATCTTTTGATTCCCTCTCATACACTAGGCAGCATGAAAAATACATGACGCTTCACACATCTGCTCAGATGCACAATGCAAACACAACTTTGCAGAAAGTAGAACTGCAGTCTCCTTTCAGAGAGAATGTTAGCAAGGCAACATTCACAGTGTCTGACCTGAGTAAGCTGGTTTAGCCAGGGCACAGAACTGCTGAAGTAAAATATTAATAAGCCTTGGCTATGTCCCCATGATGTACTTTCCAGAGCATGGTAGCATGGAAGGAAGTTACTGCATTTCCTTGGCAGAGGCTTTGTGTTTAGAGTTAAGAAAAACCCAACAACACAAAAAAACCCACACAAAACCCAAAACACACCACAAAACAATCAATTGTGCATGAGTAACAGCCAGAATACACCTCTGAAGCGAGATGGGTCTGCGTGTGCTCTGAACTCCCTCCTCTTCTGTGCTTTATCCAGGGATGTATTTCCCCACCTCCTTTAAAAAGGGGAGGGAGGAGGAACTGTGCCACAAAACACATTAATCACTCTACAAAGTCTTAATGAAACAACTTCAAGTAATCAACTGCGCAGATTAAATGGAGCTGTGCAAAAGCAGCAGCCCACCATGGAGGCACAGAGGACTAACATAGCCTGAGGCCACTCTTTGCAGTTAGTGAAAGGAGACAATAATGAAAGCTGCAGTTATTCTTTTCAGTTTATTTAAAAAAAAAAAAAAAAATGGGAGTTCACCACTTCAAGTAGACAGGAGAGCACCTCAGCCTTTTTGTGCCAGTCTTTTTCTGGAACCCTCACAGCTGCACACATGCTGGTGCCAAGTGAGCCACACAGCTTCTCTCTCAAAAGGGGAGCAAATCCCTTGGCTACGGCTGCACCAGGAGAAGCTCCAGCCCTTTGAGAGAAACGCGCTGCCTCTGGCAAAGCCACGAGAGAAAAAAAAACCAGTTTAGCTCCTAATGCAAGGCCGTCGTGCCCTGCTGAGTGCTTTACACCTTGTTAGAAGATGAAACCTTCCTATAAGGCACAAGGATAGAAGTCCAAATGGCTTGTTTCTATGAAAAGTATTTGATATATATATATATATTACATCAGTTCCTAAAAAAGTAAAGGATACATACTCAGTGCAACATCAGCTTTATTACCATCTTCCGATGCAGTGCTACTTCATTACCAGTTAAGCGTTTCAGAGAAGACAATTTTCTTTTTACGTAAGACAGGGAGAGATCTTCCCCCTTTCTTGTTTACAAAAGTGATGCTGAAGAACAGAGGTTTTAAGTTATTTGACCTGATAGAGAACAAGCAAATGTTTAAATAAAAAAAAAAAAGTATTTTATTCTAATTTTAACTTCAGGGAAGTGCTCTAATAAAACAGGATACCGTACACTGCTGTAGTCTCTGAGACAAGAGAAAAATGAGTGCCAACTCAAAAAAAGTCAGCCAGAGAAGCTTACCTGTAACTCAGTACATGACAGGTAACAGGTCTCCAGTTAATTCTTCAGAAATGGTGAAAATACACAGGCTGTCTCTGATGAGCTTGCCTGGTGTTAAGTGGTAAATAATGTAAAGCATTTAATGGCTAATGATTTTCACAGCTTTCTTTCAAAATGCTAATGATCTGCAATGGAGACAGGTACTATAGCAGCCACTTCATCAATAATAAATATATTCTTTATTTTACAGAGACATTGTCTTCAAGTTTTTAATTTAAAAAATACATCACTAAGCCACCTCTCTTGCTGCTGGAGCGTACAACCAGGATGTTGTTGCTATTTGACCTATCACATAGGCAAGCATATAAGATTGTGCTAGAGGGCATGAGCTGGAACAGCAGCAGCCTTCAAGACATGAGGAACAGAAGACAAGAAGAGAGCCACAGATCCCTTGCCGACATCTCCCAGCAGCAAGCGTGGCTGATGGCTCACAGCCATTTTCATCTACACACATGCCAAGCTTGCCTTGGCAAAAATTCCAACTGGTAAGAATTCATCTTTAACATAAAGGACCTGCATTGTATTGCCCGCCTATATCACAGATTTGGTTCTCCAACAGTAACGTTACAAACATTCACAAGATGCTAAGCGCTCGACTCCCATTTAAGACAGTGGGACCAGACCACGCTGGACAGACCTACAGGACCAGGCAATAAGGAATCTACTTTCTTCATTGCATGAACTCTATCATTACAGTTTGAAGCTGCATATGAAGATGACTCCTATTTTTTGGAACCACTATGCTCTATTTCAAGCATTCACAGTAAATAAATAGCTTCTGATATGGCTAATTAGCATAGGAAGGTAATAAAAATTTTTGAAGAGAGCTTTTTCCTTTACTTCTTTAAAATTTTCCAGGAGACACCTCCGAGAATCAGCCATTAACTATGAAAAGGTACCGTCTTAAGTTTTAGAAAATAAGTAACGTCAAACATTGATTCTCACTGTGAAGTTCTATCTTCATATTTCTAATCAGTGTCAACCCAGTCTATCAAAATTCATCCTTATTTGGCTTGGAGTCATTTCTCTGAAGAAAGCAGCCAATTTGACCATCCATTTTCCTCAGCGCCAGTGCATTTAAAGTTCACTGCCAACATGAGATATGACACTGGAAAAACTGGATCCCTACCACAAATTATTTGAGAATGATAGAAACAGTTGCATCCATCTCAGAGAAGCCTGTCAGCACTGGGTTGTAAAATGCAGCCTGACAAGCAGGGAAGCCATGGGATGTCAGAGTACAGAAGTACATCTGCCGTCATAAAGCTAACGCCAAGTTCACCACCCCACAAAGTGGAGCACAAGATTTCATCGCAAAAGCAGAAGCGCAACCCAAGTGATTAAGTTTCTGTGCAAGTCTTTGCATGTTCAAGTGGCACTGGTCACTATGCAGATGTATTCAAATGTTAGGGAGGGTTTCCTTTCATGATATAAAAGTTTTGGCAATCTAAGATCAATTATTCAAGCCTGCCTGGAAAACTGTAATAGGTATTTAAATATTGCAAAGCAAAAAGGTAGTTTTTAAGGAGCTCAGAACACCATAAGCAGTCCACTAAGAAAGCTGAGGGAAGTGAGGAAAAAAAAAAAATTCCACTGACTCCTCGTAGAGCGCTCAGTCCAAAAAAGAAACCCAAACAAAGAAGATGAATTAGTGTTTCAGCCATGGATGAGCTTCAATTGAAGCTTTGCTTCTGTCTCCATAGTCGTACAACAGTTCTTCACCTGCTTTAATGTCTCTGGAAGCTATCAGTATGAGATGAGGCACACCGTCTATGTCATGAAGCTTTGTTTGACAATTGCCACATTTGCTGTGATTAATCAGTCTTCCCAGACGATCAGTTTCTTTTGTAGCATCAACACTGAAAGAACAAGAACAGAATCCAGGATTGCTGCATATCGCACAATCATGTTCGTGGACAAAAACCAAAGTGCAAATTGCATAAAGAATGAGGAATCCACATAATGCTTGGAAAAAATGAATGAAAACCAGAACATTTCAGAATACTCACATGATTAAACAGACGGCACATAATATGGCAATGTAGGTAAATTAAGGCAATTCTGGGAGACTTTTAAGTTAGCACAAAACTCAGAAAATTGAAAACTTTGGGCTTTGTTTTTGAGCTGCCTGTTTCCAAGCAGCTCTCAACTGCTCATGAGGAATAGCAGAATCCAGATGCAGAACAGCACCAGAAAGGCTTGACACCTTAAATACCCTCCCCTCAGGAAAGCTGTGTCATAGCTAAGTAATATCCACTGAGTAAGCCAGCAAGAGTCTCTACTTCATACAGAAGGCTGAGAATGTCTAAATACTACATGCCCAGCTTCCAGAGACCTGGATACTAAAGCTGTAGTGCCCATCATTGCACAAATAATTGTTACGGCAGCTGTCATTGTGGCACCTAGACATTATGCCATCAGACACTTAGAATATAGGGCACTTAATAAGGTAATTAATATATAGCCTATGTAACCCACATTCCAGTATCCAGTAACATCAACCAAGGAGGAAAGAATGTAGTCCGAATAGCTGCTTTGAGAGAACTGGAGTTTGGGGCAAATGAAACAGCAAATCAAGGGGTAAAGCATGCACGTGGGGTAGGTGTCAGGTACTAGAGAAGGAGACCCAGTCAAAGACAGCTGAAGGAAATGCTTCCCTTCCAGAGAGTCTGTCCATATTGCTTTTCAAATAAAATCCTTGCAACTCAGGAAAAGTAGTTAATTTTACAAGAGAAAAAACTTAGGCAGAAGTCCATGGCAGAGCTAGAAGTCTCATCCAAGCAGATACAATGCTCTGTATAGCTTGTGCACCACTTCAGAGAACAGGGCTTTGAGTCACCTACCTTTCCTTTTATCCCAGAGCTACAGGAGGCTCTTGGACCATGGAATAAGTGCTCCAAAAAGATTTCCTAATTCATGGTTCCCATTAAAAAAAAAATGCATGAGAACAAGAGAAGACTTAGCAGCATTCAAAGTCTCCATCACTCAAATAGCACACTAAAGAGAACAGAAGCTTACCAGTACGTTTTGCTGAGGTACTGAAAATAGTACATATAGCAGCCTGTGGATGGATCTTGAGCATACACAGCTTCTCGCTTTTTAGCATCAGTGATCTCTATGAGATCCCCGTGATATTCAACTACAAATTCTCCTCGATTAAAATGTTTAGTAGCAATTACTCCTCTGCCTTTGCCATCGATGTAATCAATCTGTTGAGTTGAAAAGAAAATCAGCTGTGAAAGTAGTTACATGATTGCAAATATGCTGTTCACTATGAAATGAGTGATTTGTGATTTAAAAATGCTACAGCAGGGTACTTGTGTGTACTGCAGACAAAGCTGTAGAAGCCCAATGCACAGCATCGGGAAAGAAATATAGGGTGAGTTCAGGACACACCCTACAAGTTACCAGATCTTTTGATACAAAGTCTTCTAACCAGATTACGAATTACCTTAAATAAACCATACACAGAGCTATGTGTTCTTTTTCAACTATTAGCAGAGGCAGTAAGCTTTTCCATTTCAGATGTGCCATCACCATTAGCATGCACAGGTTAAAAAGTTAGAGGAACAGAAAGATCAACCACAGAAATCACATTTATCACCCACCAGTATACTTTATTATTCCTGCCTCCCCCTGTAAATTGGACAATTCCAAGAAAGTTCTCGTCACTGTTGTAGATGTGACAGTGTTAAGTGCAGGCTGCTGTTTTTCAAGAATCACAGCTCTTCTTGCACTTCCAGGAACCTTTTCTGCTTTGAAGTCTAAAAAGGATGACCAAACTAACCCAAATGGTAAGCACTTGGTCCCAATAACTACTATTTGCTAGCAGTAGGAGGAAAACCAGTACAACCCATTATCCCAAGTGCCACAGTGAAGACCCACAGTGACTGCCTGTGAACAGGCTAAGAGAATTTGTTACCATACAGACAGTATATATGGGTATTATCTTTAAAACATACGACAATTCAGATGCTGTATCTAGCCATACTTCTAGAAGCTAACCCAAGAAATGAAATGCTAAAGGAAGCAAGTGCATTTTCAGTAGAGACTACAAAGCCCCTACAATATTTATGACTGAGGCTGCACCATACATGTTCTTCAGAGCCAAATATTGCTCATCCAAGAGGACAGTCTGCTCCAGTTTTGCTGCACTTGCATCTTACTATCAGGGAACTGCAGCAGTTCCAAGACTGAGTTCTGTTACTTTCTGCTCAAACAGATTAACAGCAAGACACTGTATAAACAGTACATGGCTACTCAGGTTGGCATTGCAGTTACCTTCATTCCCTCTTCTTTTCCACTTGTAATTAGCTCATCTATTTTCCTCCTCTCCTCAGTCTGCAGGAGAAATGAGAACAAATAAGCCACACTACTGTCGATAGTTTTTGCAGCTTATTTTACAGTTAAAACGACATTATTAATCAGTGACACTCGTTTTTCCAAACTATCCCATATTTCTAGCAAAACTGAATGGGAAAGAGGCAGATTTCTGCCCCTCAAAATATGCAAGCAGCTAGATTCTATCCTAAAAGAACTGGATCAGCATTTCCAAATTTCAAGAATGTTCTTAACAATACCTCCAGTGCACAAAGCTATTCATATTTGGCCAACTTAATCCATTTACAGATAGTGACGTACTTCCTCAAATGTTCCATTAACTAGCAACATTGTAAGTAATGATATGATCTTAACAAGAAGCACTACCTCCAATTCAGATTTGCTCTTCCTGGAACTTCTTCTAACTGGGTAATAATCTGTCACTTTTCGATTTGGTGCTCTTCCTTGTGTTCTAAGGGATACAAAAAATAGATAACACACATTTCAGACTATTTGTGAATTTATACCTCTAGGACACAGGTATCTGTAAGAAATTTTTATTTTCAGCTTGTTAAGTTGAAAGGCAATCAATATGAATCAGTGTTTCTTATCAGCACTCTTCCCTTCAAGCCAAAAGCTAGATCCCCTTTTCTTCCTCACGCTATTTCCATTACTCTAGTATGAATTCTCTAACTACAAGAATGAGATGCCATTGGAAACTAGCTGAAGGTCACATTACAAGTCTGAAGACCCCCGTGTGCCCTGCCAGAAGGCACTCTAAAATTTAGGTCATGAAAACTGCTTGGTAAGGAATTCATTAATGTTAGGTCACATTACTCAGATACCATGCGAAAGAGTATCAGCTCAGCCAGGAAGCGTCCAACTGTAATGAATCTAATATTCTGTTTCTGAAAAGATACATTCCCATTTGCCATTTGTCCACAAAAAAAGTATGTCTTAATGGGTCATTAATTTCTTTTTCTATAGGTGATCAGCAACTATTTCGCTTGAGATAAAATACACTAGCATTGCTTTCCAGAAAAAAAAAGTCCTCTGCAAGGTACATAAATACTTTGAGTGCTATTTTCTACTTTCAAATGTATTATTATTGAGAAAAAAGACATCTCCTTTAAGATTTGTTCCACTTTCTTAAAAAAAAGTCAACAAGACAAACATTAATTACAGGTTTGACTGTAGTTCCTGAAGGAAAAATGGAGATCAAAGCCTCTTGGTACAAAAGGACACACAAAAGAAAGGTTTTTATAATCCCAGAAGTCACTTACTTTCTCCTTGGTCCACGTTTTGCTTTAACCACCTTTTTCTGAGCTGGCTTTGCATTGGCCTCGTCAGCACAGCCTGAAGGCAGCGGTGTCTTTTGAGCTTCTACAGTTTCTTGGTTTTGATCAGAGGAGGGCACCGAAGTATTACACCCACCTTCTTTATCTTTCTGGTCTTCTGGTTTCATAGCACCTTCGATTATATTGCCACCATTCTTTTTTCCTGATGACAGGAAAATAAAGTAAGGCTCTGATCTTAGGATCATCTATACCAGAGTGCTTTAAATTAATTCCAATGGTTTCTAGCCCAAGTTTCTAGTTCTGTCAAACAGAAGAAAGAAGGGAATGAGACAAGCTCTTTATGCTAGAACCCAGATAGGCTGTTACTCAACTTCTGACTAGTCATTGCTACAGTACACATAGTACAGAGGGAGGGGCGAGCGGAAAAAGGGAAAGGGTAAAACAGGGTCCAAGTACTTCGTTATGTTAAGTTTGTGACTCAGTTTTCCAAACCTGAACACGCAGCACCTTCAGTGCAGTGTTCAAAACAACTGCACGGTTTGCACCTGGCACACTAAATTATCAAGTTGCCATAAGCTAATTGACATCCTGGACTGATGAGGGAGAGGAAGCCTCTCTGGGTCCTGCACTGCTGTGATCAGTGGCTGCAAACGCTGGTACCAAGGAGCCAACACCACTCAGACAAAATCCACAGGAGCTAAAGGGCTGGCACTTACAAGAAGCCTACCCCACACACCACCAACATTTTCTTGGTTATGTGCATCCCACCCGGACATGACCACATCCTCCTCCTCAGCCAACTGATTTAGAGGTAGGTGAGCAAGGCTTAAAGCTGAATAAAGTTTTTATCTAAAGCAAATCACCAGGTTTAACAGTCCAATCTGCTGAGACAGATGCTTCTGTCTTACTGAAGAAGTACAGCTGCAAGACCACAGCAGTAGGACAAGCTAAAGCCACCTTTGCTTTCTTGTCAAAACTGGAGAGCTAAATTAGGAGCTAAAGGCCCCGAGTTTCCAGAAGACCTGACACTCTCTGTGTTGAGTGGGACTTAAAATACCCGCTTGCTAAAAGTGTTTGCATCAAAATGTTTTGACAAATTACCAAGGTTACTAAATGCACCTTTGAACACGAGCCAGCTTTTTTCCCCCTCCATAAACCTGTGGAACATTCCCATTCCTAGTCACTACAATGAAGCACCTATGAAGCCTGGCACTCGGCATCCACAATCTGTGCTCCTCCTTCTCATTGCCTTTATTTCATCCTGAAAATTTAAGAATTGTTGCTTCTTCTACCAGTACCTCTACCTCATATCTGATTTGACTTTGAATTGCCTTTATATAAATTAGTATAAAGTAGTCAAAATAGAGAATAAGCCAGTTTTAGGTAATAAAAAAGATTAAAAAAATAAACAAACTGCCAAATGCTGACCTGAAAAAGCAGAGCGGTAATGGAATTGCAGGGAGAACGGGGCATATTGACAATGCAAGCATTAGTTTTTTATATCCAGAGAGACAATACAAACATAGCCAGACAAAAATAGAGGAAAAAAATGCCTAACCCGTGATCTAAGTTTTGAAAAGGATAAGGACGCCTTCATCTTTAGAGAGTCGCAGTTTGCCGACAGAGTTGTAAGACTGGGAAAGCAACTGGGCTGGGGAGCTGCCTGGCCCTCTTGACTGTGCAATTAAGTTCTCAAATTGAGGGGAAGGGGAGCACATTTAATGAGCCAAGCAATCCAAAGATCAATCTTACCATCTCCTTTCCTGTAGGTTTTGTTTAGTGTTTTGCCCTGACATTTCACCTCGTGATACATGACAGAGTTTTCCTCTTGAAGCGGGGGGCGAGCACCAGGAGTTTTGTTAGGATTCAGGTAGCTGTAGATTTTGGATTGACCAATAAACACATTCTCCTAAAACAGACCCACACAAAAATCAGTTCAAAGATGCCAGGTACATGAAGTTGGTATCCACAACAAGCTACAAAGACCAGGGCTGACAGCTGACTGCACTAATGCAAATTACGCTGCTTTAATGCATCATTCTTACTGCTGTTGCTATTTCTACTAAGTGAAAACATAACAGTGGTAAGCACACAGAGAACTTACTCATGCAAACTCCCAGTCCAAGAGGACTTTCATATGAAGTGTGTCAGGATGGAGTAGTCATAATTAACTCCAGCTTCCACTCTGTGCTCCACAGTATGAACTCTGGTGCTAAAAAAAAACCCCACTAGCCCTGTGCTCCTCAGAAGGAAGGCGGCCTCAAAGAGTGCAAGCCAAAAAAAATACGAATAAGAGAGCAAAAATTGCCCAAGCCTAGAACATAGCTCTCATAGCCAGAGAGGTATGAGCTTACTCAAACACTCTCATGAGGTGTCAAATGTTACTGCAGTTAATTATATGCTCTACTGAGCAACACAGAAGACAGAAATCAGTTTTACAGTCTACCTTGAGTGACAACTCTCAATGAAGCCTAGGCAATAAACAATGCTATCTTTTTATCCATTATATTTCAGAAAATAAAGTGTAAAAGTTGCTTATGGCAAAAGAAACACTAAAGAGTTTACACAAAGTATGCATGCCCAGCCAGGAAAACGGCAAAACCCTCCAGCATGGTCAAACACCACAGAGACCAGGGTTTGTACACTGGCCTGGCCTCAAAGGACATCAACGGTGAGCAGTATCAAATTTACCAAAGCTTAGTGGAGTCGTGCCACCTTTGCTTTTGCCGTCTCCTGCTCCCTCGCCAAGTTTGACTCTGCAGCATATGTAGGGCACATAGATTTCAACTGTGAAATCTCAGTGTCTGGACAAGCAGATGCAACGTGGACAGAATGAGTTTGTCTTGGCTATATTTTGACTCAACTAAAACCAATTTTCAGACACTGCAAGCCAGTTAAAACAACAAAAACATGCATCCATTTTTTTCAGAAAAGCACATAAAGGCTCCCATTAGTTAAAAAAATAGCTCAAATATAGCTGACTAAACAAATACTCCAGCATATGTAGTCACACAAACACTAAAAAAGTAAACAAAGCACATAATAGAATACATAGGATAACTTTAATAATTAGCATAATAATAAGTAACAAACTTAATGCATACATAATTCACACACAAAATATGACCAGTTAAAGGCTCAAATTTCAGTACACAAATCAACTTTGCTAAATATTAAGATTACAGTAGAACAGTCTGAGAAAAAGCAAGCCAGATACTCCCTGACCCCCAATGTTTCTGAAAGGCCTATGAAAGACAAGACTTGCTTATTTAAAAAAACTGGGGCTTTTGAGGATGAAATGCTATGAAAGCACTCCATTTCAACAATTGCAAGCAGCAAACCCTGTGCTGCAAAGTTCTCAAGATTTAGCGAGGAGTTTAAATATGGGCATTTCCGGAGAAAGCCAGAAGCAGTGAACTGCAGCAGTCCACCTGCCAGCAAAGCTTTCTGGCTTTGAATACACCATTAACAGGAAATGAACGACTATTTTTCCAGCGTATCTCCCTCCCCTCATTCCCAGCTCCCTGCCTGCTGCGCTCTTGGCGCTACTGAGACGTGGCTGCCACGTCTTTGTCTGTGCCAGGCTTGAGACCCTCGAGAGCAGAGATTTTCTCAGCACAACACAACACATGAAGGACTAGTGAAGAGCTCTGGGATTTGATGCAATAGCCACAATTATTTCCATGGGTGGTTAAATGCAAAGTGACGATCAAGCTCCTGCCAGCTGCCTGTAACAGAACTGCAGGACGGGAAGGTGGCACGGAGGGATCGCCGAGCCTGGGCCTGGCTGCGCGCTTGCAGGGCAGCTGAAGCAGAGCACGGGAAAACACAGAAAGAGTGCCATTCCACTTAAAGTTGCTGAATGATTGGAGGGGCCCAGAAGTCAAGCGCCCGGGGCCACGCGGCTCCCCGGGGCAGCCCGTACCCCGGCCCGCTCGCACCGGAGGCGGAGGGCGCAGAGGACCCCAGGGAGCCGCCCGCCCCGCTCTGCTCCGCCCGCCCAGGCCCGGGCAGTGCTTACCCCGCCGGCCCGGGGGCGACCGGGGCCCTTCTTCTCGGCGCTCTCGGGGCTCCCCTCCTCCGCGCCGCCCGCCCTGGCCTTGGGCATGTTCTTCCCTAGGAGCAAGGGGGGAAGATCGGCGCCTGAGCCATGTCCGGCGCGGCCGCCCGCGGTCATCGCCCGGCCGCCGCGGCCTGCGCCATGTTTAAAGGGCTGGATGCGGCAGGGCGAGCCGCGGCGGCCCAGCCCCTTCCCGGCGAGCTGCGCACACCGCGCGGGGGAGGAGTCCCGCCGGCCCCGGCGCCTCGCGTCTCCCGGGAGGAGCATCCGCGCCGCGGAGATGCCCCCGCGCCGCCTGGCCCCCGCCCTGCACCCGCCGCGACAGCCGCCGCACCCCGGCTCCTCTCCTCCTCGACGCCGCGCCCGCGCACCTTTAGCCATGACCGCGGCGGCGCGGCCCGGCGCCCTGGAGCCCCCCGCGGCCGGGCTGGCCCGACGGTCCCCGAGGAGCTCCCCCGCTGAAACCAACCGCTCCGCAGGGAGACGCCGCACTCCCCTCGGCAATCCCATTGGCCTAACCGCGTGCCAATAACCGCTTCCGCGCCCCTGATTGGCAAACAGAACCGCACCCCACCCTCTCCCTGTCACACAGCGAGGCTCGCAGCTCCCGGGAACAGGGTTTAAACCTGAGTTCCTCGGGCGCTGATTGGCCCCTGGGAAGAGCAACCGGCTTTCTGATTGGCGATTCGGGAAGGAACGCCCTTCCGCGGCAGGGCCTCGCCACGTGGGTAGGACGCCGCGCTAGGAGCGGGTGCCGCTGGCCCGTCCGTGCCCCGCGGAGCGGCGGCGGGCGCCGGGGGCGGTGAGATGTACCCCCCGTCCTGTCCGCTCCGCTCCGGCGGGGCAGCGGCATCGCCCAGTGCGGCCCCGTCAACACCTCATGCACGTCTTCGCAGAGCACATGGATCTCTGCTCCCACCTTGGGCGCGCACAGCGGCTGCCACCTCCCAGCGGGGATCCGGCGGGGCCCTAATTTCGTCGGGATCGTAAAACTCTGCGAAATTATCAGACTGCTTTATGCAATGTCTGGCTTAAATCTGAAAATTAAATTAAAGGCCATTAATTCCATCCTCTTCAAAGCTTGCCTGGAGAACAGTATTGCGTCAAACCCCTGATTCCCTAACAAGGGTGGCTAAAACACGGCAAAACCACAGAAAAGCTTCAACAGCCCCATGACAGGCCTGGTATATACACTGCAAAATCAGGAAAGTACCATTGCAAAGAGTAAAGCAGCAACGAGGCACGACGACAGCCCATCAAGGGCTGTGTGCCAGCCCATCAAGGCATACCGCGTATTTCTTCTTCATTAGTAAAGGTCATCATGGACAATAGGAAATTACTGCACAGGATCTCTTCGGTGCTCCACGTTAAGAGGAATAACTATATTGAGTGACGATGTATGGCTAGTCTTTCTTTTTATCTTTTAAGACCCATCTAACAACAGCCACCTGCGCCTGCTGGGGATACAGGTCTGTAGGATGTGAGCTGACCCCAAGTGTCATTGTCACAGGGGTGGATTCCCACTGAGGGCTTATTTGCAGCCACAGGCGGCTGCTCGTCCCTCGGGCATCCCCACAGTGGCGTGATCGGCCAGTTCTGGAGGGTGACACAACTGAAAACCAGCCTTTTCCTTAAGAACAACAGAGAAGAAAACAAACAAACAAAAATTATTTTAAAACCCATACACAAAACCACATACACACACAAACAAACCAACCAACCAACAGGGAGTGGCTGCAGAGGAGACACAGGAAGGCAGCAGGTGTTTCAGCCCACCCTCGCCTCATTTTGTGATCGCTCTCCACGCAAACGGGAGCTTCAAGAAAAGGCAAAAGAAGCCCAGCTCTGCATCATCACCATAATTTCTTCATCTTCACTAACATACATTTCACAGAAAGGCGACCAAAATGCTCTGGGTGTTGTTTTGTTAACGCCAGTGGACAGGAGGCTGCATCATCCTGATAATCTCTGCTGCTGAAGCAGGTAGGCCAAGCTCTCCAGAAGAGCACCGGAGCCCTTGTTCTGATTTTTCCACCCCAATTCACACTGTTCTTTTCACACAGCTAGGATGGGACTGGAAAAAATTCTTCATAAATTACTAACGATGTTTTCTTTCTTGCAGTAATTAAGGAACACTGTTCCTAATTGTCATAGGAAAGCTCTGGGAACACCTTTACTGTGGTTTTGCTACACTTTTGCAGGTTGGATATTTTTAATATTAATTGTATATATTATACAAAGCAGCCAAGTTTGCATTGAAGCTGTGCCACTAGATGGCAAAGCAAGCTAAGTAATTATCTTCCCTTGAGCAACAAAGAAAACAACGTCATCTTTAACTAGCCCCTGCTCCCAGCACGGTGAGATCGCACTGGGAATACACAAACCAGGCTGGTTTTACCCCTTAGCGCTTCAGGGAGTTATCACCAAAAAGCCAGTACTGAGGGGAAGGAAAAATGTTATCAAGAGATAAGGCTACAGCCCAAAAGAGGGCACATCCATGTGCAATTGCCCGTCACCGTGACTCAGGACAGGCAGCACATGGGAAAGCACCAGCCAAGGCGATACTGGGGAGGGAGCAGCATGACTCCCACCAGCACCAGCTGTAAAACCCAGTGACCTAAATATTTATTATCGCCAGTAGTAGTGTAAGGGCAGCCCCTGAGAGCACTGCCTTAACATGGAGACGTGAAAGCCTTTTGTGGGGGAAGGAACACTTGTGAGCAAGGTGTTGGATTTGCTTGGAAAGAAAATCGTCAGAGTAAATACTTTCAGTCTAAATTAACACTCGACTCAAAAAAATATCTTACTTTTTAGGACTGGTTGCCTTTGAATTAAAAAGTCCAATTTCTTTCAAATATACCAACAAGACATTCTTGTTAAATATTTCTACCTTGGAGCAAGTTCTCAATGTAGTTCTCACACAGCAAGTAAATAAATATCACGATATTTGCACAAATTCCTTATTCACAAGATGAAATCCTGACAATTTGTGCTTCAGCCACTGCACTTCTACATTAGAAAGCACGTAAAAATGATGCCCTAAGGGTAACTGTTGAGTGGTACATTAAGCAACCTTATTTTATAAAGTCATATACTAAAATGCCAGTAGGTGCTAACTACATTTTGTAGATTATAAAATATAATTATTACATTCAGAATAGTATCTACCAAGGATAAAAAGGGCATCTCTGACCAAAAAAAAAAGTGCATTCAGTGAGATCTGCAAGTTACATGCAAAATCCCAGGGAAACGGCATCCTGCAGATAATTCTGCATGTGCTGTATCACCCCAATAGGAAGCGTAATGGTCATCAGCGGGGTTACTCACCTCTTCCAGTTACCAATGATCATAAAATCTGCTTGCAGGCCCGACGGGTAACTATCTTTCCAATCCAAGACATCAAAAAGGTCATTTTCGTGATTGTAAGAAGCTGCTTAGATGAATTGAACGTTGGATACCCCGCACGTGAGCTGTGCTTCATTGTGCCTTTATTTGAGGTGGGTGGAGGGCAATAATCAAGATATTAGCTGCCAGCTAAATTGTTCTCGTCTCTGGCCAGACTTCTGTCATCCTTTTTCTCCATTTAGTGTCTGAAGCGTTGCTGATTAATCCGAATTACTTAAGTCAGTTTAATTAACATTGCTTTGTCTTTAAATAGCTTAGCCTAAATCTGTCTAATCCTCCATTGGTTATTTTAATCCTTGTTAAATTTGTCTTAACAATCAGTGAACTTGTATAAAGTTGAATGAGCAGTACTGAGCATTTTAAGCAGATTTCATCACTGCCCACACTTTATTTACATCTGCTTAAATTTTTTGTTAAAACGTTCCCCTTTTTACACAACTGGGAAAACATTCCAATGGAAGACCGTATCGTTGCAAAAAATCTGTCGGAGGGTGTTAAGGGCTAAAAAGATCTCTCCAGATGTAAAACTAGCATAGTAGTTATCAGGTTTTCAAACATATGTTAGCTCCCTGCAGCAGAAAATTTCACATTAGCAGCTTGTAGAATATTTAAAAGGAGAAGCTCATGTGCCAGCCCATCCCCACAGGCGTGTCCTTCCCAGGCTGGTCAGCAGGGATGTCCCCTGCACAGCACCGCTGTCACTCCTCATTCTCCTACGGGAGGCCGGGAAGATGCTGTGAGGGAAACACCGGAGCCGCGGCACTATGCGGGCGGCGGGGCTGTACATGTCCCCAACACGGGTGGCCCCGCCGCCGCCAGACCGCTCGGGGCCCTACAGAGCCGCCTCAGTGTGCTGTCACGGGGAGCCGCCCAGGCTCGGCTGCACAGGAACACCTGCCAACCGCGGCAGAACGGAACCGGGGGCCGCCTGAAGGGAGACGCGTTCAGCAGCGGGAGCGCGGGCGGCGGAGGCCGAGGCGAGACGACATTTCTCCTCAGGCGGGCGCCCGCCCCGCCGCGCGCTCAGCCGCAACGGCCGCCAGCGCCGCGCACCGCCCGGGGCAGCCGCGCATGCGCGCCGACACGGCCGCCTCCGCGCGGGGACACGAGACGCGCCTGCGCACTGCGCGCCGCTTCGCGTCCCCCGCCTTTTTTCCCACGATGCCTCGAGAAGAAGCCGGATCTCGCGAGAGCACCGCTTATCGCGTTCTCGCGGCACCCGCCATCTTGGAGGGGCCGGGGTCACGTGACCGCTCGCAGCCGTTCGCCTCCGCCTTCCCCTCCCCCACCCACCGGGAACCGGGCCCGGATCATCACTCTCGACTCTCGGCCGCCGCCCTAGGGCCGGGCCCGCCCGCGGGGACGTGGCTTTTTGCGGACGCCGAAGGCGCCGCGTGGTTTGGGGAGTTCGCCGCCTTCGCCTGTTGCCGGGGCAGGGAGAGACGAGGAGCCGCATGTCACGTGAACGGGGAGCGCGGGGAGCGCGCGCCAAAGCCCGGCGGCGGCGGCAGCGGCGGGGGGGGGGGGGAGCGGGGGGATGGGCGCGAGACCGCGGCAGCCGGGCCACGTGACAGGGTGGAGGCGGCGGTTTGGTCACGTGGCGGGGAGCGCGCGCCATCGGCGGGCGGTGGCCGGTGTCACGTGGGGAGGGTGCGTCGCGTCGGGCGGGGGGGAGGTGCGGCGGCGGTCACGTGGTGCGGCGCGGCGGGCGGCCCCGGCCCCCTCCCCTCCCCCTCCCCTGTGAGAGGGGAGGGAGGGCAAAGATGGCGGCCGTGAGTTAGAAAGCGGCGGGGCCAGCGGCGGAGACTTCCAGGACCGGCTGCGGGGGGACCGAGAGCGAGAGAGAGTGAGTCCCCCTCCGCCCGTTCGCCTGACCGCGGGCCTGCCTGGCCGCCTCGGCGCGCTCTCTGCGTGGCGGGGTCGTCGCGGCGCCCCCGGGGGTTTCCTCCCCTCAGTCCCCCGTTACCGGGCGGCCGGGCCCGCGGCGGCAGCGGGGGGTTGGCCGGGAGGGAGGCCGCCGTGCCGGCGGCGAGCTCCGCGCCTCCCTCGGCCTCTGGGCCTGGGCTGGGCCGCGCCGCCGCCCCCGCCGGGGGTCCCCGGTGGGCCAGGGCCGGCCCGGCGTGCGGGGGAGGGCGCCGCTGCCTCGGCGGAGCCGCCGCTTCCCCGGGAGTCGGGTAAACTTTGTGCCGGAGCGCGTGTGGGGGCGGAGGGGCCGCCGAGGGGGGCGGCGAAGCCCCCTGGCTCCGGGGAAGCGTTTGGGGAGCGGTTGGCGGAGCTGGCGGCGCGGGGGTGGAGGGGCGGCCGCGGGGCTGGGGCTCCCCCCGCCCCGCTCGGCTACAGCGGCATCGGGACGGCGGCGTGTCCCGGCCGAGTCCGCGCCTTTGTGCGCTCTTTCCGCGCCTGGGTTAATTGTTAAGGTTTGAAATGGAGCCGCTCTGGTGAAACGAGGCGGTGTGTGGGGGGGGGGGTTGTTGGTGATTTATGATGCTTGAGCGGCGCTAAAAGCCGCCGTGAGCCGCAGCCCTGTCGTCCTTCCCCGCGCTCCGAACGCAATTAAAGGGCTCTTTAAAGCCACGAAGGGCTGAAAACAAAAAAGTCGTGCATGGGACACAATTACGCAGCCAATTCTTGCCTAACCCGGAAGTTTATGTCGGGAACACGTGTTGGCGGGGCCGGGACCCCCCCTGCGCCGAGCCCCCCGGGGCCCCGCAGCTCCCGGCCCGGGGCGGGGGGGGCCGCACGGGGCGGCCACAGACCCGGCCTCAAAGTCCAGGGACTGTTCCCGAGCGCACCTCGCACGGGGGTTGCTAGGGTGAGTAATTGTTTAACATTAAAAATGCCCTTACAGGCTGAAGGGGAAGAGGCCTTGTGGGTTTTTCTTCTATTTTTTTTTTCCTGTTGTTACATTATTATTTTTAGCTGATCAGGTTGTGCGCTGTTTGAGGGTATAAATTAGAACTTCCAGGGTCTCGTAGGCTGGTTTTAGATAATTGACTTCTGTTGAAGACGAGGCAAATCCTTTAAACACTTTAAAAGGTTGAATTGATGTCTTAATTAACATTAGTTTGTGCTGTTTGTTCATGCTGATAGTTTTTTTTAACTTGTTCTAGGGTTAAGAATTAGTGTTAGACTGCGTGGCTTTAGAGTCCCTGAACTGTGTCTGGATTAAGATTATTTAAATACATACAGGAATGTTTTGCAAGCTTTTTTTTTTCTTTCCCTTAAATTGAAAACCTCAACGAGGTAAAGCGAAGAATTTACTATGGTAGAAGTTGTATAACAGCACAACATTTTGGTTGGTTTCGTATATCTTTGTTACCAGCACATGTTTTACTTGGGTGAAATCTTAGTCTTTAAAAACAAAATGTGAACTGTTTGTAGTGTTGTCCAGACAGGTTCTCTGGTGTCAGAATTGGCTGATAGCTACTCTAAAAGCTATTGAAATAGGTTGCAGATACAGTTAATGTATTTCTTGTTGCCCGAGATACACTTAGAGCTGACTCAGGCCAAAACTGAGGAAGGGTTCTAGTGCTCAGATACTGCTCTTATCTCTTCTGGGTTTTTGCTTCTTAAAAACTTTCACTACTGGCTAAATTATCACCTTCAACCACTTAGTGTGAAAGCTGATTTCATGCCAAATCATTGTATTGTTAAGTCTCTTTTACAACTTCTGAATTTCACTGCTTGAGACTGTATCCTGACGAGTATAAATTCCATAAACGCTCATAAGTCAGTTTTGAGGCTGAGTTGAATCCCACAGTATCCTGAGCTGTACCTCATGTCCTCTCAAGCTATGACTTTGGAGAGGTAACCAGGGTTTGAAAAACTGGTGTGTTTTTTACAGGATCGGAATCATTTTCACAAAAATCAGAAGTTTGTCCATTTAAATGCAATCTTAACTACTAGTCTTGAGGTTAAAGCATGTAGGGATGGGTGAGTTCAGTAATTAGTGTTTTACTCTTTGATTAGATGGTGACTTGGAAAGGACCAGAAGGGATTGGACTGGTTGGGTTTTTTTGTTTTTTGTTGTTACCCAGGTTGCCTTCTGGAGCCAAAAGCTGTGAGATAAGCAGATCTATCTGGATATCCAGAGAGTCCTGTTGTGTGGGACTTTGCAGCCCTTACCTCTCTGAGAGGCTGCAAATGGAGATGTGAAATTTTTAGGTTGATAATAGCTCACAGTTGAGACAGCCAGAGAATTGGAGTGTATTTTAGATGGCTTCCAGTATAGTTCAAGTGATACATATTCCTCAGAAAGCCAGTGGGAAAAACCCTTCCAGTAAAAAGGAGAACAAGAGTTGCTTTCCTACGTTAGTGTCCCAGGCCAAGCATTAAAACCTGAGTTTGCAGGTTGGATTCTCCACAGAGACCACCTGTCCGAAGGGTTTGGAAATAGCTGTACCTGGTGGTTGATGATGTTTGATTTGGGTGAAGTTGTGATATTAGAGTTCATTGTGATTTTTAAATAAGTACTTTAGGTGTACAATGTTACAACATGCAACTCAGAGACTTAAAAATCAAAAGCCTTTTCATTGTTTAGGATTCTACCATTATTTCTCTTAGAGGAAATGGAGAGCAGGTTGCTCGACATGTGTTTTAGAATCTCTCTCTTTTTTTTGTTTTGCTTCTTTGTACCAAAGCTAAAATGGAGGGAGGGAGAGAGCCATGTTGGCATGGATACATGACATAATATTAAACATGGCATTCTGGTTTTGTGTCTTTAAATCGGAAGTTATTTACATAATGTGCAGTGGCAGCAAAACTGTCTTTTAATCAAAGTTTTAGGCTATATTATTCAGCAGAAGAACACCTTACAAAAATGCTTGGTGTGAAATGGCAGCAGTTTATGTTATTAATGCAAAGAAAGTAATTAGAGATACTACTGTTGAAATTTTATAAATACATATTTTTTTAGTTTTATCTAACAGGTTGGTTCTCTCTCAGTGATATTGGACAAACTAACTAAACATAGACAACCTTATCTGCAAGATTCTGCAGGCTCAGAACAGTTCTTCAACTGGTGAAATGCTCAGGGGACAGCTTGTAATATTCACAACATTTTTATAAGTATTTTCTTTGGGAGATTTTTAAGATGTGGCAAACAGGTCCTTATATAGTATTGCCAAAGCTGAGCTGCAGAGCTTGGTAAAGTCCCTTTCACTTATATTGATTGGCTAAAGAGGCTCCTACCTTGTAAGATTATGGAGCTGTTTCATTGTGATAACATTTCGGGCTTGACTAGTGTATGTCACAAAAAATAAACTAAGCTACCATGATGCAGCTTCTCCTGGGTGGTTCTTGGTTTGTTTTTTGGTTTTGCTTTTTTTTTCCCCCCCGTGTAATTTCCTTACTAAATTAAAACTATATGGGGGGAAAGAGAAATTGAAGAATGAAGGGAGGGCAGCAGCAGTGCTTGGAAGTTTTACAAAGCCTAAAATTGGTGCTATGTATTCAGTGATTTTTTTTTTTTTTAATGTAAAAATTCTAGAAGGTCAGAATTCCTTTTGTTCCAGTTTCAAACAATGAAGCTTTGTTCCTAATGTGCAGAAACAAAATAAGTGAAACTAGTCAAACTTTCATTGTTCAAACTGTCTGACAGACAAGTAAACAATTGCTGCTGTTTTACTGATTTTTTTTTTTTTTTTTTTTTTTGCTGCCTTCTTAGCAACTGCTAATTTTTAAGACTTAAAATTGCAGTTAGCATGAGAGATTTCTTACGTGAATACAGCTCTGCTAAGAAAAGGGATGCTTTAATACTGAAGATACTTGTTTTGGAATTTTAGGAAACGCCATAGTAGTTTCTATCACTAGTCATCTAGGGAAGACTGAAATAAGCAATTAAAGTATTACTACTATGATATTTTTTTTCTGAATTCGGTTAGACTGTGCTTAAGATATTCAAACCATCTTATTTTTAAAAGTTAAAAATGTAGAGTTTAGTGTCATCATGGATATGTTAAACTTGACTTGAAACAGACTTGATAGGTTGTGGCACCATTTTAGAGTGGTTGAGGCAGATGTTCTTGGGTGGTGTTGGCATTTTTTTCTAGCCTTGGTTTTGCTTTGAGTCTCAACTTCATAGAAAGACCTTTTCTTCGTATATTGCCAGAGTAGACTAGGAGTTATCTTGGGTAATTTTGTCGTCCTAGTTCTCTTTGAAGTAAACAGCCCCGAGCTTCTGCCTTTCCATGCCTCTAGTCAGTATGGCCACTTTTCTCTCAATCAAGTTTTAGTCATACCTTCTTTTAGAGATGGCGTGATCAAAACTACATGCAGACCAAATAATGACACAACTGACTTTTTTTCCTTGTACATTTCAACATTTTTATTTGATCGCAGTGAGCAAAGTTATGGATGTTGTGCTATGTGGCAGAGCGTTCATGCATCTTTGGCAAATGGATACTGGAAAATGTTTCGGAGCTGCTGGTTTGAAGGGGTAACTTGTGTTAATTCCCCTTTTGTAGAGAAATTCACCTTCAATAGCGGCTCTAAAGTTCCTAACACCAAAAGTACTGATAAGCTAAAACTTGATCTGCAGAGTTAATCTTTCTCCTCTCACCTGTTTCTAATTAGTAAACAACGCTGTAAACTTCTAAATTTGGATACAATCATCACTATTAGTGTCTTAGTTGGATGAAAATTAAGGATTTATCCTACCCAATTAATATATGCATAGTCCCCTCTTTTTGAGACAGGAGGCTTCATCCTTCTGGAAGGTAAAGCTAAGAGTCTGTTCTTTTTCATTTTTCTTGACCCATTCAGGGTTCTAGGAGACAGACTAGTGGGAGGTGACATCCTTTGAAGGAGCTGCCATGTTAATTAAATCTGCTAGATGTCTTAATATTTCTTAATATCTTCTGTACCTGATAACTGCAAACCAGGTCGTTCTGCCAATTTATCTGGTCACCTCGAATGTCTTAAAAAAAAAAGTCTAGTTCTGACACAGCAAGTGGTGTTTAATGGGATTGCATGTGGTCAGTAGCAGTTCTAACAATTATTATTTGTTTCTTTGGGTACAGTCTCTGATGCTTAAAAAATCTATCTTCACCTTGTCTGAGTACCTTATGTCTACCACTACAATTGTGGTGCAGCCATCTTGGTGTCAGTCCACTAAAAGAAGGTTTCTTCCTGCTATTGGGCAGATTAAAACTAGAAAGAGTAAGAATGAAGTGCCCGGGGCTTTATTTATTACAAGAATTACCTGTTCTGCCATGTGTGCTTCACTCTGTGTGTGACCAAACAGCTGGATGTGGCTTTGCTGTACATGTAGAGAGGGAGAAGTGAGAGCTGCTTTGGAGTCTGTCAATGAGCGCATCTAAAATCCTAGTAAATATTTTTGTCCTCTTATCTGTTTTAGAGTAGGTGGTCAGTTTTGTTGGGTTTTGATGTTTTGTTTTGGTTTTCTGGTGTGTGTTTTTTTTATCATTGGGTGTTACAGGGGGTATGGAGAACAAGTGAAATGAATTTCTGCTTGAGGTGTATCTGAGAAAACATGAGCAACTGCTCAAGTTATGTGGACTCGTTTACTTGCTGTCTTAGTACTAGGGCAGATGGGCTTCCTTCTTAAGGAAGCAAAACACAATATCTTCCCTCTTCATCTTAAAACGTAGAGTGTTTGGCTTTTTAACTAAGTTTTTACACTATCTAGAATAGCTTTTTGAAATTAATTTTGCTTGTCCTACACATAAAGGAGTCTGTGACCTGATGTTAGTGTCCTATTTAATATGTAGTTAACATACTGTAATAGTGGAACACTTGTTCTTTCCACTATGCAAAACAAAATTTCCCTGATGAATGAATTGCTACCTAATGTAATGGTAAGGAAGAAATAAAGCTTTCCTTATAAGCTTTTTATCGCTAACTTGTTGTTACAAGATAGACTAAATGAGTTTTAATTGTGCTTCGCTTGTGCAGTGAGCTTCATTGGCAGAGACGGATCATTAGCATCATACAGTCTCACCATTTCTGCCTCTTGGTATTTCTTGTGATGCTTAAAAATGTAGTGAAGACTAGAAGCTTTTTTTTTCTTTTTAAGTTTATGGGTATGATAGCATTTCGTATAGTAAATAATTTCATTTTCTGGGGCTCCTAAATGTGATGGGTATACAGAAAAAATTTTAAAACACAAAATAGAGGAAAAAATCTACAAATGAACGAAGGAGCCAGAGCAAATCTAGAAAGTAAAACTCTGTGTACGAGAGTCAGCAACACGTGTGCCCTTAAATCCAGGAAAGGGAAATTTAAATGTGAGTGTGTGTGCACAAAACAAAGCAGAAATGTAACTTGTCTTTGTGGTTCCTTTTTTTTTTTTTTCCAGAGATGGTGGAGCCAGGACAAGATCTGTTGCTTGCTGCTTTGAGTGAGAGTGGAATCAGTCCAAATGATCTATTTGATATTGACTCTCCGGATGTGGTTCTTGCAAATCCAGCACCAACTCCAGCTGTTCAGCAGGTTAAAAGAAGAACATAGTCGTTTGCTAGAGGATATGAGAGCTTGTACTCGATGTATTGTGGAGGGTGGGGATGGTGGCCATTGCAAATGGTAGAAGAATGAGGAGTTTTCATAAATTTCTTGCTTAATAGTACTGAAATTAGAAAATAACTTGCTAATTAATTTTAAAATTCTATACAAAAACCAGTCTGAAATATACTATTGAGGTCAGTATAAACGTTAAATATGCTTAACTTCTGGATGTTAAGTGGGAGTGTGCTGTCATGTATCCATGGCTAAGTCTAATATTACTGGAGTCTAGCTGATCTGCTATAAAATGTGCAAAAAGCGTAATATAACACGGTGTTTAAGCTCCATGACAGTCTTCAGTCTGTAAGAATGTAATGATTTCAGTCACAGACTGGAAACAGTAATACATTGAGTGATGACATCACAAGACTAATTACATTTTCACCACAGTTAACTAACCAGGTGTTATAAGTTTAACTTCTTTGAATGAGAAATCAACCACTTGATCTTTATTTTCAGTGGAACATTTGTTAATGAGCACAGTTAAGGACTTGTCTGTTAATTTCCATTTTGTGGGTGAATATTTAGTCTTGAGGGGTTTTTTTCCCTGCTAATGCGTTTCCTGATGCTTGCTTACTTTTCTCTGCAGTCAGTGCCACTTAGTGCATTAGAACTAGGCTTGGAGACTGAGGCCACAGCTGCTGTGAAACAGGAGCCAGAGACCGTATCAAGTCCAGCCTTATTAAATGTTCGGGTAAGAACTGATACTTGGGGATTTTGTGTCTGTGGTGTTACCCCAAGTTGAGCCTGTTTAGCCCATGGCAGTAATTACTGAGCTTACTGTCCTTATCTTGAGCCTTTCATCATATTTTTTTCCTCTCCCTGTCCGGTTGAGGAGGGGGAGCAATAGAGCGGCTCAATGGGCACCTGGTGTCCAGCCAAGGGGTAAAAACCAAGCTATTTTCTCTGATAATTGTGTAGCTAGTTTATATATTGGAAATTCTCTTCAGCTTAGTGTTCTCGTACCTGTAGTAGTCATGTCTTGTACCTAGGTGATTAATCTGTCATGCTAGTTTTTAATGTCCTTTCCTTTTACATTAAAATAAAATTGAAAAACGCCATTCAAAAATATATATGGCAATATATTGATAGACACTTCTTGCTCAGGCTGTTGCACCACGAGATACTCTAGCATATTCAGCATATTATGTTGAGACATTTCTTATCACAAGTGTCTTAAAAACTGGTGACTCCTGTGCTCCAGGTGAAAGGCTAATAAACTCTGCTTTTTTTTCCTGCCCCCTGTATTCTGAAAATTTCCGTGGTTTTTTTTGTTGCTAGCAACCACCATCCACCACAACCTTTGTGCTGAATCAAATAAATCAGCTTCCGACTTTGGGAACTACCATAGTGATGACAAAAACAACACCTGTTACTACTACGAGACAGACTATCACCGTAGCAAAAATAATTCAGACCAGCACAACTACTCGACCCTCGGTTGCAGCACCAGCAGTTCGCAATGCCTTGACCACTGCACCTTCCAAGGACCAGATTCAGCTGAAAGATCTGCTGAAGAATAATAGTCTTAATGAACTCATGAAACTGAAGCCACCTCCTAATATTGCCCAGCCAGTAGCAACAGCGGCAAGTGAGTTTTCTTCTTTCTTCATTATTGCACTATTTTAGACGAAAAGTGAAACAGTGTAATGTGAAGATCTTTGCACATCTCGTATTTTCATTGATCAGTAGCATATCGCAGCAAAATGAAATGGTCTAGAAAACCTGATAAATTCTGTTCTAACTTTAATAGTGTTAGAATTCAGGGTGAGGTAAAACTAAACAGGCTTTAAAATATATTAAACTTTTGATTTACTACAAGGCATGAGAAAAATGGCATTTTAGATTGCAGCTGTCAAATGGGTAAAATCAGTTGTTGAACATTACTGAAGTGGATGTAGTTATCTTGAGTCTACGTCAGTTTCTGTTCTACTGTATACTTGCTGTGGAACTATGACAAGTGAGTACTTTTTTTTTTTTTGCATCTTCTAAGCTAGATTTGTAGTTTGTGCGAGTACTCTATGATAGAGGGTTTCTTCTGTAAAGCATCTCCTGAGAAAGACCTTGTCTCTCCCTCTGTGTTTCATGGGAGGCATCAGATCTATTGTGTTTAAAAACTTAAGTCCTAAAAACTTGCTGATTGTTTCCATGTTACTTAAATGTGGTGTTAACAAAATACTTGAGGCATTTAAGTTACCACACTCCAAATGTTCATTTTGTGATTTCTTTCATAATCTTTTTTTTGTATGTTTCTCCTAATATGTGGACAGCTTATGTGGTCCACTTAATATAAAGGAAAACCTGCATCTGTTTGTATTTTTATTTGGTCACTTCAAGTTATTCTAGTTTTAGCAAGAGGTTAAGATCAGACTAGTTAGGTTTGAAAATATCCCTTGCTGCAGCTTCTGAAAAGTACACAGGCTTTTTCTGCATTATTTTCATTGTCTCCGCCTATTTTCATAGGCGGGGTTGGAAGTAACCTATTTTTTCAGATGCAGATAGAGCGTGCAATAATAAAGCTGTCTGGGGCTGAAACAAAGAAGAATGTGCATCCTTGTTTCATTGCTTTCTGTTATGGAGTGATTGACAAAAATTGAAGTTGAGACACCCAACTGAATACTCGTAGAAAATTCAAGGGTAGAGAAGGTCTCGGAAAGAAACATGGTCTTTTCATATAATTCAGCCAGCAGTTCTCGATTGGAAAATATTAGAGTTAAATTATGGAACCTCTTTGAGGAAAACTTTATTTGTGCAATTATATTAATTGTCTTTGAAGGGCCATTATGCTAAATTTATTACGTGCATTGACTGTCAATGTGACGGAACCTTGATGACTGCTTGCGATGTTTTACCTCTATCCTTGTGTAATTTTTTTTAGTTCAGTACTGAGCCCTGTTGCCAGTCGCTTCCAAATTTGGCCAAGGACAGGGGAGTTAATAAATTGTCCTCTTTGAAGGATCCTGTTACAAACTTTAAACAATTGAGTCCCAAGTGTTGACTTTTTGTTTTACAGAAATAATTGTAGTTTCTCCTAAGGTGGTAAATGCCACCAGACCAGGTAAGTTCATTTCTGTTGAAACACTGGGCTTTCTGGTTTGTTGTTAAACTTCAAAGGCTCACAAGATGGAGCATTTCTTAACACTACGTATACATTTGGTGAAGGTCCAAACCCTTTTTTTTTTTTCTAAATACTGAAACTCATACACAGCTGTGTCAGATGCAGTGGTATTGCATGGGAAGTTTCTTCAGTTGGTGAAGTAACAGATTTAACTACTTGCTCAGAGACTTTTTAATTTGGACAGAAATCATCATTGTGTTCTTGAAGCATCACTGTGCTACTGGACATTTTAAATGTCTCTTCCAGCTCATTACTAGAGAAAGATGT
Source organism: Caloenas nicobarica (assembly GCF_036013445.1). NCBI lineage: Eukaryota > Metazoa > Chordata > Aves > Columbiformes > Columbidae > Caloenas > Caloenas nicobarica. The sequence goes on from NC_088260.1 coordinate 4,078,654, forward strand.
TAGTTTTAGTCAATGTTTGGAGGGAATTCCTGTAAAACAGCTTTTCTTTTATAGCTGATCTCAGCAATGGTGCAGTGAAGAAGGAGGCTTCCACAAAAGAGGTAGCAAGAATATGGATAAACGATATTAAAATGAGAAGTTTTTCACCTACTATGGTAAGTAGTGCAAATGGTTAAGTTGCTAAATGGAAGTATATTTTATTGGCCATAACCACCTGTGACTAGTTTCAGTAGTTACTCATATGTGCCTTTTGTGTGGTAGAATTATCAAGTGCATCTGTTTGGTCGAAAGGTTAGTTTCTCCGCTAGACGAATACTTGGTTAGATGACTAAAACTAACAGCTCTGTAGAACAGATTACCTGTATAGTAGATGACAATTTCAATAAATTACTGTCTTGAACCTCTTTGTGTGGACAAAGATGGGTGTGCTCCAATTAAAGCTGATAAGCATATCACTTGCTCTGTGTTTTAAGATGTTTTCTTTTAAAATACTCCCATTTGTATAACTAGCAACAAGGAAACTAAGAAACTTTTTTCTAGCATGGCTGACCTGGGTGGCTTGATGATTTTTTTTTTTTTTTAAGATGTAAATTAAGTATCATTCAAATTTCTAAATGTAACAAAAGTACATTCTGATGCTGTAAGTGCTTGAGTTTCAGGATCTTCACTGATAACTAGAATCAAGTTGAAGTTTGAACAGTGCTCCTTAGGGACTGGCATACAGAAGGATTTTCAGATTTTTTTTAATATTAAACATTGAATTAATAATTGTGGAAGGCTGCTTTTATTTGTCATCTAGTGAGTACTTTAAAGTTACTCATATATTTACATTGACCAAGATGACGCTAAAAAATGTGTAACTGTCAGGTTTCAGACCATACTGGATAGAACTGTGACTATTGCAACTATTCCCCAATTTTATGTTGCGAAATTACATAATGAATATGAAACTGCAAGAGACTTCATGGGAGTACATCTGTTTTGGCTGTTAGTTGTTCTGTTTTCAAGACAGTTTTCTTAAAGTGATAGTTTGGATTTAAATTTTTGTAAGAAACGTTTGTTTGGATTTTTTTTAATTCTATGTATGTGAGTTTGAAGTACTTAAATCTCCTCCCAAAGGAGAGGAAGTTTCCTGACTTTGTGTCTTTGAAGGGTGGTTCAGAGTGTACGAAATCTGCATTTCTGACTGCAGTTTTCCCAGCTGTTCCCTGGTTTATCTACTTACATGTGTTACGACATTCAAGTGCAAGTTTATGCTCATTTCATTTCTTGTGTTAATATCCAGAACACAGAATATTAACAAGGTGTTGTTTGACTAATGCAGGTTATTTCTCTCTTCTAGAAAGTGCCAGCAGTAAAGGAAGAGGAGGAACCTGAGGAAGAAGATGAAGAAGAAATGGGCCATGCAGAAACTTATGCTGAGTATATGCCAATAAAATGTATGGCTTTCAGTTTTGTTATGTCAAAAGGCTTAAGTGTTTTTAGACCTAATTTGTTATTTACTTGTCTGTAGTTACTAACACCAGAAAACAGGTTACTATCTGAATCAAGTCAAAACGACCTGAAATTGTGGAAGTTTTTGTGTTCTATAGTGCTTAGTTCTGGAAGGTACATAGATTTTTCTTTTCAATAGAAAATGAATTCTTTAGTGTATATTTGAGCAGTACTCATTTCAGAATTATGACTGAACCAGGATCAGGCTCTTTTTACCTGTGTTAAGATGCTTTGTGCCTCAGCAGAGGAAATTTTGTAAAGGGATTAAGTGGTCACTGCTACACTTGAGAATCTGGTGTGAGTTTTCTGGTGTAAAATCACCCTAAGCACACTCTTCCTGCATTATTCCGGACTGACTTCTTAGAGCTGCTTTTTTTTTTAAGTGAGTCTTACTGCTGTTAATTGCTCTCCCCCCACCTTCTATTCTTTATTTTAATCAGTGACAAAAAGCTATTATCTTGTTTCCGAGGTTGACCTGTTGACCTGCTGTAAAAGCAAGACAAAAAATTTTGCATGGAGTTTGTAGCTAAATGGTTAATTTCTATTGTCACTGAGATCTGTCAGCAATTAAACAATGTCTGTTCTAAATGTTTTCTCCTCTCATACTGCTTAAAACCAGCACTATATAAACAGTGAGAAGAATGTTGCTTTTGTGATTCTGGCATCTCGAGGCTGCCTCTGGCCTTTTGGGAAGGCAAGGTTCAGACCAGTTTGTTTGGGTTTTCTTCCAAACATGTTAAGTACACGAATATTTTAATTTTCTGTGAACTGAATTTTATCTAATTTCATGGAAAAAGTAGGGGAAGGTGTTGAGAAGAGAAGCAAAGTTAAGATTACAGTTATACAAATTCAGGTTAATATATTCCTTTGCATGAGACATGGTTTAACACTTTAAGTACTGTTGCAATGAAACATAGTTGTTCTTCAGTTCAGCCTTTGCAATGGACAATTGTAGTTTGTTTTGGTAAATACAATGACCTGTGCTGCAGTGACAGAGCTCTGTATTTACGTTTTCATCTCCTCCCTTTTCAACCAGTAAAAATTGGTCTACGTCATCCTGACCCAGTAGTGGAAACCAGCTCATTATCCAGTGTGACTCCTCCTGATGTGTGGTACCAGACATCAATATCAGAAGAAACAATTGATAGCGGCTGGTTGTCAGCATTGCAACTTGAAGCAATCACTTATGCAGCTCAGGTACGCTGGACATTAATACAGCTTAAATGATAACGTAGAATTTAAGAAGAGGAAACTGTCTGACAAGTGTAGCTATGTCCATTTTACAGGGAGATAAAATAATAAGAACTTAAAGGTGTCAGTTGCATTAGAATGTGGCAGGTGAGCTTCTGTTGAGATAAATGTGAGGTAAAATACCCAGGAAAGCTTTGTCTAAACCACTTCCATGACGCTGATCTCAAGCTGTCTTAAAACTCAGAAGGGCATCTTAGTCATTGTCCATATTTCTCTGAAATAACTTAATGACTGCAGCAGCAGGGTAAGAAAACCAACATTGTTTGGCATCATTGGGAAGGGTGTAGAGAACAAGACTGGGTGTTACTTTGTTGCTGTGTTAAACTTCAGTGGGTCCACATCAGATGTTGTACGTGCAGCTCACTGCAGGTCGGGGGGAAGGCAGTGAAGTTAGACAACTAAAATGATGATGGGAGGGAAGAAGTTGCCTCATGAAGAGACAAACAAGGCTGCGATGCCTCAGGCTGGAGAGGAGAAAAATGAATGGTAAGGAAATCAAGGTTTACATAATCAAGAAGGCAGTGGAATCCTGCAGAACAAGAACAAAGCAGAACTTGGCAAAACCAATAAATTGGTTTGAGACTAATAGGATAACACTTCTTTACGCAGGCACTAGATATCTGGGCCTTATTGCCACAAAAGGCTGTAAAGGTGTGTATCAGTGGGTTAAAAAAAAGGCAGCCAGTCTGGTAGTAGGCACTAGAATAATTAGATGTGTACAGCAGTTTTACAGCGATTCTGGGTGCTGAGGGAAGAAGAGGGAGACTGGATCACATAAAGCAATTAGGCTCATATGCTCTCCCTAAATGAAATCCCCTCTTCCTGCTGTTGGGAGGCTGCTTGGCTGGGTGCACCACTGGTCTCCTTCAATAGGATGTTTCTGATGTTTGCTCATTTCTGACAATCCACAGTGATGTGTGCTGGAGAATGGGTACAAGTTCTTTGTTCTTTCTCCTACAGCAACATGAAACATTCCTGCCCAATGGAGACAGAGCTGGATTCTTGATAGGTGATGGTGCTGGTGTAGGAAAAGGAAGGACCATAGCTGGAATAATCTATGAAAATTACTTGTTAGGCAGAAAAAGAGCAGTCTGGTAAGTGTGTCAGGATTTGTTAGAGCAGACACTGTAGTGACTGTAGTACTTAAATTTGGTGTAATCTGTCTTCTGACAAATGTTCTGGCAACAGGTTTTTTTAACTTCTGCTGTAACTTACAGAATATATGCTTTGTTTTATATCTTCAGGTTTAGCGTGTCGAATGATCTGAAATATGATGCTGAAAGAGATTTGAGAGATATTGGAGCAAAAAACATATTGGTTCATTCATTAAACAAGGTGTGGAAACTTTTTACTATGTACAGTTGGGGCAGAACTTTAGGTATGCTTGTGTGACAAGTTGTGCATGTTGACTGTTTTAAGAGCAAGAATGTACTAATTTCAATAAAGCTGCAGTCTAGGTCTTGTTCAACAGGCCTTAATCTTATGAAGAACCACGTGGTGCTTTAAGTTAACTGTGTCGATAGGCCCCTTGTAGGATTAAGTCTTAGCATCTGATTTTAATATTAATTTTTAAGCCACTACTGACACTACTAGTGGAGTATCTCGTGGAAGTTTAAATATTCTTTAAATTTTTTAGACATTAACACTTACATTTTTTCCTTTTTATCTCCCAGCACACATTTTATATGTAGTACATTTTATGTGTGCTACTCAAATAGTAGGATTCCTCAGTAATTTGGTGAAGCAGCAGTGTATGAAGTTATTTTTGGAGACTGTGCCTCTGCTCACAATTAGCAACTGAGACAAATTGTGAAGTGATTACTGGTTGAATTCACTGAACTTGGTTGTAAGGTAGTATTTTTGCTTTGTGAAGTCTTAATTTCTAAAATGCAGCAAAGCTTTAGAAATTGTCATTTATGGTAGCGGCTGTCAATACACTTGACCTGTTAGCCCTAAGGGATGCCTCGAAACTAAAATCTTAATTGTATTAAAGTTAAGGAAACCATGTAGTTGAAGAATGTGGCTGTTAATCTCTGAGGCCTCAGATCTAGTCTTCATGAAGTATAAATTTAAGGCCATGTGTAACCCCTTAACCACATCACCGTGTGCCAGCTCTGCCCTAATCACAATGTAGGGACGCGAGTGGTTCAAAGTGCACACGCCTTAAGGTAAAGACCACCAGCATGTCTTAATCATACGGTAGGTGGGTTTGATGAGGGATCTGTTTTGAATAATTTCTGTAATTTCTTATCTTTGTATTGCAGTTCAAGTATGGGAAAATTTCTTCCAAACATAATGGCAGTGTGAAGAAAGGTGTCATCTTTGCTACCTATTCGTCTCTTATTGGTGAAAGTCAGTCTGGTGGAAAATACAAGACCAGATTAAAGCAGCTTCTTCACTGGTGTGGTGAAGACTTTGATGGAGTTGTATCCTTTATCTGCAGTTCAGTTGATTGTAACCAAATTGCTATTCAAGCTTGCGCCTTTAAAGGCAATCTTTTTATTTGCTGCCACTTTTAGATGTTGTTCTTTATTCATGATGGTAATAGATTGTGTGCATGCTCTGACGTTAGACTTGAAGTTTTACAAACTTTGTGCCAAATCTATTACCATCATATTGTTGCCACGCAACTCTGGTACAAGAGTGAAGCTTCTGCTTTTTCTATAGCAAACACATAAAATTAAAATGTGATGTTTAAGAACCTTAAGTTTTCACTGAAATTTTCTCCAGTGAATTCTTAAATTTTTTTTTTTGAGTATCGACAGCTTTTTAAAGAACTCGTGTTGGTAATTGTGCTCCTAAATACTTATTAGCTAACCGTGTTTCCCAAAGTTTTTAGTGAAAAACATGACTAGTGTTTTTCTGAGTTTACAATTTACTACTGCCACCTATTGTAATCAGCAGTTTTTCTTGTCTTCTATTTTATCGCAGTCTCCATTCTAAAAACAAGTGGGACAAAATTCTTTCCTTAATTACGGTTCAGATTGTATTTGATGAGTGTCATAAAGCTAAGAATCTGTGTCCTGTTGGTTCATCAAAACCGACAAAAACAGGTCTGGCAGTATTGGAACTTCAGAATAAACTTCCAAAAGCCAGGGTTGTCTACGCTAGTGCCACAGGTATGTACAACTTGGTTTGCGTTCAGTGTCTCAGTATGTTTTTATTGGCACTGTTACAAAGTGTGTTCTTCTCCTAGGTGCGTCTGAGCCAAGAAATATGGCGTATATGAACCGTCTTGGAATATGGGGTGAAGGAACTCCGTTTAGGGAATTCAGTGACTTTATTCAGGCTGTTGAAAGAAGGTAATATTTCTAAGAGCCATAGCAAGAACACGTGTGGTTGTGATTGACTGTGCTTTCCAGTTCCTTTGTCTTCACTCGCTCATGGTCCTCTGCAAACTTGTCCTGACACGCTAAAAACTGTTTTCTTCTAAAGCACTTGAGGTTTGGATTTGGTTTTTTTAACAAATCCTTGCTCTTGAAAACTATAACATTGACTTAATTTGTTCCTTTATTTTAGAGGTGTTGGTGCCATGGAAATAGTTGCTATGGATATGAAGCTGAGAGGAATGTACATAGCAAGACAGCTGAGTTTTTCGGGTGTAACTTTCAAAATTGATGAAGTTCTGCTTTCACAGGAATATGTTAAAATGTACAATAAATCTGTGAAACTGGTAAGAGTGCCTTTTAAAACTTGCTTTCTGTACTGAGTTATGAAAGGCTGAAGTTACTTGGTTTAAACTTGAATGCTTCTGAAATAACATGTAGTACTGTTGCCTGTTGAGAGACGGTGTAAAGATTTCCCCATTTAAGACTTGACAAAAGCTGTTAATTCTTATTCCAAGTCATAAATGCTGCTATTTTGGGTGCATCTTCCAGTGTCTGCCAGATCTGCTGCTTTCTAGCAGGACTTCAGAGACCTTGGTCATTGCCTGAGATAAAGTTGTTCACCTGTTGGTCCTGGTTTTGTGCTCCAGTCTTCCCTTTCAGGCAACTGTGGAGTGATGCTTGTAGTTTAACTGTGCAGGGGGATAGTTTTACTCACATGGCAGATCAAATCTAAAGCATCAAAGCTGTGGTTGCCATTAATATTTTCATTTATTCACCTGCTGCTTATCTTTTTCGTGTTGTTCTTAATTGTTTTGTACATATGCTAAGCTGAGTGTCTCTCTTCTGAGTGTACGTTCTGCTTGTACATTACTGCTGCTGTATTGCATAAAAATAATTGCCCCTTGGACATAGATTAAAATGAGCCAGGTCTTTACCTGCTTAAGAAGTGCTTAAGTGTGACTTGGTATTCATAGCATATAGCTACAGTAATGAAAACTTATATTTGACAGGTGTATGACATCAACTTTAAAGCAGCACTTTATGAATATTGTTTAGGAGAATCCCTAAACTTGCATCCAGAGCTTACTTTACCTAATCTGGAAATGACTGCTATAACAAAACGTTGTAGAAACAAAGGCAATGGGTGTTTTTCTTCTTGGGTTCTTGCTTGATACTTAATTATGGGCAGTGCTCTTTGCTTTCTTAACCTGAATGTATTAATGGAGAAATGAGATAATTAGAAAACACTGGGAATGTTTGCATTGGTAGCAATGAAAATGTATCTGCTTTTCATTATGTGAGTAGGTATCTTCTGAATTTATTAAGCCACAGCTATTTTCTTTATTCGTGAGCTTGCTTTGTATGATGAGTTTCCTTGACTTGCAACCCCATAGTACTGTAACTTGAAACTTCTGTCTTTATCTGCCTATTAAACAATATACTTATGTAGCCTTGAAATGTGGCATGTAAAGCAATTAATACTTTCTTTTTCAGTGGGTCAGTGCTAGAGAGAGGTTTCAACAAGCAGCTGATCTTATCGATGCAGAACAACGAATGAAGAAGTCTATGTGGGGTCAATTTTGGTCAGCTCATCAGAGGTTTTTCAAGTACCTTTGCATAGCATCAAAAGTGAAGAGAGTGGTGCAGCTGGCTCGAGAAGAAATCAAGAATGGGAAGGTAAGTTGATCAAGCTCTATTTTTAAATATCTTTGTTCAGTGTAAAGCTGTTAGATTTTTTTATTTGTTTATAACACATTTTCAGACATAGCAGTAGTGTACTTTTGTACTTTATGGTATTGAAGCTATTTTACGAGCAGAAATTCACACAAAAATAAACTTAGCAGTCCAGTCATCTTGGTGACAATGCCTTGTATTTATTTCTCCTTTAGTGTGTTGTTATTGGCCTGCAGTCAACAGGAGAAGCAAGAACATTAGAAGCTTTGGAGGAGGGTGGTGGTGAACTGAATGACTTTGTTTCTACAGCAAAGTAAGACTGAAGTTTGTTAGAACTGTCCTTTACAAAACTAACCTTAATCCAGCTTAGTGTATGTAGTAATGTGTCCTTTCATGTATAAAACATGCGTCAGTGAACAGAATAAGTTGGGTGTCTCTTAGTACCAATGTCCTTAAGCTGCCTGGACATAAAATCTGACAGTATCGCTCAAGTGAACCATTGGTTCCTAGTTGTTCTGGTGCGCTGTGAAATGATGTTTTTGGACGTGAACAGCTAGTGCTGTTCTACTCAAACTGGTTGGAGGGGGGGACCTGTCAAGTGTACACTGTGTTTATTTATATCAAAGCAAGTTACAATCATGACTTCCCTTTCTTATCAGATGAGCTAGGTCCAATCATGAGACTAGCTTGCTGAAGATTTTAACTTAATCTGTCATTTAAACTTGGAGCAATAAGAAAATGCGAGTAGCAATACAACTTGATACCAAAAACAAATTTAACAAGTTAGAAGTAACAGTACTATGAAGTTAACGTCTCCTACTTTTACAAAGGTGACAAATACAGTAATATGGGTGATAATTAGATGGGGTACTTGTGTAATAGCATTCATAAGGAATGATTCTTCAGAGAAGTCAAGCAAGCTGTTAAAATGTTACAGGTTTCTACTCTAAATGTAAATTCAGCTGAAGAATGCCGCTTTTTTTTTCTTTCTTAAACAGAGGAGTATTCCAGTCTCTTATTGAAAAGCACTTTCCAGCTCCTGACAGGAAGAAGCTGTTCAGCTTGTTGGGAATTGACTTGACTGCTCAAAGTAATAACAATTCACCCAGAGACAGCCCTTGCAAGGAGAACAAAATAAAGAAACGGAAAGGTAATGCCTAAGTTCTTACACTAATGCCATAGTGAAAATGGCCATTTTAGAGTTGCCTAAGAATGAACTCCGGAAAAAATATGGGAATGTAAATAGCAGTACAGTCATTTGTGAAAGAGCATGTATTACAAGTCTCTTAAGATTTTTGTTAGAAATTTCCATTGATAGATTTTAAAACTGTTGCTGAAACAATATAACCTGTAAATTGTGGTTACTTTGCTCAAAATGTGTTGATCTCATATGTGACTGTATCCCCAAATGCTTTGCACGTGTCAGACCACTTCCTGATGCAGTCAAGCAAATAATTGCTTTTTCCTGAGGCTCAGTAGAGAAGCCTAATGCTGCTCCCCTTCCCAAACTGATTATATTCTTACTGAAAAGTAGGGGATCATAAAAAATGTTGAGAGGGGTCTTCTGGAAAACTTAGATTATTTAAAATGGTTCTGGTTTTAGAAGTTGAATGTTTTTCTAGTCTGTATGCAGTGTTGGTAAAACAAGCTCAAAAGTAGGCTACAAGGTCTGAATTTAACTTTATTTTTTTCTCCTGGGGTGATGGTGGAATTAGGTGAAGAAATAAGCAGAGAAGCCAAAAAAGCTCGCAAAACAGGTGGCCTTGCAGGGAGCAGCTCTGATGAGAGTGAAAGTGAGTCTGATGCTTCTGATAATGAAGAAAGTGACAATGAGAGCTCCAGATTTTTGAGTTCTGGAGATGATGACGACTTCAACCCATTCAGAGATGAATCCAGTGAAGATGATGAAGATGGTAAGACAGTTTGTTTTGTCAAGCCAAGTAACTACTTACAGATAGGAAGCATAAAGTCTTCTCTAACAATTTCAGTGAGCCAAAAATAAGCGTTTGATAAACACGTAGTTTAATGAGACTGGAATTAGTACTAGAATGTTGATTTGCATTTTGTTTAAGTAGACTTTACACACTAGAGTTCAGACTTTTCTCAGTCACCCTTTGTAATGAGGATGTAGTTTTTTGAAAGGGAAGGATAGCTTTGTAATAAATGCTTGAAACTTTTTGAAAATATTTTATTTATTTTTAGATCCCTGGTTAATTAGAAAAGAGCATAAAAAAAATAAAGACAAGAAAAAGAAGAAAAGTATAGACCCAGATTCTATTCAAAGTGCCTTACTAGCTTCTGGTCTCGGATCAAAACGACCTAGCTGCTTTACTTCTGCTGTTGGTACCACCACTTCCAGCACCAACACGTCAGGTAAGAATAAGTTCCTTTGTCATCATTCACTTTCTTAGCAATTAGTCAGTGGAATTCTAAAAGAGTCTCTCTTAAATTGCAGCAAACAGCAACACAAACAGCAGCTTTGTAACAAGTCAGGATGCTGTTGAAAGGGCCCAACAAATGAAAAAAGAACTGCTTGATAAACTGGAAAAGCTGGCTGAAGATCTTCCACCTAATACACTGGATGAGCTTATAGATGAACTGGGTGGTCCTGAAAATGTGGCTGAGGTAAGCTCATGTGCACATTTAGAAAAAATGTGGGTTTTTTTCTACTGTAGCCATCCATTATCTGTCTGGCTGCAGTAAAACAGTGTCATTCTTCAAGGTTGTGTGTGACTTAAGTTATCTACTGAAGAGAACTTGTTTATCAGTTTTACACAATAATCTCACAGGAATAAGAATCTAGCTTACTCTGACTTGAGTACTTTTGAATTAAAGAGAAACTTGAAGATTGCATTTGAATACAGAGAACAGCTCTGAATGGGTAAATAGGTTATTTCTGAGACTGATAGTTTCTTGTTGGGTAAATCATAAACTAGTTTGTCTTTTCCTTTACAGTGGTACATTCCTCTAAGTAGCTGTAGTCATTTTGAAGATGGTGTATATGAAACAGAAAGCAGCTTTAGTTCATCTTCCAGGCGATGAATACTAAGAACCTGTATAATAAAACTGCATTAGTGAAAAGCCTGATGAATTATTATCTCTTTCTCAATAACTTTAGAAACTTCAGTAAGCTGCCTGTCTCTATCAAGTAGAAACATCATTGTGATTTAGAAGACAGTGTTAAAATCAGTGACAATCTCACTGTTTTAGTTTGTTTTCCTTAATGCAGTTTTGCACTTGGAGTAAATTAGTGAATCTATTTTAAGGCTGGTGTATGAATAAATAGCATAATTGCTTGAAGTTTTTGGTCATGTAATAATTTTGGTATTGCTTATGTTCCCTTTTATTTTTACAGATGACGGGCCGCAAAGGGAGAGTTGTGAGCAATGATGATGGCAGCATATCTTACGAGTCAAGATCTGAACTTGATGTCCCTGTTGAGATTCTGAACATCACGGAAAAGCAGAGGTTCATGGATGGAGATAAGGTAGTCCTTAAAGACATACAATAGTTACTTAAGTTGTGACTCTACCATTATCCTATGGTGATTTTTTTTTTGTAATTATGTTTTTTTAAGGTGCTAAAAGTACTAGTTAGGAAGTGTTTTCTATTCAGTATGATGTTCACTAGTCCTGTCTATCGTGTAGCTGCAGCGTGCTTTAGGGGTCAGGCTGTAGTTTGGGTAGCCGGGGAGCCCTGGGCTTCAGAGCTGTGCGCACATGTGCCAAACTGCCAGCGCCTTTAAGCTGGCCTTGTAAACCAGCCTATGTTTAAAAGGCACATAAACCCTCCACAGCTTTGTAATTCCTTTATCTGGATTACTGTGTACCTCTGCTTCCAAGAGGAAATTATGAAATTGAGAAAATTGACTGGAATAATGGTAGAATTGAAGCTGATTTAAAAAAAAAAAAAAAAAAAGGAAAACCAAACACCTATGTGGTTCATTTGGGACATGCTACCACAAGAGGGCAAATCAAGTAAATGTAGCTGTGTGGAACTTCTATGGTCTGTTTTACACTTGAGGGTAAATACTGGTTTTCTTGGAAGAGACCTGTGCACAGTCAAAACATTTACATTCTTTAAAGGCAAACGCATTCAGATATTAGAATGGCCATATCTTCAAACCTGCCTTGCAGAACAGCAAGACTGCAACATATGCTGCCTTTCTTCATTTGCACAGAAAGGTGTTGCTGAAAAGTAAAGTGAAAACCACTCTTTTCACTCAAAAAAATTGTTAGTATTTGTATTGTAACTCTGATAAAGAGAACCATAGTTCTTCTCCCCCCTCTGCCTTGCAATAGGAATGCCAAATAACAATGAAACCATTCCAGATCCGTGTTAGTAATAATTATAAAACTTTTTTTTTTATAAACTGAAAACTGAAGCTTGACCTTGGATTTATTGCTAACTAACCACTCCTTTCTTAAAACAAGAACATCGCCATCATCTCAGAGGCTGCCAGCTCTGGGATATCGTTGCAAGCAGACCGTAGAGCTAAGAATCAGAGACGGAGAGTTCACATGACGCTGGAGTTGCCGTGGAGCGCGGACAGAGCAATACAGCAGTTTGGTAAATAACTTTTTGTATCCTTCTCCTAGTATGCTCAGTAACACTAACTGAATTTCTGTAGTCATAGCTGACATTCTTGAAAGTTTTGAAAGAAACTTAAACTTACGCTGCAGCTTAGGGATATTTCCTGTAGCAAGCATCTTTATGAAAGTTGCCACAACTCTAGAGTGTTTGTACTACCCTCTCTTGGCTGTATTACAGCAGAATCTAATTTTCAGCAGGATTAAGTTCTGGCATTTTTCTTTACTCTTCACAATTCATAGTTTACTAGAAACATTCAATGAAGTGGAATTTATTTAACATATGTACTTCTACTTGATTATCCAGGAAGAACTCATCGATCCAACCAAGTGACCGCTCCAGAGTACGTGTTCCTGATTTCTGAACTGGCAGGAGAGCAAAGATTTGCATCGATAGTTGCAAAAAGACTGGAGAGCTTGGTAAGATTGTTTCAAGAAGTCTGATCCTTCATTTGAGAAACCACAGCTTAGATTTCTTTTTCTTAAAACATGATGTAATTACAAAGGTGTGTCTTCACAGGGAGCTCTCACTCATGGTGACAGACGGGCTACGGAAACTCGAGACCTCAGCAGATTCAATTTTGACAACAAGGTGATGGTTCTCTTTCTGTTTGAAAGCTCATGCTGTGGTGCTTATTCCACAAATGACCTGTTGAGGAAGGATTTCTTCCATCTCCTGTGTTTTGCTTTTAACTGTATTGCTTTTAACTGTATTGCTTTCTGGTAGGCGGCCTTTTTCTGAGATAGCCAGAAAACATTGTCAATTCTGCTTGCAAAGCCACATGGAACACAAATATGTGTGTAAATTACTTTTCTACATTTGCTAACAATCCAAGTCTTACGTAAACAATGTGTTCTTTCAGTCACAACTGAAAGGTTAATTTGGTAATTCTAATTAGAAATTAAGACCGGGCTATTTATATAGTGTAGTTCATAACTGAAAAGCTAATAACCAGTTCCCTGTACTGTTGTAGAGAAAAAACGTTTTGTCATGAATTACAAATGCTTGTTAAACTGTATGTGCTTGGGGCTGAGGCACAAATTCTGGATCACATTATCAGAGCAACTTTCTCTTTCTTGTGCAGTACGGCAGAAATGCTTTGGAGATTGTTATGAAATCCATTGTGAACTTAGATTCCCCAATGGTCTCGCCTCCTCCTGATTTTCCTGGAGACTTCTTCAAAGGTGAGTATAACTCACTGGACGTGACAGCTACCTTTTGGTTGTTCTCCAGTATGAAGAAAATGCAAATAGTTTTAGAGCTAGAAAACATTGTCACTATTTAAACCAACCAGCTGGTCTGGATACATTCGCACTGGATGTTACTGCTGTGCAAGTTGCTTGAATGTTGAAGTTCATGTATGAAACAAGATATGTGAACTCTCATTGTAAGGCATGTTCTATATCTGTTTAGCCAAAGCATTACATACAGTTCTTTAATTTCATTTTCCCATTATCTGTTGCAATATCTTGTTCTCCTCTGGGCTCATGTGTGTGCTATTAGTAGTTTTCCTGTCAGTGCTTCCTGGAAGGACAGAAGGCAAAGTTCTGTCTTGCTTGTTGATCAGTTAAGTGTAGAAATGGCAAGTAATGTATTTGAGGGGTGTCAGAAGTTTTGGAATTGGATCCTGAAACGAGATTGCTAAACAAGCTGTTACTTGGTTGGTTTATTTTTAGAAGGCAAAGCAGCTGTGATTTAACTTATTTCTTTCTCCTAGATGTTCGTCAGGGATTGATTGGCGTAGGCTTGATAAATGTAGAAGACAGATCTGGAATACTAACACTTGATAAAGGTATTTGCATGTTAAGCATATCTTAGAATGTTGCTAGGAATGTCGTATATCATGATAGTGGATTCCTGGCAAGAGAACTGAAGTTGTAACTATCTAAAAAGTCACTTTTTTGGAGAAATTCTGAATGTTTTCCTTGTTTCTGAAAGAATGAATTCAAGTAGTCTTTGAGACTCTTTGAATACTGATTGAGAGCTTGTCATCAAACTTAATCATTGACCTAATACATGTATTTCTCATTCTTTTTAAGATTATAACAATATTGGGAAATTTCTGAATAGAATTCTTGGTATGGAAGTACATCAGCAGAATGCTTTATTCCAGTACTTTTCTGACACGTTAAATGCAGTTATTCAGAATGCTAAAAAGAATGGAAGATATGATATGGGCATCTTAGGTGAGTAAATCGATTTCTCAGTGCTCTTGTACTACAGTCAGAAGAAAGAAACAGAATAACTCTTATCTTCTCCTTTTAAGATTTGGGCTCTGGGGATGAGAAAGTAAGGAAGGCTGACGTTAAGAAGTTTTTAACTCCCGGATATTCTACCTCTGGACATGTAGAACTATACACAGTAAGTTAATTCTGGGTCTTCTCTGTATGAACTTACAAAACTTGCTTGCTGTTGAGTTTTTAAAACATGGCAGTCAACTAAGTGAGGGGAGGTTCCAGGCCTTTTGCTGGGCAATATTTGGTCCTATGGCTCTTTAGTTCCTGTGTCTGCTGTTGTAAATACCCCTATGTGGCTGTTTTCTAGATCAGTGTAGAGAGAGGAATGTCGTGGGACGAGGCCACTAAGATCTGGGCAGAACAGACGGGTCCAGATGATGGTTTTTATTTATCACTACAGGTAAGATTCTTTGTCTCATGGATTATGTTCAGGTAAGTTTTTCAGGGACTAACCAAATACACTGTCTCCTCTGAAAAACTTACTGTTCATATTAATTACTGGTCAGTTTTGCAAAACGCTTTCAATCTTGCATTAAAATTGATATTAAGTTTGCTTCCAACGCTAAGTATGAAGTGCTCCTTTCTAGCTACTCAGGAGATTTTCTGATAGGAATGTGAGCCCAAATTAATAGCTCTTATTTACACCTTCATCGAGAAACCAGATGCTTTCACTGTAAGGAAAAGTTGTGAGGTTAATGTAGATTAGCGGTACTGTTTTCTAAAGGTGTCCTTATTACTGGTCGTCTTATGCATGCACATGCGTTTTACTCTGTATGTGCACAGTATGGAATCAGTTAAGGTAGATACTGTCAGCATGTTTACGAATTTTTTGGTTTGTCTTGTCTTTGCCAGATAAGGAATAACAAGAAAACTGCTATTCTAGTAAAAGAAGTGAATCCTAAAAAGAAGCTTTTTTTAGTGTACAGACCAAATACTGGGAAACAACTCAAACTCGAAACATGTGCAGACCTGAAAAAGAAATATAAGAAGGTAAGCATTAAAGTTATGCTAGTTTTAAACTTAAAGGAAAAAAAAAAAAAAGACTTTTCTGGTATTTGTGCATAATTCTGGCAAGTAAAAAAACAGGCTTTTTTCAGAGGAGAGCTTGTGTTTGGGTCTTTTGAAGCAGGTATGCCTGGTTTCTGCATTCCTATATTTAAAGCGTTCTGAATATGAAGAATCTGTGGTGTGTAATAGAAAATGGGGGGTTTAGGGTCTAGCAAGGAAAAGTCTTAGTTTTGTGTAAGGTGTACAAACATGTTCTTAAATAAGCAGCTCTGTACAGTGTGTTCTAAGCAATGATTGTGAAGCTTCAGCTCTTTGCTGATGACACTTCAAATACTGTAACGGATTATTTTGTTTAGAGGCTGGTAAGATATCCAACACTTAATTTTGAAGTGTTGAATTTGTAAAAACTTGAGGTAACTCTGAGAATCAGGTCGACTATTGGAAAAGCTCTGAGCTTCTGCCATGCTCATGACTGAGATTCTGCTGCATTCAAGCATTTTGCTCATCCTTTGAGATGGCATTTCCATTGAACAGCCTGAAATTACAGGATACTGTACCTCTTTTCACCTTCAGAGTGGTGGTGCTCCCTCTTTTCTTATAGTAATTACCAAATTGCTTTTGTTTCATGCAAGTCTTAATGCATTTTACTTTATTATTCCCACTTTGAATGACTTTTCCAGGTACCTTCTGAAGATGCTCTGCCGCACTGGTTGGAGCAGTACAATTCCTCTGCGGATACCTGCACCCATGCTTATTGGTAAGTATTTGTGTGCTCACAGATGCTTTAACTTCAACTGCTTGCCTAAACTGGTTTCTCATTATTCTGTTCTTCTCTTCCTTATGTGAAATTTTCTGTTTCTTGCTTGAGAAAAATTAACCCATGACCAGTCAAATGGCCCAACCTTGGAGTGGAAGCACAAAGCTTTGCACTTGCCCTTAAAGTCCTAATATATTAGATGAATGCTAACGTATAAATTGCAGTCTAGCAAGAGTATAATGACTGTGGAGTAGTTTGTGCTTAAGTGTCTTGATCTGATCTATTATCGTGGTAGAATAGTTCAGATGTTCTTTTGGGGCAGAAATATTTATACTTCACATAGAGCTGAGATAGACGTCAGAAACAGCTGTTCTTGTGCTGCCTCTTCAGTGTCTGAGCTCAGCAGCTGATGTTTTAATTCCCGAGGAACAACGTAGCTGGTAGAAGTTTCAGGTTAATATTGGAGCTTCTGAAATAACACTGATCAGATACCAGTTTTACATGTAGCAGATTTGGATTCTCAGGTGATGTAAACGAGCAGTATCTTTGCCTTTAAGCTCTGTTTGTACATTTTGAAGATCTGGTCCTAAATAGGCCAACGCTTCTCAAAGTTTTACTATTTAAACGCGTGCTGCAGATAAAGTATCCTACCCTTACTGTGTACTTGCAGCGCTCAACTCTGAATACGTCAAATAACTTCAAGTCTCATTTTTAATTGAATTGGATACTTCTTGTTTCCAGAACTCTTTTGAAAGTTTTTTTTTTCCTCTGCGCAGGAGAGGCAATTGTAAGAAGGCAGGTTTGGGATTAGTTTGTGAAGTGGGACTGCGCTGTCGAACTTACTACGTCTTGTGTGGTTCAGTACTGAGCGTCTGGACAAAAGTAGAAGGCGTTCTAGCCTCTGTGAGTGGTACAAATGTGAAAATGCAAATTGTTCGCCTAAGGACAGAAGATGGGCAGAGGATCGTAGGTAAGTGGCTTGTATGCTCCTTTATTTCCATCTTGGAGTAGAAGGAATTTGTAACTTACAAGTGATTCTGTGGTGAGAGTCAGGTAGGAGATTTTATAATAAAAATGCTTAAAAGAGAAAAGGCTTGTCAGTGTCTGGGGAGTGCAGCTGTTGAAATCTATATTTGAAGTACAAACACTGGTTTGAGTCAGCTTAGAGAAGGAAGGAATTTTTTTTTTCCAGCCAGGTTTTGGAACACTTATTCTCTCAGTCCTTTTGATTTACTAGGAACAAAAACATTATATTCAGTCTGTTCCAGCCGAGCGACCTTCGAAAGCATAAGTGCTGCACTTCTGGCAAAGAATAGTGAACCCTTGAAATGGTGGTTTTCCTGGTTTTTGGGCTACTGAAAGTCACATGTAATCAATAGTTTAGAATGACTTCAACATGATGATGTTGTGTCTTGTCACCAAACCTCTTAGCGAAGCCCACATAGCTGGTACCTCAAAGGCTGAAGTAGTGTTTTTTTTTTTTTAATATGGACTTCCTGTGGATGTGCAATATCGTGGCAGCTCCTACTCTTAGTACCAGTTTCACTTGAAACTAGTCTTTTCATATTTAGACTTTCATGATGGTGTAACTTCTGTGAGACCAGAAAAACAAAAATAGCTGACTTCACATTTTATGTGGCAGCATTGAAACATAAAATTTCTTTGGGGCCAAGATGGCAACTTTTTCCTACTGCTTCATGACCTAAAGGATCTAGTGACTTCTGAAGATAAATCTCGTACTGAGAAGCAGAACTTGTAGCTGTGCTTGATTAAAATTGACATTGGAACTGGTCACTGGCTGTTGTATAAATGAGATGGTAGAATCATCAGCCTGAGGTTTTCATGAACAAATTGCTTGCATGCTTACGAAACAATTGGTTTGCTGTTTTCAGGTTTGATCATTCCTGCAAATTGTGTGTCGCCCCTTGTGAACCTCCTGTCCACGTCAGACCAGTCTCAGCAGCTCGCGGTCCAGCAGCAGCAGATCTGGCAGCAGCACCACCCGCAAAGCATCACCAATTTCAACAACGCTTAAAAGAGGACAAACCGCAGGTGTTGACTTCTTGACATTTGAGGAAAAGGCTGTAAAAGCATATCACTCGCATAAAAATCAGGGACAGATTCCAAAGAAATATAACTTTTTCAGTTCAGTTGTGTGCTCTCAAATACTTTGGGAATAAAGAGATCTAAAAGGGTTGGTAGAACTGAAAGCCAGCAGTTGTTTATGATGGTGCATCTGTCTTTCCTTATGCTCTCTGTAGTGCTTCCTGTTTGCTTTTACTTTTGGCCTTTTAAGCTACAAACCACAATTTGTTTGAAAATGCTTGAAAATCCCCAAGCAGGCTTTATTTTTATCTTGTCATACAGTGCTCAGGGTTTAACGCAGTGCATCAATGCCATTGCTGTGGGAGATATCCTTGAATGCATGTATTGAGTATATATATATAGAAAATATATATTGGGTTTTTCTCTTCAATTTATGAGTTTATAAAAGCATGAAACCTTGAGGTTGCACATCATGCATTCAGGTTCCTTCCCAGTTTCTGTTTGACAGTGCATGTCTCTGGAAACGGGCATGGACGGGATGAACACACAAGACAGGAATTCAGAGAGAAACACAATCTTAGTTGTACAGCATTGGTTATTGCATTTTTATAGTGTTTATACCCAGGTGTTGCATTTTTTTCTGGTTCTCTCCTGGGGGTTATATATTTGAGTCTACAGTATGTTCTTTTTTTGTGATAAACATCTTAAATTAAAATTAGTTCATTTTTAATGTATTAATGGTATTCCTAATGTGTACTGCAAAGACGGCTGGATGCCTATTTTCCTTAAATTGAAGCATTTCCTTAATCCGAGGTGGTTATGGAAACTTAAGTGCAAATTCACTTCCATCTTGCATACAATCTTATATTTTTTACTTCATTAATGTAATAATTTAATTTGTCACTTGTAAGATGAAACCTTACTTGAGCTGTAAATTAGAGAATGGGAAACACTTGAGGGTTCTGCTGTATGTGCTGTTTCTGTTACCCAGTAACTTGAATACTGTTTAATATGTTGTAAGACATTGTAGAGTTTATCTGGAGCTGTTTAAAAGAAATTGTAATGTACAAATGTGAATAGTCACTTATCTATAATATGGGTAAGTTTTGTTTTGCCTATAATAGTAGATGTTTATAAGAAAGTGAAGGACAATGTTTGTCATTTCTTGCTTGCACAGGTTGCACTATTGAAAAATTGAGATTGTATAAACCTGTCCAAAAAAACTACAAGATAATGATCTTGTAGATGTCAAATAAAAGTTATTGTACTAACAAGAAGCGGAGTCTTGTTTAGGCAATTGCTGTATTCCAAAAAAACCACTAACAAGTCTGTTCAATTGGAATTTGACAGGACTTGGCATGTTCCAGTCTGCTTTAACCGGGCTGCTGTCTTGCAGCCCAGCTCTTTCAGTTGAGCTCATTAACGAGGCAAGAAGTAAATTCTGTTTAAACCTTGATGTATATTTTAAGTAAGGTTCACCTGACAGAGCAGCGATCCGCCAGAGTGCATGTCACCCTGTGAGCTCTTGGGGAGCCAGACCCAAGTGTCACCAAGAATTTTTTACAGAAGTAACGGGGCCAGAAGTCCCACAACTTCAGGCTGAAGTGAGTCCCTGTACATTAATTACTTTGAGGTTCTGTTAACGCTGCCTGTGCCGGCGTGGTCTGGAGCACCTCTGTAAATTCCTTGTCGTGCAGGCGGTCGGTGCGTTGGGAGATTTTTATCCTCTGGCAGCACAGGGAAGCAGCTCCCGGTGCTGCGGGACCAGCGATGCCCTGGAGAGCTGCAGAGCACAGCGGGTTGGGAGGATGTTCCTGTGTTTTGTACCCACTGTTGGGTGGCTTTGGCATCCATTCCAGGAAAAGTAATGGGATTTTGAGAAGTATGTTGATGGATTTCTGTTGCAACAGATAGCGAACCAAATTGCTAATACCAGCAAGCTGTGTGGAGACTTCACTGTCTTTTTTTTTAAATTATTAGTATTTGGCGTAAAACTTCTACCATCTGAGATGGTAACGTATTTTAGATCTTAATCTTCAGTAAGATGGTTCTAGAAGTGGTTAGATTCACAAGTAGTTGTGGGGTTTTTGGTTTTTTAGGGTTTTTTTAAGTCATCGTTTAAATACGCTTCAGTTCCTAAGGGCTCTTCTCAGCCCATTGTGCTGACTTTGGTTGTTGGGATGAGCAAATATTGAATTGCGTATGCTCTGTATTGATAACCAAGCTATACTATATTTCAGGAGTTTCTAGTATATACTGTTCACTCACATTCTCTTAAACTTCGCATGGATTTACATCCCCTGGAGGGAAAACACCCACCAGTACTTAACCTAAAGATCCATAAGGACTGTTCCCATTCCAGAACCTGTTCCCCCACTTGCTCCCATCCCTGCTCTCTGCCATTTGCCACCATCAACGCTTTGGCTTTGCCATCCAGTTACTAACACATCTGCATCCGCAGCTCTGGAGTCTTAGAACATCTTAACCTTTAACATAAAAATAGCCTTCAAGCCACAGAGCCATTTTATTTGTTAATTCCTGCTGGGTGGTTGGGGTGTGGTGGGTTTTGGTGGGAGTTGGTTCCTTGCAGGAGCTGCTGATAAAGCTTGGGGGAGAAAAGAGGAGGAAAAGGAGACACCAATTGTCGAGTCATATAAATGATGATTTATAAGTAATTTATAAAGTCAGGCTGGACCAGAAAGGTCTCTGTATTTTTCCTGTTTGTGTGATGTTGATCTGCTTCGTACAAATCACCACCTGAAATGGATATGATGTTTATAAAGGATGGATGTCTACAATAACAGGAGCAAAGCGCAGTGTAAAACAGTAGTAATTTCTGTTCTGAAGCGTGCTGTACAAGGGGAGGAGACTACTTTGACTTGGGAATTGAAGGGATAAAATGTGGGGTTTTCTTTTTTAAACTGTCCCTTGACGGCAACTAAATCTTGACTTATTAACTAGTTTCATACTTAAGATGTGTCTGACACTGTTAATGCCATTATAACCCACTAAACCCCCTCTGCACAGCAAATTTTCCTTTTCTTCCAGTCACCACGTGGTCTGTTGGGAACACACACCTATTGTAAGGACTTCACATCCCCAAAGATTCTCCCTGTCTAGTCAGTGTCTGGCATTTTCTTTGTAAGTGAAGAAAGTTCTGCAACCTGTAAACATCTGTCAAGTGAATTATAAAGGCTTTTTTTGTATTTTTCTTCTGCATTTGGAATAAGCTTCATTCAGATCCCTTTGCAGTCTGTACATATATAGAAAGAGTCTGTGTGTACATAGAGATGTTAAAGGCTACTGAATTATTGAATGTAAATAACTCTTGTTTTCCTTTGTGTTGTTTTTTCTTCATGACCTTCCCAAGATGTATTCCTGTTTTCTCAACCTGCCAAACAGACAGTTTGTGTGTACTTTGAAATATATATAGCATATATAAAACTTGCAAGGGATGTCTGCATACATTGTAGGTGTTATATGTTGTCATCATTTTTTCCAAAGCTATCAGTTGTCTGTCTTCCATGATCCTTTTGATGCTGTGTGGTTTTATTCTATATTCTTAGCGTATAATGCATTTTCTTGAGAGAAATGGATTCCCGATGTCTTTCAGTGACTGGGATTATTCACTTCTTAGTACCTGTATCAGAGAGAAACCATTTAATTTTCATGTAGTTGCTTTCTTTAGTCTTTTCAATGCGTTTCAGATATTAAATCCCAGATATATTTCCATTTTCTTCCTCTTATAGTATGTCCAGTTGTGTATTCCACAAGCTCCTATGAGTTCTAGAATTAAACGCATCAGTAATAGGACATGCCCACTGTCCTACCGTGTAAAAGTATCATTCCTACATTCGCATTAAACGTTAACTGTCTGAAAAGCCGTCTTTCTAGAATGATTTGAGACTAGAAAAGGTGCATCTGTTATAGAGTATTTCTTCTGGTGGTTTCTGTGGTCAGCACGAGCTTGAACAACAAATGTGGAGAAATAACGGAGGTGTTTCTGTCCTGTAAGGGCAGCTGCAGCCAACGGTTCATGGTAAAGACCGATGGAGTTGGCAGAAGTCGTGGAGTAACGTGACCACCAACGTGGGAAACCTCTGGGGCTGACGCTTCAGCCCAGCCCCGTGTTGGCCTCATTGAGTTTGAAAAGCAGCAGCTCTTTTTAAGGAGAAAAACACGAAGGAGGGAAGAAACGACTGTAAATACCAGTGTTTCCCAGCCACAATTGCACCAGCTGAGGGCGGGTTGCCTCTAGAAACTTACGCTAAAGGGTGATAAGTAAAAACCAAGCAAGAACTTACTTGATTTTGATGTGCTTCGCTGTTCCTTAATTGGTCCAAAATAATCAATGTATTAAGTTTTATTTTGTAAGAGCTAACTTTGGCGTTTCTGAACTTTGCCACACTTAGGGCATAACTTCAATGAGACAGGTGACCTGCGGAGGAGCAGTTTTCCTGTACTTGGTTTGCACTGGTAAGGATAAAGAGACATTTCTACTGACAGTGCTGATCACGTGCATATTAATTTACCTACTTTCTGACTTGGGGAAGGTAACCAGAAAAATGCCAGATTCATTGCAGGTGCATCACGGCATTTTTATATGCCAAGTCATTTGGTTTATTTTTTTAGTCACTAACGTAAAGTCCCACAAACGTGAGACTGAATTGTAGTTGGGGTGGGTGTTTGCTGCCTCAGCATCATCCCACAGCCCCACGATAACTTTGCTGTCAGATAATCTCTGCACAAAGGATACGCTATTCTTTCCAAGTAGAACTCCGCTGTTATTAATTCTGCAGTCTGCACTGATAGTCCAGCATGACAGAGTTCCAAAGACACATAACGTTTAGGACGGATCGCGTGTGTTCTTTTTATTGCCTGCCCTAATGGGAACCTTTACCAACCTCACCGACGTCCTCCAGCGCAGGACTGAGCTGCGCGTCCCCGTGTTCTCCATGGAGACACCACCTGTGCGCGCCCACCGTCCCCAAACAACACGGCAGAACTTGGAGTGCCTGGAAATAAAATATTACAGCATTCTTAGAAAGATTTAAACGCACAAAAAAGTGACAAACTGTGGAACATGATGAATTGCGCGTTAAGTTGTGTTTGTTTGTTCATTTGTTTTTGTAAAAAAAATGTTAAATAAATTAAACTGACTACTACTTTGGGGCTTTTTTCCCTTTTAGTTTTTTATTGTGGAACTTACCCACATGGGCTGTTTATGCTGGAACATCTTCCAGCGCTACCTCTGCATACATTAAACATATTCATCATCACTCCATTTTAGGATCCTTCACACAAGCAGAAGTCATGTTGTAATAATCCAAACATCTTTTCTTTCAATCAACTTAAATACCTGGCACTTAACCTGGTTAATTTCACTGGTTAATTAAACTGGCTCTATTGGTAGTTAAAAGCAGATTCACTACATTCTCAGAATGTTAATTGTAACGATCTTTAAAAAGGGAGGAGAGTTTATAAAAACTGTGTCAAGATTCTACACATGGCATGCAAGTATCTTTCCTTTGTCCAAAGAGCTCGTTTGAGATGAACAGGCTGATGTAATCTGATTTTTGTGAATCATTTTATATTGACTTTTATTCTCATTTTCCCTGAACCTGGAAAAGGTGTGATGCCAAGTTCTCAGCAATAAATGAAGATGCCCAAACCTCAGAATTTAATTACTCATTTTCATAAAGCAGTAGGCTTTGTTCTGTAAGTCAGGCAGAAATGTCTTAAGAAAGGTTTTCGTTGGCTTTTCTCCAGTATGTAAATAATACACCTTAAAAATGCCAGAGAGGCAATTCGAGAGCTGACGGCTTCTACCTTTGGAAGTCCAGGTCTGGTTTATGTTCCTTCTTCCCAGAGGAATTGACTGTGCCTGCTAAATATACAAGGAATTGCAGGGCACGAAACGCAGATCTGCATCGGCTTGGCCGGAGTGACCCGGTTAAATCATAAACCAGGGTGCAAGCGATTTGATTATTCCTGGGTAAGATCTCCCATGAAGTTTCTTGGAGTGGGTAAAAAGGCAGATGCGAGCAGTGAAACGGTGAAGATGGGAGCCGGCAGCTGCCCTCTGCAAACCAGCCCCGCTGTCGCCCTCTCGGTGCAGGCGAGCGGGGCCCGGGGAGCGGGAGAGCTCGGACTGGGACTTCCCGGGGCTGCTTTAGTGAGGGAAGGAGTTTTCCCAGTTTTCCCATCCCCAGCTTGGGCTTTGGGGCTACAAGGCGGCTGCTGAGCCACGAGCGTCCCACTGGCCCTTTGCTGCTTCCCAGGGTGGGCTCAAGCAAAATGCAAACACGGGTGTTTCCTCCCTCTCCTGGCAAGAGAAAAGCAGGTCCCAGCCCCTCCTGGGGAGGGGAGGAGGATGCCAGGGCCTGGCCTGCCCTCCTGAGAGCCCTTTTGGGCAGCCGGACCAGGCTCCGGGGCCCTGGGGGCTCTGCCCTTGGCTCACCCCTCAGCCGCGCTGCCTTTGATCGCTGGCAAGTCTCGGCTTCAGACCGCACTATTTAAATTACAGGCGACGCTGTCTCCTGTGATGAGCGTCTGCCAGGGCTGTAAATCCTTCACATCCGGGATCGTCCGTCCCTTTCTCCGCCGACGGGGCCGCCGTGGCGGCTGCCAGGCTGCGGTGAGCGCCGGGGTGGGCGGCTGGTCCACGGGACGGACCCACAGCGCCTGCTCCACAGAGACCTGCGGCGACCCCGGGCTCCTCTCTTCGCCTTGCGGGGGGAGAAGAAGGAGCTGACGGGCAGCACGACAGGGCAGCAGGGTGCT
This sequence comes from Caloenas nicobarica, assembly GCF_036013445.1. NCBI lineage: Eukaryota > Metazoa > Chordata > Aves > Columbiformes > Columbidae > Caloenas > Caloenas nicobarica. Next base: position 4,103,823 of record NC_088260.1, read on the forward strand.
GCTGTCTCTCTGCAGGTAGACGTTGGGCAGAGTTGGATTATTTGGCGTTTCCAAGCCCCAGCGCTGTGGGCATCTCTGCTCTGCGCTCTTCTCCCCCGGCCCCCCGTTGTTGTGAAGCTCCACATTCCTTTCCTCACAGTCATTTCCATTCTCCAGTCCTGGGCTTTGCTTCCACTCTCTCCTCTGCTTCCTTTGCTCAAATGACCAGTCACAAAACAATTAGGGATGCTCCCATCAGGCTTTACCGGCATCGCAATGAGGCTACAAGGGCCAGAGGTGCTTGTGCCTCTCGATTGTTTGTTTCAGGAATATGTCACTGCTCTGGTGACACTCGCTTTGCACTTGGCAGGTTTTCAGTGTGGCTTAACCCCGATGTGCCCCTCCAAAAGGAAATCAGATTCCGCAGCCATGGCAGGTGCCACCTGGATGCTCATTTCGCACGGGCACAATCCGATGAGGCCGTTCGGGTGTTGGTTTGCCGCCAGCCTGCGGACGGGAAGCGCTTCGGGCGAGCCAGCGCTCAGCTTTGCTGTGGCTTCCCCGGCTCCCGGGCGCAGAGCAGGTTCAGGAGCTTTCCCAGACAGGGCTGGGATGAAAGCGAGTCTCCAACCCTCCAGCCAAAGGGTGGGGTGCTCCCCGCACCGGGCGGGCGGCAGCGCGGCCCCGCCGAGCCAGCTCCTTGGCACAAGCTTCAAGGGCTCCAGGGTGGGAGGGTGACCAGAGTCCAGCCCGCGGGGCGAGAAGGGACAGTCCTGCCAGGCAAGCTGAAGGAATCGGGCAGGGTGGGGAGCTCGTTCCTCCAGAAGGACGATGCAGGGAAGCCCTGTAACCTGGGGATAACTGATAATTTATCCCCGCAAGCAAGAGCGAGGGAGGAGGAGCCCCTTGGCTCGGCCCCGTGCCCGCGGGGCAGGGAGAGCTCTCCCGCCGCTGAGGGGGTTCGGTAGCTTCATTTCCCTGTTCTCAACAAGCAAAATGAAGCCGTTTCCTTTCTGCTCGTATTTTCTTTGCTGGTTTTCATTGGAATCCGGGCTGGTTTTGACATTGGTGCCTGGTGCTTGTTTGCCTGGCAAGCTGCAGAGGGGAAAAGTCTCATTAGAGAGATTCCAGGCCTGAGCTTTTGTGGCTGAGGGCTTGGAAACTTCTTCCCGCTCCGTGATCCTTCAGGGAGACCTCCGGCCGGGGCAGGAGAGAGCAGGCTTGCTACTCACACTATCTCGAAGGTAAACCCTGAGTAAGAGCAAGGCCTCTTTATCTTAAAACATTTCCAGTCTCTCCTGACAGCTTTACAGGTGCTATTTGCTTTTTCTCCTTCTGGTACAGGCCGCCGCGGAGGCAGAACGTCCCCCTCGAAGATGGAACGAGCCTGGAATCGTCTCCTCAGCCCACAGGGCAGCACCCGCGCGGCGATGCCGAGCAGCTGTCGGCCTGGCAGGGCTGCTCCGCTTGGCAGCCAGACAAAAGGCTCAGGAGTAGGAGGAAAAACAAGGCTGGGAGGGAAAAAGTCACTCCAGATAATACGGCATCTGGCCTGGGAGGAACCATCTGAAAGTGGGGAGCTGGGCTAGGCTGGGGAAAGAGTTTTTTCTAGGAGAATTTAAGTGGAGAATCGGTCCGGAGTTGGCATCCAAGCTCCAGTCCGAAGTTGTTGAGGCCGGTGTGCTGACGTGGGCCGGGCGCTGGGAGAGGATTTCCCGGGTCCGAAGCTTTTGGCTTCAGCGCTCTGCACCGCAGCCCCTCGGCAGTGGGTCCGAGGGCTCTTTCGTGCGGGCGGGAGCAATCCAGAGCTTCCAGGGGCATTTTTGAGGTGTGAGGAGAAAAGGCAACAGGGCAGAGCTGGAGAATCTGCGTTTCTATTCAGGGTTGGGGCCATCTGGTGCATTTTGGCGAGGGTGGGGCAGCGAGCAGCAAACATCAGCCCAAAAGCAGCTGGCGGTGGAGGGGCAGCGAGGGCTGTCAGCTCTATCTCAGCACAGGGAGAGCGGGAGGGGAACCCTCAACCATCAGCAGTTGTAGGGAACAAAGGCAGGAATGTAAGGAGCTGTAGCAAGGAGATAAGAAGGGAGCAACAACGGAGCCAAAACGGATAAAATGCACAATTTTCCCGCTGTGCCAGTGTCCTGGGCAGCCCCACGCAGGGTGTCCCTGGAGCAGGGCCTGGGGAGGGTGTTCTGCACCAGGAGGTGCTGGCTCATTAAGATCCCAGTGAGAAAGGTATTCAGCTCTGGAAAGTATCTTTTAAAACGCCATTTGTTAGAGCCAACGCTCACTTGTATCTACCACTTGTGCTCTTCAAAGAGGTTAAGCCCACCTGCACTTAAAAAGCTGAGTTTTCAGCCGAGCCCTGTCAAAGACTTTTCACTTAATTTGGATGATCACCATAGTTTTAGCACACGAGAGCAGTTTGGAGATTAAATTTGTGCTCAGAAATTTGTAGGAGCATCTATGATTATTTGAAGTATGACACTGGGTCCCTAGAAATGTGGAGCTAAGTATTTGAATATAAACTCCCTCCAGAAAAAGGAACAAACTTCCCATCTCTTTCCCCTTGCTGCTACACGGGTCTCTGTGCTGGGTAAAGTGCAATTAGAACAGCCCCAAGTCACTCGATTCATTAAACGTGACAATTTATTACATTGAAATTAATGCACAAATGTAATGTTTCGCATGTGTCAAAGACATGCCAAGAAAAAACAAGGTCTTGTTGTGTCTTGCTTAATTCCTCTCATTGTTGATTTAATCCAAAATGATAACAAACAAGCCCAGTTTGTGCTCTCCATTTGCAGCTCTCCGAGAGCGTGACAGCCCAGCTCTGCAGACCCTGATGGCTCTTGAGCTTTATTTCCAGAGAAAAGGGGACAAGCAAACAAATCCCCAGCTCCATCCTGACAACCAGCGCCTTCCGGCATCACCCTTTGCACGTGTATTCCCTACACCCTCGCCAGAGGGGTGCGGCATCCAACCTCGCCGAGCTTCGGGAAGGGAAAACCTCCTGGACATCAGGCAGAGCTTTGGCCGAGCAGGGGCTGGAAGGCTGTGGCAACACGGAGTATTCCCTGTGGTTTGGGAGGAGCTGAGGTGAGAAAGTCAAACCAGGTGAGGGAACAGAGAAAATGCAAAGAAAAAGAGGAAGGGGACAGGGTGAATGTTGCAGATCTGGCACAACTGAGACGAGACAGCCATACCTGGAAAATACATCACCTGCATTTGCAGATAACTTGAAGAGACAAGTATCTCTTACTGTCCATCCTCCCTTGCTGCAAAACATAAGCACACATGTTTATTTCCAAGACATTTCTCAGTGTGGAGAAGGCTTGAAAATGTCACATGTGTGACAAAAGGACTCTGCTGCATTTCCTGCTCTATCACTTGGCCACTTGGTGATGGAGAGCTGCTTTTGCTGTCGGTAAACAAGACTGTGCCATCAGTCTGCAGAGCGGGGACCTGCGGCTTGCTGCAAACAGCTGCTGGAACTGTCGTCGTTCCACGCGATGCAGGGTTTGCATGTGCAAAACACAACTCTCAGCAGTGCAAGCCACGCTCGTGACGTAAAACAAGTTTAAGCTGCAGGCAGCCCCTCCGAGGGAGCTCGAATCTGTGGTCACCTGGCTAAACAGCTGGCCAAGGGCCCACGCACGATGGTGGTTTTATTCTTGCGGCCAGACTCAGTTCAAAACAACTGAAGTGAATCCACAGAGCGCAGGGCAGAAAGGGAGAACTTGCAGGTATTTCCTCCGCGAACCAACTGCAGCCGTGCCTGCAAAAAACCAAGAGGCAGCTGGTAAAGTCACTTGAAGCTTCTGAAGCGTCTGAGGCCACGCAGTGAGGTTGTCGTTCACCAGCATCTGATGCCACCAAAGCTCCCTGAGACCTGCAGAGCAAACGTGAAATCCTGAGATGTGGCACTGCTGGGTTCCCGCTGACAGGAGAAATCCTCCGGCCCTACAAGCCTGAGCATCTCACCAAGCCAGACCCTCACAGTTTGCTCCAACACGAGCAGTGTCTTGTGCTGGAATAAGGATAATCTTTACAGGATTGTTTCCTTAACCCCTGCAGAATATTGTATATTTTGAAGTTATGGCTAAAAAAAACCCAAAACAAACAAGGAAAACGCAGGGGATCTTGTTCTTCACAGTGTTGCTCTGAGCACAGTTTTGTAGAATTGGTGTAAAGCCGTGAAGACGGCAAGCTCGGAACACTCCCATTTCTCACTTGGTGTGACTGTAAACAACCGCCCAGCGATGGAAAATCCCAGAGCGGCTGGGCCATGCGGTCAGGAGCAACAGACACGCAGCTAGTGACAAATCTGGGAATGAAGTTTTAAGGGATGCAAAGTTCTCAGTCACACGGTACTGGGCGTGAGGGTTTACCGGTGCGATCTTACAGGACTCTAATGAGAATTTACACAGTTAAAGCCTGAAGCACCAGGATGAAAATATTGTCACTGAGTGTGTAATTCTGTGCGTGGGGCTCTCGGGTCCCGTCTCTAACAGAGCGGAGCGTGGGGCAGTTGTAAGGATGGTCTGTGCTGCTCTGGGCTTCCCCATGATACCTGGAGTCATGAACTTGGGCTGGAAATAAAACACGGAATGGTAGCAAGACCGCATATTTCATGTGGTACCAGTCATAATTTTTAGATGTTTCTTTCGTGCAGCGTGCATTCACTAGGGCAGGAGTTCAAAGCTGGGCTTGCTTTTCCCACTGTGCATCAATTCTCCTTTCTGCTGAGGAAATAATCAAATTTCCCTGTGACTATTTCTGTGGTTTTGCAACAGAGACGCTCCCCGCAGTCCCCGGTGTGACAGACCGTGGGCCTGAATCAACGCCGTTTAAAAGGAATTTGCCCCTGACTTCCACGGGGCAGGATCAGGCTCTCCGTGTTTGCTGTCATGGGCGTTAAGAGCAGGATATAGGCTTGGATTTACGTTAATCAGCATGTGTAATAAAACTACCAAATACCTCACAGCTCTTGGCGTGGCTTCTGGTGAGATGCCCATGTGGGTCTTATCTCCCGGGTCTCGGGCTGAGCTGTGCACCCAAGGAGAGGTTGTCCAGGTCCCAAGCAGTTATATCGGTATAAACCTGGAGTTATTTAATGATTGTAGAGGCGTGTTTGAGATTAACTGACAGAAGGAGCAAACCTGAATATCCCGCAGTAAAAAGGAGGAGTTCTGAAGCGGCAGATGCACCCTAGAAAGGTTCATAATTTAACCTGCAGATTTAGATTTATTTTTTTGGGAGGGAAGGGGAAGTTTTGCTGCTTGCAAGCAGAAAATGAGTCGATGATGAACGAGATTCGTATTTTTTTTTTAATCCCTCAGAAGCCACAATCTATGTTAACCTTCAGCCTCCGAGTGGAGAGAAATAGCGGTTGGAAAGAAAAAAAAAAAAAAAGGCCAGGCAGATTTTTCCTTGGCGGCATCTAGGAAAAAAAAAAATCTTTTATTCTGAAATTATCAACAGGTATTTTCCACCGAAATTAGCGGGGGGAGACAGGGGATAAATGAGAGGTGAAGCCCGGTTTGAGGTGAGGGGGCAGGCGGGAAGGCAGCGGCACTCGGGCCGCTCTGAGGGACGCGTCCGCCTTTCTCCTGACAGGAGCCGCCGGCCCCCCCGCCGCCCGGCGCAGGCACCGCCGATTTAATGAGAACTTGTGCCAAAACTTTCCGAAGTTAATTAAAACACCCCCCTTCCGCCCCCCCCTCCCCGCCGCCCGCCCGCCCTCCCCTCCCCGCCCGGCTCCTCTCCCGGCGGCGTCCCTGAGGGGAGCTCCATTGTCTGGGAGGGGATGGCCGCCGCACCCCCCCGCCGCCGCGCCCCCTCCGCGCTCCCTCCGCGCCGAGGTGCGCGGGGCGCCGGGCGGGTGGCTGCTGCCTCGTCTCCCCCAAAGTTTTTGGATCCGCGTCTCCTCATGATGTATGGATGATATATTGCATTGTGGGTGTCAATATAACTGACGGCCATATTTGCCGGTGCTGCTACTGCTGTAAACAACCCAAAGTGTCTGGGAGACACGGAGACGCTTCACTGAATTTCAGGACGCTTCTCCTCCTCCCGCTGGCCATGTCTCTGGGAATGTCTTACAAGCCCAACTTGAACGCCCACATCCCCGGGACTCCCCTCAACCCGGGTAAGTCCGCGGCGGCAACTGGGTGGCAAGTGTGGGAGGCGTGCGGCGGGGCGCGGGGGTGCCGCACCGGCCCTGGGGGGCAAGCCCCGGACTCGAGTTTTTTTTGCCCAGTCCGGGTATGGCGGGGCAGCGGCTCCGGCGCCGGCTCCGCGCCGCCATTTCCAGCGCCCGCCGGCCGCCGCCGCTACCCCCTCAGCGCCCCCTCCGCGGGGGCGCCGCGCCCGCCGGGCTCGGCCCCGCGCTGCCGCCGCCACCGCTCCGGGGCTCCGGCCGCCGGGTTTCCTCCATGCTCGGCTCCCCGGGGCGGCTGATTGATCTGGATCAGGAATATTCCGCCGGCGCCTCAGCGAGGACCGCTGCTGGCGGGACGCCGCAAGTGCCGCTCGCACCGCGCCTCGCCTCACGCGTGCGGCCGCCGAGCCGCGCTCCTCGGCCGGAGGGGCCGCCCCGGGGCCGCGCTCCTCGGCCGGAGGGGCCGCCCGCGGCCCCGGCCCCGCGCCCTCCGCCGCCGGGGGTCCGCCAGCGCCCCGGGGGGACCCTCGGTCCCCGCTCCCCCCTCAGAGGCTCCCGGCTCCGCGGAGCAGCCCGGGCGGACGAGCCCGCTCTGCTCGCTGGAGGGTTTTTGGAAGGGAGAGCAGCAGCCGCTCTGCATTTCTTACAAAAGCCCTTCTTAAAAATTATTCCTCTTCCTTGGATCCGTACAGTAGTCTTTCCAACTTTCCTCTCTAAAAAGTTTCCTTGATGGCATTAACTTTTTTTTTTTCCTACTACATTCCCCTCTTTTTTTTTTTTTTTTTTCCCCCCTCCCCAATTTCCGAAGGTAACAGCAGGCAAGTGTTTTTTTCTCGTGCTGTAAAAGTGAGTCCCCGTGGCGGGGAGTGTGTGCAGGTCGGTGCAGCCTGAACAAAGCCGCAGCAGCAGTTGCTTCGCTGTGGGATATTTCGAGGGGATCTCGCTCATCTGTGCGCGTCGGCTGGTGTTAAACAGAACCAAAATGGAGAAGTTGGTTCTGACTCCAATAATATTCCCGTCTCCCCCGCAGGCCCAGCCTGCAGGGCTGGCATCAGACCATCCGCAGCCAGAAATCAGGCTGATGATGTGGGTCTTTTTCTTTTTTTTTTTTTTTTTTTTCCTTGAGAAGGGAAAGTTTTGCAGTTGGGTTTAGGAAGGAGGGAAATCTTGCCTCGGTGATTTTTACAGTGCCGTTGGTAGTTGTAATCCTGGGCGATTGATGAACGAAAGGGATCAAGGAGATGCACCCCTATTCTAGCTACCGGGAGAGCAGCAATCTTATTTTACTGCAAGGAATCGTCACCAGCTGGTGGATGAACCAGAGGTCCCTCTGCCTCAGACACTTGGATCCGGCGTGGAGCTGAGCTCGGTGGGGCTGTGAGCGTGTAGAGGCTCCTGTGTGAGCCTGGGGGGTGTGCAGGGAGCACCGCGGGCCCCCGATACTCTGCAAAGGGCTCAGGAAGCAGGGGATGTGCAGAGGATTTTTTTGACAAAAAGCAGAAGTGTCACCGGAGGAAAAAAAAAAAAAAAGAAACAAAGCCCAGCAAGGGAAACCGTTCTCCTGTTGGCTCCCATGAGAACCTGTGCCTTGCTCTCCGGAACAGCCGTAAAATTGCAAGGAAAACAAAGGTGGTATTTTGTGATGGTGGGTGAGGGGTGGGGATTAGGTCATGCTATGGGGGGATCCGAGTCTTGCTGCACAATCCCGGCTCAGACATGCCGCTGACAATGCGAGCCGAGTGGTGAAGTTTCTGCCTCGGCTCCTCTCGCTGCCGTGTCTGTGTGCTTGCTAACACTCTGGCTACGATCAGGGCTTTAGATTTTTTCATGCAGTTTTATATTCCCCCCCCTCCCCCTTATTTTTTTTCTTCTTGTAATGGCAAGTTAGCAGCAGTTTGCTGTCATGCTGGAACTATTCCTGTCTAAGTTGTCCTCTCTTCTGAGTTTGGATCGTCCTCAACACCCCCAGAATCTTTTCAATGAAAGAACGTCCTCCTCTGAATCCAAAATGGGCTCTCTCTTCCCTCCCTGTCTTCTGCCATTATCCTCACGCACCAGCTCTTCCTCTAGCTAGTGGTATTGCCAGCACCGTGGCCTAAGGCCAAGGGAGTTAGACAAAGCCGTCCTTGCAGTTGCACATACCGTATTCAGAGTGATATGACTGCAAATGGCCCCCTCCTTTCTGGAGCTTAATTCTCTGTTGTGCTTAAATTAAATACCCTCCCCCCCCCAGCCAGGAGGAGAAATCCAAGGTTTGCTTCCAAACCTGGGGTGAAGGACCCCCCCGCCCTGTCCTGCAGAGGAGGAGAAAACAGGAAATCTGTCCCTTTTGGCCTGAAATCAGCCCTGCAGAAGCCTCTCTGTATGAATGCTGAATATTTTGGTCTCAGCCGACGGAGGGCTCTGGCCAGCTGTGGATCTCACAGGGATTTTCCTCGAGGAGGTAATGCTGCTTCCCTGCAGTGCAGGGCTTCTGGTGCAGGAGTGTTTGGAAAGGCAGTGTCGACTCAGCTCCTGGAGCTGCATCCTTGCTGCAGAGCTAACTCCTTTCAAGTTCAGGCTGAGAGTGGCCAATCTGCAAAATCATGTTTAAACTGCACTCGGCAAGTGGATCGGTGAGATGAAGCAGTTGTGGTTGGTGGGTGAATGTGCTCTGTTCTTGCACAGGAGCATTTTTTGGGACTCAGAGACCTGGACTGAAGTCCTGAGGGGGAGGAAATATGGGGAGGAAGCCTCCGTGGGTTGTTGGCAGATCTGAGGATGACTGTGGGTGAGGAAAACGCAGCTGCTCTGCAAGTGACTCAGGATGCTGGAGGCACCCGAGTGCTGACTCCTCTGCCTTGCACCAGGCTGGGGGAAGGAGAACGTGTTGTCACAGCAGAAATTTGATGCCTGTTCCTCTTCCCCATTGCCCAGGTCACTGGTGACGCTTGGCCCAGGGTGTCTGCAACCAGACTTGCAGGGTTTTGTCCGAATCATCTGCCACCTTCCTGGAGGGCCTGTGCTCTGGGAATGGGGTGCCCGTGTGTGGCCCCCCATGCTGTCAGTGCCAGACTGTGCTTGGAGAGCCCTATTTCCTGCACAAGCATCTTCTCTGCCTGGGCGGTACAAAGGGCCCTGTGATGCTGTGGCTCTACCTGCCCAGCCTCACCTGAGCCTGCAGTGTCTCAGGGGAACCTCTCTTACCCTTTTTAACAGCCGTGTTTTGGTTGGTTTGTATTCTCTTGCTTATCGTACTGAATCCTGCAAAGTAGTTTCCCCCTCATCTGCCTTGTGTTTCATACTGTTTAATCCTGTTTCTCTGTAAGAGGGCCAGCTGCTGAGCTGAGGTGAAGGAGAGCATCTCCATTGACTTCAGTGGAGCCAGGGTGATTTACACCAGCTGTGAACTGATCTGTAGTTTGTCTTTCCCATTGTTTCCATGTGTTTTCTGTCTCTGTGGATATTCTCCAGCATTTCTGTTTTGTTCAGAGTATGCACAGGTTAGAGGAAAGTAGTTTTAAGATACAGAAGCCAGCAGAAGGAGCTTGGGCTTTTCCTTTGGTTTTATTCTAATTCTTGCAGACATGTCAGGTTTCAAGACAAAATGCTGTTCCTGTAATAAAGCTTAAAAACTCTTGTATGTAGGATCTGAAAAAACAAATTCCAGCGGGCTGTGACAAGGGAAGGAGCTGTGTCTTGGCTGAACATGAACAAGCGGTGACGTGTACAGCAGGTACTGCGGTAGCTGCGCACAAACCGGGCTGTCAGTGCACCTGCCGCACCTCAGACCAGGTGTTTCTTGGTGAAAAGTGCAGATTCTCACTGAGAGGTGAAAGAAAAAGAATATCCCCAACTGGGATTGGAGCTTGCAGCTGGAAAGACCGATTTTATTCAGTCCTGAGGAATGATACTGGGCATACTAGGCCATTCCTTATATTGCTAAGGCTGCAGTGCAGACTTGTATGAGCAAATGGCTTGAGTGTCACCCTTTACAGAGACAGCTTCTGATATTGTTCATATTGAGAGGTGGTTTTTGGAGTGGGAGTACTGGAAAGAATACTGTTTGTAGGCAGAGCGGAGAGCAAAGCGTTCGTGCCTTAGCAGAGGGGATTGTTTCTAGGAAATATACTCCCCCCCTCCGATTCAAACTGAAATTTGCTGGTTCCCTGATCTCTTGAAGTCCATGTGAAGTTAAAAATGATGTGAAAAGAAGCACGCTAAGCATGTTTCAGAATTAGCAATTTTCAAGTGGACTTGTGTGGACATTCGGAAAACTGTCAGTTTTGGCTTTCTCTGCCTGAGTGTTCAGCTTCAGAGCAATGGTTTGGTTTGCACAAGCAGCAAATCTCATCGTCCCCACCTGTCACACGTTGGATGAGTTGCAGGGTGGTTTTGGTTCATGATAACTTCATTGTTTTTGGATAAAAGTAAACCAGGAGCTCTGCCCCAGTTGTGCACCGCTAATGCTCCATCCCTTAATGGAAACACAAGGGTCCAGACCAAAGACTGGACTGCTTTGAACCATACCCACAATACCGACACTTAGTCCAGGGGACCAGACTAAAATCTAGCCTTAAGTCACTCACCCCAACTACATGTGCTATACATGTACCAAACGCTTTCATGTTTTGATCCTTTCCTGTTGTGCCAAATAACTTGCTAGTGTAGAAACAGGCCATGTCTTAAGCTAGAAAAGAAGAATGGTGGGGAGTCCAAGTGACTGCCTTTTGTTTTTCTGATTTGGGAAAATTAAAAAAAAAAAAGGCGGGGGGGGGTAGGAAGAGGAGACCTAAAACATGACCGTTATCCACATGGAAAGATTAAATAGAATGAGACTACTAGAGGAAAGGCCCAGAGTGTGACAGATCAAAAGACCAAGGCCTCTGGCTGTTACGATAAAGAACATCCTACTTCTTGAGAACATATTTATGTGTGTGTGCACTGGATTTTTTAAAAAGGAAATAGTTCTATTCAAAGAAAGGTCTGTTTCTACCGCAAGAGCTGCTTAAGGGGGAAATAGTGGGTGCAAATATAACTTTCACAGGCAGTGCTATAAGGAATGCTTTGTGCAAATGAGAACGGGGTCCATTATTTTACATTAAAAAATTTATTGGAGGGTTGGGGGAAGTGGGGAGCGTCTGGTTTTGCTCTGAGTTGGAAACTCCTGTAGAGTTCAGCTTGTGGCTTGGCTGTGTGGTAGACGTACTTGCGTAGATGTGCACGTGGCGTCCTATGGATGGCAAGGAGTTCTTGTTGAACTTCAACCAAAGTGCGTAGAGGGCTAAGGAATCACGTATTCTTGTAGTCAGCCAAAACAAGCTGTGTTCAAGTCCTCGCTGCAGAAACGGCTGTGCTAGTCAAAGATGTCACCTCTCCCCCGTGCTGAAGACACTTTCCTCGCAAGGTATGTTGGCAGAGAAGCTTACGTGAGCATTTCTCATGTGTTTTGTTGCAAAGCTGTCTGGTTTAGGACAGAAGAAGTTACATCCTATCAGGTAAAATATTCCAGCCTGGTTGTCTCATACTGCACGCTGTCAGGAATCAGAGTGCTGTCGTCTGGAGCAGATGAGGGGCGTCCTCCAGCTGTGGCAGAGGCAGCAACCTTCAGCACCAGACTTGATATGAAGAGGTGACGACCGACAGACACCTCAGCGGCAACAGCCTGTATGTTGCAAACAACGTCAGCTTGAAGGGACTGTGAAATAGAGGCAGGAGCGGTGAGATTCCACAGAAAATACAGACATCTCTTCTTATACGCCCTCCTGTTCATGTGTAGAAGGAGTTTGTAAAATGGCAGGAGTTTACCTGTGCAGTTTCATAGGACCCTACAAGGTACAGGGTGGTAAAGAAACATAAATCCAATGGGATTGGCTCTTGGCTTGTCTAAGTTCTACATGAGTAACTCATTGAGTTGAGTAACTACTCCTGATTTTACTTGGAGTAAATGAGGGCGGCAGTGGAGCTGTGTGGATGCTGTGGGTCAGGTGAGGTGCACAGTAACCTGCCTTCCCAGTTATTTTTCCGGCAAGCAGCAGCAATAAAATTAAGAATTAAAACTTAGACCAGCAAACTGGCATCACTGCTCAGGCTTGGAGTTGTGGCAAAGGAGCTGGAGGGATCCCTACAATTCCATTAGAAATTAATGGGAAGATTCCTGGTCAGTGGGAGTTTAGGCAAACAAAGATTGATTTGCGATCCTTTGTCTCCCTGGGTGTTAATTTGGGCTTGGAGAGAGTGCTGGAAGAAAGAGATTTTGACACAAAAATTTAATTTCTGTTTGCTGTATTGTTAGACACCCCCCCCCCCCCCATTAATAAAGGTTAATATTGATTAACAAGAAAATCACTATATTTTTGTGTGGAAAAATGGTTCTGGCAATTTTCTGTTTGAATATAGAGATAAAAGACATTGTTGGCACAAAAATAAATAGATATATAGAAGGTTTTATGTACATTTAATTAGGAAAGTGGAGGGAGGAAAGTGTGTATATTAATTTAGGTTTCAAACAGCAGCAAGCACTAAGACAATTTGGGATGTGATACAGGGTGTCACTTAAATTCAGTACCAAGCACACTCCCTTTTCGATTCTGTCAGTTCTTTCTGTCTTGTCTCCATTGTCATTTTAACGTGAGCGAGCAAACCTCAATTTAGATCCCCCCTGCTTTTTTTTCTCTCTAGTGAATACCTGATCATCACACTGATTTTTGACTGGATATTGACTGTGAGACTTGCTGGCCTAATTTTTCTTTCTAACTATAATAGCAATAGCTGGTGATTTTTTTTTTTAATAATCTGAAATATACAGGACGTTCAGACATCCAGATGTATTTTGGGTTAATTGAGTAACAGTCGTCTAAGACCCAGGGCTTCTCCTTGAGATTAACATAAAAAGTGATAGGTCAAAAAGCTCAAGGTCCGTTAGCCTGTGAGATACTAATAGTCCCACAATTAATTTCATGATTGCATCATCTTAAATTGAGGTGAAATTAAGTATTTTTCATTTTTTTTCCCCCTCCAGCAGAGTTTGACTGGCACAACTTCTGACATGGGTGCATGGAGGCTGGTACCGCGGCCAAGTCAAATCCTTTTCTTTGTTCTCCGGGCCTGCTGCTGCTGATAAAGTGGTCGGCGCATGGCATTATGTCTTATTACATTTTTGATGCAGACTGCAAAGAAACGGGCAAACTCACCATGGTTACCGCGATCTGTCACTTGGCAGGGCACGCCGCACTCTGCAATGGCCTCTAGTGTCTGCAGCGCGGCTCTGCCTGTGAAAACGCGGCACCTCTGCTGCCGATTCACACCAGGAGCGACGCTCCCGCTCCCGCCGCAGGTTCTTCTCACTCGGAGTTGCCTCCTGAAAGTTCTGGTTTGTTTTGGTTATTCGGTGTTGATGGGGTCACTGCTGGATTCGCGCTGCCGTGCTGAGACCAACCCCTGGCCAGCTTCACATCTGTGAAACTTTCCTGCTCAGGCCCTTCGTGCTTTGTCTTGGCACATCACAATTCTAGTCGGGTTTTCTTTCTTATCTAGACATACCCTGCTGTGTTATTTCGTACAGACGCGTGTCATTGCTTAAATCAACACAATCTGAAACAATCACCGAATTATCTCTACTATATTGTCATTAGCTGATGTGGTGGTGGTAAGTTGTTTTTTTGTTTTGCGTGGGCTGTGGCCCAGGTTTGCTCAGTGGGTAGGGCAGGATTCCTGAGCCTGGTCAGCAGAGTCCTTGCCTTAATTCTGGACCCGTTTGGAGCTCCCAGGTCCTGTTGTGTGCCTGCTTGCAGCAACAGTTCAGGAACAAGTCTTTGCAGGATGGGTCTTTTGTTTTATTGCACATAAGGAAAAAGTGCTTAAGTCTTTTTCTGCTTAATTGAGCTAATTAAACCTTCTTACCTTGCAGTACAAGGGACTTATTAATGTTTTTGAAGCATTTTGAAATCCTTGGAGGAAAGATGTGGTTTGCTGTTGTGTCATGTTTGAGAACTGTTGAGATTCAGTCATCTGGACTTGAAATATTGACTGAGTTGTACATGCAGAAATCTAACAATTGCGCATGTCTTCTGAGCTGATAATGTGAAGAACTAATTGCGAGAATAGCTGGCAGCTGTGGTGTTCCTCGCAGTGCTGTGCTCCCTGGGTGTGCTGTTTAGATTTTGGGGGTTTTACTATATTTTAGCAAAATGTGACAGTTAGTTCCATGTGAAACCTTAGCAGTGGAAATGCAGATTGTAATGCCATAAAATTTAGCAGCTTAGTTAAAGACAAAGAGAAACCTTGCTGCTTTATTTTTTTTTTTTTGTTAAAGGTGACATAGTGACCAGACCAATCGACCTTTTTTAGGTTTTCACATTTGGTTAACTAGTTAAAATTAAGAACGCACTCTCTTGTAATGAAGGCAACGCCACAATGATACCCTGTGATTAATTCGGAAGTGGAAGGAAACTTCCCAGCTGAGGCCAAGAGGCTGTTCCACTGTGCTCAGTGCTGCTTTTTACCACATAACTGCCGGCTCTTCTTTTTGTAGTAAGGGGAAGCCATGAGTGAAGTCACTTGCAACTTTAAAACAAAGCTAGAGATTTACGTAGTTCTTAGCCCCAGTGGCTTTTAGCATCAGTATAATTTAGATTTAAATGAAGGCTGGTAAATGAGATCTGTTCCCTCATGGAAGACAGTTGGGAATTTTCAGCAAGGGAGTTTTAAGGGGGAAGATTTTTCCAGACAGTCTGTCTGTACCCGCAGGTGAAGGCTGCAGCATCAGTGGGTGCAGGGGCACCCACTGCGGGAGCGAACAAGCTGAACGGTGAAACGCTGCCCTGGTCCTGAGCCACAGTCCAGAGCCAGCAGGTCCTCCAGCACTGCTGTGAAACAGGCAGCAGAATTAAACCCCCTAAGAAAAATCTAAAAGTTGGGGAAGAAGTGTTTATGATAGTTCATTTCTGTTTGTCAATGATCACTTTAGAGTCTGTTGCTGAACTCTTAGTTGACTCAAAACCCTGTAGATCTGCATATAGTCTTTCATAACTTTACAAAAAGTAACCATAACCCAAAGTGGTGTTATTTTTCCTTTGGTTTACTTACATAGCACAATCTGACTGGTTAAAAAATGGTATCACACAAAGAGGAATAGTGGTAGCACTCTTTGCCTCCAATGTCATACAATGAGCAGCAGGTTTGATGTACCTCAACTGACTGTTCCTAGGAATAGTGTTGGCATTGCCTGAAAATAGTACTGAGGGTAACTTGCATTGACCATGTGATGACACTTTGAGTTGCAAAATTACTTTCAGATAACTTGCACTGAAAAAGTAAAAATAGCGCAGCACATTAGACTCATCTGTGTGGAATGTATATATGCAAAAATAGGTCTCCTTAATATTTACAGTTCGTCTAGGCAGAACAACCTGTCATGTTACACTCTCTTTCACTTTTACGCAAACAATTTGCACTGATAATGCTGCAGGCTGTGCTATTTTCAAATGTACAGCAAACCTTAGAGAAGCATTAATTGAGCCATTCTCCTCCTAGCAAATGGTGACTCTGAAATGGCATTAGTGGGCTCAGACAAAGGTGAGCGGTCACAGCTTTAGGAAAAAAGTGATCTAAAATGTGTCCCAGTGTAACAATCTAATTAATCTTTAGATAATAATGGATTTTTTTTCTTTTCTCTCTGCAGCTGGGAGCGTTCACTCTCCCTCCACAAGCATGGCAACATCTGTGCAATATAGACAGCTTATAAATGACTACGGACCCCCATCTCTAGGCTATACACAAGGGATGCAGGTACAGCTCTGCTTGGTTTTCTTTAATCAGATCACTGACCTCAGGTTTGCATAGTAGCCCAGATTGTGGCCTGTAATCTGAGGTGTTCCTCCTTCCCACCAAGATTTGAAATCGAATCCAAATGGCAGACTGATTCATCGCACATGTCTTGGGATCAAATTAGAGTAAGCAGAGTGCTGAGTGAGATTGGTTACTAATTAACTGTTAGTCCCATTGCTTCTGAGTCACAGCGAAACATGTCTTGAGTTATGTTCTGATTGTAAGGGCTCTACCGTATTTTAAAATTATTTGTTAACAAATGAATATTCCTATACTGTTTTTCTTTGACAAATTTATACTCTAAAATTTAGTCTCACAAAGTGTGTGTTCTATGAGGCGGTAAACTTCCTGTGAAATGTATTTGACTTAATGGGATTTCCCTTATCATGTGGGCAGTTTTGTGTATATCTGCTTTTTACTCTGCCTGCCTACCTAACTTATCCATAAAATAGATACCTGAACATTGATAAAGGCAGAAAGAGAGTTAAATAAGCAGTTCTCAGTTTGCTGTTC
The DNA here is from genome assembly GCF_036013445.1 of Caloenas nicobarica. Classification (NCBI taxonomy): domain Eukaryota; kingdom Metazoa; phylum Chordata; class Aves; order Columbiformes; family Columbidae; genus Caloenas; species Caloenas nicobarica. Next base: position 4,120,285 of record NC_088260.1, read on the forward strand.
TTGCAGGACTGTTTTAACTTCTGTTTCACCTGGGTCCCAGTTTTGCAGCGGCATCCTCCCAGCTGATCCTCATTTTTGAAGGGCACGTAGCATTGTGTCCAACCGTAGCAGCAACTGCAAAAAGAAAATCCTGTTTATATAATAAACCTGAAATTATATTTTTTAAAAAAGTGGTGTCCAGGGCTATTTCTAATCCTTCATGAATTTCCAGTTGCTGTTTGTTGTAATTGTTTTGTTTTTAGCATTATTTAATTGAGATCAATCTACTTTCAACTACAGGGTACCAGCAGCAGTCAAGTACCACAAAGCAAATATGCAGAACTTCTAGCTATAATAGAAGAATTAGGAAAAGAGATCAGACCCACGTACGCTGGGAGTAAAAGTGCGATGGAGAGGCTAAAAAGAGGTAATGTTTAAATTTATTAAAAAAAAAAAATATCATGTTCCATACACTGTGTGCGCTGCCTACTTGTACACAGCTTCATGACAACTGTTTCCTTTGAAACATTAAACGAGGTGGATGAACAAGCAACGGAAACCTTGGGATACTCAATTCATGCTGTATTTGATAGATAAAACAGTGACCAAATGTGTTTCCTGTGCACAAGGGGAGTTTCAGTTAATAATTCAAACTGTATTTTAGAACCCTTAAGGTATCTAAAGGATATGTTCTTTTAGGTTCCTGCTGACTGACTTACCCTTTCAATTCCCTTTTCTCCCCAGTCTCCAAAATACACAGCCAAGCATTGTTTACATCTTCTCACATAAGTCACCCATCTACTTGACCCAGGAGTGTTTAGTAAAGTGCATTTTGCCTAAAGACACATTGTGTTGTGGTAATTCCCACTGTGGCTGGTGGAGAGAAGAGCTGCAAAAAAAAAAAAAAAAGTTGTCAATGAAGGTTGTTCAGACTGAGATGTTGAACATGCACCTTCCTCCTCTCAGAGGCACCATCAGCTCTTTTCAAGTGGGTGTCACTGAGAGTCCACTGGTAAGGGACGTAGAAGCTTTTAGGCCTGGCTGACGAGGTCTCTCCGGCTTTGCTTTGTCAGCTAAAAGGGATAATAAATGCCCTTTCCTTGCCGTGTAAAAGAAACCTCCACATGCCCCACTGCTGACATCAGCTTGACATTGTCCTCTGCAGGGGACGTGCGAGGGATATTTCTGAAGGAGCAAGGGGACATTCCACTGCTCCAGCTCCTGAGATGACCCTGAAAGGCCGTCGACAACAGTTGTGCTGGCAGCTCTGTCCTTTGCCAGTACAACGTAGTTTCCTCCCTTTCCTTGCTCCTTGTGCTGAGTTTGGCTCACGCGTTCAACCCCGAGTAGGAATGTTATTGTAACAGACTAACTTTACCACCTTGCAAATCCCCCTTACATTTACCCGAGACTACAAAGCTTTATTTAAGGCTCAACCATTATGGAAGAGCAATATATCTGCCATGACATGCAATAAAATGACTAGTAGCTGTTCTGGGAAAGGATGCAATAAAGTCTGCTTGTGAGTGGTAAGTGGAATCTGGCCCAGCTAAAATCAATGTTGCTGGAGTCTCTCTTTATTGCATTGCCTGAGTCAGTATTAATAGATCATGAATGGCAATAGGCTAATGGGGACAACCAGAGAGAGACCGGCAGAGATGCAGACGCTCTCTGAACCTGAATGGCTCAGTTCGGTGAGCAAAAGTTGTTTTGCTGCTTCTCGTAGTGAGTATTTAGTTTGTTGGCTAATGTAGGTTTTAAGATTCAGTGCTGCCACTGTAACTTGGCAATGTTGCAAAAAAAAAATCCCAAATAAGTACTTTTTGCTGCCATCTTTTGGTCACAAATGCACCTCTCTTTCATTTTGGGAGCCTAATGACTGCAGGAACATGTGCGAGTGCGAGAGCAGAAATAACTGAGGGTTGTACACACGTGACTGCAGCCTCCGTGGCCATGTGGAGGTTATTCCGGAATAAAGTCCCTATCCCCAGCTCCACAGAGGCTACTGACCTCTAAAACTGGCCAAATTCCCAGTGTTCTACATGATTCAGGGTAGTTGTGCTGCATAAGCTGGGCGCCCTGCCACCAGATCGGGTCCAATGCGCTGCTTTGAGGACGCGTTTCTGCATCCCCCAGCTGCGCGATGCGGCTTTACTCGTCTGTGGGGACTGAACCCTCTGCAAAGCTTTGCACCCAGCAAGTCCCCGCTCAGGACTCCATGGATGGAAAGGCTGTTGCTGTGGTCTGCGCTTGCTGGGAAACAGAATCCATTATCTCGAAATAGATATTAAACCTCATCTAGTGCCTTATTGGCCTTTCTCCTCCTTGTTAAGGAGCATGACTAGGCAGAGAAATCACCTTTATCTTGTCCTGTCAGTAAAATAGAACCTCATTTGTTGTAGAAAAATCTGTCCATCATTTAAAAATCTGTCTCAAGCTCTGTTCTTTCAACAGCTCTGTGAACATGAATTTACATTTAGTTCCAGGATCAAGAATCAAGGTCCAGATTGCTGGAACTCAAGGCAACAAGACTTGTAGTGGAAAATTCCACATTATGTCTGTCAGATGAGAGTAGATATGGCAGCATTTAAAGTGGTGATGATTTACACTGGGCGCTGAGCCAGTGTTAGGAGGTAACTTTTTGCACACACCATAAAAAAAAGTCTTACTCTTACAAGAGACACAACTTGTAGTTAAGCAGCATTATGAAGGCTTGAATTTTGATGCATCCTCTCAGAGAACTATCCCAAGCTATTAAGACTTTCAGAGCTTGCTAAAATGACTCCCCAAATAACTTTTTTTTTCACTCCACTATAGCAAAAGAACTCACAGGTAGGTAAGTTGTTTGTTTTTTTTAAAGTTAAGTCTCTGATTTTAAATAGGCCTGCACTGCACATTAAGATATACCTGTCACTGCAGACCTACACATCTTACCGCGTTCTGATTCCTGGTTTGGTCCTTTTTCAATTTATAAAGCCAGTGCAGGAAAGCAAACTTGTTTAGCAGCAGCTGATGTTTGGGAAGCAAGGGATCTGTCGCTTTCCTGAGACACGCTGTGGTAGCCTTGGCAACTCGGGACAGAAATACGTGAACCTTTCCCTGAACTGTCATTGCAAGTGTGAGCTGAACGAGATGATTTCAAATATGTCCAATTCTTTTGCAGGCATTATTCATGCTAGGGGATTAGTTCGGGAATGCCTGGCTGAGACGGAACGAAATGCAAGATCCTAGCCCACTGATTCAGCTGCAAGATTTTCCATCTCTTAATGAAGAAAAAGTAATGCTTACTCCTTTTGACTCTTGAAACATTCAGACAAATTCCTTTATTTTGAATGTTCTATTTTTTTTTTCCTTACAAAAATGTATAGTTAGGAATGAGAAAACGACGATTTTTCAACTTGCTGAGGGTTTGCATTTTGTAAAGACGTTAAAACTCCCTAAAATGTTTCTAAAACATGAAAACTGAACTGCATGCAGAGGAATGCTCTTTCTCTCCCAGACTGTATTTCAGTTCTTATCCAGCCAGTCTCATTCTGTTTTTCTTCCTTTGCCTATATTCACTTAAACCCAAACTGTCAATCTTTCAAAGTTTGACATAAGCTCTAAGGATTTTTTTTTTAATAAATGCAGAATAGCATGCTGTACCTAGTAGTCTGCTAAGTCACAATTTGTCATACAGCATAGACCCTGCTTAGAAATAACCTTCCCCTTCTCTTATTTTTCCTTTTTCGTTCGTTTTGCATAAACATTTGCATGACTGTTAGTGCTTTGAAGTCCGTTTAAAGTGCATGAGTTATATGGAAAACAGGGAAACCTATTAAATAATAACAAGGTCCTGGAAAGCTAATTTCTACATTAAGGCTGGAGATTTCAGTTTAAAGTTTGCCAAAAAAAGGAAAAATCTGGATAAATTACTAAAACTGTTATTTGCATCTTTGTATGTATTTATTACTTGACGTAATAAAGCTTATTTTCATTAACAGTTTGTATTAAAACTCTGCACAGTCACTTTAATCAGATTCATACTCCACAAACGAGCACTCTCAACAGATAAAGATTGAACCTTGATGCGGGAGGCTCGACTTCAGGAACAGACAAGGGAACAGGCTGCAGGTTGCTGGAGAGTTTCCATCCAAGGCACAGTCCGGATGCCATCGATCTCTGTAAGAAGGCAGGACAGTTGCTACAAGTCTCTGTTGCTTTCAAAATCCGAACTGTGGCTTTGGTTCGTGAAGCGTTTCAGTGCTGACGGGCAGAACGTGGTGGCAGCTGGTGAGGGCACCCTCCAAACATTGAAGAGAAGTTCTGGGTAAGCAATTAGAGTTGTTAATGGGATTAAAACAGGGAAGTTCACTAGTGGCTCCAAAGGAAATGCAGTTGGATGTATCTGCATGAAACGGAAACCTGTCAAAATGAGTGAAGATGCCAAAATGTCCACGTTTAACTGCAGCATAGTACAAACAGAATAAATGACTGTAATTCACTATTGTACGATCAAATCTAAATCCTAAGGAAAGTGTGATATCTAGGGTATCTAATACATACGGAGCTATAGATACTTGAAGAAAATGCAGTGCTAAGAAGCAAAGTTAATTACTTCACAGCTTGGATGAACTGGATTCCATTGCCTTGGGAAGCAGCTTCTAACACAGGTTATGTAACTGTGATGACCCAGTTTTACCTTTGCACTGGAAGAAGAACATGACTGACCGACCCTCACTTGCAGGAGCACCTTCTCCCCGATGCTCATTACCTCTCCAGATAAGATTTGTAAAGCTTCTGTTTAAACTTCATGCAGAATTGAGCAGGACAGGATGTTTGTTCCGCTAGCAGATCTGAAGAAGGCAACCAGTGACCGGTGTCTCTTCCATCAGCATGTCTGTTTACATCACCAGAACCAGCAGATTTAAACCTGGGCACTGTTTATAAAGGATTTATGGCAGCAGAGGCATTGCCTGAGTAGGGTTGCAAAGTTAGAACCTTTTAGGGCTGTTCTGTGCATGCTGGAACTCCTATAAAACATTGTAAGGTATCACCTGGGGAGGAGATCTACTGACTTTTTTTTTGTTTCTGTTCACAATGGTGGAAAGTCTTTAGTTCCTTTTTAACCAGATTGGTTTATCATCTTCTGAACGTGGCAGAAAAACTGATTGCTACATGTGATTAATGAGATGGTGGCGGACAGAAGTAGGAATACAGGTCTGCTTTTATCGCTTCGGTTTTAAAGTAATAGCAGGTCACTGCTCAACATTTCAGTTGTGCTTGTGAAGCCCCACATCACCTGTTAGTTGGAAAACTCTGTTTAGGTGTAATAACAAACGTTTCCCTTACCCTGCTAGGGCAAGTCAGTATTTCACACATTTATTTCTTATTCAATTGTTGCATCTCTTTGAACTGCTTTTTCCTTTCTAGGTTTTCCTTTGCTTTTCTTTTTTTCTCTTGCTTCTTCTTCTCTAATGCTTTCTTCTCTTTAAAAACATCACTATCTTCACCTTTGTAGAAAAGGTCAACTTTTTCCTGCAGGATTTCTCTGGCTATCTTTCTGTTCTGCTCCACTGATCTTGTTTGATGACACTGAAGAAATACAATAGGACATTTTTACTGGAGCTTTAACCTGTTTATTCTCTGGCTTTTCCTTTCAGTCTACATATTCCTGCTATTGCAGTTAAGAATCTCCCCTGCCCAACCCAGCCAAGAGCATCCTCCTACCAAGAACTGCTGGAACTTTTCTAGCCAGGTGATATATTTTGGAGAGGCTGCCTAGTAATTATTTGCTACTGTAACTTGTCGGACTTTTGCAGTAATCCTTAATTCTGTCAGTGAGCAAGATTGCTTCCATATTACCTTGGAAAGATTCTTCTGAGTTTAACTTAAGTGTGTCTTCTCCTTGTGATAAGGAAGCAAAGATTAATTTCAAAGTATTAATCCACATGAAGTAGGTAAGAATAATGCTTAAAAAGGATGCACAGTGAGTATGATGAGCTTGTTAAGGAAGATATTCTGACTAACTCACAAGAGGGGTGGGAATTGGACCGCAGCCACTGAAAGGCAGCTACAATGAAGATACATTTTAGTGAAAACTACAAGCCAGTTCTGTTTGTCAAAGCCTGGAAGATCAGCAATGACCCCAAGTTTATCTACTGATGGCCAAAACTGCTTCTTGCTGAGACCTTTACAGTACTTACAAACTTTTCCTCCATTACATTTGCGCTGTGAATATGCTTTACTAGGCAAGGAGACTTGGAAGACATGATGCAATTTGTGACTGATGTCAGGAAATAAAAGATAATTACCTTCACCACAATCCCAGATGGAACATGCTTCAAGACAACACAGTTGTTTGTCTTATTTGTGGCTTGACCTCCTGGGCCATCGCCTCTTACAAACCATTCTTTTAACTCTGCCTCAGTTAGTCCAAGGAGATTGGAAGATGAATTCTTCCCTGCTGCCTGAAGTGAGGGCACTCTGCGCAGAGAAAACTGCTGCATCCTCCAAATCCATGGTCTCCATGCTGGTGTTCGTACTTCTCTCAGGAAGAACGTGAAATGAAAGAAACTTGGAACATTCATACAGAAGCGAGGACAGAGTTTCACTGGAATGAAACCTGGAACAGAAGCGGGGAACAGAGTTCACTGTGAGAATCCTTGTTTTAGGATGATGTCGTTTAGCTGCACATCTTGAGCGATATTTTGATAGATTTATTTTCAAGGACATTTGAACTGGTTTCATAGGCACTTGCCTAGAAATATTTACCGCTCCAAATGGAACTCTAGTCCTCATTGCAATTAGGTTTCTTAAAATAGTCAAGGTTATTATTTTGTTGTTGAAAGGGATCCAGAAAACAGTAAATAAATTAGCACTCTACCAATGCTTGGAAAATACTAAAGATATCTTAAAAAATAAAGAAGAGGAAAGAGAGGATATATGTATCTTGCAGTGTGACCAGGAAGCCTCAGTGGATGCTTCACTTGTGCCCAGGTTGTGTCTTCGTGGCAGCAGTTCCTGCAATTCACGTGGCCACAAGCTTGAACAACATGGAAGGAAGAGACGTGAGGCTGCAGGAATTCTCTGAGGTTGCCTTAATAGGGCTCTAAACGATTGAATAAAATCTGCTGGAAGAAGCAGTAAATTTGCATAACGTAACTGGCCTAATAACATCTTGGCTTCCCGTGTTCGCTGGCTCAGAGTCATGGGAGATGGCAGAGGAGGTGGAGCGAAAACAAAATGATCAAAAAAAGAAGACCTGGGTTTTCAACTACTTCACATTCTGATTTTTCCCAAGTCAAGTTACTAACAAAGGCAGAAAAGATTGCATGGAAACATGTTATCCTCATGGATAACAAGGAATGTTGGGTTCTGCTGCTGTCAAATGCCATTCTCCACCAAGGCATTAGGTAAGCAATTAAAACAATACGTGCTGTTCTGCTTGAAATGTTTTATTTGATTCAGAAGAAAATACTTCAGCATATGAAGAAATGGCAATTAGCAATAAATATCCATAGAAGTTGAACTGTTGAAATAAAAATAATTTTAAGAAAGCTTTTATTGGCAAGTAAAGATGTCCACTTGGTGGCACTAGAAGATAGTAACTATTTTATTTTTTCTGCAAAAACCATGCAGGAAAAAATAGCAGAACTACTACAGAGTTCAGAAATGAGCCTTTACTTAACAGCCGGTTCAATGTGGGCACTACCTGTTCCAAGGGGCGTTTTTTGAAACCACAACTGACAGCTCTGAGCTGCCTCATCTTAATAGATCAGGTAAAAAATCATGTTCACTGTATTTCTACTACTTGATGCTATAAAACAAGAGCAAACCTACGAGGTACTGTAGAATTTTCTCGAGATTTCACTTGGCACAGAAAGTCTCCAAGAAACACTCCATTATAATGCAAAAAAAAGATCTTAAGATAATGCTTTAATTAAAAAAGAAAAAAAAAAAAAGCTTTGGTTATGGGATTTTTAAGCATAGCCCACCGAAGAGCTGTGTCAATAAGAACACCCATCTCCCATTTTTTAAGCATTTACAGAAGGGACCGGCCGCTCAGTGTCACCGGGAAGGACACGGGCGGTTGGACACACCGGTGGCGACAGACCAGCGACACTGCACCGCGCGCTCGGCTCAATTAAACTGTGTTTTAAAGCAACTTTTGCCGAAAACCCTGCCCAAGCAACTGCATTTGTTGGCCCACGCATCCAGGAGACAAAGCGAGCAGCGAGATTCCAGCAGAGCCGCCGAGCGCCCGGAGGGACGCGCTGCCACACGCCGGGACCGAGGCCCGGGCAGCGGCTTCGCGGTCACCGCGCCGCGACCCCGGCCCTCCCAGGCCTGTGGCCTCCACTCCGGGCGGAGGCACGACCCCGGTCTCTCGCAGCCCGGCCCCGGGAGGCGCGGGGGCAGCTCCCCGGTGCCGCTCCCCCCGCCCCGCCGCCGCCTCTTACCTCAGGCGCGCGCGCCACCGCCCCCTGCTGCCCCCGCACGGCGCAGGCGCGTCCGGCTGCGCACGCCCGCACCGACCCCTGTCGTCCCGCCCACCGGCCGCCGCCTCTGCGCATGCGCACCCCCCTCCCCACGGGGGAGGGCGTTACCTCCAGGCTGATTGGCACTTGGAAAGCCAATCGCTTGTGCAAGGGGCGGGTACCCACGACCAATCAGGACCTGGGAAACTGTGCGGCGCGTAGCCGCACAAGCCAATCCCCTCGCGGCGGCGTGCGTACTTTTCCACGTAGCGAATCAGAGCGGAAGGCGCGGCCTGGCGCGCGGTCAAGACGGCCAATCATCGAGCTGGGCTCTTCCTCGAGCGCCCTCTACCCCACCACGTTCGAAACTCGGCCGCCAATCGCCGGGAAGGAGGCGGTGGGCACCGCCTGTTTACCGCCTAACGGTCGCTGGAGGAGGCAGATGCGGACGCCTCCTCGTGGGCTCCCGGAAATGCAGGTAGGAACCGGGCGAGCTCTGGGGACAGCTGGCGGGGCCGAAGCCGGCAGCGCTGCCGTGTTTGGCCGCATCCCAGCGCCGCGAGGCCGCCTCCACCGCCCCGCCCCTTTCCCCGACGAGTGGCGGGCTTCCCAGCCAATCCGAGGTGGCGGCGCTGTCAACATCCCGGACCGCGAGGGGCAGCTGCCCAATGGGAGTGTAGGGGCGGAGCTTCACCTGAGGGAGGGCGGTGGGGGCGGAGTCCGTGAGTGGGGGTGCAGGTCTGGGGGAGGGGAGCCCGGGAGGGCAGAGCTGAGGGTGAGGGGTGACCGAGCCGGAGGGGGCGGGCTGGGCGGAGGGGGTCACTTATGAGAGGAGGGGACCCGGGCGGTTGGACGGAGTTGGGGAGCAGGTCACTGATTGAGGGGAGGCGACCGTGAGGGGGCAGACATTGCGGGAGGGGGTCACTCGTGAGGGGATGGGGGCGAGGGAGCTCCCTGAGGGGAGCGGGACTGTAGAGCACACAGGCTCGCTGTCCCTTCTCGGGGAGATGGGGGGCAGCAGGGACCGAGGTGCCGTGTCACCCCTCCGCGCTCTGCGAGGGGCAGCAGCGATCGCAGCGGCCCGGGAAGAGACGCAGAACCGCGGGCTCCGGGGCTGCGCTGGCCCGGCTGTTTCCAGCTAAATCTGCACTGATAAGTCGAAATATCTCGCATCTTACTTTTATAATCCTGCTCCTTTATCTTGCGACTTGGCCGTATGAGGACTGTTCTGTGCTATGGAAACAATAGATGACAGCTTAGCTGTTCCTTAGCCCAGTTATAGCTCACTTAATATTTTTTTTTTAGTGCAAACAGACTTCTAATGAGGTTATGAAATGAGGCTCTGTCACAGCGAAGTCCCACCCATCTGCTGTGCTGCTGCGATAGGCCACCCATGATTTTCTCCTGGGGAGGTGGGGGTGACTGATGCAGCCCCCACCATCGAGCTGCTCCAGAGGCACTTGCAGCTTCTGCTTCATCTGTCAGGTTCGGTGCCTGATAACCTTTAAGTTTTCTGGACTTCTGACCACTAGAAAAAGAAGAAAGGCGCTCCCCCCCCCGCCCTTAATTTATCCCAATAAGCTCTGCTAAATGGATATGTGTATCTGTGATAACTTCCTTCCAATTCGTGCATTTTCAGCCCTGCACAGGGGAGACAGCTTGAGTGAGCAGCTGGAAAACATTTCTGCTGAAGCCAAACAGGCTCCAGTAAAACAGGGAAAAATCAGACAGCTGTTGAGTTTTGTTCTGGTGGAAATAATTTTTTCTACTTTAGAAACTATTAGAGATATATCTCTGTGTACATACAAATAATGAAAACTTAAGTCTGTAAAAGCCAGTAGCATGCCCTTGCAAGCCCTATAAAGAATGGTTCTACTTGGAAGGTGGTGTGCTTCTTCAGGGCAGCAGGGATTTATTCTTAGTCTTATCACAGACCGGTAGGATAATATTTCTTAATGTCTCTTCTTGTTCTCCATCCGAGAAATGATTGTAAAGTTTTTCTTCAGTGTTAGAACACAGGGTGAATTCACCAGGGTGTAGAAGATGCTGAAATAAGCACTATAGAAGAACTGATTAATCAATATATTTCAAGTGTTTTCTTGGTGAAAGTATGGAAACTGGAAGAATATTTTAGTCTCTCTACAGCTGTTCTTGTAAACTGCTGCTGTAAGACCATTGTACAAGTAGTATTTATTTATTTATGATGCTTTCCATTAACCAGCTGCTGGTTTTAAGTGCTGTGGGATTCCTGATTGACTACATTTTATTGTTAATTGGTAAGGAATGTAGCTCAAAACAGTTTTAAAGCTTTTTTTAATTAGTGTTGTATACTAATAATAAAACAAGCGTTCTGTGGAAAGAGAAGCCAAATATCATGTACACAAATAGCTGTATAGCCAAATTGGTCAACTGTAGTCTTAACTCAGTAAGTCTCGGGTTTTTTAAATTTTTTTTTAAAGTGTGTGTTTCTTCCAGCAAAGACACAGACTCCTGTTCAGCAGATTTAAATACAATGACAGTAGCTCCGTTCTCTATTAATTGTGTTTCGTAGAAGTCTCAAAAACTGTGGAACCTCAGATTTAAACAGCAATCAAACAAAACGCTGTTCTACCTGGAATGGTTTGGTTCAGACACCCTTTACAGCCCAGTTTAGGTGTGTGATGCACAGCAAGGAATCTCTATTTGAGTTGTAGGAGTCCCAGCAAGTACAAGGCTGCTTACGTAGCACCTGTTGGCCAACACAGCACGGGGCAAGAAGGAGAGGTTTTTGGAATCCTAGCACTTTCTGGGGTGATTTGGCTGAAACATCCATCTCTTTAATTAAATTATGTTTCTTCAAACAATACAGTCAAATGGCTTCTTAAATTAAGAGGGTGATGCTTCTTTATACTTTCAGGGTAATGTCATACTTGAGCCTAAGATATGGAAAGGGGTGATGTGAATACTGGACAAGAAATCCCTTCATCTTCTGCAGACTCTGTCAGAAATACTCACAGCTCTGTCTGCAACTTCAATTGTAACAGGTAATGTGTTGAAGGAATTCCTAACAACAATTTTTATTATTTTTGTTTTGCTTAGTTAGTATGTTTTTACAGTAACATTGTTACTAAGGTGAAACTATATGTAATGTTCTGCAATATATTTTAGTGATCTTTTAAATTTGGAGGTATAATCCTGACTGAGAAAAGCTTTACTGAAAGAACTGTTAAGTCTTCCTTAAACTTAGTAACTTCCATTGCGTTGTGTCTCTTAGAATGCAGGATGGGAAACCTGTCTTGGACAAATTATAAGACGTGATTTTTTGGAAAGATCCTGTGTTACGCCAAGTCATTTGTAGAGACCAGCAGCTTAGATAAATTGAACAGTTTTTCTGTTCAGTGCCCAAGGTTTTTCCAGTGAATAAGAAGGGCATGTGTGGACTAATGGCCTAAGCAGCAGATTAGGAGAAGTTCTTGACTGACCCGTTAAGATGGGAATTACAAGTCACTTACTGCGTGTGTAACTCTCGAGGCAGTAGTCTTGGATTTCATAAATCGTTACGCAGAAGCTTCTATCTGTAAACTTCTGACCTCAGAATCTATGAAGAAGCAGATAGATTTGAAGAAAAGTTGTATTTATTGACATTGGTACTAGTGTGCAGTAATATCTGTGCTGATGATGCTGTCTCTCTTGGAAAGCTACTGCATTTTAATGGTATGTAGGGTAAGAATGACGCATGTTGTGGATTCTTTGACATTTCCTTGTAAAACATCCTTATTCTTATGAAGGTATTGGTCTTTTTTTTCAGCATGATGAGAGTCACAATGTAAATTAAGTGTATAATTCTTTTATGGCTGCGTAGCATGTGTTATTTTGGCCACTTTGTTGGACAACTGGCACAATAAATAATTGAAATGTTTTTTCCTCATGTTTTGCCAGGAGTCCCTCATCCAGTTCCAATGGAGTTTCTGGTTACTCAGGGAACACCAGATCCTCATTAATGTCTGGGTCTGTTGGGCTGCTCGACTCCTTCCTGCAAGATATCCACAACATTGGAGATGGTGACTCAGAAATCGTGAAGAGCTGCGAGGTATCTGATGTTAAAGTTTATTAAAAAAATACATACATTAATTTATTGTCTTTGCATTTTGGAGGACAGATCTAATGATACAGTTTAGCGGTAAGATCCATATATATATATATATGTGTTTGTTCTTCATGATGGGACAAATCCTTTTACAATGTATGAACAAATCACGCGGATGGATTTTACTGCAATTTCATGTTAGCTTTTTACAATATCTTAGCTTTTAATCTTGGTGTTTTACAATACAGATGTGAATATTTTTTTCAAAGTTACAGTACTTAAAGATTGCAAGTTTTTCAACTGACAAATTTAAACCTTTGAAACTGTAGCACTTCAAACTGGTCTGAAATGATGCTAGGAATTCGAAGTTTTCTTTCTAAAAATGGCTCTGTTTTAGTTGAACTATTTATATATTCCATTTGTGAAGATGTGTAGATGATAAGTTTGTTTCCAGATTTAAAACAACACCAAAATCATAATGTAGGTTCAATGAGCTAATTCTCTGAAGCTCTTTTTTTAATGTTGTTTTTGTCCTTTTTAATTTTAAATTTTTAAACTGTTTTTAGTCTCCATAAGGAACATCAGGTTTCCACACCATGGGCTTGTTCCTGCAGAATTTTTGAGCTTTCTGGCTGCGGTCCATCAAACTGTCTCTTGACAGATGCTTATTTTGGTGCTTTTTAACAGCTCCGAGAAAAGAATATAGATGTCTGTGTCTACGTACATGCATTCTGTGTCCCATGTCCTATGCTTCAAGTGTCAGGCTCCATAAGCATTAGCATAAAATAGTTGTTAAAATTCAGATTTTACCACATTTTAGGAACTCCATATATTTGGGTTTTTTAAACTATCTCTTTGTTTTCACTAAATGGTTATGCATTGTGACCTTTAGCTGGATTGTTGAAGGGAAGAGTTTCTTACTGAAGCAAATGGTTCACTGGACATAGGGATGTTTAATTATCAATTTTAAAATTGCCTATAATTTATCGAACTGGAAGCAACTTTTCCAACCTTTGACTGTACTTTCCTGCCAGCTACTTCTACTTTCAGAATAATTTGATTTTTTCTTTTTTAATTAGAATAACTATTTTCCCTTGTTAGTTCATTTGTTTATTTTTTAAAACCAGACATAAATTGTAGAGATGTGTTATCTTGCTGCCTAGAGGGACATTTTTTGAAGTGAGTGTGTTCATAGCGAATTGTTTCCATTGATTGACATGCAGGGGGCTGCACGTATTGTGGGGTGGACAAGGACAGTGCTGTTACTAAACTTTGTATTATGTCGACACCCAAGTATGAGATTGTAAAACTATTGTGTATCTAGAGTAAAAGCTAAGAGATGCAACATGACCGTTGTTTAATTATTTTACTTTGTGATTTAATAGACAAGGTGGCTACAGTTATTGAGACTGGTAGAAAAACAATGTCAGGAACAAATAGTTGCCCAGCAAGAGCAGTTCCACCATCAAATCCAAGTAAGTAATGATTTGTTCGTGTAGGTAGATTAGGCTGAATGTTGGTTTTCTCCCCGCTACTCCCCTCCAAAACAATATACTACGGTCTCCGGCACTCCTATATTTTTCTGTAAGTGTATCAGACAGGCAGTTAATGGAAGTGGGTGACTGGAATGCCAATTTACAGGATGCATATTTGAGACAGCCTTGGCTAATTAACAAAATAACTGGTAGAAAGCATTTCAGAAGTAAAGATTCTTAGATTATTTGTTTTCAGTTGTTCTGTTTTCACAAACATTTGGTTCAGAATGCCCACACAATAATTGGATTTTTGTAGATACAAGCTGTTTTTTATTAACTGTTAGACTGTATCATTTCTAATTTTCTCTTCATTAGAAAATATTATGCAACTTGTCATTCCCTCATCTAGACAGTAGCACAGGAAAACATTCACTGTAACTTATTTCACCCTTCAGTTGAACAGTCTCCTTTCTAAGAATGCAAAATGACCCATGTGAAGATTCACATCTTTGCTGACTGTATTTATCCACTAAAACAGAAGACATGTATATGTATGTATGAGAGACAGTAATTCTATAAATATAGAATGCTTAATGTCTTCATCATTTTGGTTGCTGTTTTTCCGTTCCCTTTCCTGACGCCCTCTACTCTAGTAGTAATCAGCAGTTCCTGAACTGAATTAACGAGGTACTGTCCTTTTATCCTTTCTTCTGTTTCTCCCCGCTCCCATCTCATCATTTTTGTCCCACTGGTGTTTCCTTACTCTTGTATTTCCTTCCTCTTACTGTAGTGGTTTGATTCACGTGTTGTTAATCCATTGTGTTGGCTTTGCTGGTTTTTGTCTTTATGAATAGGAAAGGCTACCTCTGGAAGAGCTGAGCTTGTGGTATCAGCAGGACTTTACTAACTGCATGAATTGCCATGCCAAATATAAAATCAACAGCTATAACTTAGTTGTATGAGTGCATTAGAAAAAAACAGACGGAGCTACTCCAAACTTCACCTGGTATAGCAGTGACCTAGTGAAAATACTGAAATACAGGCAACTCAGCCCATTCTAATAAGAGTGATAAAAAGGCAAACCCAATAATCTACAGTTTGGGGTAGAAAAGCAAGATGCTGCATTAGCATTGACCTGACTCTGAGATAAGGCTTGCACTGCGCTGTGTTTAAAGACCCACTGTGCTTATAAAAATACATCTTCACCCATGTGAAAATACGGATCAGCAGACCTTGAGTTCATTTTGGAATCCGTGCGGTCAGTCCTTAGTTTGTGTGATTTATACCCTAGATGACTAGTGTGCTAATGACAAACCGTCACCACCTGTAGATAATCCTGAGATCAGACTTTATTGAAGAGGACTTAAAAAAAATGGTTACCTACAATCCCAAAACTATAGAGAAGTCGTCTCATTTTTCGAGGGCTTTTCTTCTCTTGAATTATTTGGGACTATGCATAGAGAACTAAAGTGCTATTTTATTGGAATACTAGCCTTTCACTTTTCCTGCACAAGGTGTTAATAACAAAGATTAAATGTCAGCAGAGAATCTGATCAGGTTCCCCCCCCCATTCTGTTTGTTCTCTTTTGTTCTCCCTTCCCTACTTCCCTTGTCAGAGTTGAATCACAGAATTAAAATGCAGATGATTGCTGCTGTCATGATTGAAATCATTAGCACAACAAAAAACTTCGTTGTGGCAGAAACTTCATCCCTGTTTTATTTTTTTATGGCTTTGTTTCATTCTTTTTTGCTTAGACTGAGCTGAAATTCAATAGTTAATTCTATCACAAGTTAGTAAAACATGAAGTTTGGTTCTGACTGGTGTTACATGTAGGTTCCTCTGAAATTGTCTTATTTTTTATTTCTTACTTTCGGAGAACAAATGACTTTTGTTCAATTTGTGCTTTCCACTTGCAATTTGTATGTGAGTAATGTACTGTACTTCTGTGAAAAAAATAGTATCAGAGTTCCATGTTAAAAATTATTGCAATTCTTTATTTTTTTTTTCTTCCCCCCTCCCGCCCCTCCACAAGGGAATTAGTTTGAAATGTATCCTTGTAAACAACTACATCCTCTGGTCTTGTGCAATAAGAGTCATGCGCTCACGCAGAGTCAGTAATCTTGGTAGAACTCTGCAGAAGTGCTGGTCGTTGCCCGAAGGACGCGGCCGTGGGCACCACCTGAAATCTTTGCATAGCCCTTGACAAAAGCATTTATTGTTTCTCAGAGCTGTTTGCCAGGTCACAACTGTAAACCTTTTAAAAAAATATTACTGATCGAATATACTGAAATAACTCTTTGCAGACATTGTAGACTAAGGAGTAACCTGTTCAATCTGGTGATCTTGTTAGAGGTTTGCTCCACTCCATCAGATACCAAAACAAGCAAAATGTAGATCTTTGTATTATATGAACTGCCTAATAACATATCTAAATCAGATATTTTCAAGTCAAGTTTTACGCAAATAATCTTACAGAGGTACATTATTCCTATTAGTGTAATAGAGATATGGTTTATACTTCCATTAAAGCATCCTTGCAATCTTTAAAAATTTACTTCCAAGTCATAAATTTTTTTAGACTTGATTTCAGCAAAATACTGTTGTCCACTTCTGATACACACATCACTTGTTGATGATTCTTTAGCTGGCTGGTAGGTAACTATGGTTCTGAAGGCACGTAGTGAATACATGCATGCTTGTTTTTTTTACATTAATAAATGAGTACTGAGACCTGTAATTCACTGCATGGAGTTCAGAATTGTTACCGTGCACATTTTACTGTTACACACACTATGCATATATCTACTTTATGCATGAGATGTCTACACATTGAAAAATTTGAGTTATTTGAAATAAGTACTCTTAATTCTCTCACTAATAACATGAAGATGCATCAAAAAATAAATATGATTTGTGGCACGCTCTCATAGGAATTTTGCCTTTTGTTTTCCTGTAGCTGATTCAGGATGAGATAAGGCAGTTGGTGAAATTCCAGACCAGCAACTGGGGTGCCGGCAAGAGCAGAAGTTTGCCTGCCAAGCTTCCAGACACTTTTTCATCACTAGAGAGCAAAATGGGGATGCGTTCTGAAGTCTTTGAAGAAAACGAGTGCATTGTCAATCAACTTAGATCAAACGAAGCGGAAAGTCAGCCAAACACATCTGATCTGCATCAGGAATGTCTTGGAAATGATGCTTCAGTGAATAGCGGGTACGGTACATGTTCTGCCTCTGAACTGAACCCTGGCACATCGAACGAAGTTATCAAGTGCACAGACTGCATGGAGAAAACTTCCCAAGGACAGGGTGATGCAGCAGTATTGCAGAGTGATGCAGTGGTAGCCAGTGTTCAAAAGAAAAGAGAACTTCACCCCCCAAAAACGGAGGAAAAATTTTCTTCAGGAAGGAGCAATATTTTAGTTTTTCCTGCTGAATCTGAACATAAAGTTGATGAGGCTCAATGTGGAAAAAACCCCAGGTAAGTGATCAGCTTCCCAAATAAGTTAATTTATTGTAGACGGTCCCCATTCAGTAAATAGCTGTTGGTAACTGGAAACATGAAAGAATTGCATAGAATTTCTTGATTGTAAAAAAAACAAAACAAAAAAACAACTATGCTTCTTGGTAGAAAGTTATTTGTTTAGCCTAATGTTTTTGTGTGATGCATATTTGCATCTGCAGTGTTTATCTCTTGTAGATATGTTGGGGGGAGGGAATGTGAGGTCTGCTTTCTACTGCAAATTTTACCTAAGATAGAGTTTGCATATAGTGTTTATCTGTGCACCAGAATTTTAAGTGTTGATTTTCAATTTTTTACGACTGATACTTTGGTATCGTGCTCAACCAGTCTTTTTTGCTAGTTTATATGCATGCATGACAGTAATAAATTATATCAGACGACAGCCACTCGTTTGACGTTTTCTGTTGTGTGGTGGGTTTTTTGGGTTGATCTTTTTTTGTTGTTGTTTTACTCTATTCAATAGGTGGGTGGACCTACCAAGGGCTTTTTTTTGGAAGGCTGGCCAGCTAATTCGTCAACAACACTGACCAAGGACTAGCTGTAGTTGCACAGAATTTAACAATGGACTTTACCCTCCCTGTCAGACTGGGCTGTAGTGGCAGCGGCTCCACGTGCTCATGAGCCGTATCAGAGCCCTTGTGGGCAGCGAGTTGCCTGCGAGACCCTGATAGGAGTTTGCAGAGATAAAAACTTTCCCTCTTTTGAAAAAACAGAGAATCATGAAAATGAACTTGCATTCTGCTAGTATGTAATAAAACACAGAACCAGCTTTCTTTAGAGAAATTTGTTTGGAAATGTGTTATCTTGGCATATAGGGTAGATCAGAACTCCACTGATACGTTCCCTTCTGGCATTTTTTCCACTATTTTGATTCATGTTGCAATGCCATGAAGGGAGTAGCTGCAATTCATGGGCTTCCAGGGAAACTTAGAGCTAGAGAAGCTCAATTCAGGAGTGTGTTTCAGTTTGAAAAACCTTTCTAAGACAGCTATTAAAATCATTCATGTCTCCACTGAAAAGGGCTCATGTACTTAGGGTATATGTGTGTGTTTCTTACCATCTAGTAAATCTTTAACATCATGGGCACAAAAGTTGAAACAAAACCAACCAAAAAGAATAAACGCCGAAGAAGTATGTGTGAACTCTATGCATGAAAATGAGCAAGCAAAGAAATTACCCCTTGAGAATGTAAGTATCTTTTTATTTTATAATGTTTTTCTAATTTTATTCTTGTCACTGGTATTTTTTCAGTGTTCAGCACGTGCCTTCATACTTAGCTTTAAGCATTTGAGTAGTGGTGTTCCCATTTATATGTTCGAAGTTAACATGGTCAGAGTTTACTTCTTCGATCATTCTATACTTCCTCACGTGGCTATTTTGGCTTATTTTATTTGTTGCCTCGTTTTTGCCTTAATTTGCCTAAACGGCACATGTTCTTTCTTTATAGAGATAATACCCACATTCTCAATTAAAGCTTCAGGTCATGCTAATTTATTGTGCCCTATAATTTTTGGAAGGACCTTTGATTTCAGCTGGTAATGTCTCTTTTGGCACACACAACTGTGTGTGTGGAGGCATTAGCCACTTCGTTCAGGACAGACAGTGTTCTTCTAGATTGGGATTTTTAAGGCGCAAGGATTTTTTTGTTTAGTTTGGTTTGGGCTTTTTTAGTGTTCTTAGCAGCCTCTTATGCTAAAATCCAAACTTTTTTTTGGTATTGTTTATATTAGAATAATACATTCTTTTCTGCCTATGTATAACCATGATTTGGCCAAATTGAACTGCTCCAAGCACAGCTACAGCACTAGTTGCTAAAAGTATCCAACCCCCTCGCCCAGACATTTAGGAAATGAACTGGCTCTTTAGAAACATTTGTAGTAATGCCTATTGCTGTATTAACTGTCGCAAACCTCTCTCCTTATGCTGTTTTTAAGGAAATAATTCCTGAAACTCTGTGAATGACTCCACCTACAAGAGGATAGGAGAATTAGCAAATATGAGTCGCTTGATTCAAGGCAGGGTCTGTTTTGTTTCCCATGGTCACGTTGAGGGTGACGCAGAAAGGCTAAGAGCAGCGGCTTGGATTCGCTGGCTCTTCTGTTGTCAGATGTTACCCTAAGGGGATATTTCAAGCCAGGAGTCAAATTTATCTGCTGTGGGTTGTTGCTTTTCTCTCTCAGCTTTTGAAAATACCTTTATCTTTCTATTCCTTTGTAAGAATTCAGTTGATACCCCTTCATTTTCCTTTCTTCCTCCTTAGGCAAAGGAGAATACCTAAATAAAAACATTAAGAGGGACAAAATAGCCTTGAGGTGAGATGGTACTTCATGCAACAGCTTCAAAAGCTTTAGTTCTAAATTTTTGTTTTCTTTATGTTGACTCAATGGTTCCTATCCTGTTGTAGTCCTCAGTTGTATAAGCTGTGTAAATTTGCCATGTACATGACTCTTAAGCTGCTGTGTTGGAACAAAAAGTCCTAAATACAGTAGAAAAGAGCAATGTGAGATGAGAATTTAAAGCCAGCTGCCCTTACTCAGTTGTTCTTGTATCACTGTGTTACATCAATGACGCTTCTTCCTTTCACTAAGGAACAGGAGAGTTGTAGCAAATCTTTAATTCTGTGAATTTTTTTTTTGCATGTGTTAGTCCCATCCTTCTATGATTAGCTGGGGATGTTGCTTAGAAAGTCCGCAGTGATGAGAAGAAGGGTGTGTTATATCTTGTCTATCGGAGATGACAGACAGTGTTTACCTCCCGATTTGTGGTAGGTGGAGTCATAACAGCTGAATATAAGAAATTCCAATCCAGGGATAAGGGAAGAGTAACCCTTTTTTGGTAGATCATCCTGTTATATACTTGCACCTCTTAAGGAGCAAGAAAGTTTAGATGGCTGTCCAAAATGTGGATTTTTTAACAGTTAATCTCAAAAATGCTCCACAAACAGACAGGTGGATGACTTGGAAAATATCAGTATCTTTAAATTGTGTGGCTTAGCTTAATTCACCTTTTGACTGTGATTGCCCTCAATATAAATTGTATAGGTTTGAATCATGCTGTATAATGAAGTTTAATCTCTTTGCTTTGAAAGACTAATAACATTTACATGCAATATTTTTTAAAAAATGTACCCTTGATTTTTTTTTTTTTCCCTTCCTTGTCTTGCAATTTTCCTTATAAATTGTTTTTCCTTTGTTGTTTTAGACAAACCGTAGCGGTGCTGCTATGCCACCTTACACTTTTTACCTCAATCAACCGAATGAAAGTCCTAATTCCTTAGTGTCTGAAGCTTCAGGTATAGTTAACTTCCTGTACTTAAATTTCTTTTCCTCTTGAATTCTCATTTTTTAACTTTCTTACTACAACGCATCTCCAACAACTTTGGGGAGATGAAGAAGGTTTGAGCACTGATAAGCTATTAAACTTTGCTGTGGCACTATTCTGCTTTTCTTGCTTCTGCATTTCAAACTAATGGGAGCTCCCGCATGTCACTGCTGGCAGATGTAGGACATGCAGCAATTTTTTTCTTCAAATTTCTCAACATTTCAAGGCTGAGCTTTATGTTTAAAGCTCTTTCAATAGTGTAATTGTTGTTAAAATCATGGTGGGGTACCAAGCAACCTTTCAAATATTAGTATCACTGGTCTAGTAGTGGCAGGAGTGCATGGTGACAGGGTCAGAATTCCTGTAGGGCAAAGGCAGGATTCAGTGATTGTGTGAATACACAAGAACAAAACAATGCAGTGTGTGTGGTGTTGGTTTTTTTTTTTTTTTTTTTTTTTTTAAATCGGGGGGTGAGGGGTGTTGCTTTTTTGTGTTTTAGTTTTGCTTTTGAGGGGTAGTTGTGGTGGTTTTGGGGGATTTGGTGTTTGGGTTTTTTCTGCGTCTGTGATGTGTGTGTGGGTTTTTGTGTGTTTTTCTTGTGGTGGTGGTGGTGGTGTTTTGTGTTTTATTTTGTGAAAGCCAAACTAATTCACACATTTTGACCATAACAGGGTGGATTCATTTCAGTAACAAACAGGGGCACAGAGATGCAGCCTTGCAAACTGTGTATATTTATTGCTTCTTCACAACCCGTTGAGAGGGACACGTATAAGAAATTGCCGCGGGATTGAGCCCGTATCTGTTCCTCTCGTGCCGTCCCTTAGTCCTGGTAGTCTGGTTTTTGCATGTCGTAGAGCGCTGTTGAGAACCAAACTGAAGAGGTTGTGGTACCAAGTGGCTGTTGAGGATTATTCCTTGGATAACACAAGCTTTAAGTGCTGTGCTGGAATCAGTAGAAATATGAAAGTTTGTGGTAAATGAGGATTTGTTCTTTAAACACAAAAGAGTAAACCTCTGTGTGTTCACTGATTTAGAGCTTTCCTTACTGATGCCGTGTGATGTGATACTGATTGTGTTGCTTGTGCTTTGCATTGAGATTTTTTTGTAACTTCTGGTAACAAATGCTCGAGTGAGATTCTTAAGCAATAGATGCAAATAACTAATTCAGCATTCTTGTAAACTGGCAAATTAACATCTTACTAATGGACTTTGGGATTCCTGTTCTATAGCCATTACCTTGAAATCTGTAAATTTTTTTTTCTTTAATTGTTTCTTCTTATCAGGACTTTCGTACTGGAAGTTAGATGAAAAGGAGATGTATCACTCTTTACCAGAGAATTTCAGAAGCGAGTTTGCTGATATTTTCTCCACAAAAGTATCACCAGATCAGGTAAACTTTGCACGTGTTTTGAAAGTTGTCTTACAGTTGGTTGTCATCTTTCTGTTTTTTCTGCAATGGAAAGAATCAGCCCTCCAGATGTGAACTTCTCCATGGGAGCTCTTTCATTAGCTCTGTCTCTCATATTCTGTTTTTTTGTTATTCATTTACCATCACTAAAGTAGCCTGGAATTTATTAACCACTTTTTGTCATTTGAAAGAAATGGTGTGTATGGGAGGTAAAAAGAAACCAACTAGTATATTAAAGGTGGATGTCCCTCACTAAAGACCCTTTAAAAATTGTTTGCATTGAATAAAGCTGCCTTTAAAAATGACTAAAATCAGTTCTAACGGATTTATTAGCTAAACTCACCTACAACTTGTTTATCTATATTGGAGGTGGAGGATTGTGTTCATATAAACTAATGTAGCCATTTTTTCTGTTGAAGTTGTCTTCTGCTGATGAAACAAAGCTCTCGTCATTGAAGGATATTTATCATAAAAGACAAAGGGAAAATAAGCAGCTGCCAGACCAGAATTTTATGCCTTCTTCTCAGTCCAGTCACCCACCAGAGGTAACAGTCATTTCTGTACGTCTCGGTTTGAGGATGTGAGGGGTTACAGGCTGGTTTCACATTCATTGGCTCCTGCTGCCACCTCCAGCATGATGCTGGAACGGCAATTTGTGCAGCCGTGTGACGAACCAGACCGGGAAGGGATCCAGCGAAAAGAACCTCCAAGAACACGCTGGGTAGAGAAGGACCTTTGCTGCACAGCCTTGAGGATGGCGCAGGAAGAATCTGCTCGCACCGAGGCTGCAGCTGATGACATGCAGGTGGAACTGCAGTCACAGGAGTGGGGTTTTCTTACTGCATCCCGTAAGACAAGTTTGTTCCACCCGTAAAACGGAAGAGGCGCAGGTTGTGGAAGTATTCTTTATTATATGTATTTCTTTATACAGCTTTTGGTCTTGTACAAAATCCAGAAATGATGGCTACTGTGTGACTAACTTGTTAATATAATTCATGAAGTGATTTTTGTAATTGTGCAAAGTTATGATTTCAACCTACAAGCAGGCATCATGGTACTTCTGTTTACATAATTGAGATTTCAAAGGTTTTCTAGACAGCTACAGATGTTAGATATGTCTTTTATTCTTAATGGAAACTTAGAAACTCAAGTTGCAAACCTTGGGAACATGTATAGTCATCTAAGCTGTTACAGGTCCCTTCATCCTGCTTGTCGCTACCAAATAATTGTAGTAATATGCAATACAATTCCTGCAATGTATTATATGAATTGCTGAAATCTTCGGATAAACTCAATTTCCAAGAACAAAAGTTAAATCACAATTTATTTAGCATTATAACTTATTTCCTAGATCTTGACATTGGACCCAACCCTGCATATGAAACCCAGTCAGCAGAACCCAGGATGCTGTTTTTTCAATATTCCTGAAGAGACGACTCCTTTTTCTCCAGACTCTATGGCAGAGCCTGGATTTTCAAGTCATTGTGACACAGACTCCTTTTCACAGACGAGTAATTCATCTCAGTTAGATGATTCTCCCCAATATCCTACCAGCAGCAGAGCTGCGCATTTGGACCTCTGGAGAAACCACCCGTTCCAAAATGAACACAAGAGCAGCTGTCCCTTTCCAGTGGCATATACGGATGCTAATAATGAGAATTTAGTCAATGCCGAGGAGGAAGAAACACTGACTCTAACTCCATCTTCTGTTACTCAGTGTGCTGACAACAGTTTGCCAGAATGTAGTCTTTCAGTGACATCTGTTGAAGATCCTGTGATAATGTCAAAGTAAGTAATTTTTTCCTGTTTTAAAAGTCATAGAGTTGGTACTTTCATGAAAGAAGTGAAACTTAACTATGCTAGTGAAACAAATAAAATGTAAGTTCTGTTTGCTTAGGACATAGCTGGACATGGCTGCTTTTTTTTTTTTCCTTTTTATTATTCTTCTTCCCTGAAGATGGTGTGTAAATAGAACAGTCATTTCCCAAGACTTACAATTGTCTGTCTTCAGGCTGTACTATTTAATCTTCTTTAGGCCATACTATTTAATCTAAGGCACAGTATTTGTTCTCTATTTTCCTTGGATGTCAGGGCATTAACTGGAAAGCAAAACAATTTGCCATGTTTTAGTGCTTTGATTATTTCTGTTTCTACGTTAAAATAAAAATACATTCTTCCGTCATAGGCTGTATGAGGGAGGTAGTTTAGGCAGAGAATTTCAAAGTTCTGTGGGGGTTATATTTTCCTTTTTAGAGTCAAATGGTGGGAGAAGCACAGAATTACCATACTTAGGAAAAACAAAAATCCCCCATTTGTTATTGATGCTCTTATGATTGGCACATGGACAAGCAGCCAGGGCGTATATTCCATGTGTGAGGGCTTATGAAGGGGCCATGGCTTCAATATAGTTCAGTGTCTGAGTTTTCGTATTTTAATTTTGCGTGCATAGTTTCTAGTGCATAGCAAAAAAAGGAAGAGAAGGGAAAGCTTTGTAGTTGTATGTATTATTTGTATATATTATTAATATGAAGACTTCTGCACAAGCCTTAGGTGTCGGACACCACTGCCTTAGGTGACGAAGCTTTCTTTGCTTTCGCACGAGTGCAACAAAGTTCTGCAAGAGAGATTAATACGCCGAGTTTATCATGTGTGAGTGGATACAGCAACGCATGCTCATGTGGATAGCTGGAAATATATTTTTTGTTGTTGTTGTTGTTCTTAATTTTGAAAACAGGATTAGGCAGAACTTGAGGGAAAAACATGCTCGCCACATAGCTGATCTACGCGCTTACTATGACTCTGAGATACAGAGCTTGAAGCAGCAGCTCGAGGCAAGTCATAGAACTGCTTCATCTGAAGACTTGGAGAAAATCAATCAAAATCTTGCTGACAGGTACTGTTTGTTAATTGTCCTCTTCCTCTGTGACATGGTGTTCTTCCTGCTTTAAAAACTGAGCATGCTTGTTTAGAATATCTTGAGAAGTTTGTCACTTTTCAATTCTGAATATTTTGTGCATCTATGATGCTAATATTTTCCTATTAAATATAAATTTTGCGTTATTTAATGCAGCTGTTTAAGAGTAGTTTAAAATGATTGTTAAGCAGCAAGTGTGATGTTTGGACCAGAAGTCTTGTTTGACCTGATTTTTGCCGGTATAAATTTTGCTTAAGAATGGCTGGCAGGCTGAGGTAGCCCTAAACAGTTTGTAAAGGAACTATCTCTGCTGTAAGATAGTCGTCACCTGTCGTACTGGTGAACATCATCCCTCTTTACCTTTCATGTCAAAATTACAGGTGATACAGGACCGATCTGGAATTAATTGTTCGCTTTATAAAGGCAATTTGCCAGTAAATGCTCTTTGACCAGATATTACAATGGGAGCGTGTGTGCCTCACCTATACCCATTAGCTATGGCTTGAACGTTTGCTATATAGAAAAGTTCGATGTGATTTTTATATCATTATCGCTAGTCTAAATACATCTTACAAGCTTTGACAGCTAAAATACTTAACAAAATGTGCGCCCTTCAGAATAATTGAAAAAGCGTGTGGGTAGCTGGGACTCTTTTGTACAGCACTAGTGTGTTGCCTCTATTAAAAGTGACTTCTGAGCAGCCATTTATGGAGTTCAAGTAGCTTGCGATATGATCTCAGTCATTAATTATCGCACAGCATCATCAATTAGCTGAAGTGGAGCTCTGCTCTGGTGCATCTCAGCTGCTTTTGGTTCTGCGGCTCTTCCTCTCTGAGCCATCTGGAGTCTCTGCACGTGTTCCCAGTTTGCCGCAGCCCTTCCCAGCAGAGACACTGGGTGTAGATCTATTATCTTAAAATTTCAAGAGATTTTTGTAATCTGTCTTCTGAATAGGTGTGACCATTTAGATGCGGCTCTGAATGAAGCAAGTGCTCGCATAAAAGCCCTTGAAAATAAGAATAAAATGCTAGAAAATCAGGTGGTAAGTGTATGTTCTTGAGTTGCTTTTTAGCTAAAAGAGTAAGAGAATGCACCTGTTCATTATTGAGATCTGTGTTTCCATATTTTTTTTTTTTTTTTAATTTTCAACCTTTCTCCTTAATATATGACATCAGCCAATGTTACACCACTGACTTTTCTAGCTGAGTTTCTTAAGATTCCCTACTTGAATCATCACCACTTTTGCTTATGAACAACCTTTCCAGGTTATCAGGCATTAAATGAAGTTTAACAGTGAATTATTGTGATGTGCTTATGATGTCTCTATTTTATTTTTTATAATTACTTTCACTTTGATTTATTAGAGCTGTGATAAAAGCAAATCTCATCTGCACTGGGACAAAAATATTCTCTTTCTAAGTATATTTATACAGTCTTCCTGGCTTCCCAGTTTGCTTATGACTGCATAGCTGCATTTATTGGTCAAAGAATAAGATGCTTTGTCATGAAAGTTATAGACACCTGGAGAGACTAATTCATTTGACCTTTTTTAGACGTTTTTCTGTGCTGGGAAGCCAGACAATCAGCTGGGATTAGAGGCCTAACCTCTAGGTATTCTAAGTCCTATAAAATAAATACATCTTTGGGGTTTTTAGTTTTCATTTCATTCTTTACACATCACAGAAATGAGTTAAAATCTTATTTAGTTAATATACAGATGTACCCTTGTTTTCTATTCAGAGTATTTTAGATTATGCTTTGTACTGAAATAAAAATCTGGTAGGTAAGCATTATAATAACTGTGTTGGTTTTTTTTTTTTCTCTTACAGGCAGACTGGAGAGAACGCTTCTATGCAGTCAGTAGTACTTCCAAAGTTTTGCAAGAACGTATTGAAGAAATGCGCACCACTAACAAAGAGAAGGACAACACGATCAGTCGGCTAAAATCAAGGCTTAAAGATCTAGAGGAAGCATTTGAAAAGGCTTACAAGTTATCTGATAATAAAAACACCAAGCTAAAGGAAGAAAATAAAATGTTTCAAAATGTAAGTACGAAAATGAGCAATGGTGTTGCCAGTTGCACAGCAAGTCCTGGCTTTTGGGAAACTCCGCAGAGTTTACATTGTGAAGTCTTAATGTACAACTAAGAGAAGAGAGATTATTCAGCTGACTGCTTAGCAGGCTGGGTGGCAGGTGATACTACAGACCTAAGAAATAGTTAAAAACAATTATCGAAGACAACAAGTGTGTACCTGATGTGATAACACTTGTCAATGTCTGTCTCTGGTATTTTATTACTCTATGTGCTATTAGTTCATTTCATTTTTAGAGGTATTACAGGACATTCTTTTGGAACAAGTTGTTTTTTCCTTTCTTAAGCTTAGTGGGAATGGACTGAATTTCTTTTGTAACTCATCATAACTTGCTAAAACTGTTATTTTTGTGTGTGATTTTAGACTCAATCAAAAGAATTATTCCTTTGACTCTTCAGTAATAGCTTTATGGAACATTTAAATGGATTGGGAAAATGGGTATTAGCTGGAAAAGCTACTTCATGCTTTAACTCCTTTTTTATGATTAAAATTTCAAAATACCAAGTCAGCTTTAAAGTCAGTGAGGAATTTTACTAGTTCGTTCAGCTCCTTCAGTTTCTTTAGAGAAAAATAATTTGAAAATTAAAAAGACATTGTGCAAGTAGCTCTGTCTCTTGTTGTAACTTTTTTGTTCCAATTAGAAGATGCTAGAACTTAAAAAGTTCTTTTAAAGTACACTGTATTCCTTGTAGTCCTTCTGCGTGTTAGACAAGAAATTTAGATGATTTTATAGCAGTTAACAAAACTGTTAATTTTTTATAGTCTCAGCGTGGGTTTGTGTGTTCTGTGTTTAGCTTTTAGGAGAATATGAGTCCCTTGGAAAAGAACATGAAAGAGTAAAAGTAAGTACATGCTAGTGAATTAAAGAAACAAACAGGCAAAATATGTGATAATGTGCCATAGAATTGAGTTAACCTGGGTATTTTGAAAAAGATCAAACTGAAAGATTCATATTTATTTTAACTGATAGCTTCTTACTACATCTTCAGAGCCCTGGAAGGGGAAAGGAGGGAGTTTGGAATGTATCATTTTCCAGTTGGAGACAGCAAAAATACTGCAAAATCAGCCAAAGGAATTTAATGGTCCTCCCTTTCAAATAGGGAAGCATATTTAACAAATCATTTTCAAGACTGATGTACAGTTACTCATTTTTCTTTCAATGCGCTTCTGTAGTTTCTAGGATTTTTACTTTTTTTTTCCCCTGTGCGCTTATAGGACACGTTAAATGCAACTGAAAACAAATTGCTTGATGCAAACACGCAGATTTCTGATCTGAAAAGGTAAACGTGAAACTGTCTTACTACTGTTTTAACAATATGAAATATTTACTCCTAGATTATGAAGGTCGTAGATCTTGTAATTTTAATTACATCTTATGAAGCCTTTCATGTTGCTTTGTTACTTTGTACACGTTGTAAAAATCTTACTTTATGATAAAAATGTAGTAGTTGCTCTTGTTCTTCTCTTTCACCCAGAATATCTGAATAAAAATAAGTAAACTCTAAGAAATACGATCTCTTTTATGTCTTTTAAATCACCTTTTATAATGCATCTTCACTACTTCCACATTAGGACAATTTCAAAACTTGAAGCTCAGCTCAAGCAGGTAGAACATGAAAATACGTTGAAGCTTCGCCATATTACTGAAAGTCGTTTAAGAACCTCTTGTGCCACGTAAGTGAATATTCCAACAACATCAAAACAGATCATGTGTTTTCGAATACTTTTTAGTGTGTTTTGGCTAAACATGGGTAAAGAAGATGTCAGTCCATAGTCTAAACTGGATGAAATGTGTGTGATGTAATCCAGAGATTTCACATGCCAAGAAATTATTAAAAACAAAGAAATACTTTGGATAATCCATGTGTGACTGGGTGGACTGTCTCTAGTCTTCCTGAACGAGTGTTTGCTTGGGCTCAGTCGCTCACCTGAACAGGGGTTCCTGTGCTCAACAAAGATTTCAGGAATAAAATCTAATAGTCCAGTTAGACATTAGAGGTTTTCTTTGTGTCATTGATTTGAAAAGCTGATTACTACATTTTATGTTTCTAGACTTTGTTTTAACAGGAATTTTTACAAATATGTTTGAAAAAGCACTTATTTCTTCCATAGTATTTACAAGTTTGTAGTATATTTATTATTGTGTCTGTTTATCTAGAATAAATAGCTGGATTTTTTTTTCTTAAAAGAAAAAAAAAAGAGAAAAAACTCCAGAGCCTTTCATAATTTTGAAGTTGTTTGTTCCCACAGCAAGTTGGCAACTCCTGACGTCAGCAGGCGCAAGTGGTTGATCCCAGGAGCGGAGTATTCGATCTTCACTGGCCAGCCTTTGGAAGCGCAGGAGAGCCCCAAAGATAACAGATTAGAAGAAACCTACATTCCTTCGAGGTGAGTTGGTTTCCCTCAGTAGCCACTATGATGTAAAACTGAACACTTCTAAAAATAGTTTTATCCAGGATTGACTAGATTCACGTTTCTAGATTTTGTATGAGTTTAATAGAGTTCCAAAAAAATGTCTCAATGTTGTCGATGCTATACAATTCCTTAGAAAAACCCCAGCGTTCTTCCTTTACTAACCTGGTATGAAACAAGCAGCTGCAGCCTTCAGTACCTTCCTTGAAATATCAGAAAGCTTCAGCTGCATCTTGTGCCAGTGTCTTTATGCTCTTCACGTTCTTGTCCAGTTCTACTCCGAGTTAGGACATGGTGCACTGTGTTGTGTTGGATGTGAGCTGTAGCGCTTGGCTGCAGCTTTCCACCAGCGTGAAGCTTCATGTGTAATTTAGGGTGTAATTTAGTAGTTTGCCTTCAGACTCAGAAGTTTCTAAAGCCTCTGTCAGGACGCATTTAGTTCTAAGAACATGTCAAGTCACCAAATTTAACTCGTGCTGTTCAACTTTAGATTCTTGAATTGGCTAAAATTAAAAAGCGCCCTTAAAATTCTTGACTTGACGACTGTAAATCTCAAATTAAATTTCTCCAGGCTTTTGTTTGTTCAGCTAGTGTTGGGATATATGAAATAAAATAAAAAAACTTGATCCTTTTTTTCCCCTCCACTGCCTCACATTCTTTAAGGCACCATTCTCCTCCTGAAAAAGACTCCTCACAAGAAGACTCTTCAACAAATACAATAGAAAAGAAAGAAAATGAGATGTCAGAAGCACCAATTATAAAAGCCTTTAAAGAACTTGAAGAAGGAAAAGCCTTTAAAGATTGGGGTACACAAACAGAAAAAGAAGACACATCAGCTAGTAACTTTTATTTTTATATTCGTGAACTTTACTGGCTTTTCTTTGTTTGCATGTCTTTTGGTTTTGTTGTTCTCAGCATTAAAGTCCATCAGGCTTGAGTGATGGGATAAAAACAGTTTTAGCATGCGAACTTCTGGAGTGTTCCTGAGAAAATTCAAAATGATATAGCTAAGCGACTTGTTTAAAATAGAGGGAATGCAAAGGTCTCAAGCTAGAGAGTAGTTAATGTCCTTTTTCTAAGAATATCTCAGTATTTATAAACAGTTAATGGAGTCCCAGCAAAGCTCTGGCTGGCTGTACGTCTGTTTGAGTTTGGTTCTCATGGTGTTGTATCAGAATGTTGTTAAGGCAGCTGGTGTGTGTGCTGCAGGACGGCACCGAGTGGTTCTGACAACTGTGATTTAGAAAGCCCTGTAGTTAGAAAACATTGCGTCCTTCTTAAATGCTTATATACGTGGTTCAGGCAGGTACACGAACCCTCTTTCCCAAAAGATGCTTTTTGTCCTGCTTTCCACTGTCTCTTTATCAAATCAGTGTTGTTTAGCATTGTTTCTCCCACACGTGCTGCAAAGCACCTTTTTCGTGAGTTAAACTGTTTCATGAATATGATGAGCAGGAAGTGAGACTTGAACAAAACAGCGCAAATATGTTGACGCGAGGCAGTCTAAGTGCAGTCTTTGTACACCAAAAGCAGAGCACAGGAGAGTATTTGTGAGTTCTGGTATTGAAAAAGATTGTTTAATATGATAACTTTTTCTTTTTAAATAGAAACATCCAATCGACGACAAACTGTTGGGTTTGTTGAAGCTTCTCTAGTTGCTAACCGATCCCCAGAGAAAGGCAAAGACCCCCACAGGCCGAAACGCTACAGCTCGCCATCCAGCCAGAGGTCATCGTCCCTTCCTCCTTCCAACAGGAAAGCAAATACTCCAAGTAAGTGCTTTTCTGACGCTTGGTTTCCGTTACTCAAAGAGTAGAAGCAAATAATAAGAGGCTGCTCTAGAAGAAAGAAAAATAAAGACAGGATTTTTGCATTATTCTGACAGCCTGTCTATAATCATAGAAAACGCGTGAGTTCTAAGATTATTTTCATTTTTCTATGTTGCGTTGCACTTTTCATCTAATTTAAGCAAACATACAGGCAGCTTTGAAAAGCATTCTTTGAAGATGTAAGCATCTGATCACAAGTGGGAGATACTGCATTGGGAGAAATTTTAGGTACTTAAACACACTTTGTCTTTTGCAGCAAGGAGGGAGATCATGTTGGCACCAGTGTCTGTGACATACAGCCCAAAACGATCTCCAAGAGAGAACCTCTCTCCTGGATTCAGCCATTTGCTTAGCAAAAATGAAAACACAATAACAAGGTACCAGTTTTGTGAACATCATTGTGTTCTGATCATTATTATAGCAGCAGTATGCATATGCAGCCTTAAAATGAATATAAAACTAAATTTTATTTTTTTAAAAGATCTGGCAAGAAAAATCAAGACCGATTTCCAATCTTTATCGTTCACCAGGATGAGATGTTGGGTTTATGTTGACACAACATTGACCAGTGACAAGTTACAGAAGAATTGTTCTGTGCACTAAGTCCAGCTCTGTGTGCTGCTTATCAGGAGATGTAAATAAAAGTCTAAACTAGTACTTACCTACCTGTCATGGTATCTACCAGCATGTTAAAAAATACACAGACTTTCTGCTAACTGTACTAGATACTATGGTTTCTGTAGAGATCTTTGCTTGGCAATGATTGTAGAGTTTGGGAACATATGTAGCTGTGAGATTGAAGTGTGTGCAAACGGGTAAATCAGGGTATGGTGCTGTTAGCAGTAATCAGGAGACTTGCAGTGCCTGTGGAATAGCAATCGTTTTATAAACCATTTGTTTATTTAACCAAATCATGAAAAAGTAGAAAATATTGTATTGGTTGATACATCATTTCTGGCAAGTAATTGTCGTGTGCTTCCTGTTCTGTAGGTTTGATATACTTCTAGATGACCTGGAAGCTGGTCCTTCATCTACTTTACAGCACAATAATCCAAGAAAAAGGCTCCAGTTTCTCTCACTAGATGATGTGGAAGGTAATCTGTCAAAGTGGGGAGAACTCTATTTTTTTTTACCATAATTTCTTCCACATTGCTAACAGCTGCCTAAATAGAAAGCTGACACTTTACTCTATGAAGTCCAACTTTTTAAAATGCTCTAAATCTTGTCTTATTCCTGTAGACAGAGAAATACCATTCGTGCAGTATTTTATTTTTATGTATCTGTGTGTGGGCACAAACACAATGGAACAAAAAAATAATTAAATTGAGGAAGAAGGGCAATATGTTTTCATATGCTTAACTCAGTTACACAATGCATTTCTTAGTAGGGGCTGTATTAAGATGTACATACTCAGTCATACTAATAAAATTCTATTGCTAAACACTGCATTACAGATAGCAAAGAGTAACTAGAATAAAGCCAGTCGTTTGGGATTTTTTTACAATGATTGGTGGAACCAAATATTTTATCACTTCTGTAATTCTTGTCACAATGTTATTTTGTTTTTATTAATGCATTTATTTAGATGAGTGTTTTCATGACAACTTGGTGATATTTAGAAATGTTGTACCAGTAAAAGTAATTCTTAATTAGCACAGTACAGTAATCTGTTTAACAAAAAATATAGTGTATTATAAAGATGGTTTGAAAGACGACCCCTACAAATGTTTCACATTCCTCTGAGAAGTTTGCTTAAGGCTTTGCTGGTCACTGTCCTCAGTTTATGTACCTCCAAGATCACGCTGCTTTTCTTGCTGTTAGTTTCTGTCCTATGTAATAATTTCACAGACAATTACAAAACAAATAAAAAGACCCCTGTCTTGTTGTTAGGAAGGCAACATTCGGGTGTCAGAAACAACTCTTGTGCTGAATCCGTGAATACTGGAATGAAGAAGGCAACAGAGTGGGACGAAAGGAGCGCAGCACAAAAATCCGAGCCAGTGCCATTGCCTTGCGAGGGAGACTTCAAGTATGCAGCGAGGATTGCGACTCTGGCTGACACAGAGAGGCTTTTCGATGAGCTGACTCAAGAAAAGCAACAGGCAAAGATTTGTCTTTATTTTAAAGCTGGGAGAAAACATAGTTGTTGTATGAGAGGTGAGGGATGTAGCTGTGCAAAGCACCGATGAAATTCACACACAATTTCTCGTGTTACCCCAGGAATGTGCTGTTATCGTTCCCTGCTCCGCTCCCCATGCTCCAGTCCTTTTCTGTCCCTAACTGCATTAAGGGACAGTCACTTTAACGTGAACACAGTGTGGGATGGAAAGCTTAGAGTGAGTTTGCTTTCATCCTTAGTGGACAATTCTTTAAATCAGCCTTTCAAACAAGGAAGGTTGTTCTGTGAACTGAGAGGGCTCTATTCGAGATGGCTCTATGCTCATGGATGGTGACTTTTGTTTCAGATTTGTATGGCACAGTGTTATGGTAAAATAACTCAGTGTTTAAAACCAACACTGGACATGTATCTGTGATCTATACACCTCACCTCTCTGTAAGATTAGTGAAGAAGGTTTATATTTGCTCTTGAAACTGTAATTTACAGCTGAAGTATTTTCCGTTATTAGATTGAGGCTGCATTGAGTCGAATACCTTGTTCTGGTGGAAGAATGACCTTGCAAGCAAGATTAAATCAGGTGAAAAAGCTTCTATGTATGACTGTTCTCTTAAGTTGCTCTTCCCCAATCTGAGCAATATATAGTGTGGGTGAAAGTTCTGCTATATAATAAGCACGATTACTATGGGAGTTTTTCCGTACCACTGGGAATTGTTCCTGAATATGGCTGAACTTTGAATCTGTGTCAAAGATGTTCTCTGTTCCCTGGACTTTACTGCATTAGAAGATAATCAGGAAGTTACTGCAAATTAATTAGAAACACTCTGAATTGCTATGTAAAAGGTGTAAGTCTGGATAAATTGTATACAAGTGATTCAGAAAATAATAATTAGCCCTGCAAATGTTTGATTTCCATTGCCCTGCCACAAACTGACAACTTCTCTTTTATGTATGTGTATATATATATGCGCACATAAAGAAGTATATGTGTGTGTATATACATATACACACACATACTACGTAGTGTCTATTCTGCATAAGATCGCTTATATGTTCTATTTTTTGTAAATGGGATGCGTTTTTCCAAATTACTGCCATAGTCTGTTCTTGTGATAACAACGAGAGGTTCATTTTTGTCTACCTGAAAGTATAAAGAAGAAAATGAGGAGGCAAAAATAAGTGATGTAGGTGGAATACAGGAGAGTGCCTTCTTTGGAAAGCTCTGCCGACTCTTGTAATAAAAACAAGCGTCTCAAAGTTGTGTTTTAGAGGACTCTGCAAAACCTAAAACTTAGCATTTCCCAAATTGTAATCCCAGGGCTTGTTACCAATTTCTCAATTTGAGAAGTCAATCCTGCCACTCAGTACAGTGCTCGGCTCTTTCCTAAATGTGTCTCCCTGTCCTAATTCTTGTCGAGTTTCTCTCATTGAGTTTCATAAGTCACATGGAAAAAACCAAAAACAAACCAACCCCAAAACAACCCAAAAAAACTCCCAAACCAAAAAAACCAAAATAGCTGAAACAGTTTCTAAAAAAAATCCAACCACCCACAAGTACACACACATACTTAAAAATATTATAATATGAAAAGTTTGCAGGTCTGGTTCTCGTTTTTACGTGCTAACAGAATGCGAGTCATGTGCCAAAAAGGATACCAGTTGAATATAGGAATAACTGTAGTTTCTTCTTTTTAGAAGGATGATTGGATTTTGTTGTATGTTATTAAATATTTATTTTTATTTTTTCTTTTACTGTTTCTTTTAGGAAGCCCTGGAAGATCGCTTGGAAAGGATTAATAGGGATCTGGGGTCAATACGCATGACTCTGAAAAGATTTCATGTTTTACGTACCTCTGCAAATCTTTGACAATTCTCTCTTGAATGCAAATATGCTTTTTTTTTTTTTTGCACTACTATGTAATTATGCACTCAGTAAATGCAAATTGATTTGTATTTTTATAAACCCTCAATAGTAGTTTTACAACCATATTACCCTTTACAAACAGCAATATTTTGTACTTCAAACAGCCACCTATATTTTAAACATATTTTTGTTACACTTGAGAAATCAATGTTTATCCTGTAATATTTTTAGAAATATTAATTATTTTTAAATAGCGATATTTGATTTATAATAAGAATAAGAAATGAAAAGGCAGCTTGTTTTCAGAAAATGATAGTGTTACCCTTTTGCACTTCGTTTTCCTCACCATTTTATAAATATTTATGGTATTATGTAAATATTAGCCAGTAGGGAATTTTGAATTTTAATACAAAAAGCGACCTGTGTTAAAGATAACTCCTGTTATATGGTAAATCCTTTTAATTTAAACCTTGTGACACGGATATTTTTCATTGTGACAAAACTGTGAACAATACCTTCGTTCTGGCTGGGCTGGCTGCAAATCAGTACGTGTTTTGCTGCTTCGGTTGCTGCTGCCTGTTAGGAAAATATTGCTCTGAATTATTTGATATTTCCCAACAGTGGCAGCAAGTTCTGGGATTTGTGAGACCAGCAGCAGCTTCCACTGAGCAGCTCCAGGACTGTAACTACTTCCCCCAAGTTACTGTTTCAATATACCAGTGTTCTGCTCGTACTCGTTTCCAAATCAACTCCAACCTGTATTCATGAAAATACATTCCTTTTTTCTTTGTAAAAAAAAAAAAAAACAAAAAACCAAAAAAAACCAAAAACCCAACAAACCAAAAAACATATTTGCTAGTTGGCATGTTGCTGAATTATTGTCCAACATTGATATTTGAGTTTGTATTTTAATATTAAATAAATGTTCAACTAGATTCTTTCCTCCTGCCCGTAGAACAATAATAGGTTCTGGGATATTACATCAGCGATAATGTAGGTTTTAATCATATTGTGTGTTTCAAATTCTGTCCTTGTTCAAGAGGTTGAGCCACCCGTGATGTGATTATAGGGCCAGAGTAGCTGTCGTAAAGGAAGCTTGCGAAGGTCTGATTCTAAAATTAGAGTGCTGTGTTTTAAGATGTTTGATGAAGAACCATCCTACCCATGCACAGCCTTCTCAAAAAATGGTATTTTATGCAGCTTCTTCTCCCCGTGGGTTCTTTTAACACAAGATCAGAGTTGGGGAGAACTCAGGGATGTGAGTTACTCATTTTCCCATTTGCAGTGTAGAAGTTGGCTCTGAATGCTTGGAGATAACTTGCCCAAATACACTTCTAGGCTCCACAAACAGATGTACAATTACTTGTAATTTTTACTTAGAAGGAGCTGACGTAGGAAGAAAGAATCTTGAGTTCCCCACGCAGCTCTGCTGCTTAGCTGGAGAATTTTCCCACCGTTTTAAGTTATTAACAGGTGCCATTTAAAAGTGTCTTTCAGAAGTAACATCCAGGCAGCAGGATTTGCCAAGGAATCCAGGAAAATGCCGTGAGCTCACTAATGGGCTTGTTTGCTTTCATCAGCACCACAGCACAAACAAACAATTTTCCTGACAGGCGCTGGAAATAAGTAGGTAAATGAGTGCAGCTCTTTTACTGCCTTTCCTTATAACCTCCCTTTATCTCCACTCTTTCCAGTGCTATTCATATTCATGTACTCCTCTTTTTTTTTATTACATCCAGAAAACTGAATTGTGAGTCAGAATTTATTTTTTAATCAAAAGTCTTCCTCCATCTGTTGGAGCTCTTTAGGCTATTTCTGTTCTATGATAACACTGAAGCGGAGGGTGGGAAGTGTTGCTCTTGGTAAACTTCTAGGACAACCTTTTAAAGTCATCGTCTGGCTTGGGGTGACCTGTTCCCGTTCCGTGCGGTGCCCTCGGCCTGATCTCCAGAGGGGCAGAGGATCTGCAGTTCCAGATTAAATCAGTGGGAGGCCCGAACGCTCAGCGCTTCTCAAAATCGGACCTGAAGCATCAAAAAGTGGGACACACCAAGTGCGTGTCTGCTGTGGCAAACGGGACTGCACCTGCTTAAATCCCCTTTAAAATTATTTCCTTTAATGTGAGCAAATTGTGGTGTTCAGTATTTGGGGACAAATAGGGACTTCCAGAGAAGCAGAAGCTTATGCTTGCTCTGGGGAGGACTTTAATCACCTTCCTCTGGCGTTCTTCGTCCTGACACTGCTCTGCACTGGCATTTATCGCCTTCACTGATCTACGATGGTTTTTCTCAGAGCCCCAGGCTTTGTTCTCTCAGTCTGCCCTTGCGAGACACTCCCATGCAGAGGTTTCTCTATGATAATAAACATTACAACTCCTTCAACTCTGAGATTTAACCTTTTGAAAACCAATTTTCTATTTGTCCACGTTTCTAAAAAGTGATGGAATCAGCCAGGGCTTAACAAGGGCCTGTTTGCTGGTAGCATTTTGCATTTTCAGAGTAGAACTGAAGTGGCAAAGTGATGCCTCCTTAAAAAATAAAAAAATGCAGCAAATTGTCAAGTGTTTTAAATGGTACAGCAGATTTTGTTGCTGATTTTTTTCTAAAGAAAATGATTCCTAAAGCTTTAGGGATTTTTTTTTCCCAGTCCTCGGCGGGTGTAAATTTACAGGAGCGACCAACACCTGCAAAAAGTCGGTTAGAGCGGAGCCGGGGCTGCGGTTTCACCCATCGCCGCGGCAGTTCGGCTCCGTAACCGTTATTTTATCCTTCCGGCGGGCAGGCGTTACCGGCACCGGCAGGAGAGGGAACCCGGGAGGGCGGTAAGAGCCGCCCCGGCGGTCCCGGAGCCCCGCACGGCTCGGGGGCCGCGCACCCACCCGCGGCGGGACCCGCGGCTTCACGGGCGGAGCGGTCCCGGGCCCCCGGCGCTCCCCGCCGCGGCCGCTAGGCGGCGCGCCCGCCTCGCCCGCCCGCCGCCGTGCGGGAGCGCCGGCCCCGGCGCGGGGAAGGAAGTGGCGGCTCCCGCGGCGGTGGGCACGGCCCGGCCGGGGCGGGTAGAGCCGTCCGGCCGCCGCGGCGGGGCAGCGGCAGCGCCGGGGCTCTTCGCGCTCGCCGCTCCCTCCCCCCGCGCAGCGCGGGGCTTGCGCCCGCCCGCCTCCCCCCGCCTGCGCCGTCCCCGCGCCGCGGCACAGCCGGCGGGTGAGGAGCCGCCCGCGCCCGGCCCGCCCTCGCCGGGGATTATGCCAGCGGAGCGCGGGCATGTCGGCAGGCAACGACTCGTAGGCAGCGGCAGCCGCCGAGCCGCGGCGGCGGCAGCAGCAGCAGCAGCGGGAGCCGCGGCCGCTGCGCCCGGAGCAGCCGGTGCGTGGTGCGGGGAGCGGGGGCGGCGAGGCGGGCGGGCCCCGGCACCTGGCGGCCCCCGGGGCGGCCCGGCCGCGCCTCAGCGGGGGCGGGAGCAGCCGCGGGCCCGAGGGGAGGGCGAGGGGGAGCGGCTGGGGCCCGTGGGGCGGCTTTAGCTTCCCCCGAGGGGCCGGGGCGGCTCGGCGGGCGGTGGAGGACGAACGGCCCCTGCGGGCCGCGCCGCCGGCGGGTGCTCGGCCGGTACCTCCGGGGCCTGAGCGGGGCCGGGCCGTCTCGTCCTCGCCGGCGGCCAGCGGGATGCATGGGCGGTCAGAGTTTCCCGAATAGAGGAACAGAGGACGGGGAGGGGCCGGTCCGCTGCGCCGCGGGGTCTGCGGGCGCTGCAGCCGCTGCCCGGCTCGGCATCGCGCACGAAATAGCGAAGGTTCGTGGCTTTGCTCTAACGTGCCCGCTGGTGCGGGAATGAGCTGTGGTTGTGTTACAGCCCTCGGCCCCTGGTTAGTACCCTTCTGTGCTGGTTGCTGTGGGCAGCAAACACCTTTCTGCTGCCGTCGGTCGCGGTTCGGGTGTCGGTGTCTGGCAGCCGGGCACGGCACCGGGTTCTGTAATGGCAGCAGGAGCGTTTTGGGCCGGTGGTGGCCGGAGGTGCAGGCGGCGGTGCTGCACGGCGGGGACCCTGCCCGTGGCCCTCTGCGCCCCCCTTCCTTGGTTACCGCATCTCTTGGGCTTCAACCTCAACGATTTGGCTTTGGCAGAGTCACCAGGTGGGGATGTGCGGTGGGGATGTGCGGTGGGGATGTGCGGTGGGGATGTGCGGTGGGGATGGCGGTGGGGATGGCGGTGGGGATGGCGGTGGGGATGGGCGGTGGGGATGGCGGTGGGGATGGCGGTGGGGATGGCGGTGGCCCGCGAGCCCCTGAGGTGGCACCTGGCTGTGGGGAGGGGACGGGGGCTCTGCCTGGCCGCGGCCCCTCTGCCCGCGGTAGGGGAACATGGGCGAGACCTGCAGCGGCCTCGCAGGAGAAACACCTTTGACTAATTATAGCTGAGGAAGAACCTTGTGGGCTTTTGAGGCCTGAGATCCCCCCTGCGGTCTGCGAACTGACTTGGAAATGGGCCACACTCCTGTGGTGCTGCCTCCCCTCAGGAGGAAGAGATTTCTTCCTTTAGAAAGAGCAGGATGCCTGTTCCGTAGCCGGGCGATGGGCTACAGGAGGGGATCCTTTCTGCTGGGGCTGGTGGTCCCTTCTCTCGTCCTCCCCATCACTTGATGGAAGGGGCCCTGCCTGGTGCCCCCAAACAGCCCTGGGCTCCAGCATGGACAGCTCGAGCTTTTTGTACAAGTGCAGGAGGGTTAAACCGCTTCCTTCGCCTCCTCCCAACCCCTCTCAGCCCACCGGAGCAGCAGAAGCCCTGAGGAACGCACTGAGGTGCTTCACCAGCAGAGCCAGGAGCCCCTCAGAATTGTGCCTTGTTCGGTCCACCCCGCAATTCAGTCCTTTCACGTTTCATGTTAAAATGCCACGACTGAGGCAAAGTTTATTTAACTTGTGTATTTAAGCAAAAAACCAAAAGTTTCTTCCTGTGTTACTACCTGCTCTGAAGCGAGAGCGCCCATCTTCTATGTGCTCTGTGCGTCTGGAAGCTGCTAAGTGGGTAATACAATGCCAAAAAGAGTCTTTGGTTTTTGAAGGCATAATCTGCATGTGCTCAGCTCTGTGCACGACAGCGGTTCAACACGACAACGGTGGCAGATTAGTTTTTGCGGGCATCAGGACTTAAATA
Organism: Caloenas nicobarica; assembly: GCF_036013445.1. Lineage (NCBI taxonomy): Eukaryota > Metazoa > Chordata > Aves > Columbiformes > Columbidae > Caloenas > Caloenas nicobarica. The sequence continues at coordinate 4,160,888 of NC_088260.1, forward strand.
GGAGGTGGTTTGATTGCGTGTTGAAGTATCTATGGCCTGCAGGCCTCCTCATCCTCCTATTGCACACTAATTCCCTCTCTGTGCCCACATCACCTTCCCCACGCTATATTTTTATCGCGTAGTTTATTTTTGTCGTGACTGCGTCGTGCTCCCGGGTAACACAAGAAGACTGACTGCGTTACAGAGTTTAGCGCCGGCTTCTGAGCGATTTTGGGGGTTTTTTTTCCTGCTGTCGGATAGGAGGCTGCTGTTTGTGGGGCAGCTTTTTTCCTGGCCTTTGGCAGACCTCGGTTGACAGATCGCTGTGGGGCTGGTTGTTCTGACAGGTAACCAGCTCGTCGTCTTGGCCCCGGGCTGCTCCGTAATTGAAACGCCTCCTTGGGACACACAAAGTAAAGAACGGCCAAGCACGAGAGCGCGGTTGCCGGCTTGTCCTGGCTCGCTGTTTCTCACAGGAATGCTGCTTCGTGGTCCTTGTTCTGATCGTGGCAGAGGGAAAGAGAAACGAGCAGGCAAGGGCTGGAAACGCAGCTGCTTGTGCTGCTTGCTTTTGATAGAGCAGGCTTCTGCTAGGCTGCTAGGTTTCATTAATCATATTTAAGTTTCTGTCACTAACTTTTAATTAAAAGCACGGTTGATACCGCTGTAATGAATGTACGGATGTTAGCCATCTTCATGCATAAAAATGCTTTTTAATTCCCTTACTATTCCCTTTATGGCCCTTAGATGCTTTTGTTACCATTTAAACAGCATACAGTAGCAGCTGTTTGTCTTTTTAATATAACTTTTTCTTGCATCCGTGTTCAGGAAACAGTAATGGTTTGAGTAAACAATTCCCTGGTATCCTTTAACAATATATTTTTAAGTGACTTGTCAGAAAGGGGCATAAGTAATGTCTAAATAGTGAACTCCAAGGCTCTTGCTGACAGTCAACTTTAGCTTAAAGTAACTCTGCTGAAATTGTTGGTTGTTGCTCATGTTACGTGAGGTGGGGAGGGAAGTAAGAAGCTCTCAATGTATGACTTTTGATTCTGAGAAGCTTAACAAGGATGTTTCCCCCAAACAATAACTTCTTATTAAAATATCCTTTCTATTTTGGGTTTGCTTCTGATGGTGGATTTCAATACGTTTGTTGCTTGTTGTGCATCTAACAGCCCAAGCATTTATTGTGATTTACCATCTGGCGTGTGGGAGTTTTATCTAACTTCTCATTTTAGTTGACAGCAACCAGTTTAGAAAGACCTTGTCCTGATTTTTTTTTTTTTAATAGAAATTCTCAAAACTTAAAACCAACAGTAGTGCTAAGGGGTTTCGAATGGAAATAAATAGTCTCTCTTTATTCACGATTTGTTACTGCTTCTGCAAGTTGGCCAGATAGAGAAGCAGCACATCCTTCAAGCGGGCTAATTTAAAGGAGGTTTGTCCAATTAGTCCCAAACAGCATTAATCTCCTGTCTGCGTTCACACCAAAATCTCGTTATTCAGTTGCTGTCTTGGCAGCCTGACTGGAAGGCTTCAGAAAATGGCAAGTGAAAGCTGACGCTCGCTCCCAGTGTCGTTTGACTCATGCCACTCATGCATATTCACCGTAATGTCCTGTTCTAGGACCAGCACGATCCGCTGAGAATTTTTTTTTTCACGTGTTGTTTTTCTTTTAGGCTTCCTCTTATTCGAGGCGCAAGCCTCGTTCCGAGGAGAGGGGAGGAACAGGCATCAATGTCTGTCTTCTCTTTATTTTTATTTTTCTTAGAAGGAAAAAGCAACATCTAAACCCCATGGTTTTCTTAATAGCCAATTCCTCTAAATGGTGAAGATGCCTTCCAATTTAATTTTAAAGCTGGCTGACATAAGGTATGATGCAATTAATATTTCTCTTTATCTCCTCAAATTAGTAAGATATGTGTAAACTTAATTTTGAGCCTGAAAGCATCTTATAAGCAAAAACGTTCTGTAGTATTCAGTGTGAATGGAAATGGAGTAATTAATGTGGGGGGAGGGAATAAATAGAACACTTTATTTTTAACTTTGTTTCCTGAGCGTTGGAGAAAATCCAAATGCCACAACATTGCACTGGGGCAGAGGAGTCGAGTGTGAACTGAGCCGCGAACTGAAATCGTGGTGTCCGTGCCAAGAGTCCTATGAAATTTTAAATGAACAAAAGTAATGAATGATATCGAGATGTTCTTAATGTAAGAAGAACAAAACAATATAGCATGGAGCTAACTCAGATCCCGTCACTTCAGGGAGTTTTAATCAGCGCGATGCCAAGTCCGTACACGGTGCTCCTGAAGTCAAAATTGTGCGTTTTCCATAGGCAAGGGGTTTCCCAGGTGTGACTGTTTTGACGATGTTTTCTCTTTTTTTTAATTTAAAGAAAAATATGCCTAGAAGCTCACAGGAAAAAAGAAAAAAACAAGAGGAGATAAATATTGAGTGTATGTGGGTGCAGGGAGCAGGAAGAAATCCAACAAGCACGGGGCTTAAAACCTGCCCTGGAGAGACCCCAGCGGGTAACTGCCGCCTTGCAATGCAAGACCGACCAGGTGGAGAAATGTAGTGCCTTTTACTGAGGGAAAAGAACATCTGTGTGTGGGCTCCCATGTGCGAGGGACGGTAACGAGGATACGGGTGTTGTGGGTTTGGTGGTCGGTGCAGCCCGGGTCGATGGACTTTTTTCTTCCCGAGCTGGTGCTTGAGAGCTACGACACCAGAAATCTGCATCCTTGTGGACTTCAAGGTTTTTTCCACAAAAAGCCCCAGCCCCGAGCACTGAGTGTCTTGGGCGAGGGCTCCGCGCAGCTTTTACAGTCCTGACTTTGTTGTGTTTGAACAGCTGAGGTTGGCGAGCGCTGTGATGTTGTAAGCAGGAACCTTAAAGCTCTCCTCTGCAGGAAAGCAGCTGAGCTTAGGTAAGCTGGAGTGACCCCCCCGAAGTGACAAGGAAAAGGGATTTGCTGCTCATCCTTTTCTGTTCCTTTAAACAGCTCAGTCTCCTGTCAGAGACCAGATACTGGGGTTTCTACTCAGGGCTTTCCACCAGTTTCTATAGTCTCGTCCTGGGTGGGGGAAGCGGAGGTCTGGACAATCCAGTAATAAAACGAGAGATAGTTTGCCCCTTGCTGGGAAGGCACTTCTGATCGTTGCAGTGCAACTAGGAGCACTTGGGGAAGATAAAGATAATAGTGAATGAACAGCTGGAAGTTTCATAATTTGCCATCGCAGCAGTGATTCCTGTAATGGACGGGGAAGTTCGCTCCGATTTGTTTGGATTGCTGGCACTTAGATAACGATCGCTGAGCTTCGGGACGCTAATTCGAGGATATTAGCTGACTTAACCCACAGAGCAGTGACCTGAGAAGGCGTTTCTCTTTAACGGCACAATAACTAATTGGGAGGATGTAATCACGTCAGCACCTTGAGCGCTTTGGCATATCTCGGTGCTTTAGGGGTGAGGCCGTGTTATCTCCAGCTCCAAAGAAGTTTGATGTTTGCATGACTGTTAACTCTGGATGTGTAGTGGGGCCTTAATTCCATTATGTGCTTTAAAAGGTTATGGAAGGATTTCAGGTTTTTATAGTACAGCCGTGGTGAGCTGCGGTTCAGCTTCTGCTGGGTCTTGGGTGGTCACTCGTCAGGACTCTGGATTGGGACTCGCTGCGTCGCTCTGGGGCTTTTTTGGGATTATTTGGGTTGGAATCAGAGTCACTGCTCCATAGGGAACGCTGAAGGGCCGTGGGCACTTCTTAAGAGGTAAGAAACTAATGGGCTGCCATCAGCCCCTGGATGTTTGGAATGAGCAACAAAACAAGTTTATGTATGTATTTATATATGGACATGTGGTGTAATTGTGTTTTATGTACGTCAGAAGACAATTCAATGGGAATAACTTCACTCGTGATTGTAATTTGTTTCAAGATCAATACCATAACTTAAAGTAGAAACACTGCAGAATCGTTTTCTCTGTGGGTGGCTTACCTATTTTAATGCTACTTTTTTATTTTAAAGAAGGAAATAGACATATTTATATCGAATGAAACCGAAATCTAAATATTTACATCTTTTCGGTGGATCTGAGGTTGAGCACCAGTTGTAGGCGTTGCCAAGCTGTTTAGTTGTTTCCTTCCCTTGAGTAGGTTGATTTCTTCAGGGTGCTGGAGAGATGGAGCCTCGTATTTCTGTCTATTTTCTAGCCAGTCTCTACAGCTGGAAATATTTCCCTCTGTGGGCTTGGTGACCTGGCGTTACATTCAGAGGGTGTTGTAGCCTAAACACGCCGAAAGCTCAACATGTGTTATCTCCAGCAGAATGCGGAGTTAACTGCAAGCTGTGAAACCGGAGGGGGAGTTCAGGATACAAGTATGTAAATAGCTCGGAGATGTTTTGTGAAGAACAACAGAAGGGGAAGGAAGGCCGCTCGCTCGCTTTTTCTCTGCCATCCTCGTCTTCTCGGTAGCGCTCTCTGGGCCACCAAATCAAGGTGACGGGGAAGGAGAGGAGCAGATAGCTCGTCTGCTTTCCCTCTCTCCCTTGTTTTTAAGCATCGTTTATCCAGGCTCTTGGGACCCATTATTTGTTTAACCTGCATCTGGATTGTAAAATAGCGTTCCAGGTTTTAACTTCAACAGATGGTAAATGTCTTCCAGCAAATATCCTCAGAAATGTGTTTAGTGTGGACACCATGTGTCCTTTGTCTGTTTTGGGACTATGGAATAATTTTTAATGTCGTCTTTTGCTTACATTTAATGCCTATAAATAGGCTTTTCAAGAAGGCACATTTATCTAACACACCACCTCTGTGAGAGGAAAGAGCTTATTTGGGCAAACCTACTTGAAGGATTAACCTTTTTTGTGTAGCTTCTGTATGTTGCTCTGGCTTCTCAGTTTCAATTTATCATTTTGTTTAGAAGAGCAAGAGACGGTTTGACTTGCTTCGCTGAGGGTTCTCACTTGGATATCTCGGCTTGACACTCTGCTCAGAGCAATAGTGTTGGAAATGCAGCATCACTGGGGTGGGGCGGATAATAAAACTTTTCAGTTATATGGTCTTATAAACGGATTTCTAACAGCAATAATTATTTATGCATAGCTCTGTGCATTTCATAGGTGCTTTTCCTTCTGTGCGTGACCTTCAGTGGAGCTTGTTGGGTCCAGAGCTCCTGCATCACGTCTGCAAAAACATCTGGGCTCTCTGGGTGGAGAGGATGTAAACATCTTCAGACCAGCCTTTGTCTGTCCGTCTGTCCTTCTCCTTCGTAGGTTGTTCCAGCAGAAAAAGGAGCTTGACGTAGAGGGGAGGTTTCATTGTCTAATGGAGCATCCGTAGAATCAAAGGTAGATATGTTAGAGCAATTTCCCCCTGCCCCCCTTATGTTGTCTGTCATTTTGCTGACAGAACTTGTGTTTTTTCCCTTGTTATCAAAGTAGAACTGAAAAAGTAGATAAGATTGTGTATATCTTAAACATCACTACCAAAACCCATCAGCTAAACTGTGTTGAGAGACTATTCGTGTTGCTGGTTTAAAGGCAGAGTAGAATTTGACTTTTAGACCTCCCGTTCTTCCTAAATCAAGTTAATGGCACCAGTAGCTGGGAGAGTCAGATTCTGATTATAAACAGGTTTGAAGCCACCAAAAAACCCTTGAAATCAATTTGACAGCTGTTTGAGAACCACCTTTTAAATATTCCTATTGAGTATTCTGCAGAGGTCTCTTGCAGCGAACTTGTAGATCTTGTAGATGTCAGTCTTTCCTGCATACGTTATTGAACTTGCTGTTCAAATTTCTAGCAGACTATATGCAGATCAGCTTTTCAAAGCTTTTTAAAAATTTATTTTTATGCAGAAAGCTGGGATCAGCTAGGCAGGATTTAACTAAAACCACTTGTGCTGTGCTGGGGGAGTGCAACACGTTGGTGCTCAGAGCACCTTGCAGAGAGGCGCTTTTTGCTTTCCTTTGGGTGTTCTGAGGTTAAATCCCTGTTTCTCACTGCAGTTTCTCGCTTTATGTAGCACAGGCGGGTCTCTCCGGACCTGGTGAGTGTGGGAGGTTGGAGCCAGCCGGCCGCAGGTGACACTGCAGGTGACAAGAGTGTGTCCCTGGGTGGACAACCGGAGCGGTTACCGACGGCAGCGTCCACCCCGGCACGCACCGCACAGCCCGGGGGCTCCGTGTCGCCGTTATCGGAACATATTCCATCTGAAAGTGGAAAAAACAGCCCTTGCAGGGTTTCTTTATCTCGAGGCCGGCAGCAAGTGCAGCGTGAGTGACATATTTCCATTTGACTCATCCGTTGTCAAAATGGTGACACCCTTGAGTCACATTAAAAATGAGACCTTGTAGCTGAATTGGCACGTCACTCTGGTAAGCACAGAGCAGGTGTTTGTCAGGTTGTTTCAGTTTTGTCCTTGTTAAAAAAAATATTTTTTCCCTCCCTGAGATGGGGTGAAATCGATTAATGCCATCACTAATATTCTGTTTTAAAAATAACAGGAGAACCTGATTGAGGTGGAATGTTGGCTGTTCGCTGTAAAGATGCTCAACCTGCTTCACAACTATATAAAGCCCTAAAAATAAAATGAAATTTAAAAAATTAGTGCCCAGTAGCCAGATGGTTGGAAAAGAACACCCCATGATCAATGAGGCAATATGTAAATATTTTCTATCATTACCACAGTACTGCTGTGATGACATTGAAATTCAAAGTGCTATTCCATGGGACTCCTCATTGATCAGCAGCTGAGCTGGGATGAAACGGAGGATAAAAACACAATACTGGGCAGTATTATGAATTGTGGGTTTCTTCGACAAGGACAGGCTTCCATCAAGGTCTACAAAGGGATTTCAGACCTTCTGAGATACTGTGTTTCTTCCTTAGCTGTCAAATACCAATTAAATGGTGTATTATTTCTTGGAGCTGCTTTATTTAAGGTGAAATACTGTATAGCTGACTAATTTTTCTGTGCTAATTGCCACATTTGTATGGGAAGTGGCAAGGTGGAAGCTGATGCAGAGTTCTCTGTTTGAAATATAACTAGCTAGAAATGACCAGAATGTGATATAAGTCAAATGGTTGAATCAAAATAAAATTTTGGAGGGGAAAAAAGAAGGTCCTCCTGAAAGGTTGTGGAGACCCTGTCTGGCTGGTTCACTTGGAAATCTTCACAGGGTGATAACATACATTTTAATGCATAAATCATGAAGTGCCTTTAGCATACACAGGTTCTGAGCTTGCCAAGAGGCTTTTTCTCCTTTTTCCTCCTTTCTCCTTTTTCCTCCTTTCTCCTTTTTCCTCCTTTTACCTCCACTTTTGTGCTCCTGCAAAAAAAATTCTCGTAGGTTATACTTCTCTCGGAGGGGAGTTTGAAACTTGACTCCAAACAGATGCTTCTGAAAGCTACATTTTAAGATGTGGGTCTGTAACCACCCACCTCCAAGCAGCATCCCGCTGGTGCGGAGCTGGTGCTGCTGTTTGCAGCTCCTGGGGTCCCACTGTGGAGGCAGGTGGGGAGTCCCGGGGGACACGGGGAACAGGTTGTCACCATCTGGGTGACGGTAAATGTGAACTCTGCCCACGTAGACTGATGTGAGGCTCATAAAAATGTTATACGGATGCCTCTAGTGTGTAGGGGTTTTTTTTTAATCTATTTTTCTTGCAGCTTAATTGGAGCAACGCATTGCAATGTTTCACAGCCCAGGCTCCCATTTCTTGTAAGGGAATAATGACTTTTGAGAAAGGAGGGAGAGGGCTTTGCAAATGAAAAGCTCATTACAGCTACAGCAAGGTGCAGAGCTCGGGCAGGTTTCTGGAAACATTTTGCTGTTTGTTTTCTCTCCCTTCCCCTCGGCTCCGGCTGCTCATGGAGAGGCTGGGACCTTGTGCTCCGTACGGACCGAAACCCCAGAGCGCTTTGGAGAGTCCAGATGCTACAAGGGTCAGACGGGGGAAAATGGTTCTGGTGCTTTTCTGAGCTGCTCATATTTTCTAGTTAACTGCTGCATTTATCTTTCTTGTTGATTGATTTCCCGGCCCATGCCGGAGCGTGTTCCTCTGACTACAGAGTTCTTCAAGGTTTTGAATTTATTCCTTTCTGGTTCATTGCCTTTTAGTTGCTCACTTAAATCCCCTTATTGTTTTAGGATGACTAACCGATATGAGAACAGAAAACACCTTCTCTGAAGGAAAAGGACTCTTGTGACTGTCTGTGGTCTGAAACTGATGCTTCCAGATGACGGGCACGCAGTGTTTGACCACAGCTGACACTCGTGAGCGCTCAGTATTTATTAATGCAGATTGTGCAGAAGCAGTGGGCTGAGCTAAAGCAGCTGTGGCGTTCGCTAGGAACAATTTTGCTAGTTCATTTATCCCTGCAAGACAGTGCCGTTATTGTCTTTGACTTTGCAGAAGCAGCGTGCAAGTCTCGCTTTCTGCTGCCTTTGCCCTCGCTCGACGTGATTCCGCTTTGAGGCGCGAGGCCGGTGTGTTCTGGTCTGTGGTCGTCACCAAGTGGGTTTGCTCAGGTAGCAGCCAAGGTGGGAGCTCTGCCCGTCCCACCAATATCAGCTGTTTTAGTGAGAGATGGTACCTCTGAGGAGGAAGGACTGAAAAGCGGAGTGCGACACATCAGTTAAGCAGAGAAGCCTTTCAGACGTGAACAGAAAGCATCTTACATACGTCACCCACCATGGAAAGGTAAATGCCAGCTCTGTTAGGGTAACGTGGTGTTTTCAACGTTTCTGCTAAAAAATGAGCCACGTGGCTCCTCTTCCTCCTTGCAGAATGTATTTGCATGTGAACCTGTGGTCTGTTCTCATGTCCTGGTGTGATGAACTGTCCAAAAAGCTGCTCCAAAGCCCAGCGTGGTTCTGAGAACCCCGGAGAGATGCTCACCCGAAAGCCTCCCGAGGAAGGGAGGAAGTTTGGGATGTTCGTCTTTGCAAATCACACGTAATTGAAAACATTCTTCTAGCATTTTGGGAGCTCTTGTGTTAACACAACATTGCTCCAAGTTGTTGTTTGGTTTCTTTTTCCTGGTGGTTTGCTTTGGACAAATCTTTCCCCTGTTTAATAACGCTGAAGTCTCCTGCACTTCAGTAATATGTTTTTAAAACAGGAGCTGTTTTAACTGTGTGTTTGATTTCCACTTATCACAAAACGCTTCTGAAATGCAGACAGGGTTAATATTATCATTCTAAAAGAGGCTTAAAACTGACTGTCCTTAAGTTTAAATTTTGCATTTGTAATCTGTTCTCACACCTAAAAATAAGTAAATGAAGAACAGTATCAGTGAGGCCTCTGCAAACCGCAGTGACTTTAAAAAGTGATGACTTGGGAATACAGTCAAGGTGAATTATGTATGATTATTCCAGAAAGCAAGTTTTAGAAATATGTCATAACATCCTAGACTACATTAATTATCTGTTACTTTCAGTGTTTACCGTAGAGAAAATGCTGGTGTTTACGGTTTCCCAAAGGCAACACTTTCAGCTTCTGTTGTTCAAAAATGTTTTTCCTTTTAACCACTTTTGATTTCAATACTGTTAGCAAGTGTGGAGAGAACTCTATTGTTCTGTTTGGAATAACTGTTTCAGACTTGCTGTCTCTGAAAATAAGAAGTTTTGTCATCCTTTCCCAATCGACAAAAAAAGGAAAAAATACCCAACCCAGAAACAAAAAAGAATCAATCTGACTAGAGGTATATTAGGTTAGAAAACTATGTGGATATAATGAATCCTTTTTGAAAAGAAAGTTAATGTGAGGATTCTTGTTTACTTGCAGATCAGTGTGGGCGAATGGCTAAAAGGACTAATGAGACACTTGTTTTCCTGGAAGAGCGTTTAAAAGTTCAAATGCAAAGCAAGATTAAAATTTTATATTTAAATATTTTATATTTAAATATATTTCCATCATACAGATTTGAATAGGTGATTTAGGGAGAAATCTTTTGGGCTTTAAATGCTCACATTGTGTATAACAGTAGGAGAAGAAACATTTTAAATTTCTCTTTATAAAAAAATACTTAAAGAATTCCTTAAGAATTTAGTGAGTTAATTCTGCCCCAAAGTGCACACACAAATTCTTGATGCAGGTTTATATGTGTCAAATATTTTCTTCAGTGCATTTCAAGATATAATTTTAAAAGTAGTAATGATTTTCACTGTTAATTTTGTTGTAAGCCTGCAGAGTCGAGTTAATTTATAATCCAGCCTTGACTGTATTCATACTGGGAATAAGAGTGATAGTCAATAAAAGGAAAGAAAACCAAGATTCAGCTTTGTAGCCTATTGCAGTCGTGTTCGGGTGACATCAAGGAACGACATCCAGTGATGCTGTGGGACGGTGTGTCTGCGTACGTGTGTTACCAACACGGGATTGCGGCTCATCCCAGGAGCTGGAGCAGGTCGGCCGCTCAGATTTGGCGCTTTCGACTCTGAACGTGCCCGGCAGAGCAAAGCAGACGCCGTGACACCGTCGCGTGGACGCGAGGACACAGACGCGTGGGGATCCCTTGTCTTTAAACCCCAGATCAGATTCCTAAGCCTTGGGTCTACTAGACCTGCGGTTTCCAGCCCAGGTGGATCCACATCTCATAGTTGTGTTGCAGAAGGTTTTGAGATGGGTTAAGCAACTTGATGCCCAACTCTTTCAACTATTTGGGTTTTTTTTTTAAGCCCAGGCTGGGAAAGCAGAAGTGGCATTTGGGCTCCGTGTGACTGGCTCAGCTGTGAATCAGCAAATGACGTTAATAAGCGTTTGTGGACTAAATATATTTTTAAGCTGTCTGGCTGCTTGCTCTTGGTGAGATCTCAGAGATTAATGGTCCTGAAATATTACTCGCATTTGCTCTTCCTCCAGGATGAATCTGACCTGTGCAAGCACTATTATTTATTTAAATTGCTGTACAAGAAGGTGCAAGAGTAAAGAGCTGTTACTTTTTTTTTTTTTTTGATTGTTAGTAATGCTTAAATCAGTCTGTTAAATGAAGCAGGGTATCGCAGCTAAAGGTGTCAGTGGTTTTTCCAAGCATTTCACGTTCTTTGGTGCAGGGAGCAGAGTGTATTGGTGTTTTATTTACATTTTTTGTATAACCCTTAGGTTGCAAGTGCTGGTCTTAAGGCTTGGATCAGGTCCCAGTTGCAGAGATGCCTTTTTGTGTGGATGTGGACCCAGATCTGCATGTTCTGGTGCAAAACGCAGCTCCTGCTGCTGGGAAGGACAGCTGTGCAAGGAATATTTCTGCTGCCGGGGAGTTCAGCGAGTTAAAGGCACCTTTAACCTGAGCGGGTGCTTTTCAGGAGTTGTCTGATCTCTGTCTGCTTTGTGCTACCCAGAGCTGTTGCTCTGTCCTGGCTGTGGTTTGGGGGACAGCAGGGGCAGATAAGCCAAGAAATGAAGACCTAAAGGAGCTGGAATATACTTGGGGAGATGTAAGAAGAGAGGGGAGGGATGGCTGGGAGGAGGGAGCACATGTGTGTACACTGATGTGCGAACCAGATGCTTTAAAAGCAGCATGAAAACCAGTTTCCAGTGGTTGGAGGTAATGATGAGACTCTGCCTGGAGGAATGTTTTAGAAAGGCAACGGGCTGCTTGGCATAACGAAGTGAACCACACAAGCTGCTCTGCAGGTAACGGTTGCAAGTTCCTTCTCGCCCTCAGCTCTCCTGACAAAAATCAGCCTCGGGGGAAAGCAGGCAGCGGCTGGCTGGAAAATGAGATGGAAATGGGCTGCCTGGGGTTGATGCTTCCCCAGCTGGATCTGTCCTCCTGGCTGCTGCAGGTTCCCCATCCTGTCCCTGCCATCCTGCACCTGCCCCCTGCTCACCCCTCAGCTCTGGAAGCACTTGTGGGGTTTATAAAACTGTTCCACTCTCAAATGTGGGATCCTGCCCAGGCTCTGGGAGAATGTGGCGATTCTGGAAGAATGTGCAGATGTGATTTTTTTTTTTTTTTTCTTTAATCATTCAACACCCTATTTAAAAGGGTTACAGAAGTTACGTCTTGTACAGAGAGAGCACGTGCGAGTGGTCAGTGCAACATGCGTGTGGTTTTTTATTTATTTTATTTTTTTTTTTAATTTCCATGATTTAGAGATGACGATGACTCATGCCTTGGAACGCACTTTAAATCCCTGAGGTGCTCATTGCCGCCTACTATCACGTATTGAATTTCTGACATACCGGAGGGATGTCTGCAGAGAAACTCTGATGTGCAATTATAAAATGTTGTAGCTTTATGTTGTTTGCATAGGAGCCATTAACATGGTATAACTGTGAAAATAATGCAGCTTTCTTCTTGCAGTTGATTTCCCATGGGCATGGCAGTTAAGCAACTGTTTCATCTTTCTCTAGGATGTTGACACATGTGGACCAACAGTGACATCCTTTTTCAGCAATGCCGTCTTCACCCCCTCCTGCATTCAGAAGCATCTAGAGAGATATTCTGCAGAAGGTACGATCTGGCATTTCAGCTGGATGGCTGTTCTTTTTCTTCTATATTAGAAAGAAAATCATTTAGATGTTACTAGGGAGAATGGTAATGAGTCTGATGGATCCTGGCTTGCTGCTGGTGAGAAAGGGGATTAACCTCAGCTTGGGTTCCACTCGAATAGATGCTCGGGGGAAATGCGATAAAATGGAGTCTGGAAGAACAGCTGTATGAGTTGCCTTTGAGAAGGGCTTGGCAGCCACAGGACGTGGTTGGCTTAAATTGCATAGACGTATATCGGTAATAAACCTCTTCTTAAAGAAAATTCATGCTCCCTGCCTTTTTCTGCTTAGCCAGCATCCCGGTTTATTTTAACTTTCAAATAAATAAATTGAAAGAGAGAAGTGCTGCAGAGGATATGCAATTAACGTAATTTTTTGGGTGTATATTTAAATCTTGTGTGTGTCTTTCCCTCAAAAAAATCTTAACCTTTTTGCATTTTATTTGTGTTGAAACAAACAGTGTGCAGCCTCTGGTACAACCATAAAATTATTGTTAATTTCTACATTTTTTGCACTCTGAACTTTTAATTTGCTTTACCTTGCCAGGGGGATTGACATGCAGAACTTCTCAAGTAAATAGTGTGGATGGGGAAGCAAGTACCCTGTTGTTTATTTTAACAAGTAAATTTTAAGACGTTTTATGCTTTTTATGAATGTACGTACCTGCTTCTTCCTTACATTTTAACCTTTGGAGTGTTGCTTGTGGGTTTATCACCAAACCTCTTTTGTGTGGATTCTAGAAATGTGTATCATGGTGTTAAATCTGCCTACAAAATTAGTGTCTGAGCAGGAGTTTTTCAATAGATGGGGTATCAGCCTTCAGACTGAATGTGTAGTTTTGCATCTTCTTATTTTCCTCCAGTACATTCCTCACCGCTCAGTTTGGTTGGGGTTTTTTTTCCCTTTCTATCAGAAGGGGTTTGTTTAACTCTTAACACCAAATGTTTCTCTTTGCGGTGATACTGTGGTATAACAAATTTGTATTTTTGCTGTCGGATGATGAAACTAAAAAACTGCTGGGTTTTGCTTTAAGAGCAACGAATTGCTGGGAAGAGCAGAGAAGGAATAAATGAGTTTGGATCTGAGGCTGTTCGCTTGCCAGGCTGCAACGTGTTTTCAGTTTCTCTGGATTTGTACCTCAGGGTCGCAGCAGTTACACCGAAACCGCAGCAACACCAGCTCTGTATTATTAATAACATGCAATCTCTGTACCAGAAATCCTTGAAAACTAAGGGTGATTTGAATACCTTCATTATCTCCTGTTGGCAAACTGGCTCCCAATGAATCCCTTGTCATTCCCCATGTCGGTTCCTTCCCGAAATGTCTCTCTGCAGGATTAGCAGAGCCCAGGGCCGGTCTGGACGAGCTGCTCCCGCTGCTGCGGCTCGTCCCTCTCCGGGACACCCGATTTCCTCGGGAGAGAACCCGGCAGCTTCGCTCCCGCAGGCTCTCTGGGAACAAGAGCTGCCGTCAGCAACTTTAACAGAGGACTTTGTGCCCGTGGAGGCACTAATTGCCATGTCAATTTGTGCTCCTGTGCTGAGGCAGAACATCGATGCCCCAGGAGCTTTGCCTCCCTTGCTTTTGATCACGCACTCCCCGTTTGCTGCCCCGTAGGCTGTTGTAGAGCAGAGCCTGTTTCTCTGAATTAGTGGTAACAGCAAAGAAGAAATACCATCCTTAGCAATGTTTAGGGTTTGCTCTGCCCTGAGGCCGTGGCTTTACTCATTTCACTTGCCCGAAGGACTTAACAGGGCTGATGATCTTTGGTAAGAGAGATGCCCGAGTGGTCATTAATTTCCTGGGCAGGTGAGGGGAAATTGCCTTCAGAATTGTATTTACTGCAAAATGAACCTGTGCGGCTTGCGTCACTAGAGAGCGAGGAACGTCCGTGGATAGGCAGGTGAGGAATGTAGGGAGAAAAATGGGGTTTAAACCTTGTCAGGGAATGCAGCGTTCATGAAAACAAAGAGCTGAATAGCAATGTCCGGGAAGATGCTGTAAGCACCAGGTAATTTTCCCTTCCTTTCTGCCAGCATCCCTGTGCAGCCTTTTGGTTTTTTCCACACCCAGAGGCTTTGAATCCGAACTGCTGGACAGACTGAAAATGATGGGAGGAGGTTCCTCTGTAAGTCATAACCTGGGAGTGTTTTGCATGGAATTACTTCAAAATGTAGGAGGGTATCCTCAATCCCTGGTGCAAGCAGAAAGACGGAGCAGAATCTGAGGGGCACGTGTGTGCACACAAGCTGGAAGTGGCTGTGGGAGCTCGGCGAGGAGCTCGTGGGGGACGCAGTGTGATGGGTGGGTGGAGGATGCTGGTGCAGAATGAGGAGGTACCTGCTGCTCTGTCCCTGTCCAGGGGCACCGCGCCGCCTTTTTGTGTTTCCACCGCTCCTGCAACTGCAGAAGCCTGGATGGGGTGAGGGGTGGATGTTCTCTGTAAGAAGAGGCAGAGACTGATGTTGGGCAGGAGGCTCGTGTGCAGGAGGGGGGAAAGGAGATGAGGTGAGGCAGGTGGAATTACAGGGAGCCTCAGCCTGAGAAGATATGAGACGGGCTGGGGGACAGGTCTGGTGCCCTGGGGAAGTGCTGTCCCCTCTGAACAGTTTGTGCATGTCACTGGAGGAATGTGTGGTGTCCTGTCTAAAGGAAGCACAGGTTTGGTGTGCAGGTTCCTTCTGCTGCCTTGTTAGCGCTCCCTGCCCTGTCTCTGTGCCTGTGCCACTCTGTGCTGTGGTTTTTAGGTACCTTTGCACCCCTGGCTGTGTGATGTGACAAGCCTTTGCTCTTCCAGAGCCCTGCGCCCTTTTATATGGAAACAAATTGGGGCTGAATCTTACTTTTTTTGTACTCTGTACTTACCAGGGGACTTACTGTGTGACCTGTGACATAAGAATTGTGCCACTTGTAAGGAGTGCGTTTATGGAAACCAAGTGAATGCAGAGAAATCTGTCCTTGTGCTGGATCCTTCATAGACCACACTGCAAAACGCTTTCCAGTGAGTCAGATCGAGGTGATAACACTTCAGAGAGCTGGGGGGTGGCTGCTTTTGTACTGGTAAGGAGAGGAACCCTGTTCGGCAGCGTAAGGGAGCAGTAGAATTGTGGCATTTCCCTGGCTCGGTGTGTGAAGGTTGTGGGTTAGTGTGGCACTTGTGACAGTGACAGGCAGGGAGCTGCTGATCGATAAGGAGAACGGGGATCTCATAAGGGTTGGGGATAATTACGAGTAAACTGAGTTAGACCCAACAGTCTAGAACATAAATGTTTAGAGTGATACAAAAAGATCCCTTTTCAATAGTCTCCTGTATAGTCTGGCACTATGAAATTTCTAGTGTAAGCATGAGTGAGTCTCTTGGTTGTTTTCCTTCTTTTACAATAGAAACACTAGACGGGAGGAACTATTTGGACATAATATGTTTAACTGAGAGGAAAGAGCTGTGACACTGGTGTGGTTGTAACCACAAACTAACTGACAGTTTCCTGCTGCAAGTAACTTTCTGTAGATCTAAACCATGTTCATTTTTGTTTGTCTGTGCTGTTTAAATGTCTGAGGAAGATTCCACTGCTTCTAGGCTTCTTATTTCTGACAAAGTCTTTGTTGTAGTAATTTGGGGGATGGTGGCATGAAGAGAGATCATTACAGCGCTAATACAAATTCAGGTGAAATCCAAAAGGTTTCTATATTTTACGGTCTTGTATAATGTAAAAGTCAAGAAGTGACACCATTAAATGTGTGTCAGACTGGTTTTGCAGTTACACATGCGTGTACAAAGCTGTGCTTATTTCTGGGGAGAAAGGATGTAATCACATGAACCTGCCTGCGTGGCCGAACCTCTTCATCCGATATTTCCATGGCATCATTACTTGCTTCTAACTCTCCTCCCCCTCCCCATCCTTCTCCCCTGTGATGTGTTAAATATCACGGCTGCAAAAACGAGAGCACGTTTTTCCCTGCTGTTCCCATTCCAGCTGGAAAACTTGGACAGATCCTTCCCTTGTGGTTTGTGATACTGTAAATAAAGGCTTGGGAGGTCACACATTTTCCATCTCAAGTTATTTTGATTCCAGTGCTGGAATTGGGGGAGGGAAAAGGGAGTGAGATAAATAAAAAAAAATTA
The DNA here is from genome assembly GCF_036013445.1 of Caloenas nicobarica. Lineage (NCBI taxonomy): Eukaryota > Metazoa > Chordata > Aves > Columbiformes > Columbidae > Caloenas > Caloenas nicobarica. The sequence goes on from NC_088260.1 coordinate 4,177,494, forward strand.
AAAAAGGCAAAACCCCAAACTGTTCTGGCTTATTGTGGGAAAAAGAACTCGTAAACGCTAAGGGAAAACAAGTGGGGGGAAAAAGCCTTTACAAAGAAGACTTAGTCTTTGACTAAAGCTGAGACTTTGAGAATTAGGGTCAAAGATTTCAAAGGAATCTTCTATTAAGCTTGGAAAGAAAAGTTATCTACAAAGTAAAGGCCCTGAACACCAAGCTCCTGTGATCTGGTGCTGCTCCTGGATGCTTCTGGAAAATTTGCTGTCTAGCTCTAAAGGCACATTAGCATGACTCTATAAGCATATTGGTGAGTAATTTTACCTATGTTCATATGAATATGATTACTCATATGATTAAATATCAGTTAAGTGGGCTTGTAATTGCAGAGGTGAGAGATTTTGGTCGTAGGCCTGGCTGTGATGCGGCTCGTGGTTTGGCCTGAGTCGCTGCTCACGGCCCAGGGCAGCGCCCGCTGGTCTGGGCGCCGTGGGTGGAAAGCGCGAATGCACACTCATTCCTGAGAAATTATACAGTTTTGCCTTCTGAAAGTCAACACAGAACCACGACGTGTTGCAGTGGCTGTTGCTGCTGTTACTCACAGCTGGCGTCCTACATCTGCAGGCTCGGTTTCCTCAGCTGCGTCCCCTTCCATGGTGGCGTCTGAGGCTTTGAATATTCACAGAGAACACTGCTTGGGTTTGAACTTTACGTTTCATGTTTTTGCTTTTGATATTTGTTTAATCCTGTTTTGGATTTACTCAGGAATGAGCTCAGAACAAGGTCCATTGGGCCTTACTCTGGGGTGGTGACACACAGAGTGTGATTAATATTGGCTTACAATGGAGAAACTAACAGTTACTGGCAACTGTGTCGCTCACTTTTGTTGAGTTTTGAAGAGTCCTTTTCTTGGTAAAGACTTTTTTGTTATGTTTTTATCGAAACAGGATGCAAAATGTGCATATAATTTGTCACTACAGAACTCGCATTGTACCTTGACACTACAGATGTATTTCTTTTTCCATAAACTGTTACATTTATAAACGTACAGCAGGAACAAAAGAGAAACATTCCACATCTAGATGTTAATCTCTGCACAGGATACTATTTTGATTCAATAACTTTTCTTCCTTGATCTTCTTTTGCCTTTTTCTTTTCTTTAATGGGCACATGACATATGGACATAAAAAATAGTGGCCCAGTTTCACCCCTGCTGTAGCTCATTGACGTCACTGAAGCTACAGCAGGGATGGCTTGGCCCAGATTCTTTCAAAATAAGACCTGATGAACAACCCCTCATGGAAAAGCTCTGTAGAGAAGGTTGTCCTGAGCGCAGCATAGCGCAGATGCTGCGGAATTCACTGTGACATTCCATAAAATTCCCTTTGGTGCCCTCCCTGTGACATGGGGGTGAGACCCTTCCTGGAGGGGCCAGCAAGGGGTGTCCTTGCAGACCGGACCGAACCTTGATAGCGTGATGGAAAGGGGCAAGTAATGAAGGGAGAGGTGGCCACTTAAAGCAGAGGTGGATCTGGGTGGAGACCTGACGTGCTTGGAAGTTGTCAGAGATGTTTCCTCAGCCCAGGGACTGGGCTGGATGTGGTGGAAACTGTGGTAGAAATGGGCCTCGAGCAGCTTTTTGGGAAGGTGGTTTGTATCTATTTTGTCTTTTTGCACTTTTTCCTCATTGCTGCCCAGAGATAGTGTTCTTTGCAAGGTCCGAGTATTGTCCCACCAGGATCTGGACACAGAAAGGGGCACTCCCAGGTTCAGCATCTCAAGGTGGGTTTAAGGTGCAGCTGCTTTTCCAAACCATACTGCCCTCTTTATAACTTGGCATAGAAATAGAAATTACAGGGAATACGGGTGAAAGAAGGCAGCACAAATCATGTTGAAAATAGTAGATTTAACCTTGAGCGAAACACTCAGTCTGAATTAAGGTGAAATGTACTTTCAGATCTGAACAAACTGAAAACGGACAAGTGTGAAAGGTTCTCAAGGGCTGTTGACTACTTTCCATTTACTAAAAACGTGGTAGCGATTCATGGATGGCAGTTCTGAAAATCTTTACACTAACTTACAAAGCGAGTGTTTTGCTCGCAGTTATTTATAACTGCAGGAAGAAACACCCTTTAGAGAACAGTCAAAACCCCCAGCCTGGATCTGTAGTGGGTGAATGCTTGATCACTTTATAGCCAATATTAATTGCATATGGCATCCTTAATTTAACTGAATTTTTGGTTCTTGGTGGTAATAACTGTATCTGGCCAAGACAGGTTCTGGCACAGTGAGTCCAAGAAATCAGACAGTTGTTTTTCTGATGCCAGACTCTTCTGGTCCACTGACTATGACTGCAAGAACACATAGTTCCCAAGAAGGAAAATGCTTACTGTGATTTTGGTGACAGCTGAAGCTGACTTGGGGGAGGGAAGGATGCAGCAAATAGCGCTCTTGTCTGCTTGTGAGGCTGTGTTCATTTTAAGGGAATTTAAGTCAAAGTTTTTTGCAGCTGAAAGCCAGAATAGTGTCAAAGTGACATTGACTAGTATAAATAGTGAAGGGAGAATTAGATCTTTAAAATATATTCAGTCTTTTGATAAGTCATCCAAAACTCTGCTGGTAAGACAGGGAAAGAAATCTGGGCTTAACCTGATAAATGTCCTTCTAACGGTGGAAAAGTCAGAAAACCGGAGAATTTAATTCATGATGCCCAGAGAGACCACGCGGTGGCTGAAGGCAGACTGGGGAAGAGTGTTTAATGCGAGTTGAAATAGAGGGGGAAGAGAGAACTGAAAACTCTGCAGCCTTATGGGCTTTTAGGAGCAAAAGATATTTGATGTAATGCAGATTAGGGTGATGTTAGCTGCTTTTCCATAGAATATACCCTTATCTGATGAAACTATCCTGCTTGGAGATTCTCTCTCCTTGTATTGTCTTCCTTCATCCCTTTTGAGCTCCCTTATGTCATTGTGGGTGGAACTATTTGGGGTCTGATCTATTTCCACTGAAACCAAAAGCAAAACTGTATAGATTTGAAGAGAACCTGCCCAAGGACTTCAGGTGGAATCTTCACCATCTCTCTGACCGGTCTAGTGAGAAGCATGGGTTGAATATTTATGCCAGATCCAATAAATGCTTGATTATTGGAGAGAAGGGTTGAAGAGAAGATTCTACTTGAGTAAGCGAATGTATGAAAATCCTCAGATTGTTTATCTTTTGACTGAGCTGTAGCAGTTAATTTTCCAGAGGCAGGTTACCTTGAGATGGGTCTTAGTGAAGAGTACAGGAATGATTAATTTCTGAGGTATATAGTGTAGAGATCCTTGTCTTAATAATCAAAAGTGTTTCTTTTGGCTGAAAATGATGTTCAGGAAGGCGTAAAATTGTTAATGGGCAGCAGCTGGCCGGTATGTCTGCCCTTACGCAAAGCACGTACATCCCTGTGAGTTGAGTCCAGCATCCTCGCGCAGCGCTCCGAGGCGGCGCTGGGAAACTCTGCGCTGCAGCCAAGTTTTGCTTTATGTCCTTTGAGACGTCAGCGCGTGGATGCCCACATTGCACAGATGTCCCCAGGGTGTGCGTGGGTTATCGGTGAGATAACCTCGGCCGAGCCCTGGCACTAAAGGTGTTGTGTCGGGGTGTGGCTGTATGGTCACAACCGCTTCTGATCGCATCTCGGCTTTGCAGCTTCAAGTGGAAACTGGCCAGAAAGTACCAGTTCTCACCGAGCCTGCACATTCTGCAGCGCAAGCTTGCGTTAATCTCTGTGCTCGAGCTTGCTGGCTCTAAGCAGAGAGGAAGATGCACCAGCAGATGTATTGACAGATTCTCTCGTGTATCCATTTTGTTTATGAAGGATGATGAGTTGAAATCAATATGCAGATCAGGAGCGCTCTGAGTATCTAAAGAAAATCCTCTGACTGTGCTGTTTCTGCATCATCCCAGCAGTTGTGTTTATTTAAAAAAATAAAAGAAGGGAAGCAAATACCATATTCAGATTTGAAAGGAATTTGGGGAGGGAGCTCTAGAGAGAAAGGGCTGAAAAGAGAACTCTCAGTTTATTTGATGGGCAATTTTGGTCTGTCCTGAATGATTTAAGTGTTAAGCTCTCAAGCAATGCATCAGCTCATCACCTCCGAAGTGCTTCGGTTCTACTGGGTGCTTTGAAGTCCTATAGAGGCGCATACTGTTCAGCTATGTTCTTAAGAGCTTATGGTGAACCACAAAGAATGAGGAAAGGGAAACTTTCTGACAGTGCTATTTGTATTTATAAAATAACTGTCTAAGAAAATAACCTTGAAATTAATTTGAGCTACTCCAATGATTCTAGTTTGTCTACTAATTCTTCTGTATGTAGCCAGAACATAACTCTACCAATAAAATTTCTTTTTTTTTAATTAGTATTTTGAGGTTTATGTTGGTGAATTATGTTTCTAGGTAACTGAGGTTATTTCTGGGAAATGCTGCCAGTGTGCTTATTAACATGTGACTAGACCCAGGTCGAGTCCCTTTTGGAAACTGGGCTGTTCTTGTGTATCCTCAGTGAGGGGCAATGACTGTGCGAGTCCTCCCAGTTCGCTGCCCACGCTGGGCCTGGAAATAACTCTGTCAATAGGAGAAATGTCACAGCAGGAATGACTCGCTGGATGTGCCCAATTCCGTTTATCTAAATGAGCTGTGATCTTGGATTTAACATGCTGTTTCATAGCTAAGATAAGAGGCATATGAATTAAGATTACTGTTGGAAAAAAATAGAGGGGTGCTGATATAAATACTTCTGTGAGAAGTTTAGTGGAGCATTAGCAAGTCTTTTTATATTTATGAACAGCAGTGGTCAAAGTAGTATCCTGTGAAAGATGCTTTCCACATGATATGAACTCCAGTCATTAAAAAAGCATGAATTGGATTAAGAGTTGTAGGGTTGGGTTTTTTTGTTTTGTTTTTTTTTTTTTTTTTAATTTGCCTTTGAGTCTTCAGATGTCAGTGCAAGCTTTAATCAGCAGCTGTGCTGGTGAGAAACTACCGTGTGGAATGGAAGCGGCAGAGATGTTCCTGTGTGAGTGCTTCAGGGGCTCCCCAGCACCCCAGGAGGGCACTGCCCTGCAGGTGCTGGCCTTTCGAAGATTTAGGAGCACTCTTGTCCCTTTTGTGGTCACATCAGCAGCAGCCGAGGGTGTCCCTGCGGTTTGCGGAGCTGAGGAGATGCTCGGTGGAGGTGGGTGCCAAAGAGCTCCTGCCTGTGCCTGAGACTCCTGGATGAGAAAATGCAGCACCCAGGCTCTGGCAGAAATAACAAAGTTCGATACCAATGATTGACCGCTGACTATTGACCGTGCGATCTCTTAGGCGGTTATTTGATGCCGTTCTTTCAGGTGGACTTTTAAAATGCTCCTTCCTCTCGCTTCTGATCATTTCCTCTGTGAGTGGAGCAAATTTCTTGAGCAATTTCTCTTTTGTTTCAAGTCAACCTTTTGGTCTGTGCTCTCCGTTGTGTTTAGAACCCTACTGCGTTTCCTGGGGCTCGGGGAAGAGGGTCTGAGGGCGGTAACAGCAATGACAAACGTTAACACCTCAAAGTTTTCTGTCCGTATGCTTAACGTGCAAAATGTCACCTGTCGTAATTGATTTTGCTGGTTTGTGTCAGAGGCAGCGACGAGCAGTTCTGTCCCTCCCTGTGTTCTGAGGACGCGGATGCTCCATTTTGGGCTGGTACCAGGGGTCTCGCTGTGAGGAGCCAGAAGCAGCAGGAGATGGAGAGTGTCCCCTTGGCAAGGTCCTGGTGGGCAGAGCACTCCTGTTCTGCAGAGCTCAGCTTGGATAAGCTGGAGGGAAGGGGCTGTCCCAGCGCTCTGGCTGTGCCAAGGGACTGCTCTGTGCTCAGGACTGGGCGGGTGGCTGTTTCTTTGCAGGTCATGGTCAAGGCCAAAGGCGGGAAGTTCAGGAGGTGAGATGGCAGGAAGCAGTTTCATGATCCTGAGCTGCTGCTGCTGGAAAACTGCCCCTGTTTTGAGATCTGAGCTTGTTCTGTGTTCGTGAGGATTGTATTTAATTTCGTGGTGTGTTCCGTGCAGTACCTGCCATTTCTCTAGACAGCTGTACTTAGTTTTATTGTTATCACCATGGCTGTTCACTAGTGATAAAGGCCAAGCCAAAGAGGACGAGGATCCTGATACTTGGGAAGTGGGCTTTAATTTGGGTTTGTCTGTTGTAACAGAATCAAGACAGTATGTGGATCTGCTTCCTTCAAGACTTAAATTATGCTTTTATTGACTCCTCAGGCTTTGTACAATCATGGTGGAAGAATGTAGCAAAACCATTGGGAAAACTTCCCCACTTTTTAGTGTTAAGAGCTGCCTCTTATAAATTGAAATAGCTCCCTGTGCCATTCCCTTTCCATTATTTTAAATATGAGCTAGTCTGTATGATGAATAAATATGTTAACTTAATAGTACAGTTGCTTTAAATCAAGTGGCTTTATTGCAGCTGGTAGTTCTGGGTATTCTGCCCAGCAGAGACCTGTTGATGTTGCATCTTCTGTGCTGTAACCACCTGGCACTGGCCTCCTCTCGCAGAAAAACAGGATTTGGGTAACTTACCTTACGCTAGCAGCCTTTCAGAATTCTGCCTGCCATGCTAATTTAAAGGAAAGCAGCAATTCTGTAGCTCCTTTCATGAATTCCATCACGTGTACCCTGGCTGTGCCACCCACCAGCCTTCCTCGCCTGCAGAGTCTGCCTCTGCTGTAGCAAAGCCCAGCCTAAGAGCGGAGCTCGGGTGAGCGCAGGCTGCCAGCTGGTTTTAGCAGCCGAGGTGTCGCCTGGGCTCTTCTCAGCTAACCCCGCAGCTAATGGATGCTGCTTCCTGACGTAAAAGCAGATGAGAAACTCTGGCCAGGGGCTAAGCTACATCGAGCTGCGCTTTCAGAGGTTAAGCTGATTGCAGATATCTCATAAATAAATCTTTCTGTATTAAGAAATAAATGCTTGCACTAGTTGCTTTATTATAGGGCATGGAAGCTTTCGGAAAGAGAAATTTCCCGAATGAGCCATTTCTGCAGTCTCTGCTGGCTTTTAAAGATTGGTGTCATTAATTGAGTTCTGCCTTCTCCATTAGATTGCAGCGTGTGCTCTTCGCTTGCATATATGGTTGATGCACTTGAAAGACTGCAGAAAAAGATAAAATATCCAGAGCTACGTGCATTCCTGCTGCGGCAACCGGGTTACTGGGTGGTTTTGGGGAGACTGGGCGGCCTTTTAACGTGACTGTCCTGCACTTGGGTCTTTGAGAATGGGAAGGTTTCCCCGCTGACACTGATGTAGCCGTTGTTGGTGGCTGCAGAGACCTGGCTGGGTGTCTGCTGCTGACTCATTCTTCCTGCAAAATTTCTCCTAAAAGAAAAAAATTCCATTGTCTATATGTTACAAGTAGTCAGATTCCTCTTTCCACAGGGAATGATACTTGTTGGAAACCGATCTCACCTAATCCAAAGCATTGCAAGTGTAATAATTAAGATCTACTTAATTTCCACACTTGATGGGTGGGGAGACAATAGCTTGTTCTTTGAAACCGTGCTTTGTCTCTTGAAAATAATCTTACCAATGTTACATAAATGCCGTATTGCAGCCCGCCCTTATTAGCCACTGATTAGAGGGTCCTTTGTGAAGTGTTGTCTGTTTCTGACATAATTTAATTAATATGGAACCAGTAAAATTCCTATGGAAACAAAACAGGAGCAAATTGAATACCACATAAATGTGTGTTCTGGGCTATGAAAGTGAACACAAACCTAATTTCTTAATGGGACCACTAGAAGCACAAACAAATCTACAGAGACATGGTTGTATGCCTCAGCTAGAAATGTATGTTTGTGGATATAATTAAACTTTAGTTAATAACATATTGTCCTCAGTCTTGGCGAAGAACCATGTTTGGGCTGTGGCTATGTGTCCAAAGCATTTTGACTAGATTAACTTCTCCATGCAGCATGGTCTGGAGCTTTCAAAGCACTTGCAGCTCTTGGGCAGCTGCTGTGTGTTGCAGCTCATTCCTCGCGTAGCTCGGGGAGCACGATGAGCCCTTTCCTGCAGACGGACGGATGATGGAGAAATGGGCGACTGTCCCTGTCCCCGACCTGCCATGGGAGGTGGTGGGCGAGCTGGAGAGACACAATTCAACAGCAATGCGCGAGGAAGGGCGAAGGTGATGCTTCATGATTCACTTTTTGCATTGCAAATCCTGTTTCGTAAGTAAGCTGCTTCCACCGATGCATTAAATGATTTATTATCTTTCAGAGCTTTTCTTCACCCTGGAAAAAAAACAAAAGATGATCAGTGGGGTTTTTTTAAAGCTCTGTGCTGAACATTACATGATTAAGTTGTAATTTTGAAGTGACGCATTTGGGCATATAATTTTCAAGACCATGTTTGGTTTCAGGGATCATAAATACTGATTCCAACCATAATGAAGTGCTGTGCTACTTACCATGTTCCTATCATTGTGTGTGTCTTTTGTTTAAATTATTAAATCACAGTGGCTATGGCCATAATAATGTGGTTGTTTTATGTCTTGGAACAGGGGAAAATAATTTTATTTAGTTGGAATAATGTAATTGTAACATGCCTCTGGGTTGGAGTTAAAGGGGGAGGTGGTGCAGGTGGCTGGCAAGACAATGTTCTTCTCTTGATGATTTTCTGCAGCAAATTCCACCACCGTGAAGTGGCAGCATATTTGTTTTTAATGGAACAACTTGTGAGTAAACACGGGGATGTTTATGATGACAAGGGAAGCAGTAGGAAAACAGAGGCTATAAAATCCCACTCGTTAAGGGTAGCGAGTGGGTAATTGGCTCAGTCATGTGCATCTTGGGGAAGGAGGTCTAGGATCTGAGAAGCTCGAGTCATCTTGGGCAAAGCACTGAACTCTGACGACCATCTGTGGGGTGAGCTGCTGTCTGCCCTGGGGCTTTGGGAGGCAAAGTGCTGGGGAAGGACTCTGAGATTCTCTGGCGTAAAACGCTTTACAGATCAAGTATTTATTTCTCCTTTTGAAGACAAAAGATGCGTGATGGTTTCTTGAATCAGGATGACTGTACCAATTCGGATATAGTTTGATAAATGAAGTATAAAGGCCCGTTGAATGACCTCCTCTTAAATACAGGCGTGCCTGAACCATTTGTGCTTTAGATCTTGCTCCACATCTTTGTATTTCCTGCTCATGCTGTTCATTAAAGGAGTCTCCTGTGCCCTGTTGGTTTTGGGCTGATAATGGATAGCTAAGTGGTGCATGCTGAAAAGAGTATTTCTGTATAAATAAAGCAGCGTGCTTCTCTTTGTGTAGTGTGTCTTGCGGATATGGGACAGAAACCCTTCTGTTTTCCCCTCTTGTTTTGTTTGTGCCTTGGCCCTGAAATGTATTAGTGCTCTTTACGTATCTCCTTGAAGTCCAGTTTGTTGGGGCATCCCATCCTCCCTGGGAAACCTCAGGCTTCTGTGGCTGCAGCACAGGCTGTGGTTTCTTTCCAAATGAGTCATGAGGGTTTTACAAGCTGTAAAACTTCTTTGGAGAGCTCAAGGGTGTGACCCAGCTTACAGGCGTGGATGATTTTTTTTAAACTTTTTTTTTTTCTTTCCCTGATTCAGGGCTGAATATACCCTGAATATCTGTTTGATACTTTTGACTGCTAGCAGGAATTTCCCCCCCTCCGTTCAGACGGGATGCAGCACAATCCTCTTGCTGCGGCTGCCCCAAAGCTTTGCTGTGACTCCCTTAAGGGCGAGGTGTAGGAAGCGATAAAACTTTGTTACTGTTAGTTCCTTAAGTTTATGTAATTTTCTTTATGAGGAATGAGCTTATGCATTTGGAGGACAGAAGTTTACCGTCTCTGGCTGGGCTGCAGCACCGTGGTACGTGATGTGTGGTCTTGCTGTCACCACCTGGACCGCGCGAGCAGCCCTGGGGAGGGCTGGCACGTCCCCTGGTCTGTGGGATGTGTACTGGGCTGGGAAAAGCTGGAAATCCAGGGTGTTCCCGGTAGTTCCGAGCTCTGGGTAGGAGCCCGTTGAGCGTGCTCCTTGTGCGGTGTCACCGGTAGATTTTCCTCTCTCTGACTCGACTCGAAAGCGATTTGGCTGCCCCAAGGAGAGACGTTCTCCGGAGTAGGGCACTGGCCAAGAAATCTGGAGCTGGCAGTGACATGGAGCTGGCAGAGGACAAACCAAGCAGGTGGGAACTGTCAGGAGCTCTGGGAAATTAGAGGGGATTTTTTTGTTGTTTGTTTTTTTCTTTTTTTTCCCTGGCATATGCCAAGAGTAGGTGGTTCAGAAGGGGAATACCTGGCACAGCGTGATGGCAGCTTACCCAGCTGCTTTTGCCAGGAGCCTTTGGACCTATTCTTCTTGGTGTAAATAAAGTCAAATAAATAAACCACTTGTTACTATAAATAAAACTAAGTGAGTGTGATTACCTTGAGTCCCTGGATGCACCTTACACGGTCTGCATTTCTTCCTTTCTCTGGCTGCAGGCAATTAATGGACAAAGGGGGGACCATCGGTGTGCACAGACTTCAACCAGGCAGCGTGAAGGCTCATAATAACTTTCTCCTAAGATAAAAGAGATATTTTTTTACGGTTTGAATTTTTTATTTGCCTTTCCTCCTGGTGGGAGAGAATTACTGGTGATGATAGTTGGTAGACTGGCTCCTGTTGGGAAGCACTGAATGGAGGAAGGATTTATTGAAGGAAATGTGTGGCTAATTCCTTGATAAGCACTTTTTTTCCCCGTATTTAAAGAGCTTGTTTATAACTAAGAGACCATTAGCACCCAGGAGGTAATTTTGTTGTAGCAGTACCTTATTGAATGGAAGCTTGGTAGTCTGTTGCTGGATGGAGGCCTTGGGAACAGCTCCCAGATAATCCTGTACCTAAGTTGTTAGGGTTTTTTGTGGGTTTTTTGGGTTTTTTTCTCCTTTTCTTTAAATGGAGGTTGGTGCAGCTCCTTCCCGTGTAGTCTAAAGAACAGCTTGGTGAGGTACATGTCAGCATTTGAATTATGCTTTTCATTTATTGTAGCCAATTCTAGTATTCTTCTCTCACCCCCAGGGTTTCTAGAAGGTTTCTCGACAAATCTTCCCCCTCACCCCCTGCAACCCAGAGACAAAAACCCAAGAGCTCCTTTGCATGCTGCCTGGCTGCTTTGCTTCTCTCTGATACTATTAGAGAAATTCTGTGATTTTTTTTTTGCAAAGGTTATTAAAACGGGGGTGGCAGAACTATGCCATAAAGAGTCCTGGTCAGGTTAGTGCCCACAGCTCTCTCTGTACTACAGAGCAGTCAGAACTCATCAGTGTAAAACCTTCCCCTGCAAGGGAGTAAACAACACAGATTAACTGGTACAGGATGCTGAGCACTCTGCATCCCTTACATGAAGTGGATTTTGTTACTTCTGGCTCGAATACTGACCTATACTAATAATCCTATTTTTAAACAAACTGCCAGGTTTTTCCCCACGGTAGCAGTTAAGAGATAGGAGGTAGAAGTGCATGGCAAAAATAGAGTATGGCGAAGACAAAGGATCATTGCTAGAGCAGAGCACCTGTTTGGTTTAAAATAATCTTTCATGTGCTCAAAGAAAGGGTAATATGTTCCAAATTATCTCCACCCTGAAACCTTTTGAGCTGTTGCTGCAGGACGGCGAATGCAAAACCTCTTTTGGTGGAAAAAACGGTGGGGAAGGTCGTGTGTATTTTGCATCTTCCCCCTTCTGTCCTCCAGATAAAGCATGTTTGGGCTGCAGTGCTCTGAGCTACCCAGGTGCAGAGGATTTTATGGATTCTCCATATTGCCAGCCCTAATTTTAGCTCCGCTCGGCACGGTTCGTGCCAATACTCCCCCACTCACATTTGCACTTTGGGTAGCGGTTATTACGCAGCGTGAGCTCCGCACACGTGCCGCTCCTCCCGCAGCTCAGCTGGCAGCAGCTATTTGTATTCCCCACAATAAAATCGTGGGGTTTGCGTGGGGCCGGGGCCGGTGGGAGGACGCGAACGTGTCCCCGCGGAGCACGGCTGTGTCGGAGGCAATTGGATGGGAGGAAAAGGGGGGAGAGCTCTGTAATTCCTTCTGCTTTTCACTGAAGTGGAGAAATGGCTCTGCATCGCGGGTTGTGTTCTCTCGCACACTTTTGCTCTGAAAGGACTCCCAGTCCAATTTGTCAAGGCAGAGACTTGACGTGGGTCCAAATGCACTTGACAATAGTCTCTCCGCTGTCAGAACCTCTCCTCGTTCTGTGATAAAAACAAAGCTCCCCAGTAACGCTCTTTCCTTCCTTCCTGCGGCACTTAAGAAGGACTCGGCATCCCGGAGTTGTTCTGGGGAGGAAGTTTTTGGCTGTATTCAAACCATTTTTCCATTTGAAAATTTGACAGAGCGGTGCATTCGAAACAAGATAGCCACAGAGAAATGATTTGGATTAATGCTGTCTTTAATTGGATCGCACAAGATTTTATTTACTGATAGCGTCCAAAGGGAGCTGTCGAAATATTGCAGAAAGAGTGAATGCGTCCATTGTGGTAATGTGCTTTTGATAAATGCATTATGGCATAGTTATGAAGTCAGGAAGAAGCCTTAATTACTGTTATGAAGCCATTAGAGTCTAAAGCAGCAATCTGAGCTCTTGTTCCAATTGTGTTTTATATTTCTTCACCGAACACTTCAGCACAAAAAAAAAGCTTGTTTTAGAAGTTCATTTATGCTTTTTATTTCCTTTGCCTTTTTAAAATGGTGCAGAAGCGACAGTGAGTACTTGAATATGATAGCAGTGAGCTCCATGGTTTCACATAAATAAAAATACAGCCTTTACACCGAGCGTGTACTGCTCCCATTGGCAGGGAAGCCAATGCCGTATGATCTGCTGACTGTTTTCTCCTGTTACCTGTGCCCATATAGCATAAGAAATTGCTGAACTTGATTCTCCCATCTTAAAAAAAAAAAAAAAAAAGGAGGAAAAAAAAGAGAGGGGCAGGGCAGGCAAGAGAGAGCGAGGGCGGAATTGGTCTCTGGGGCTAGGCAAGGAGAAAGACTGGTCTTGGAAAGCTTTTTATTAATGAAAATTGCTTTGGGAGATCAGCCTGTGTTTATAACCTACACAGGGGGTCAACAAATGGTCTGTCCCTGGAAGCCTGAGCTGTCGCCGCAGACGGAGCCCGCGCCAGCTTGCTGGGCAAGCAACCGCAATGCAAGTTGTTTGGAGCTGTCTATTCTTACACCAGAAATGTGTGCAAAGGCGGAGTTTCGTTTTCATGTGTTTATTGTATTTTTATTTTTTAAATTATTCGGAGAAAGACTGTTCAATGCTCGGTCACCTGTTTTTTAGTGCTCAGTAAATGTTCTTTAACTCTCCGGTAGTGCATTATTTATAGCAGATGTTAATTTAATAGAGTGAACTTTGTTCCCCCTCAGGATACAAGCATCTTAATTTAAAAACAAAAACTGACAAAAACATAGGTGTAAATCAAAGGTTAACAGACATAACAACATGGAGGTATTGTTTGCTCGGTTGTTAAATTGCTACTGTGCTGCTTTCTTACACGGAATATTTCTGCAGTGACAGGAGGGTTAAGTACAAGTTGTACTGTTATGAGAAAGGAGGAATGAACCTTAGTTTTTAGTGTTTTTCTAAAACCTATTGCTTAAAATAATTGCAGGTGCAGCGCGGTAGCATGGATGCTTTTGAGGGCAGCAGCGGGAAGCGCCATCAGCAATGGTCATTTTATATGGGGTTCCAGCTGGATTTCGTCCTCAGTTCGGGTTCCGGCTCTCGGCCGTTTCTCAACAGCAGTGAGGCCCTTTGCTCACAAGATTTTGGTGACGAAAACATCAGTTGAAGGAGCCGTGCCCAAGAATGGGCAGGTTTGTGGCGTCCCACCCCTCCCAGGGCAGTCAGGCCTCTGCGGGTGTCTGGGCCTCAGGCCGTGGTGTTCATGCCGCGTCTGGGGTTCAGCCTCTTCGGTCGTCTCTCAGATCATTTTAGAGATCTCAAGAATGTCTGCTCAGTACGTTGGAGCAGTTTTGTCCTTTTGCAAAAGTGTGTTTATTGTTGCTGTGGGACAAGGTCTATTGTGGTTTCTGAAGGCTGTGCTCGTAGACTGTTTTTCTGGTTTGATTCAGATATCGGCAGTTTAAAAAACAACAACAAAAAAATTAAACACACGCGCACTCCCAAACACTTAACTATTCCAAGGCTGCGTGGTTTTTTTCCTCTGTGTGCTTTCAGCATACTGAGCTGGGGAAGGCGATGATGATAAATATTACCGCCTTGTTTCCGAAAGCTGTTGGGTACGATCTCTCACTGCAGCATCTGAAGTATTACTGGAAATACTCTGAACTGTTATAACAACATCTCTGGTGTAATTTTTCTTTTCCAAAAGTCTTTCCCTTCCCCCTATTTCTGGGTAGCAGACTCTAATTAGCAGCGAGATTCAGGTGTCGGTGAACGTGCCAGGCTCTTGAATCATGCAGCAGATAGCGAGTGCTGAGATGTTCCCCTTCCTTCAGATTAAAACATTAATTCTCGGGGTGCACTGGTAGTGCTGCCGCAGTTTTCATGATGTTTGTGTGTTTCCAAACTTAAAATGCTTCCAGTTATGATGTTTGTCCTGATTGACTGTTTGTTACAGGCTTTGGTGTTCTGAAATTTGGGTTGACTTCTTGAAACCTGGCGTATGGCATTAAAATTCTCAGAGCGCTACGTCTTTGTAGAGTGACAACACTGCAGGTTAAACCTAAGCACTACTACTCCCAAGGAGATAGGCTGAGTATTTTTTCCTCTCCAGGATACTCTACTCTGAATAGTTCTACAATTAAAATTAATATATCTTTATGTGGTTAATCTAATACCTGCTATTTCCTCTTCGTTTCAAATTTGAGTAGTTTGGGCCACTTCATGCTACAGAGATCTAATTGAAATGAAGTTGTTCACAGGTATAAGCTTGTAGATGTATTAGCTGGTTAACCTGTAGCTCTAAAGAACCGCTTGAAGGGTCTGGAGAAATTTAACAAGATGAATTCCCCACTTTCCACATCTAGTCCTGCCCAGGCAGGTTCTGTTGGGTTGTCACTGTTCCAGCCGGTCTCACCAGCCTTCAGCGTAGCTCATTCTAAGCTGCGGATATATTTATTTACTCGAAGGATTTGGAGTCGATGTCTAACTTGCAGTCTGGTGCTGTTCCACGTTTTTCTGGTTTGTTAATATTTTTCACAGAAGGTGCCTGGAGCTCCTGCAGTGGTGTCGCTGGGTTTGAGTTTCCCTGGGCAGGTGTGTGTCTGGGGCTGCCCAGCTCGTCCCTGCCCCAGGGAGGATTTTAGCCAGTTCAGCTCCGTCCCTTGCAGAATTTCCTGGGGCAAACGCCAACAGAAGATGGCACAGAGGACAAAAAGTAAATTGGCCTTCTAAAATCCTTTCAGCTTTAACTATTACAGATATAATTAGAAACACAGGCAAAGATTATTATCCTATAAGTGCCTTTCTAGTCTGTTCTGCTTTTGTAACCTTTCTTTTTTCATCCGTCATTCTGTCTCGCTGCATTGTTTCTCCTTGCAGCCTGGCGTCTCCACCACCATGTCCCATTGCTGCCTTAACGCTTTGCGCCGAGTCTGTTTGCTTTTCCCCGGTATTTACGTCATCGCTGTCGTCTTTTGGCTCTGGATTGGTGTTCCCGTGAAGCCACCATCATTCAAACAAATAGGTAGTTCTCTTTACTGCAAGAAAATGCAGAGCTGCCTTCTGCAGCTGCTCCCTCCCAAGCTGCCCGGGCTGCACATCTTCCCGTTCTGCTATTTGGTAGATTAATTTATTTTTTTTTTTTTTTTCCCCCAATTGCATCAGAAGTGAAAAGTTGAAGCTTTGTGTGAATTGGTCCCTGTAGGTGCCAATGTGGGAAGCAGAGGGGTCCACAGGAGCGGGGGTGCAGCTCCTATGTCAGGCAGGCGCTGCCTGTGGGTCGCCGGGGAGAAGCACCGAATCCTGCGAGAACACACCCCAGTTTGCCCAGGGATTGCCCACATCGTCTTTATGTCCTTTTACACTCAACGGAACTGTCCTCCAATGGACCCTAAAGCTCAAGGAGGGGAATATTGTGGAGTCTTTTGTAGCTCCTTTTGTCCCTGCTTTGTCTGTAATCTGTTGCAGGCAACACTTAGGTCTCTGAGGCTTGTTCTGTTCTGCAAAGCTTTTTTGGCAGAGCCATCTGACTTAGAAGTATCGTCTCCACCAGCACTGCCCAGTCTGGCAGTTACTGTGGTTAGAGTGGGCAGCTCTCAGCCAGCAGGATCCCCTCTGCTGTGGGGTTGCATCTCCCTGCCCTGACCAAAAAAACCAAAAAAAACCCTCACCAAACCCCAGACAAAGAAACCAACCTGAAGCAAACAAGAAAGCCACCCAAAAAAGAGCCCCTGAGCGGGAAGGGGATGTGCCGGTCGAGGTCAGATGGCAAAGCCCTTCCCTGTGTGCACCCTGTGCTACCCAGGAGATGAGTCCCCTGATGGTGTGTGAGGGTTCTGGTCTCCAAAAACCTTTGTTCAGGATCCTACGGCTCTTCCTCCCCAAGGCTATTGCCCACTGTGACTCTTTAGTGTCATTTTATATATGCATTTATGTATGTTTCTGTCAGCGTTCAGTGACTATTGAAGATACTCAGCAGCTCCAAGACCGGGGTGGCTTGGGCACCCAGAAAGGAGCAGCAGCTGCTTGTAAAACAAACTCCCCTAAGACACTCACGCTTGTTATTTCTCAGATAGAACTGAGATGTTCAGCCCGGCCCAAAGGGAGATCGATGGTGTGTCTGGGCTCCCTGTTGCTTTCCGTGTACACGAGTGTGTTTATTTTATTTAAGGAGTTGGTACATAATCAGTCTTAAAATTAACTGACTGCCTGTTGACTTGTCACCCTGTGAATGAAAACACATTGCTTGTAATTTGTTTGACATTATTCTGTCCTGTTGTCAGGCTTCTAATTACATTTAGAACATAACCCAGATGTCTGTCTGTCTCCTTCTGTCTCTTTTTTCATTGTTGTTGTTATTATTTATCTTTTAGTTGTAAAACATAGAAGGAAATATTTCTCTGAAGTGATGGAAGTCTGTTTGCTCCTCTGTCTTTTTGGGAGATGAGTAGGTGGTTGCGGGTTCCTCTCTTAAAAAACTGTGTTCCTTTTAAAAGAAGGTGTCGGTTTGGGCATCCAAAATCACGAATCCCTTGTGACTTTGGGTCGACCTTCTGTGTGCTTCAGGGGTATTGAAATGTGTCTCTATTTGCATGAAAATGTTTCTCTAGATACCGCTTTCTAAAAATGATCGCATCCCCCACCTTATTTATTTTTAAAGAAGAGGTAAATTGCTTGTGCTTTCAGAAGATTAAAATGTTCATGTATTTAAATATAAAAATGGAGAGGCGAGGCAGGAGGGGTTGCTCTTTCGAAATGCGCCCAAACAAGCAGTCTTTTACTGAATCCATTGGATGAGCACGTAATATTCCCTGCCAACATTGGCTTTGGTAACTACCAAAGGAAAACTCAAGCTGCTCAGTGCGAGGCTTTATTGCTCAAAACGTATCTTGTAACTTGAATTTTCCTAGATCCGCAAGCTTTTAAGCACCAGAAACACAGTTTTCCAGTAGTATCCTGGATCACTGACGTCCTCGAGCCCTGTTTTCCAAAAACATGAAACCACTTAAACATCAAAAGGCTGCTGCTTTATTAATGCAACTTTTGAACGCTGTACCTCTGATCCCCCTTGGAGAAAGCCTTGTTGGCCACCAAACAAGCTCCATTCCCCTTGTGGTGGTTCTTTTTTAGCAGATCTAAATTTGCAAGGCAGTGGGAGTGTGTGGAAACTGTTTTTAGGGACAAGAAACTTGACTCCTGTTCCCTGCTGACTGGGGTTTTTTGGTATTGTTGATCGACAGCTTTCCTAGGTCTGAGTTGTGAAAGATTACTATTATGTTTAAATGCTGTTTCCTTTAGAGAAAAGAGTCTGATCTGGCTGGTTCCAGCAGGGAACGGATTTTTCAGTTCTGCAAAGCTTTACTCAAGCAGAGCTCGTGGTAGGGGAGAAAGAGAAACTAAAGGAAGAACACAGTGGGTCACAATAGGAAAGAAATACTGGAAAGAACAAAAGAAAGCAAGCATGTGTTCAATACAAGTGCTGTATGTGACGCTTGGGTATAGAACCTGCAAATTATTGTGTGGTCCCTGCCATTAGATACATATACATCCCTGATTTTCCCCTCTGCATCCCAGCCAACAGGATCTTAATGAAAGGCAAACTGTGCAAACAAATCCCCTGAACCACTTGTGCCTCAGCATGATTCAAGCTCCGGTTTGTGTTGCCTCTGTTGTTCCATGTCGATGTGATGGTGTTTTTTGATCCGCTGCTGGTGTTACTGGGGGTCCGGGCATGTTAGACCTGATACAAAGGGATTCTGGCTGAGTGACGGAACATGGAACATCGTTTGCTGAATCTGGAGTAAAACTGCACCAGGGACAGAAACTGAACCCTGGCTTTTCGTGATGAAGGAGCCGCTTCCCCAGAGGGACAGGACTGACTGGTAGAGCTGGGTTCGGCTTAAATACTGCTGAGGTTTGTGTACCCAGTGTCTCATCACAGTGCTGGTGGTTGGGAGAGGGGCTGGAGGGAGGGATGTTGTCATCTGAAGTTCCTCTCTGATCCCTTCCTGCTTTTGTTGGCAGCTGACAAAGGGGGAAAAGGCATTTGTGGCTCTGGGCTGCTGAGCCCAAGCCTGGCTGCTGGTTCCATCAAGGGTCTCTTGGCCCCAGCTGCCTTTGAAGATATTGGCCTTTATAGGAGCTGACAAATGAGAGTTAACTGATGACTCACCAGCACAATAGTGTTAGAAATGCTAGTTTTATTTTGCCGTTCCTGCATGTTCTTCAACCTGTAACTATTTTATGTGGTTTTTAGTCTGCAGAGAGGTTATCATGTCCATGTACAGCAAAGGATGAAAACTGGGAGTAGGTGCTTTGGGAAATGTCTGTGGTGCAGTATAATTGCGGGGGGATTGGTTTGCTTCACGTACAAGAAGCGAGCAGGGGATTGCAAAACCTAGTTGTGAGAAGCTGCTTTTGGTCCAAGTGGTTGGTGGAGCAAAAAAGGGTTTCTCAAAAGGTCTGGTGTTTAGTGTTCTCTCTTATTTTTTTTCCCGCTAAAGCGGCAAAAAATAGGACTGTGCTACCTACCTACTACATGTGTAACCTCAAGTTCAGCAAAGCTGACCCCCCCCAAAAAAAACCCCAAAACAAAACAACAAACATTTAAAAAACCAATGAAGCGTTGAAGAAATGTCCATGTCATTTAAATAAGTAGCACACGTGCTCAGGTTTTCTGTCTGTACCTGCTTTCCAATTTCCCTTCTCTCAATACATCTGACTAACGCCGGAATCTTTCTCTGTTTGAGCTCTGCTATTCATGAATAGAGCAAGCCTTATCTGAAGGCTCATGAACGCTTACAAGTAGGAGGCATGCTCAGATGAACAATGTGTGTAAATAGCAAAGAGTTGAAGGACCGAGTCCTAGGAATAACAATTGAGAAGAGATGACCCTGTTGAATATGTGATGAAGCACACTCTTTCCTGCTTGTCAGCTCTCTGCTTGCTGGCCCCGGTGAGGGTAAGAGTGGGTTTCTGTTACAGGACTTGCTGTGCAGAACGAGGTTCAGCTGGGCACGCAGAGGTGATCTCCTCCCCGCAAATCCTGTTGATTTTTACCAGGCTGAAGCGGTGCCGTTGGTAGGGTAATCTTTTGAAATGGTGCTGAGGGCACCTGCAATAGAAATGATGATTTATTTTCCTTTATGAGCAGTGCTGCTGACTGAGTTATGCTGCTGCTGCCCTGCTTTCTTCTCTACAACAGGCTGTGGTTTTTTTGTGTTTTTTTTTTTTTTTTTCAGGAGTAATCCTTAGTGCACTCACTTGCAAAAAGCTCATAGGACAGGCTCCGTCTTTGACATGATTATCTCTAATGCTCTTCTTCCTCTTATTGCAGCCCTCTCGTGTCTTTGCTAAACCAGATGTTCACATCACACTCCCTGTTCCTCTGTATCCCTGAGCTATAAGGGAGAAAACAAGTGCTTGTTAACCCATGGAGTGCTCCTCTGAAATCCGAGTGCTGCCTTCCCAGGAGGAAAGAGCAAAGCTGCACCTACATGGCTGCATGACAAAGGCTTCTTCTTCAAGTGCTTTCCAGTCCTTCAATGGAAATATCCTGGGAGTACACTGTTGTCGCTTATTTAATTACTGTTACCAGGTAGTTTGTTTAGGGCAGCGTTTTAAATGTAACCGGCATAAAGAGATTGGGTAAACTCATTACCTGTTCTGCTTGAGACAGTTCCTGGGTCTCCCTGGTCTTACCTGAGGAAAATTATCCACTTAGAGCATCTTGACAGAAGGGCTGGAGAGAGCCTGCTGGGGCCAGGGCAATTCAAAATACGTGGTGCTAATGCTGATGTGCTCGTTTTCTGCTGGGTGTCTGGAGCTTCCGTTAATATAAAAGACTTGATACGCTGGTTTCAATGCAGAATAAGCATAAAAGTGCCCTTAGCTGCGTTTCTAGGAGGCAGCTAACACACATACGTTATCTCTGTAACATTTCAGTGGTGATAAGGCATCTGTAGCTCTTTCCCTGACACGGTTTAGTAAATCCAGCAGCAGCCCTTTGCCTTTGACTCTCAGAGAACCTGTGGAGCTGCTTTTTGACTTCGCTGCAGAAAGTGGTGCGTAATGAGCACCAGAAAACCCGAGTATTTATATATGAAGCACAAACTCTTTTCAATCTTGTTGGGCTCTGGCTGCTCAGGCTCAGACTTCCTTGGTCATCCCTGTGCTAGGCATGTGCTTCCCATCACGAATAGAGGCCAAAATGTGTCGGCTGTTTTGTTCTGCCCTTTCACATCACTCGCTCATCTCCTTGTCCAGGGGAACAGTACCCTGACACCTCTTGTCAAAAATGGTCCCTTTTCCCCTTGCCCTAACCTGGCTCCTGTGATGTTTTCCCAATGGCAGCCCTGCGCCTGTGGAGATGTGTGTTTTCTGGGAACACAGCTGCTGCTCTTGACCCATCTGCCAGAAATCCTGCTCTTCAGACACAGCTTGCTTCCTCCTGATGTCTGTCTCCCTGTTCCATTGGAAACAAACATTTTAACATAGCTTTGCTTAAAGCAAAAGAACAACTAGCTCTCCTTTTGAGGACATGGGTCAGAGCATGAATGAATTCAAGAACGGGCTGAATCTGCTGTCAAATGGGTGTTTTAATTTGGACAACTGTATAAAGTATTTGTCACTGTGGAAAATCTCTTCTTCCACTGCATAAAAAATTCCCTAAGCAAGTGTGTCTGGGCAGTGCCAAAGCTGGTTAGTGTAGGGTGAAGCTTCTTAGAGCCTCTGTCCTTTTTGCTCAAAAGAAAACTGAGTCTGTGCTTCATCTTTAATTGAGTCGAGTATTGCTCTGGTGCAAGGGCTTTCTCAGCAGCACAACCAACACTGGTAAAGGAGTAAGAATAGCAATGCATTTTACTGCTTAAAGGAAACAAGGGCGGGGTGGGGGAAAGCAAAACAAACAAAAAAGCAGCACAAACAACAAACACAACAAACCCAGGAAAACTCCAATCACGAAATACAAACTGAAGAGCAAGCTGCTTTTAAAACACCTTCCTCTTACCTCTGCTAAAGGGGCACGTAACTGAATTCCGAAGGGGCTGGATCGTGCAGTCAGGAGCCTTTCCACATCATGGTCTTGGTGCCAAGGGCGTGCTCACGAGATGTCCTCTAATTCTGTTACAAGTGCTCTTCCAGGAACCGTATCATTAGAGAGTTCAAAATTCTGGAAGCTGAGTGGATGCAGTAATACAGCTAGTGTTCTTTTTCCTTCTTCATGCTAAAAACATCTCTGGAATGAGATGTCCTGCTCTGGCAGCTGGGGACAGTGGCCCCTGACTGGCTCCTCTCCCCTTCCGGTGCCTTTTTGCACTGGTTTTGGGTGCTGGATGGAGCCACCGCTGTCCTGCTGCATCTCCCTTCTCTTTGGGACCTGCTTCGATTGCATCTTTTTCACCGGGACATCAGTGAACTTTTCATCCTAGAAGTTAAATTTTTGACTTAATGTGGGTCCTGTTGGACAGACAAAGCTGCTTTGGTCCGTAGGTGGTGTTGCCTGTGCTGCCTGGAGCTTAGCAAAGAACATCTTATCGTGGTTGGGCTTTGTGCCCTGCGGACCTGTGCTTTGGTGGGAAATACAGACACACACAGGAGGAAAACGAGCTGCAGCCTTTGGGCCCTCAGTCGGCACCTCAGCTGTGCTGTGGCTTTTTTTATTTTTGTGTTTTGTGGTCTGGACAGTCTGCTTAGCTGCCTCTGCCGTCCGGGAAGTGTGTGGTATTTTGAAGAAGAGCATGCTTGAAACTGGAGTAACAGTTTCCTAAATTCCTCCCGTAGAGCAGCTCTGGCCGCAAAAGAGCAGCGCTGCAGGACGGTACCGACTCCGGGGAGCAGCCCTCGTTCCCTTTCCGTGGTGCTTGCTGCTGTATGATCATGTATCTGATGCTGCCGTGTCCAGAAGGTATCTGGGCCTTTTTATTGTAATCATGTTTGTGCATTCAGACCAATTTTGATGGTTACGAAGGTTCGAAAAAATCCCAGAGATCTTAATAAGCTAATTTAGTAACTGTTTGTGGCTTTTGTTGTTCCTCTTTGTTGTGAGGACAGAATGGGTTCATGCTGATGAGTGCTGCATGAAAATTATATTATTAGTAATTACTGGTAATTTCTTGTCTGGAAGTTTCAGGTTTGTGGGAGCACTTAAGTCCATTTGCTTCTGTATTCCCTCTGGCTTTGCTACAACGTCTCTCAGCACCGTGTACCTCAGGACACCTGAGCGGTTCCCTTTTCTCCATGGCAACTTCTCACAGCGGTTCCTGTATCGCAGAGAGGCAGTTCTCTTTCTCTTTCTGCCTTCCTGTGGTTTTTCTGCCCGGTCAATGTGCATCACCGTCCGTACAGGCTTCCCCAAAGCGCAGGGAGCAGCGCCAGCCCCGGCTTGTTAAGGGTGTCGGTGGAGGGCGATGCCTCGGGGATGGGGGGAAGGCAGAGGACCAGTGTGTGCTTCACATTTTCTGCCCCCTCCAAAGATAAATTGCAATTTTCTTTTTATTTTAAACAGGGTATGATAACGCAGTGCTTTTTGTCAGCTGGCAAAGCTAAAGATTAGTCACAGCGGCTTGTTTTTTCGTCTAGAGAAGCTGGCAGAAAGGTAAAAAGTAAAGTATACCATAAAACTTATGATTTTTGGATTGCATGTGGAAACATGCGGTGGAGGGCATCTTACCTGGCACAGCTAAGGAAATGGAAATAAATGGAAATACTGCTCATTTGCTCAGTTGGAGAGTTAATTTTTTTCCCCTGTACCAAATACTCAGCTTTTTTCATCTAAGATCATCATTATAATAGAAATATTTTTATTATCCCTTCAGACTGTCGTTAACAGATGGACTCCTTAAAACCCGTATCTGTGTTTTGATTTGGTTTCCGGCATCCTAATCGCTTCCACTGCTCACCATGCCTCGGTATCTCCTTTCCCTTCATCTTCCCCAGTCTCACTGACAACAGCCTCGGTCCAGAAGAGCCGAAGGAAGGAAATCTCTGCTGTAGGTGAGATTTGAAGCTCTTGCCGATGTTCTTGCAGATGTCCCAAGCTTTTGTGAAGTGCACGAACAGATAAAGCAGTGGGGCTTGCCCCTTCCTTTTTTTTTTTTTTTTTAAGTTGTAGTAATTTTATCAAAATTTTGGATGTTTTTGTTTATCATGGAATCCTAACGACCAGATATTTTTAAGAAATGTTGGATACCTTTCACATTGGAGGTGATGAAGAATGCGGGGCTCTGGAGGGCTCTTTAGCCCAGGTAATAAGGTGTCAGCATCTTCTAATGACTTTTCATTTAGGAAGGTAGGTAAAGCTAAATGGCAAACAGCTTCTTCCCTGAGCAGCGAGCTCCCAGTCCAGGTTGAGTTTATATTTGTAACTTTGTTTTGGATGTTGTTTTTATTGGCTAAAGAAATGCTTACGCTCCTCTGGTGCTCTGTGAACTCAGCTGCTGTGCCCTTCAGTGCCCCGGACTCGGGGAGGGAGGAATGTGTGTTATTTTGTGCAATGGAAACACCCGTCGGTTTTCAGAGGCTCAAACTCTGTAAGATGTGTAAAAACTTCTAAACGCCAAAATATCAGCAGAGTGACACTAAACTTTCCTCTGGTCCAGATAAGTAATGGGAGATTTGCTGTGATTTGTAAAATAATAATTTCCCACTGGTCACTTCATGTAAACACTGACAGGGGTTTTTATTAATTGATTTCCCCCCCTCCTTTGCAAGAGATATTTAACAGCACATGGAAAATGTGACTGACCATTAAAGGTCAGATTCTAGTCTACCATTCTGCTTTTATTATCCTGCTTGTCAGAGAGTACAACATTTGCTCTATCTCCTGTCCAGATTTGCTTTTTTTCACGTTTATCTAATTTTTTCTGCATGTGAATTTTAAATAGGATTTCTATAAAAAATGGTGGCAGTAAAGCTGTTCTCAGAATGTAATTTACTGTATTTTATAGCTTCTGCTGATCTTTTTTTAGTTTCTTGCTAATGATGATATTGATTGGAGCGTGGCATTTTTATGCAGCTGAAAGGAAAGGTTATGCTATTACGCTGATTATTTTTTTTTAAAGACTCTCTTACAATAATAAACATATACAGGCAACAGTTACCAGAGCTCATTATTAAGTAGCTGTAAAACCTCTAACAAGATAAACCGTTTAATGTATTGACTTGTTTAGTGTCTTTAGCTCTGCTTTTGATGAAGCGGTAGGTAGAGTATATATTTAGAAACTCATTCCAGAAAAACAACACATCCATCAGACTAAAGTATTTTTCAAGACCAAATAAGCAATCATGTGTGGTTTTTTTTTTTTTCCTAAGCAGAAAAGTCATGTGCTGTCTATGAAAGATGCTAGTGGTAAAGCTTGGGCTTACCCAGAGGAAAACAAGGGACATTCGGCTCAGAGCGTCGCAACCGCAACGGGAGAGTGAGATGCGCACATCGCGTTCTCGCTCCTGTAGCTCCCATTTGACGGCTGGTGCGACTCGTGGGCTCGTCGAGCGGAGCAGGGGAGCAGCGAAGCTTCGGCAGCGTGAGCCGCTCACAGTCTGATCGCGTGTGCGAGTTCCAGATGGGCCGTTGGAGCAGAACGGCTCCTCTGTCCGTACGGCAGGCAGCGTCGTGTCATGCCGCGGTGAGCAAGTTTGCTTTTTATTGCGTGACCAGGGTGTGTGTTGTGGGAATTTCTGTACGGTCCCGGTGACAGTCACAGTAAAATTTGTTGGGTTTTGAGCTAACAGGCCTGGAGCAAACATCTCTGACCTTTTGAAAAGTGTTTTGTGTCCAGATTTGCTTCCAGACCTCGTGGAATTTGGCTTGGCTTTTATTTCTGGCTTTTGTAGAAAGATGCTGTAGCGTGTAGTCAATTGAGCTCGGCACTGGGCGAGCTGTGCATGTTATTCCTCTGTCTGAGAAGGGTTTGGAGATGCATCAGGCATCTCATCAAATGATTCAGTTTGTTAACAAACAACCTCCTTCCCTGCATGTTTGCATCTCTCCCGGTAGAGCTGGTTTGCTTTTGCTGAGCCCTGGAATATGACTTGTATTTCAGAAGAGCAGAGGATCCTGATTTATTTAAAAGTCATCTCCAAGTGTTCTTGACTGTATTTCTTTTCCCCCCTTTCTCTTTTTGTTCTCACACAAAAACATTTCTCTGAAGTAGGCAAGTGTGTGATGGAATGTATTTAAGCTTTTCTTTTTGCTGGGCTGGGCTTATTTAATTTACAGCTGAAAACTTGCGCCATTGGTAATAATGTGCGTTATTTTGTTGGGTGTTTTTTCTCTGTGGGGAGGTTTGTTTGGCCAAAAGAGTCCACTGCTTGTCTGACATATTCCAGTATTTATTTGCTTAATTGATTCAGCTCATAAGGAAAACATATGTTCTGGAAGGCTTTACTCAATCCAGGAAAAAGAAAGTTCCTTTGTGTTTATTGACACTAACAAGAAGGATACCCCCATAAGGAACGGGGAAGAGAGTTGCTTATAATGCCCAGCAAGTTTGTCCTTTGAAATGGCCTCACTGGGGAAATGTGGTTATTCCTATCAGGCAGCCTGAAGGGCTGAAAAAAGTTTTGTTGACGTCAGTTTGGGATCAACCGTGTTACCTCCGAATGCCCGAGCTGCTGCGGGACTGGGCAGGATCGTACGCGTGTGTATTTTTCCCACCAGAGTTACTTATTTCATCCCATGTGTTTTAGCTTGTCAGCTTTTTTGAGGCTTTCCCGCTGTGGTTTCTATGGAAATGCCGTGGGTTTGGGTGTGCGGTTCCCCTCATGACTGCGGCTCAGTCACTCTCTGGGTTGCTGGGCTGGTGCTAATTCTGCTGCAGGAACGGGGCAGAGGGAGTTTGTTTGTAAGAGCTGCCAGTTACACAAAGAGCAATCCAAAAGAGATGCCTTCTCCGTCTCCTGGAGGTGAGAGGATGAAGCCAAAAAGCATCAGCAGGTGACAGGCTTGAGGCTGGATCTTACAATCCCCGGTCCCCCTGTTTTTGCTGAACCCCAGGAGCAGTCCCAGGGATCGACTGTTGGTTTGGGGAGGACAGGGGGGCCCCTGAGAAACGTGTTTCTATCAAGTGAAGTTTCTCTCCCACCTTTTCCAGAAGAATTGGTACATGCTGAAATATCTAAGGGAACTGAGAGCGTTCCTAGCTCTATGCGCAAAGCTACACGCATTTTAAAATAAAAGCTGCCAACATTTCTTTCAACTCTCCTTATTTTGAGTCAATGCACTCTCTTTTCCAGTATTTCTCAACGTTGAGAACACCAGGCTGGGCAGTGGAGATATTTTAGCTCTGCACACAGGATTAGTGGTCTCCTAGGGGGCACCTTGTGTTCCAGCAAACCAGCAACTTGCGAAAAAAAACCCAAACCAGTGGTATTTTCTAGCTGATAGTTCTGTGTTGAACAAGGGTTTTGATCTGGCAATACTGTCAATCACCTTCAGAGCAGAAGAGCTGTAAGTGGGCTGTGCGTGCTGGTACCGAAGCTTTGTGCGTGCTGGTACCGAAGCTTTGTGCGTGCTGGTACCGAAGCTTTGTGCGTGCTGGTACCGAAGCTTTGTGCGTGCTCATCTGCCGTACCCGCTTAGGAGCTTCTTCCAGAGAACTGTTCAATACAGATGGCAGGTACCGTGTCATTGGGTATAAGAACTAAACTCTAAAGGTATAAATGCATTCAGTTAACTAATCCCCTTTCACTTCGAGTAGGACTTTTAAGTGGTAACTTAAGCATTGGTCCTGGGGCATCTCAAACCATAAATGAGGGGCTGAGGTGGGATTTTGGAGACGGCCGCCCTTGCAAATACCACCAGGAATGTTTTTTGAGAACAGCCCTGGAGGTGTGGATCCAACTCAAGGTATTAATGCAAACTTTTACGGTGTCATCTCAGCAAACCATTTTCTCCAATAAATGCGACAAGCTAACTTGGGGCTTCAGAGACGCTGAAGGAATTTGTCCCTAAATCCCAGAGGAGCTCAGTACTGGGAAGTGTTTGGGAGGCTGATACCGTTGGGTTTAAAATCTTGGAGGTGATTGCCAGAGAGAGGAATATGAGAAAATCACTTCCTTTGCCTTCAGTTATGGTCAATTTATAACTGTTTGGCTAATCTGACTATCATATTTTACCTGGGATGATAAATGGGATGGATAGCTGTGTTGTGTTTATTGGGGTCCTTTTGTGCTGAAGGAGCACATGACCTTATTTTGAAAATGTAAAAGCTTTTGCAGGAACAAGTACTGTAAAGAGGAAAATGCAGCTTTCTCTACTTTTCCCTGTGACAGGCTTTGAAAATTGGTCATTATTCTGTAACACAATGTAGTTACAATCCTGTCTGTCAGCATGAAACTGGAAAATATTTTCAGCTCAAAATAAACTCCACAAGGAGAATAGTTTCCATGTTATCCCCTATTCAGGGGAAAGCCACTAGACCTTAGTCCTAAATAAAGATTCCAGCCAACTTCGGTGCTTTAAGAAGCAAAAGTGATTGTCCTAAATTTGACCGCGAGCTTAACAAGTCTGCTCTTCTGCATTTGCTCTTTGCATTGACCAAGTCAAGGAGTCGTGTAAAGTGTAAGGTGGAAAACTTTCCAAAATGTACGTAGTGAACCATCAGTTAGTTGGCAAGTAATTTTCAAAGTGTGCCATTGGCCTTTTTTCCTCTTCAGCCCTGCTAGGAAAAAAACACTGACCTGTGGCTGAGATGAAAATGATTTTACTTGGTTTTGATACAGTCAGACCTATTTATTTGGTAAGTTGGAGATGCTTCTAATGTATTTAGCAGTAGATCATGCTCGAAGCAGTGCTTGCTGCTGTTCCTGCTCCTGATGGAGCTATTGGGATTTTATTGCTGAATTCGCAGAAGATAATGGCTAATCCCATTGGATTCTTCTCTTCTAATTTCAGTGATCAACAGAGATTGACCGCATCACCAATTTCTGATGCATTTTCAGAAGTAGCAATTGCGGTTAGTTTGGAACTTGGAAGTTTTCACCTGCGTTACCTAATTATGTCATTATTGTCACTCAGGATATTTTTGAAAATTAAGGGGGAAAAGTGACTGCATAACAATGAAACTCATCAACAAGGCTCCCCCAGCCTATTGTGAGTCACCCTTGCTGATTTTAGTGACAAAAATAAGTTTGGTTGGTGTTTTTTTTTTTTTTTTACAACTGTTGACTCTTGCCAGCCCCGCAGTTGTGCATTGCGGGAATGGAGCTGGTTTGTGTTCTGGCTCGTGCCTTGGGAAGAGCCACCGTCACCGTGTGTGACACCTCCTGTGGCTCCTGCCCAGCCTCTCGCCCTTCAACCTCTAGCCTAGAGCCGACTTGTTAAGCTTTCGGATGGTTTTGATCTTTATCAATTTTATTTGAAACGCTGAAGCTGAGCAGTGCTGTCCTGAGGAAGGCTGGGTCCTGGCAAAAGCTTTATTTTAGTGGGAGAACAGAGGGGATGAGGTCTTGGATTTTACATAATAATTGATGCCTTATTTATTTTTTGTGTTTTCTCTCGCGTCTTTTTTTTCCTGTATAATTGCACTAAAAGGTAATGGTGAATGAGTAGAAGACATCAGCAGGGCAGACAGGCTGTGGGATGCTGTACTCATCTTGAGAGGAAAAGCAACCAGGAGGGTGGTGAAGAACCTCTTACTTTGTTAACCTCACACCTTTGCAAGGAGCACAATTTAAATTAGCTTTTTCTGCTCCTACTTGCGTTGTTTTCACAAGGAAAAGGTCGGAGACATCAGCCACCTTCTCTAATGTGAGCTGCTAGTCTGGGCGAGCCGACTGTCTGTTCTCAGCTCCAAAGGTCTTCAGCTCCTAAATTATGATGTTCTGATTCCCTTTCCTTCTGTGGGAGTGGTGTGGACGTGTCTGGGGGCAGCTGACTTCCAGAATTTGGAAACTTCATAGTACTGTGCTGAAGAGAGGTGGAGAGGGATAAATATATTAGCAAACCATGCAGATGAAGGCATAAGGCATCAGTCTGGAATGAGCTTGGCTTGTATCTTAATTGCATGACATAAAACTAAACACATAAATTGCACACCTGAGCAACCGAGATGATATTTTAGACTTGGCATATGTAATAAAAAATAAAATAAAAAATCGTTAGCAGGGTGTCACTAAAAGTGTGGTTTGTTAGTGCTGCCGTTGCTTGTGCTTCGCTTTTCTTTCTTGTAATTATCATGACTGGTGTTTTTAGGGTAGCTTTGCGGCTTGTCTATTTTCTGCCAAGTTGGCTAAAAATGTTCGTCTCATGTGACATGATAAATATTCTCTTGGAAACCAATGCCTTATATATTCTGAGCTTCCCCTTCTGCTGATTTCTGGATTCATTCCTTAAAATTGCAGCAGCAGGAACTGGGAGAAAGGTGTCTCTTTTTATTAAAGCCTGTGTGTGTGGCTGTTACGGTCTTCAGAACAGCTTGAATAGTCTTTCCAGATAAAGCTGATAGCCTGGAATGTTTTTGTTTGCTTTAGCTTTTGGGTGGTATTAGCCCTAGTTGTAACCTCTTTCAGTTTCTGTTATCTTTTATATGGACGGCTGCTGCCGTCCTGCTTTCCTCCCGGCGTCACAGGGCTTTTCTGGTTTTATTAATGTACTCATTTTAGGGTAGCCCTGACAAGAGCTTTTCTCTGCTGCTGTCTCTTGTCTGTGTTCAGGAGATGTTCAGGTGTCCTTTAGCTTCTCTAGAGCGCTGAGGGCTGCGTGTTGCTGTCCCCGACCCCAGGGCTGTCCCCACTGTCCCAGCTCAGACCTGCAGCACTTACCCCGCCACCCCGAGCTCTGTCAGATCCTTGCTGCCTAAAACAATCGCCCAGAACAACATGTCGACTTGTGCATTACACACGTGAAGACCTGCTTGATCTGAAATTGCAAGGTTGTAGTGAGAACTGAACGATCTGGTAAAAGTGGAAATTGCCGTATGGCCTTTTTTCAACACCACCTTCCAGTTCCAGGCAAGCTATGAGGTGCTGCTGGTCATCCTTGGGTGGAAAAGGGGTTGGAAAACGGCATCGTTTGTGTGCTTTTCCAGATGAGGTACAGCTCATGGACAAACCTTTGCCTTGTGCCTTTGGGCAGCATATTATGGGTAGACCTGGAGATTTCCTACCTGGCGCTTGCAGCGACCGACCGTGTTACTGCAGCTGGAATGCGACACCAAAACACCATCTAGAAGACAAATGCACTATTTGTGTTGTAGATTTCTGGACTTTGCCGTCATTTCAGGATTTTAGCTTGTCGGTATAAGCAAAATCAAAGCAAATCTGTGGAAAAGCAGAAATGGAACTTTTAGGCTAATGAGGCTGTGTTGTCTCTGACAAATGGGTAAAAGGAGGAGGGTTGACTTTTAATGAGAAGTTATTAGATGTTGAATAGCTGTTAAATCGCTATATTAATAAAATGGTCAATCCTCTCTAGCTTGTCTCCGTAAAGTATTCTATTAATTGAGAACCCCCTTTAATCCATTCTTTTAAAAATTAATTAACATTTTGAAAAACATTTCTTTGACTATAGCGACCTGATTCAGATTAAATTGGGGCTATGTCATGACTGCTTCCTTTATGTACTTTAGCTGCAATTTATGGACTCTGTTGATAATACCAACTTCATACATAGGAGCTTAAGACTTCTAAGAGCAAGTGTAATGGACTGATTTTTTTTTTTTGTCGTAGCGTTTTGAATTGACAGCAAATAGGAAAACAGAAATGAGATAAGAAAACAGGTTCTGGTGCCTGGAGTGAGAACTTGGATATTACTTTCAGTTCACCTACTGATTTCTGGTTTGACCGAGCCAGAGTTTGCAGGGAATTTTGGAATAAACTATCCAAACTTAGCTGTTCTTCAGACACTCGCATTACAGAATAATTGTCCTTTTCTTCCTGCCACACTATGACCCAAGTTGAAATGTTCAAACCCTTTGGCTCCTCTACCTGCAAGGCACTGTTACCCTTTTTGGACATGCCAAAACCTCCAGCTTTTGGTGATTTTTCACTTTCCACCTGCCAGTTCTGGTGGTTGGGCAGGTCTGGTGCTGCCCGTTGGGGTCCAGCACACACATGTGCTCTTGGTGTTGCTGTCTAAGAAAGTCCAGATCCTGAATCAGGTCACTGTTTACAAAGCAGATTTATGTCAGATATAAATACAGCTGTAATGCCCTTTAATGAAGGGCGTGTGGCTCTTGCACAGGCTGTGCGGCGCTCCTGCTATCTGATCATTGACAGATGGAGCTGGAACAGTGAGGACGGAGAAGTTCTCAAGGTGTGAAACAACTGGCCAGACCGTAGCAAGAACCATAAAGCCAGGACAGGGAACTTCACCACTCGGGCTCTCCCTGAAACGGGTTGAATTGGACGCTTTCTGCTCTGTGCTTTGCTTCCTCAGCTGCTGTCAGGCTGGAACAAGGTTTCCATCCTATGGTGGTTCTAATTAAAAGGAAAATTTTGTGCCATAACCACCTGTGGACTTGCTTTTGCAACACTTTCTTATGAAGGATGCTTCAAAAAAGTGCACCCCAGGTACAATTTGGATGCTTGTTGGGGAACAGAGGAGGAAAGTTTATTTGAACTGGCCTTGGAGTCAGGAAACATATTTTTTTTGCTCTGTTTTGCTCCTCATAAATTGCTTTCTTTTGCCTCATGGACACAGAACGACCCCTTGTTGTGTTGTAGGACACCAGCTTGTGAAGTTTAATTTTTAGCTGGAGAAGACGGTTGACATCCAGTTTGCTCTGAAGAATAAAACCACGTGGAATTCCACGCTGCAAATGAGGGATAATGATACTGAGGCCAGGGCAGAGCTTTAATGCATCTGCCAGGTGCTGTGAGGAGCAGAGCTGGGCACCAGCCCGGTGCTCCGTGTGTGCCTGCCCAGCTTGGGTGACTCAGCCCAGCAGGGGTTTGTTCCCTCTTTTCTTGCCAGACCTGCATTCATCTCCTCAGGCACCGCTCCTGTCCTTGGCGTGCAGCAAACTCATCATTTATTATCGTGGGGTTTTTTTTGGAGCCTGCCCTGATAGGACTTGCAGTTTCAGGCTGGCTGGAGATGCTCCTCATCCTTTCACGGTACCATTTTCTTTCCCTATTATATCACGTCTTCTTTCACAAGTCTGCAAAATGCTGGAAATGGTCATTGACTTGCATGTCAAGAAAACAAAATAAATGGAAGACTATACAGCTGGCCTTAAGTTTGATCTAGAGAAGGGTTTATAGGTATTAGGCAGAAACAGGCCATGCTTGGTGTTCAGAAAAGCTTGTTGAGGAGTTAAATATCCAACGGCGGGGCTGGCGTCCCTCCTGGGAGGGACAGTGTTGCTCTCTAGGGGTGATCGGCCTCCTCGAGTCCTGTCCCGTCTGCGCACTGGGGTGTTTTATGATGATGGACTCTACTGCAGGTGTCTTCTGCCTTGGGGTGTGTGAAGGCTTCTCTGTGTTGCGAGAAATCGGAAGATGGATGGATGTGGCAGTGAAGTATCAGGGCTGTTGAGAAGGTGGTTCAGAGAAGGAATTGAAGCAGTGATTAAAAAAGGAAAAAAATAGCCAGGTGAAACCAAATGTGTGGTGTGGGTGTTTGGGTTTTTTTTTTTAAAATAGCACTTTAAATGCTCTGCAGGTATCTGTTGTGGATGCTTTAAAAATTTCACTTGTAGGGTTTGCTTGCATTGAAGGTACAGATATAATGGAGCTTCAGACCTTCACCTTGCTTCAGGGCTTCTCATCTCACCGTGCACAGCGGTCCCAGCAGCTTCCAGGGTGACCGTGCTGGTCCTGGGCCTGTCCCCTGGGGATGACTGGGCAGCAAAACGCTCCAGCAGTGAGTCACCGCGCTCCTAGAGGGAGAATTAGCACCAGGCGTTGTCTTTGTTGTTATCCGAACTCTGAGGTAACTGAGCCAGGCTGTGTATCCCTCCTGGATGCGTAATGGAAAAATAACTCCGCTGGCATTGGGCTTGGGCTGCTTGGGCCAGGCTGGAGGCTTAATGGTGAGATGAACCACGATTGTGTAGTGCTTAGGAAAAGGGTTTAAAACCACTTCAGCCTCAGTCACTCTGCAAATGTGTATTCTCTGGTGGGAAGGCAGAGGCAGATGTTGGCCTTCTCCAGGGAGGACTTTCGCCTGTTTCCAGAAGGCTCCTATTATAATTTAATCCTTGTGTGACTGAACGGTGTCTCCTCTTCCAGCAGCACATGGAAATGTTTCTGTCCTCGGTGACAACCACCGTGACTTGGTTCAGTCCCTACCACTACCAATGCAATGGTGTTTCTTCCTCCTGGAAGACCTTCTGCAGGTCCTGGATAAAACCTGCGAAGGTCCTGAGTTTTGTGGCCCCAGAGCAGCAGCTGGACCTTGCAAAGCCCCATCAGCAGCCCCAGAACCGGTGCGGTTCCCCGTGGAGGAGCCCAGAGTCACCTGTCCGAGGACCCCTGAGCTGGGAACTCTTGAGGTGACTTAAAACAGAAACTTCACCCTTCTGGAGACCTCATAAAAAGTTGAGGGATAAGCCACAGAAATTAGTCAGTGATTTGTTACCCAGACCAAAGAAGAAACTCCACCTGTCTAGCACGTAATTCAACTTGGCCTCCTGTGCCTCAGCTTGCAATCTGCTCAGCTGAAAACACCCTGGAAACCTATAAATTATGTAGGCGTTATTAGAGGCTGGGGGTTCTGTATTGTGGTTAGCATTAAGGATGATTTGCAAGAGCAGTGAGATCTGATGGTTTAAAAATGCTACATCACTCTGTGTGTGGGATGCAGAATGATAGAGGGGAAGATATAACACCAGCCCAAAATGGGCTGAATAATGAACTGAAAATGGTTATTGATTATCTGTGCACCTTCATTATCCTGCTGAAATCTGAGAGCAGCTAGTGATTTTTTTTTCTTTATTAAAAAAACCCCACAACCCACCACCACCCCCAGCTTTCAAAGGCACTTATGAAATATTTAGTGTAATTATTTCCAAGATCAAAACTCCAAAGATGTTATGCAGCCACAGAAACCTTGTTAATCTGTTGGTGTTATGGATGAACGAAGCAAAGGAGATATTAAACATTTACCACTCTTGTGCAAAATGCCCTCTTACTTTCAATCTCTATTGCAACACCATTCATCAACCTTCACTGCTGCGTTTGTCTTGCTTCCCATGCAAGGATTTTAGGTGTCATTACAAGTTTCTTCTGATGGAGTAGGACTTATTTTCTCTAGCCCTGTTTTGCCTTCAGGCAAGGCAAATCTCAGCCTAATGAAACCGGTGTGAAGTATTATGGGGCTATAACACTGACTTTGCAATCATACAGTGTTTTCCTCCATGAAATAGTCTTTTTAAACCAGCTGTGAATGTTCATTCCCTTTGCCTCATGATATTTGCAGAAGTGAGGTAATAAAATGTTATTTCCATCTAGACTGTAACTACTGGAAAATATGAGTAGCTGTTGATGTCTCCTTTCAGTTTGATAGAGAATTACTGAGGAAGCAATCCAGAGTCTGTCCAGCGCTGACTCAAATCACAAAATAGCATTTTTGTGTCTCAAAAACAAGTTTAGTGGATCTGCAGGTATTTGGAGATAAAAGTTGAAAATAACCTTGAAAAAACAGCCTGAAATGGGCTATAATTTGGAAGAGATGAGTGCGAAGGCCCAAGGATAAACTATAAAATGGGGAATGAGTGGTATGGCTGCCATTCTGCGGGGGATGAGATGAGGCTGCGGTGGGTTTGGGACTGAGTGGCCGTCAACTGCCTTACGCTGTTGGCAGATATGGTGCCGGGGCATAGGAACAACATGGGAAAGACGTGGAGTTGTCCTCGTTCTTCAGGACCGGGGAGCCTCACACCAGTCTTAGAGCTGAGGGTCGGAGGGAGAAGGGGTGAAGAAGACAGATGAGAGAGGGACATTGCATGTGTCTTTGAACGTGAAAAAGAGGAATTGTGGAAGAAAATAGTTAAAGAACCATTTGCTGAGATTAGCCTAAGAAGAGGGGCTTGAACTGCAGTGAGGGTAACTGAGATTAAACAGGAAAAACCTTTTACCTCTGTAAACAATCTGGGGACTCCAAGATTCCTTGTTTCTGCAACTTGAAGTGATTTTCTTCATTCCAAATTTTTTCTTTTTTTTTAAAAAAAAAAAAGATAAACAGTCCTGTTTCCTGAGGGGCTTTTAGCTCTAAGG
This sequence comes from Caloenas nicobarica, assembly GCF_036013445.1. Taxonomy (NCBI): domain Eukaryota; kingdom Metazoa; phylum Chordata; class Aves; order Columbiformes; family Columbidae; genus Caloenas; species Caloenas nicobarica. The sequence goes on from NC_088260.1 coordinate 4,213,360, forward strand.
CCGTTTTTCTTCAAAGCCAGTCTGCGCAGGGAGGATCAGGGCTGGGTTTGTGCTCCGCTGGGTGCCTGGGGGACCTCAGGGTGAGCTGGTCCCCTGGGCTTTGCAGAGATCTTGCACCTCAGCCTCACTGCTCTTGACATTTCTTACCCTCAATTTCTTATTTTCATGCTTAGTGACTGGTGTGATTAAAGAGTGGGAGCTCTCATGACTTCCTGCTCTTCTTGTTGTAATTTAAAAAAAAAAAAGGAAAAAATTGAGGATATTGGATAGTTTTAGTGTAATTTCCAGGGCAGCAACTAATGGAGAGAGAGAAGAGGGATGGTGTGGATCCTGTCTAGAGTTCGGCCAGGTCATCCCTTGGCTCTGCTTCACCCTTTGGTCTTTCTCGGTCTTTCTGCCAAGCCTTGCTGCCGCCAATGTTTTTGCTGTGAGTTCAGTAAAAGGGTTATTCTTCAGGCCATTAAGAGCAGGATTGGGTTTGTTGTTGGCTTTTTACTCCTTAATCCAAGTGAAGCCTTGACAAACTGGTGGGGACAGCCCCAAATGCATTTCAGCTCGCTCTCCTCCTGAAGTTCTTTAGGAGAAGAGATTGTAGCACCCAGAGACATGAAGTGTAAATGCAATAGTCTCCTGGGGATTCTACCTTGGAAATTAGAGGGTTTTTTGTTGTTTTCTTACACTTGGTCAGCATCCCATCCCCTGCTGCCCACAGAGGATGCAGAGCCCTGTATGTCAGTGGCCTTCAGCTGATGGAGGTGCCACCAGTGAAAGCAAAATGCTGTCCCTTGCTGTATGTCTCTGTTTCTCTAGCACTGGATAGATTTTTCTTTACAGTAGTTTACTCAGCCGCCAGCAATTTTCGGTCTGTTTTCATCCAACACACTGCTCTTATCGCATTGTCAATGCTGCTTTTATTTTTGGCTCTGTGTATATGTATGTATGTCTATATATAAAATATATATTACACATCTATATGTGTCTATATGTATGTGTGTAATGTCTGCCTATTTTCAGCATCCGAGAGACTTGGGCGAAGAGCAGCCTGTTCAAAGTGGGGTCTGCCCAGGTCCCTTTGCTCAGCCGAACAGAGGCCGCAGGACACCGTTTTGGAGGTGCTCTGTTTGTGCAGCCTACTTGGAAACTTTTAACCTTTAATTTTGGATGCGTTCTTTTTAATATTCAGCTTTATCCCCAGCATCAGCAAAAGGATTAGAGGCTGGTTTGTCTTTCCCTCTGAACTCATCTGTGACTTCAGTGTGCATATTAGTTCTTTTAATGGCTTCTTTATTAGCTCATTATTGTATAACCTCCAGGCATGGCAGGACTTGAAACGTTAATTTTCCAGCCAAAGTTCAGCTGATGAACTTCACCTGGTCCCTTTGAAGCCAGCGTGTGCATAGATGGGGCTGCCTTGCTTTGCACCGCGATGTTGCTTATAAAGCAGAAGGGAAGGAGCAAAGTTTTCCTCTCCCCAGGTGTTAAAGGAGTAATAGGAATGGAAAATGTGAAGAAACAGTACAATATTCTAGAATATTTAAGGAGAAAACATGATATGTGTGCGTGCATGCTTTGGTGTGGTGTTACTTTATTTTTTTTCATTTTCCCCCTCCCCTTTTCCCTCTCGTTGCTTCAAGCTAGTATTTGGCTGCCCAGTGAACTATAACAAGATTTAATAGCTCCAGTGTAGCTGTATTGCATTTGGACTGATTCCATCCTTCTGTTGTAATAAACGTCTGCTTTACAATGAGCTCTTAAATTCTATAAGTGACGTCAAATTGCATCTAATAATGGAAAAAAAATCAAGTACTGTAAATGCGACTTGTTCGCTCTGTCTTATCAAACAATGTTTTATCCTCAGCCCGTTGCAGCGCTGTCTGCATTTGATATATCTTTTGAGGTTGCCCTGAGGTTTACACCTGAGGAAAATTGTTTTCCACATGTGTTTGCATTTTCCTCCTCCTCTCCCCCACTTCCTTTCCCTCCACGTGTGCTGTAGGTTGTGGCCGGACCCGTCGGGCACAGGGAGCTCGATCCTCCGCTGCATCTTCCCCAGCGCTGGGACCGTCTTGTAGTTTTGCAACGTGGGGAAATGCTCATTAAGCAGCTGATTCACTGTCAGATGTGATCTAAGCTCAGTCGTGAAACTTGGATGTGTAAGCATCTGCACTAAAAAAATTTCTATTTGAAAAAGATGTGACAGATTAGACGTGCGATTACAATGAACATTACTTACTGACACAGTAGCCTTTTACCAGTGAGCATGTGAACTGTGCACTTTTAAGGAGCTTTAACTTTAGATCATTTTCTTTTTTCTCGAGGCCTAATGAGTTTTTAAGTCTGCGTAGCCTTCAGTCAGCAGATACGACCTACACTACAAAACCCGAAAACTTGGCAGATTTTAAAAAATTCACTCTGTCTCTACAGTTTATTGCGTGTGTGAAAGAGAGTTTTGAGCGCAGTATTGAGTGTTACAGCAAATAATGGTAGCCACAAAGTTACTAAATAGAAATGTTGGAGGTTTTTAACCTTTGGATGTGAACGTTGCTTGGACCAGTCCCGCTGCTGGTGCAGGAGAGATTGCTTTGGCAGGGCTGGAAGGAGAGGGGAGAGAAGGGAATGGTAAAATACAAGTGCTCAATATTCATCTGCTTGGAACACCCTCATAAATTGTGTTTTCCCCTTGACCTTTATGTAATGGTAGCCATTCACGTGATGAGAGGAGACACCTGTGTTCCAGCTGACATTGCACCAAGTGTCACCACTCACAAAATGAGAAGTTTTGCTCTGTCCCATGGTGCTTCCTGACGAGACGACCGTAGGACGTGGGCAGGAGAGTCTGTGTGACGGGTCTCTGGCTGCGTGTGTTCAGGGGGATTAAATAACAATATTTGCAGGTGCTGATGGAGAGACAGGGACACCATGGATAAATGGGATCAGAGCGACAGATAATGGGGGAATAGTCTCTGCAGCAGTGATATTCTGGATGGATAAAGCTGAGCAAGACTGCTCTGGGGCCAGGAGGAGAGTGCCGCATTAATCAAGGTGTGAGTGTTGAGGCTGCCTTTAAAAAAAATGCTGACTTAGGTCCTAGGAATCTGTTTCACATTTATGCTGCTGCTTCTAACGGCATAAATAAATCCAAGTGCAGCTCTTGCAGTCATGAGAGGGCACTGATCCTCCCTCAGGAGCTCTGCAGGACAGGGACGGTGGCCGGGCTGCCGAGTCTGGTGTTGCTTCCCAGTGCCCAGGTGTTTGATACGTTTGGGACCAATGCTAACATCTCTTTGATATTGCTTTGTTCAAGGAGGCATCTTCTTGGGGGATAAAAGAGACGTAGAGAACCTAAAGAAAGTTTTCGGGAAGGTAGGTGTGGTCTCCAGAAAGGGCCTTTTCTCATCCTTTTGCCATTATGTGTTTGGTTTTCTTCCAGTTGTTTCTGTTAATTATCTTTCATTTATCAGTTATGTGAAAATACCGCAAGCAGAATTGCTCAATAGCTGAGTCGAGGGTATCGATCTTTAGCTCATGAGCGTGATCTTTCATCGGAGAGACTTTCTTGACTTCAAAAGGCAGCACAGCCCCGAACATGCAGCGGCTGATGAGAACCTGAGGCTGCAGTTCCAGGGCTGGTACCAGTCACTGCCATGCAACCCTGATGGGTTTTTCCTTCTAGGGCAAGTCTTTTAACTTTAAAATAGTGTGAAATGAACTTCCTGCGTGAGGCTAGAAAAAGCTCATTAAAGTTGCTCTCTACATTTAGGGCTTTTTCTTCCCTGTTGAAAATGAGAAATAGCAGCTGTGGCACAGGGTGAGCTGTTGCTGCTGCGGTGGAGCTTGTTTCAGCCCTGAAAATCCTGTGCTCAGCAGCCTGGACATGAAAAATGTGAGCTGGTCAAAAATTAGTTGTTGAGGTGGCAGCTGAAAGAGCATAGCTGGGAACAGCATCCCGAACTCGCAGGCCTGAGTGGTTCTGCACTGGGTTCAACTGACATGAGCAGCCAGGATTTTTGCTGTAATACTCAGTTTCTAAACCCTTCAGGGCCAGCCTGTCAAGCCTGGCCGGGGTTTGACCTTCAGGACTCTGATAGCACAGTTTAAATACCCTTTACCCTTCCTTAATTACAAGCTGTCAGTTGTCATCAGTCCTCTGCTACCTCGTTCAGTAACGGGGAGGTTGGCCCTGATGCTCCCAAAGTGACAATCCCAAACACCAAATTCATGTGCGAAATGGGGAGATTTTGTTGGGGGTCTCAATCTGTTCAGCTTTTTCAGATCCCAATAGTTTCCCAAGCTTTAAAGACCGAAAGAAAGCTTGTTATTGTTGCGAGGGAAACCATTAAAATCAGAAGTAAATGCAGCACGCTGAGCGTTACCCTTCAAATAGCCTGGAGCAATAGCTCAGAAGTGGACCTGACTCATCACAGCAGGATATTGACTCTGGAGCGTAATTATGATGCTTCGAGAACCTGATTTTAAAATAATTGAGGTATAAAATTATGCGCCTGGCTTTCACAGTTACTACAGCTCTGCGTATAAATTGAATAATGGCCTGTACAAATGTGCCACTTGGCTATTGTAGAAATAGCAGCAAGTCTGCAAATGTCGTGCGTCACCATTGTATTCCTCCTGCTGAGGGAAGCCGCTGCAAGCTGAGTTTTGCAAACAGCCTTGGGCTGCCACCGGTCCCAGATGTGTGGCCACGGGGGTTTGGCAAATATGTAGAAAATCCAGCTTGGTGCTCAGCGGCTGGGCAGCCAAAATCCAGCCTGCCGTCAAAACGCCGACTGCTTGCTGATCCCGGCACGTCGAGCATCTCCCTGCAAGCACCTCTGGCTGCTCGTAGCAATGAGTTGGATGCGGGTAAGCGCCAGGGACACAGCTGCTGTTTTGACACCTGTTTTCCAAAGCTGTGTCCTGGCTCCTTTGCTTCCAGAAGGGATTTTTCTTCTCTCCATAGCAGCCATTATGTCTGCAGGCAAACTTATTTGTTTTGTTTGGGCAATACAGTAAGCGGTCCTGGTGAGCCTTGATTCTCTGTAAAGCCTTTTGGAAGGAGGCTGCTCAGTGAGCTGTCTGCAAGTACGGTTTGGTCACCTCTGTCCCACTGGGCATGGTGCTCCCTAAGATCTGAATCTGGTGAAAACCCATGTTTATCTTTTGTGGTTTCCAACCTGGGCATCACTGCTCCTAGAAGGGTTAGGGCAGGTTATTTTCAGCTCAAACACAGCCCAGGCTGTAAACTTGTCTTGATTTTTTTTTTTTTTTTTTTTTTTTTTTAAACCAGTCTAGCTTTAAAAAAAAAAAAAGGAAACAAGTCAGGTTTGTTCTCTTTGTGCCTCCTTCAGGGTCAGGCTGCTGATCTCAGATGCCTTTTCCTGCTGGCCCCCTGGGTTTGAGATTGCGATTTGATTCTTGCTATTGCCCTGCGTGTTTCCAGGGTTTTGGGAGCATCAGCTTTCCACCGGGCACATCATCAGGACCTGCTGCTGCCTGGAGACGTGCAGGCCAAGCTGAAACACTTGCTTTTTAACATTGACTGCAGGGAAGTAGAAACCTGAAAGGGAACTTCACAGCAAAACCTCAGCTCGGCCGGCAGGACGCTGGACCAGGAGCTGCTGCTGTGGCCAGACGAGCTCCGCACGCTCCGAGGCGGCTGCTTGGGGCTACAATGGTTGGATTTTTTTAGTCTGTAATGAAATAAACCCTCTTGTGTCTTGGCTTGTGAGGTATTACCTGCCTGGTACTTCATTATAAACACATTTTTTCCGTCTTGCTACTGGTTTCCTGCCATTTTATTGCTTTCAAGGTTCTATTTTTTGTTTTATTCATCTCTTCCAATCGATAGAAATATCCTGTTTTTAGCAAGCAGCAAAGGCAGACGTGACTGATGTCCTTATAGTGGGAGCAGAATCGCTTTCGGAGCATTTGGGGAATGGTGGGGGGAGGAGGGAGCTTTTAAATCTCATTTTCAGAGATCTCTAAGGCATAACGAACTGCTCAAGACACGTAGCTGAGCCTCCCGCTGCCATTAACTCCAGGAGTTGGGGTCCTACCACTGTAGCAATGCAGATCTGGGGCCAGCGCTTGAGATCCATCCTCTGGCAGTTACTGTTGTTCTTTGCCAGGACACTAATTAAAAACCACTTAATGAGATTATCTCCACCTGTTCTGGAGGATTAGTTTGATGGAGGAAATCCTGCGCGTGCCTGTGGACGCACACAAACTTCGGCACGTCAGCACAGCAGTGTCAGGAGGTGCAGTCTTCCCAAAATTATTCTCTGTAGGGTTTGTCATGGCAAATATTTTTTCTTTTTTTTTTTCTTTTCCTTTTTTTTTTTTAATCCCCCTGCTCCACACACACAGGTTGCTCTGACAGAAAGAAAATGAAACAGAGAATTGAATTTGAAAATAAATTGTTCAGGTAATGCAGCTCCAGATGGATAGCTGTTCCGAAAGAGTCAGTCTGGGATGGATGGGTTTTACTGCCCAGTTAGAAATGTGGGAATTAAACAAAAGCCAGCGAACAGCAGCGTGCCTGGTTTGGGCCTAAAACCAGCGGAGGGTCAGCTCCGGTGTGAGACGGAGATGTTGCAGTGCCCTTTGAGTGCTACACAGGTGACAAGTCAGTAAACCAGGCTTAGAAATCCTGAGTTTTGTCCCTGGTTTCTCTGTGACCATGGCGATGTGTTTTAACCTCTCCAAACCTTGTATAAGGTTGGTGAAGTGCTGTGCCAACACGCAGCAGCGCTGAGGCCTGTCGGTAGCAGCGTGGCTTCCCGGTTCCCAGACCACACTTTAATCCACTGGATAAGTTGGGTGTTTTTAGTTATTACTTATTTTTTTCCCCTGACAGTTGTAGGGTTTGGGGCTGGTTTTGCTCCAGCAGCTATATCTGCAGACTTCCAGCAGGCAGGCACAGCAGAAAGGTGGATTTTGGCGATGAGGAGAGCGGCCGCCAGGTCCTGCCGAGGCGGATTCGGCCCAAGCTTTGCTGCTTGCTCCTCTCCTCCTCACCCGGCATCTTCCCCCCAACCCTTCCCTACATGATTTCATTGTTTTATTGTTGTAATACTGTTGTAATTATTTCGCTACAACTTTTTTCTTCCAAATTTGGCTCAGCTGTTGTGAATAAAGAGCTGGTTGATGGCAGAAGCGTATTAGCTGAGCAGAACCTGTCAGTGAGCAGCCTGTAGGGAGTCTGAAGAATATTTGAAAAGTTACTGCTTTAACTCTTGGTGCAGTAGATGCTGTATTCCCTGTATTCTTAAGCAATAATTCTATTAAATTGCCTTGTGGTGGGGTGTGATGGGATTTTTTTGTGTGTGTGTGTTGCAGTTTGATCTTGGGCTGTATCTTATGCAGCGGGAATGTAAAAATGAGTCTGGCATTGACATCAGTGGCAGGAGGAGTTTGCCTGTAGACTCCTTTGGAAGTGAAAGAGAAGGGGTCCTACCAAGACAATAATTCAGAAAAAAGCAGAGAAGAAAAGTACTTTTCTGCTGTCTTTATTGTTAGAATCCAAATTACTTTCTTCATCATGGCATTACTGAGGGCTGAGGAAGTCTAATTATTGCCTTTTCTTCCTGCTGGATGAATGCGAGAGGATAAAACCTGATACCTTTGAGTGGATGCATCTCTGGTGCGTTGCTGACATTGGAGAGATACTTTATTGTCTGGCGACAGGAGGTCTGCCTATTCATTTTGAGCTTTTGTCACATCTCTTCCATGGAGAAGCTATTGCATGGGAAAGTCTGATTGATACGGTGGCAAAGGTCAGGAGGGTAATGGCTTTGATGGTGTCCCCTGAAGCAAATAAAAATTCATCTCAAAGATTCTGTTTGGTTTGATACCAAGGGTCTGGTAGTGCTCTAGAGATTTTTTTCTCTGCTGTTAAGCTTATAGCTATTACAAAAAATAATGTTTGCCTTTTTTTTCTTTTAATAGGATGTTCTGCAATAAGAATGGAAAATAACTGCTCCTTTTTTTTTTTCTTTCTCTCTCTCTGTTTCAGGGATCCTCAATGCGTTTCCTTGCCATTATTTAAGGAGCCTTTACTAAAAGCTTCTGGATTGTGTTTCTGAACGGATAAAATATTTTTGTATTCAAAATGCTCATAAAGGAATATCGTATTCCTCTTCCGATGAGTGTGGAAGAATATCGAATTGCACAGCTGTACATGATACAGGTCAGTAATATTTCAGTGTGAAAGACTGGAGTATTGCTGCAGAATTAAGATGTTTTAAATTTGAGGTTTGCTGGGTGCTTATAAAGGAGCTGGGGGGAAAAATGAATACAAACTGCAGTTTATTACTTGCCTCCTCTTGTCCTTAAATTAGAGAATCTCTGTTTGACCCGCCTGGGGAAACAACAGCGTATAGATAGGGTGTTCCTATGGAAAGCAGTGCTGAGCCCAAGTGTGTGGGTACCTACCTGGAAGCGATTGAGCTGTGGGGATTAAGCAGCCGCTGCTTCCCAGCTGGGCTGGGGTTACTGGTTGTGCCAGTTCCAGCTGCAAACCAAAGGTTTGTGCTCTTTTGTTGGGAAGGAGCAGCCTAGTATAAACTTGAGAGGGTAAACCAAAGGCAGAACTTTGAATTTAGGGAGGGGGAAAAAAATCTGGATGTAATATTTATTTGCTTATATACCACTATGAAACAGATACTAATCAGTTTAGGCATAAAACTTTTATTATTTTTAATAGGCTTCTGAATACTGATGGGAATTTTTGTTGAATTCCCTGTCTTCCATAAAGCAGTTAATTAAAATGCTGGGTTTTTGTAACTCAAATCCTCTGTGCCCCTATTCTCCCAGTGTCTGAAATCCAATCAGGAGCATTTTTAAAAGGAAATGAATCTGAAGTGTTATTTCATTGTCCCACACTTTAAATAAAATTTAACTTTGCTTATCCAGCAAAACACACATACAATATTGAGTTAGCAGTAGTACATTGCTTTCTGTGCTAGAAAAATCTGCTTTGGCTTAAAACCTAAAATGAATTAAGGAAAACACAAAACAAAACAAACTAATACCCCCCAAAACCAAAGCAAAAGCACAACTGCCCCATTTCTGCCCTGACCATCCAAATGGGCTCCTTTAAGGACTCATGCACTTGCCCTTGACTGTTAAAACAACGTACAGTGTGTGTTTTCCAGTAGTAACAGTCAAATTCCTTTTACTGACAGAAATGGATCATCTTTGTGTGTTTAACCTAAATGTTAGCATAAAGGAGCAAACATTTTTCTTAGGTGGCTTCATTTCTGTGTATCTTTTCCTGATGCTGTATCTGCTTTGAATATTGTTGTAATTATTTCATTACAACGTTTTTCTTCCAAATTTGGCTCAGCTGTTGTGAATAAAGAGCTGGTTGATGGCAGAAGGATATTAGCTGAGCAGAGCCTGTCAGTGAGCAGCAGAGCGCACAGAAAGACCTGATGGAGAAGGAGGAGCCCACCTGCTTTAATGGAGGATTAATTGTTAATTGGAGAGTGTCTCTGGGGGCATCTGCGAGAGGTGGACTTGGTCGTGGGCTGAATTTGCTGTTCACTTTCAGAATTTAAAATACTTTTATTTCATTAATGCAGAACACTGGATTCCACTCTGTTCACTTGACAGTGATTTTGGCCATATTGTTATGTCAAAGGACGTGATAAGCCGTTAGAGTTTCATGCACTGTGACGTTTGCTGGCCCAGGAAACTACTTGGGAAACTACAGCCCCAAATTGTCACCCAGCCCTGCTTCAGATCTGCTTTAATTTTCTGGTGCGTGGATGTGTGGCGAAGTCAGGTTTCCTCTTAGATCAAGTGCAATAGCTGGAAACACTGCGGGTACCCAGAGAGAAGTGTGTGAAAAGCAAGTTACAAACAAGTTCCTCTGTTACAAGCAGTGCAAGAGGAAAAGTTAGCTGTGCTTTCTATTGAAAATACTGGTCTCAGCTCAAATTTAAAAAAAAACAAAACCAGAAAACCCACTTAAGGCAGAACGTAGAGTTTATGTTCTGTTTCTTAGTGTTCGGTAGTGATCTGCTTCAATTCAACCTGAAATTGGTGGGAAGGTTCCTGCTGACTTCAACAGGAGCTTTTCAAAAGGCCATGATATCAAATGTCCTTTTTCTTCAGCGTGATTTAAAAAGCGGAGGTTTTGTCTTTGAGACAGGTGCTGGGGGGAGAGCAGTGGGGAGCACGACTTCCCTTCTTCTCCGAGAATGAGAAAGTGCTTCATGTCTGTCTTTATTTTTCCTGTGAAATGCATAAGGAGGCCACAGGAGAACCAAGTTCTGTACATTGAACCCCCTTAGGGGAACAAGCTATCTGTACAAAACAGCAGTGTAGAGCCATTTCTTAGAAATCTTTGGCTGAAATGTAGAACAGAATGATTTAAAGTAGTTCCCGAGGGGAGGAGCAATTCTTAAAAGCAAAAAGTTCCTTTCAGAGGCGTTTGTTGTGTGCGGTGCGGTGTCATTATTGCTGGAGACACTAGTCAGCCTGGTCCCGTAGGAAGCAGCTTTCCAACAGTGTAAAAAGGAGATGTCACAATTATTCCTCAAGGGTTTTAGAGAGCCGTAAGCACGTACTTGAAGTTTTTCACCCATTTAACTTTAAGCTCATGAGCAAAGATCTCCATTAAACTCCAAACCAGTTGGTATAAAGTTATTCTTTTAAGAGCAATCAAATTTCCTGGATTTCATCATCCTCGAAATGAAAATTTTCCAAAAGGACCTTCTCACCTGGGAGATGAAGCAACTGGCCCGTGTGGTTGCTCTGGGAACCCTTCGCTGTGGACGTGGTGTCTCCAAGCCACGAGGACCTGGATGTTCAGCCTCAAGCTGGAGCACTGTGGTCACTTTTCAAAGATGTTTCCATGGAGATTTTTGCCTTTGCAGTGGAAGGTCCTTTTGTCTCCTTTCATGAGAGGACAGTCCCTCCTTCTTCTTAGAAGTCTTAACAAAAAATTTCCACCTGATTTGACGTAAGCAGCATCATGCCCAAGCAGCAAAGGGTCTTTCCATTAAACCGGGACAGGCTGTACTCGTATTTACTGTGTTTATTGGACGGGAGAATTAAAATCGTGCAGTATATAATCCAGCATCTCTTTTGGTTCTCTGCGCCACTAGGCAGGCGAGACATGCAATAAATCTTTGTGCGCTGCCTGTGCTGCTCTGTAATTTCTCTCATACTTAAAGTTCTCCAGGCTGGTGTACAAAACTGTGAAAACCGAGGCGAGTTGTCTGCTGCTTTGCTCTCTAATTAATTTTAAAAAGAAAAGAGGAGGGCGGAAGGAGAGGAGCAACAAGTCTCTTAAGTGTTGCTTTCTGGTAGCTTCTGAAATATTATCTACAGAGACGGTGGTTTCAGTACTCTAAGTAGCACTTAAATTCTTCCATAAATAAGTTAATTTGGTATTACAGCAAAGGGCTTAATGTACCCTTGACTTGCTTGAAGCCTAGCGGATCCAAACTGAATTGTTTTTCTCTATTAAATTTTAGACTATCAATATCCATATTTTCCTGGGAAACCTCTCACGCACGTTGTCAGTGTCTCAGGCTGGGAGTCCTCGCTGTGTTGGCCGCAGAGCCGTTAAGTCTTAGCTCTTCCATATGCACGAGGTACTTTTTGCATTGTTGCTGAGTTTTTGTCTCTTTTGCTATCCAAATTAAAACATACTAATTTTTGAATTTGAGCTCGGAACCACGGATCTTCCTTTCTGCTGTGACCTGTTTTTATTCTGGCACATAAAACAGGCAAAATATTTCAAAACAGTGAAACAACACACACTTTAATGTTAAGCCTCTGTCTCAAAAAAGCTTGTATTCCGAGATCTGAATGCGTTTGTCAGAAAGATCAGTATGTTATTAGCCAAAGGTCAGTCCATTTATCATCTTAATACCATTCATTACTGCAGTTCCATATGCCATGCGATTCTGAGAGACCATTGCCCTCCTGACCCTTACAGAAGATGAGAGAATTCCTCTTGTTATTAAATCTTTCTTTTATATCGGTGTGCATCGCTTGCTTTCTCTGCTGTAAATAAGTCCAGTCCTTGTTTTCTCCATGCAGTTTTCTCTGAGTACTCGTGACCTTCCTCCAAAGATAGCGTACTTTAAAAATATTCTTGTGGACCTAGTGATTGCCTTTTGGGGATGAGGCTTATTTTAAGATGCTGGGTCATCCTTGTAAGCTAATAGTGTTAATACTTTGTCGTTCAGCCCTTGGAGGGTCCGTGACTGGGGAAGGACACTGGTCCCTGTTTGAGGAATCTGTTCAAGATGACCCATCTGCTCAGCGCTGCCCGCTGAACTCAGGCAGGATCCTGGGAACCAAGGACTCTTCTCATCTTTTAACATGAGCCTCTCTTCTGCAGTCCCTCAGGGCTTTGCATCTATTGCCTTCCCTGAAAAGTCAGAGCATGTTTCCGAGCGTCTGCAGTGCGCTGTACTCGCCTGTCGTGCCTGCTGATGGAGCACCCCGAGTCGCTTCCCTCCTTTCCGAAGCATCACGATGTGTCCATCATCTCAGTCCCCAGACCCTTGCCCTGTCCTGTTTTCTCCTTCATTTGTGTGTAGCTCTAAGGGAGCACCTTCGAGAACAGACTTGGTGCAGTGGTAATTCCTGGGGCCGTGTCCTGATACCTGGGTGCAAAAGTCGTGTCCCTTAAACTGTTAGCGATGCTTGGCGATTGCCAGCAGGCTCAGCAGATGGTGAAAGACTGATTGAGTGGGGGAAAACAAACTAACCCTTCATCTCTGGACACTGAAGAGCAGGATGGCTGATTATTTGTGTTTCATTTGCAGATGCCTTGGCCATCTGGACAGACAGACATACATGCTTTAATTTTAAAAGCAGGTGGCACTACTGACGGCTCCAGAGACCCTGGAAGATTCACCAGTCTAGAAGCAAAAGCTTAGTTTGAGGCTTTTTTTGCCAATTTCTATGCTACAGCGTTCAAAGCCTGTGACTTCTATGTTCTCTCTTCTTCCTCTTGTTCTCCTAACCTTTTCTTTGTGATCATGAGGGGCTTGCATCCTCTTGAAAGAGGAGAGTAAGACACTCAGAATCGCTAAGCTTAGAGAACAAGGGGGTCCAGGTACGTTCAGTGCTGCCAGACTTCCGGTCTGATTTGCACAGGTGACAGCGACACCCATACAGGTCAACATTTGGGGAAAACGTACAGAAATAGCAAACAGCTTTTTTTGCCTTTTTTTTTTTTTTCTTGTTTTCCAGCCATTATTCTGGAACAGTTCTTAAATTGGCTGTTATCCCATAGCTGGTGAAAAAAAGGTTGATTTTAGAGTAGTGAACTGTGTTGCCTTGACAGTTCACATGCTCTCTAACAAAACAGAGTGAAACTGGGATAATGTTATAACACCAAAAATACTTTGAACTTCCCATTTTTACTGGTTTTAATGCAGGATGTAGCACTGACAATCCTGCTGAGCTTGTCGCTGTCAAAATGCCTGTTTCCTTCTTTATTCTTGTGAAAGAAAATTTCTGACCTGTCCACCCCTCGATGAAATCTTGACGGTTGACCCAGATTAGATTCTCACTTTTTCAAATACCTGAAGGCAAGTAATGAATTAAGTATTAGGAAAACTGTGGGGAATTCTTTAAGCCAGTCAACCAGTATTTTAGCATACAGCCCATTGTTAGTGAACAGTTCTATTGGGTTCCTAAAATCTAAGGGATGTAGTCAGAGGATCAGAATTGGTCCAAAACACTCCACGTTGAAATTTAATCTCTGACTCACAATATAATAATGAGCAACTTGCTTTACCTCCCTTTAAACTAGGGACAGTAATTCTCACAGATGATGTCTGTGGAATAGTTAATGCAAAAAATCTGTTTAAAGACAGGGAAGGAAATACTCAAGGTAAGATGAAATACTGAGCTGGAAGTGTAGTAGACAATTTGAATGATGGAGCATGTGGAGTAAACAAGTTTGAGCTATCTCCATAACAAAGTGATTCCTAATTCATGTGCTGCTGGCACATCCAGCCCTGTCTCCGTAGGAGTGTGACTGGGCGTCTTTGTAAGGCGGAGTGATTAACGAGTGGCCATGAGAACAGTTCTCTTAACGCTGTAAATTATTTATAGTCCTGCACAATTGATTGTCCCCAAAATATCCTGGTTTTGTACAAACAGCTTCATTAATATCTAGACCTGATTCTAAATAATGCAGTGCCTACGTTTGTACAAGTTGATGCTGCACATATTTCTGCTCTGTCTTGCAAGACTCTGCTGCTGACACCCTGTCCTCCTTTTAGGTTTTATGGCTCTTTTTTTAGGACTATGTTTTACCTTGAGATGAGGTTTTATATTTAGCTGGTGAAGCAGCAGGGTTTGGGGGAAGGGGTATTGCCTGGATGGAGCACAGCACTGTGCGTTGCCCAGCCATTGATCAAACCTACAAGGAGGATGTTTAAAACAGCTGGTCTTTTGCTTTTATTAATAAAGCCATTGATGAGGAACGGATTTCCTTCCCCTCTCCCCAGTGTTTCAGGTCATTCCTATGTGTGCAGTGCAGTGAGGCTTGGAGTCAAAGTGCTATTGTAAAGCCTTGTGTTCTGATCGCTACCTTGTTGACTCAAACTAACCTTCCTTTGCTAAATAGGTATTGACGCTGGCTCTTCATGTATTATTATTTTTTTAACAGCACTAATTGGATTAAAATAATTGTCATGCGTGAAGGACGCCTGTTAGAGCTCAGAGGGCACATGGAAACCTCGGCTGTGGGCACCATGGTTACTGGTGACATCGCTTGGTTTGCTGTTCACCGGGATGATTCGCGTGCGGCGCCGAGTGAGCGTGGCCTAAACTAAACCCAGTGCATTGCTGATGCAGTCCCATTGCCATGGAAACAGATGTTGCAGCTTAAAGTTGCCTGCATTTGTAATGTGATGCACATGGTTTAAACAAAAACATGGTCCTGTGGCGTCCACAGCTTCCGGAAGGATGCGAATAGTGTAACTGGAGAGACTGGGAAATCCCTTTGCAGTTGGACTTGGTTTACGATTAAGGTGGTGCCAATGGAGCTGTGCACAATGAGATGCAGTGAGCCTTGACTTTGAGTAACAAGAACAAAACTCGCAAGTCCCTCACTGTCCTCCAGCAATGTTATTGCTAAAGGATTTTCAGTCCAACTTGACATGGATTTGTTTCTGATTTGTACTTTACAAAGTACAGGCTCAAAAGTACTATTATATTAAAACCTGTCCCTGAGGTAACAGGGATCCTGGCTCCTGCCTGCCTTTGATATTGTTTTTCCAATATAACCAGTAAGACTACACTCAACTCCTGCAAAACAGGAGTAGAGAAGCTTCCCTGTTTGAGGACTGTTTTGCTGTATTTTGGTAAAGGTGCCCACTCAGGCTAAATGAAGAAAAGAGCCACATCACGGTTAGGATGCTGAAGTGGTGTTTGAAAGATCTGGTTATCAGACGTAGCCCTGCCAGCAGCTCCGTGGCTTCAGGTTACCTTCTCCCTCTTCAAAATAGTGCTCCCGTGTTGATGCCATCGTCTCGAATGTGAGAAAACTTGAGCTGTTCTGACTGTGGTACAAAAGCCTTTGACAACAAGTTGTGTGTGCTGTTCTGCTTCAGCATTCCAAAGTATTAATAACAGTAAGGGTGATTTTTATTTTTAATTTAATTCCTGTAACTTCCTGTTTGCTCTTAGAACATTATGCACTGATAAAATTATGTTGGTTTTGATCTGATCAGAAGTTCTCCTCCTTGGCTTCTGTAAGAGTGGAATAGTACCATCTCCTCCTCCCTTCTTTCACACTGAAAAAAGCTTTTTGCTCAGGTATCACCCTGATTATGATTTTGATTGAGTGTTTCAGGTATTTGACGCATGCTTTTTGAAAAGAGAAAAACAAAACACACAAATAAAAAGCAACAACAAACAGCTTGGGAAGTATGACCTACTGTACTTTTAGGGTAAACCAACATTTTGTTTTCGTAGCCCAAGAGCTGATTTTTGATTACCTGCAGTGAATTCTGACCACGAGCGGTGCCTGGTCTATCAGATTGCTGCATCAGCAGGCAGAAGGTTGTTGGTGGTGAAAGCAGATTGCTCGTAATGAATTAGATGTCAGTTCAAATGCTCAGAAAGGAGAGGTTAACAGAACCCAGAGCTGAGTCACGGGCAGCAAGAGGCAGCTGAAGAGAGAACGGATACACCCATGTACGTGCACATCATTAATGTTCACGTTAGCTGTGTACAAAAATGCTGTGCTGGGAGAATGAAGAATAAACCGTGAATAAACCATGAATTAGTTTCAGGACTTTTGGGTGGGAAGGCAACGCTTTGGAAAATCCATCAGAAGAGTGAAATCACCATCGGCCTAAATGATGTCCAACTGGAGATAGTTGAGAATATTTTTCCCTCAACATATGGGAGAGATTGAAAACAAGTAGTTTATTCCTCTCCCACCCTAGATTTTGTAACTCAACCCTTTACATCTTAGGAAGCTTCGTACTTCCTCTCTAAAACTGAACAGAAAAAATAATTAAAAAAAAAAAAAAGGTGTGATTAGTGACTCCAGGTCTCGATGACGGCAGGAGCCACCCAACCTAAGCAGCTTTGGGCTGTTTGTCGTCTGGTGGAATGCGAGAGGCAGTTCAGGCTTTCACTGGTTCCCAAAGGTCAGGTTCTGTTTCTGGGAACTTAATTGGCATTTGTGGTGGTCTCGGCGTCCAAAACAATAAAAAATATAGTAATTGGCCATAGAGAATGTTTTCTCAGCCTCCCTTGCCACAACAGTATGAGCAAGTATGTTAGCAGGATCCTCTGGGGAGATTTGCTGTCATGTTCTTGTTCAGTGGTTACATAAATGCCTTTGTTTGCTGTTGTTGTTAACTGAAACCATCACCCAGCTGCGAATGTCTTGTATCCGTATCTGTGTCTAAATCGGATAAAAAAATCCCAAGACTTCGGTGTTATTTTAATGGATTGTCCCAGAAGAATTTGTCTGGACTATCAAAATACCCTGTTGCCAAATGGAGCTGGAGGAGAAAAGCAAAAAACTCTTCTGGTTATTGTTTCCAGACAATGATTTATGTCTTCATTATTCATGGACAATAGGTCTACCAAGCATAGTGCTGTTAGTCTTTGTATTTTGAATAATCTCAAAACTCTGATAGGTCATTGAAAGAGGCCACTGGTACCATGTAAATAAGTTGCAGTAACGTGCCAAGAAACTTCATCATAAATCTAAAGCATGTCAACATTTTGTCATCACTATTTGACTTAGATTGAGGGGTTGTACTGTAAACAATAATGAGCTGTAAACAAGGTAAAGTTATAGCTATAATCTATTTTTAAAAGCTAGAATGATGCCTGGATCGCCTTTTATCACCATGGAACTTACCCTGCCTTTACTGTTCTCTGCAGTACCATTGCAGTACTCAGGGTAGTAACTTAAATAAAAAATAAACTTTAGGAGAAACTAAACCCTTGAGCTATTTCCAGGGCTGCTGTAGGCTTCGCAGGGATTCTCTGTGTACGTGCCTGAACCCGTGTCCAGCTTGTGCTTTACTCCAGGGCTAAAACAACATGGAAAAGGACTCCAGTGGTTTAGGATCATATTCTTCTTGGTGTTCTGAGCAATGCTGCGTTGGTTGGTGGGGTTGGTTTTTCTTCTAATTCACCTAAAGCAACATACTACAGGGCAAGTTTAATTTCCACAGCCTGACTTCTGTATTTCCGCAGCTGATACCATAAGGCACATCTTAGCGGTTTTCCCCAGCGTTATGTGTTCTTGTTGTGCGAGTGCAGTTCCTCCAGCTGTAGTGAGACTTCTCAGATTGTGGGGGTTTCTGTTGCTGTTGGCCATCGTTCCTTTAGTAAGTTATACCACACTTCTGACTGGGAAGGGGGTTGGAGGGTCTGAGAACTGCTCAACCTGTCTTTGCCACCAGCAAAGGCTTTGTTTACAGCCCTTCGTCTCCTGCCGTGAAGGGCAGATGACAAATGGGGTTAGGCTAGCCCAGCGTTTAGATGACATTCACGGGAATTATTCATCTCTGATTGTGATGGTGAGGTCATGTGCTGTGTCCCATGCTGTGCTGCTGTGCCAAGAGATTTATTTTAATAGAAGCCTTTAAGTAACTGGCATTCTTGCTAATCATGGTGCATCTGCTTCTCTGGGTTCCCTGTTATGAGTAATTTAATGCTATTACTTTAGCTAGAAGGGATCTGTGTCACCATCTGTCCTGGAAAGCTATTGATGGGGCTGTGCAGAACATGGAGTGTCATCAGCAGAAGAGAGGGACTTCTAAAGGGATGACTGGATTTCCTCTTGTAATACAATGTAAGATGGTTTACTGTGATTACAGCTTGGATAACTTGCATATAAAGGCTGTTAGCTACTCTCTGATTTTGTTTGGGACCTTTCCTCAGATATTTCTATGGAGGGAAAGGTGGTGGTGTCATTTGCAAGCAGTGATAACACAGGTCGTCTGCTAAATGAGTCTCTGCTCCTCGTAGGAGGATCGATTGATGAGACTGAAACCTTCACAACTGACCCTAAAGTGCCTGCACATCTGCCCCTCCCAGCAGACAGACATTCTTTGGAGAGGACTTGCCAGCCGCTTCTCAAGCCAAATGCTTTCCTAATCGACAGTTATTTTTTAATGGTTGTTTACAGACCACACTTCCTTGGAACAAGCCCTCTCCAAGCTGTAGCTGAGTCACAATAGACATGAAGAGGCTACATGGTTGAAAAGTGAATTGCTCTTCACGTCCCCAAGTACTGTTCTTCCACAGCACCGCTCGGGCTCGGAGTATCAGCCTGGTCTCTCGAGTGCGTGTGGCTGATATCTTTATTTTTATTGTCAGAGAAACGGATCTGCTTTTTGTCTTTATGACTGGTTAATGATTGTACCATTGACCATCTAACCTGACTTGTTCAGTCCTTCCTGACCTGACTGTGGCTTCTTGTCCTCTCAGCAAGATAACTGGTGAGAGCTGGGGAGCAGCTCGGTGGGGTTTATCCTGTAGAGCTTTTTGTATTGTACTATCATTCCCAACAATAAGTTACGTTGGGTTTTGAGTATAAATTGTCCTGAATCAAAAGATTAGTTTGGGATACAAACTTTGTAGTTCTGATGTTTTTGTCATGCAACTCTTATTCCATGTTAATTGAAGAAAACATTCTTGCTGTCCCTTGTCGTATCTTGTGTAGATAATTGACAAGCAGGAGGAATCTGTAGG
The DNA here is from genome assembly GCF_036013445.1 of Caloenas nicobarica. Lineage (NCBI taxonomy): Eukaryota > Metazoa > Chordata > Aves > Columbiformes > Columbidae > Caloenas > Caloenas nicobarica. The sequence continues at coordinate 4,232,569 of NC_088260.1, forward strand.
GCCAAAATTTGCTTGGGGCTTGCAAGTGGGCAAAAGAGGCTGTGGGCTGGAGCTGGACATCTGGAAAGGCTGAAGGAGGAAGCTCTCAGAACAGGGTTCATGGTCTTCTGCATAGAAATGAATGAAATAACTAGAAATACGAAGTCTGAGAAGCTGAGTGTTTGCATTATCAAGTCATGTGGAAAAGCTGCCTATGGAAATAGTCATGTAAAGCAAAAAATGGGCTGATCTTGCAGGTTCACCAGGGTACTTGCTGTAGGATGAGAACCAGGCAAGTCATCTTCATGCAGGGAGATGTTGTCAGAACTGGCTAAATGGGGCAAAGACAAGCGGAGGACGTTAGCGTGAGCTGTGTGTCTGGGCTTCAAACCCAACCTCTGAAGAGCATCAAGAGGTGGCGAGATATCGGAAGAAAACACATGGAGGTATCTCAGATGTAGCTCTGAAAGCAAGAGTGTTAAATTGCACTCTGAGAAAGAAAGCATACATGGTATTTTTATCCATTTTCATGTCAACCGTGGCCACTAAAACACAAAGAAATCTTTAGTGGTTTGGTTTTCCAATGCAATACGAGCGTTTGTGACCTGGGAACCTGGTTCCTCTGTACAGGTCTGGCTGGGCACAGCCCCAGGAGATGCTCAGTCCGCTCGGTGCTGTGGATTTCTTTTGAAATTAAAGAACTCCTAAATATCTTTTGGTTCCAAATGAGGACTTGCAGATTTTCCTTGGAATTGCTGGTAACCACACAATCTAGAATAGGGTTTTAAATCTAGCCCATGTCCAACTCTACCTGTGATAATTTGGCATGAAGACAACCCATGTTTCCTCCGCTTAGGATTTCCACGTGCTCGTGCCATATAATAAAACTGTAGATCTCCATAATTTGCATCAACTGCTCAGCGCAGATGCTGCACTGTTATTCTGTCTGACACATTTGCTGTGCCTGCTGGGTTATTGCCTTTTCCAAGACCTTTGAATTAAGCAGATTTTTGGGTCATCAAGATTATTTAATGTTATTGTCATAAATATTTGTACAGGACTTGGTCAGTGCTTATATAAGAACTGAAAGATAGTCATTTGTTTTAAGAGGATGTGTATTTTAATGAACTGCCAGCTGACTTAGATATAAACTGTTAAAAAGTGCTTTTCTTTTGCAGGACTACTGCAGTTTGTGGAGTGGAAAAAAAAAAGACTATTTAGATTGTCAGTTATTTAGATTTGTCCGTTACAGCTGTTTAAATTTAAAATCACTTGAGAGTTCTTTAAAAAGAGGGCTGTTTACTTCCAAATAGCTGTGTCGACTTATCATCCTGTCCTCAAAAGACGAGAAGCTGATCTCTTGCATCTTATTAATCATTTTCTGTTAAACCATGTTATCCTTTGAATTGTTTGTATGCCAGAAATGAGAGGTTGTTATTGTGTTACATTTCACAGTTGATTCTTGTCTAAAATTCCTTTTTTTTTCTTAATTTCCAAAGTACTGTTCTCTCAAATACAAACAATAAACTCAAAATACTAGGAATATAAATCTGTTGTTTGGAAATGATGAAGGTTATACATCATCCAATCTGCTGAAATGTGTTACAAATGAATAAATATTTGCTTTGCCTCTAGCTCTTCTTAGAAGCACTGAAATCCGTATTTTTTTATTGAAGGAATTTTTGCCAGTTTCTCAATGAGGGACAATAGTACAAATCAGCCAAAACATGGAGACTGCCGGGGGTGCTGTGTGCATTCTGGCAAACTTGGGTTGTTTCTTCTTAATATCTTAATTAGCAGAGCATGTTCTCCAAGCTGTTGTGGGAGAGCTGCTGCCCTGCCAGACCACAGGCAACGAGCCCCCAGATCCTGTGGTTTTAGGTCAGAAAATGGCCTTTAGGACCGTGATGTTGCGCCGAGCACGTGAGATTCTTCATGCGATACTGCAAGAATCTGCCAAGTTGGACAAACTCCCCTTCGCTGTGTCGTCCGCTGATGTGACAGCATTTGGTGCTGTCGGGTGGTTTGGGCTGGAGCCGGCGTTTGGTGGCGTCTCGGGAAAAGTCACGTGTCACCCGTTGTAGGAGCAGGAGTTGGTGCATCATTGGGTCTCCGTTCAAACTGTCTCTTGGTGTCCAAATCTAGATTTTTGCAGGATCCCTAATAAGTCAGATCTCTGTTCCTGCGTTGGCCAGATAAGTGTCTAAATATAAATATATATATATATATATAATTTTTTTTTTTAATAGAATCATAGTATCATTTCGGTTGGAAGAGACCCTCAAGATCAAGTCCAACCATAAATACATATACAGGGTGTTTCAAAAAGACAGACCTAATTTTAAAGCAGCAATGCTTTCAATTTGGGTCAGTCTTTTTGAAATGTTCTATATATATATACACACATATAAAATAAAAATATTTCCTTTATGATCTTATAAATGTTATTAAGGTTTGGTAATCTTACTGCCAGGGTGCTGCTCCAGTTCTTCTCTCTGTATGAAGTGCTGCTCAAAAGGAGTCCTAGAAACCATCCTCAGTGTCCATGCACTTTCAGACCTTGGTATGTACAGTGCACCGGGAGGATTAACTATGTGATATCCTTTTCCCTTTCAGAAAAAGAGCAGAGAGGAGACATGTGGGGAAGGCAGCGGTGTGGAGATCCTGGAGAACAGGCCGTACATGGACGGTCCGGGAGGCAACGGGCAGTACACGCACAAAGTCTATCACATCGGGATGCACATACCCAGCTGGTTCCGCTCTATATTGCCCAAGGCAGCTCTGCGAGTGGAAGAGGAATCGTGGAATGCGTATCCTTACACAAGGACAAGGTAAAACTCGTCAAAACGTCCAGAGCTGTTTCCCCTACTTTAGAGAGAGGCTTTGATGTCACTGTGTGGCAGTGGCATCTCTTCCACCTTCTGTAATATCCTTTAGAGAAACTGGGATCAAGTCCTAAAATTCTTACGTGGTGCTTAATCTCAGGATCATGCGTGTTGCCTGAACTGACTCTGTATGTACTGGAGAGCTTGTGGCTGGTTGCTCTAACACATGGATTTTTTTTTGTCCATCAAAGCATGGGAAATCTTGCATGGTTTTTGTTTAGTCTTGTGTCCTGCACTGCATGTTGTACTTGACGTTGCAGGTATCTTCTTGCTCAGTGGAGTTATAAATGCACACGGTGATGGGACAGTTGTCATGTTGAATGCTGTCAATTAAAGCAGGATTCATTTGTTCTATGGGGGAAAGTACAAGGAGAGGAAAATCTTAAATAAATAAATCTGGTGCTTCTTTTCTGGGAAGTGTCTTACTGTCATTTATCTAGAAAATAACAAACCTACATCTTACGGTTTTCACCCTGAGAAGGGAAGAGTGCCAGAGGCTCTGGGGAGCCCACTGCGACCTCCGTGTGTCGCCCGATTTTGTCTGGGAGGACTTCAAATACCCTGGAATAAATAGCCTTTGTGTCAGTTACTCTGGTTTAGAGCATTTGCCCTTTTCCAGGTTTACAAGTCTTGATATTACTGTTATCTGTCATAATAAAAAGGCTTTGATGGATATCTTTATTTTTATCAAAAATCTTGAAAAGTTTCATAGTTCTGTTTTTGCTGCTTCCTACAAGTAACATTAGTCTGGGCCAAGGTGGAGAGTCAGTGGCTCTGATGAGCAGTTTATACATAAATATAATGGAGCTCTCTGACTTCCAAGTGGTTGAAGTCCACTTCCACTCTGGTTTTATCTCTTCTCTTTAAATGCCCATGAGTCAATAAGTTGTCCAGGAAACCCAACCTTGTGCAGAACTAGTCTGTATTTTATTCTGCAACAGGTTCCAGGGAAGAGCTCTGCTTTTCTCCTGCTAAAGGTGCATTTCCAGGGTGTCCTTGTGTTAGTATCTGTGTCATAACAGAGCTCTTTAGTATAGTGGACCCAAAAGTTATCTCCTTGCTGAAAACTGCTCCTTTAAAAACAGTCTGTCCTGATAATATTATCAGGGAGGATACATAGGTTTGAGCTTGGGGTTTTACTAAACCAGAGCTATTCCAGGGAAACCGTGTGTCCAAGGCAAGCTCCTGTCTTAAGAAGTTATTAAAGAAAAACTCTTTAATCTGTACAGTTGGTATTTTAAGCATATCTGAAATAAAACACGTGTGAAGGCTGACTTGGGTTTGAGACTAGTTTTGTACATCTTAAGAAAGCATTTTCTCTGCTTGCCAAGCTGAGCGGGATTTACTCTGAGCTGCATTGTTCTCATTTTCAGGTATACGTGTCCTTTTGTGGAGAAATTCTCTATTGACATTGAGACATACTACAAAACTGATCCGGGAGAGAATGTCAACGTGTTCAACCTTTCTCCTGCAGAAAAAAGACAAACCATTCTTGGTGAATAGCCTTTTTCTTTTACTTTTTCCTTTATTCTGTTGGTGATTTTGTGTGGTGGGGTTTTTTTTGCATGTCCACTCAGCTTGTCCATGGCCCATGACACAGACCCCTGCACCGCTGTCGGTGTCAGGCTGCAGGGCAGGGTTACATCGAGTGCAGTCAGGACACCTGAGTTCTCTTCTAGGCTTGATGTAGATCACATGGAAATAATTTGAATCCCTGGTCTATAAACTGAAGACGATGCTCTTCTGCCTTGTTTGTGCAGCTCCTGAGAGGAGTAAGACATCTAATGATTTTGGGGATAAGAAACAGAAATAACCAAAGAAGAGGAAAATGTTGCTGTATAATTGCATAGCTCCTTCACATATATGAAAATCATTTCTATCTGCACTTCTGAAACATGAAGGTGTATTTCAGCTTTGCTTCCCCTCCTTTTAGTCTTGCCCTCATGCAGGTTGACCCTTCAGCTTCACCGCTGTCTTTGGAAGATCAGGTTAAGGAGTCTCACGTATGTATATATGACTGTCCTCATTCCTAAGCCCATCTGATGGGGCTTTTGGTACTAGACAAATAGGTTTGAGTCGTGCTGCCTCATTGAGAAAAGTCAGAAGAGCTGTTGTTTCTTGGGATGTGCGATCCTGCCCTTCAATCCAAACTTCAGATGCTTCTGCTGGGTCTGGGATGGAGGCTGCAGATCTTTAAAATACATTTATTCACTCTGCTCTCATTGCAGTTTTTGCTTCTCCATTGTGGAAGTGTTAATTAGGACTTAAGTTAAAAGCATGTGAGGAGTTACCAGTAACCTCACGTGATGGACTCCAAAGATAAGATGTTCAGTGCGTAGCATCTTCTCTGTAACCATGCTAAAAAAGGGCAGGTGTATTTGAGTCTCAGATGAGATAGAGCTGTAGCACTCTGAGTGACATTAGAAAAGCTGAAAGGTGGAATGTGCAAAAGATCTTTTTGGAGCTGGAAAGATGGAATGAGCGGATCTGCCAGGGTGCTGTGGATTTGCAGTCACTGTGGGCAAAAACATCTATTTGGAGCAAAGCCTCTGCTGGAACTGTGCGTAACTAGTTCCTCCAGCAGAGCTGATCACTGCCCAGCAGCAACGCATAAACAACTTAAATATCAGTTGTTTAAGTGTAAGTAGAAAGAAACTAAATTGCTGTAATGCTTCTGGTATTTAATAAAACAGAAGTAACTCCTGAAAAATGCTATTTTCTTCTTTTGTTCAGGCAAAGGAAATGCCTAAATGTTTCTATTCTCTTTCTATAGATCCTATTGATATTGTTAAAGATCCTATCCCTCCACATGAATACAAAGCTGAGGAGGATCCAAAGCTATATAAATCAGTGAAGACTAAAAGAGGCCCCCTCTCAGAAGACTGGATTCAAGAGTACAAGAACAACCCTGGGAAATACCCCATTATGTGTGCATATAAACTTTGTAAAGTCGAGTTCAGATACTGGGGGATGCAGTCGAAAATTGAGCGGTTTATCCATGATGTTGGTGAGCATTTCTATTCTAGCAAAGTTCACTGTCAACTCCTTAATGTTGTTTTTGAATTGAAACACAAAGGTGAGGTATGTGCAATGTATCATATCCCAAGACACATCTGTGAAGAGATTCTCAGATCTGATTACTCTTCGGTCAGTTCAGAAAAAAATCATGTTATACATAACACTTATAATTGTGATATGTATGAATCCAAACCACGTGTAGCCACCGAAAGGGTTTCAAATCCTGTGTAGGCAAGATCTTGCATTCTGTTTTTTTTATAGATGAAGATCTGTATGTTAAACTTTACCAGATCATTTTCAAAATCTGCCAGTTTTCTTTATTGTGAACAAAATCCTGAAGAGAAATGTGTTTCACTGGCGAGTCCTCAGTGGTCCCAGAAAACCTCTCCCTGGAGCATCCCTGGTTTCTACCTGCCCTGTGGCAGGGCCGGTGGGTCTCTGCGCGACCATCCATCTCTGTCCCCCACCCCGTTGTTCCATAGTTCTATAACCTACCGTGGGTCATTGACAGCTCTCAGTTGTGAGTAAATGTGCTGCTTTGATTGATGCGTCATTCTTAGGTCAATGCTTTTGAGGAGGTTTTGTTTGTGTCCCAGCAGTAACTAAGTGAAGACAATGCAGGTGGTAGCAGTGTGGCGGTAATTTGTTTTTTGCAGAAAATCTATAACACAACTGATGCAGTTTCTGAGCCTTGCCACAGGAGACAAGAGCTATGGCCAGGTGGAAAACTTAAAGAATGTTTGAAAGAAGCATTCCCATCTCAAAACAGGTGCAGAGCTATGGCTCTCCTCTGGCAAAGGGCTGGCAAAAGAAAGGCTGCGTAAAGGATGCTGTTAGGTTCGTGCAAAAGTGATTACGGCTTTTGCATTGTTGAAATTTGCCATTTGATATTGGAATACATCCTTAAACGAATGTGGTTGTGTTATACATAATTTTAATGTGCTTTTCTCACTTTATGGTTTTTTGCTAATGACTTATTACTTGCTGTTTATTTTAGACTATAGAAATTATGCTAGACAAAAACCAAATTCGAGCCATTTTCTTATTTGAGTTCACAATGGGTCGTAAAGCAGCGGAGATAACTCACAACATCAACAATATGTTTGGCCTAGGAGCTGCTAACGAATGTGCAGCACAGTGGTGGTTTATCTATCTTAACATTTACTTTGCTCTCACAGTGTTTTCGGGTACCCCTTTGGTTAAACAGAGCTGTACAATATTAAGTGCTACAAATCATGTTGCCAAAAAGCTGGAGTATTTACCAAAGGCTTTTAATCTAAATATGTCAGGAAGATAATAGCAATAGACATAGAATCATAGAATTGGTTGAAAGAGACCGTTAAGATTATCGAGTCCAACTGTAACCTAAATCTAGCACTAAACCATGTCCAAAAACACAATTGCTTTTGCACCAACCTTACCAGCTTTCTGTCTGCAGTAAATCCTCCCGCATGACCTCTGCAGCTGACCTTACTATATTCAAAACTTCATTGAAGTGCCTGATGCTATAATTAAGTAATTTTACAGCTCTTTTCAGTCGTACCGTGCTCCTGAGAGCTAATGTGGAAAACACTGATAGAGCTGCAGAGAAGAGTGCGGCACTCTCTGAGCAGTCACAGGTTGCTTTCCTAAAGCTCCTTTGGTTTTTCTTTACCCGCAGATGGAAGCTTTTACCTGTTATATACTGTATTACAAGTGGCTCTCTGCAATGAGCTCCTCTGGCGTTTCAGTGACATGGGTTAATTTAGTGTATACTGCAAAACATGGGGGCAGAATAACAACTCCGTTGTATCTGTTAAATGAAAAAGCAGCATGTGACTCTTCCAGTTGTTCAGAGGTGTTTGGCATAGATTAAACTGTGGTCTCCCTTAGAAACGTTTCTTTTGTATTTCGTGAAAGATTGCCTGCCATTTTCCTCTTGATTGAGGCTTTGCAGAGCACAGAGCCAGATCATTGTCTGCCTTTCAGAAGCCTTTCCACTCGGTTATAATGATGTTAAATACTGTTTTTCAAAGTGGTTAAGATGCATAAAAATCAGAGAAGTCTTTAAGGCGAGACAAAGTTGAGTGAGTGAAAAATGAAAGCAAAAGCTTTGGGTATCTACAGAAGATGTGGGGCCTTCCCCTGCGATGGGACGGCCATGGGGAAGCCATTAGTGAGTGGAAGAGTGCCAGAGTGCATCTGCCGAAGACAGCATGGTGTGGGGATGGTTAATTTGGAAAGATGTGGGCAATAACATGACTGCCCAGGCTTATACACTGATCCCAGTTTTGGGGCTTCACCTGGTGACCGAAAGCAGATTGTGCATCGTGCAGCTGATGGGGGACCCAGCTCAGGTACCAGAGATGTTCTCATGCACCAGCCCCTCCTTGACATTGTTCTCCTAGTTCCTGTGTTCCCGGCGCCTACAAATTTGTTTCTTGGGGAATTAGTGCTCTCTGTGCAGGGTCACCAAACCAGCAAGAAAACTGAGGCAGAAACCAAGAGCGGGATCCAAACTCTGCCCGTGAAGAGGAGCAGCCTTTGGTGGCGCAAACTAAAATTAGAGAATGGCTTGAAAGAAGAACACGTCCGAGTTTAGTGACGGATGGATTGTGATATGTAGAAAGGCTTCTGAGCACGGAGGGAGTAACTCTGAGGGATGGTGTTGAAATGTTCTCCGTCTTACTGAGTGCAACAGCCATTTTTTCTGGTGACTAATTGGACAGTTACTCAGTGCTTTGACAGCCTGAGACACAGACTGGAATTGTGGGCTATTAGTCTACTTGGCTGTAATATTTGTATGCTTTTTTACTCCTTTCCCATAAATTTAAGTTTAATTGGACTGGCACTGCATAGTGTTCTGCTCCCACTTGCTTCCTAATGGCACACGTGGGCTATGATTCTTTTGCTGTTAAACAAGTGTGTTGACTGTCTATGGGTTATTGATTATATACCACAGCAAAGTGTGTTCCCGTCCTGGTAACTGGAGCTTTGTCTAAGCCAGCAGGTCTTAGGCTAAATATGCCCAGATTGTTGCACAGTGATAAAGTGGGAGCGGTTTGCAGAACTTTCGCTTCACTTAAGCCCTCAAATGGAAAGTTCATCCAGAAGGACGCTGCCCGTCGGGGTCTGCAGGTCGAGTCTTTCCAAGGGCAGGCGGGTTGCAGACAGGTGGATGTGACCAGAGGCTTTTCTTTGTGAGGGGTCTGAGCAAGGACAGAAGGGAAGGTAGGGAAGCAAGGAGGTAAAACTGCGGGTTACCTCTGATCGAATACATTCAGCCAGTCAGAACTACACTGACAAGGTTATGGGATCTGTTGTGACTATCAAGGAAATAGTGTTGCAAGAGGAAAACCTGTTATCTGCTGCCAGGAAATCAGGAGAGTACATTATAAAATGTTTGGGAATGTTGCCACTGAGTACATAGTTAATGGGTATCTGAAGAGTTGCTTTATATGTATAGCTGGGGGGATTTGGGCAGGATTTTTTTTTTCCCTTTTTCAGTTACTATTTTACTTCAATTTGAAAAAAACCAAGCCCAGAACTATAAACAAAAGCTTTTTAAATTCAGCTAAAGACTCCTCTCTGTCCCGTCTTGTCTCGTGGTCATTTATACTTCCTTTTGTGAGATGAAGTTCAACACCACAATCTGCAGGCAAATCATTTACAAGAGTCAGCACCTCATAGATTCAGCCAGTCCCTGCAGCAGAGTTGTTGAGGTGATGAGTTGAAAGGCAAGTGATTTAAATGTTTGCACCCCGCTAGACTCTTCACAGATGATCTTTCTGCACAACGCAGTGGGAAATGTTGTAATTAAATCAATGCAACAGTGACGGGTACTTCTGAACTCAATCTGCCTGCGTACATTTTGTGCATGTGTGGTTTCCTTGGATTTTTTTAAAACCAAGGCATTGTGCTTTCTGGAGAAACAATGAAGTCTTCTTAACTACTGATATTACTGAAATCAGCTGGTACCTGTATCCTTGTAAAAATGCTGTTGCTGTTATTTCCTAGTGACTTCAGCTGGATGACTTGGATAAAAAAATGCTTTAAGACTTGATTTTTTCTGCACAGGGAGGGGAGCAGTGTCTGGACAGAGAGTCAGTTATTTGCAGCTGGATCTTGAATCCGTGCAGCTGTTTGGGGGCACTCGCTGTGTCCTCTGGGTCTCTAATGGCTATAGGAAGGCTGAAGATTAATTCATATATATAGGTAGAGATATATATATATATATATACTCACTGCTGTGCGCTGAGGGACTGCTCGGGTTTTCCATCCCTAGCAAGGAAGATTTTTTTTCTGCAAGCCATTACTTTTATTTTTGAGTTTCTTTTGTACCTGGACAGCCTCTTTCTCTTCCAGGTTTTCTCCCTGTGTTTAAGAAAGAGAAATGCAGCATCGCTGACACAGCCCCGGTGAAGGCCAGAGGCCAGGAAAATAATCTCAGTCTTTTTGACTCCATAACTAAGCTGGGGTGAAGCCCTGTAATGCCCTCCTATTTTCAAAAGAAGGCTTTAAGGAAGGTGGATTTGGGATGCCTAATCAAAGTGATGTGAGCAGTGCAGATGGGGAGGTCTGTGGTGATTTTTGTGATCTAAGAGATGAAGTGAAAGAAGGCAGAGGGGAACTTCAGGAGACTTCTTGTGCTCCCAAGAGGTTTTCATGTTCCTTATGATGTTAGTCCATTAAAACAAAGATATGCAGTTGGTGGCATCTGTGCCTTTACACAGAATTTGTGAGTTGGTGCATTGATACATCAAGGCTGGATCCAGGAACGAGAGCAGAGGCTGCTGAGCCCTGGGACGGAGGAAGCCTTGGGGTGAGAGTGAGGAAACCATTTGCTTCTGTGTTTAATCACAGTCTGGTTTTGAGGTGTTTCAGGCAAGGTTAGAAGTGAACACTGTGGAAGTCCAAAGGATGGTTGTGGTGTTGGGGACTGAATTACAGCAAGGGAAACGTTTTCTTGGCGTTCAGTGTGGATGTGATGGGAGTTTAATCTTCATTTTTTAAGCTCGACTGATTGTCAATCATAATGGAAGGTGAGGAGGCTAAAACATTCTCCTCTGGTTCTGCAGAAAGTAATCTGGTGGGGGAAATAACTCTAAATCTCAACTAAGGTTGAACAGAATTAAGCTGCCGAGGCCCATTGTTCAGCCCCCTGAAGGTCACAGTCTGCTGGCTCAAGCTTACCTCTCCTATGTGAAGTTCCCTTCTGAAAGTCAGGCAGAGAAATGCATAAAATATTGATAGATGTAATCTCACTGTGCAAATGAAGTTCAGGTTGAGCTGGTCCATCGCGTTAGCTACTGATCTCAATGGTTATTTCCTCCTGAGAGGCTGACTTGTGGCAGCTGGTGGCATTAAGAACTAAGCAAAGCACAGAGCAGAAAATCAAGTGCCCAGGCCTGGAAGGAAATAACTATATAAAAATCAGTTTTTTGTATGATTGAAAAAAAAAAAAAAAAGAAGTGGTTCCTGAAAACAAAATATATATTTAGGCTGAAGATCACAGAAACCATGGCAGTAGTGAGATCTTAAGACTTTCTGTACAGCAGTGAAGGAAATGTTGCTGGAAACACCTTAGGAACCCTATGTGCGGTGGGACTATCCAGCTCTGACCGTGCTCCTGGGAACGGAGAGGGGTCTACAAGATCCCCCTTTGCTCTCGGTGGTGCTTGGAGAGCTCGATCTGCAGCTCCCGAAACCTCAATGATCTTAATGTAGCCTGTTGGCAACAAATCCCACTGCTGCTTTTGGCATTGCCCTTCAACCCACCTCTGCCTCAGTTTCCCAGTAATTAAAGGGGGGACAATGTTCATGGATTGTGTTTATTTATTTATTTTTCAGAAGGGCTCCTGAGGATTAGTTTGTCTGTATTTATAGAAGCTTTTAAAAACACCGTTACTGCTGTGTGCTCCCATCACTAATAAATACCAGTTTGGAGCTTTGACCTGTTGTGAGCTTTTAAGCAATAATATCGGTTGAAAACCCGAGTGACTGTAGTGTTTTAAAAGTCTTGGTGGTGTGGCGATGTTAGCCAACAAGTTTAAGTCCTGGAGGAAAGTTTCTGCATTGTGTGTTGGATGGTGAGACAGTTCTTCCTTTCAGAAATGTGATACATTGAAATATTTTAAATTGGCTTTACCCACTTCATTTTTCTCACGCCGCAGAAGACAGATGGTATCTGCAAAATAAAGCATCTCTATTCACTCTCATAGTTTCCCATCCCATTATCTCAGAATCTCGTATTTTCGATGCTGTTTCACTTGATATATAGAAACAAGGTTTCCAAGGAAAGGAGAGATTTTAGTCTTAGCACTGCTGATGTGGGATGTGCTTCTGTCATGTAACAATTGTGGTGGGCTGTTGCACGTTCATGAAGGAACCTGGATTAAAAAAAAAGAAAAACCACCAACAAAAACCAACCCACAGCGTTTTTTGTCGTTGTTGGCTTTTTTCTTTTTTTCTTCTGCGAACATAACTTTGTTTTGAAGGCTGGATCCAAATATTACAACCTCCTAGAACTTCATGGGAGTTAGAGTTGTGGTGTGTGCCTGGCTTCTCCTTGGTGGAGCAGGCAGTCACAGAACAAAGTCTTTGATCCAGGATTAGGAAATCCCCTCCCAAGTTAAAAGCAGTCACAGAAGACTGGCTCACTTTTCGGTGCATGGTTGCTTAGCAAGAATTGAGGAGATAACGTGCATGAATTGACTGGTTTGCCATCCCGACACTTGCTATATGGAGGTCTTTTACTGCAGCTTATGGCTTTGTTTTGCTGATGCCACTGCAATGTTGTTACCATGGTGTCTTGAGGTTTTGGGGGAGGGAATGTGGATTCCTGCAGTCTTGTAGCGTTGGTGACTGGGGCGTTTTGGCTTTGCAGGCTTGCGGAAGGTGATGGTCCGTGCCCATCGGCAGGCGTGGTGCTGGCAGGACGAATGGTACGGGCTCACCATTGAGGACATCCGGCAGCTGGAGAAGGAGGCGCAGCTGATGCTGGCTCAGAAAATGGCCCAGTTCTGCAGTGAAAATGATACTGAGCAGCACGGAGCCAAAGACAATCCTGGTGAGAAGGACGTTGAAGCCAACACAGTTTCAGCTGTTGACACCGAGGATGCCTCTGGTAACAGCGAAACGGCCTCTGGCAGATCACTCACCAAGCAGTGGTCCACCTCTTCCAAGTCCTCACGATCTTCAAAGAGAGGAGGTAAGATGCTGCTGCTGACTTGCTGTTCTGAACTCCATGGACGTTGGGCATTTGGGAGGTGTGACCATGTCTCCTCATGGCTGTCACCTTTGGGACAATGCAGATTTCTCCTGTGAGTCCTTTTAAGTCAGAGGCTTTCTCTGCTGATGTTGGAGGCTCAGTCTTCTCAGGTGACCTGTTATGGGCTTGGCAATGTTTCTAGTCATCCCTTAACTGTGACTCAGTGGCACATGGCAGAATTCTTGCCGATCTCACGAGCAGAATAACTATGAAAAAAACAGTAGAAGAGCAGGCAGCAGCTTGCTAACAACATCAGGTCTCAGAAGACAAACAGCGGCGCAGGGCGAGTCAGTCCCTGTTACCCAAGAGCCACCGGTGGCTTTTAGAATAGAATAGAATCACAGAATAGTTTGGGTTGGAAGGGACCTTCAAAGCTCCTCTACTCCAGCCCCTGCCATGATCAGGACCAGGGCTGGTCCCTCAGGGGTGTTCCCTCTCCAGCGTCTGCTGTGGCACCGACCTGCTCTGGTCGCTCTTTGCTGCCTCTTGTTTTGCAGGGGCAGCTCCAGCTGGGACCCCACGCTCCGTCCCCTGGGGTTCTGCGCCACTTCGTGCCATTCATGTCAAAAGTGGGTGTTTGGCTCCGTGGGTGCTGCGGAGAAGCTCACACAGTGAAGCATCCCCATCAGCTTCTTGGGAAATTAAGGCAGATACCACCCAAAAAAGTGGGTGGGGGCTGCTGCCGTCCACTGGTGATGAAATGCAGTAGCTGTTAGAAACCAAACCTCACAGCCTGCGGTTAGGTGGGACCACAGAGCGCGTTTATATTCCCTTTTAAATACCATTCTGCAAGCTTTCAGGATTTTGCTGTTAAAGCCCCTAAGGATACCCTGTAAGGACTCAGCTTCGAGTCCTGAATTTTATCATTCACCTCTCCCTAGGCAGTCACCTTTTTTTTTTCCCTGTGTTAAACTCTTCCCTTCCTCAGCCCATTCTGTACAAAGGGGTGAATCCTCAGTGAGTTAACAGGCAGAAAGCTTGAACCCTCAGCAATTCCCTCTCCTTTTAGTCAAGCGCAGCTGGTAGCTGAGTAATAGCTGTCACAGCAAGAGGGCAAAAAAATCTTGATTTTTCTGAAAACCCCAAGGGGCAGCTTTTCTTCCAGTGACGGTGAAAGAGGACATCTGGGTGAGTGAAGCTTCTCCATCTCTCATTTGCACTAAATATTGTGAGTTGAGTCTCCATTTTTGTTTACCACTCCATCACTGATTTCATCGCGGGGTGAATGAGAGATGAGCACTAGTTTTACCTTGCGATGACTCACTGGAGTGAGCCCCAGGGAAGAACCTACCAGATGCTTCATAAATCATTGTATAAAAATAAAAATGCTGGCTACTTTGCTTGCACCAGGATTTTATATTGATGTGCCCATCTCTCGTTATGCTCTTTGTTACGAACTCCCTTTTCCAGCACTGACATGTTCATTGGAAGCTGTAGTTTTCAGACCTCTTGAAGGTTTTCACTGGTAGCAGAGCATTAATTTCTTTTGAACTGCAGAATGTCTCAGCTTTTACAGGAAAAAGTAATGAAAGAAATGAATTGTGATGTGCTGGGAAGTACGTCATGCAGATATTTTAATCCTTCTTCTTGCTGGGAGCATATTAACATATGGAAGCAAGGAGGGCTGTCTCCACTCACCGCTCCCTCCAGCTGAAAAAAAGCAACGCCTTTTCTCCAAAAGATCCTCAGTCCTTTCTATACCATCCGAGCGAGACCTCTGGTGATAGCAGCACCCTTGTCACCATCCCATATGTTATTCTATGCTCTATTTTTAGCCACTATTATGCGAGTGTCTTGACGTCACTCCGGCGTGAATTAGCTCTGCTCTGCCAAGCTCCCTCCGCGTGCGGCTCTCGGAGGGGTGGGCGGTGGGTGGTTGGGGGCTGCCGAGCCCATGCTGAGCTGCAATTAGATGACTCTCATTAGGGTCTCCATCCTTTTTCCATGTGACAACCGGGTAGGCAAAATTAGATTTTGACTTACAGATTTAACACTGTTAACAACAACAGCATGAAGTGGCTCGTGCAGCTGTCACAGTAACCGGGGCTTTTCAGCGTCTTTCTTTATGCTAAATGAGGATTTGTGAGTCTCCTCAGGTTTTTCGGTGGTAGGTGGCTGCTGCAAGCGCTTTGTGTGCGCTGTGCGACATGCAAGAGCCGTCTGAAAAAGGGGAGAAACCCTCTTCCTCTGGACAGGGATCCCTTCAGCAGGCGGCTGTTCTATAACAAGTTCAGCCAAGAAGAGTTCAGGCTGGATCATTGCTAAGTTATATCTGGGGAAAAAAAAAAACATGCTGTAATATGTTTGTATTTAGTGCAGGAAACTCTGGAAGGGAACATGGAAGGGAGCAGGTAAGTGTGAGAACAGGAGGGCAAACGGGAACCCGAAGGAGCACTGGGTTTTCTCCTCGCTCTATCAGGGCAGCTGCTCCGACCGCTCCCTCTCAAGCAGCTGGATAGCATGTTGTTTAAATCATTCAAGTTTAAAGTTTAAGTAGATCTCTAATCCAATTTGTGTGGAAGCAATTTCCTTTTAGAAAACAGATTATTTCTATCCAGGCTGCTCTGCTTAGCTACCCACCCGAAAGTCAGCAGAGCAGAGACATGGTTTGTGTGCGGAGCAGAGGCACAAAGAAAGCTGCCAATCAGCCTGCTTCCTTCCTAATTTCAAACTTTAAAACCCAGCTGATTTTGCACATCCTACTAACAATTATAAATAGCTGCCATTCAAAATAGCGTAAGAGTGATACAAACAGCTTGCTTTAATGTAGCATCTTGCTGGCAGGTTCTAACAACAGTAAACAAATGGGATCTGTAAAGCGGTACACTGACATCACACCAGCATCATCGGGGTTTTGTGTCTTTTAATATTGCAGCAGTGAATTTTCATAGAGAACGCGCGACTCTTCCACCAGCAAAGATCATGTTGGGAACTCTCCGTCTTGTCGCTGTAGTGTATCGCATAAGGCTTTTTTGTTTTTTCCAGCAAGTCCCTCACGCCATAGTATCTCCGAGTGGAGGATGCAGAGCATTGCCAGAGATTCAGATGACAGCTCGGATGATGAATTCTTTGATGCACATGGTATGTGGAGCCTAAATCCCCATCATTTGTTTCCTGAAATGGTGGGGTAAGAGAACGGAAGGCGTGAGGGTGGGGGGTGAGCAGGGAAGGAAACGAGACTTTTGCTTTGTCTGAAGTCTTTTCCTGTCTAACCAAGATTCGTGCAGCATCAGCGCAGCTTCTTCAAGCATCCCCAGCGTCACCCAGCAGACTCTTGTACTTAACGCAGAAACATTTCAGATTCCATATGATCTGTTTGAAAGGATCTTGAACAGTCTGAACCTTTGAGCTGTATTTTATTTGGTGCAAATGAGTGTGGGTACAATTCAGCAATACTAACTGGACTGTGAGTGTGTCCTAATGGTTCTGATTCAGTATGACTGATTATTTTTCTAATTTTTTAATCAGTAGGAAATATGATTAATTGTCCTGTCTTGGCCTGAAGAGACCCCAGTTTGCCTTTATTAACTCCATATTCTCCTGTTCCAAGAAATACAGTAGTGAATGCAACGAGGTATTTCAGGTGCTGAAATTAATCAGGATTGATTCAAAAATTCTAAAAGTAATTTCAACTATCCGTATTAGGAAAAAGCTGTGATATTTTTTAATCTGTGCATATGTGTGTGAAGAAGCTTTGTTCCACTGTACTCATTTAATATATTGCACTTAATGCGCATTTAAGCCTGAAAGGCTCCGTCTCTACTGACAACAGATGGACTCTTGGCTTGCAATGTTAATCTAAGTTAGATGCGCAGCGTGTGCTGATGAAGTTGGTGACCTCTCTGGGAAAGGCAGTTGTTAGAAAAATCACGCTCAGGTTTCGCAAAGCAGAATTTCACTGATGAAAGTTCAGTCTCAAAAAAATGAGTAGTATCGTGTTCCAGAAGAGTTCTCGCATCCAGTATTGAGGCATAAATCCCAAATTCTGGGGTAGAACGTCTGCTGTTGTAGAGGAGTGACTTGCACAACAGCAGCTTCAGTGGCCAGGATGGGAGCGAGTTGGGGATGGACGTGTCTCTTGCCTGGAAGGAGAAGGTCCAACTTAGTCTAAGTGTCCCTATTTATCAACTTATGTAGCATCTACAAAAACTATGTAAGGGATTTATTGTAGCAATATACATAGAAGAAAAGAGGTGTGAGTCATCGAAACGGCATCCTTGCTATCCACCTTCTTGCCTTTTTAATTATTTAGTAATAAAATTGAAATAGAGAGACGACTCTGCCTGGGATCCAGGCCCCCAGGGAATCTCTGATGTGCTCCTAACAAGCCCGGGAAGGACAATTAACAAAAATGAGCCTCGTGCCACGGTTGGTATCAGCACCTCTGCTGCAATACTCGGAGGAGCTCACTAACACAAAAAGCAGCTCCTCTGCGAGCACAGCGTCTCCGTTTCCATATGGGTTGTCCTCTGCGATCTGCACAGTTGGGTTTGAAAAGTCTGATGGGATCTTGGTTTATGATTTGAAGTCTTGGTGCACATGCTGTTCCACACATCCCCCTGGTGCGGAGGGACGTCTCGGTGCCCCTGGGCCCGCGGGTGACACGTTGCAGCCCGGCTCTGCAAGCAGGGACAAAGCGGCGCTGGCAGCTCATGGTCAACGCCAAGCAGAATTCCTCCGAAAGCGCTTCCCAAATACACACGCACATTTCCTCACAGTGCCGTGGGCGTAACACCAGCCCAAGATTTCTTGTCGCTGGCTTCCCACTCATCCCCGCTCACTGGCATGCTCTGGTAAAGATAGTGACAAATACAGTAATATCTAATATCTATCCTGTAATAAATGCTAATAACGGGAGTAATATCCCATTCAGTGATCACTTAAGCAGCAATAAGGGCTGTAATTAAACCTCTCAAGGAAATAAGTTTAATATTTAGATTAAGTTGCTGGAGGAGCTTTGAGTACAATCTTCCTCTTAATTCCCTGCCAGCACGTGTGCTCCGTGGTTGTGCTTCCCACTTGCTCTGAACAGGTAGCTCCGCATTCCCTCGTGCAGGGAAATGGGGATTTATGCAATTTTTTTCCATAGCTGAAAAAGGAAATGGCATGCTAATGCAGAGTTTCCGGGTTGCTTTCTTTTTATGGTCAAAGTGTAAATAGAAACTCCTAAAAATAATTGGTCTTTGCTTGGCTCTGCACTTAGTCCCCTTCATATATATATATATATATATTTAAACTATTGCTCAGATTTGCTGAAAAGATAAATATATTTCATAATTTTTTTGTTCACCATCCTAGGATTCTTCCAACTAATTATTTTCTTAGTAACTGTACAGAAACAAGAAAGGGGGAATCCTAGTCTGGGACTCTGAAGATTACAGCTTTTAGATCTTCAAGACATTCTGTAATTACTGCTGTTATTATTATGTTTATAAATCTTAATTAAATTTACAAGCCGAAAATTTTCAGGAAAGAACCATAAATAAATTAGAAAGCACTTAACCTCTGTAACAGTAAAAGAGACATCCTCAATTTAGGAAAAGAAAATAGTGAGGAGGAAAAAAAATAAAAATAAAGAACCAGCAACCCATACCAAAGGTATCTTTTTAAGACTTGAATTGCTGCTGTTTGGGTCTGTATATATATTTGTGTTTGTGTGACTCTCAAAAAATCTGGGGTTTGTTGGTTTTTTTTTTTTCTTAAAGAGGACTTGTCTGACAATGAGGAAATGTTCCCGAAAGAAATAACCAAATGGAGCTCCAATGATCTGATGGATAAAATTGAAACCCCCGAATGCGATGATGTCCAGGGTAATCTTTTTTAAGTAAAAACTGCACGTGATATTTTACAGTATTTCCAGGTAATTGTTACAGCCACGTTCTGAAAAAGGTAAAACTTGTTATCTTCATCTCACAAAAGGAGAAGCTGAGACAGAGCGTTTAAGTGACTGCCCAGTGCTGCCGGAAAAGAATCGCCCAGTGGGAGTTGGGATAGCTCTCGATTCTCTTTTATTTTCCGCATTGGTTGGACTCCTTTGTGTGCCAGCCAGGATTCTCTCCTATAATGATGAAATATTCCAGCTCCGTCTTGAATTTCTCCTGACTTCTTTCCTCTTGCTTCATCCTTTGTTCATATCTGTATCTGCCTCAGTTTTATTTTCTGCTCATCGTTATGAAGTTTTGAAAGGGAGCTGGTTCCTCAGCCAGATCGATTCATGTAGCAAAACGGTGGAAGATGACACTTTCTGGTACAAAGTCGGTCTGTGTAGGCACAGACGCACAAACGCATCAGATCTCTGCTCTCCCAGCACAGTTCAAGCAATTATTTTTATTATCCCCACAAACCCATCATTTCTGACAATTGTGCAGGGATTTCCCATTGTTGCCATCCTTAATAAAGCAACGCTACCGGGTTGCTGTAATGAGAGAAGAACTGGATCGTGTCCTCGGCGCTTGCCCGGGTTATGAGAAATTGCTGGAAAATAGGTGACCCAGCATTGCTCAGGCTGCTCAGGTGGAAGGAGGCGGGAGAGAGGGAGGAAGAGGGCAATTTGATGAAATAATTAAGGAGATGTGAGGCAGAAGAGGCACAAACAAGTGTGTTTATGGCAGAGCATCTTTGCCAAAGCATCTTGCAGTGCTGACGTTTCCAACCTCTGTGCTTCTAGGTGACTTGTACCACGAGCCGTCGGCAGAGTACCGCGTGGGCTCCAGCGTGGAGAGGCTCAGCATCATTGAAGTAAGTGCTTCTGTTTCTTGTAACGAAATAATTTGTTGCTGGAATGTGTCTCTGTGGGGTAAATGGGGTAAATGACTCCCTTTGCTGCTGTTGTGTCTTTGTGTGTCGTTTGGAGCCACACCGGCATGCTGCAAACTTCGGGGCTGTGTTTAAGGGATTATTTCACCCGTCTTTCGAACATGTATAACAAATGCTCTCTAGTTTGTAAGCAGTGTGAGGTGTCCAGCTGGAAGAAAAATAGGAATCCCATGAGGATAAGTGCTGCCTGGGGCACTGCTGGGTTGGGCTGTCCTGCTCATGGAAGGAGCCAACACGGAGCAGGAGCGGCATTGCTGCAGCACGGACGTGCAGGCTAGGAGGTCTTATTTGGAAACCCATTATAGCATAGCCTATGTCAGCACCCTGAATAAAATAATAAATAAAAAATAACACCTCCCTGGCTTTCTAGACTTGCATATACAAGGTTTTGCAGTTCAGTGTCCTAGTGAAATGGTGCATCTTGGCTGTGCTCATCCCGCCCTTAAAGCATCTGCCTGTCCGTGCTGCAGAGATGATGAAGCTGCTCGCACAGTCCCCAGGTTGTGTTGTGATCTATCAAAGACCAGGAGCATAGTCTTGGTATAATATTACTCTGTGTGCCAGGCTGTAAGTTCAAGGTGGTTTGGCTTTTTCATAATAGACTGAGAGCTCAAGGACCATGGGATTAATGGGTGGCTGGGGACGCAGCAGCTCTGGCCACCTCAAGATAAGCAATCACAGCCCTAAGATTTCTCTTGGAGCTCAAGATGGTGTGAAGAATTTTTGGTCTTCTTCAGAGGGCTATACAAACTCAACCCACTCCCATTTCTGCCTTAATTTTAGAAAAAAGAACAGGCTTCAAAGTGAGTTAAAAAATATACTCATTTGTGTTTGTTCACAAACAGCCTACTAAAACAGTGCGACATTCCTAGCCACCATTGTAGTGTTTTTCAGGTTAAGAGCCTCCATCATCAAAAGGCAGATCAGGAATCAGGTGTCTTAAGACTCTAGATCTTACAAGAAAGTTGGAAATAGCCAACTCCACCCCTAAACTAACCAGCAGTTGCTTGCATGTTCCCCACTTCCTTCAAGAGCAGGGGTTAATGAACCGAGAGGGAAATGACTGCGGATAAACCTCTG
Organism: Caloenas nicobarica; assembly: GCF_036013445.1. Lineage (NCBI taxonomy): Eukaryota > Metazoa > Chordata > Aves > Columbiformes > Columbidae > Caloenas > Caloenas nicobarica. The sequence continues at coordinate 4,253,596 of NC_088260.1, forward strand.
GATGACCTGAGCTTGGTGACTCATGTCGTTCTGCAAATGAGCACTTAAAACATTTATCTGAAAGCAAAAGCGACGCTGAGAGTGCTCGTCCTGTGCCTCCAACCAGGCAAGAGTTCACCTTGCAGGCGCTGTAAACTGGAATCAGAGGAGGTTTTAAGAGCAGGCATTAATACAGTGTAATGGTGCTAAATAATTCAAAGCCATTCTTATGAAGGAGGTCTGGAAAATCTTTATTATAGACTTGGATGTGAATTTTAATACTTCTGGTGGGCTGTGTTTTAGGATATGCTTTAACATTATCTGGTAAAAATGTAAGCTAGGTGTTAGGTTGCTGATGTGTGCCTGGGCATGTGTCCCTCCCAGCAGCAGGTTTGTCAGGAGCTCGATCACTGTTCAAAGGACAACAGGGGACTAAAGATGCTAAAATGAGAAGAATTTGCCAAACGGAAAATAGCGCTGCCCTCCACCCCTTCCACACCCCGTCCCAACGGCTATTGCTCTGCCTCACCAGAGAGCTGCTCAAGGATGTTCTCAAATCTGTAAACACTGAAAGCCCTGGTAACAAACAGATATTAAAAATAGTTGCTGCTCTATTGTGTGATAGTATGTGACAGGTACAAATGGATGCTCTTGTCCCTGCTCGTGGGACATCAGGCTTGGGCTTACAGCTGCTCAAGCAGGGCACTGAATGAGAACACACTCTGCAGTTCAGATACAATTCCCTCCTTCCCCCAAACTCCAGCCTGTCTGTTCAGGCAAGGAGTTGATTCAACGTAATAAGCCAACGACCTGGACAGCCAAAACACAAACCTTGCCTGTGCTGGTGTAGCAGCCTCCCAGCCAGATGTTGGCCAGTCCTTGAGTCACGAGGTCTCAAAGCTTTTTCTCTTCAGTTCCTCTTTTGCAACAGTATAAGCAAATCTGAAGTCTTATTTATAACTTCTGTCGTAGGCGAGCAGATGCAATGACTGATCTTTTCCTACAGCTTCTTTCTCCAGTAACTTGCCACTTGCTGACCTGTTTGATCTCATTTATTGTTTTTTGCTGAATGTGTTTTACTGTCAACTGCTGCAGCTGAGCTCAGCACCCCAGCAGAAAGCAACACCCATCTTTTATCTCTTTATTTTTCCACCCTAACGCACGCAAGTAATGTCTTTACTGCTGCCACGTTTTACCTGGTTACAATTTTATGCCATTTTTTTTTTTTACTTTCAGCATTCCTTCTGCTTAGGACAGTCAGTTTGCTGAGGCTGTGTGTGCTGTTTTGCATGCACATGTGTGCAGTCAGGTTCTCAGCTGTTGTGTCCCGGTGTATCTAATGCCCATTTCCATAAATTAAGCATGTTGCTGCTTGAAGACAGTTTACTTTCTTACCAGTGAACCTGTAGGTGTTATTCTAAAACCTTTTACCTCCTGATTTTCAGTCTGGATGAGTTTAGGCTCTCTTGTGCTTGTGCCTGCACTGTCCTTTGCCTCAAGTGCCTCTGTTCCCTCCCCAGCTTTCTTTTCTCATCTCCACTGGGTTTGAGAGCAGGGAATTCATCCTCCTGGAGCCTTGCTGAGCAAATCAAGCTGAACTCTTTCTCTCTTCAGAAAGTCTCCGTGTTCTTGTTCTTCTGTGCTCCTGCTCACGCTGCAATTATCTGTGTGTATGGATGACCCAAACTGAATTTACCCCTCTAGACGGGGGCTTGCCAGTGCCTTGTACCGTGGCTAATGCTGTTTCTGCTGGAAACACCTGGCTTGACAGATTAGTTTTTGCCTCTTCCCTGAGTTGATGTATCTGGTGCATATATTGTAGGTACCATGTGTGAGCTTGCGGGGGTAAAGGCGATAAAATTTGCATAAAATACATTTGGACCCAATATAACTTCTTTGCAATTAAGCCTTTCTGCTGCGCTCTGTTTCATTCCCACCAGGATGAATCAGTGCAGCCATTAATGCAGCCCAGTAAAATCCATGTCCTCCTCTTGGTCCTCCATGGAGGGAACATCCTGGACTCGGGCAGTGGTGACCAGAGCTCTAAGCAAGGGGACGTCAACACCATCACGACAGTGTTTGACACCGTGATGAGGGTCCATTACCCCGCTGCTCTCGGACACATCGCCATCAGGCTCGTACCTTGCCCGGCCATCTGCTCCGAAGCCTTTTCGCTGGTGTCCAGGTATGTTGATGCTACTTTGTCACGGCGAGAAACATACAAAATCTCACTCTTGTTTTTTGTTTCTTTTCTTGCATCCTGGAAATGTTCTGCACGTAGTATTGAGAGCCTTGACCACGCTTTGAGAATGCATTTATTAATATACTAGTGAGGCATTCAATCTCGATTTCATACTTAGCTGCAGTAAATACAGTAATCATGCAGCAGGAGTTCTGAGATTGATTTATTCTAATTAATCCAATAAATACTAAGGCTTTAATTCCTTGTCTGAGGGCTGTTCTATCAATGTAAGTATGTTGTCCTTGAAGATTTACGTTTGATGGGAGGAAAAGATTTATTAAGCTCTCATCCATTCACTGTGGAATAAATGGCCTTTCTATCTTCAGGCTTTTTTTAATGAACTACAATTCCCACTGTACTGCCTGCAAATGTTTTTCCCTGCTCTGCATTGTTAGGCTGATTATTTCCAATGTCTCTTGCCCTGTCCAGCCTCAGCCCGTATAGTCACGATGAAGGCTGCCTGTCCAACAGCCAGGATCACATTCCCCTCGCTGCACTCCCTCTGCTCGCGACATCGTCCCCGCAGTACCAAGAAGCCGTAGCCACAGTCATCGTCAGAGCCAACCAGGCCTACAGCGAGTTCATCAGATCCCAGGAGGGCTTGTCCTTCAACGGGCAGGTGAGCCAGTGGCTGTTTATAGCCACAATGAAAGGAAGAGCAAGTGAAGTAATTTCCTTCTGCAGCTCTCTTTGCCATTAATCTCTCAGGAGGGATGGAAACATGACAGTGTTGAGCTGCAATAAGAAAGTGTTGTGCTTCCATTTCTTTCAGAGAGAAAGAGAGATTATTGCTTATGCTCTGTCTTGAGCCTTTGGGATTCGAGGCCAAGTCTGAGCTTGTGTTTCAGAAATGAAGCTACAAAGCTGTGAAGTTAATCAATTTTCAGCATGACACACCTTTCCAAATCAGGAATGCTACCTTTGTTATTAAACGTGATCTCTAGTCCCATTGCAAACCATTCCTATCTTTAAAGGACTTCGAGCAGCTCGTGCTGGAGTTGTCTCAGAAGTGGGTTTCTTTTTGGAGATGATGCAGCTGCTGCACCCCATAAAATACCAGGACTGAGCCTCACACCTGTGTGAGCGGAGTGACCCTCCAGCCCTGGGAGGTTTGAGCTATTGGACTGACGGCCACGTTGCGCTGCTGTAACGTGATTTATCACCCTGAGCTTCTTCCCAGCCAGCGCTGCGCCCAGGCACCCAGACAGCCCTCTCCTTCCCAGCGTTCTCAGTGCTTTCTTGTGCCTTTCTGCTCGATTCCCTTGGAGGCAGGACAGCGTTATCTCCTCAGGGTACACGTTGGGAGCAGAAGCACAGGGAAGTTGCCTGAGGTAGCACAGCCAGCCAGCAAGGAGGGAATCAAGCTCGGTTTTCTAAAGCTGGAGTTAGAGCCATGATCAGTGCTCTGTGTTGCTTTCACTTCACTCCAGTCAGCTGGTGGGAGCAGCCAGAACATTTCAGCTGTGTTGGCTAATGAGAGGCTGCAGGGTACGAGTGGATGTTCATCGACAAAACAGTTTTAGTGATGAAAGCACTGGGCATCCTGTTACTGCAGCTTTCCCAGGTATCATCCAGCACTCCGGTTAACTGTTGTCTCTGAAGTCAAAGAGATTTTTTTTTTTAATCTCCTCCCCTGCTTCTGTTGCCGTTTTCAGGTCTGCTTGGTAGGCGACTGTGTTGGAGGAATCCTGGGATTTGATGCCTTATGCTACAGCAACCAGACTGTATCCGAGAGCCAGAACAGCAGCCGGCGAGGAAGCGTTGTGAGTGTTCAGGTAATGCTGGCACCTCCACGGCCCCTGTTTTTAGTGAGGATCTTTTCATGAAACAACAAGGACTCTATTTCTTATCAATGGCAAATGTGTCTTAAGGTGAACGTGTGTCTCAGTTTGGGTGCATTTGCTCTGAACAGGGATGTTTCACCCTCTGATGCGAAGCATCATTCAGACCTGATTTACCCACACCCTTAGAAAGTGGCTAGGTCTGAGTTACTGTATTGTCCTCAACGGGACCTCGGGGCAAATGGGGAAAAGAGGATGGAAGGAGAAGGATATAATGGGAATGTATTCCTCATTCAGCTGCCAGAGTGGTAAATCATTACATTTCATATCTCAGGATACCGACCTCCTGTCTCCTGGAATAACGGTGAACAACAGCTACTGTTCCAGCGGCTCGAATCTGGAAGCCAGCAGACACCTCAGCAGGAGCAACATTGACATTCCCCGTAGCAACGGAGAAGATCCAAAGAAGCAGCTGCCACGAAAAAGGAGTGATTCATCAACCTATGAACTGGACACGATAAAGCAGCATCAAGCCTTTCTTTCTAGGTAAGATTTTGAAGGAACAGAACAAGAGCTGAGCTCGGTGCATCTGTGAAACCCGAATGTTGCTTTGTCATCCTGTGATGAGCAAGGTGGAGGAAAGTGTTTAACTTAGATTAGAGGGATATAGATTTCAGTGTGTTGGTTATGCGAAAAAAAACTAACAGCCCTCTTGCTCAGTAGCAGTGAGAGAATCCAGCTGCTCTTCTGCATCTGTATTAGGATGGCAAGAAGCTGTTCGTCTTCATCGTGTTGCCTGACAGCTGGGGCCGTCAGGGAGCTGCATGTTCCTGTGCTGCTTGTGTGGGATGGAGGTCATAAAGCAAATGTAGAAATTGTGCAAGGGAAGATGGTGAAGCAGAACTGGGAATTCAGTGCTGTGTTAATTTCAAAGCATCTCTGAAAGCTGATTTTTGAGTTGGCTGGCCTGTTGTTGGGAAAGGTGGGGTGAGCCGAGTATCCTTTAATTTTGGGCTAGTTCAAGTGTGAGGCTGAATTCCAGTGCGGGAGCAGGTTTCTGCTGCCATGGGGGCAGGATGCTCTGGGTGAGACATCCTGCACCCTCGCTGGTTGGCTGGTTCATGGAGCAACCTTCAGCTGCACATGAGGACTGTGCTGTCTGTGTGATGATTTGGCAAAGCAGCCCAAGTCCCCTGAGTGGAGCAGGGACATGGAATTGTATTCTGTCCCCTGCCAGGGCTGCTCTGTTGCGCCAAGGTCACATATTTCAAATTCGTTACTCACTGTCAAAGCCCCCAGTATCACATTCCTCAGCTTCTTTAAATGAACTTTCAGAAACATATCCATTAACGCAACCAATGAAATTTTCATAGCATCTTTCCATTGCCGCCGATTGTTCAGGGATTACTTCTGTAAGCCCGGCGGCTTTTTCTGACTGAATCATCTTCATCAGCCTGTGGAACAGGACAGCCCAGACCTTTTCCTCCTGCAGGCTTGGAAGAACTGCAGCATCTTCTTAATCCCTCTTCGCCCAGGTCCCAGGTACTGGGGAGCAATGTGTCCCCCCCAGCAAACACCATTATCTGTGCTGCAGCTGTGCCTAAGGCTGTTCTTTAGCCCTGTGCCTGAAGGCTTGTCCTGCGCCTCTGCCCCTCTTCTGATGTTTGCAGTCATTGTTCCAGCACAGGGATTCATGTTTTCCTACCATGTCAGGGGCCCTTTGGTAAAAGACTCATAGGAGAGAAAAAATATCAAAGTGGATGATGTTGTTGCACAGAAATACTATATTCAGAAAGACAGCTGCATTTACAAAAACCACAAAAAGCTTCTCAGCTATTTCCAGCAGGTTAATAAAAGGCAATCAGGCTCGTGTTCATACCTTATCAAAACAGGCTCTTGTGTTACAGGAGAAAATACTAGTTGTGCAAAAATGTGCTCTTTCTCCTCCTTGTTCTTGACCTCAGGGGCATGGACTGAGCTAAGGAAGGGGGGCTGTCATCTTGCTGCAGTTTTGCATCTAATTTAGAATAATTGCTGGGCCTGGCATGGCCAAGGGATTGCAGTTTCTTGTTTCAAATAGCTTTGTCCTGGTCCTTCTTGCTCCATTTCTGAAGCATTGTGCCCTCTCCCAACATGAAGCACTTGAGGGTCCCTGGCAAGGGCTGTTGGTGTTTGGTGCACTAAGAAATTGTTGCACCTGTACTTCTTCTAGAATTTTATCTTTTTAAATCTGCCTTTAGACCTTGGGTCAAAAAATGGGTCTGTCCTTGTAGCTCAGGAGCAAGATTCCGTCATGGAAAGGGGCAGGTTGATGCTTCTGCTGCTTCTTGGAGCACAAGTGTGATGGGAGCGGCCGAGGGAGCTGGGGGTTCAGCTGGAGAACAGGAGCTGAGGGGAGACGACCTGATCTCTGAACTGCCTGAAAGGAGCTTGGAGCCAGGGGGTTCGGGCTCTGCTCCCCAGGAACAAGCGCCAGGACCAGAGGAAACGGCCTCAAGTTGCGCCAGGGCAGGTTGAGGTTGGATCCGGGGAACAATTTCTTCCCCAAAGGGCTGTGGGGCATTGGAACAGGCTGCCCAGGGCAGTGCTGGAGTCACCATCCCTGGAGGGGTTGGGCAGAGATGAGGTTCTCAGGGACGTGGGTTAGTGCCAAGGTTGGGTTAATGGTTGGACTCCATGATCTTGAGGGTCTCTTCCAACGAAAATGATTCTGTGATTCTGTACAAGCTCTCTTGGGATCTTTCCCCTCCGCCTCCTGGCACAGGGAGGGCTCAGGCAGCGATTCACCTCCTCCCCTCCTGCGTGACACTGGGACATCACCACCGGCCCCAGCCCTCGACCTTGTACTTGCAGCCATCGTTACGGAGCAGCACAGTCATGAGCAGAATGGCCCTTCGGCCTCTCTGTCACTAAGTAATGATTTTCCCATATGAAAACCAAGCCCTGACGTGACGTGGCTTCACGCAGGAGGTCGTCAGAACAGAGCCAAGTTTTCCTCATGGGTTCAGTGGACAGGCAGCCTGGCACACGGGGGCCTTTCCGTCTGTGCCGACTGCAGATTTCAGCTTGTGCCAAAGACACTCATTTTTATTCATGTATCAGACCTACCCGCTTCCCTGGGATAATGCCCAGCAAGCCAGAGCAGCATCTGGAGATTACGATCACACATTTATTTTTAAATTCAGTCCTTCTGCACAACTACATTATTTCTGGCTGTGTTGTACTTGTATTGTTGTAAATGAGTTGATTTGCTTCTGAAATCCATAAGCTCTTGTTTAATTAACGCACACAGTACATCTGCTGCTTTTTAAAGGGAGAACAGGGCACTGTAGGTTGCTTGGAGCATGACAGTTTCAGAGTTCCCCTTGGCTCTCATTTCTTTTGATTGCTAAAAAGACTATCAAGTTCCCAGTAAGAGAAGAGAAGCTGTCCAAATCGCTTAGCAATATGAGCGCTCTCATTCTCTTCCATGCCCCATGAAGAGACGCCATGGGAAGATGGGTGGAACACACCAAAACCCCCATGTAGCCGTCCTGCCATAACACATCCACCTTCGGGATAGTCATTCCTTTTTTGCCTTCGTCTGAATCACAATGCTGTCGCAAAACTGAACGTCTCGTGTATAACTTTGTATTCCTTACACACAGCAAACTTACTGCGTTGCAGTCTTGTCAGCTAAAACAATTGTAGCTTCACTGAAGGCGGCTTGTTTTTAAACGTGTTTCAGCGTCGCGCATCTTGGCAGAGCAATCTCAGGGAACCTCGTTCACATCACGGAAATGGGAACGTGCTCATTTCAGCTGTCACCTGCTGTGACTCCTGTTCCTCTTGCTTTTGACATCACCATTTTGACTTTCCGTGATCTGTACGTCTGACATAGGGAAGCTCATCATTTCCCTGCGGTTGGTAATGGGGAGGGTAGTACCGTGTGTGTACACACATGCACCTTTAGAGAATACATGACTGTGCAGAACCAGGAGAAGGTTTTTAGCATCCATGAACAACAAGTGCTGTTGCATACGGAGACATGGCAAGTGCCTGTGACTACCTGGGCTTTTGAACTGAGGCCACAGAGCTGGCAAGAGCCTGGTGCATTTGCATCATCCCCAACCCCAGGCCAGTAAATCTTATATCCAGCCCAACTGCTGTGGTATCTATTTATCCTATATATTTTATACAACCTGTTCAGATGCTTTTTAAACTGTTTGTCAACACCCTGTTAAGTCACTGCTGGTACTTTGTTTTCAACTCTCCGATTCTAATTATAACAACGATAACCCAGCAAGGCTGCCGTCTGCATCTGTAGGACCTGGAGAGCAAAAGAAATTGCCGCTTATTGCTTTTGGGTGGTAACAAAAGAATCTCAGAAACCCCTTTGTGAACCAGGTTATTATTGTTACACATCTATTGTTTCATTGTCTAACCCCAGATCTAGGCTGCAAAGAAGCAGCTCTTCCTAACGTGGGGATGGATCCCCAGGATTTTCATCCAAGAGTTCCTGCTGCTTCTTCCTCAGTGTCCAAAGGATACATGAATTTAAATCTCTGTGTTAAACCTGTGTATTGCCCAGTCTGCACTGCACACAGGTTGAATTTTGCAAACATATTTGACATCCGAAAGGAGAGGGTGAGAACTAGACATATTTTGTATCATTATTCTTTAATCACAGTTACCTGGAGTTGTTGGACTGAGGTTGAAACGTTGTTTGGTAATAACTCAAGAGATGTAGCCTTATGGGCATAACAAACGTGGGAGAGTCCTGGGTGCATGATTATTACAATTTACCACATGGCCACTAAGTTAATTACCCCAAATTCCCATTCCCAGTGAATGCCACACACATGCATGGAAGCTGTGGCACAAACTTGGTGCACAATGATATTAGAAACCCTCTTGCAGATTTTGATCTTTCTTTTTCTCTTTCCCCTCCCATTTTCTTTTTCCTTTTCAATCCTATAACATTTGTCCACCTACTTCCACGAGGAAGAAATGGGTAAGCACAGCTTTCTGTAACATTTGAGAATAAGGTGATGGAAGGAACTCAAATGTTGTTAGCAGTAACGTGTAAACCTGCTTTTTCTTCTGCTACTCTAGTAATTTTGGCTTGCTGGTTATTTTATTTTGCAAACAACCGTCCTACTAGCAGCAACCAAGATTTTGACTCCTCAAAGAAAAAAACATTTTGAGGAGACGGGAGTGTGTAAATGAACCCACTTGAAGCCTTGATTTGTACAGTCTAAATTATGCTGATGTAATGGGGAAATTGTTTGGGGGACATTTTACAGGTTAATAAAACTGCAGTACTGAGGCGTGGTGGGTTGATTGGCACAGTTCCTTCACTAAAGAGATAGAAATTATATCCACCGTCAATCCCTTATCCAGCCTTCAATTATGAAGACACAGTGTGAATAAAATGTTGACTTTGTTTTCTGTTCTTGTCCCAGTTTACATTCTAGTGTTCTGAGGAATGACCCAGGATCCAGGCGATCTAGTAGCTCTACGATGTTGGATGGGGGAAATATCGGAAAGTTTGAGTTTGAGATCACTGACTTCTTCCTCTTTGGTTCTCCCTTGGGTCTGGTCCTTGCACTGCGAAAAACTGTCATCCCAGCTCTTGACAGTAAGTCCTGATGTGAACTGAGTGGATGGTGCAAGCACCTCCTGCTACAAATGCAGTAATTTGATGAGACAAACTGGAAAAAAGTGAACATTTATATATGATATTTATTGCACCGTAAGGAAGCAGATCACTGTGTGCTCTAGCCAGTACTGATTATACAATTTATTTGCAATGTAATTCCAAACATAAAAAATACTGGGCGATTTCTTGAGTCTATAAATATTGCAATAAATTGTTTCAATTAACTAAACTGGAACACAACCGTTGTACCTTTTACAGACAAATATGTACAATTTTCTACCAAATAACCTTTTGATACCTGAGGGTTTTTTTTTTTCTCCATCTTTTTAGTCTTTCAGCTCAGACCAGCTTGTCAGCAGGTCTATAACCTGTTCCACCCTGCAGACCCATCTGCTTCACGCCTCGAGCCTCTTTTGGAGAGGAAGTTCTACCTTTTGCCCCCCTTTAATATTCCCCGTTACCAGAGGTTCCCGCTGGGCGATGGCAATTCTGCTGTTCTGGGTAAGTCGCTTTGGATCCATATTACCTGTCTCAAGGGTTATGTCCACACTTTACGTGAAATTATCAAAGCAATTGGGAATGACAAGAAAGAGAATTGGCCCTATAATGTTAGCCTTATTCCCGATTTACCAGAAAAGTAGTTTTGTTCCAATAAAATCAGTGCCTTGTGACCCCTATGCCCTTTGTTTGTCACACAAAGGCCACCAGCTGCTGAGAGTCACGATGTGGTGACTTCTCTGTGAAGGTCCCTGTTCTACACCCAGGCTGGTGCTTGTGATTGGGACTGGATGAAACACAATGAACTTGGCCGAGTTGAGGACTCTGATGTTTGGAGGGCCAGTGCAGGCTGGCAGGAGCAGAGCCCACAGTGAGATAATGAGATTATTTCTGTGGTTGCAACCTGTGCTTTTTCATGCGACAGGCTACTGCAGGTGGCTGGGCTGGTGACAGCACCTTGCCAAGGAGACACTTTGTCTTCCAGGATGCCCAGGATTCTTATCCTCTTATCCTCTGCCATCAGTGGCCTCTTCACTTGTTCTCCCCCAATTGCAGCAGTAACGAAGTCTAAAATAGTTGTGTGCATGTCCTATTGTCTCCTGGGTTGCATCCAAAAGAACCATGTTCTGACCATGCCCTGCCTCAGCTCCCATTACATCAGTGCTCTTGCAGTTGATCTAATAAATTATATTTCCTACCATCTTCACCTCACTTCTGTGCCTGGACTCTCATGGTCTGTTGCCATTTCAGTGCAGGTTCTCATTGCAAGGAGCTGGCGGGGAAGCTCACCACTGTGCAGAACTAAATTTGACCTTTCTGCTTCACCTAAAGCTTTGGTTCCCTGCATGGTCAGGACTTTGGGGCAGGAAGAACTATTGCAGCGTACTTATTCCCTTGTTAGAGGTTGTTACTCAGTGGCTATTTAAAGTCAACATTGCAACCAGGAGTTGCTGCTATAAAACTAGATTTACAGCAGAGCAAGAAATCACGCTGGCAAACCAGAGTAGAATATCAAAGCCACCAGCTAGAAACATTGGGATTTGGTGGTTGTTTTTTTCCGCAGGGCTCTAGTAGCTTTCCATTTGTTTATTATTTTTATCATGCAGGCCTAAAAGAAGAGGAATATGTATCTAGAGCTGAATAGTTCTGGTGCTACCCGGCATCATTTTAAAATTGAAAAAGCAAAGCAGTGGTCTCCTATGTATCAGTATCTTTAAAGATAGTATTGTAATTGCCAAATCTGGTGGTCTGATTTGTTAAATGGGCATAAACTAAAGCCCATGTTTAAAAAAAGTGAATAAAATAGATTTTCTGCAGGCCCCACTCACTTGTCAAATTTAGCAAAGATCTTGCTGCAACACTTTTTAAAAATGAATCCACCCACAATTACATTTGTACCCAGTCCAGTTACAACAGCTCAGGGAATCTATAGCAACTTGAAAAAGAATTTGATTTTGGGGTGTATTGTAGGTATGTGCTGCAAGCGGCATCTTAAAAAAAAAAAAAAATCCTAACCATCTTAACCTGCTTCCTCTTTAAATGCATTTCAAATCCCCGGTTCTCACTGAAGTCAGAAGTAAAAACCCCGTTGACACTGAGCAACTTGTGCTCTGGTTGTCATTCTGTGCAGCAGCGGGGATCTGATCAGTTTGCTGTGCCTCCCTGGACCTTTGTGGAGTTGACTGTGCTTGGGGAGACACTTGCCATGTAGTGGAGAAGAGTTAAACAGCAATTAGCTCAACTATGAGAAGGGTAGAGTGATTTCAAAACCCTCTCCAGGTTTGAGCCTTGTTATACTTAAGAGATGCTGCTCTGCCTTGATGAATAGAGCTGACAAAAAGCAGCTTTAAATTCTCTGCTCGTGTAAGACAGAGCCTCTTCATTTGCTTACCGTAAAGTGACAGGCTATTCCTTCCCATTAGAGTCCAAATTTCAGTGTTGTGATTTACACATTACCCAGAAGGACGGTTCTTGCCATGATTTGCAAAGCCGCTACTGAAGTGAGGATCACGGTAGGGCGCTCCAGGAAAGTTAATTGCTGCTATAATTAAGCTGTATGATTTGGTGATCACGTAAAATTCAGGTGCTCTGTTTTAATTAGCTATGTACAAAACCTTCTCTAACACTGCTTGTGCATATTTCCTCGTGCAGATAGCTAGCTTATTTAAAGTCCATGATTCAGAAAACCTCTTAGACTTTTTTTTTCCCATTCTCCCATCTGCACTAAACGTTGGGTCCGTGTTTCATTACAACCAAGTTGCAGAGCAAAATCCAATTCACATCCTTGCTTACTCCTGTGCTTTGCACTGTGCAGGATGAGTCTGATTCCATTAAATCTTCCCTTAGAGCGTACTTTTTTTCCACGTAGTAAAAAGATTTCTGTGGATCTGCTGGGTATTTGGCTCATTGGAGAAGCTGGTTAAGAGGACTCCCTTTTGTTGTTGAAATGCCATCGTTGTGCTCTCCTCTGCTACCAGTTAATCTTTCTGATGTGAGTCTATTTGGAAAATCATTCATGTTTTGTTTCTTTTACTCTATTTGAAGGTTGTCCTTTCATTGAAGACTCATAGTTGAAGTGCTGGGTTGTAACTGTTTGTATGTTAACACTTTGTGGCCACATGTCTGTTCTTTGTCCTTCTGTTTTTTTGGTTTTTTGTTTTGTTTTTCCCATCTGCTTCTAGTTGAGACAATCCAGAACAATCCCATCCTCCTGATGGAAAGTAGCCCTCTGGGTGCTCTCCAGCACCAGGACAGCTTCATGGAAACCAGTATCCCCGTTCCCGTACTGAATTGGCAAGATGTTTCCAATAAAAGTGCTGGTTTTGCTGAGCGTGTGTAATCTACGTTTTATATTGTCTATGGTGTTGGGTACTTGGGGTGCTTATTGGAGATCACACTGTTGCCTCCTGGAGCTGAAATCCTCACGCTGTGTCTCAGGCTGTGCCACATAAAATCACCACTTGGGGTCTCGTGTGGGTAAACCTGGGCTGGGAGACCCACCGTCCAAAGAACGAGCTGGGATTACAAATCCTGTCCTGGTGTTGATGCTGGAAGGGAAGATGCTGCCACGTACTTAATTTTTTCTATCTGGGGTGGTTTTGCCGGAAAGAGGCTTTGGCTCAGCAAGCCCTGGGTGACCCTGTCATGGGGTGCACACGTGTGCAGGTCCCCAGGAATGGGTTTTGTTGTCTGCAGCGTGTGACCCCCCACCTGTCAGCCCCACTGCAGCATGGCCAGCAGTCTAATCAGTGTCTGTGTCAGACCAGATTTTGTCAATTTGGGTATTTCGTGTTTGGACACCCCCTGTGGCTCTGCTGGATACAGTGAATGAGGCTTTCAGACCCCAAGGTGGCTGTACGTGTTGGCTTTTTGAAATTAATTTCTCGACTTCTGCCTTAAAAGCAAACTTTTATGCATTTGGTTTGCCTTATTTTCCATCATAAATGCTGCATGGCCTCGTTTATTCTGGTTGTGGCTGTGATTTTGATGAGGCTTCGTTTTAGTTTTTCTTTCCCGTGTGTCTTACTTGCCCCTTTTTCAGTGTTTTGCATTGAGAGCTTGGTTCTGCTGCTGTGTTGTTTTTAACAATCTGACCCTTGCTGTTAATGAGCAATCCAGTTCGTTATGTGGTCATACAGGATGGCAACATCACTGACTATTCCAGATAGTGTCTCCCTTTGTTTTTTGAAGATGTGATGATTTTTACGTGTGCAGTTGCCATGTTGCCTGTGCTGTGATGTTCTGTAACAACGCAGAGGGAAAAGATCTGGCACTATTAGTTAATCACTGATAGTCAGATCACTGATGAAATGCCATTTAGCAGTCGTCTGATACTCCTGGTGTCAGGACGGAGCTTTTTAGGAACTTCTCTGCTCTTTACCCCCTGTTTCAAGAGCACAGTGTGACCAAGCAGCGCTTGGTTTGACTGTAGCAAGGGCTGAATCCCAGTTCAGCCACTGGCCCTGCAGGAAATTTCCAGAATCATCAAAACTCAGGGCCAACAGAAATCTCTGTTGCTCTTGATCTCAGGGTAATGACTGCAGAGTTCCCAGCGCTGACCAGTGACCCCAGTGCAAGCAGGGGCCGGCCTGTGCTGAGCATCCGGCTGGCTTTTCTGTTGTGTTTTTTTAAAATTTATTTTTATTGAACGTTATGTATTTTTGATTGCTTTCAGTGCAACAGCTCAGCCTGCAAATAGCAGATATTGAGTTCTGCCATTCAGATACCCCAAGGACTTAACTGGGTGCCAGCAGTACATTAGGAGGATGGCCCAGTGCCGTTCACTTAGTGGGAAGCAATTAGTAAGAACGTTGACAAACAAGTCCATAAGTGAAAAGGCACAGCACTGAAATGAGTATTAAAGAACCATAGCTAGGAAAAAAAAACCAAAAAAAAGTGATTTTGCTTGTCACCTCATCTGGAAGCGCAGTTAAATCCCAGTTCATTGCACTGGCCCGATGTGCGGGTGCTGCCGTTTGCTGGGAGCGAGGCTGCTCAGGGCCCCGCTCCAGCCAGGGCTCCTCTTCTTGGAGCTTTCTTGTGCTGATAAATCTGCCTTCACACACAGTGCAAAGTGCCGGCGCAATAACTGGGGGCACCTCTGTCCTTAGCTGGTGACCTCAGTGAATCCTGATGAAAGTCTTGCTACTTGCTGGTCCTGGTGCAGCCATTCGACTTCAACCTCGGCCTGAAAAACCTCCCTGCCATTGTCAGGAGCCGAGTTGTGGCTGGGAAAGCCGCCTCTGCAATGCATAAGACTTTATAAAGTGCTCCCCTGAGGAGCAGGAGGGGTTGTAGGTGCTGGGGTCACTCTGCAGCAGCATCTGTGGCATCCCATCCCGGTCATCGCACTCCCCAACAAAGCCCCCTTAGTTTCCAGGCTGTAAGAGTGGTGCTGCACGAGGGATTTGGTGCAAAAAATACGCAGAATTTAGGATATATGTTGTTAGGAAGTTTGTTTTTCTGCAAGTCTGGTCGCAGGGTTTTATCTGCAAGTCACTGTAGCCTTGGTGTCGAGGAAGCTTGGCTGATGGGGCAGTAATGAAAAAAACAGGTTTTCTGTCGACGCTTCCTGCCCTGCCTTTTCCTGGCCCTTGTTTTTCTTAGAAACTGCCCTTTTTCAGGGACAGAGGGTGTGTAGCTTGGGAAAAGGGAGAAACCCGAGAGCAGCGTGTGTGGGCCGAAGCGGGGAGCGGTGCTGTTGGGTGGCACCTTATCCTCTGCAGAGCAGATTCCTGCCACCAACGTGGGCGATGCTAAACCCAACACTTTAGGAATGCTGAAACAGTTTAGGTTTTTAAAGGAGTGAAAATTACTCTTCTGGTGACACTAGCCAGGATGGTGTTGGAAGGGCCGTTGAGGTTGGTCTTTTGCTTCAAAGTCGTTATATTCAAAAATTCCCCAGTCAGACTCAGGAAAGTGAGATTGGCTAGAAAGAACAAGCCCCAAATACCCTGTTTCTTCCTTTATTCACTTTCTACTTTTTGGGTTCTTGAAAAAGGAGATAAAATTCAGGCAGAGCTAAGTGCAGACACGCTAATGGAGCCGGAGCCGTGATCCACCCAGGCAGCACCACATTTGGCCCAGCCTTCTCTCCTGGGCAGCATTGCTGGAACACTCTTCAACGTGACTTCCAGCTGCTTCCTAACTCAAGCCACAGATGTTTTACATTTTAAGGGAGGGGAAGAAGTTCAGGCTTCGCTGGTAGGTGTTGGTTAAACCGGTACCTGGTGTTTTTCCTAGCGCAGACAAAGCCAAACCTCTCCTTGCATCTGACCAAGTTCAGGGAAGCTGATGGTCCATGTCTGTGTTACAGCTGTGTTGGGGCACCCGTTTGATGTGACACAAGGACATAATTGCAGAGGGATCTCACAGTCTGTACAGGCAAAGGAAAGGAGAGGAGAGAGAACCAGGGAAGAGATGAGAGAGTTGTCCCAGGTCACGCGGAAATGGGAATCACAGAATCATAGAGTAGTTTGGGTTGAAGGGACCTTCAAAGCTCCCCCAGTGCCCCCCGTGCTGTGAGCAGGGACATCTGCACCAGCTCAGGGTGCTCAGAGCCCCGTCCAGCCTGGCCTGGGATGTCTCCAGGGATGGGGTTGAGCGCAGCCTCTGGCTCAGCTCCTGTTCTCCAAGTACAGCCTGAATTGTCTGCTCTTGCTTGTGCTGGAGCTTTCTGCAGTCAGAAAAGCTGTGCTGGCCCGGTGGGTTGGCTGGGTCACGGATGCTGGTAGCAGCCTTGACAGCCAGCAGCTCAAGGCAAGGTGAAAAGAGGAGGAAAGTGCTGAGAAAGTGATGCTGGTAATGGCCTTTCAGGCACAACGTGGGCAGCGTGTGCAGCTCATCATCAGGTCAGGCTCCCGCTAGGGCTCAGATCTCGCAGTCCATGAAGCTTTTACACAGAGCAGCTTGTGGCCTGATTTTCCCTGCAGAGAACAGAACTCTTTTACTGACACTTAGCTACACATTTTCTGCTTCATCCGTTCCCTTTCCCTCCGCTGCAGCAGGATTTGCGTGGGCACAGACACTGCTGCTGCGAACTGAGAGATCGGAGGAAGCAAATCAGTAGCCCTAAGCAAAAAAACAAAAAAAAAAACCAAAAAAACCCAAAATTCGATATTAAAACAAACCAGTTGCCAAAACAACGCCCTGTGTCAGCCGCATACTGGGATTAAATCCAAGGCTATCTAAACTGGCTGAAATAGGGGGAGGACGCTGGTGTGTGGGAGTAATGTGCTCACGTTCCCCGTGGTATCTGCTGCCTGGTCAGGCACAGACCTGTCTGGTACCTGGGAATGTAGTTTAGATGCTGCTCCTCGGGTACAGCAGAGATGGGCAACGATAAAACGATAGTGAGTAGCTTTGCTTCTGCGTGTCCCTGTCATACCAGCGCTGCCTGCAGTGAAGTTCTTGGCATTGCAAACCCTCTGCAGTGCAGGATCTCGGGATATCCCAGAGACGCTTAATTTGGCCTCTTACCACTCTTATAGGGAAACACCTGAAATGCAGAGATTTTATCATGACTTTGAGCATCTCTCGGTTTGCCAGTCCTGAACATTATAGGTCCATTTCCCTCTAGTACATGTATAAGGTCCATGTGAGCATGACTTTAAATCCTCCTGTTCTGTATTTATGTACTAAAGGGTTAGGCCACACTTGGTAAACCTCAGGTTGGGATCTAAAAATCCAGACTTGCACGTCGTACAAAAGAAGCTCTGTTTTCACAGAGACTGAGCGCTCCCTGATCTGCCAACACCCGTTGGAGATGTAAGTGCTCAGCACCAGACTCTTTCCTTTCGATAGCCCTTACTTTAGTTTAACGAGTGTTGGCTGTATCCATTAGCAATAAAATACAAGTTCAAATTTAGTCCCTGCCAGGCATGACAATTTTTCCTTGATTTTTTTTTTTTTTTAATTAATGCTTTTATCTTGGAGATGTTCATTTAAGTCTAAATGTTTCAAGAAAAATATCCTCTTTCTCAGGCTGTTTTTGCTGTTCACCTTGCCTTGATTATTTTGTCTTGATGTGAATATATGAAGTTGTGTATATTCACATCTGTATGTATGACACATGCTTCTGTTATTGCTGCTTGAATAAGTCTGTCTGGATTTTTGTTTGGGGTTTTTGATTTGGTTTTCGAGCTACTTATTTTGCTTCTCTCAATCAAAGACTGCTCCTCCAGCCACACGTCTCTTTGCCTGCTGTGGTGTTTGCTTTCTTTTCAAACCAATGAAATGTTGGTGGTTTTTTTTCATTCCAACCAGTTCTGAAAGGTTTTTGCATCTCCCAGCCTTGTTTGCCTCCTTCCTCTCCTCGAGTTCATCTTGCCCAGCCTCTGTCTGTTGGTCTAATATTTTGATTTCCCTGTTTCAACTTTGTAGCAGATGTTGTTCAGTCTCATGGTGCCGTCTTCGTGGAAAGCACATCCCTGTCCACCCCCATTTCAGCCCCTCAGTTCAGGGGCTTCCGGAGAGCCAGTGAGATCAGCATTGCCAGCCAGGTCTCAGGAATGGCAGACAGTTACACAGCTTCCAACATAGCCAACAGTAAGTGCTCAACCCCTCTGAGACTCCCGCTCGCTGCCCCACCGCTCTCAGCACCACACACCGGGCCAGAGCCACACAGCGTCTGTCTCTCTGGGCTTTTACTTTCCGTTTCTAACCAAAAATTTGAATTATTCCGCCTTCACCTGGTTTCGTTGTAGTCAGCGTCGCGTGTTGTCACATCCCTTGGAGGAACAGATGGTATATTTGGTTATAATTCACGGGCTGTGTTACGTATGTTGGACTGTGCTGGTGATAAATTGTTAAAAAAAGATAATAATTGATAACTCTGAGTACCATTTGGCTGCTGTGCATGGTGAGGTTTAATCCAAAGGGGTGTTTCTGTGCTGCTGTTGATAAGTCGCGCGGAACTGGTAGGGATCAGCACCACCAGGCTGATAATGCAGGATGTGGCGTGTGACTTCATGCGGATCACTTAAAGGTGGTCCAAAAAAATGGGGACGAGTAAGCCTCTCTGTAATACTGAAAAGGAAAATCAGGTTTGGGTTATTTGTTACTTTGCATTAGCAATGCAGCTCTTCTGTTGTCCTCAGGGCAGCTCAGAGAGTCAGACAGTTATGACCCATATCCCAGAGCCAAATGAGGAATAAAAGGGATTTTTTGCTATTTTTCCCAAGACCTGTATAACTTCCCAGCTCATACAGTAGAGAAAAAGAGCTTTTGTTAACAGTTCGGCTCCTTCTTCATTTCAGCTGAAGTGTGAGATTAATAGTCAGCATCCTCAGGGACCTCTGGTAACTCAGCCAGAAAAGAGTTGAAAACCACACAAATTAAAAGAAACAACAACAAAAACCTCTTCAACCCAAACTCTTGTCCCAGAAGGTGGCAGAAATTTAGAGACACTCCATTTCTGGCACATTAGACTACAGGGCTTTGAACAACTCGCTTCATAATTAATTGCTGAGGTTAATAACGCTCCCTGGGGCAAGTGTTAGTGGCTGAAGGTCAGGGGCTGCCATAACTTCTTGCCCTGTTTGAGGCGACAGAAATAAACTGCCTGAGCTCTGACAAATGAGGTTTTCTTCCCCAAAGCCCATCTGAGAGCCGACGCCGGGTTCCCTGTGCGCGTTCTTTTATTTGTCCTGGTAAGACATCTTGCCCAGCGCTTGCTAAATATTAATCTGCTTGGGAAGAAGGCTCCTGGGGGCGAAGGTGGTTTTTTTTGTGCTGGTTTCACACCCACGGAGAATTGCTGAGCTCGGCCGGCCGGGAGGGGAAGCGGGGGGCGATGGTTGTTCATTATGAAGTGTTTACACCAAGGCGATGCCTGAACCGACATGACGTGATGGAGGGATCGGGCCCACGCAGCGCTTGCCTCTCTTCGCTTTCCTCGCGCTCTCCCCGATTATTTAGCTTCTGGTTTGTGTAATTAATTCCTCCACGCACTTCACAGCCGTCAAAACCTGTTTCGGAGATGGAAGAGGAAGAGTCCGCCCCCGGCGTGGGCTGCGCACACCCTGACCCCGTGCGCAACCAGCCCCAGGGCTGTCGCAGCCCCTTCCTTCACCTCCCAAGCCCCGGCTCTGGCTTTGCAGCGTTTGTGCTCGACCTTATTAGCGTGGTGGTAATTGAGGGTTGGATGTGGTCTGTGCTCACCCCGCAGGGAGAGCAGGAGGAGGTCCAGGGGGACACCACAAAACTGCCGCTCCATCCCAGGAGCCCTCCCCAGGGTGCAGCTTCCCTTGCACTGTGAATTTCTGGAGGATGAAACCGGTGTTGTGTGTGCCATAATAATAAGCGTGATTTTTTGCTTTTTTTTTTTTTTCTTTTTCTTTTAGAAACCAAACACCACCTTAATCACTGTAGAGGGTTTAGCCTTCTTGCCCAACTTGCCCTCCCTCACAAATCCCCTACCCAAACCTCATCCAAGAGATGTAGGCAGCATAAACATGAAATCCCTTCTAAGGGAAGAAAGCTCAAAGGGCCGTGGAGTCAGGCTGCGGGCTGTGCTCTTCGGACACCCGACCTGGACATCAAGACAGGTATTCTGGAGAGATCCACTCCGGTCAACCTCCTCTCTCGTTCGATAGTCACAGAGCTTCACAACAAATCTATGCACTTTCACTGAGGCACTAGCAATTTCTGATTGCATTTTAACAAGTATTTCTTGTCACTTTGCTCCAAAGATCGATCATAACACGGCTAACACAACTTGGCAAGAGCAGGAGTTCTTCTGGGCAGAGCTGTGGGGACAACACTTCTGCCTCCACCGCTGTCCTTTGAGCATGGAAGAGTAAATCCTGGCTGCTTCCTACACAGAATCTGAAATTACCCAAGCTGGGGACTTGCATGAGCAATAAAGGTTGGGACATGACCAGGAGCTGCCAATTTGGAAGACAGGGAGTCAGAAGTGGCTGCGAGGAGGTGCCTCTGTGCTCTGGAAAAGCCACACTGATCCATCAACACCCTCCTCCTCCTTCCCGTGGCTCTTCAGAAGAGCAAAGGCCACTCGGCACAGCCAGGGCTGGGCCATGGGGACGTGCCAATGCCGTAACCCTCTGCCCATTGCTGTGGTGGGAGATTCGTCTGTCTCTGGAAGAAGCTGGTAGATCCACTTTTTTTAGTTCAGCACCTGTGCTCATCACCAGCTACATTTCCCTTAACAGGAGGGTTTTGTTGGATCATACCTTATACCTGGCAGCTTTCCTGAAAGTCTGCAAAAAAGGGAACATTTTCACAGAGAAAAACCAAGCTTGAGAAAGCCCTTGTCAAAGCCCCAGCTTGCAACCTGCATGCAAACACAGCTCCTCCTCTTCCTCTCTTGATCTGATCCATCTTCTCCTTCCATGGCTGTTTTTCCCGGCCGGAGCACGCGGGGGTTGAGGGCTCTGCTGGGCAAGCAGCCCCGCGTCTCTGGGGTCTGAGGCTTTGGGCTGAGCCGTGCTCATTGCCAGGGGTCGGAAGGGAGGTGTGCGTGGGCAGGGTGAAGTGCGGTGGTGTCCCGTGGTGAACAGTGACGGTCGGTCACTTGTGTGCAAGTTGTTGACTTCCTGAGGGAGAAACTTCTGCGTTGTCCATAACCTTGCTCATCCAAAATCCCGGTGTGTTTTTTGGTCTTACGCAATGGAGTCCTGGCACCCCCGGACACTTTTCTCGTTGGCCCCTGCACTCCCGGGGACACTGGGCTGGATGGCTCCATTGCCTACAGCGTGGTAGCCCAGGAGGGCAACCAGGACTTGTTGGGGACTGCCAGTCCCAGCAGCATGTGCCGTTCACTCTGCCTTGTGGTGCCTTTTTGCATCTCACCGGGGCTCCCAGTATTCACATCTTCTTTAGTGTGGCCAATATCTGGGTGCTAAAGGGTCTTTTATTCCTGAATGGAAGCTAAAGGAGATGGCCTGGGCACGTACTGCGCTGGGCAGAGCACACCCCTCGTCCCACAGCTCCAGGGAGATGCGTTTCTGCTTTATGATTGGGCTCATTACACATGAGCCTTGGAGCCCTGTCCCAGGGTCTAACAGCCAATTAATACCTGCCTTCTGGTGCCTTCCTATTAACTGAAATAAAGGAGAGCTGAAGTGGTGGTGCCCCTGGGTGCTCCTCCCTTGGTTTGAGCAGACGCTGATCCCCGGGTCGGTTGTTCCCCCTCGGCAGCGTGACCAGCCAGGGAACAACTCCCCGGCGCACCTGGAGCGAGGAGCCCGAGCCTCAAAATGCCGTTTGTGATGGAGACCGCGCGTGCACCTGAACCCCCTTTGTCTGAACGAGTCTTTTGCTCCTAGTTGCTGCCAAGTGGTGGGGAACCAAAAGGATCGACTACGCTCTCTACTGTCCTGATGCTCTGACGGCTTTCCCGACCGTCGCTTTGCCGCATCTTTTCCACGCGAGCTACTGGGAGTCCACAGATGTTGTGTCCTTCCTGCTGAGACAGGTACAGTCATCCTCCCGCCCCTGATCTCCCTTGGGCTGATAAATATTTTAGGCTCTTTGTTTGCTTGTTTTTCCACTACACCTTCCATAACTCTTGTTGACATGTAGACATGAAAAAATACCCTTTGCCGCTGCAGGTACATTTTCTTTTCGACTTTTTGCTCCTAACCTGTGGTGTTAGTGGAGCTGGCACACACACAAATGTCACGGAGGTGTGTAGTCACACCTGGTTAGTTTGGGTCTGGGTTTTGGCAGGTTTGGGCTCACCAAGGAGCCGTGGAGTGAGCCCAGGGCCATTTCCTAACAGATCCCAACAGCAAAAGTCAGTGGCACTTGTTTCTTGTAGTGAACTGGTCTCTGCATGTGTGAGTTTGGATCTCAAGCCAGAAACTTAAAGGAAACTTCTCGATGTACAAATTAAAATAGCACCAAATACAATAAAACCAAAGGAGAAGTTTTGTATGAATTTGAGTTGATAGGTAGAGTTCATTTCTGCGTTTTGGCTCTCCGAGTTATTGTAGTCTCTTCTAGGAACTCAAACAGTTGTCACTGCATTGAGATTCAATTGTCAGTCCTCCAGTACAAAGCAGTTTCCTGGGACTAGGTAAATGGGAATTGCTGATGTCTGGAGTCTGATGTCTCAGACTTTCCCAACCTATATTTGGCCTGGGATTTAAATCTACTGTTTAAAATGTGTTTTTCCTAAAAAGAAATATTTTTCCTTCAGTTCCTTTGGGCTGAGGGGGAGTTATTTGCGTTACCAAGTATGAACCCCCCAAGGAACCGTACTTAGTGCACGGAATTGACAAAAACAAAACTAAAAGCAACTCTCTGGATTGTGTTGCCCACTTCGACGCTTGGCTTTGCTTTGTGTGAGCTCAGCTGTTAAGCCGCCACCGTTCCCTTCCAGCCTCCTCGGCTGCAGCTCTCAATTATTGATGTCTCTGTTGGCAAACTTTCTTTCAGTGCTATCTTCCAAATAATATGGGAACCATAAACAACAGAGATGTCAGTGCTTGCGGCAGCTGAGCAGTAGTGATAATCCAGTGAGACCTTTTCTTCCCGGGCTGCATCCAGCCCAGCGAGACGTCTCTGTGCTTGCAGACACCTCTCTGGATCAGCTGCTGTGAAACCTCAGCCCCACATCGAGCTCAGCTTGATGGGGCTAGAGAGAGACTCGTAATTGTGTGCGAGTGGGAACAGTCACAACAGTCTCGTACACAAAATGCTCTGCTCAAGAAATAGCCAATTACTCAGGATTCAGCCCAAACCTGGCTCTGTAGCACAGCATGGTGCTTCACATCTTGTCGTTTGAGGTTCCTCTCCATCCATCCAGAGCCTGCTGGTACCCGCCTGGGTAATCTGGCCCCCTCCTCCCCGCCGGCCTGTCTCTAGTCACTCATCTCTGTCTTGAGAATGGGATTTTTCTCATTCCCTGTCTTCTTGCTCTCCTTCCAGAGCACCATGCCACTTCTGCCCCTAATAAGGACTTGTTTCTAATTGCCTTTGAAAGTCATCTCTGGACAAAATGTAAAAGTGAGCTGTTGAATGGTTTTACCCTCTGAAGATTAAATCTTGTTAAAACAAGCCCAGATAGGGCTCAAAATGGATTCCTGATGTAAATAATTTTCAGTGAAACTTGGTTTGTTTACCTTGGATTTCCATGAACTCCCTCCCCAGCAAGCTCGTTCTCCCAGGGGTCCTTTTTGCATTTCCCTGGAAGAAAAACAGCTTCAGCTCTGCAAAGTGAGCTGGCCCGTGTCAGACCAGTCCAGCCTGGCTCAGCGGGACAGTGACACCCCATCAGCACAAAGTCCTCGTGCCCAGCAGAGCCGGACCCCTGTGCGCCTCCAGCGGGGTCAGATCAGTGGTTTTGTCTCTTCTCAAAATGTGTTTAATAAGAAATGAGCTGAAGGAACGGCACCTGTCGGCACAAGGATGGTCAGAGCAGCCAGTGCTGCACCTGTTATGAGAACGGCAGAAAATGTGCGTTTGAAGGAGACGGGTCCCTCGCGGACTGCGGGAGGGGACTAGTGAATGCCTGAAGGAAGGGCAGATATCAGGAAAAATTTTTTCCCAGAAAGGGCTGTCGGACATTGGAACAGGCTGCCCAGGGCAGTGGTGGAGTCACCATCCTTGGAGACGTTGAACAAACACGGAGATGAGGTTCTCAGGGACATGGGTTAGTGGTGGACTTGGCAGTGTGAGGTTAACGGTGGGACTCGATGATCTTAAAGTTCTTTTCCAACCAAAATGATTCTATGGTTCTGTCTAAGTGTAGAGCTCCTCCTGCTGTGTTTGAGTCAGTTTTGTACCTCCTGACAATCTGAATTACCTGCGTTCCAGTCGGGATTAAGTCAGCGCTGGCTGCAGGCTTTGCTAGTTCAGAAGAGCCCGCTTGTCCTCGCAATTAAGGGAGCAGCCTGTAAAACCTGTGAGCTGACAAGCCAGACACCCGGCAGCACAGTCCGGCTGTCCAGGCGTTGTCCTTACTCAGCGCTGGCTTGGGAGGTGCGGAACAGCGCAGACAGGGGGGTCACTGTGCAAGTGGCTGACGTGTCGGTGGGATCTGTCCTTCTGCAGGTGATGAGGCACGAGAACTCGAGTGTTTTGGAGCTGGATGGGAAGGAGGTGTCTGTCTTCACCCCCTCCAAGCCCCGCGAGAAGTGGCTGCGCAAGAGGACGCATGTGAAGCTCCGGGTAAGGGGGTTTGGGGGTTGTCTCCGTGGCAGGGAATGTGCTGTCATGTAGAGAGGTTTCGATTTGCACCGCAAAAACGGCACTGAAGGTGACCAGCATGGACACAGCTGTGTCTGTCCATGGCAGAGATGGAGGATGGTGTTTATTAGTGATTATATCCTACCCATGTGGTTAAGAAAGGGTAACCTGAAAGATCAGGTCTCCTCTTTGCCTTGAGTCTGTGTAAAATACCAAAAGCATTGGCTGTGGTTCAGGGAAAGAGACCAAACATCTTTCAAAGCCCAATAACGCCCTTCGCTCCCAGGAAATGTCTCCAGTTCCCGAAAGAGGACAGTTCTGTGCTATAGCTGAAACAATGTCAGCGAATTTCTCTGGCAGCTGTTTGTGTTGCCTCTGAAATGCAAAGTGTAAGAGTGAATAGTATCAGAATTGCATGTACAAACTGCCACTGAAATTGGCTCTGCAGACGCGTACCCTCAAGTCCCCCATCAATGCAGGGGACAGAGTCTCACCTCTGCCACAAGTCACATTCTTTTCTAGAGCCCAAGAGCTAGGGGTGAAGCAGAGGGGGGATGGCACAGAGAAGCCCACGCTCCAATGCGTTGGGTAATATTTGGCATTTCCCTGTAAGTCTGTCCATTGCTACAAACTTTTTTTCTTTCTTTTTTTTTTTTTTCCCCCCATTCCCTCTTCACTTGTGCAGAACGTCACAGCCAACCACAGGATAAATGACACCATCGCTAATGAAGATGGGCCCCAGACCTTAACTGGAAGATTTATGTATGGTCCATTAGATATGGTCACACTCACAGGAGAAAAGGTACTGTGTCTGCTCGGGGGGTTGCGTACCATGGGGTGACAAGTGGTGGGGACAGGGACAGGTGGTGCTGGTCAGTGCTCTCTTGGTCCCTGATGGGGTTTGCTACCCTTGAGTCTTGGCCAGGTTCCCCCGCTCAGGCCTGTGTGGTGCCTCCTACCAGGAACAGCGTTCATCCTGGAGATCTTCACCCCCGAGCCCACATTTCATTCCAGCACCTTGATGTTTGGGCACTTCTCAGCTCAGATCTGTGAAGTGCAGAGGATGGGAGCAGCACCCAGCCCTGCTGCCGTCCAGAGGGGCTTGGGTGGGAGGTCCCCGTGCTTGGCCTGTTCTACTCAGCTGCGTCTTTAATGCTGTTGTTGACCAAGCCTTGCTGTCTTCCCAGGTGGACATTCACATCATGACCCAGCCGCCGTCAGGAGAGTGGGTTTACTTTGACACGGAGATCAGCAACAGCAGTGGCAGGATTTCCTACGTCATCCCCGAGAACCGACGCCTGGGCATCGGTGTGTACCCTGTGAAGATGGTGGTCAGGTGAGGTCCCTTTGCAAGAGGAATGAAAAGTGGAATTTGATGACTGGAGAATGCGGTCCCTCCTTGTGGGGTGGCTCTGGTTGTTGGGTGGGTTCAGAGCCTGGTTTGTCAGCAATAGGGACAAAGCCACTTGTGCTCTACAGCTGTAAGAGGAAGATCCACGTTTTGTTCCAACTCCCACATCATCAACAGGATGGCAGTTGAGCTTCTGTTGCAGGAGCAGCCCTTCTGCACTACAGACCTGTGGCCTCAGGGTCATCTGCAAAACTGCACAACTGAGCATACTTTAAAGACCATAAACTTGTCCTTGAGGGACAGAACTTTGTATTCGGGATAACTCGTAGCCCGGGGGCTCCAGCTCAGCTCCAGCTGCTGGTGTTGAGCTCTGGAAGGAGGACGAGAGGAGTTGGTGAACCCAGCAATGGTTTTCAGGATATCTCTATATCTCGATGCCTATAAATACCTGTAACTCTTTCAGGGGTGACCACACGTATGCAGACAGCTACATCACAGTCCTGCCAAAGGGAACGGAGTTTGTGGTGTTCAGCATCGACGGCTCCTTTGCAGCCAGCGTATCCATCATGGGCAGCGACCCCAAAGTCCGCGCCGGAGCGGTCGATGTTGTCAGGTCAGTGGCAAGGGCTGGGGCAGCCGGTTTATTTTACCCAGACATTACATAGGTCTGCGACCCATTAACTTCTGGCTTTCCTTCTAGGCACTGGCAAGACCTCGGCTACCTCATTATCTATGTCACGGGCCGCCCCGACATGCAGAAGCAGAGGGTGGTAGCGTGGTTAGCACAGCACAACTTCCCCCATGGGATCGTCTCCTTCTGCGATGGACTCGTTCATGATCCACTGCGGCACAAGGCCAACTTTCTGAAATCCCTCATCACAGACGTAAGCCTGGGTCTGCTGAAATACGATCGTAGCAGGGGTTTGGATTGCTCCTTGTCCAATTGTGCCTGTCAGCACCAGTCTCTTGGCAGCAATGTGACCCGCGGTGGAAGATTAATCTGTTTATTTTCATCTTTTTATTGCTCTACAAAAGTGTCTACGCTGTTCAATTGTGTCATCTTTGTGCTGGTCCATTTCGTCACCGATCCTTCCAACATCGAATGCCTAATGAAACGGAGGCCGCCGTGTCTCTCTTCCTCACACGTGCACTTTTTTCACCTGTTTGGTGCTTTTCTGGCTGCCTGTGGTGTAACCAGCAGGTCTGAGAGGACACGGAGCTGCTGCAGAAGTGGTCTTGCACCACCCAACCTTGGTGGGAGATGCCACAGAGCATCTTCCCAAGCGTTTCACCTCAGGGAGGTCTTAATGTCACTCATCCCAGAGCCTCAGAAAAGCTCCAGATAAAACACAGTTTTCTCTGTGTGGCAAAGGAAGGAACTGCCGGTGTCCCGAGCACTTGTGCCCAGCAGGGAAGCTCCTTGATCGCTCTCTCAAATTCTCATTTTGGCCCAAGTCACAGAGGCGGGAGCAGCTGTCCCTCACTTGCTGCCTGCTCTCCCTTGTCCTCCAGAAGGACAAGTTTGTCACCAAGGCCAGAGTTTTTCCTTTCCATCTCCCTGGCCTGTGGCTCTGGACACAAAGCTGGCCAGTCTGTGGTGGCACCAGTGTCCTCACCCCAATGCCAGCCCCTGTGGCAGCCCACTAAGGAAGGGTTGGCCAGAAGCTGCTCTCTGCTTGGAATGGAGGCAGAAGAATCCCTGGAAAGCAGCATATTTTGCTGCGAGTCCCTTCTCCCTCTGCCCAGCGGAGTTAAACAGCAGAATTGAGGCAGTAGCATGGAGGGGAGCACACAGGGGGCTGCAAACCGCTCCTCTCCCCCGTGACAAGCAGACGGTGAAGCCTGTTGCATCCCTGCTCCCTGCAGACCTCAAGGAAAGGCCGTGGTTCGGCAAGCGGAGATCTGCTGTTGTGTTGCTGTTACTTCTCTTGTTCTGGTCTGTGAACATCCCCAGCTCTGTTAATTAGCACTTTGCACAGCGGTGCATTATCCAGCTGGGAACTTACATAAGTTATTGACCTGAGATTCCCACAAATGCTGTTTAAAAAAAAAAAAGTATTAAAAAGCCCTGCCTGTTGAGCAGCACAGGGCGCCCATATGTTCTGACCGTGTGTTCCTTTCTCTCCCTGCAGCTCCATATGAGGATCCATGCAGCATATGGATCTACTAAGGACATCTCTGTGTACAGCTCCATCAGCCTCCCGCCCACGCACATCTACATCGTTGGCCGACCCACCAAGAAGCTGCAGAGCCAGTGTCAGGTAGGAGTGAGTTCCTCTGAGCCCTGGAGGTGCTGCCAGGGGCCTCCTGTGGGAGGACAATGGGAATTTGGGCATCATAAGGCTGGTGACTGAACTAGTGTTTGCCAAGGGGACAGGAACCATCCCACATCTCTGGCAGAAACATGGTGTATAAATGGTGAGAGTGACCATGTATTGTATTCTCCTCCTTGGGTTCCCATCCATCCTTACTGGACTGTGATGTTGGAGGAGGGTCCAGAGGAGGCCGTGAAAATGATCCGAGGGCTGGAACAGCTCTGCTGGGAGGACAGGCTGAGAGAGGTGGGGTGTTCAGCTTGGAGAAGAGAAGGCTCCGGGGAGACATTATTATGGCCTTTCCAGATTTAAAAGGGGCCAATAAGAAAGATGGGGACAGACTTTTTAGCAGGGCCTGTTGTGATAGGACAAGGGGTGATGGTTTTAAACTAAAAGAGGGGAGATTCAGGCTGGACATGAGGAAGAAATTGTTGCCCCTGAGGGTGGTGAGAGCCTGGCCCAGGTTGGCCAGAGAGGTGGTGGATGAGCCATCCCTGGAGACATCCCAGGCCAGGCTGGACGGGGCTCTGAGCAACCTGAGCTGGTGCAGATGTCCCTGCTCATGGCAGGGGGGGCACTGCGGGAGCTGGGAAGGTCCCTTCAACCCAAACTATTCTATAGCAGAACCCATGTCTGAGTGGTTCTATGTCTTGTGCATCACCCCAAGACAACCTGGCACAGCAAACGTGTTTGGCTGCCCCTGGCTACCAGGGAAACATGTCCCATCCCTCTAACACCTGCCCTCATCCCTCTCTTGTCTCGCAGTTCATCACGGAGGGGTACGCGGCCCACCTGGCCCAGCTGGAGTACAACCACCGCGCACGTCCCGCCAAGAACACCACGCGCATGGCGCTGCGGAAAGGCAGCTTCGGGCTGCCCGGCCAGACCGAGTTCCTGCGCAAGAGGAACCACCTGCTGCGCACCATCTCCTCCCAGCCATCGGCCACCAGCGCCGGCCACCGTCCCGAGCGCACCCAGAGCCAGTCCGACAGCGAGAAGGAGAGGGACAGGGAGCGCAGCCAAAGAAGCATGAGCATCGCCACGGGATGCTGGGGCCGGAGCGCGGCGTCCCGGCTGGAGTCGGGCCTGCTGGGGCAGAAGTAGCCAGGTCAGAGCCAGCAACTGTCGGCTGCAGCCACCGGAGGAGAAAACAAAAAGGGAAAGAGGGACGAGGCCGGCGTTACGGGCTGGAAGGGTAAATATGGTGCTACTCTAATAACATCTTGGTGTTCTGGGAAGAGACGGGATGTTTCCCACGCAGAAGGTGCAGGCCTTGCAGCAGGAGCATCAGGTTTGTGCAGCGGGAGCCCAAGGAACAGCTGGAAATTGCAGGGGGGAAGAGTCTCCAGGTCACGATCGTGCTCTCTCCTGCCTCCTTCTCTTATCCAGGTTTAGTGACTGTAAATATGTGCCTCCTCCTCGCCTTGTTAGCCATCGCTCCGATCTGTGTGACCGAGTGCTGTCCTCAGAGCCACAGGAACAGGGGATGAGGCTGGGGAACTTCTTCTTGGTTGTCCCAGGAGTCAGACAGAGCTGCTCTGCCAGTGCCAGCACGGGGGGTTTGGGGTCCAGTAACCACACCGGTTCCCCGGCACAGACAGCCCCAGCGAGGGATTTATCACAGGCTGCACCAGTCAGAGCAACCGAGAGCTTTACCTGTACAAAGAGCTTCACATTCAGCCACTTTCTCAAGGAGTACGTGCAGTGGCAACACATAAAGATGTATCGATGCTGTTGGGAGAGGCAGAGTGTCGGCAGATTCATGCCCAAGAAAGTGAGGTCGTTACTGTTATTACTGTTATTTTTTAAAGAGACCTTTTAGAAGCCAGTGGAATTTAATGCATTGACCTATTAAAAGAGGAATACAAGCTATTTTGTTTGAGCTGTTAAAAACCTCAGACACTCAATTTGCTGTTAAAGTCTCCAAATATTCTCGCTATATATTATTTCCAAAAGTAACCACCGTATATTTGGAAGGCACTCAGCAGCTAGATTGCATTGCTGTTCTTCTCATCCAAATGCAGGGTCTGACTCTCTCACCCACCTCTGAGACGTTTTCTTCTTCTTCTTCCCAGGTTCTCTCCAAGTTCAGTAGCAGCTTTCATGGGCACTAGACTCGCTTCTTTTACCTGTAGTTACTGAACTGTACAACCTCATTGTTTTTTGCACTGATGATTTTTAGAATGGAAACCTGTTACCATCTCATGTAGCTACACCTAACTGTTTGTAGTGCATGACAATGAACTATTGCTAAGCCAGGGTGTGTGTGTATATATATACATATATGCATATACATATGCACACACACGTATATATATGTATATATTAAAAAAAAAAAAATCTGTGCATAAGTTTTTCCAGCAGTAAGGAGACTGAAAGGAAGTGTGCCAATGATGTCAGGCAAGCTTAAGAAAAGGCCATATCTTAATTTTCCTGGTGTGTTACTCAGTGGATGTGCCCAAGCTGATGGTTTGTGTGGGGCAGGGGGAGCTGCCGGGGTGATGCGCTCGCTGCCGGCCCTGCTGACACCCGGACGTGCATCGCCCCGCGGCAGCGGGGGAGAACAGTGCCTAGAGCCAGGGCTTGCCAAAAAAATCCCCGTAGTCCCGTCCCTCGGCCGCCCGGCCCCGGCGAAGGGCCCAGTTCCCCCTCGCACGCACCTCCCGGGGCCGTGGGGCTCCCACCGCGGGGGCTCGCGGTGGTTACCGGCTCCCGTTGGCCTCTCCACATGGAGATTTTCTAGTCCTACCGAGCTCCCCGAGTACATGTAACCCCGCTTTCCTCTCGCACACTTTCCTGTCTTTATATCACTTTCTACTTCTGAGGATCTTCTTTATAACTGAGAATTTTTTAGACTGGCTGCTTCGTTTTCTTAACTGTTTCGATACGAAGTGCAGGGCGGCCGCACTGAGACACACAGCACTGTGAATGCTGCTCCGCTCGCTGCCTCTGGGCCACGGTGGGCAAATCTAATTCACCAGACGAGAAGGTCGATCTCGTGTGTCGGTAAGGGCGGCGGGCAGAGGGTCAGTGCTGAGCTGCCGACGGTGTCCGAGCCGGGAAACGCTCAAACCCGCCTGCCCGCCCGCTGCCTGGGGCACCCACCGCGTCTTGCAGCCCGACTGCAACGTTTAACCATTTCTCTTTGATAATCGCTCAATTACAGAATGTATCTGATGACTTTTGTTACCGAAAACTGACTTCCCTTTCTGCCGACTCGGCTCAGCTCTCTCTGAATGTACGTCCAGAGCTAACCGGGTTTAAAAAAATAATGTGAATTGTCCCAGCTTTCCGCTAGTCGAATGTTCTCTCAAACAGATGCCATCTGAGTAGGAAGCCAAGCCACAATTCATCCTGTGAAGTCACCAAACCACATCACAAAATAATTTCTGCAAATTTGGATATGGCCTTTGCAAAATTCACCTTTCCTCCAAGTCCACAACCAAGGCATGATCTGTACATTTTCCAATGCTGACGAGATGTTCACATTTTCTTATGTGTAGATAGTGTAAAACAGAGGAGAATGTAAATGTTCAAAAGTGGATATATAAAATTGAAAGTTATTTATTTATGTAGAGGAAAAAAAAATGTCTGGAGGGACTGGAACCTTCAGGGTTTATTAATATTTAAAAATGTAGCTTTTTGTTTCAGGCATTATGTACAAAGCAATTATTTTATGGACCAAGTTTAATGTAACTGTCGATGAATGCAGAAGTGCAATATTATACTCACCTCTCCATCACTTCATGTTTTAACCACCTACTAACCCGTCAGACTGACAATCACAGCACCTCTGTCCTCATCCTTTGTTGAGCTTCTCAGATCCCGCTTGGGGCCTTTCCCGGGCCCCCCATCTGTTGCCATTGTACGGATCCAACACGGAGAAGCAATTGTAGAGCAGGACCTTTATTGCTGCAATAATTCCAGATGAGGTGGGTGTAGTCACCAGGAAATACGCCA
The DNA here is from genome assembly GCF_036013445.1 of Caloenas nicobarica. Classification (NCBI taxonomy): domain Eukaryota; kingdom Metazoa; phylum Chordata; class Aves; order Columbiformes; family Columbidae; genus Caloenas; species Caloenas nicobarica. The sequence goes on from NC_088260.1 coordinate 4,286,015, forward strand.
ATAAGTTGTTGGGTTTTTTTCTCTCCACCGATTCAGTCCATCGTAGTCTACATCAATCTATCCTCAGCCGCCCCCATCTGGCACTCGTCTATCTGAAGCAAAGATCAACGTGCTACTCACTCACAGAACAATAGCAATAGTTTATCTCTGTGTTTATAACCTGTTTGTTCCGAGCTGTTTTGGAGAGCGATGCACGTGACCCGATGCCTTTCCATGCGAGTGGAAGAGGATCCGTTTGGATGCACTGAGGGAAAGATGAATGTATATCCCATCACTAAAGGGGCACTGTCAGGTTAGAGACCTTATTTATCTTTGTTACAAATAACTTTTTTGCTTCGAAACAAAAGAATATGAAGTTTTTCTTGCACCCTCTCGCCGGTGTCTGGGCGGGACAGCTCCGGCTGCTCTCGCACGCTGGCACAATCCAGCCGCCTGCACAGGCTGCCTTGGCCTTTTTCTTTTTCTTTTTTTAAGGTTTCCATGGGAATCGAACTCCGTTGTGGAGCTCAGATTTTTTTATAAAAAGCAGCTTTTTGTATTACCGCACTATCGGGCCAGACTTTCTACCTGACGCTGTCCCTTTAAAGTCTTTTAAAAAATACAACAAGAGGCGCCCATGCATTCCCTCCCAGTTGTTTTCCTGGGTTTGCCAGATCATTCAGTCAGCTGAGGCAAAATTCTAATACCAAAAAAACGTTTACAGTGTCCGATCCGCGAGCCGAGAGCAGTAACTAGCCAAAGGGTGACTGTCCGAGCCCCGCTCCGCCAGCAGCCGCCGCGCTCGCTGTAGCAGCCCCTTCTTCAGGTATCGCCACCGTCTGCTGCATTTCCTATTAGTTCTAGAAGCCTTACAGTCCCCTCCCTGTCCCCTCTGCCTGTTGATACCCTCGACTGTCAATTTTATATTCCAACAATGTTAGTTATATTTTATTTATAAAAAATTGCTTTTAGGGGTAACAGTGGTGTGCGGGGAACCCCCGGAGGGCTGCGTGTGCAGTACCGTGCCGATGACGCGCTTGTGTGTGACAAACCTTCTGTACGACTTCCTTCTCCTTGCTGTTCGTGCATCGTTCCAATGCCTGGGTGTGCTTTGTGTACAGTATCATTGTGAGTTACACAGATTAAAGAAATGGGAAGGCTCTTCTCTGTCTGCCTTTTTTTCTTTTTTTTGGGAGGCTCTAGAAACAGACAAGTCGCAAAACCCAAGACATGAGCAGGCGCCACTTTAATGGGGTTACAGCGATGAACAGAACGTAGAAACCCTCCCCAGATCAGTCTTGGGGGACCCATTTGTCCGTTAACCCCATTTGTCCTTTTTTCTTTTCCACAGTTTGTAGCTTTATGGACTTCGCAGTGGGGGAAAGGCTGTTTGCTTCACAACAGGCACAGGTCCCGAGAAGCCCAGAGCCCTAACGCTGCGGGGAAGGGCCGGAGTTGCGTGCAGCGACAGCCAGCAAGGGAAAGCCCCAGGGCAGGGCACTGGGTCTGTGCTCCCCCAGCACCACCCAGTGAGACGAAGCTGCAGAAAAGCTGAGTAAAGCCCCTGGGCAGAGTGGGAGGTGATGTGTGTGGGCGCAGAGGGGACCTGCAGCACCGGGTAAGAACGGGGCACACAGATCCCCCAGGGAAGGGGCCAAGCGCAGCCCCTGAAGGGAAGAAGTAGCCGCCGGCTGCGTATTCTGCAGTCCCGGCGCATGCCCTGTCCTGGCTGCAGCGCTGGCTCCCACCCACCAAAGACCAGAGCGGGGGGCAGCAGCACCTCGGGGTGCTCAGCGCCAGCGAGCCCGTCCCTGGGTGCTGCTCAGCTCCTCCAGCCTCAAAAAAGGGGCATTGGGGCAAGCGGGTCCAAGTGTGTTGTAGCCACGCTGGCCCCAGTCAGGAAGGGGAGGGGAGAAGCTGTTTACTGGGAGATGAACCATTAAAGTCGCTCTCCTTCCCAGTCAATAACTTACAGAGCAGCTGGAAACTGCCCCAGGGAAGCGTCCTGATGCGGTGCTGTCTGCGTGGGCCGGGGACAGGGGCTCAGGCTGCGCTGGCACCGGCAGCAGGATGGGCTCCACACTCACTGCAGCATCCCCGTCCTCGCCTGGAAGGCCAGCCCGTCCCCCCGGGTGGCTTGCTGCAAAAGGAGGGACACAGGCGCTCACAGAACTGCCGGCCTGAGGGCGAAGGACCCACCAGCACCCACCCGCAGGGGCCCCACGGAGCTGCCAGGGTTCTGTTTGTCCTGGTAGAGTCTGTGGAGTCCCCAGAGCCAAAGGACAACACCTCTGGGTGCACCCACCCACCCACCCCGGTGGCAAGTCCCCGCTACCTTGTTAATCTCCTTGTGTCTCTCCTTGCTGACGATCTCCTCTAGTACTTCTCCATCTCCCTTAATGAGCCTGGAAGACAAGTGCAAGGTTACGAGCCGTGAGGGCTACCGGCAAGTTCCTGCAGCCACAGAAGGTGACAACCCCACCCAAGAGCTGCTCCTGTGCCCCAGCTCTGGCTCGTGGCCACCAGCCCCCTCAGCGGTAAGGGCCCAGGACCGATGTCCCTCTAGAGAAGACCAGTGACGATCAACCCCTGAAGTTGCATTGTGTGACTTTCTTTAGCTGTATTAAGCTTAAATACCACACCAGGCTTTTCCAGTGCCCTTGTGGGATTAATGTCGCCACGCCGCAGCAAGGACAGGTGGAGTCCCCTGAGAAACTGGCATCCCGAGCCAGTCACACTTGCACAGCAGGACAAAACACAATAAAAACATGTCCTGCCACTCCACCATCTGCAGAGGCTTCGCTGTCAGCAGCAGCAGCCCCGACTCCTGCAAAACCCCTTCCCTTCCTCACGCAGAGCTCAGGTCTGGTCCTGGCTGCCCCGGGGAACTGCAGAGTCAGTCGGAAACAGGAGCCAGTTTGGGCCTGACAGGCAGCCAGAGCAGGGAGCATCTTGCTGAGCAAATTCCGGGCAGTGTTGGAGGCAGCACCAAACATGAACAGAAACTTAATTGGCTTCATTACGTGCCTTACGGGGAACCGACCTTTGTTCCACACCTCCCTGAGCCCCGCAGGCTGCCTTCTATTTTAAGGCTGGACTTGTCATACCCAATTCTCTTCAGCATGATGTTTGCTGCTTGCTGAGAAGATGCAGTTTATTAAAAACTGGGTCATTTTTATTTGGCAGCTAAACAAACTCCAGTTTGATTGTTGCGTGTAACCCCAAGGGGCACACGCTCCCTCCCCACTTGCATGCAGGTGCAACTTGCCCCGCTGAGTACGTGAGCTGCAGAGCTGAACGGCAAGTGTGTGACACGGTGGGGCAGGGAGGTGACAGTCACCCCTCTGGTTCCTGCTGTGTGCAGAGTCCTATTTAACAGGGACAAGTTGAACCCTTCACAGCGCAAGGAACAAACCTCCTGCCTGCAGCAGCAGGGTACTCTGCTGTCAGCATCCCACAGCTGCTGCCTGGGACGCAGCCCAGTGCCCCTTGCGTGGAGCCCCGGCACAATTCGGTGATTTGGTGTCAAACGTGTCGCTTTCTGGGTAAGTGACACCAGGTCTGACAGGAGGGGAGCTGGGAGGGATCGGCTCATGTCTTCGCTGCTGAAGGGGACCTGGGTCCACACATGGTACCACAATGCCATGGAACAGCATCCTCCAGGACTCCCTTCCCACCCCAGGATGGACGACCTGACAACCCGCTTCCCTTTTCCCCAGGGATCGTACCTCGTTCTCCCCGTTTCGGGATCCACAACTCTCCTTATGACACTCTGCCTCGCGTCCCATTCTTCCTTCGTCATTGGCTTCATAGCCTGAATTCGGGACTTTTGCTCGTCTGTCAAAACTGGAATGCACAGCTTGTCAGACTGGGGCTCGAGGGGCACAGCCCCGCGCCTGCCGTGAGCAGACACACGTCACTCCGGTTTCCCAGCAGGACTCGGGGATCAGCAATGAACCACGCAAAGGAAGGGACCTTCATATCCCAAAGCTGGTACCAGCTTTGCCAGTTTGTCACTGCTGACTGTGACCTTCCGTTTGGCATCTTTGTTCCTCGCTCACATCTATAAATGCCATCTAAACACAACTGAATCTCTGAACGTGGCTCCTTATGTTTACTTGGTGGGTAGGTAGGAGGGACGCGTGCCAGGATCTGCTCCTGCCCACATCCCAGTCCTCTCAGACCCCTTGCGCGGGCCCCAAAAAGGACACGTGGGTGTCTGTCCCCAGCCCAACACGTGAGCCCCGGCTGTGGCGGGAGGGAAAACCCATTGTTACCTGGTCCAGAGTCCACCAGGGTCTCCTTCTGCCACTGCTCCAGTGAGGGGCCCAGCACCGCTTCTCCCTTGGCTTTCTCCTCCTTAGCCCCTTCTTTCGACGACTTCTTTGTTTTCTTCTTTATTCTCTTCTTCTTTTTCTTCTTCTTTCTGTCTTTCTGTTTTGCTCTCTTTTTTTTGCCATGTTGACTCTTCTTCGTTTTGGAGTCGCTGTCACTGGAGTCATCAGAAGAGGAGCTGGAGGAGGAGGAAGATGACGAGGAGCTGGTGGATGACGATGATGTCTCAGAGGAAGAGGTGCTTGCCTTCCTCTTCTTTTTGTCCTTTACTTCCTTCTTCTTTTCTGCAATACATAAGAAGAGGCTGAGTGGAGCGGCTCTGGTCCCGCAGCAGCAGGGACACTGGTCACTCCCATCACAGCCTGGGCTCGTTCTTGCCCAAACAGCGAAGCCCCCAAAGCCGGAGCAAAGACCCCCCTGTGCCAACACCTTTAACACGTCACTGTGCACGGCACCACACTGCCAGACCAGCATGGGGGGTTCTGTAGGCTTTCCCACTTGTCAGAACAAGACTAAAATGGCACAAAGTTCACAGCAAGGGAATAGACACCAATTCAGCTAAAAGCAGAGACCTTCTTCTCCCACCTGGGCTCCCTCTCTCTGTGCACCTGCCCCAGGAACGTGTGGTGACGGCACAGGGTCGCAGGTCTTTCCCCTCCCTTCCCTACCTGCTGACTTGTGTCTGTAGGACCCTGAGATCCGCTTCCTCGGAGGAGAGCTGCTGCCCCGGCACGAGTCCTTGCTGCTTTTCCTCCTTTTCTTCTCCTTCCTCTCCTGTCTGCTCCGAGAATTGCTTTCGCTCCTGCTTCGCGATCGCTTCCGAGACCGGCTGTGGGCCATGGCGGGGTCAGCCCCTGGAGGGAACAGGTTACACCAGCGCCATGGATGAGACCCCCCCCTCGCTCAGCAGCAATGTGTCCAGCAGCCCCAAAACCTTAAACCCACCCTGAGCCAACCAGCCCTGGAATTCCTGCTCCTGAGCCCCCTTGGAAGATGATGCTCACGCTCCTCTCGCTGAGCTCCCAAAGCACAGGGGCAGGTTGGTGTCACCCATCACATGGCTGCGGATAAACTGAATTTTGCCAGCGCACAACACGGAGCCTCAGCAGGGACAGCCCTGTCACCCCCAGGCAGCCCTTGCCCGCCTTCAGACAACCGTCTCCACGCAGCTTGGGTGTGAAACCTCTGCCAGGTTTTCCCCACACTTCTCGTGTTTGTCCCTGGTTGCAATGACGGAGAATCGGGCTGATCCCCGCTGGGTCTGCAGGCAGCGCTGCGCCCCATGGCCCTGGGGACGCCCCCCGTGGGGCTGGGAGCGTCAGGAGCAGGTGACACGCGGCACCTGCAGATGGACGCTGACACGGTGCAATCGATGCTGCGGCAACAGGCGGCAGAATGAAATGTCCTCCCCAGGCTGAACACAGAGTCAATCACCCCGTTATTTAAAATGCCGAGAGCCAAGGGGAAGAATGAATTTTTAATACTCCCATTTGATTTTAGAAAACAGATCATGCACTGAGCTGGCATCCCCGTCCATTGGCGCGACCAGCTGCCTGCAGCCACAGGCCAGAGATGTGATATATGCTCTCATTAATTTAAAAAACAAACCAGCACCGTCGGCAGAGCAGCATCTGGGAAACACTTTCTCCCAGCCGCCTTCCCACCACCGCATTTAATTAACTGCGCGTTCAACACCACGGCGTTCCCAAGCAGCAATTCGCTCCCATGTGATCAGACCTTGGTTGATTTCCAAATGGAAATTTCAATCAGAAAATAAAAAAACAAAGCAATTAAGGACAGGCAGGGAAGCTTCTGAGGATAAGAGCCCTTTGTCGACACCCGCCCAGCAGCTGTCCCTCGCACCAGGGCCGTGCTGGCGCGGTGACATTTGGCTCTTGGGTCAGCTCCACCGTGGACGCAGGACCCGCTTTTGCACAACAGCGGCTGCGGAGTTGGGTTGGGACGGGAGACGCTGCAGGAAGGGGACGAGCCCCAAATCCATCACGGCAGCACCTTGGCGGGATGTCCCCTCGGCGGGACCCAGGAGCCCGGTGGCCGCTCTGCACCTGCCGCAGCCCCTGCCCGCCCCCACAGCACAGGGGGCCTGCGCCGTGCTGGCCCTTTAAGAGCTCAGCGCGATGTGTGCTGGCCCTTTAATTGCTTACCACAAGGCGTGCTGGCCCTTTAAGAACTCAGCGAGAGGTGTGCTGGCCCTTTAAGAACTCAGCAAGAGGTGTGCTGGCCCTTTAAGAGCTTAGCACAAGGCGTGCGGCCCCTTTAAGAACCTGCGCGAGGTGCGCTGGCCCTTCGAGAGCTCAGCACTCGGTGCGCTGGCCCTTTAAGAGCCCGGCGCAAGGCGCGGCCCCTTTAAGAGCGCGGCCCCGTGTCCGGCTCTTTAACCGCCCCCGCGTGTCCCCGCAGCGCGCGTGGCCCCCCCGGTGTCCGCGGCCGCTACGGCCCCGCGGTGCCGGCGGGACCGGGAGCGGGACCGGGACTCACCGCACCCGCCCCGCTCCGGGCCCCGCCGGCCGGTCCGCCCCGGCCGGTCCGCCCCCCCGCTTCCGGCCGCCGCAGCTGAGCCGCGCTCTTGGGTTCCGGGCGCCGCCCGGACCGGGATCGGCCTTAAACTTCACTTTTTAGGCCTATTTCAGAGGCAGGTCATAGAATGACAGAATCATTTTGGTTGGAAAAGACCTTCAAGATCATGGAGTCCAACCATAACCCACCCCTGGCACTAACCCACGTCCCTGAGAACCTCATCTCTGCCCAGCCCCTCCAGGGATGGTGACTCCAGCACTGCCCTGGGCAGCCTGTTCCAATGCCCCACAGCGCTTGGGGGAAGAAATTGTTCCCCAGATCCAACCTCAACCTCCCCTGGTGCAACTTGAGGCCGTTTCCTCTGGTCCTGGCGCTTGTTCCTGGGGAGCAGAGCCCAACACCTTCAGCCTTTCATTAGCATCGATGATGCAAAGCCCCACACACTGTAATTATTGCCGTTGAATAAATGAATGAAAAAGCCCTTTACAAACACGGTGTTGTAGGGGGATGTCAAATACATACAATTAACATTCCACAGAGCCAAATGGAGTGACCAAATTAAAAGATATTGGGCTTCTTTAATTCATTTTGTGGATGGGAGAGGCTGCGATTTCAGCCAGCGGGCAGCAAGATGGGGAAAGCGCTCGACCCTCCTCATGCCTCACCTGCTGGGGATCTTGGTGCCAGATGAAGAAGTCCCTGGCCTGCCCGTTGCACCCAGCTGGAGATGGTTATTTTATATTTCTACCTGCTCACATAACTAAAGGGAGTTAATGTACACTCTTGCCTCCCTCTGGGAGTTTTGCCATGTTGCAGGTGGCTCCCAGAGCTTTGTCTCTAAAGCCTGTTTCTGTAAACCTCAGGTGATCATAATTTCACACCACTCCCAGCAACCTGTTGTCAATCACCTGTGTCTCATTTTTAAGCAGATCTTTCACTGACCCAGCAACAAAAAGTGTTTCCCTGGGCTGAGTCGTCCCTGTGGGCAGCAGAGCAGAGGCAAGTGTGGGGTTCTATTGTTCTGTTTACAGTGGGACTGTAATCCTGATGTTGGCACTGAGCTCTTTAAAGGGCTGAGCAGCTTTGGGTGTTTTCCCCATAAACATGAAAATATTTACAGAGTCTTTGCCTGACCTGGTGAGCCTGGGTACCAGCTCTCTCTGCTCTCCAAGCAACTGCCTCCCCCGGTGGGATTGGGTTTACGTCACTTTTGAAGGTGACGGCTGCTTCTTGTGTGAGTCAAAGAGTCTGTTAGTGCAGACGGGGAGGTCAGAAAGGAGCTTGAGGCAGCTTGCTCTGAAGAAATCAGGCTCTACCCTTTGCTACCACAAGGAACAGAGGTTCACAGTCTCGGGCATGTCATCCTCAAGGGTTTCCGTGAATCCGTCCCCAAACCCTTCTGCTTCCACCAGCTCAGGCTTCTTGTTGCACATGGGGCAGAGCTGGTTGCGGATGGTGGATGATCTCATCCAAACGATGAGGTTCCAGCGTTCCCCGGAGGCGATGGGCAGCGCCCCGTGGATCTGCCCTCCTCGGTGCAACAGCCCGCGGGCTCCCACGTGTTCGATCTCTATGTACTTTGGCACGGGGGCAGGATCCTGGAACAAAGAGAGGCGGATACAGCATTAGCCCAGAAAATCCCCAGCAGAACAATGCTCAGGTAGGTGAGACTTGTCACCTCTTCACCCACAGCACCCAGAGAATGACATGGAGAGGACTCCCTGCACCTCTGAAATGCAGCTGCCTCAGCACTGGTTTTGTACAACTGTTTTCATGTAAAACACTCTCAGTGCCAGGTCCAGAGGGAATTCAAAGGCAGTTTCACTCAGAAATAACTCTGGTTTACCAGTGTAAGGGTGCTTTTACCCCTCCCTTGTAAGGAAGCAGGGGCTACAGATTTAGGTTTAAGTCTCATCTGAAATAAATTACTTCCCTCTCAGCACCTCCCTGCTCTTTATTGCAGTTGGGCAAAGACTGGTTTGTGTCACTCCAGCTTCTACTGCAATAGCCGTCTCTGTCTTCTCTTTGAATTGGCTGCAATTAGCTTGATTATTGGTAATGTGTTTGTAGCAGTGTTGGGGAATAGACTGCCAGAGCTTACTGAACTATTGGGTGTGCTGCTTCTTACAGAACTTGGTTAGAAACTGTTTATATGGAGTTCGCTCAGCATAACTTCTGCAAGTTGTGAACCTTTAAACTTTCTGCTTCATTAAGTAAAAAAGGCCACAGAGTTTTCAAACAGGAAGATAAGGGGAGCTGCGTCTCTGGAGAGAAGCGAAGGAACAGAATGGGTCTCACAGAAGAATGTTTTGGCTCTTAACAGAACTTGTTTTCTCTGGCTGCAGGTGCAAAATAGCAACTGAAGGTCAGAGCTTTAACTGACAGCCCATCTAATGAAAATCAGGAGATCAAATGAAGAACAGGGAGACTCCAGACTTTAATTTGGCAATTGGCCCAAAGTGACACACAGGGTGTGGGGGCTGGGATTGTGGGGGTACAATTGTCCAAGGTTTTTTTTTCTGCCGAGGGTCCCTCTTCAGGAGGCACCAGCTCAAGCTGCTCTGTGCTGTGCCTCACAAATTATATATTTTGAGAAGAATTTCTGGAATCTGTGCCTGAGTCTCTGCTGTGGGAAACCTAGGGAGAAGGAACTTCCTAACAAGCAGAAAAGGCTCCTGTATAACCAAGACATCTAAATAAAGGGGGAAGGGACAGAGAAAGTTTGACTGTCAGAGGTGAATAACTGTTTTTCAGAACACAGTTAATGCCTTGAAACTGGGGGCTGAGGGAGCAGTGGGGAAGAGAATCAGGGTCCAGATTAGGAATATGCTCAGTACCTGGTTGAAATCCCCAAAGTACAAATTTCCTTCTGTGAAATCTCTTCCCAGTGAAACGTTTAAGGTGACTTCTGCATTGTCATAGTGAGAGCTCAGATCCAGGTCTTCATGTAGCGAGTACTTGACAACGAACGCTTTGTGGCTGTCCAGACAGGAGCCCCCCAGGTCGGGATAAAGCAGAGTCGTTATGGGCCGCAGGTATTTTTCACGCAGGGGTGTGATGAAAGTTTCATCCATCCCAAGCTCATTCAACAAAACCTGTCTCAAAGAGAGGAGATGGGAACAGCTGCCCAGCCACATCTGCTGCTTCATCAGAGCTGCTGCGGAGTTGTTGTGTTCTCCTCCAACCCTACTGCTGGCTCGGATAAAGAACTGAAGAGCAAAGGCTCCAGCTACAGGCAAAAGAAGGAGGATCAAGGTGGAAAGTGAGGAGGAACAGAGTAAGATCAAAACTTGAGTGTTCTTTAAAAGTGGACTCCTTAATTTAAATGTGCATTGCTTAAATACAAGGTGCTCTTTGCTCTGAGATACCAACTCCCACCCCCTTTCCTTGCATTCCCGTTCTTTTCTCTGTGTAACACACATTCTCCCAACCCTTTCACCTCATAGGGGCTGTACTCAAACTGCGCTGTGCTCACATTACAGGCATTTTGGAAGGGAAAGGAGTGTGAAGCGAGGAGGTAAATGGAATCTGCTTGTGAACGCTCCCCCAAAGAAGCACGAGAGGTAGTGAGTCCTACCCCATAGTTATTCATGGTGTTGGGCCGGCCTTTAGGCATGTCCGACTGCTCAAAGTTCTCCAGCTCATCCAGAAAGGCTTGGCAGAACTCTTCTGTGAACACTGGCAGTCGATAGATCCTCTTATCTGTTAAGAGAAGGGAGACACTGTTTGTTGGGGAAAATAAGAGGTGAGAGTATCCTTGGCTGTCGGGCCGTGCCGTGTCAGTGGGAACGCAGGACCCACGCGCTTCGCTTTGTGCTCAGGCACAGGGGCTGGGACTGTTCCCCAGGATCAGCTCTGGGATGTATTTGTTGTTTTTCATGTTGGACCCTTGTTCCCAGACTTCCCCATCCAGCCAGGAAAGCTGGTACTGATTTAAATGCCAGCTGGATGTGCTAAGGAGATGTTTTGAGAGAGTCTAGAGGGAGAGTGGAGGGTCAACAGCTGCCTGGTGGGAGGAGACCCAGGGTCATTTGGGGGGTGACGGGGGATTCTCTCATCCAGCACTGTCCTGGGAGGACCAGCCCTTCTGAGCTGCCTCTCAAGGTAGAGCCCTAAAGGTCTGTGCAAGGGGAGCTCAGTATCGAGAGAAGCTGAGATAAAGTCAGCATGCAAGAGCTGTGTGTCTGGAAATCGCGCCTTGGACATCTCTAGGAGCCTAGCATGTGCACAACATTTGTGTATTTTTTGCCGTGAGAAAAGGAGGAAACTTTGCAGCTTTGCCTCTACATTTTTTCGGCATTTCTGGTAGGGAGAGAGCTTCCCAGATGCCCCCAGGGAAGCTGAAAACCCAGATCTCTTTTAAGAGACTGACATCTAGACTGAAAGTATTTCAGCTCAGACTAACCAACAGGGATTGTCTGAAATGGTAAAGCACTTGGGGAGGGAAAACCAAGCTCCCTGGGCTAACGGTGTTCTTTCAGCAGGCTCCCCGAGAGGTTGTGGTACAACCAAAACTCCAGCCCTGCTGCAGCCAGAGGCTCTGGTGAGACATGGGCAGCCTGGGACTGGGAAAAGTAGAAATGAGGATCTCATCCAGAGCACAACTGCTGCACAGTCCTGCCTCTCCAGAGACTCTCGTCAAGCAGAAAATAACATCCTGTTTGTCTCAGCTGTGTGTCAAATCTGAGCGATTAAACCAGGGCTTGAAAAGAGCTGTCATCACTGGAGCTGCAGTGTCATATGGGGAGATGTTTGTGGCTGGTGGGTTGGTTTTCCTTACCTGAGAAGGACTCGATGTAGCGCAGGAGGCCGTGGAGATCAGCATCTGGTGATGTGCAGTATCTCACGATTTCTAGAAAATCTGGGGCCAGGAATGAATCCTGGTGTCAAGGGAAAGATGATAAAAGGACAGAGAAACACAATTATCTCACACAGTCTTACAGCCCAAGAGGGAAATGGATTTCCAGGCAGCCACAGGAAAACATGCAGAGTCTAGGGAGCAGGGCTGGTAGTCACACTAGTCTGTGTGTTAAGCCCATAAAGGCTGATTTCTGTGGCTGCTCATTAGACCTCACTGACCCTGTTTGCTGTAATGATGCTTTAGCTCTAAATGACTAATGGTATTGTGAGTACAGTACTGGGGTGAGTGCAGCTTTGATAGAGAATGATACTTATCTGGCCCTACCTCAGAGGGAATCCTGCCTGGAGAATATGTTACACTGGGAAAGTTTTAAATTCAGTTTTAATATGCTATGCTTTGATTTTAATTCGGTCCAGCTCTAGCACACTGTGCAATCCTGAGCAGAGGGCTTCCTACTGCTAAAATAAACCGTCAGGCAACTCCTTGGGTGCAAAATAGATCCCAAACATCCTGCCTACCTGCAGAACGTACACTTCGGGGTGTTTTCGTTTGTAGCACTTTGAGATGATGGCTTTGCGTTCCACTGACTGATGAATTAACTGTTTTCTTCTCTGCACTTCTGCCTCAATCTACAAGTAAAAAAAATAAGAGCATATCTTTAGAAAATCAAAATGGATAACTAGAACAATTCCAGGAGTTTGCTTATTGTTTTAAACCTCTGGGAGACAGAGCGTATAGCTCTGCTTTGCTGTAGTCAAGACAAGTCCAATAAATATCTGAAAAGCCAAATGCCTGAGAGGGATTTGAGAAGCATTCTCTTTACAGATGGCTTAAAAATATAACTGAAGTCTTTCTATGGATGTGTCAAGTGGAGCTGTGAGATTTTAGCCCTTTCAGGCATTCTGACGCCTCATGAATTGCTGGCCTATGCTTTAAGAGTCTGGCTTATGTTCTGACAATAAACCATTGTCCAAAATAAAGACATTTGCTGGGAGGGAGACAAGACTTGTCATGAAGGGATTACTGCTAAGTATTGTGGGGACAGGCTAATCTGTCATTTCAGAGGAAGCAGCTGTAGTAGCGGCTGATTCAGGCAGCTCTTCCTATTTAATAACCCCCCTGAGATGAGTTTATAACATTCCTTAGCAAAAAAAAAAAAAAAGGAAGGAGGGTGTTACCAGTACCCCCTGCTCCAGACTCTGGTAATGTGGTGAGTGTAACTAACGCTGTTTTATAAAGCTGCAGCCGTTCTCTGTGATCGAGTGGATCACGTAGTTGTTCCTTTTCCCTCATTATCAGGTCCTGTGAACCAAGTAGATGAGCCAAACAAATTTTTTTTTTTTCTTCCCTTCCTGACCAGCCCCAAGGCTCCTGGGTGCTGGGCCTGTTACTCCCTTCCTTGCCGGCCTTGGAGGTCCCAGGCACCCAGCCAGCCTGGGGTTCGTTGGTGACCCTGTCCCAGGACAGGGAAGCGTAACAGCACCCAGAGCCCTGGCTATAAAATCAGCAGTTACAGGTCCTAAGTGGGGAACTTGGACTGAACTGCTGCTGGACAGGGAGAGCTGTGACCCTCCGGTGGCCTGGGACGCCTCCACCCTCGTCTGATTTCTCCAAGAACTGAGTATCTTGTTGTCTTTTACGTGATTTTTTGAGTCTAGATTATGATGGTTATATAGGAACAACAAACCATGTATTAAGATCTGACCTGATCTGCAGAGGGTCCAGGTGATTAGAAATTGTAAGTTAAATTAAATTAGGATCTAAGTGATTAGAAATTATAAATTAGGATCTAGAAATCCTAAGTTAAGTTGTATTATAAATTCTGTATTATGCTGCTTATTGTGCAACTTTGATTTTGCTTGTAGAAATTCTGTGTCACTCATATCAAAAATCCTGGGCTATACTAATCATAAAGGTCTGTTTTCTTAACAGGATATTAATTGTAGCTATGATTTAATGCCAGCATCGTCCCGATAAGGATCCCTAAAAGAACCTGTCTGTCCACCTTAGTGTCGGGTAAAACTGGAGCAGGTTGTGTGACAGATTTCTGTCCCTGGAAAGAAATGACACTGATCTCTCTCCAGATCCCGGAGGAGCTCTGTAGGACCCCTGGGCGATCCCGTCTTAAGGCACCTTTTTAAAGTAATCGCCAAAAGAAGGGACAAGGGAAGACAACCCAGAAGGGCGCTGGGAGCAGCTGACTGAGCCCAGGGAGGGCACTGGGGGACGTCTTTTCATAACCTGTTGAATTACAGCATGTAGGTGCAGGGTGCAGCCGCTGCAAACCGCGCCCTGGCAGCGTCCAGCCCGGGGCCTGGAGCCCCACGGGGATTTTTCTCATCGGCCTCCTCCGGGGAGCCGGGGCCGGCGGCTTTGGCGAGTCCTCCCCCGATTCCTTTCAGATCCCCCCGTGTGTGTGGAAGCCGCTCAGCTGAAGGGGGTCCCCAGCTCCTCCCTGCGCAGCCCCCGGGCCGCTCCGCCGGGCTCTCCCGCTCTCACCTCCCGCAGCGCGGTCTCGAACTCCTGCTCGCTCCTGCAGCCCCGCTCCCGCAGCGCCTGCAACACACGGGGCCCGTCACCCACCGCCCGGCCTCGGCCGCCGCCGTGCCCGGCTGGGGGAGCCCCCCCCCGCCCCGCCGTTACCCGCCCGTGCTCGCGGCGGAGCTGCGCCTCGTCCCGGTACCGGACGTGCAGCCCGTAGCGCCCCACGAAGATGTTGTCGGAGAAGAAGCAGGCGCAGGCCAGGAACGGGCGGCCCGCGGACATGTTTCCCGCCGGCAGCCGGGGCAGGAGGCACCGGGCGTGGGTCCCTCCGCCAAACGGCTCCGCCTCGCCGCGGGGAGAGCCGCTTCCGGCCGAGCGGGCGTGAGCGAGGGCTCGTCGGCAAATTCCGAACTGGGAGAAAAACGAGGGTAGGGGAAATTTGCCCGTTTTCTCCAGTTTTATGCTTCTTTTTTGTCATTTCGGTGGCGGCACCACGGCCGGGACCTGCAGCGGTGCCGCTTTCTCCCAGTACCCCTCCCCGCCCCACTCCTTGGCAAGACCGAGGTTGTACGTCCACTCCGTTTCGCCCCCGCGGCTCGCTCGGTGCTGACGCAGGCGAGGAGCTCCCGGGACCCGCGCTGCCAACTCCGGGGCCGGCGCCGCCGCGGCCGGGGCAGCCGCTCCGTTGGCGGGGGTTAGTGTTGCTGAGAAGCGGGGCCGGGTCCATTCGAGACGGCAGCGGCCGCCGAGGGTTATTTGCAGACGGTCCCTCCGAGCCACCGCCAGCGCCGTGCCCGCGCCCGGGCGCGCTGCCGCTGTGCGCGCGGAGCGGGGACGCGCCCGGCGGAGCCAGCGCGGCCCCGGGGCGCCCGGCCCATGCTGGCCATGGACTCGGCGCTGCAGGTGGCCGAGGAGGAGGTGGTGGCGGCCGAGTCGTGCGGCCCCAGCAGCAAGTTCGAGGACATCTACCGGCTGCTGGCCGAGGGCTGCTTCCCGCCCAGCTTCTGCTCCATCAAGAGGAAGAACCTCAAGCGCTACGCGCAGAAATTCGTCGTCGACGGTGGGGACCCGAGCGGCACCGCGGGACGGCCCGGGCGGGGCGCGGGGGGACCCAGCGGCAGCGCCCGCCGTGCCCTTGGCCGTGGCCTCCGCGGGGGGGACGGGGCGGGGCGGGCGGGGGGACCCGGGGACACTGCGGGGCGGGGGGAGCACAGTGACCCTGACCCTGACCCGCCGCGGGAAGGCAAAGGGTGCCGGGCCCCCCAGGTGTGCCTTCCCCACAGCACGGGGGGTTATGTGGCTTTTGCAGTGGGGACTCACGATAAGAAAGGCCTTGAGGTGCTGGAGCGAGTTGAGAGAAGGGAACGGAGCTGGTGAGGGGCTGGAGCACAAGTGTGATGGGAGCGGCTGAGGGAGCTGGGGGTTCAGCTGGAGAACAGGAGCTGAGGGGAGACCTTCTGATCTCTGAACTGCCTGAAAGGAGCTTGGAGCCAGGGGGGGTCGGGCTCTGCTCCCCAGGAACAAGCGCCAGGACCAGAGGAAACGGCCTCAAGTTGCGCCAGGGGAGGCTGAGGCTGGATCTGGGGAACAATTTCTTCCCCAAAGGGCTGTGGGGCATTGGAACAGGCTGCCCAGGGCAGTGCTGGAGTCACCATCCCTGGAGGGGTTGGACAGATCAGAGATGAGGTTCTCAGGGATGTGGGTTAGTGCCAGGGTTGAGTTAACAGTTGGACTTAATGATCTCTAGGGTCTTTTCCAACCAAAACGCTTCTGTGATTTATCACCCTTTGCAAAGGGTCAGCCCTGGGATGCACCATGACTGGTACCCACTGCCCCTGTCCTGCCGTCTCTGGGCCTGGGCATCACTTTTGGGGCGCAGAGTGGGGATCTCAGCAACCTGGGGTGGCAGCAGCGCACAGTGGGTTGGGTAGGGCAGGGCTGGCTGCTGGAGACCGAGGTGGCTTTATTGTGGCAGAGGGTTTCGCTTAGCTCTCGGTGCAGAAAAGAGGCCGCTGGGTTTATTTGGGGATAATTCCAGTTTAGCAGCTTCTCCAGAGGTGTTGCTGAAGCTCCCAAGACCAGAGTTCCCCTTTGCTGTGTCTCACCTGTTCTTCCTGCTGTAGAAAATGACTATTTCAGTGGCACTGATGAGCTGAAATGACCATGGTTTTGATAAACCTCTCACATCCACAGGTGGCTGCCTCTACTACGTGGGACCCAAGAAGGAGGAAAAGCGGGAAGTGATTGTGGATCCCGAACGGAGGCGTCAGGTCTTCCTGGAAAGCCATTTCACCGAAATTGGGAACCACCTGGGCCAGAAGAAGACCGTGCACCGGATTCAGAGCCGGTACTACTGGCTGGGGATTGTGAAGGATGTTGTGGACTGGGTAAGTTGAGAGCACTGACGGTGTGAGTGACACCGGTATTTCCCAGGACGTTCAGGCGGCAGTGCCCACTGGGCAGCTAGAGGAGCCATGATGCAGGGATGATCTTGTTTCTAGCCCTGTTGCTTTGAAGCACTAAGTAACTCTGCAGGTGAAACTGTTGGAACATCCTGAGGCAGCCAGATAGATTGGATGTCTTTCCCCTGAGTGCCAGGAGCCCTGCGCAGATAGGTCTCCTTGTGCAGGGCAGTTCTGGCTGTTGTGGGGTTGTTTCAGAAGAGTGTTGCTGGGTTCGGCTTTAAGTAGGCTGGATTCCTGCCAGAGCTGCCCAGTTCCCTAAACTCCACTAACAGGAGGAGCTCAGTGTTTCCCGGCTCTCTGCAGCTGCCTTTACCCTGTTTTATTGGCAAACGTTCCCTGCAGCAGAGCTCTGCAACAGTGTGGTTGCGTTGCACGGTCCAAGCAGCCCGTGCTCCTCTGGCATCCTAGGGCTGATGATTTTTCTTGCCAGTGGAAGTTTAAAATATAATAAATATTTGCCTAGGAACAGGGTGAGAAATGTCTTAGCTATAGGCCATGTTGCGAAAATTGGTTATTGTGCCAGAGTGAGTCAGGTGAGTTTTGTGAAAGGAGAGCTGTGTCACCCTGTTGTGTTTTGTCATCTTTTGCGTGCGCCCCACTATTTTAACTGGGTAGAAGGGAGCTGCTCAGATGTGATGTTCCTCTCATCCCTTCATAACCTGTCCAGTCTGAATCTGACAGAATTCATCAGCATATTTTAAAGTCCTTTGATAAGTCTTTTCCCTTTCCAGATCAAAATGTGTGAAACGTGCCAGAACGCAGAGCACAACAAGACTGTATCACGGAAAGCAAGGCCTGTCAAAGTGGAGTCTCCCTGGGAGGTGCTGGGATTAGACATTCACGGTGAGTGTTTGCGGCTGATAGGCAGTTTTTTCAAGGCTTCCACACCAGCTGTCAGGAAACATGACAGACTGACTGCTGTGTATGAGTGAAAGTACCTTCATCTGAGGCAAGGAGATGCCAGGGAGGCCACAGCAGCCGACCAAGGTGCAGCCTGATCCACTGACTGGCTCGGCTCCCTCTCCACACACAATGGGAGTCGTGGGCGTGCGTTACTTCCCAGAACTGAGGCTGCGGTGGGTGTATTTTTGCTGACAAAAGTCACAGAAATGCACTGGCCGAATGACATTGCAGAAGAGAGTCGTGCTCATTTTCACAGTCATTGTTTTGCTGGGCTGGGTTTTTAACTTCTCTCATTTGGGCGATATTACAGCATCACATTGATTTTTCTTGACACTTGTTTACGCAGGACCTTTTCCTGAGACGAGCCAGAGCAATACACATGTCCTCCTTGTGACCGACTACTTCACTAAGTGGGTTGAGGCAGCTCCTCTGCAGAAGAAAGATCCCCTAGCAGTGGCTAAAGCCTTGTCTACAATTTTTTACAGGTGGGCTCTTCTGGTTTTGCTTACGTTGCACGTCTGGTGAGATGTGGCATGCTGGGATGTGTGTTGCAAAAATATTCTCTGTCCACGAGACGGTTCCCACAAGAGCAGGAACTCTCCCTCTCACAGGAGATTCTTGGGAAGAGCCTGTTCTCTTCTTATCAGGGGAGGGAAGAGGCAGAAGTGGTTCTCTGGGTAGCTCCAAGGCCAAAAGAGCTGGTGCCCCCATTGTCTGCAGAAGTTTTAAACCACCCCCCTGCCCAGAAAGCTTATTTTGTGCTCACATGGTACATGTCACCACGTGACATTGTCCTTGTGGAAAACGCATGTGGCCAGCAGAGGTTTACATTCAGGGCAAGAAACTTTGCTTGTTTTTTCTGCTGCCTTATCATTCAGAAGCAAACAGGCTTGGCTGTTTTGGAACAGGTGGAGCCAGCAGACCGCTCTCTGCTCTTGGGGAGGTGAGCACCAGCTCCACTGGAAGCCTTTGTCCATTCTGTGTCCCGTTTCTCATGTGGGTTGAACTTCTCTAGCTCTACCATGCAGCTGATGGAGTAAAACCAGTGGCATGTCCTCTTTTTTTCAGGTTTGGAGCATCCAAGAACATTTATGCCAGTCAAACGTGGGACTTCTGTGAGGAGGTAAGTCTGGTGCTGGATCATTTGGGGAAAAGCAATGTGATCTTGAGCAGGATTTTTGGGCAGCGGGACCCGAGGGCAGAGCTGCAGTGTGCCGTCAAGGAGCTGACGCTGTCTTCTCCCTGCCCCGGCCCTGTTGCCAGCAGCAGATTATTTGCCAGTGGTCTCACCGTATCAGGGATTTAAGGTTGTGGTTCTGTGGTGTGAGTCTTCCAGCCACACTGCTGCCATCCTGCTCGGAAGGGAAGGTCCTGCGAGATGACGTCCCTGAGATTCCTGACCCACCCTGGGATTAACCCAGCTTCCCAGTGCCGCGTAAAGCCTCAAGCACAGCAACAGTCGTTGCAAAACATTTTGTCAGGCTCTATCTTTTCTGGGGAGCTTTTTCTGCTGAGCAGCACAGGGACAGTGCCGTGGCCATGAGCCCCTGCCTTTACAGGTCAGCCGGCATTTGTGCGAGCGCTGGAACATCTCGCAGATCCTCACTCCCGCAGACCCTGCAGACTGTGCGGGCCTGGATGACCGCAGCGCCGAGGTGCTCAAATCCTCCATCTGTAACGTGGTGAACAAGAAGCCCAGCGAATGGGACACCAACCTCGACCCTGTGCTCTTCGATTTCCGCACCTCGGTCAACTCTGTCACAAAGTACACCCCCTTTTTCCTCATGTTCAACAGATACGTGTGCCTGTCATCCGAGGTAACTTCTTGACAAAGGAGAGCCTGGTTGGGGGTTTGCCGCTGGCACGGTTACAGAGTGACACCCAGATATCTGTATCTTGCAGGTGGGTTTTGTCAAGGACTCCAAAGAGCAGGGAGCTAACTCGGGTAAGGCAGACAGCCTCCCACCGTTCACAGCTGCGGTTCACGAGCAGCAGAACGCAGTGAAAGAAATTGTAAGTCTTACAGCGCCTTGAAATAATTTTGCAGCTGAGCTCCCCGCAGGGTCCCTTGCCCCAGGCTGTGCGAGGGACAGGAGGGATTTGCTGCTATTATGATCGTGCCACAGCGTGTTCCTGCTCAGGCACTCAGAGCCCCTGGGCCCATCTGTCCAGAAATGCCACTTCGCAGGTGTCCTTTGCCTGCTCCGTCTTGTCACCGGGCACAGCAGGCAGCTGACAGGCTCGAGTGTGGCAGGGAGCTGTATGTCCAGCTGGGCAGGAGTGAGGCAGAAGCCGGTTAAGCACTTGCCTGAGACTCCACAGGCCTGGCCTGGGAGAAGAGGTGGCTGCTGGCACCTCAGTATGTGCCCAGGGCAGCAGGAGCAGAGCTGGACCCTCTGAGCTGACACTGGTGTCCCGTGAAGCTGGTGGTGTTGCTGCTCAGAGCTGGGTGATGAAACACAAGGGACTGGCTTACACTGTCACGGCTAATGAGAGCTGCACCCAGCACCTGCCTTGTCATCTGCATCTCAAATTAGCCAAGGGAGCCTGTCCTTAGGCAGGGACAAAAAGCCTTTAGGGACACACTGTGTAATTAAGAATGTTAGAAGTAACCCTGCCCCAAAATGGGAGGAGAGAAACTGGGGAGGTTGGGGCTGCCATGGAGGCGAGTTGCCCAAAGGGCACAGCCGGGTTTGGGGAGCAAGGCCGGCATTCTGTTCCTGAGTGTCTCTGCAGCGCTCGGTGACCTTGGGCAAGTTCATTTTGTCTCTCCATTTCTTGGTTTGCTGACTTGAAAAATGACCTCAGTGTCCCCTGTGAAGTGCTTGGCGATCTGTGTGCCAAAAAATGATAGACAAGGCTCAAGTGCTTTGTTTGCTCTGTCATTTCTTAGACTCAGTCAGGGTTATGTGGTCCTCTCTGATCCCACCTGGACTGTGATTCTTCTTGCCAGGGAGCAGCAGCAGTAAGACAAGACGGAAGGGAGGAGGCCTGGGAGTTGGACATGTGGGATCTGTTCCCAGTGGATCCCTTTGGCAGCTCGGGATCACCAGCTCAGCTCCCCTTTTGTGCAGTGGAGATGCACGCTGTGGCACGGGGCAGCCACAGCTTTGTCTGGGTAATGCCAAAGCATCCCACCCTGTCTGTGAGGGCACTTCTGGTGTCCAGGTGACTGGCACCCGCTCGCAGACAGGCCAGGATTGGGGCTGTAATCAACAGGAGGTGATAAAAGCTTCATTTGGCTCTGTGTTACTCCAGCCCCAATCCCCTTCTGCCCTCTACTGATGGAGAAGTAACAGCTCCTCTGAGCACAGCCATGAAATCACAGTTTCTTAAAGTCTCCTACTTTGGGCTTAGTGAGAATAAGGCTGAAAAGACCTTGCTTAGTCCCTCCCCTGCCCCGGGGTGCAAGGAGCTGAGCTGGCACTTGCTGGCACAGCCCGGCCTTGCCAAGCCGAGCTCTGCACACTTCAGCACCGACTCACTCCCCGAGCTCACGTGAGACGGCTGCGAGTTGATATTTAATCAGCATCTCGAGGCCGAACCCAAGTAATCTGCTTCGCAGGTGATCGCCAACATGACCGCAGCCTACAAGCGGGGACGGAAGAGCGTGAAAAGGAAAAGCCAGGGCCTGCCCTCGCTCACCTTCAAAGTGGAAGACGACGTGTTTGGGGGCAGCGCTGCCACCTCTCTGAAGAAGCTGAAGAAGGGGCAGTTTGTGTCGTTTCAGATCGAGACGGTCCTGCCACCCGAGCAGAGTTTGTCTGGCCTGAAGAAAACCAGTTAGTCTCTGGGGCTTTTTTGGGAGTCCTGCGGGGCTGGGGACAGTAGCACGGACTGTCCCTGAGGTTTGTGGCCCAGCTGCCTGGGAGACCAGGGCGCAGACGTGCCTGCCCTGTCCTGGGGGGAAAGGAAGGGGAAGGTTCAGACAAAGGTGTCTGTTCAGTCCCTTCCCAGTCCAGCTTTGCCCTTGGACCATCGCTCCGACCAAGGGAGGTGGCACCATCCAGCCTCCTTTACATTTTGGACTACGGTGTGGAAACTGCCCCTTTGGGAGCAATTGCGTCAACGCCCGGGGAGTGATCCTGGTGCAGATCAGAACCAGAGACTAGACCTGGCTTTAGCTAGATCGCAGTTTGTTTCCTACAGGTTAAACCTGTCCTCCCCACGGTTCCCCTGAACCAGGAGGAGTCAGGCCAGGTCTGACAGCATTCCCGGTGGACATGGGAATGGCTTGAAGTGAGCTTTTTTTTTTTTTTTTTTTAGTTTTAAGAACTAATTAGCAGAAATAAAATTGACAATAGAAAATGGATATTTTTTAGTTTTGGTTATCCAGGCAGAGAAAAATGAATTTTCCCTTTTTAATGTTGCCATTCCATTCTCTCCAGAAGCTGAGTGAATTCTAGGAATCCTGTGGGCTGTTCCTACACTGGTGAAGGTTATAGGGGTATTTTTAAGCCCAGCGCTCTAAAAATGCAGGAAAATGAGCATAATGACACCAGTCAGCCCCTCTGCCTATGTATGTGCTGGATGCACAGGTGGCACCCAGGGAAGAGCCTGAGCGCTGCCATCCCTCTGGAGCTGGCGCAGCAATTTCAAGGGGGAAAAATAACTTAGAAGCTGGATTTCTTGAAACTGGATCCCTTATTGTGTTAAGGGTTAATTTAAACCCCTGTGAAACCCCTGTTTAGGGATTAATTTAAAACCCTGTCAAACCCCTATTTAGGAGTTAATTTAAAGAAAAAAAAAGGATGTCGAGCCCTTGTCCTGGTTGCTTTTGAAGCCAAGTCGTGTGTTGTATTTTTCTCCCTCTGCTGCAGAAATTAAATAAAACCGATAAAAATTTTTTAAATAATGATTTTTTGGGGGGGGAAATATATATTTTCTAAAGTGGGGGAACCCCTGGGGCTGGTCGGGGCAGGGTTTACCCAGGGCGGTACCGGGGGACATTCGCCCGCCGGGGAACACCGGGGCCCCCGTTAGCGCCCTGTCCCGTTAACCGGCGGGAGGGGGCGGGGCCAGGAGCGCGCCGCAGCGAGGGGGCGTGGTCATGGGCGGGGCCATATCATAAGCCCCGCCCCTTGCCGACCTTGTTCTCGGGACGCGCCGCCGCCCGCTCGGACCGCGCCGGTGTCCGTTGGTGCCTCCGCCGCCGGTAAGACCCCGTCCGGGCGGGTCGGGAACAAGTTGCCCTTGGTCGGTAAAGGGGGAAAACGGTGTGTTTGCCCCTTCCCCTTGCTATGGCGGGCACGGCCCTCCCCGGGCGTTACCTCCCGGGAGGAGCATCTCGTCCCGGGGGGAGGCAGGGAGGAGGTTGGGGACCGTCGGCATCTCCTGCTGTGGAGCTGGGGACACCTTTGCGGGTGGCAGGGAGCTGCGGTGGCCGCTTCCTCCTCTTCCTCCTCCTCCCCCGGGCCGGATCCGCGCAGCTTTGCAGCGGATGGCAGCAGCGAGCACCCTGGGAAGCGGGTCCAGCTCCTCCCTGACACCGCTGCTCCGCTTCGCCTCCATCCCTCCTTCCCCACCCACCCCACAAACCCCTCCTCACCCCCATATTGCAGCTTCTGCCCCGTTTTCCCCCACTCTTTAGCTTTTTATCCCACCTGCCCGACCACCAAGCCCCTCTCGGCCAAGGGTGCTGCTTGGCCGGCGCCCAGCGCTGCCCTTTTGCCCGTGCTTTGCTTTCGGGTGGCTGTGCGGGCAGCTGCGGTCACGCAGACCAGAGCATGGCCAAGCACAGCAACCTTTGTGCTGTGCCTTCTGCACCGCACACCGTCATGAGCTGCTTGGCCAGCACAAATCTGAGGATCGGGCACCTCCCTCGTGCCGACACGTGGCACCTCTGGGCACAGCACAGGAGTAGGTGAGCAGCTCACTTGGTTTAAAGGAAGATGAGGTTTTCGCACTTTTCCATGTCAATTCAGACCCAGCCCCACCATCGCTGTCACCGGTCAGACCCACAGGTGACAGCTGGTGTCCTGCCCTGGAGCCTCCCCTTCCCATGGGTTGCAGCTGTGGATTTCCAACTCCCTTTTAATTTCCTCTTGGGATTTTTGTTGCATTCCTGAATCGCATGCTGACAGTGCAGCGGGTTTAGTGGGTTACCCCGAATTAATATTCAAGATGGCTGGGGACAGCAAAGTGTGACAGGCTGCTGTGTCTATGATTTATTCTTTTTTTGATGAGGGGGATCTGTTTCAAAGCTGAGCTGCTCTCCTTTCTGCTTTCATATGGTTTTCATCAGGTGTTCAGTTTCAGCTTTGTCCTGGGAAAGGTGAGAGGAACTCTCAGGTCATGAGTGTCCGAGTTTAACACCTACACGGCTCTGTAGCGCAGGACACGTGGGCTGCACAGATGTCCCAGCATCACGCAGCTGCTGGGGACCTTATGGCCCCGCAGCCACCGCAGCAAGTGGGGACAAAGTTTCCCACCAAGATGTGCAGATTTCTGCTGTGGGGTTCAGGATGGGCGCAGGCTTCTGGGAGGGAAGTTTATCTTCATTTGTGCTTCTCATTTTATGAAATATCTCGGAGCTTGTGCAGCAGGGGAGTGGAGGAAGGAGCAGATAGTGGTGTCCAAGCTGGTGGGGACCTGGCATGGTTGTCCCCCCATCCCGCTTCCCTTTTCCCACCACCTTCCCAGAGCAAATAACAACCCTGTCCCCCTCTTCTTGCCCCACAGCAGAGGCCGACATGACCACGTCCTCCTCGTGCTAGGGCCACTCCTACTGCCTCGGTGACCCCCCAGCCTGGTGGCGAGGATGCGCGCATGGAAGGCGGTGGCCAGCACACTGGCACTCAGCGGGAC
This sequence comes from Caloenas nicobarica, assembly GCF_036013445.1. Taxonomy (NCBI): domain Eukaryota; kingdom Metazoa; phylum Chordata; class Aves; order Columbiformes; family Columbidae; genus Caloenas; species Caloenas nicobarica. The sequence continues at coordinate 4,310,387 of NC_088260.1, forward strand.
CGATGTGGTGGTCACCACGCTGCTCTACACCCACGGCCGGGGTGGCCGGGACATCCTGCAGGACCTGCGGCACTTCAACATCTTCAACTCGATGCTGGACATCTGGGGGGGCTGCCTGTACCGCAGCTGTGTGCTGCTGGGGGCTGCCATCGGGGTGGCCACCAACACGGCCTATGGCCCCCGGCGCCTCAGGGCATCGCGGACCTTCATCGCCATCGTCTGCCTCCTCATGGGCATCTACATGATGGTGAAGCTGCTGCTCTACTCGGAGGTGCGGAGGACCATCAGGGACCCCTGGTTCTGGGGGCTCTTTGCATGGACCTACGTGGCGCTGGCGGCCACCTTAGGGCTGTGGCAGCTGCTGGCCTGTGTCACCTCCTCCCGCGAGGCGCTGGGGCCCGGCTCCGAGTCCCGCACCGAGGCGGAGGAGAGCTGCGATGGCAGCGCCCGGAGGGACAAGCGGGAGGAGGCGGCGAGTCCCACCATCCATAAACTGCTGTCCTACACCAAGCCAGACGCCTTCCTCCTGGGCATTGCCTCCTTCTTCCTCCTCGTGGCCGCTCTGGGTGAGCAAAGGGACCAGGGGGGCTGCGGTAGGGGATAAAATACACAGGGAAATGAAAGATCCCTGAGTGCCCCTCAGGGCAGCGCCTCCTGAGACATCTCATGCGATGGCCAGATATCAACATGGTGGGGAAGGGGTTGTCCACGGGCCATCGCAGTTGGAAATACACGTCCTGTGCCGATCCCACGTGGTGGGGCTGAAACCACTTGTCCTTATGCTTGTCTGGCAGGAGAGACCTTCCTGCCCTACTACACAGGGCTGGCCATCGATGGCATCGTGGTGCAGAAGAGCATGGACCGCTTCTCTGCAGCCGTGCTGGTCATGTCGCTGCTTGCCATAGGAAGGTAATCACGGGCTGGTTTTGGCCCCAACCGGGAGGAGTTTGGGGTTTTCCAGCAGGAGCTCACGGTGGTGGTGGGCACGGGCTGTCTCACCTGCTGCTGCTCCACCAGGTCCCTGCCAGACCCCAGGGATGTGCTTTGATTCCTCTGTGCTGTCAGAGTGCAGAGAGGCCATGGTGGCAGTTGTGAGGCCGTTGCATAGCCCTGCACATCTGCTGGTGGTGGGAGAGCAGGAGCAGACATGGGATGGGCTCCCTGGGGAATGATATCGTAGAATCACAGAATAGTTTGGGTTGAAGGGACCTTCAAAGTTCATCCAGTCCCACCTCTGCCATGAGCAGGGACATCTGCACCCAGCTCAGGTTGCTCAGAGCCCCGTCCAGCCTGGCCTGGGATGTCTCCAGGGATGGTTCAGCCACCACCTCTCTGGGCAACCTGGGCCAGGCTCTCACCACACTCAGCATAAAAAATTTCTTCCTCATGTCCAGCCTGAATCTCCTCTCTCTTAGTTTAAAACCACCACCCCTTGTCTTCTTGCAACAGGCCCTGCTGAAAAGTCTGTCCCCGTCTTTCTTATTGGCTCCTTTTAAGCACTGAAAGGTGCAATAAAGTCTCCCCAGAGCTTCTCTTCTCCAGGCTGAACACCCCCAGCTCTCTTGGTCTGTCCTCACAGCAGAGCTGTTCCAGCCCTTGGATCGTTTTCGTGGCCTCCTCTGGACCTTCTCCAACCCTGCAGGGCTGTGTCCCCTCCCGAAGCTTGTCACTGCAGGATTAGCACCGGCAGTCCCCATGCCGGTAGCACCCAGAGGAGGTGTGGGTTGGTTTAGCCATCGCTTCCCAGGGTGGAAAGTGGTACCAGCACAGCATTGACCAAGGCTTTGGCCCGGGCGTCGGGGTGTTTGTGTTGCTGAGGAGCGAGTTTCGTGTCCATTGGTCTATAACGTTTCTTATCTGCAATTAGCTCATTTGCCGCAGGTATCCGGGGCGGCGTTTTTACGCTCATATTTGCAAGACTGAACATTCGCCTTCGCAACTGCCTCTTCAGGTCGCTAGTGGCTCAGGAGATGAGTTTCTTTGATGAGAACCGCACAGGTTGGTTCCTCTTGCCCCCAGATTTGCTCTCACTCCTCCATTCCATCTTGGTATTTTTTTCCCCTGGGTTTGCCCCACAAGCACGCGGCAGATTGGGGGCAGCCAGGGACGGAACCCAAATGCTCATGGTTAGAAACAAAACCAGAAAATTCTTTCGGGTACCTCCCACCGTGGGGTTGGGACAGGATTCCCCAGCACCCTGGGGATGTCCCATGGCCACCGATCAGCCTGACGTCCAGCAGCCCTGGGGCTGATTTGTTCATCTCCACTTATCCCCAAAACACCTCCTTTCCTCCTCCCGTACCTCCCGCAGTGCCCACTGCTCGGCTGCTCTCCAGCTCTGCTCCCAGCACAGGAAACCTCAGATGTATGAAGTTTTCTGGCCATGCTTGTGGCTTTCCTTGCTTGTCACTCTGTCCTGTCCCAGTCTGTGCCACTCTGGTGTGGTACCAGTCTGCTGTGACTTTTCCCACACCTAATTTCTTCTCGGTGATATTTTTAGTTTTGAGGCTGTTGCCATATTTAGCAATTGCTGCACGGTGCCCTAGTAGCTGAGGACACCGGAGATGTTACCTTAAGTGGGATACGAGTAACCCTGGACTAACACACACAAGTGTGGAAGTTCAGCTGGACTCATAGAATCATAGAATGGTTTGGGTTGGAAGGAACCTTCAAGGGTCATCTAGTCCAACCCCCAAACACAGGCCTAGTATTTAGGAATTTAGGGTGATGTTTGCTGGCTGTAACATTTGGTTCCACCAAAGGACACCACAGGAGCTTCACCCCTTGGCTCCTCTGGCCCCTGGCATGGGACATGGGACGTGGCTCAGCAGTGACCTGCGGTGGTGACGTGTCCCTGCTCTTCCCCTTCCCATCCCCTCATTGCTGCAGGGGACATCATCTCACGCCTGACATCAGACACGACCATCGTGAGTGACTTGGTCTCCCAGAACATCAACATCTTCCTGCGCAATGTGGTGAAGGCCACGGGGGTGATCTTCTTCATGTTCAGCCTCTCCTGGAAGCTCTCGCTCGTCACCTTCATGGGCTTCCCCATCATCATGCTGGTGTCTGATGTTTATGGGAAATACTACCAGGTAGGTAGGAGAAACCACGGTGTGCCGCAACGCTTGGCTGTTCCCCTCGTGAAGCCATCGTGGAGGCTCGGGGTGGCCTTGGAGCTGGTGGGGCTGATGCTCAGGTGCTTTGCTGCTGGCAGTGGGGCAGGACAACAGCATTAAACCTGTATGGGAAGATAAGCGTAGCCTTGGCTTTCACCTTGCTTCATGCTCAAGAGTTGAAGCATCTCAGGTCTGACAGGAGACGTGGCTTGGCCATGGGATGTCCTGTATGTGCCTGCCTGTCCTCATGCAATCTGTCCACTCCCCTCCCTTTGGAGTGACTCAGGTGGGGTTAAACCCAGTGCTGAGCTCTGCCTGGGGCTAGCGTGGGCCAAGGGTCATCCCCTGTGGCTAATGCTGTGTCCCATGGCCCATGTGAGACCTGTCCCTGTCTTGGAAACTGGGCTCCTGGGCTGGCCTGTCCCATCAGGGCACTGGGAGCAGCAGCTCAGCTTCCCAAGTGGCCCCAGCCACAGCACTTCTGCTCCTGCAGCTGAAGTCCCTCCTTGGGGACAGCACAACAAATCCCTTCTCTTCGCGGCACAACATCCTGAAGTGTGGGATGTATCCCACTACTCAGCCTCGTTGCCCATGGTCTTGGAAAATGTCACCGTGCATTCTTTTCTGGAGCCCGGGGTGTGCAGGGAGAGGTGCTGCAGGCACCCGCTGAGCCTCCTCTGCCTCCCCCCGCAGAAGCTCTCCAAGGAGGTGCAGAACGCGCTGGCCAAGGCCAACAACACCGCTGAGGAGACCATCTCGGCCATGAAGACTGTCCGCAGCTTTGCCAACGAGGAGACGGAGGCCAACGTGTACTGGCAGAAGTTGCAGCAGGTGTACAAGCTCAACAAGCGGGAGTCCATGGCTTACACCTACTATGTCTGGTCCAGCGGGGTAGGTGGCCAGTGATGGGGCTTCCCAACATGGGGCTGGGGACAGGCAAGGGATGTTGCTTCAGATCCCAAAAAGTACGTGGTGCGATGTGTGTTCTTCTCCGGGGAGCTTTTTAGGGTGAGCCCAGCCTTGACATCTGCTGCCAGTAATCCTCTGGCTCTTGGTTATTATTTTTCTTCACGCATCAAAAAATATATTCCCCTTCCCCTTAGGGCAGCACCACATCCTGCCACCAAACAGTCTGTTTTCTCTTGCAAATAATATAATTGATAACCACTCGAGGTCATGGAAAAGCCTGTGTTTTGGCGTTGCTGCATTGCGTGCCTGTGCCAGCTCATCGCCGGGGCTCCGGCTGGGAAACAGCCGCCGCGTGGGTTGAGCTTCTGCTCAGAAATGGAGATTTTCTGTGTGTGGGTGGTGGCAGGGGGAGGCTGCTGGGGTTTGGGATTTTTTTATTTTTTTTTTAATTTATTTTAAACGCTTTTTCATCATTTAAGGCCAGATGCTTTGGGGCTTCTCCTGCATTGACTGATAACTCAGGCTGTGCAAAAGCCTCACGTGAGGCTGCCCTTATCTCTGCGCATTCGAGGATCTCAGTAGCCTCTGAAGGGTTTACGAGTTATGGTGCCCTCGTGAAGCTGTGGAAGACTTTATGGCTTCCCAAGTCTGCAGGCAAAATCAGAGCATTTTTAGCAACGTTCCTGGGCTCCCAGGTAAAGCTGGAGCACAAACTGGGTCAGCACAGATCCCACCGAGTCAAAGGCGGCAAAAACCCTCAAAAACTGCTCCTGCAAGGCTCGTGTAAAAAGAAGCCGATGGATTTAGCACGGGCCTGGTAAGAGTCTTCCTCGGAGGGAACACAGGATCTTAAGGTCAGATCGTGGCAGAGCAATAGAAGAGGAATTTTTTTCCCCAGTACTTTTGTCTGTGTGAATTTACAGCAAATGTCCTGCAAATGTTGCACAGAGCACCAGAGCATTGCTGCTTTTCTGAGCACCCTGGGCAGGATGGAACAAAACCAGCTGAATAAAGGCAGGGACTGGTCTTCGTCATATCAGAGCTGATCTGTCTCTTTTCTAGAGTAGCTGGTACCCCCCTGGCTTCAGGCTAGAGCTGAGGTTATGCTTCAGGGACTTGTACATGCAAAGAGGATTTTTCACATTAACTCTTGGCTCGATTTAGTGCTCTAAATTAAAATGCGTCACATTCATATAACAGAAAGTTTATTTTAGTGGTGAGGTGACTGCACATGTTGGATAATTTGAGTGTAGATTATTACGCTTGAGGACATTAGTCCAAGAGAGAAGTTCACAAGATGCTCTGTTATTTAAGATAAGTTCTCTCTCCTTGGCTCTTGCCCCTCTGGACTTGTGTTTTGTTGAAAGATGCCAGCCCAGCTCCTTAAATCAGCCCATGTACTTGAGTTGTTTTTCCCTTCTCACACCCATGCTCACTGCTGGGGCTGTCAGCTGTCAGGGATGCTCCATTCGGGGCTCAGAGAATAAATGTCAGCACATAAATTGTGGGCTGTTGTGTGAGTAATTACAAATGCACCAAAATATCAGTTGTTCTTGCTGATTTTTGGGGTGTTTTCTTGCTTTCAGCTGACTCTCCTGGTGGTCCAGGTCAGCATTCTGTACTACGGTGGGCACCTGGTGATCTCGGAGCAAATGACAAGCGGGAACCTGATATCGTTCATCATTTACGAGTTCGTTTTAGGAGACTGCATGGAGGTGAGTCCGTTTTACCCCCTGGGCTACCCTGTATCGAGGCAATATTTGTCTTCTAGAAGGTGCCGGGGCAGTCGCAGGGTGTTGACTTCCCTGAGACACGTTTCCTTGGTGGCTTTGCACACTGGTGGGCTGGTTCTCCCCTCTGCTCCCCACTCCCCTCCTGCTGTGGCTTCACACTCCGAACATGCCCAAAACAGCTCGTCCCCCAGTAAGGACCAAAGGGGCCAGGCTGGTCCAGCCGAAGGGCAGAGTCCTGGCTGCCTCCCAAGCACGTTTCTTGGCATGAAGGATGAAGGGATTACAAAGCTGCCTGTTAAATTTCAGGCTTTGTTAAAAACTTAATTATATTGCTGCTTTTTTTTTTTTTTTCTCCCCTGGAATAGGCTGCAAGCTGCTGCGTTGGCAGCATGTTAGCAAGATGGGATTGTGGGTGGGAGGGTAGAGCCCACCCAGGGCTGCCTTTCCCTTGCAAAGGCGTAAGCTTGGCTAATCAAGGCATAAACGATCAAATTGAGGTTTCCTCACAGCCAAGCGTGGTTTCGGCGGCGTTTCAGCCTTTGTGGAGTGGCAGAGCTGGAGGCAGCTCACCCGGCTCTCACCATCTGTTTGATGACTACATGCTCTGGTGGTGTTTCCAGGCCGTGTTTTTGGTGTGAGTTTGGTTTGGTTTGGGTTTTTTTTCCCTCCTGATGGGAAGGGCAGTTGCAGTACAAGCTACTCTGAAGCTCTGGCTTTAATATTGCAAAGAGCTGATGTGATGGGGGGTTATGCCAGGGAAGCTGGTGTCAGAGTGCAGAGGTTGTAGTTGTGAAAGCACAAAGGTAAATCCACCAGGACCATATCCCGGCAGGAACAGCCGTACCAGTTGCCAAACCGTTGTCTAGAAAGGTCCAGCCTGGAGCTGCTCTGTGTTTGGGACATGTGTGCTGGGGAATGAGCCGGTGCCCTCGGGGCTGGGGCGATGTACATGAACCTGGTTTAACCATTGGGTTGGGAAGCTGCTGACCTTGAGCAGGGAAAGACAAGTGCAGGATTTTGTTGGAATTTCTTCCCAGAAGGGGTTGTTGGGCATTGGAACAGGCTGCCCAGGGAAGAGTTAGAGTCACCATCCCTGGAGGGGTTTAAAAGACGTGTAGATGAGGTTCTTGAGGACATAGTTTAGTGACAGTGTTAGCTTAAGAGTTGGACTGGATGATCGTGGAGGTCTCTTCCAGCCAAAGTGATTCTGTGATTCTATGATTGACTTTTCCATCCCATGGGAGGTCTCACCATTGCCTCTTCCCTTCCAGTCCGTCGGCTCCGTCTACAGTGGCCTGATGCAGGGAGTGGGAGCTGCCGAGAAGGTGTTTGAGTTCATTGACCGCAAGCCAACAATGGTGAATGACGGGTCCCTGGCCCCAGATCACGTGGATGGAAGAGTGGAGTTCAGAAACGTGACATTTTCCTATCGCACTCGCTCCTCAACGCAGGTCCTCGAGGTGAGCCCTGCGGACACAGGGCGCGCCCCACCACAAGGCATCGCGCACTGCTGCTGCATTGTGGCCAGAACCCATCCCCGGCCCATGGGAAACGTCAGCTGCCTTTAGAGGTGCATAAAAGCGAGCTCAACAGCACGCTGGAAAAGAGATTATATGGAACAGCGGGTGTTTAGGGCCAGCCTTTCTTACAAGGAATGAGATTTATTAATAAAACCCTTGTTCCCCACTCAGGCATGGTGCAGGGCCTTGTGCCAAGGTTTCCATGGGAGGAGGGTTGGGGGCAGCAAAGAGGTTAGTTTGCTTTGCAGTTTTTAGAGATCCTGCTGCGTCAGGCAAATTTGAAGCAATTTTGGAGGCTTCTTGCTTCCTCAAAGCCAGGAGAGATGGCTGATGTGGCACGTCACCAAGGTGGGGGGTCACCGTGGCCAGATTTTGGGTCCTATTCTTGCATAGAGCCTGAGCAACTGCCCTGGGACAAGCCAGGACCTGAACCTGCTCTCCGGTCTGTGTTGCAGAATGTGTCCTTCATCCTGCACCCCGGCAAAGTGACGGCGCTGGTGGGTCCTTCGGGAAGCGGGAAAAGCTCCTGTGTCAACATCTTGGAGAACTTCTACCCTCTGCAAGAGGGGCAGGTGCTGCTGGACGGGCGTCCCATTAACATGTACGATCACAAGTACCTGCACTCCGTGGTACGAGCGCCTGATACGTGTATTCGAGCTGTCGCCTGCCGCGATCTGAGGGGATGGATGGTAGGGTTGCGTGGTGCTTTGGATTTGATCTGGCAACTTCTGAAATGTCCAGAAAGCTGGAGGTGGTCCAGGAAATGAATGCAGATACTTTGTGGGGGTGGAAGAGAGAGGGATGGAAAGTGGTTTCACAGAGAGGGGGAAATCTTCCAAAAACAGAACAAGAAACATGTTTTGTTTTGTATTTTTTGGCCAACACAGTAGAAATATGTTTTTGGTTGTTGGATTAATTATCATCTAAACTGGGTTTGGAAAAAGGGTTTTGCGTTCCTCCAGCACCTTCTGCCTTAAGATCTTAAAGTAATTCTCAGCTAATGGAGAGTTAAAGCTCTCAGGATCCAGGCAGCAGCTGGAGCACCAGAGGGACTGGGTGGTTTGCCCAGGAGAGGGGTCTGGGCCCCTTGATTCTCATCCGTTTGCCAGCACAGATCAGCCTTCATCTCCTCTGTGAGTAACTGCTGCCTTTCTTTGCTCCCAGAGCAAATGGCCTCATCAGTCAGCAGGAAAACCTGAAAACAATTGATCAGAGACAGGCTGGAAAGCCAAAGTCCATGTAACTAATTTACATTCCCTGCCCACACTGAGTGAAAATTAAAAGACAAGCTGGTCTTTCTGTTTAGAAAGCCCAGTGTGGTGTTAGGAGCATGGGGAGAAGTCAATTAAAATATGATCATGTCTTGCTGGCTCTCTTCATGCTCAGTTCTGAGCAATAATTTGGAGAGTTCAATTTATTTCAATATTGAGTGTTTGACAAAGCAGGCGGAATGTGAGGGTGAGCAACAACGGCTGTAAGGTAGGACAGGGAGGCTGTTGCTAAGCAATTTGGGAATTGCAGCAGCTATGTCCCTAACTTGCTAATTTTGGATTAAAAGATTCAGGAGGGCTCATTCACGTGGCCCAAGCATGATTACTGGCCTTGAATGGAAAATCAGCCAGACCCTGGGAGAGGGTCTCTCCAGCCTGCCTTGTCCCAGCAACTGGTTTCCCATACTGGGAAGAGCAAACAGTGATGGGAACGACAGGTCTGGAGCAAAACCACAGCTGGGTCTTGGAGGGGGAAGCCCATCCCAGATGCCAACGTACCAGAATTGCATTGTTTTTCTTTCCTGTGAAATGGTTTCCCAGCAAACGATGCAAAATGTGCTGGGGTTGCCGCTGTGCACCCCATCATTAGTATCCTCATTAGAAGCTCACATTGAGGCACTTCTGTATCTCAGTTTAATGGTGAGGCTCTGCCCACTGGAGTCCTTCCCCAGCAGGAACAAATGCCGATGATCCGAGATGCCAGCGGCACGTCTTCTGCTCCCAACCCCCTGCTCTTCCCTCCCGTTCTGCAGATCTCCCTGGTGAGCCAAGAGCCGGTGCTGTTCGCCCGCTCGATTGCGGATAATATTTCTTATGGCTTAACCTCAGCCTCCTTTGAGTCGGTTGTTCAGGCTGCCCAGAAGGCCAACGCGCATGGCTTCATCACCGAGTTACAAGACGGCTACCACACAGGTACCAAAATCCTTAAAATATTGCCTAGGGAAAGCAGAGACTCTCCCCTCAGGTGAAAAGTCAGGCAGGTAGTGATGGACACGAGTCTTGTGGTGATGTAAGGATGGTTCCATGGAGAAGTGCAGCACCCTGGCTGCCTTAACTCATTTAAACTGCTCTGCTAAGTGAGCAGAAGCATTTACCTCGTCTTTGCTTCAAAGCTTGACACCATCCTGAAGCTGCTGGCTGGGAGGTGAACTCGATGGCAGCTCTCGGCTTTTATTTTGAGCCCTTCCTCTCTCCCTTGACCCAACAGAGGCAGGTGAAAAAGGAGCCCAGCTGTCAGGTGGCCAGAAGCAGAGAGTGGCAATTGCCAGGGCCTTGATCCGAACCCCCCCCATCCTCATCCTGGACGAAGCCACGAGCGCGCTGGATGCGGAGAGCGAACACGCGGTGAGTAGGTGCCTCGGGCGTTTGGGCCAAAGAGGCAGTTTGGGTTTGGAGGAAAGACTGTAGCTCCAGTTTCTTCCAGCCTCTGGACAAGCTTAGTCTTGACACGGTGCGATCAGAGGTTTGGGTAAGATGCTAATTCCTGAGCAGGAATTTGCTTCCAACACTGCTGTAGCCACCAGGAAGGAAATAATCTTGTCTTCACAGCACCTAATGCCTGACAAATCGGATAAGATAGTGATCTCAGCTGATTTTTGATGTGAAAAGTGTTAATTGGCAGAGAACAGCACTGTGCAGCCTTTCAGGACAGGACATGGAGGAAGACTCTGAAAACTGATACTGCGGCAGGCAGAGTAGGACGGCCCTAACTAACAGCACCGCTGGGGCACCGAAGAAACCGCGCTGGCAGGAAAGTCCCTGGGCTGTCGGTGAACTGAGCTGGTTTATCTGTCAGGGATGCAATAACCAAACAGCTCTGCCAGTAGCAGTCTGGCCTCACTGCTTTAATGACACGAGGGAAAGCCAGTTCAAGGTTGAGATGTGAGGATGTGTCTCCCGGTCTCGGAGCACAAGCGGTGCTGCTCCACGGTGCGGGGCAGCGCAAGCATCTGATCTTGGAGCAGCTCGTGGGCTCGCGGGTCCTCAGCCATGTGTGTGGGATCTGATGCCAGCCCGGAGCTGGGTTTGGCTAGCCCGGGGTGTCAATGCAACACGTGGCCTGGTGACCATCTGCCTGCCTTTAGACCTTGTCTGTCTCTTGGCTGGAAAACAACTCTCTCTTGCTTTGCCCTGAGACACCCATGCAATAGCCCTGCTCTTCTGAGCAGCTGCATTTACCAGGTGTTGTCTTCCTGCAGCCCACGCCAACACCTCATGGCCTCCAAATTTGGGGCCCAGCTCTGCCGAGAACCCAGCGTGCAGGATCAGACCTGTCTGCAGACCACACCTGCAGGCTGCCTGGACCGAGATGGTGTTTTGGGGGCTGGCTGGACCGAGATGGTGTTTTGGGCTGCACAGCGCGAGTGGGGAGCTGGGGCGGACGTGCTGGTGCTGGTAGTGCTGCAGGGAGTCCGGTGTCCTCCATAGCCAAAGAGCAAACGTCCCAGCCAGACGTTTCCTAACCCCGACCGCAAAGCTGCTGCTCTCCCTTCCAAAGCGAAGCCAGCAATACTCAGGCACTAACGCTTTTTTCCTCCCGCGCAGATTCAACAGGCGATTTACGGCGATTTGCAGAACCACACGGTGCTTGTCATCGCTCACAGGCTGAGCACTGTGGAGAAGGCACACAACATCGTTGTGCTGGACAAGGGCCGCGTGGTGCAGCAGGGCTCACACAAGGAGCTGATGAAAGAAGAAGGCGGCCTTTATTCCAAACTGGTGCAGAGACAGATCCTGGGGCTGGAAGAGGCCGGCGCGGACGGTCACCAACCCGCAGCCCGGGGGGATTCGGCGAAGGCGCCCGGCGGGCTGGAGGAAGAGTTCAGGATAGACCATCCCGTGGCACAGGACGATTACAACAACGTGATTCACAAGTGAGGGTGGCGAGGGCCGGCGCCCCAGACGCTTGCTGGGACACTGAGACGGGGGACGGCTTGCCAAGGGGCCGGTGCTGCAGAACGCCGGCCGCTGACACCCCTGCGCGCGTCCCGCACCCGTGCACACACAAACACGCACTATTGAGCTTCTGCATCGCGGGCAGACGCCGGCTGGTTAAACAGGGAAACGGATTTATTCAAGGGAGTTGGGTCTTTAGCAATTCTCAGCGTTTCTACTGGGTTTCTTTTCTTCCTACCAGTAATTCCTCTCAACTGGGACTTTTCTCCCACTGATATGCATGTGTAACTGCTACTACCTGTAATGGATGTTAAATGCATGCACGGAGGGGAGGATTGAAAACCCCTTTCAGGAATTTCAGGGGGTGGCTTTTGTGGCTGGATAGAAAAAAAAGGGACTGTAAAACAAGGTCCTGCTCCCACTCTCAATCTCTGGGGCCACTCCAGAGTCTGCTGAAGTCTGCAGGGAGCTCCCTGGGCTTTGGGGAAAGCTGAGTCGCTCTGGAGGCTGAACGCGGGAGGGTTTTGCACTGAGTGCCTGCGGGCTCAGGCTCACAACCATTGCTGCTGAGCTTGTACCATGTAGTAACCGTCCTTGCTGGGGACCAAGAGGCAGATGTTGCTTTTAGATTTGCTCTTGGTGCTTGGTGGGTGTTTGGTTTTAAGGATGAAAAGTTTTACCATAATTGGGTTAGGTTCTGGGAGTTTTGGGTTTTTTTAATACACATTTGTGTGCACTGTGCAATGTCTGTCTGGCTCCAGCATCCACTGAAAATTGGTCCGTTATTTCAGAATTTTTTTTTTTTAACTCACAACCCCGGTGCTGGTTTGAAATAAAAACACTACTAAAGACATGCATAAAATACTAAAAGACAGCACTTTATCAATCCACCGAAGCTTTGTTCAGCTTCAGGCCATGCTAGCGACTTCACTGCATGGGAAATCCGTACAGTCACTTTCCTTGAAGTCCTGCCTGAACTTTAAAATGTGTTTCTTTGTGTATTATTAACTTTTAGTATGAGAGACAGAAAGAAATACATGGCTCCTAGCCCTTTGGGGTAATGGCTCTGGCTTAGTAGTGTTATCCTGCCATAGATAGGTGAAGAAGCCTCTGCAGCCAGACAGGTGCTATTGAAAAATAGCATTTACACAGGGAAGATGGACTTCAGACTGTGCATAGTTAAGAAATGATCTCAAGCACTTTAGCTCTCATGTTTTCCAATATTTGAATGCTGCTGTGTTTTACTTTTCGACAGTTTTGCATTTTTGTTCTTGGCAATGTTTTGGTTTTGTTTAGTGCTGTTTTACAAACTCTTTAGTGTCCTTGAGGAGGGATGCTCAAAAAATAAAATACTACCTCTGCCACACAACATCGAGCCAATCTAGTGGGGATGTTTTTTCATTCAGGGTCTTCAAGGTAATGTTCATCTGAGATGATGGCCGAATACAGCTGCACGTGCACCGGCTCCCTCGCGGGCAATAACAAGAACCACCTACAGAGAATTAGGTATGTAAAAGACCAGCATCTGATGATGACTATGAGCCATAGCAGTAGGTATAACCTGTTTAAGAACTTGTTTTCATCCGGGATCCCATCCGGAAATCCGTCTTGCACGAAAGGACAGGCAGACTAACCCGCTCTCAAAGCACAGTGCTTTGCAACTGGAATCTTTTTCTGCTGCTTCCTTTTGTGATATGATAAAAATCAGTGTCTAGGAAGAGTGAGAGCTCTCTGGCTTATCTTCCTCCACTTAGGAAACCGGCAGGCTCACCGAAATCACTCCTCAGTTCATCACCTCGGTAAACGGCCACGCATTCCTGCCTGATGAAAATGTGCGCTGTGGGTATGAAGAGGTTGGGGGTTCCACCCAGTGCCAGAGGGCAAGCAGTTAATTCTGCATTTTTATCAGGACCTGTGAGCAGAATGTGGGCAGTGGTTCATAGCAGTGGAATTAATTTCTGCTTAATTAAAAAACTGAGGTGGTGGCGGGGAATGGGTTACATGGAACTAGGGAAGCCGACTTAGCTGGGGAAGTGCTGGTAGGATGATGCTCATTAGCACAAGAGATGCCAGAAAAGAGAATTTGACCGTATTGTGTGTGTCCCTTTCGGGCAGTGCTGCAAAAATGGCAACTGGAGGATACAGATTATTTTTATTGCGAAGAGGACAGTGGATTTCAGGAAGGGAGCCCTGCTTCCCAAGCCTGTCGTGATAACAATCCCAGCATTGTATTCCCAGGTCTGGTCCAAACAGCTTCAACTGAAATGGCACGCTGGACACACCAGATTGTCTCTGCTGGTGGCACCGGTCCAAGCTGATAACAGGGCCCAGCTGAACTCTTGCTTTCAGGTGCCGAACTCCTGCTTCTGCGTCTAGATAACTCAAAGCTACTTTTCCATTGAGCCTTAGATCTCGTGGCTTGAACAAGTCCTTGCCTTGTGCTGTTGGTGTGTGACAAATGCATCGGTCTGTCTGCTAAAGCCACGAGGGTTTTCTTGGAAAGGGTTTTCTGGGAGCGTGGTGGGAGCTCCACACACCCCCAGCAGTACCATCTAATGCAGACATCTCTGCTGGCCTAGTACAAACCCTATGGCTGTACAGAAAATCCTGATTTTCAAAATAATTCCAACTACAACTTCTTTTTAAAGTGAAAATCGGGGTCAGAGATGCCTGCTAGCCAACCTAAGCCCAGCAGCAAAGATGAGCTTAAGCCAGCGCAGCTCTGGGAACTGCTCCAGTGCTGGAACACGAGCCAACTCCTGGAGCTGCCCCGTCCCCTGGGCCTCGCTGCCCCTGGGCAGTCTCTGGTTTTTGGGCTGTTCTCCTGGAAACAAGGCCACTGTTCCCTCTGAAAGCCTGAACTGTAGTATTTTGTGGCTGTGGCTTTGCCCAGATTTGATGTTTACATGGGAACATGAACAAAATCTGTTCAGGAGCTTCTCAGTGACAGCGATGCAGATAAAAAGTTTCTTCTCCTCAAAGGGAAGAGTCTGTTTTGCTCGGAGCTCCTATGGGTTTATCTGAAACCCCAACTCAGGGAGCACGGCTTGAAGACTGTCATGGCAGAATTGGAAGCAAATATGTGTTTGAAAGCACAATTGTTTAAGTTTGACTGTATATTCCATGGCGGGTTGTTTTCCTCACTATTAATAAGCTCTAACCGTTCCCTGTAATAGGTATAACCACAGCTTTATTTCATTTAAACATCGGAGAACCCTAACCAAGATGAAGTTCAAGAGCAGATCCTATAATCCTAGCGATTCCCCAAGGACACGTACTTACCCCGTGCCCCTGCACGGACAAGGTGTGTGGCTGCCTGACCCAGTAATCGAGAATGCTGTAATGGAACAAACACAGCTGTGTTTATTCCAACAGCTCATCTCCCGGTGCACCAACCTCTGCCTCAATGAGCAACTGTCTGTGTTGCAGTGGCTGCGCTTTCGAGGCCCTGGGCAGGTCTGGAAATACCACAAGCAAATAGACAAAGTGCTTCTAGTTTGGGTTCAGAGATGTGTCTTAGTCTGGGGAGGAAAAATAGTATCTGCTCTTTCTACTCCAGCTTCACTGTGAGCTTAAGGCAAAGGTGTTTGCAGGTGTATAAACCTGCTCTTCTCGCGCCTGTGGCTCCCTAAAAGGAAGGAGTATGGTATAATACAATTAATTATTGCTCTCTCTCAGACAGGACCACTGTTTCTCTCCCACGATGCTGAATATGCAAGTAATTTTCCTGTGTGAAGGATTCTGGATTATGAAATCTAAACAGGCGTATGGACTGTGATTAATATAGAGAAGGAAATTAAATTGCAAATAAGCCTGAAAACTTATCCGTCCGTTGAGCAACCAGACTAAGAAGGGTTAATAAGCACCAAAGATTAGACTTGCAAATTTAGTCTCTACGTGACCAACCAGTTTTTCCAGGAAAAGAAGTTGTTGTGAAGGTGACTTGCAAAATATGTCTAAAACTAATAAATATGCATGGGTGCAGAGCTACTGACCGTAAAAGGATACGAGGTGACAGAAGGAAATCCAAGATCAAGTTTAAAAAGAAAAAAAAATCTAACATCTAATTTAAACTAGGCTGGATGCCAGTTTTCCCCAAGCCTGAAGCCTGATTCCTTATTCACCATGACATGGTTTCCACTGTAATCTTCCCAATTTTTTTGTTCTGTTTCTCCTGTAGTAAGAAATCCTGACTTCTGCACTTTGCCTGCTTGCAGTTTCAGTGTTCATGAATGCTGTCACCCTTCAAAAGGATTTTAGCAGAAGCAAAGAGGAACTAGGGCTGGGTAGCTGATAAATCTCAGCCTGCAGCACTGCAATATTTTATAAACCCTGTAGCCTAAAATCCTGGTTTATCTGCAATCCTTCATATTCTGTCCAAGTGATGTGCTGTCACAAAACCTTTATCTTTCATGAAGATCGCTGAATGGAAAGGCACCTTCCTACCTGTCCAAGCAGAACACACGATTATACAAAAGCAGCTGACCCCTGTCTTGTCTCAACCTCAGCCACTTTTCTGGCCAAACTTAGAACTCGATCACATGTAGATGCTGATCAAAGTACCCAAAAGCAGACCAGATGTTTAATATAGACACCCCTCTCCAACATCCTCAGAACCCAAACATAACTACACAGGGAGAAGTTTTGGGGGTTTTGTTTGTTTGTTTTTTAATATATATTGTACTTCGGCACAAATGTGTTATGTTCATTTGTGCGTTTTGTGAGGACTTCATTGTTCTGCATTATGTGGCTTCTAACTTTAATACAGATTACCAATGACTAATTCAAATAATCCAT
Source organism: Caloenas nicobarica (assembly GCF_036013445.1). Taxonomy (NCBI): domain Eukaryota; kingdom Metazoa; phylum Chordata; class Aves; order Columbiformes; family Columbidae; genus Caloenas; species Caloenas nicobarica. The sequence continues at coordinate 4,326,631 of NC_088260.1, forward strand.
TCCTGATGTCTGGAGCAGTGAACTCCCATCAACCCCATGCAGCATAAATTAGTTGGATAGTTACAGAAAAGCTCCTTAGAAGGTCGCTGTAAACCATCTTTCCCCACAGCACATTGACAATACAATTATTATCATACTGTCGTGCCCTTCAGCGGAGCTGCTCACCCCGAGTTCCTCTGCAGCATTATTCGGTGTGAACTTTTCCTCTCCACCCTCACCTGGGACTGGGCAGTTATTATTATTATTTCTTTTTAAGCAAAGAGCACTATGGCTGAGGGAAGCCGAAGCATCCACTCAGGATCACACAGAAAGGCAGCAGTAAAACTAGATTTACAACATGAAGCTGAGTCAGACTCTTCCAAACCACACTCCCCCCATACCAATTATTAAGCTATGCTATGGAGTTAAAATCACTGATGTTCTTGGGAAGAAAGGGCTTCTTCTAATCCCTCAACTAATTCCTCTGTTTATTTATACGTGTGTGTATGTTTGCAGGTGTGGACTTTACAACCTGGTTTAACACAAGGGTGTAACTCTCTTTTTGATGGGCATGTGCAAATACAGTATATGGTATCATGTTGGCATAGCAACTATCTAGTGGTTCTAAATAACGAGGCTGGGCTGTAGTGGCCGTGCAGACCCACATCCCTGCTGAGGGGCACGGCTCCTTACTCATGGGTGCTGCGAGCAGCTCCACACACGAGATGTTCAGCACACGCCTCGGCACCCGGCCGGCGCGGTGACGTGGGTGAGCGGACACGTGCCCGTGTCACTGATCACCTTCTCCACACCCTGAGCGAGCCCAGCTCGGCTCCCTGCTGCGCAAACACCCCGCTCTTACCCGCCTCCGAACACCCGAAGCCTTTATCCAGCAGTGTCACGTTGTTGGTCTTTATTACCTGTGGATAATAATGAGAGAGGGGGCTTTGGGCGGCGGGGTGAGTGGCACTGAGCTTAGTTATAGGGCAAAAGAACAAACGTATAGCAGTCATATCTTCATTCAGTCCTGCCGGCAAGTACCAGGTCACTTCCTGAAAGTAACATCATTAATAGCATTACGTCAGAGATTGATTCATTCACTACATTGATTTTTTTTTTCCCTTCCAGTTATAATACATCAAACACATCAGCTCCAAAGGACAATGAGCACAGGGTCATTCCCTGCCCTGTTCCCCTGGCTCGGGTGCTGGTTCTGGTTCTCCCTGGTGTTACTCACACGGAATCAAGCACACTGACACCCACGGTCCCGACGCTACAGAAACGGGCCAGGAAGGTGCTGCACACCTAGAGGTGCTTGCAGCTTAGGCTCCACAAACACAATTAGTTGTTTCTAGGCGTAATTGTCTTTGTCACCTATGCTCCTATCAGTAGTAATTGGGGAGCTACTGCTCCAAAGTGTTACCGCAGAGCGCCCAGGAAAGTGTTGGTGACTTCATAGACATAAATCAAAAGTACAAAATTTAGCTATAATGTTTTAATTGACGCAGAGCTTTTGCTACATTACATTTCAGAATTATTTAAATTCACCATAAAAGACGCCTTTCATAGATATTTTATTGGCGTTCACTCTTGAAGAAGAAAGTGCTCAAGACGCACAAAAACACCCAGCACCAAAGCTCGGCAAGATACAACTTTCAGATCTTTTTAACCCAAACAGGTATTCAGCTTAGGCTTGAGAACAATAACGCGGTCACTCTTTCGAGATTTACTGTAGCCAAGTGCCAGCCTGGTAAGGAACTGCGAGTTAAAGAATTCTACTGATTTTCCTTCCTAATTTACGGCTAAACAAAAGGAGACCGAGAGCGCCCACACCGCTCCCAGGCAAGAGCGCTGTCGCAGGGCACAGGGCAGAGCCTGCTCCCCACAGCTCGCCCTGGTACCCCGGGATCCCCTCACCGCCCCGGCCACCGCCCGCCGCCCCTCGGGCACCCTCCTTCCCTCAGCCGCGGGACCCCCACAGCCCAGCCTCCTTTGGTACCGTCCACCATCGCCCCCCGCCCAGCCCCCTTGGTACGCCCCGCCCCGCACGCTGCCGCCCCGCCCCCCCAGCAGGGGGCGCCGAGGGCGGTGCCCACCCCGGGCCGGGGCGACACCGCGGCGGCACTTCCGGTCGGCGGCGGCGGCGGGAGCGGGGCCGGGGGGGAGCCGGGCCGGGCAGCGCCGGGATGGCGCTGGACGTGCGGCGGCTGGAGGCGCTGAGCCTGCAGGAGCTCAGCGCGCTGCTGGACGATGAGGAGCAGCTACAGGACATGGCCCGCGAGATGGATGAGGTGAGGGGCGCCCCCGCTCAGCCCCGCGCCCGGGCCGCGGCCTCCCCTCAGCCCGCCGGGGCTCGCTGTCCCGCCGGCTCCGTTACCGCTGGCTGGCTGGGGGGTGTTAATGCCCGCCTGCCCCCCACTCCGGCCGCAGGTGACTCGCTCCCCCGGCCCTGCTCGGCGGTCACGGCTCCGGTAAATGGGACCCCGGTGCTGCGGGACCGGCCCCGCTCCCGCCCCCTCGCCCTTTTGTTTGCCGGCCCTGGGCAAGGGGGGGGGGGTCCGTGCCCGGGTTCTGGGGAGGGCGCTGAGGGCTCTCCCTGCTGAAAATGGTCGGTTTGTACTGAATTAGGAGCCGGTGGCGGTCCGGAGGTGGGATCAGATTTTCCGTTAATACAGCCCTTGTTTTGTGCCTTGGCCACGATGAAGGATTTTGTCAGGTCCTGTTTGCGGGCTCGGATCTCGGCACAACTTTAATTGAAAACGAGATGAAAGAGGTTTCTGTGTGCCCGGGCTGGCGTGCGGGGCGCAGGGCTTTGGGGGGCTCGGCTTTGCCCGTTCGAAACGTCTTTGTCCTGTGTCAGGCTCTGAGCCGGGCTTTTGGATGTTTGCTTGTTAAAACAAAATAGAAGCCTGTTTTCTTCCTGCTGCTGTGGTTGTCTGATAGTGGTTTTTCTATATGCCAGTGGACACTGTGTATTACAGTTCTGATAAGAGACTGTTCCTCGTTTATTTGACCATAAATACTCCTAAAAGGCTCTGTGTAGTCAGCTGACAACAGAAAAGATGAAACCATTTATATGAAAATTTTAAGAGAAGAAAATGCACTGTACTTCCCTGGCTCTCGTATTTATTAGTTTCGTTGTGGTTTTTTTGTATGTGTTTTTGTTTGGTTGTTTGGTTGGGGTTTTTTTGTTGTTTTTTTTTTGTTTTTAATTAGAGGCCAAAATCCCCAGGAGAAAAAAAAATAAAGAAGTGGCAATATATTATTGATAAATAAGCTTAGTTTATTAAGTAAAATCAATTATAATTGCTTTCTCTCAAACTAAGATTCCTGCCCTTTTGGTACTTCCAAGGAAGTTTTTCAGGACCGCCTCGAACCAGATAATCAGAGTATTACAGATGAAGAAACTGACTGAAGGTTGAGGCCGAGATCATAAGGTGTCCAAGGGAATTTACTTGCTGCATTATGTAACAATTGGTATTTTGAACTTTGGGTAATTAGATTTGCAAGAGGGGGGCAGGCATATTAGTTTTTCATATGAGCATAAATGTTGAGAACTTAAGCTGCCGAAGAAACAGATACATACGGCTGTGATAATAAAACCTGCAGAGGCCTTCGAGGCACAGTGGTTTACGGGGTTCAGGAGTACCCACCCTTCTGCGTCAAGGCTAGATGTTTAAGGAAAGTCAGCGGATTATAACGGGTTTAATTTTGTAAAGCTGTAAATGGGTGCAATATTGCTGGTTTCAGCGTGACCTCTGACAAGGTACAACAGCAGAAGGCCTGGCTCTGTGGGCTTTTAAAAAATTATTATTTGTCAATACACACTTAAGAATGTAGGTCAGAAGTGACTGAAAACCTCATGGCCATAGTAAGAAAGATCATCTCTCACTGCAGAACTAGACCATATTCTCAATTTGACCCTCCGGTTTTCCTCTTTCATTGGCAACAGAAGCCTTTTAAATTGTAGAGTAAAGTTCTCCGGGCCTGAGGGAATATTTTGTGGTGTTTGGAAAGTGTGGCTGGGTTTGAAGGTATTCAGGCTGTGTGGAAATACGGCTATGCTCCTGTCTGGTATAATCCTCTTTTATTGTGTGTGGAGGCCTTTACGAGAGTCTGTTCAACTAGAAATGCCTTTACCCACCTTGGAAGGAATTGGCCATGCTCAAATACTTCTTCCTTGTTCTATTTTTGCCTTCGGTGAATTGTTTACTGCTTGGGTTTGTGCTACTGTGTCCTGGTTTTTTCACTGTGAAGTGTGTGGCAGGAAGGAGGGAGGGAAATCCTGAACATTGAGGAGGAACCGTGGTGACTTCACTGCTGCTTGTGTAGGTATTCGGTTGTCAGTCCACATGTATCGGGGTTGGATGGTTATTCCAAAGTCCTTAGATTTGTAATTCTGTTGTGGCATGCCAACTAAATCATGATTCCTGAGTCACTTCTCTGAGGTCACTTGTATTTTTGGTGGCAAAGTTGGCTGAAGCTGATTATTCCATAATTGAAAAAACCTTTGTTCTCATTGCAAGGGAAACCCAGCTCAAAACCCAACGTTTTGGTCACAAAGAGGAGGATTTGGAAAACCACTTGGCTTTCTTGCTAATAGCTAAAAATAGGCACCTTCCAGCCTTAAAGGGAGTGTATTCCTGTGCAGCATTTGAGCAGGATTTGTATATGTCGTTGTGGGGGTGTATATGTGTGTGTATATATCTCTGTCTGTGCTTCATGCTCACATTCATATTTCGCTGGGGTAATGTGCATATACAGCGTCCTTCACACTGTATCCCCAGGTATGTGAAAATGTGGCATCAAAGAGCGCTAAGCTGTTGCTTTTTTTTTTGTCTGCACGGTTATTTTTGAAGCCTCTGGGCTTTTAGTGCTCGAACAACGAACATCTTGTCTGATAGAGGAAGGAATCCAATTGTCTGGTACTCTTAGTCTTTTAAAATCGTGGATTTCTTTTTTCTTTTTTTATAATCCTTTGAGGTTAATCTCTGTAGTACATCTACAGTATTCATCTCCATGAAATAAAAGTACATTGTTTATAAAAGTCAATCTCATCATGATAACTCTAAACAGCACAGATGAAAGAATTTGTGACCTGACGTTGCTGGTAGCTTGAGCAATTTCTCCTGTGAAAATGAGTGTTTTTTTATCTACTGGAACATCACTTTCGTAACAGTGCAATATTGCATTACTGACCACTAAGGTTATGCTGCCAAAAATTATTTGCTCTTCAAGACCTTAATTATATGAAATAGGGAAGTCAGGAATGTCTTCCCTTCCTCTCATTCCAGGATTTCAGAGCACGCTGGCAGGCGCAGACGGGTTTTTTGAGTATAGTCCTTTTCTCAAAAGCCGATTGAAAAGATCGGGCGGCGCATAAAGTCCAAGTTAAAACCATGTGAATGCATGCCCAGATTTCTTGGATTCCCACTCCTGCCCTAAAACCACAGCGTGCAAGTGGTTATGTTTTTGTTTGCCAAACATGAAATTTAGTGACAGAGTTAGGAATTAGACTTGGTGACAACTATAGATTTTTCTCGTCCAGCTGAGCATCAAATGAATGACCTGCCTGTGTCTGAGTGCAGTTGCGGTTCTGGGTGCCTATTGCCTCTGGAATAAATTTTTATGAATTGCAACTTGCCTTTTAACCTTTATTCTATAGTTTTTAAAGCTAATGCTTACATAACCAGAAGACCTAAATTTAGCCAATCTAATTACTTTGGACTACGTATTAATATTTATTGCTAAACAGATGTTGTTAGGAGGTGTATTATCATTCACCAGTACTGGATGAAAAGCGCTATTAAACCTTCTGTAAAAGAACTCCCTATTCTCCTGCTCTGCACCTGTCGGCTCCTGTTTCAGGGCTTCATTTGACACTCCAAATGTGCATCATTACACTTCCGCAGTGTGACTGTGTGTTTTATTCCTAATTTACAAGTATGTGTAGCCGAAAGAGAGAATGTGGGAATGATAAAGGCTAGAGAAAGACCAGAGAAACCTAAAACCAATGTGGATGTATGTTATATATATAAAGCGATTAAAATGGTGCCAGTTAAAACTTCTTTTTATTTATAGCTCCTTAGGAGACTTTTTCTTGAAAGTACCAAGAGACTACTTGGTGTGGCGCTTGTCAAAGCAGGTTTATAATTATAGAAGCACTTGATGGACTTTGTTGGTAGTTGGGATTTCGGTCGCTCAGACCTCAGGAGGCGTCTGATCCGGAATTGCCCTTCTGGGAACGTGCTTTTGGATGAACAGAAGCGACGCTTCTCAGAGACAAATAACTTGTGCTACAAGCCATTATTTTGGAGTAAATGATAAAGAGTAAAAACGTTGCTAAGCTAGTACTAGCTTCTGTTTCAATTTTATCCAGCATTTTTCTTCCTTTTTTTAAAAGTGGGATGAAACGAAGCTGCAGTTGATGGAAGTAGAATCTCGGTTCCCAAAGCAGTTGCCGCCGCCTGTTCTTGGAAGTGCTTATTAAATAAAACCTTGAGTCAAATTATTCAAATTATTTCTTTTATGGAAACTCACTTTTTAAGCATCTTACGTTTTGAAGTGCTGCATAAATCATGATTTTTGATTTTAATAGTCTCTGTGTGTCCATGGCTTTATTTTCTTGCAGCGTGCATAATTGGGTTTGAGTGGTCTGCTCAGTGGTGAGCAATCCTTCTGCCATTAAAATCCTTTTATAAGCAGCTCAGTATTGTTGCCCCATTTGTCCTATTCAGAATTCATAGCGAGAGCTTAACAGTTTATATATATATATTTTTATATATATATATATATATATATATATATAAATATATAAAAAAAACCCCAAGCGTATATTCTCTTTAATATTGTCCTGTCTCATTATGTCTCGTGATTCTGACCGGTATTTCAGCTTAATGTTTCCTGCCTGTTGAAATGCTCATGATCTCAATAGCCTTTTTAGCAATTCTGCTGGAGAGTCACATGCTATTTGCTTATTTCTCTTAAGTAGGTTCCATGCTAATATAGGTTCTTGTTGCACAACACATCTGACAGCAAAATAACTTCTGTTGGATTTATCCCGTGCTTGGCTATTGTCTTGAGCTTGTGGAAAGCTGGGGATGGATGCTGAAAGCATCCTTTGTGCTGCTCTGATTGTCGTAATATACTGGTCATGCTGGGCCGTATCTTTGGCCCTTGGATGACTTTGCAACTTTTTTGGTGGTTTCGTTTTAAATTAGTCACCATTTTTTGAAAGTTTTTTTTTTTCTGTAGGGCTTTTTAGGCTAACTTCAGTGTTTGCTTTTCTGCTTCATTGAATTAACTTCTAAATGCAGTGGAACAGTTGCAGAAAAGTTTATTACGCGGACCCTGACATTAGTGCCAGAGATTATTCTGGTTTGTAAAATCACTACTATATTCAAGTTGCGTTGCTTTGGGAATATATTTGTTGTATTTGTTGTGAAATAGAATTTACTCATTCCACAGACTTCAAACAAGCATTTAAATGTCCTGAACAGGTGGATGAACCTTCAGCAGCTCCTCTTTACGTTTTGTTAAACATCATTCCTAAATTTGCCTTGTATGCCTTCTCATGGTTTTGAGTAAGATTCAATTTGAGTTTCTCATCTCTTCAACTGTCCATTTTTAAAAGAAATTTGATGTAGACTAATGCTGGAAGTGAAGACTTCAAGAGTGACTCTTGAATTAGTTATTAAATGTCAATCATGTTTTTTGTTCAACTTCTGTTGAAAGATATGTACCCTTCTTAGAAGTGCTATAATATGGAAAAAGTTAAGTCATTAAGTCTTGTGTAATTTCAAGCACTGTAACTTAAAGTGTGATTTATGAATACCTGAACTTTTTTCAAGCAAGTATTTTTAAGTCTTTCACTTTGGTTTAGACTATTCCATAATCAGTAGATATCAGGTGCCAAGGACAGGGAAGGATGTCACTCTGCGTTAGATGTAGGCAGGGCATAATACTGATTTTTTTTTTTTTTTTTCCTTATTTTTACAAGTCTCTTTCATCATGTCATGCTGATATTCATTCATCTTTACACATTTGAGATTATTTTAAAGTAAAGTTATTCAGGAAAAATGTTGTAGAAAAATAAAGTTAGGCATTTGCTTCCTCCTTCCCCTAGTCCTGTTGAGAGACACTGTGATACTTGAGGCAGGAGAGTTGTTTAAAAACAACACAAAACCCTCCTCTGACTTCAGGAACTTTTTCCGTTGTTCTATCTGTTTACCTGGAGTTCTTCCTTCTCTTTATTATAAAAGATTTCAGTGAAAGGCTAATCTTTCTGGGATTTGTGCTCATGGAGGGTTTATAGGTTTGTGTCCAGTGGCTTTTTTCTCTCTGGAGGAAACATCCGTGTTCTTTATCCTGAAGATCAAAGTTCATTCACAAAACTGGTCTTCCCAGACTGACTGTGCAGCTGCTTTGAAACGACAACATCAGCCTTACAAGCAGTGAAAACACAATCACCAGATCAAACTGAAGACGCTTGAAGGAAGTAGTTTGCTCATTAAAATGGTGAAAGAGGAGAGGCAGCAGAAACCATGAAGCTTTTTGCACGCAATCTTCTTTGGCTGGCGGTTCAGAAGGCAGCGGGTTAACAGAACTTGTGGTGATGATTTGGTAAGAAGCTGGATGCCAGTAATTAAGCTGTTAAATCATATGCATTTCAGTTCCCTTCATCATTGTTAGGAAAAATGTAAAATAGGAGGACTTAGGCTTTCTGAAAGTGACAGTCTAACAGCGTTAGATCATACGAGTAGAAACAAATGGGAACAAGCAGTTTAATTTAAATTATTTTGCATTGGATTCAAAGTGAAGAGAGAGGATTTTCTTTTTGTTCTTGGAAAGGGTTCAAGTTGAACACAAGCACAGGGTTGGGAGCTTGTTTAGGCTTGATGTGAGAATCTCGAAGACAAAACAGGATCACAAGTACAGTTTCTCTGATTTTCACAGATTGAATAGAATTTTAATTTGATGTAGACTTTAGGACTCAGCATTATCCCTGACTTGATTTTTTTGTTTTTTTAAAGTGTTTTAGCATGAACAGAGTGTAAGAGAGTAAAACTTTGGTATTTGAAGAGCAGTATCTGGGGCCAGAGATGTGTGTAAGTACCATTGAGCCAATTTTGCATTTAGAAGATTAAAGCAGCATATAAATATTTCAAAAGGAAGTAGTTGCTTTTGAAGATTCGGCTAGGCATGAAAAATATTTTCACCTGATGCATCTAATGGCGTGTGCTCAGGCTGCTGAGAACACCTGAGTTCTGATCCTGCCCTTTTCTGGGGCTCTAAACAGCTCATTTGGGTTTTTTCTTTTCCTGTTTTGGAGGTGTGGCTCTCCCAGAAAGCACTATATGGCTGCCCGTAGATAAGGTCTGTCAGAGCTGAACAGGGATGATGAGGGCTAGAAGGGGCATGTTAACGTAGGAGGTCACCCAAAGCGTACCAAACGTCCCATTGGGTTTGAAGGCAGCGAATAGAATCAGTCTGTTGTGCCATGGGAAAGCTGTCCCACTTGTTGATTCAGACTGAAAATCTGAAATCAGATCCCTTGCTTTATTTTTTTTTTTTTCCTTTTGATGTCTGAATATTTTAATGAATCTAATGTGACAACTCAGGGCAGACTTGCCCAAACACTCGGCTCTCCCAAAGCTCATGAAGACTTTTGATAAAATCGTGTGCGTGTGTATGAGCAAACTCGGAATCTTGGTTTTCTGAGAATTATTGTTTGTTCTTCAGGAGCAATGTCTTCAGGCTAGGGTATGTTATGCAGAAGGATTAAACTGAAAAACAAGCTTTGGGCATTAATCCAGGATTGATATAATGTACTTGGGGAAGAATATTCTGGAGAAGGCACCGTAATGATGCAGTCATAAGTTTTTGCATTTTAATTAGATAAAGGATGATGTTCCTCTGTGGTCTTGTTGCATGTTACTGCTGGGATTTAAAGATTTTTATTTTTTTTTTAAGAGCAACTGTTGCTTTACCTTGCAATGTTCATTATGGGGGAATGGTAAGGGTGGTGCCTGAGGTGGGAATGAAGAAGCATCTACGTTAAATAATGAGTAGAAGTTGATACAAAAGACCTGCAGGTAGCAGAGTTAATTCCTGTGCAGTGATTCATGCTGAGGTGCTCAGGGCTGAAAGGCTAGATCTTTATTCTCAGGACAACCCCCCTGAAGGTCTTTACCCCATGAGCTTCAACAATCCGTCATCATTTTCGATTATTCCAACATACCGTTTGCGGCATAGACCACCTTACTTCTTCTGGATGATGTGCTAGTAAAATAGTGTATTAGTAGAGCAGTAAAAATACAGTTTGTGAGAAAGGATTTTGTGTAGCAGAGCAGAGATCATGGGATAAAAGCGCAATAGCTGAATCCGACCATACCCACCGAAACAGTAGACATTCCCACTGTTCGTAAAAAGTCAAAGTACAGTAATCAGTTGCACATCCAATACTATAGTACTATTTTTTACAGAGAGCTTACTTTTGTTGTTTATTTAGAAGGTCTGAAATTCTCATGTTGACTAAATAACCATTAGTCTTGTTCAATATTTTCTCTGTCATTTCACATGCTTTATTTTTTTCTTCCAGGCCCAGAATGTTCAGCACAGCAAGGATATGACACTTGCCAGCAACCGCAGTCTGGCAGAAGGCAATCTTCTGTACCAGCCCAAGTTGGAGTCTTTGAAATCCACTTTGACTGAAAAATACCGAGAGCTGCAAGTTCTTTTTGAAGCATACCAGATAAAGAAAACAAAACTAGGTAACATTTTCTGTTGACGATTATGATTTGCTGTTTTCTAAGTGAATGTAAATCTGTTGCACGTTTTCGGTGTCTCATTTTTAGCTGTGTGAATTAGGGTACAAAATGAAATGTTGTTCTCGTGTAGTTCTAAAATAGATCATGCTTCTGATGATTTATGAAGTACCTGCTACACCTAGTAACAGATACCGCGGATTCTTTCTGTTACTGTGGTTACCCACCTGTTGTTGACCTACTGTTCTCTAGGTGATCAAACTCATTTACCTTGCTAAAAAGCAAGACATAATTTGAATTTTCAGGGATTAATCATAAATCATACAGAATGTTGCATTTAGGTTGCTAATTTCATACTGTATTTTGAAGTATTGTACATCTGATACTGCAGTGGCTGAATTGCTTTGTCTTTCAATATTATAAATATATCATTGTAATTACATTTCAGCTTTTAACACTCTGACAATATTCCTAAAAATTCCTGGAATTTTTATGCTTGCTGAGGCTGTATAGCTTCAGTTAGAAGTCAGTTAGAGTCGACTGTCATTTACTGTTCTGTTTGTGCTTTTCCAGACAGACAATCCAGTAACGCTTCGCTGGAGACGCTGCTCGCGCTGCTTCAGGCAGAGGGGGCAAAGATTGAGGAAGACACAGAGGTAATGACATTATCCATCAATTCTGCCACTTATACCCGTTACCGAAGACTTTCAGTGTACGTAGCTGCAGTGTCGTGTTAAACATGGGAAGAACTAAAGGGATATTTTTAAGAATATGGTCTGGTCCCTGCTTCGAACTTTAGGGAATAGTCATTTGGTTTCAGTGAGAATTTTTTTACCTGTGTGATTTTTTTTTTTTGTTACTCTTAATGTCTTCAAAGTTTAAGAGAGAAAATGCTCCTTTTCAGAAATAAAAGCCAAACCCTCTTATTTCCTTGACATTGCTGTCAAACTCATAGCATATAAACGTGGAATTTTTTTTTTAACGGTGTTTGCCTGGTATTTGTAGTAATCTATTACAAATGTCAATTAGTAACCTAATGAAAAACTGTGCCTGCCCTGTTTTTTCTCCAGCATTTCCAGTGAAATATTCCATTATGATTTCCACACATCTGTCCAGATGCCAGTGGTCACCACTTGCTGTGATACAAGTACTTGGAGGGTGGTCTGTTGTCAGAATAATGTGCCTGTAGGACATTGTAACCACATAGCCTGTTAGCATCGCGGGAAAAATCTGCTTATTGGCCATGAATTATGATCACAAAAAAGACATTCCCAGGACAAGTTGAATTTTGTGATTATGTGTTTGGTCACCTCGTAATTGTTAAACATCATTTACCCAAAGCCACAAGTAAGCACGAGTATTAAACCTGTCTTAGCAATAATGTGCCTCTCTGTACTGTGGCTTGCAGAGTTCTCAGTGTTTCTGTTGGCATTGCGAGCAGGGCTGAGCTGTAATTCAGCTTAGCTGGCAATCTGGAAAGCTGTTAAACTTGATTCATTCCCATCTCTGATGATCAGAGGAATATTCAGAGCTAGATTCAGATGCTTCTGCTGCTGTTGCTTCAGTATAAATGTAAGCAAAAATGATACTGAACTCCCACTGCTTCTGAGTAATAGCTAATTCAAAATTCTGCTCAGAATTCTTCATATGCCAGTCATATTCCATATGCAAGCTGGAAAATCACAGGCAAAATTATGCTATTTTTAGGATATAAGCCATTTAGATTCTCTTGCAGTATGCTGTTTTCTAAGAGATTGTTCTGTGTTTGACAGAACATGGCAGAAAAATTTCTTGATGGAGAAATACCCCTGGATTCCTTCATCGATGAGTACCAGAGCAAGCGTAAACTGGCTCACCTGCGCCGCGTAAAAATTGAGAAACTCCAGGAAATGGTGCTGAAGGGACAGAAACTTCCGCAGGTGCAGCCGCAGCCTCAACCCAGAGCCCCCGAGACAACACCAGCACCTCAAGATTCCTACACTTCGGATGCAAACACCCCTCCTTCAGTCATGCCCCGACGGATACCACCCCCTCCACCTTCTTCGGTCCCAGCAGGATGCTTTCCCACTCCCTTCACCGCAGCCATGGGCTCAGGACCAGCTCTTTCTTACCCAGGTGCTCCGTATCCTCCGCTCCCGCCTCGGCCAGTAGTTCAGGCCGCGGGTGCGATGCCGCAGCCGGGATACCCATCTCAGTTTGTACCGCAGTATCCTCCAGCTCTTCCTCAGAGACCACCTCGCCTTCCACCCCATCCTGGCTTTATCCTCCAGTGAATATTTTGGTGCGCCTAACTTATGTATTGGTGCTTATATTTCCTTTTTTCTCCCCATCAGAGACTTAACGTAGGCAATGGAAAGCCTCTGGTTTTTTGCACAATGGAGTACAAAATCCGAGCTGTGGCACAGAGGTTTGCAATTGCGTTTGGTAAATGTGATTATTTTAGTTTTCAAATATCAGTGACAAGAAGGCTTTTCTAGGAAGGTGATAGGGTCTAAATTTCATAAATCCATCAAACTGGGAAACAACATACAGTGGATTTCCTGACATTACAAATCAAATCGCACTCTGAATTCTTTAGTGACGGTAAATCAGCATCCTCTTGTGTTCTGATACATTCCCAGCGCAGCTGGATGTGTGTGTGGCAAACTGGGAGCTATTTGTCTCTCTAAAGAATTTTCTGTCAGTGCCAGTGTTTGAATAGTAACAACCATATCTGAATACTGGGCAGAGTGGCAGCAGCGGCTTTGCAGCGTGCCCGGGCTGCTGCAGCGGCACTCGTGGCCAGGTGCACAACATTTTCAGAGCTCGCTGAGCTGGAACTCTTGTCAGAAAATGTGCTATGGTTTCAGTAAAAGTTACAAGAGTTTCATTTCTACATTTCAGTTGTTACCTTAGACTTTTCCTAGTAAGAGTATGCTCTCTTCCCGCTCCTAAATAGTTTGATATCCTGAAAATCCTGATCTCTTGAAATTAAACTAAACTGTTTGTAGAGCCAGTTTAGAGTTTTATAGAAACTTTACCAGGCATTTTTATTTCCTTGCCTACTAAGACTCTTTCTTACATGTTTTTCTTTTCCACACCTTGGATACAGCAGTGATTTTTTTACACAGGTGCTGAGCTTTTGGTATCATGTGACCCCAGGAATCTAGGCAGGGTATTTTCTTAATCGAATACTGAGTCGTCACATCATGTAATTGGCCACTTGAAGCTCCACAGTTTCATTTTTATCCCTCAAACTCAGTCCCTCGCTTGGCAGAACTATTTTTAACTTTCCCATTTCCTTTAGTTTTGCAGTTTTTTGGCATGTGTCCCTATCTGGAATTCGCAGCAGGCAAAACAGAAAAGCTGTTTGAACTCCGTGGTGGCTCTTTGCATCTTACTTAATCCACTCTTGACTCCTTGTGCCACTGGAGGGAGAGGCTTTTTAGGGGAGCTCAGATCTCACTCTCAATATCACTCTTGAAGCCTAAGATGCAGACACACGCCAGTATTTTAATTTATCATTGGGAGGTGCAAATCTTAACCCTTGTTGCTTGCACAGAATGTGTCCATAAATTCGTTATCAATTTCTCACAAACAACTTTCAACTAATTAGTGGTAATTTAAGAAACTCGCAGCCCAGGATCTGCCGCAGCCCCTGCGTTATTTCCAGACATTTTCATATCATTGTCCTGGAATGCGCTGCATTGTTTGGAAGTCTGTACTACAAACAGCTTCAGTCAAAATAGAATATCTAATTTTTTTTTTTCTTTATGTAAGGCCCGTGGCTGTCCCTTAACCATTTCCTCTGGAGTGTGGTGGTTGCTGGCAAATACTAATCTGAAATTAAGCTCATAACAGGAAGCTCTCTATTCTGAAAATATGGGTATTTGGCTTGTGTTGCCTTTTGAAGACAAAGGGCAGAAGGTTGGCCAGTGTTACTGGTATCTGAACCAATTCCCCAGCGTAAGTCTGGAAAATTTCTATAGATGGGGGGTTTTGTGAAGCAACGTGCATTGGATTTGTTCGCAAAGTGTGTTTTTTCTGTGATCTAGTGATGGTACAGGATGTGTTTTTCTTTTTAATAGTGTAATATGTTTTCTTGGTGTTATTTTCTCACTGAAGCTTCGTATAAGCATGGTTAATCATGACTCGTTTCAAAGTAATTTTGCTGTGCTATTAGTGCTGGTATTTGGATGGCAACTGTTGTATCTGAATGCTAAACATAAGTCTGCTGTAGAAACGATTTGTGTCCTGGAAAGAATTTTCGTGACGGAGCTCCCAGGGTGGTGACCGAGTACAGGAATTCGTACTTTGGGCCTGCTACACAAAAACTCTAAAACACACTCAAATTAATTTTACTAACATTTAATAAAAACAGCCAGGTATATTTTACACTTATCAAGTGCCAACTTTTTTCCTGAGGGTTGAGAATCCTCAGAAGTGATGGAGATGATAGATAAGTGTATTGTGAATTTGCACTGCGTTTTATGTGTCTAACTTTACTGCTCTTAGTAGTCCAAAAATATTTTTACTACTTGTTAAATTTTCTGTCTTTTGGTAACTTTTGTGATAACATGACCTTTCAGGGATACTTTATCTAAAAACAAACTCTTGTGCAAACTAAATACAGACAAAGCTAATGCAATTTTTCTGTCTGAAAGCAAAACAATGCATTATTGCATATGCATGTGGCTGATGTGCCTTAGGATCACTCCTGGTGATTGTAATACTAGGATATTAGCATTTCTATCATTTGAATAGCCATTGTTTAACTCTAATTTAAGGGCTCTTCAAGAGCACTTTCTTTTAAAAAAAAAAAAAAAGCACCCTCATACTTCAGAAAAAACAAAGGCTGTATCTGCTATTTGTACGCTTATAGTTGCCTTCACTGATGGGTTAGTTTGAACACAGATAATGTAACTGATGTGATGTTTCAGTTAAAACAATCTCTTAACTGAAATCCAGCTGCTCATGGAAAATGTTTTGCCGTTAATTGTGTGTGTGTGCGCGCACAAACTGTAAATATATACTTGACTGCTGGTAACGTTCAAGGGTAATGGAGAAAGATGACTGGGAAGCTGTTAAAAATCCTTTCAGAAACAAACGTTACAAAACACTAACCTGAATGAGTCGGGCAAGAGACGGGTCAGTGCTCTCGACCTGTTGCCCTTCGACAGCTTCTCCTGTTCTGTTATAGCTAATAAATAATTTTTGCTATGGCTAGGATGTTTAGAATCATACTAATTTGCACTGTTTATAAGATAGTGAGATTAAAATGCCATAGGCAGGCTGAGACTTGAGAGGGAGTGGCTCAGTGTGCTTGCCAAAATATATATATTATTATGTTGTCTTGAGGATTTTAATGTCCGCTGCAAATAGCATATACTTCCCCAAAGCAATTGGAGTGGAGAAAAATCTTTTAAATCCGATGTGTAACACGGCTTTAGAGCGTCGGTAGCATTGAAAACGCCATTGTTGGGTGGCATTACTTTTGCCGGTCTTTTGTCCGCGGTTTTGTAAGCGGTGGCTAATTGAGTTGTATGTGGTCGGGTTTGGTGATGGGTTCTGACCCAAGGGTGAGTTTCACTGTCTCCTCGAGGAAATGGAGTCGGTTTTTCCAGCACGGCTGGTCCACGCAGCTCAACTCCGCACCAGTGGCCCTGGAGGGACGATATATTCTAGAAAATCAGCTTTTACGCGATGCCGGGAGGCACAGTCCGGCCCTGGGTAACCCTTACGTTTAGTGCCCCAACTTCCACAACCTCAGTCTCAACCTCTTTTGGGGCTTCTCTGCCTTCTCAAACTGGAATAATGACTTAGAGCTCAAATCAGCGATTCGTTTAGCTTGAACGTAGAGCTACTCGGCAAACGTTGAGTTCAGAGGAGGTGGAGTCGTCCTGCACCTGAACGGTTCCTCTGTGTAATCCTGGACAGTCTAATAAAGGGGCAGTTTTACATGCCTGGCAAGTCGTGAAACGTACAGTGGATTTGTTTGCATAATAAGTCTTTCTGTAATCTACTGTGGTCTGATTTTAAATAAAATAGCATATCTCTCTTGGTGGTGTGTTCTGTTGTGGCTTCATTTAATCACGGTGGAGTTATGTTAATATTTTGAATATTTTTCAATACTAAGGGTGGTTTTATGTTGTTAGTGGTAGGTGAATGTAGAACAAAAATTTGCAAGAAAAGTACTTTAATTTTTCATAGTAAATCTGTTGGCCATGTTTTTAGTGACTGGATACAGCGGGTCCATTTGGTACATACAGGCCGGGTGTGCTCAGAGCAGATTCTGCATGTTGTAATTGTGGTAAGAAGGGAGGTGGGCTGTCTCTCTGGGTGGAATCCCTTCGCTTTTAGTGTCCTACAATTAGCTGGAGTAGTGGAAGCATTCAGAATCTTCACCTGCAAAAGCGGAGGGAAGGGGGAAAGCCACTTTTATTTGTTAAAGGAGGAAAAGCTTAGATTTCTGCCAAGACAAGTCAGAAGAAATGACTCAACCAGAGTTATTTAGGAGTATGAGTCAGAGGACAGAAAAGACCTGATGTAATTTTCTGTGATATCTGTCGCTTTAATAGCAATATGAAATAGAATACTGCCACATAACTGATAATATGGGGAAGAAAATATCTTTTTTACATTGTTTCTTGATCTATTTGTGGTGGCTACGGAGATTTGAGAACCCACAGCTGAGGAGAACTGGCTGTGCTGGCTGGGCGAGGACAGGGGACGCCGGTACGGAAAAGAGCAGCTCTTAACGCGGCTTTTCTACAGATTTGCAGCACCCCATGTGTTCAGCAGCAATGTCCTTTGCGCTGGTGTATCAGTTGTCTCACGTTACCAGCAGTTGTAGATGGTTAATAAGAGGAACACAGCCCACCTTTGTATTTTTCTGTCGTGATTTAAACTTGCATCCCTAAGAGGCATTTGTTAAACGGCTATACTAGGTGATATTTCTGTATTTCCCGTCGTTTTTCTGATTGGGCTGTTCAGGAAATACTGTCACCATAAATATTCCTGCCCAGGTGTAGGTAACTCCTGCCTTACTCACTGCTGCTGGCAGCTTGGGCGCAGAAGGGACAAAACCTGCCTTGCCAATGGGCGGCTGCTGTTCGTGGCTTTAACTAAGGGCTCTTCAAAACATAATTTTACAGAAGCTTTTTTACCTGACTTCCTGGAGCGTGTAAGAGCAGTGTTTTCTATTTGTGTGCTTGATTTCAATGGGCGCTTTTTTTTTTTCCCCCGCAATGACGTAAGAGACCCTTGTATTTTGTAAACTTTGCTCTCTGTAGCAATGCTGGTCCTGAACTTCAGCTGCTTTATGAGCACGTGTTCAAACTAATTTGTGGTTACGAGATTTGGCTGCCCAGGGAGCCAAGGGGTGGGGAAGGAGGGCTTTGATAAGGGACTGTTTGAAAGCTGCTTCAAGAAAAATATATTGGACTGTAGGAACCTTGGTGGAAGGGAGCAGGCTGATATTGCCCAACTTGCACTTGGTTATTTTCCATTGCTTTTTTTTACAGGTACTGAGTAAAATCTCTTCTCAGTAGCACATCAAGTGAAACGTCTTCCTCTCTCTATAGATGCAGTAATAGTATTTAAAAGTCATTAGCAAATTGTATCCTGTGCAGCAGGATGTCTTGATGGAGTCTCAGAATAAACCTTCGCATACAGTTTGCGGTTGTGATTTTTTTTTTTTTTTTTTTTTTTTTGTCTGCTACAAATGGCAAATACTTTCCAAAAATTACAGGACAGTAAGCTTAACTTTGGTATAAAAAAATTACTTTCGCACATAGGTTATACTTTAAGTGGCCTTTGGAGCTCATTTTTATTTTTTGTTGGTATTATTTTTTGAGACCTCATGCATACTGGCCTAGGTCGTTTTACCTGAAACCTCTGTAAGTATCAATGTAAGTAAATCACAGTGAACCAGCAGTGGTCTTGAATGAGTTATGTTTACCATAGCAGCATTCTTAAAGCCACGTTTTACTTTATTTTTGAATTCTTTAAATATAGCTGTGGCTTGACTTACGGTAGTGGGATTTAAAAGGTACCATTCTTGATTAATCAGTATTTCCATTATGAAATGTAATGTTGTGAGTGGTTAGGGTGACGTCAGTCTCCCAGCAAATATATCTTTATCACTGCCTATAAATAGACTGCGGGCTACTGCAGAAAGTGCTTCCTCATACCAAGAGAAAAGGTTTCTGCAAGAAACGAAACTGAGAAGTGCGGAGCTGGCCCGGCAGCTGCTGTGTCTCCAGCGACAGCATTGTCACTCGGTGTCACAGCTGCCACTGAGGGACACGGCTGGGGAACCCTCACCCAGCTCCTCTTTGCTGTAGATGAGAGATTCTCTGTCACTTCACAGAAAGGCTGAGAAAGGTGTAAATCTCCAGGCTGGAGAAGATCTCAGTGTCACTTGCAGGATCAGAGCAGCTGCCTTTGCCCAGTAACACCAGTATGAACACCAAAGCCTTTAAATGTGGAACACACTTTATCACACACTTTATAAATACAATTGATGGGGAAATGAGAATTGTCACTTGCTGCGCTCATAAAATGATATACCTATAACCATCTATCTGTGTATATACACACATATCAGTATATTTTTTTTAATAAGTGTATATAACACACATCCCCATCAGTGTCCCACACCCCCTATGTGGTGCTTTAGCTCATTCTTTCAAGGCACTTCATTGCCTTTTGCTGCCCCAAAATTCTGGGCCAACTTGCTTCAACCAGCAAAGCCCCAAGTGATGGCCCCTCCCCACCGACAAGCTGACCAGGCACCACAACATGTAATTTAAATATTCCTTCTTTAATAATCTACATCCTGGTATTAACAGTAGCTCCAAAGGAATATACAGCTGATGGTTTGTTTTGTTTTGTTTTTCTCTTCTGCCCCCATGTCTCTCCACATCAGTAATTCCTTATTGCTGCAGACTTCTCTATCCCCTGGCGCCCATCGGCCACGGTTAGATTTAAGTCTGCTAATTATCTTAAATATAAAACAGAATGCAACTGATCCCCTAACATTGCTGTAGTAATAAAAAATAGAAAAGGAAAAAAGAAAAGAAAAAAGTTTGTATCTTTATTGCCAGTGTGTGCCAGTAACTGCTTTTTCCCTTACAAAAGCCCTGCTCTTTGCACTGGTTAAGGCTCATGTTTCCCTCTCTGCTGAGGGCCAATCCTGATCTGATTATTCCTCAGGCTGAACAAGGGGAATTTAAAAAAAAAATGGTTGCAAGAAAAGCCCAACAGTTTCCCACTTTAAAAACAGTTCACAGTTGTTTGAAAGGGTCTCAGCAGTACAGTAGAGCGCTACATTTACTGAAAAATTCTAGTGCTGATAAAGAGTAAAAAAAAAAAAAAAAATTAACCCGAAAGAACCCCAAATTAAATAAAACCGGGAGAGCCAGTTGGCAGGGCAGGGGGCGGAGGGCATCCTGTGCCGTTGGGGGAGCCGGCCAGAGCCCCCGCTCTACGGAGAGGAATCGAATGAAGAAAAAAAAAAAAAAAAAAAAAAAAAAAATTTTTTTAAAAAATTTAAAAATCCAGTTTTCCAGGCCAGGTGGTGAGGAGACCCCGCGCACGAAGGCACGGCAGCGCGAAGGCACCGCGATCTCTTTAACATCCAGTCAGCTCCCGCTAGAAGTTCACCCCGTGAGGTGTGTCCGGGCCGGCGTCTCGCTCGGGCTGAAACGAGAGCAGAATAAAGCAAAAATATCAGTCGCTTGTGCTGTGAACACCCCCCCTTGCCGTCTATATTTACCCCGGGGACCCTACCTCCCCGTGGCCAGGCTTCTGGGCCAGGGGCGGCTTCTTGAGGATGCCTCGTCTGGGCGCTGGTGCCGGCTTTGTGTCCCCGTCATCCTCCGCCAAGTCGCAGGGCCCGGCCAGGGCGTAGTGCTGCTTCCTCAGCTCGCCCAGGCGCACCCGCTCGCCCTCCAGCCGCTTCTCCAGCTCCAGCACCTTCACCTGTGCCCAAACAGCCATCACGGACCCTGCGATATCCACCCCCTTCAGCCCCGGCGCTTCTGCCGAAGAAGGGACTCGCCGTGGGTGGGTCTGCGTCAGGACTCAGCAGCAGATGAGCTCTGAAGGTCCCTTCCAACCCAAACTATCCTATGATTCATGGCCGTACCTGTGTTTCCATCTCTTCCTTCTTCAGTTTGATGAGCGACATGCCCGAGAAGTCCATGGTGTCTGTGGAGAAAAGCAGGGTCCTCGCCCAGCGCATCCCTCGCATGCCGAAGTGCAGCTGGCTGGACATCTTGGCATCTTTGCCGAGCCAGAAAAAGGATTTGGGGTGGGTTTTTTCCTTCAATTTCCTTGCAAAAACCTCACCTTTCTCCTCGATCTGCTCTTGCCCCGACTTGGTGGAAGCCACCACATTGGCCGCCATCTCGTTGACGTTGCGCGAGCACTCCTGGAGCCGGCTCAGGTTCCTGCTGTTCTTCTCAGCTTTCACCTGCAAAGAGCATGCAGATGGCTGTGGGTCCCCACCACAGCCACGTTCTGCAGAGACACCGAGCGCACCATGTCAGAACGGCCCCTGGGCATGAAAACCTGGGGCTGAAAAGGATGGACGGACAGAGGGACACACACTTATTTTTGCTGATCCCATCAGGGCCAGCCAAGGTGACCCCTGCAAGGCCCTTCAGCCCCAGCACATGAGCTGAGCACACATGGATAAGCAGCACTGGTGAGGACAGAGCTATTTTTTTCTTAACCATGCTCTTAATTTTAACTCATACACTGTAAAAAGCAGAATGGGTCGTCCTCCCCCCAACATGCATCCCCATTTGCTCACAGAAACCTCTACACATCACTTTCGCCCACATCAACAGGAAAGGTGGCAAGGACCAAAATCCATCACCCTCAATGCTGGCTGCTGCAGTTGCTTATTTGGGGCTTCCTGCTAGTTATTTAACATTTTCTTTATATAATCAGTTTGACAGGAGGTTTAACACACCTTTATTTCCAAGGCAAGCCCTGCTATGTGTTGGAATACTAATGCAGGTGAAGACACATGGACTAAAATCACAAACTGACTTGAAAATAGTAAGAGCTTCCCCCTTCCTCCCTGCTCCGGCTGCAGCACTGGTGAACACAACAGCCATGCACTGCTGCCCGAAACCAAGGGAACAAAATGACTTAAACCGGACAAGCTGCGCGCAGACGGTCCCGCTGGGACACTCACCTTGGAGGCAGCCACCAGCTGGGCCGTGCTCGCGGCGATTTCATGGGAGCAGACGATCAGTTCTTCGTATTTGCCCGTGTGCAGGACGACTCTGTCTGCTGACTCTCTGCGTTACCGATCAGAAGGGAGGTAATGTTAGAGATACTCGCTGTGCACTACAAAGCAAGTTTACCTCCTGCTATACCCTTAGAAATCAGCATCAGACTTGGAAGCAGCAGCTTTGTCTGTGATTACTTAAAGCTCATTTACAAAGCAAATTACTAAAGCCCATATTCAGAAGTTTTGGATGGGTATAAAATATAAAAGGAGGCAGGATTGTGTTTTTATAATGAAGTGGCTGAGATTTTTGAAGGTTTGTCCAAACGAACATCCATATTTCCCGCACTGGGAGGGGGATACCCTGCCCTGATCCAACCGCCCCGTCCACAACCATCTGAGCAGCCACCAGGAGTATTTGATTGCAGCAAGTGACTGGTCCAACATGGACTACGATGCTTTATAAGGAATCAGCAATAAAGCTCCATGCAGACCCAGCAGCGGGACAGTTGGGGTTGTCGGGTGATGGAGAAGCACGGGCTGGCCCTGGGTACGAGCACAGGGACAGGTCGCGGTCCCGGGTACCTACACGAGCTGCGTGGCCCCCCAGCCCACCGCCTTGGAGGCAGAGATCAGCCCTTCCGTCCAGCGCGAGTTCTTGGCGTAAAACTCTTGAGTTGTTGCTGCCCCCTGTTGTTAAGAGAATATTATGGCCTGTATCAACTTGTTTCTAATATACAACAATATATAAATCCATGGAAAATATCATTATAAAACATAACAATATATACATTCATATATAAAGCCAGAAATCAAGGGATTGGCAGCATTTCTATGCCCTTCAGGCTGCCCTTACTGCCCTGCTTAAACACATACCAAAAAAAAATAGCTTTGGAACCCCAAGCCTGCAAATTTAGGCTGGGTTTAAAACACACAAGGTTTTGCAAAGGTGACAGTGACGTGCGTGGAGAGCACAGGGCTGAGCAGCCTGTCTCCAGCAAGGGAGACGGGACTCCCCCACTAACAGGGGAAAGTGCAAAATCAATGTATTTCTGCAAATTGTGGGAAATGCCCCCACATTTCATGTCAGTGCAGAGAAACGAGTGTAGAGGAGGGCTTACCCGGCCACTTTCTACTATCTCCTTCTGCAGGTTCGTAGATGTCATTACAAGAAGTCTAATAGCCTGGAACGAAGAAAAGCAGGTTTTGGTGTTTGATGGGGAATTTATAGAGAAGGATCGATTCTGCTGATGGTGGGAAGTTATGGTTTTGCACAGTCTTTGTTATCCCAGCTAGGTTTCTGCAGTACTGACCTTCATTAGGTCTGTGCAGGAGTTCAGAATCCTGTAGGGAAACAAGAAAAAAAGTGTTCAGTGTCTTCCAACAGCACGTCCAGGGAAGAAAGTTTCTCTTCTAAAGAGAATTTTGTGCTCAGCACAGGTTATATGTGCAGCTTTGGAGCAAAGCGCAGCTCAGCAGGGTACAGGCATGAGACAGAAACCTCACAACTCACCGCTCGTTCACTTCAAGCTTAACACCGGAGCTCTCGTTTCTGGCCTGGCTCATCATCTCCTGTCAGGAAACATGAGAGGAAGGTTGGATATCGCGTTGCTGCGAGGGCGAGCAGGGTGGAGAAGAGAAGGACACTTTGCTGCCCCAAAACGGCCCGTCCTGCAGCTTCGTCTCACCTCTATGCGCCTGACAGCATCCTCAATTGCCTCGGAGGTGGAGGCCATCTCCTTCTCAACCATGTCCCCCAGCTCTTCTTGCTTGATGTCTAAACTCTTGGGTCGCAGCTCCTGCCGGAGGAGGCAGCAGCCACCAGGAGGTTTCAGGCGGAGGGAAAGAAGGGAATATTTGCAAGGAATAACAGCAAACCAAGGTATTTGACTCCCCTTTTTTTTTTTCCCCACTAAGTAAATAAAGCTGCAGGAGCAGCGTTCTGCAGATCGCGATGGTGGAGGCACGTGTGCCACCAACTTGCAGCAAACATGGCACAGTGACCTCAGACGTAATAAATGCCCCAAATCAAGGGGAAAAAACTCAATCACAGGAGTAGTTTTGGCAGGGCAGGGTTCCAGAGGGCTCTGGGGAGCTAGTGGCCTTTGATTTAACAGCAGTTAAATGGAAAAGATTAATGGGGGCTTCACAAAAAGAAATATCTGAAAGTTAGGAAGTCTTATTCCACAAGGGCTGTGGGGCTGAAAGACTCCAGCTGATCCAAGGTGACTGTCCCTGTGGACTGCCAGAAGGGTCTCGGTGCCTGGAAGCTGAGACAGCTCAAGAAAAGCACCAGAACCTATGCATATGGGGGACAAGCCACCCCAAAGTGCCCACTCCAACCCGCCTCTCCATTTTCAGCTCTGGACAATGGTGAAAGCCATATTTTTCTTTTTTTCTTGGAAAAAGTCTGTCTTTCGCCTCCCTGGGTTGCACCCAGAAGGCTGCAAGCAAACAAACATCCCACCTCGACAAACAGAGGCAACATCCTACTGCATTAACCGACTGCTTTGAGTTTTCCTTTAGGAAACACCAGTGCCAGTAAATAACTTCCCGCCAGCGCTGGGTGGGAAGCGGGGGCGCGCTGGGCTCCATCTCCTACCTGGGCCAGCTGCAGGACCCCCCGCAGCGCCCGCCGCACGTCCCCCAGCTCGGCGCAGCCCAGCGTCTGCTTGTCCTTCAGCTTGCCCAGGTAGTCCAGGCTCTGCTGCCCGCAGTCCCGGCACGTCTCCGTCAGCCCTGGGGAGGGGACGGGTCAGTGCTGAGCCCCCCCCGGGCAAGGGGGCTCCCCATCTCAGCCTGGCCGCCCTTCTCTTCTTCCTCTCTTCAGTCACGTAATCATAGAATCACAGAATGGTTTGGGTTGAAGGGACCTTCAAAGTTCATCCAGTGCCCCCCCTGCCATGAGCAGGGACATCTGCACCAGCTCAGGTTGCTCAGAGCCCCGTCCAGCCTGGCCTGGGATGTCTCCAGGGATGGGGCATCCACCACCTCTCTGGGCAACCTGGGCCAGGCTCTCACCACACTCAGCATAAAAAATTTCTTCCTCATGTCCAGCCTGAATCTCCCCTCTTTTAGTTTAAAACCATCATCTCTTGTCCTGTCGCAACAGGCCCTGCTGAAAAGTCTGTCCCCGTCCTTCTCATCGGCCCCTTTTAAGCACTGAAAGGTGCAATAAGGTCTCCCTGGAGCTTCTCTTCTCCAGGCTGAACACCCCAACTCTCTCAGCACGATAGAAATAACGCTGAGCATTGGTAGCATCCAGCAAATTTCTTGCAGAAAAGCATAAATGAGTTTCCATGAGTAAAGCGACATTCCTGGCCCAGGAAGGGGCATTGGAAGGGAGGGAATGTCAGAGAGCACAGGGAGCTGGTGGGACGGTGGGAAGATCTACCCCACACGCAGCCTCCACCCGAGGGGGCTTTAACGCAGCCACCCCAAAAACAAGCCCCATGAACAAAAAGCCCCCCCGACACCCGCTGCATCCACCCACACACGGCACTCACGGTCAGCGTGGTCGGTGGGAGCCAGGTGGGACGTGGCGCTGCCATTCACGATGGTGTCGGCCATCAGGTGTGCGAAGAGGGCCAGAGCCCCCACCAGCCCCGCGGCATCTGCCCATGAGAGGACATGGTCAGGCGCTGCTGATCGGGGCACCACCGGCCATGCCCTGGGAGCTGCAACCCCCCAAGGGATCAGTACAAGCGCTTGGAGAGGTCGGTACTGACTCCTCCGGCTTGCAGGTTGCTCCATGAATGAGCACACGGGGACTCCTCAAATCCATCCCCCACGTCCTCCCATCACCAGGGCATTGCGCACTTGCCAACAGCCCCAAAGCAGCCGGGGGCTGCTGGATGTATGAAAATAAAAGCAAGATGCAAGCGATGCCACCGGTCCCAGCCCCAGGTACCTGCCATGGAGGCCACGTACTGCGCGTGTCCGTTCTCCAGGCTGCCCGTGGACTCCAGCGCCGCCTGCGCCCGGCTGAGCAGGTAATCTGCAACCAATTCAGCTTTGTTAGCGCAGGGTCTGAATGAGCAGGAGTGCTGACTTCACGGGGCACCACTGAGTGGAAGCCAAGATGGTTTGAGTTCTCACAGCCCCGGCTGGGGAGCAACACTAAAATTTGAGTCATTAAAGCCAAATAATGCTGAGACCAGAGCTAAAAATTTATCCCTGAGAAGTCAGACTCCAACCTCGAGTGTGATGTTTGGTGGGAAAAGGTGCCTGGAGGTAGCGGAGATGCAACATGTGTCTCAGAAGAAGGGGCTGTGGGTCGCAGCCCCATGGTTGAGCAGGAGGTACCTGGGGAGCTGGTGCAGCGGACATGCAATGGGTCATCCAGCTTGGCCACCGCATCCCGGAGGATGTCCTCGGCCTCCCGCACCGTCTCCTGCAGGATGCCGAACTGCTCGTCCAGCAGCTTCTGCTGCAGACTCTGCTCCTGGTTGCTCTGTGGGGCAGGAGGAAGAGACGAGTGGCACAATGGGGACACAGGGCCCCTGTCACCATGGTCCCATCACCAGTGTATCCCTCGAGAGCCCATTTGCAGAATCAGACCCAAACACACCATTTTTACTGGTGCAAGTCACAACCCACCGGCTACATTAGCGATGGCTGAGCCCCCCAACTGCTCAGCACCCCAAAAACACGTCTTGCCCCGGCGAGCGGAGGGGCGGTGGGCTCTGCACACAACATCGTACCTTCTCCAGGAGCCGGCCCTGCAGCTCACGGATCTCCCGCGTGGCCTTGTCCGCCTCCTGGCTCCGCTGCAGCTCCTTCTCCTCGACGAGGCCACGCGCGGACAGCAACTCGCACTCCTTCTCGCTCACCGACCGCCTCAGCGCCTCCTTCTCGGCGTGCAGAGCCTCCACCCGGGCGCTGAGCTCCGTGCTGGCCTGGCCAGTGGGGACGGGAGAGCCCTGTCACTCACCTGTCACCATGTCGCAAGCCCAACGGTTATGCAGGGGGAGCTGAGGACATGCCCAGCTCATGACACTGATGGAGCGGACCCACGTTAAGCCCCGCAAGGGCTGTTTGTGCCGCAGTGGTGGCAGGGACGCCGTCCTGCATGACAGGGACGTGTGATGGGGATGGGGGTGCACCCCGTGCCCCCCACCTCGTACCTGCTTGGCGTGGCTGAGTGAGCGCTGTGCCTGCTCCAGCTCGTCCCGCCGCGTGTCCAGCTCCTGCCGCAGCTGCTCCAGCTGCACGCTCTGGTCCTCCAGCTGCAACCGCACACCGCGCCGGGGGCTCAGCTGCTGCCAACGCGCTCCGGCCCCGCTCCGCACCGGCACACAGCCAGGATCGGGGGAACAAATCCGGCCGCGTTTTGCAGGAGGGGTTTTCGGTGTCTTGGGGGGGGGTCTCCTGAAAAGGCTCATTTCCCCAAGGCAGGAATTTTGGGAGCGACCCCAGCTTGGGCCCCAGAGAGCAAAAGCACCCAAACCTATCAGTTTGTGCTGTGGCATTTTCTCAGGGGAAGAAAAGGCAGATTTGGGCAAGAGGGAATAAAGCGTGCATTAAATAAAACTTTCCTGAGGAGCCAGGGCAACTCCTTCCAAAATCAACACCAACCACCCCTGCACCCAAACTGTGCACAACCGCCACGTGTCCCGGGCTGGGGAGGGCTCGGTGCCGGGCGGCGGAGCCCCACGTGGGGGGAAGGACCAGGCTGTGCCGGCTCACCTTCATCTCGGCCTCTCGCTTCACCTGCTCCACCTGGAACGCCAGTTGCTCCTTGACGCGCGCCACCTCCTCCTGGCTCTGCTGCGTGACCGTCAGCTGCTTGGCAGTGTCAGCGTTCTGCGTGGGGAGACGGGGTTCAATGGGTGTTCAGAGGTGGGACCCTGGCCATTGCTGCACTCATTCTGGCCAAAGTCTGGCTCAGGGGATAGCTCCAAGATGTGTTTCTCACGGCATCTGACTGCCAGGGGACACAAGGCCAAGTGCCGGGTCCTGCACTTGGGTCACAACCACCCCAGGCAGCGCTACAGGCTCGGGGAAGAGCAGCTGGAAAGTGCCCGGTGGAAAAGGACCTGGGGGTGTTTGTTGACAGTGGCTGAATATGAGCCAGCGTGTGCCAAGGTGGCCAAAAAGGCCACCAGCATCCTGGCTGGTACCAGCACTGGTGTGGCCAGCAGGCCCAGGGCAGTGACCGTCCCTGTGCTGGACACTGGGGAGGCCAAACTTCAAATCCTGGGGGCAGTTTTGGGCCCCTCACTATAGGAAAGCCCTTGAGGTGCTGGATCAAGTTCAGAGAAGGGAACAGAGCTGGGGAAGGGGCTGGAGCACAAGTGTGATGGGAGCGGCTGAGGGAGCTGGGGGTTCAGCTGGAGAACAGGAGCTGAGGGGAGACCTTCTGATCTCTGACCTGCCTGAAAGGAGCTTGGAGCCAGAGGGGGTCGGGCTCTGCTCCCCAGGAACAAGCGCCAGGACCAGAGGAAACGGCCTCAAGTTGCGCCAGGGGAGGTTGAGGCTGGATCTTGGAACAATTTCTTCCCCAGAGGGCTGTGGGGCATTGGAACAGGCTGCCCAGGGCAGTGCTGGAGTCACCATCCCTGGAGGGGTTGGGCAGATCAGAGATGAGGTTCTCAGGGATGTGGGTTAGTGCCAAGGTTGGGTTAATGGTTGGACTTGATGATCTTGAGGGCCTTTCCCAACTAAAGCGTTTCTGTGATTCTATGAATTCAAGGGGTGCCCCCCGCCCAGTGCACCCACTGGGTGCAGGACGACGGGACCGGGACAGGTTGGGGCTGGGCACACACAAGCCACACCAGCAGTGGCAGAGGACGAAGGCAGTGGTGTGTCCCTGCCTGGCACCGGCAGCAGCATTACCTTCCTCAGGAGCTCAGCGTGTATGTTGATGAGCTCACTGTGCTTCTCCTTCAGCTTCGTGTAGCGGATCTCAGTGGCACTGGCTTTCTCTGGAACGGGTTGAAAAACCATCAGCAACCGCGGTGGGGGTGTCCCGCAGCCAACGGGTGCTGTAGGGCACCTACTTTCTGCTTCAGCACAGAGTCGCTGGGACCTGTCACTGTCCTGCTTCACCCTCTGCAGCCTCTCCAGCTCATCCCGCAGCTGCTCGTTGTCCACCAGCGCCTTCTGCTTCTGCTTGCGCTGCTCCTCCACTTCGCCCTCCAGGCTGTTCACCTGTGCCTTGAGCTGCGTGATGTACCGCTGCGCCTGCGGGACACCACGGGGGACTTGGGGACAGCCCTGCACCACTGCCAGCAACGGCTCTGCCCTCCCCAACATCCCTGTCCAGGTGTGATTTGGGAAAAGCAGCCACGAGATGCAGATGAAAGCTGTCCCCTCGGCACCTGCAGCCACCCCGTCCCCACTGCAAGCAGTGGGTGGGGATGCTGAGGGACAGGTCTCATGTGTCCCCTCCCCAACCGCATCAGGAGTGAGGTTCTGGCACTGGGAGAGGCCCCAAAACACGGCACTGGGTGCCAGGACCCCACTCCTGCTGCATCCCACTGGGGTTGCCATGCTACAGCACCAAAAAACACCCCACTCTCCCACACCTGCTGCTCCCCAGCCGGGCTTTACCTCCAGTTTAATCTTCTCCATCTCTGCACGGAGCATCTCCACCTCCTTCTTCAGGCTCTCGATCTGTGCGTCTCTGCAGAGAGAGGCAGGTTGGCCCCACGCCACAGTGTCCCCACTCTGTGCCACCACAGATCTTCGTACCTGTCGTCCCGAATGCCATTGGGTGGCGCGAAGGTTTGCTGAAATATATCCGAGGTGATCTGGAGAAGACAGAGGGTGTCAAGCTGAGCCAGGCTGCAGGTGCCTGTGCCCCCTGTCCCAGAGTCCCCATCCCATGCCCGGGTCCCCATCCCATTCCCGTGTCCCCACCTGCGGCTCTGTGGTGGAAGCCGTGCTGATCTCAATGAGGTTCTCCGGCTCCTCGTCCTCAGGGGCTTCCTCGGGGATGACGACCACCGGCTTCACGTGCTCAGCCAGCGCAGACGCCCGCAAGAAATTCGGAGGGCTCTGCAGGGACACAGAGTCGTGGTGGCATTGCCTGGGGTCTTGGGGACCACCACACACAGACCCCCAAGAGGAGGGAGGTAACTATCCCCCTGCTGCCGAGATGGGCTGGTGGGTCCCTCCGCAGCGTCCCCAGACCCCAAACCCACCCGTGGGGACACCCTCATGCACACCAAACCCACAGGGTCTCTAAAGCACCATGTACAACCAAAATCCCACCGTACCTCCGGCAGCCGGGGGATCTGGATGAGCCGCTTGAAATACAGCATGTCGGATGCTTTCTTGAAGAAGTTTTTGAGGCTGGAGAGGGGGGGAAAGAAAAACCACTCGCAGGGAAGGCAGGGGGGGCTTGGCAGGAGGGAGGGGACCCCACCACCCACGTCGGCCCCGGGTTACCTGCGGAACTGCTCGTGGAAACGGTCTCGGTGGCCCTGCAGCGTGTCAGCTGGCAGACCTGCACAGAATCACAGAATGTCCCGAGTTGGAACGGACCCACAAGGATCATCCTACTCCTGTCCGTGCACCCCTGCAGCAATGGAGGGGACAGTTGGGACTGATCTGGGGCCACAAATTTATTCACACGTGTCCGGATGCCTCCAGCTCCGAAAGCTGGTGGGTGAAGGCCAGAAGGGAGCGGGATGTGAGCGGTTGGGATGGCAGCGGGGTGTCCCCACCCCTGGCGCAGGGACCAGGGAAAGGCAGCTGTGAGAACCACAAAATACCCACGCGAAGCCCCTGGTGCCACACTGCCCAGCAACAGAATCGTAGAATCATTTCGGTTGGAAGAGACCTTCAGGATCATCAAGTCCAACCATAACCCAACACTGGCACTAACCCATGTCCCTGAGAATCTCATCTATGTATCTTTTAAATGGTGACTCCAGCACTGCCCTGGGCAGCCTGTTCCAATGTCCCACGACCCTTTCCGGGAAGAAATTGTTCCCACGATCCAACCTAAACCTCCCCTGGAGCAACTTGAGGCCGTTTCCTCTCATCCTGTCGCTTGTTCTTTGGGAGAAGAGACCAACACCCTGCGCAGGGGGCTGGTGGACCAGGATTCATCAAGAACCAATCACAGAATCACAGAATGTCAGGGATTGGAAGGGACCTCGAAAGCTCATCCAGTCCAATCCCCCTGCCGGAGCAGGAACACCTAGGTGAAGTTACACAGGAAGGCGTCCAGGCGGGTTTTGAATGTCTCCAGAGAAGGAGAATCCACAACCCCCCTGGGCAGCCTGTTCCAGTGTTCCGTCACCCTCACTGAGAAGAAGTTTCTTCTCAAATTTAAGTGGAACCTCTTGTGTTCCAGCTTGAACCCATTACCCCTTGTCTTACTGTTGGTTGTCACCGAGAAGAGCCTGGCTCCATCCTCGTGACACCCACCCTTTATATATTTATAAACATGAATGAGGTCACCCCTCAGTCTCCTCTTCTCCAAGCTAAAGAGCCCCAGCTCCCTCAGCCTTTCCTCATAAGGGAGATGCTCCACTCCCTTAATCATCTTTGTTGCCCTGCGCTGGACTCTCTCCAGCAGTTCCCTGTCCTTCTTGAACTGAGGGGCCCAGAACTGGACACAATATTCCAGATGCGGTCTCACCAGGGCACCCTTTTAATTCCTTCACCCTGGCTGTCTCTGTGGGATGGAGCGGGTCCCTAAAGCCCGCCTGGGATACAGGGACATGGTGACAGGTGTCTCCATCCACACAAGCCTGATCCCCAAGCCCAGCCAGAAGCCAAATCTGGGAAAAGACGAGTGCAGGGCCCGTCCCTGGGGACTCACAGGAGTGCAGCTTGAACATCAGCTTGACGGCGTAGTGGTAGAGGTGGCTGCAGTCCTGGATGACCTGGATGAGGGGGGCCAGGCGGCACTGCACCGCCGACATCTGCGACACGGCCATCGAGGTGTTGAGCTGCCTGAAAACTGGAGGGTTGAGCGCGGTGAGGTGCCGGCGCCGTGCTTGTGGAGCCGTCCTGTGCCGGGAGACTCGGCTTGATCATTAACCACCACGGATGTGGCTTTGCCAGGACACGGGGTAAACGCCAGGGTTGTTGCCCGTCCTGTCCTACTGAGCTGGGAAAATCCCCTCTCCGTGCAAGTAAAACACCCAAAAGTGGCACAGTGGCAGAGGGAAGGGGTGTTCAGCTCTGCCCCTGATACCCTGACCCCAAAAATGAGGGATTTAACGCCAGGATGATGCAAAGGCAGGAGAGCTGAGCCTCAGGAGCTGCTGCTGCATGATGCAGCCAAGGGGTTTTGCTCTGCTCTACAGGGTGTTTCAAATAGATGGACCCAATTTCAAAGCTGTATATTTCACAACGGAAACATGTTACAATTACACAAAAATTTACAAACGGTTTAATGAGTTATCACGTTTTAGTAACCTTTTTATAAATGCTCTATGTTCCCTCCACCTGCT
Organism: Caloenas nicobarica; assembly: GCF_036013445.1. Taxonomy (NCBI): domain Eukaryota; kingdom Metazoa; phylum Chordata; class Aves; order Columbiformes; family Columbidae; genus Caloenas; species Caloenas nicobarica. The sequence goes on from NC_088260.1 coordinate 4,359,015, forward strand.
GTATAGACAACATCGAGATGATCATTGAATTCACGTCAAAATCTTTTTGAAACACCCATATTTAATGGTGCAAGGAGCTGGGAGAGGATCCCAGGGCAGGGGACGGACCCGCTGGCACCGCGGCCTCGCCTGCCCCGGCTTGGAAACAGATCCCTTCCCTTGGCAGAAATCCAGCCAGCACATCCACGCTGGCTTCTTCCCTGCTCAGCTTTAAAGTATTTATGAATAGAAATTCTCTGTATAAGTGGGTCAGGAGGAGAAGCGGGAGGCTGATGGGAGCCGGGAACATGGTCTCTCCTGCTGTGCCCTGTTTTCCAGGGCAGCTCCGTGTTCCCGACCCACGACTGAGGAGGAAACCGCCACATTTTTAAGCCATCTAAAAATTCCTGGAGCAGGAGGTGAGAGAAGCAAACACGGGCAGGGGCCTCCAGCCCTCCCCAGAGGAGAAAACGAGTATTTAGAAAGAGGTACAGCCTCATCCTCTGCTTCGGGGCGATAGAAAGGATTTGGGTAATGCATACGATTAACATGGTTATACCAAAAAGAAATAAAAACATATTTCAGAGCAGCAGCACCGCTCTGAAAACAACACTCTGCATTGCTCAGGTGGGCTAAAACCAGCCACGTTCCAGAAATATTTTCCTACAACCGCCTCTAGAGAGCATCAACGGGAATCTGGCTGAGAAACGACCTCAGACACCTCAGAGGAGGAGGAGGAGGAAGGACCTGAGCCGCCGACCTCAGCCCAACTCCCTTCCCGACCAAAGAGCGAAACTATTGCTCAAGAGCCCTGGGGCGAGCGGGAGGAACCTGCCGCCTCCTCACCTGACTCCGACAGCTTCAGCTCGCAGTCCAGGTAGTCAAACAGCTCCACCGTCAGCTGGAAGCTGCCAAAAAAACCACCAAAAAAATCCCATCACGCAGCAGCAGAGACACCCTTGCTCCGGCTGCTCATGTTTGCTGCAGGTGCCCGCACCAGCGACAACTCAGATTGATAAGAATTGGGTGGTTTTGCTCCCTGAATTTATGCTCCTCATCACTCTGTGGGTGCAGGAGGAATCGGGCACCATCCAACCAATTTATGAACCACCGATGGGTGCCCTGGACAGGAGCCATTTCTTGAGGAGGACGCTGCCAGCCGGGTGGCACAGAGCCGGCGACCACGCCAGGATACTCACATGTTGTTCACGTCCGTCCCCGCCGTCTTTTCCAGCACCTCATCTGACACCTCGAGGCCTGGGGGAAACTCAGGATGCTTGTGAAAGGAAAAAGGAAAAAACACAGTAGTTGCTGCTGCTGTTTTTTGCTGATGTGACACAAGCCCCAGTGCAGCCCCGTACCCTGGCACGGCGGGGTGTGGAGGCAGCAGAGGGTCTCACCTTGACGTGGAAAGAGATCTTGGTGAGGAGGAGCCGTGTGTAGATGCTCACCAGCTGCCCGTACCTGTCGTGCAAATGGCCCTGCCAGAGACACGAGGGGAAATGCGGCGAATCCCGAGCGATGCAGCTGGATCCAGCAGAGCCCGCGTGTGCCGGTGACCCTGCGCCAGCTCTACGGCTCTCACCCTCTTGCCCTTCACCACGCGTGTAACCATCACGACGGGCTATTTCAGGTGATGCTTTGCCCTCCCCATGCCCATGATATTTTTCAGCACCCACCTCCAAACCCCCTGGAAGGCGCAAACCTCCACTTCCCCCCGCTCACCCACAGGTCCCCCGTCTCTCGGATGTTGCTGCGGTACCGCTGGCAGTCCTGGAGGACCTGGGGACAAAATCGGCAGGGATGGGGCATGGTGGGGCTGGCATGGAGCTGGGCAAGCACCTGCCCTGAAGCTGGGAAGAACGCGGACCCGGCCCCTTGTGCCGCTCCGGCTTTGGGAGCAGAAGTTTAAACCCTTCAATGGCAGCCGGAGGTTGGGGCTTTGCATGGGAAGGTTTCAAAGATGTGAGATAACAGAGAACTTCATGGCTTGGAAAAGGTGGTCAGGACAGGGAAGGAAACCCCCCATTTGAGCAGAGGAACGTCGGCAAGTGCCAAAAATTTAGTTTCCAATGGGACACTCACATTAGGGTGGCCGTCGCGCAGGACCTTGTGCAGGACGTGGCAGAATTTCCAGCTGAGGATGGCACTGCTGGGCAGGGGCAGCCCGATGGCGTAGGACCAGAAGGTGAACGCTCCCTTCTCGTGGTGTGTCCCCAGGATGATCCCTGCCCTGCGGTCAAGGCCAACCGGACACACACGGGAGCAGGGGACAGGCTGGGCTGGGGACTGTTCCTGGTCAACTTGCATTAAAAAGGGGACATGCACCGAATGTACCGCAGGCACAGAGATCAGCGGCGCGATGCTGCACCCGCAGATCAAACCCCATTTATTTTCTCCTGGTGCACCTTGCCCTGCTGCAGGGCACACCGGGGCCCTTTGCATTTTATTACCAAAGAAATGCTGATTTATTGCACTGCTTTTTTGCATTTTTGCTGATGGACAAACCTACACGATGCCACCCCCTAACCAAGCTCTGAGGGGTCTCCTCTCTCCCAAACCTGCCGCGGCTGCAGCCTGCGAGGTGAAACCCCTCCGGCCTCGGCACTGGATCTGCTCCACGCTGCCCAGGGAAAGGATACGGCGGGCATGTTTCTCCTTCACCGGTGCCTCTTGCGTATTTATGGCTTTGCTGATGCTGATGGCCTGGGAGAGGAGGGGAGAGCAGCTGTCAGAAACGGCGTCACCCTCACGGCCGCCCTGTCCCCCCCCCGAAGTGAAGCACTGGTGCTTTTGGGGAATATCCTGAATTTTATAACACATTTGTCACCTCAAAGCCATTTGTGACTCAAAGTAGGCTTTTTTATCCACAAACCAAGCAGCCTGTTGAACCCCCCATCTCCAGCACGATGGGTCGGAGCTGGGCCCCACCAACCACGCTGCCGATCTTCCCGCTGTCCCCGTCCCGGAAAATAAATTCTTGCATTTTTGCAGCCTGAACTCAGCATTAAGGCACAACAGCGAGATGCCAGATTCCAGAGTTGTTTGTCTAATCACAAGGAGCCTTTGAACCAGGGGGGCGGTGGGGGGTTTTCTGATGCCATTGCTGTGAGCAAACAGCACCTGGGGACACGCAGCCCCCAGGCAAGGAGGGAGCGGTGGTCGCGATGTTCATTTCAACGGAGCAAAGATCCAGAGACGTGTGACCAGCAGGGGAGGATTATCTATATTTTAATGTATTTGATCAGAGCACACTTTGATTTACAAGCTTGTTCCGACAGACCTCAGACAGGGGTCGGTTGTTGCATGACGACGGGCTGTAAAACCGAGTTGCTGTGATCGATGAGGATCTCCCTCCTCCTCGCTGGGTCCCCGGTGGCGCTGCTTTGCCCTCGCACAAGCGCCCGGGCTGTGCCCGTGAGCCCTCGGTCACCGGCAGAGGAAAAGGTTCCAGCCGGGAGGGCAGGAAGCGGCTCCGCCGCCAGCGCTCGTGCCGGAAGAGAAACGCGGTCCCTCCCTGCAGCCCCACGAGCCGTAAAACCTTATAAAAATCTCCTCTCCCCTCCTGGGGAAAGCACCTGCTTTGACACGGCTGCTTGTCTCTGAATTGAGGTGTTTTCTTGCAGGAGGAGGAAATCGAGAGCAAGTTATCGAGTGCTCCTGACTTATGCAGGAGGAACCCGACACGCTGCCGAAGGGGCGATGCTGCAGGTGTCAATACACCCAATCTGCCCTGAATCAGCCCAAAACTACCATGCCCACAAGGTGGGCACAACAACGCTGTGAATGCATCCCAAAAAGTGAGCCAGTCCCAAAACACCGAGCCCAGTCACTGGGAAAAGATGCTGGGTTTGCCCTTCCCGCCGCGGGGGAAGCCCCGGCGTTACCCCGCCATGTGGGGCCATAAAGCAGCAGCGGAGTTAAGCCGGCGACTTGCTGTAATCCTCTTATCCCCGAAGGTTAATGAGCCTGGAGTGCCCGGAACAGGCACTTGCAGCAGAGCTGCCTCTCCCAAAGCTGCCGGCACCTCCGCAACCACCCAAAAACCTGGAGCAGGTGGAGATGCTGCGCCCCTGACCGCGGCTCAGACGGCGAGATGTGCCACAGGTCCTCAGGGCTGCTGGCATCTCCCAGTACAACACCGAAGTGATGGCTTATTGAGAGAAAGCAAGGTTTATCATGTGCCGGAAAGCAACGAGCTGGTGGTTTTGCAATGCAGGGCTTGGAAACACATCTTAAAGCGAAGAGCTGCTAAAGGGGTTATTGCATCTTATGGAGGTGCTTTGCACAGAGGGGAGCAGGGCAGACACAGCTCCCAAACCAGGGTTTTCACCGCCCACCGTGTGCAGGAGCAGCGTGATGTGCTCATCCCAACTCGTCATGCTCATCCCAACTCACCACGCTCGTCCCAACCCACCGGTGGGAGCCAGGCTCAGCCTGGAGCCCCGCGGGGCTGGGAGGAGGCGATGCCAGAGGGGTCGATGTGTGAGATGAGGGCAGACCCCCCAGGAAAGGAAACACTGCCCCACATACCCGGGGACAGGAGCTCGACCGCCTGGCACTGCCTGGCAGGACAGGGATAGGGCTAGGACCCATCTGTCCCATCCCAAAACCAGGCTGTAATTCCCATTGGTGCTTGTGGTTTTATTGCGTTTATTGCCCATAATTTCATTTCCAGCCCGACCAGCCAAAATTCAGCAGAGGAGCTGCCGGAGAGGCTGGTTTCACCCTTGGTGGTTCAGCACAGAGGTTTCACCTGAGCCATTTGATGTCCAGCACAGCGGAGCTGACCCTGCAGGGGCAGCCCCCAGCCCACCCCCAGCACCACCGTGACAGGGACACCTCATCCAGCGCGGTCCCAAGTAAACCATGGTGGCACTGAACCAATGCCAGTCCCTCGGGGCTGCCGGCTCGGGTGTGCTTTCATAGGCTCCAAACCCCGGGCTGGCCAGGAGGTCCCCAAAAAGGAGATGGTGGGACCAGAGACAGGCACGGGTGATGCTGCAGCTTGGGACGCATGTGCCTCTTCACGACACCCCTGCCCAGAGAGGCTGGGCCGTGGAGGACGGCTCCAAAATGGGGAGATTCATCCTCAGCCTGGCCTCTTGGGACATCATCGGCATGTCTGGAGATGGGCAGGTCCCGGTTGTCACTGCAGATACGCAACCAGCCCGGCCAAAACTTCATGTCACCTGCGGCCGGTTCCGCACGGCTGCCGGGGAGCGGAGCAGCCCCAGCCCCACCGGTGGGGGGTCCAACCCCAAAACCCGCCCAGCTGCGGGAGCCCACACAGGTGCAGCCCGAACACCTTACTCACAGCCCTCACGTACCAAGCCAGTGACTAAAGCCGGGATCAAAGCGCCCAAATGAAGGAGTGCAGTTTACATCCACCCTTTCTTTCCAGGCTGCTTTTAATTACGGCGTGATCCTCCCCGCCCACGGCTCCCCAAAACCCCGGAATCCCACGGGGACGCAATCCCCACCCAGCAGGTGGATGTCGGGTCCCAGCGTGACACTGGAGCAGGGAGTGATTTTTTTGGCAGCAGGACACTGAGCTGGAAATCTCCCCGGCCCGGCGGCACAAAGGCTGCCAGATCAGCTAACCTGCAAACGGCTGCTCTGGAGTTCCCTTCCTAATGCTTTTCCATCGCAAATTACACCAAAAAAGCCCCACTCGGTAGTCACACCATATTCCTGGCGGCTCCAGAGCTCGCTGGATTTTTAACTTTCTTGTTTAAAAAAAGCAAAAATTGGCTGTGGGAAAGAGCAAGTTTTGCCTCCTGCCAGGCTGCAGAGCGAGTGCCCGCTGCCGGATGGCGGCTTCCCACCTCCCACGCGCGGCTGCTCCAAGGGGGATGCCTCCATCACCCTGACACGAGGCCTTGAAAAGCATTTTCAGGGAAAGCGGGTGAGTTTCGCATCACCCATGAGCACCCAGGATCACACCAGGGCCAGCAACCCCCATCTGCACCCACAGGCACCGCCCCGACCCTTGGTGGAGAAAGGAGATGGGGCGCTTGGATTTGGCACCATCATTTTCCAGGGTGGTGGGAAATCCTCAGCCAGGAAAGGCTCATACAGAGGATGTCCCACCGACCTCCCCGCGAAACAAAGGTGACCAGTAGCCATCTCGCTGGCAGCTATAATTAGACATAAAAGGCAGATCGATACCCACGTACTGACATTGGAACCGTTTTGCTCTCACTCGAAGCACCGCTATGAGAAGCCGCATTAGGATAAAGCCCCTTTAGGAGAGTTTTTCAGCAGATGCTGGAAAAAAAGGTCACTCTGGGTGGTGGAAGTGACCGTCCATCAGCAAGCCCCAGGTTGAGCTCTAACGCAGAGCGACCACCCGCTCGCCCTGTACATGGCTCTGCCACCAGCAAAGTTGCACCCACGTGGGGCACAAATCCCACTGAAAAGCCCAAAACATCACAGAGCGGTGGACGGGAGGGAGGAAGGACACGCTCCTGCTGCTGGCACAGGCTGCCCTTCGGCGCACAAGGCAGCGCTTGCGCCGCGATTATTTATCAGCAGTGCCCAGCGGGGCAATTGAAGGAGACGTGTCCAGAAGGAACCGGAATTGCCGGTTTTCTCGTGTTGCTCCCCAAACCCAACAAGCTCCATTTCCTACCCAGCACAGCTGAGCAGCACCGTGACCCCACGAGGCCCAAAGTCACCACCTGGCTTCGCTGACGCTCTCCAGGACTAAACTATCCCAGGGGCTGGGGAAGGACCAGCAAAGGGGCAAAGGAGAAAAACACCTGCAATTAATTTGCAGGCTGGAAAAAATCAGATGGGTCAGAAACGCCTGCTAGGAGGTTGTCATTATTTTTGCTGGGGCAGCGGGTGAGCCTGTCCCTCTGTCCATCTCTGCCCACGGCTGTTGGAGTGATTAATTTCCCGTAAGCCGTACACCAGCTCTGTCAGTGCCCGAGCATCGCCCATCCCACGGGGGCCCCAGGAAGGGCTATGGACATCCCCATGCAAGCCAGACACTGCGGGGCACTAATGCGTTGGGGCTTTGTTCTCATTCTCCCACCCCCTCCGGGACCGGCCACCCCGACCCCCCCCGGGGAGACCCCACGTGTGACCCATCCCCACTGCCGAACAGCTCCCGGGTTTGTCGGGCAGCCCGTGGCACCACGGGGCTGGGACCGGCACCGAGGGGCATTGCAGGGATGCGGAGATGCTGGGCAGCGGGCGGTGGGCACCGGGGGGCTCAGCCCCGTCTCTTCCCTGCGGCGGCCCCGGGCTTGGCCGCGCTCCCGCCGGCACGGCCGGGGCCATAAACTTTCCCTGTTTGCTCACGGCCGTGTTTACCTGCCGATAAGGCCCGAGGGGTGCGGGGGACACACACCGCCTGCCCGGGGCTCTGCTGCCCGCCGGGACGGCGGCGCACGGCGGGGACGCGGCCCCGGTGCCCGGCCCGGGGGCAGCGGGAGGAGCCGGTGGCCACGCGGGACCGTCCTGGGGCCGCGGCGGGAGGAAGCGGCGGGGCAGGCGGGGGAACGTGCGCCGCACCGGCGGCGGGGACGGACGGACGAGCGGACAGACGGACAGACAAGCGGACAGACGACGGCCGCGCCGCGCCGCCCCACCGGGGGTCCCCGGAGCCCGGCGGGAACCCACCTCCCCCCTCCCCGGTAAGCCTCCCCGTGCAGCGCAACCCGAGGCGATGCCCCACGAAGCGGAGCGGGCCGGTCCCGCAGCGCCCCCAGCCCGAGCCGGCACCGGGAACCGCAGCCGGTACCGGGGCACCGTCCCCGCCCCGCTTCCGCCGCCCTTGCCTGGCTCTTGTCGAACTGCTCCCGCTCCGCCTCCAGGCTGTGCCCGCCGCGCCGGCTCAGCACCCGCGCCGGGACGCTCTTGATGCTGTTCATGGCGGGGCCGCGCTCGCCGGGCTCCGCGCCCCGCGCAGCACCGCCCGCCGCTCCCGCCGCTCCCGCCGCGCACTGCGCCCGCGCGCAACGGCGCCCCCAGCGGCCGCGCCCGGCCCCGCCCGCCCCACGCCCACCCGCGGGCAGGTGGGACCGCGGGGAACCGGGAGGGGCGGCCGAGCCGCCCCCGCCCCGCTGCCCGGACCCACCGCGGCTCTTCCCCGGTTCACGAAGCTGCAGCCGCGGCGCTTCCAGCTCCCGCGTTCGTCTTGCCGCTCTGCCGCACTCACCCGGTGCCGGTTGTACGTCCCGTTTCCAACAGCACAACAGACCCATCTCCATGCTGCTCCGAAGAAACCCTGCAAGTGATCCGGGGCTGGACCAGCTCTGCTGGGAGGACAGGCTGAGAGAGCTGGGGGTGTTCAGCTGGAGAAGAGAAGCTCCGGGGAGACCTTATTGCACCTTTCAGTGCTTAAAAGGGGCCGATACGAAAGACGGGGACAGACTTTTGAGCAGGGCCTGTTGTGATAGGACAAGGGGTGATGGTTTTAAACTAGAGGGGAGATTCAGGGTGGACATAAGGAAGAAATTTTTTTCACACTGAGGGTGGTGAAACATGGGCCCAGGTTGGCCAGAGAGGTGGTGGATGCCCCATCCCTGGAGACACCCCAGGCCAGGCTGGACGGGGCTCTGAGCAACCTGAGCTGGTGCAGATGTCCCTGCTCATGGCAGGGGGGGCACTGGGGGAGCTGGGAAGGGCCCTGCAACCCAAACTGTTCTGTGATTCTATGAAACACACATACAACACACTTAAGAGACTCAGAGCTTCACCACTACCCACTTCTCAGCCTTCCGGTTCAAAAAGTCCAGCAGCAGAGAGCAAATCCAGCCCAGCGGAAAGCGGGCTGCAGCTGAACGGCAGCTTTGTTTTCTTTAATAATAATTCAGCACAACAATACAATACCAAAGGCACTCCCTGGGGTATTTGTAATGCTTCCAGAAATAAGGCAGTCCGTCTGAGGCAGCTTGAGTTTCGATACGAGCCTCAGAGCAGGTAGATAATACAGTTGGTTTGAAAGCCACTTAGTGCCCAAGTAAATTAACCCCGATATTCCCCTTCTTCCCATCCTACAAATCTGGAGCAGCCCTGAAACAAACTCTCAGGGCTCTGCGGATCCTTATTGCATCGCTTGAGCTCAGTTTTCTATATTGATTTTAAAGCCATCAGCTGAGATTTTAAGTTCACAAAGGGGTTCGGAGCCTTCACCCACTAACGCTAAACACATTTAAACTGGAAAGGGCAGCTCCCACTAGGAAGCTGCACCAATTTCTCCAGGGTTTGGCATACGCGACAGTCGTTGGACAGCTTTGAGATGAGTATCGCGGTATTCCCATCGGTGGCTTTTGGGGCAATTTTTGTCATACCCACAGCAGCTGATTTTGAAGACGGAGCCTGGAAAGTTTCTCTGCAGGTAGAGGAATCAAATGCACTTTAAAGGCTTGTGGAAACTTAAAAAAAAAACAAACTGAGAAGCTGAGATTCCCTCTGCAGGTAACGCTTGTGGGCAGGGAGGGAAAGAGTTGGGAGGACAGCGGCTGTGATCAGAATTAGTCGACTAATTTTGAGGCCATTAGTACACAAAAGGAAGCAGGTTGTCATTTAGGTAATTAAAGAGAAAGCAGAAAATTATATGAAAGAGTTAACAAGGGGAAACAGAGGGTTGTTATTTCACCGTGATTAATTCATGGCAGCGGATGGAGCCAGAAGACTCCCACTCCTCAGCTGCCCCCGCACAGGGAAAACGCTGACACAGCGCTTGGGTGACCCCAACCGCTCACAGACCCCCCCGTGACCCCGTGGCCACTCGTGTACGGTGTCAAATTAAATACTAAATGCGTTGGACAGTGAGTTAAATAGGCAAGAAAGATACAGCAAAGGTATCACCTTTATTAACTAACTTGATCTTTTAATTAAAAAGTAGGTTCATATAGTGATAATGGAACACATCTTGCCCAATAGTCAAAGATAAAAACAGTTTAAATGCTAAAAAGCCGGTGACATTGTGCTCGGCGCTGACAGAGCCCACGGACTCACCTGATCTCATTAGAACCTTTCAGAATAACTTGCTCCTGACTGGGGAAATGTTGTTTTCCCCGTCTTGTGGGTGCCAGCTTTCCAATTTCAACAATGTAGGAGGCAGTTCCTGGTTACCACACTAATTGGGAACTTCCTACAAACATTATTCATATCTCTCTACATGGCAAGAAGTCCAGAACAAAAACAATAAACTAAAAAAAAAAAGAGAATGCTTGGCTGTGTCATACTCTATAAATATTTCTGAGCCACCATAAAAAAAAAAGGTAAGAAAAATAGTTCTCATGTCATAACAATCACACATTTAAGGTACTTAAAAAACAAGCTAGTGTTTAACCTGAGCTCTCAGCTATAAAAGTAGTTTTGTTAATCTTGGCATAATTCCATGTTTTATTGCAAGATAAAATATATGCCCACACAGTCATATCTTTTTGCCACTTGTGAGTCTTTCAAACACTCAGAGAACCATGGAAAAATATTAGGTAACTTTCCAGTGTAGCTGACGGGTTGATGATCTTCAGATCTCAGAATTAATTCCAGGTTGGAAACTTCTTCATCCACTGCAGAAAATTAAAGATTTGTATTAAAAGACAGAAACATTCCGTCTAAAATATATTGAGCAATCATGTGTCAATTCACTATATAAATTTCCAGGCTGAAAACAGAATACAAACACAGAATAAAAATATAAAGAGGAGAAAGGTAAACAAAGCACTTTACAGAACGACAACAGTCTCAGGGACACCACTGGGGTGTTATGAAATAAAACCTTCCCAGTTTGTTTTGCAAAAAGGAGTGATCTTTGTGCCCTGGGCCAGCCGCTGAGTCAGAGTTTACACGGAGTGGCACACGCTACGGAGTCCAAAACTGAATCTATCCCTTTACTCCTTGCTTTCCTCCTTCGTGTGCCTCTTCTCTCTCCCTCACCCAGGCCTCTCTCCAAAGGAAAAACAACCGACTGTGAAAACGGCCAAATCAGTGTTAGCCAGTCAGGAAATCAGCCTTGTGTTTATCAGTGCACCTGCCCACAAACGATTTCAAAGCAATTAAAAAAAGCCACAAACCCAACCAAAATCAGTGCAATCACTTCTCTATACAAAATTGCACAAACGCTCGTTATTTCTGGACCCGCTATCAACTCTGCAAATGCTGCTTTAGATTTCACTGATCACAGTGATTCAGTGCCTTTTAATAACGAAAGTAGTAATAATTACGCAGCAGCCAGCGACTTGCACAGTCACTAACTCTTGTCATGGATCTACAGTGAATTGTGGGTACGTTTGTTCCACTGGTTCTTTCTCACTTAGAGCAAATGAGATTATTTCTGTAGGCTAAGCGCCCGCTTGCCGCTTTGCTGGGTCAGCACGGTGCTCAGCAGTTTTGGGGATTTGCTCCTGAAACTTTTTAACAGCAGTAGTTTCAGGATGCAAGTCACGGCGCTGGCTTCGACCTATAAAACCTCCAACTTCTTTTATCTCAGGGCTCTCGTTAGGAAAAGCAGAGATCTCTGCACAGGGACATCACAGCAGAGCGAGGCACGGCGTTCCGGCTACTCAGCATCCATTTCCTACGAGAGCCCATTAGCACGCGCTGAGGAAACCCAACTTATTTTGGAAGAAGACTCAGCGTCTCCAGACCTAACGCAACATGAACCTGCAAAAACAGCAGAACACGAGGTCACTACGAACCAGCCCCAGTCCCCGGGGACACAGCGGGTTTGGGGACACAGCAGGTTTGGGGACACAGGACAGCAGCAGTTCGGGGACCACAGCTGGAATATACTGAGAGGAGAACCGAGCACCAGCTCCTCCTGGGTCGCAGCTGATCGTGGTCAGAAACCCCGTGCCACACAGCTCCACGCTCCACCTCGCTGTGTAAGGACATCCCTTTGCAGATGTGCGCTTGGGTTGTGTCAGCACGGGAAGACCTCTTTTTTTGGTCAGTTTTGCCCCCCATTGTTGCTAGTTGTTTTTCAGTTTCAGGTAGTGTTTGGTATTTTAACCATATCTGGTTAATCTTTTGTCCTCAGAACCAGACAACACGGTGCCTATTGCAAGCATGCAATTCATATTGGCAACACAAATAATCAGGGAGTGAGAAACTTCCTGATTCAAAAAGAAAAAACAATCTGCTACAGGCAAGGCTGCTTTTTTATATTCTGACACAGCTCTATTCAATACATTCTACTTTTGGATCTGAGAGCCCAGGAACAATATGCTAAACCAGCCCTTGGCCACGCTACTGAAAACCACTTCCCAATCTCTTACTCAACAATGTTCATATCCTTGATCCTGTTATCTGTAGCACACAGAAGGATTTTAACTACAATAAGCGGTTTGCAGGTACTCAGGAACGGAGCTGCGAGATCTTACTGCCCAGAGGATGAGGAAGATGCTGGAGAAAAGTTTAATCATTTGACTAAAGGAATTCCTTGCTGCCTTAATGTCTGTTTGCTGTTACAGTGCTCAAAAAAGTTTTATTGGAAATGCATTCTGAGCAGGGCACTTGGAATCTTGTGTCAGGCTCATCCCAGAAGTCCATAACTCAGATGCATTTATAAAGAGGGAAACAAACAAAAAGAAAAATATCAAGTTGAAAACACCTTCATACTCACTGGATGTCATAGAGAAAAGAACGGAAGTTTAACATCTCTTTCTTCTGCAGCAGATAACTGGGTTCTGTGAAGAGCTTCTGCAAGTTCTGCTGTCTATATTGTAATGCAAAAACACTACGTGGAAATCAAAGAACTCAGATAATAAAAATTACAGAGCTGTCAGATTCAAACCAGTGAGCAGCAGGCACTATTTAATTCCCTCTTCTCCCTCCCCCAAGCAGGGCACAGAATCCAACAAGTACAAATACTGATTAAATTCTAAGGTTTATACTTGATCTAGATAATGTTTTAAAGTGTAGTTTAAACCAGCCTCAGGTTAACCTGGTTTTAAGCGCAGATTAGTTGGCCTGCATAGATTAACTAGAACGCGCTTGACAAGTTTTTGCCCAGAACCGCTATGAAGTAGATCAAAGACGTGGTTCAGAAGCTACCCCCGCCGGTAAACACCAGCCTGCTTTATTTTCTGTCCACTAAAGCAATTGTTCTGAATGAGAAGCCAATTTCCAAGCTCAGAAATGCAAGATCAGGTTATAAAGCAGAGTCATGCTGGCAGGTTCAGCCGAGCTGTGACGTGCCGACCCGTGAGCAGGAGCTGACAGCTGGTGGGGCCGCGCAAGAGCCACGAGCAGCCGCTGTTCTGTGAAGAGCTTTTCAGGAATCCCTCCTACAGGACAGGCTTTGCAAAAGCCTACACTGCTGCTTTCACACCAAGTGAAATCCCGCAGATGAACTTCTGAACAAAACATCCTTTGAGTTTATGCAAACACTGGCACACAAGCTCAGTCAGTCTCAGCCCAGCTAAGGTTTTATGGTTCTGAAAGTTATCAAAATTACTTTGACTGCTACTTATAGTAACATTGTTCTGGTTAAGTTCATGTAAGGATTTAAGGAGTGCAATGTTTTCAGAGGTAAAACCTTTCAGCAGAAAGCTGAGGTTTCGGCATGCAGCCTTCTCATTAGGAGTCTGCTTTAAAACCCAAAGCCTAAATTCTCCCTTTGTGATACGCATCAGCACAAGTTTACTCATTCCTAGTGATGAATGGTGCAGTCTCCTTGTCAAACAAGACAGAAATTCTTAAGGATATTTATGAAAACAAACAAGAGCCCCCTTCTCCAATGACTCCTATTGCCCACATATTCAAGGCAGAAACTCCCTAGCAGCATTCATGCTCATAAAATAAATTGCCGTGACAGCTATATATGGGTTATTTTCTTTGACCATTGAGTATGTTCTCTGACCCTGCAATGAAGGAACTAAAACTATTAACCCACAAAAACTCTAAAGTTTTTCAAGCTGAGAGTCTGTTTTAAATTAATATACAAAACTATTCTATGGATCAGGTATTTCCTAAACTGTCCTCCTTTCCACAAATATACACAGCATAATAAACCAGTGCTGAATCTAAGTCATACTGCTGTTTGCTTTTTTCTAGACCTCCTACAGCTTGCTCCAAAATGACTTCTTCCTTCCATCTGTCTAGACACATGCAAAAGTCAAATCCTGTCATGACTCTGAGGAGCCATAAAGAATCCTATAAAAAATTTTCAGGTACTTCATGCTAAGGCACGCAGGAATTTTCTCTTTAGCAAAGCGTGATGAGGATATTGTTTGTAATGTCATAGAAAACGTCAAGCATAAGGGGAAGGATGTTCAAAATGACCCTTCCCAGCCAACTACATCTCGTTGTAGGAGAGCGGTATCTACCGTATTAATGGTGCTGCTGTTGGGGCTGTGGCGAGGGCTGGCGTGGAGGAGAGCGCTAAGCTCCAGATCAGCGACCATCTGTCGAGACTCGGCCAACACGTGCTGCAGCTTCCTCACCGGGGAACCGGTGTCCTGGAGGGGACAGAAAAGGAGCCGAAGTTATTAAATGATCTTTTTGGAATACGTCAAAGGATTGTAACATACCAAGAATCATCGCTTTCGTTTTGAAAAGTCGCAGTTCAAAATACTCCCACATAGCACTGCTCCAGACTCTGTCTAAATGCAGATATTTCTGCTAAACGCAGAGGTCCTGCCTAGAGTCAGCTTTGTAACATCTTCGCATGGACTCGTGCGTAGCGCACACAACGTGAGTAAACAAATAAAGACACAAGAAAGAGGGAAAATCAGGTGGAACAAGAAAGAAAGTGTCCCATAGCTTCTAACAACTGTGTCCAATCGTACTCAGATCTTGTGCTTTACCGAAATTAACGTATATCAGCCAGTATCCATTATCCGGAAGTCTTTAATTTCAAAAGCTTATTGTTTTTTAGACACCATAAGTGAGTTAAGACATATTAAGAGAATAAGAAATTATTTTTAAAAAGTATTTTACCACCTTTGCTTTAAACCTGCTGTCTCATCATTCAAGTCTCCAGTTCTTTCACGCCGGCAAATATCCGCTTTCCTACCATCAGTCACAATTCCCCTTACAATTAATGAAGTACACTCTGCAATCAAATACTGACTTGGTCCACAGCAGCGTTGCAGGGTCTGTTTGTCGGATTAATCACCGACAGATCATTGATCTCCAGAGGAAAGTCTTCATCTGAGAATTTCTCGCATCTGTGCGGCCTGTCTCCCTTCTGGGTGGACGTCAAACAGGGAGAATCCAAGTGAAAAGAACTCAGATCCACATTTTCTTCACTGTTAAAAAAATTAAGACATTGTCAGAAGAAGTATCACCATCCCTTTTAAATTTTCAAAGGAAAATCACAGGACAATATAAATAATTACGGGCCCTGAGCCAAGAAAACCATCAAGCACGTGAGGTTGCTCTGTTCCTCAGAGTGGTTCCCATGTTTAACAGCTTCTTTAGAACAGTTTCATCCTCTGAGGAAAACAGTTTGACATTCATCCTGTTTCAAGAACAACTACGTTACCACGTGCTCGAGTATCTATTTAACCTTGCAAAGAGCACACGAAAGGCAATATCTAGTTCGCCCGATACTCCGGTACTCTTTCTACTCCTGTATTCTACTCCCTTTTTTTTTTTAAAAAAAAAAATCAGCCATTAGGCAAATTCATATCTGTAGCTGTACTTTTCCAGGGAATCTCAGACTTTCAAAGTCATCATCTGACTTTAGAGCGCACAGGAGAGTTTTCCCAGAGAGGCTTTATTTTATTTATTTTTAAATAGAGTGGCAAACACTACATCTAAAGTGCAGTTTGGGTAAACTGTGATTAAACCCAAAACTCAGTTGCCCGACTATCATTTCAGCGTGGAGTTGAAGCATGCAATCTACTGGCATCCATCTTCCCCTAGGTTTTAAAGCAAAATAAAATATAATTTAGCACTGGGTATATCTGAGTGTATTTAGGAGTGTCTGAAAAGCAAATTAAATGACAGCGTGCACCCTTTCACTTCTCTTGTAAAACACTGGGATACAATAGAATTTCTTTTAAGAGAGACAGCTCAAGTTTGTGAGCTTCTGACGAGGAAAAGCTTTGGAGAAATGCCAAGGATACACAGGCTGGAAGGAAGGGGGAAAACAGGTTGGATTTGGGGGCAGGGAGATGGCTCAGCCCAGCAGGAGCACGCTGAACAGGTAACTGCTGACATTCCATCTTTAAAACCAGAATCGAGATAAAAATCCAAAGGCAGCAAATGTTGATCCAACATAAACCAAGTCGCTAAGTCAGAGCAGACAGAAATGATTCCTGCACTACAGGATTTCACAATCCCTCCGCGCTGGGATAAGGTATTTCACCGCGTTAATAACCTTCTTGTTGGCTGTTCCAGAATTCAAGAACTCACGTCAAAAATATTTGCTGGGCTGACAGGGAGGTGCCAGCACCCTTTCCTACGCACCAAATCCATCCCCAGCACCACGGAGCCAGCAATGGAAAAGCGGAGGATCCAGAGGCAAGTCCCAGGGGAATGTTGCGTTTGGCCTCTGCCATTAATGCCTCAACAAGAAGCCCACGCTGCCAACTGCGATACTCCTGCCTTCCTCCCGTTTACGGGGTGAGAATTTATTCGCTAGTAAATTAGTCAGCAGAGGCTGGAGAGCAGATGGGCTGGGATTTGCACCGAGTCAATCCATCCCCAATTAGCAGAGCTCCCAGGACCAAATGTGGGCATCGAGAAAGCTTGATCGCTCAGCAGCAAATCCCAAAGGGGCAGAGCTGCTCTCCCTTATCAAACAATATCTGCTCCACCGGCATTGCCCGGGTCAAATTCGTCCCTTCTCCCCTCAAATCCCCTTAAGGGCAAGACAAAAAGTGAAAGCAATTTTCATGATTCAGCCCCAAAAGAGATGTGGAAGGCTGGCAGTGTGTCATTTGTGCTGCTGGGGGAGGAGATAAGAAAGGTCAGGGAGCTATAAGGGGAATGGAGTCTTTTTAATGATTTATGGCCAGTGGAAACTAGAGAGAGTCCAGACAGAGCGCGAAGCTCAGCGGAGCTGTGTGGGAATGTGCCGGGACAGCATTCTTTTCCAACGGCTGCCCATTCACCTTGTTTCTGAACAGGTCTGTGTCTCTGCACTAACGATTTCTATAATATTTTTGTTTCAAAAGCAATACAGACCGAAAACATCAGTACCTCAGGTATTTCCATTCCATAACATGAATTTGTTTGGACATCAGGCAGACTCGCTGGCTAAAATTCTTTGCAGGTTTAAACAGCTGTTCATTTACTGTACTTGTCAAACCACCACCTGAAAAGCTACTCCCCCTTCTCTGTCTAAAATGCAGCTATGAAATGTCTCTCAAACTTCAGAAATCCATCTAAAATAGAGCTGGTTGGTCAATTTTTTGAAAGGAAATAGAGGAACCAACACAACAAATCCACAGAAAGTCACAGCTCAATGTCCTTGCTTGTGCAGGCATAAAAACAACTTCTACAAATGCGAAGCAGCACTTTGATCTCTGACACCTTCCAATACCACTAAGACATCTGAGGTTTTTTTCCGACATTTCTCAGCATCAGAAACCTCATTCTGCCCGTCCCCAACCACAGGTCCTTTTTCCTCCCCCAATACAAATGCAGGGATCGAGTCCCATGAAAAAAGATGCACAGCAGAGGGGACAGATAGTTGTCCATTAAGTCTTGCCATCTCGTTTTCCTCTCTGAGCGGGGAACGCAGCCTGCGCGGAGCAGCCGTGTCCTACATTCTTGCCCAGCCACCGTGTGATTTCTCAACAGAAATAACACAGTCACTACAGCATCAAATAAAATCTAAGTTTGTTTCTTGCCTTCCAGAAACATCACTGCAGAAGTCCAACTCTGGTCAGGGCGTATTTTACCCACCAGATTTACAAGAAACATCTGGGATTTTAAAAAAAAAAAAAATCTTCTATTTTAAAAAATCTGCATTTTTCTTAATGAGTTTATTTGGCAAGCTATGTGGTGCTGCAACTTCTCCTACCCACGCATCTCTTGGGGATGAGAGATGCGAAAACATAAATGCAGAAAACCAGAATCATGATACCTTAGAGCTATTTTAACTTATTTAAATTTACTACTTTTCACATTGGTAGACTAATTTTAAAACACTTACTTTAAGCATCATTTAAGATAATATAAATTGAGAGCTTGTATACCCGAGTTTCTACATAACTCCAGTTTGTACCTATTTCTTACATTTAACAAGCACATAACCTTTTTGAGCTGGCACATTTCATGTCTTGTGCAGTTTTGAGACAGCTGCAATTTTTTCCATGCTGTACACTTCCATCTCCTTTTATGGGTTTGAAAATCTTCAGCCATTCCGGATCCGATATTGGCTTCCACCGCACATCTTTTTTTATGGTGAAGTTATTACTACAGGAATCAAATTCAGACTTGTGAAGTGCAGTAGGAATCTCTCGGCTTTTGTGGCCGAACAGAATTCCAGTTCTCTCTTCCCAGGTTTTATTTTCATTATCGGTTTTGTCAAATGTGAGGGTGTTCTGGATCAAAGTACTTTGCGAATCTACACAAGAACCGACGTTGAGCCAATGCTCACATTCAGGTAAAGATGACTCAAAGCTTTGATGGTTTCTGCTTTCCACTCCATGCTCAGAAATTTCCCTGTTTCTCAACAGCCTTGTGTTGTTTGCCTCACAAAACACTTTGCTGTCTGGCTCATCACAGCTTGATGCAACATCCTGCTTTTCTTCTTCCCTAAGCACGGCCAAGACTTTCACAACTTTCTGACGCCGGTTTAAGTATGCTGAGGTAGTTTCCTCCACGTCTGATGCATTCAGTACCGGTCTATTATCTACTTCGCACATCTCTGAGGTGGTTTTTACCCTACTTTTTGGAACTGGTGCAGTTCCACACTCCTCGCATATCCCGTGGGTGCCCTCAGTCCTAACCGTGTCTGTCTCGCTGTTATTGTCGGGGGCAGAGAACGCCACGGCTATGCTACAATGGCACAATAAAGAAAACAGTCAGAAATACTGCATTTAAGTACACAACTGTACTCAAGGTTAAAGCTATACATTAACCAGAGGCTGTAGCCAGGGTTCTGCGGTTGGTCAAGCACCAACGGGCAGCTGTGTCCTGCCCAAAGCTGACACAAGCCTGCCCAGATTCAACTGTTACTCTCCAAAATCAGAGAGTATAGTATATAGTATGGTGATTCTGCCTGAACCTTCAGGATGTGCACTGATTTCCTAATATGAAAGCAAAATAAACTTGGATTTTTTTAAACAGAAGTAGTAGCAGGCGAGATTAACACCCCTACCACCGAACTATTAATTTTTTTTTTTAAATAATGAACTCTCTGGCCTGCATACAACTCTTTATTCTGTGACTGATACTCACGGTGTCTCCTGACCAAGCTAAAAAAGTCACTGACAACATCACTGGATGTCTGTGGTTGAGTCCAGCAAAGCCAGCGTTTTCACAGCACACATCTCTTTTAGGATGTTAATTGTGGCTGAACAGTGAAGTCTCAGAGTAAACTACTGAAAAAAAAAAAAAAAGGATTACTTTACCTGCTTTCACGTGCCACCTTTTCATGCTTTTGCGTTAATTCCTGAGAGCTCTCTAAATTGACATGAAGAAATTGCATGTCACGCTGCTGTTTTGCATAGATCTGTTTAAAGACAGTAATTTGCATTAGTGAAAGTCTGGAGCACAGGAACGTTGTCATCAGGTACTAATGCATAGCTTGTCTTCCAAAAGTATCCTCAAAATATTATGATAAATCAATAACTGTAGAAAAAACTGTTGTCAAAAACTTGCAAATCTAAGGGGCCAGCTCTGCATGTATTTAGGAAAATAAAGTTTTGCGGCAATAAATACTATTTCTGTCAGAAGACTGCTGTGGTCTTCTAAAATGGAAACACACTGAACCATAAATACAGTACCACTATTGTTATTTGATATTTAATACATGCTGTTATTATGTTGTTTAAATTATGTAGTATTACAAGACAGGGAATGACGATCAAGGAATTTGGCTTTCACTGCAGGGGATTTTTTTGTAAAGCTAATGTAGACAACAACACACCAATCAATTATTTGCAATTTAAAAAAACCTGATTATGTCTTGAGATCCTCAAATGAGTGCAGGTGAAAATGCTGATTTTCTTGAAAAATAAATCTTTCGGTGCAGGATGTCCCTTTACGCTGCGAGTTCACCTGGGGCAGTGTGGGGGGCAGCCCGTCCCACTCCCAGCGCCCTTCGCGAGGCGGCTGGAGCGTCGCTCGCTGGTTTTCCACACGCACCGACCAACCCTCGTCTCAACAGGGTGCCCTAACTTTACTGCTATGAGGATGGTATTTACTCATTCTTAGATCGAGTAAGTACAATTATACAAAAAAAGGCTAAAAGCACATGTAAATACAAGGATTGGTAGCACGGGTTTTAATTTTAACCAAAAAACCCCCCCAAATCGACATTCTATAGGGATCCCAGCAAGGCAGAAACAGCAAATTTGATTTTTTTTTCTTAATTAACAATACCTCGATCTAATATTTTTATACTGTTCCATGTAGATCTGGAGTTATTTAAAATGTCTTCATAATCTCAGAGTAGAAACACAATTAGGGTTCTACCTGTCGCAAAATTGATAGTTCTGTGTCAGTCCGTGCCTGTTTAGACTTGGCCAACTGAAGAAGCTGATCCTTTCTCTTTGCTTTCTCAACTGTTTCAAAACATATACAATTTTTTAATTACTTGAAGTGAATAGACACAAAGTACATTTGTTAACACGTATGTCTGTAGCAGTAGAAATAGGTACCAAACCATTTTATTGAGATCAACTGGTTCTGTTTCCCCTCCAAATAAAAAGAACACAAAAACTATAAGACAACTAAACAAATCAAGGATTTTCCTCAGACTTTTCACCCGCACCTAGCTTTATTTTCCTAGCAGTAATATTCTGTTCCATTGACCTCATTGTACAGGGAAGTGCTGGGAAACACTTCCCATTACTATTGTTTTTAAAATAATGAGACATGGGGTCAATATTTGGCAAAGGTAATGGCAGATAAAAAGTGATAGGCAAGTAAATAATCTCACAGCAGACAATACCTTGGGTCACCTAATCTTTCAAGGTATGTATTGCTTGTCTGTAATACTGCAGCACCCAGTCTGCCTTTCTTATCCACCCCAGCACAGAAAAGTTCCTCTCTACCCAAAACCAAAGGGAAGATATCAACAGATAACAAGCTGCAGTTTACCAAGTCCTGCATGGTAAACCAGGCTAAACCAAAACCATCGGTTAAAGAAAAGCAAAACGTGAATTTGTGACCATACTACTTCCATACGAATACCAGAGGGAACGGAAGGGCTGGTAATTTCACAGAGCCTGAGCTTTAGGTTTTACATGTGGTTTCTTTTCAGTAGGTCACCATTTTCTACACAACCTACATCAGCAGGGAGAATGTCACCCCCGTTTACTGTATTAATACCATAGGAGACATGAAAGTCTCAAAGAGAATCCTCTGAGCCATTTATTCCCCCATGTGTAACCATATTGGTGAACTTTGTGCTTTTACAAGATTTTATAAGCTGTCTCTGCAGAAGCCCTAGGTATTGCTTTCAGAGAAGAATGACACACAAAATCAGAAATGGAAGGTGGAGAAGCCGCCTCCTTCACAGATGTTAGTGAACTGCTGTTGTCTGGAAGTCTCTGAACTGCTGAAAGCTAAAGCATGAAAAGCCCAGGGCCCACACTCACCAAAAAGCGCTAGCTCATTCCTCAAACGGCCATTTTCTTGTTGGAGGTAAATGATTTCCTCCTGCTGTTTATTGTTTTCTTTCACCTTTTCACAGAGATCACCTTTAAAACAAAACATAGTATTTCCCAGAATGAAAAGGGGTTGTGCTGGTCTACACCAAATTAGGTGCCCAGTAGAAACATTACCTTTCAGCTTATTTGTTTCAAGTATTAGTTCTTTCAATCTCAGTTTGAGGTCTTGCTTTTCTTTTTTGAGGCTGAATTCCTCTGTCTTTGCTGCACGCAATGCACTTTCCAGCTTTTTGAATTTGGATGTAAACTCAGTAATGTAATCAGTTGTTTCAAGTATGGCCTCATCCTGAAATACGAAATAGAATTTATTCTTGATTATTGTTTTCTCTGTATGGATTTTGACAAAACAACCGTACTTCTTACTGCAGTAGTTATAGCTACTTCACAGATTTTCTTCTGAGCTCTTAAGGAAAAAAATAAAAATCAAAGCCAGGAAACAAGCTTGTTCACGAAAATAAACCAATTTATTGTCTGTTGACCACTTTTCCCTTCTCAAACAAGCCCAAGAATTAAACAGCAGAGAGATCAGTGGTCACTAAACCACCACGGTACAGTCGCCAGTAACTGCACTGTGACCACATTTAGTGCCTGGTGAGACGACAGATGTTACCTTCAGCTTCAGCATAGTAAGAAGCTCCTGTTCTCTCGCTTGCAGCTGCCCTGTTTTTAGAGACAGGTCCAAAACCGAGCAATGGAGACTTTGATTTTTCTCCTAGAGAACAGAAATAAGAGTGTCAGCTACTACTTCAGCAATTCAAATAACTATTTTTCCACGAAACATGTCCACAAGTTTATTTAAACATCATAAATGGCAATGTGGGATTCTGAGCAAGCTGTGAGGATCTGAGAAAAGGGGACTGGAGTAAAAATTGTTCCTCAATTCATTACAACCAACCTTGCTTGAGATCAAGGGTCTTCATGTCCTGTATGTCTCAAGCCGATTAAACAGATGAAAATGCAGAATACTGCTTTACTCTATTGCACACAGTGGAAAAATTATCCCAACAAATACATAATTGCCAAATCACTTTTAAAAAGTCTAGAACTTTTGAATACCAATTATTTTCATATCCTTAAACTGTTTTCAGAATGTTAGAGTTCATCAATCAAAGCTGTAAATAAAACCTTCTGGAACCTCCTAACTACGTATCAGCACCGTTCTGGGGGCCAGCGCTGCCTTTTGCAATCTCAGTGCCTGACATTTTTGGAGGCAGGCTGGTTCTCAGCAGTGTTCCCCAAAACTAAGCAAACAGAGCAAACTCCAAATCCTAATTTAGGAAAGCATTTTTGTCTTTTTTTTCCCCCCCAACAAATCAGAGCTCTATACCTTAAGTACTAAAAAAAAAAAAATATGCAACTCAGGAGCCCTAATATGAACTATTTATTCACTAGGGAAACTCACAAATGCCACTGGCATTTTGTACACGCAAGAACTGCAAAAATCAGACCATTGCTCAACTCCTACCTCCAGGGCCTGACAGTGAACAGTTGCATCTGTCACTTTTTGAGACAGCTCTTTAAACTTCTGTTGTGTATTTTCAAATGTTGTCTTACTGTCATTCTGCTGAGATTCTAAGAACTTTAACCTTTTGGTCAGTGATTTTATAATTTCATTTCTCTTGTTCAGCTCATCTGAAAAGAAGGGAGACAAGGTATCTGTGAGAAATCAGCTCAGATACTGTCATGCAATTTTTTAAATCTCAGAAATAGTTTAATCCGGTGGTTTAAAATCATGTGATTCAGAAGCGGATGCTGGCGTTGCATGCTCTGAAGCAGGATTCCCTTGCTACCCTGGTCGGATGAAATACAAACTCTGTGGGGACCTCTGTACTGTGGCTGTCAAACGAGACTGTTCTGAGCTGCCAGGTGACGAGCTGGTGGCTTGTGGTTGATGTCAGAGCTGCCAGGTGATGAGCTGGTGGCTTGTGGTTGATGTCAGAGCTGCCAGGTGATGAGCTGGTGGCTTGCGGATGTCAAAGCTGTGCAGCACAACCTCAGGGCACAGGGCTCTGCAGCGCACCAGCATGTTCACAAATTGTTCTCTTCCCCCACATGTATTTCATCAGGTTTTTTTAAAAGAGTCCACAGCAGCAATTTACATATTCAAACAAGAGCGATCTGATTATCATGTCCCCTTCAAGATCAGACCACTTTAGTATTCCTGTGGAAATGCGGATCACAGAAAGCCAACCAAATTTAAGGTTGATGGGTAGGAAATGGTTCCTTATAGCATGCCAAATTATTTTTGAGAAATCTAAGTGCCTGAACATACTTAAAAGACCAGGGTCTTATCCTTTCCACACAATACTTACGGTTCAATAAACTGCATCGTTCTGCCAAGGTCAGGACTTTTTGCCGATCACCTTCCCAGGCTAGAAGCTGTCTCTGGTGCACCGCAACCATGTCATTGAGTTCCTGATCACGATCTTTCAGTTCTGCAATTAAAACCTGGAGTTCTTGCCTCTGTTTCTGAATGGTGCTGTTCTCGAGGCTGGGGCCAAGTTTCTGTAACAGGTAACACACGGAACACATTTCAACACAAAGAAGTGACCAATTCTCTGATAATAAAATTGAGGTTTTGAGTAAAAATATGTTTAGATTATAAACAGAGAGCATTCGGAAAAGTCCCTCATGCTTGCGGTACCACCTGTGGTCCCTGACTGACACCATTAGCGGTACAACGAGCATTTTCATGTTCAAATCAGAGCACTCTGGTTGTCAACTCTCCTTTTTCACCTGGGGCGAAGCAGAGCGCGGCAGGGATGGATTCATAGGGGCCTGGGGACCGAGCGCTACCAGGCACCAGCGGACATCGGTCACTATTTATGCCAGTAACGTCCAGCATGGAGGCCGCCTCTGATCGCCACACGCCATGGTGACCCGCCGAGCCTCCCGCTGACCTGCGGGAAAGAGACACAAGGCGGTGAGGGGGGGGTTAAGCCCTGTGGCCTCCGCGGGCCCTGAGGTGCCACCGGCCCGAGGGGGCAGCCCCACCTCCGCCCCTCGCTCCCGGGGCAGGCCCGGGGCCGCCATCCCCGCCACCCCGCGGCCTCCCCGTTCCTCCGGGGCCTCCCCCGCCAAACCCACCGGCGCCCTCGCGCGGCGCCCCGCCCCCGGCAGCCGTTGGGTGGCCGCCCAAGGCGACAGTTGGGCAGAAGCTCCGCCCCCCCCGCCATGGCGGAGGACCGCGGGTTCGAGTCCCGCGCCCGCCCAAGGCCGCGCTGAGCTGCCTGGAAAACGTCAACATTAATAATGTGGGTAACAGGAGACGAGTAAGAATTGACCGCATGTTACAGGATGGCGGTAACTACCCTGCTGAGCTTTTAAATGGAACGACTACAGCAATACTCGAAATGACACCATTCTCATGTGAACCCATCAGCTTATAAACAAACAAACAAACAAAAAAAAAAAAATCACAGAAAAAAAGAGCTTTACTGGTAGAGAACAGGGCATAAAACAAGTCACCTCCTTGGGTTTGACTTCATCTGGGTTTCAGTGACAGCAGACTGTCAATTCCAGGACTCTGCCACCAGGGAGCATTTAACATTATGAAATGGAGCAGCGAAACACAAAGCACAACTAAAATTGCCTCGCCTAGAAAACCAGCAGGGTTAGGACTTCGTTTGGAATGATGGATATCAGCTAAACGTTTCAGACAAATTCACATGTTCCTCAGCGTTTCCACTTACTAGAATACAATAGTTCAGTTGGAAGGCACCTTACAGTGATCATCTAGTCCAGCTGCCTGATCACTTCAAGATGCGTTTTCCTATAATTGTTAACAAACCTTTAGAATGTTTGTCCTGTTCTGATTTCTAAGATTTTACACAGGTAAATGAGATGGATAAGTTTCTGTACATCAGCCACATGTTCAACAGAAAGGACAGCAAACGAAAAAACAAGCATTTAAGAACTTAAATTATTTTCCTGTAAGAATGTTAGAGCAAAGTAGCTGTAAAGAAAACACAAACTGTATTCAGTGAGGAACAGTAATTTTATTTAAATCTACTTCATGCGTAAGCATGATAGAACCCCAATTTAACTTTGGCAAATATCACAACAAAAAAAACCAAGCAGCCTATACAGAACAGTGAAAATACCAAGGATACGGGTTCTCCGCAGTTTCACTGCAGAGCAAACAGATGTAGAAGGCTCACTTTGGCTACGTCATTTATAACCATATGATTAAATAAAGGTAATCTTTCGCTATCACTTCTTGACTTCTCCAAGATCTTCAATGCTATCGTCATCCACCTAGGAAAAAAAACAAAAGGCCAAAACACAGCATAGTAAGTAAGTTTTCTTCTTACATGTCACAATATTCACCACTGCGCATGTAAGTGTGGGAGAAGGACACAGCACCATCCGAGATTCCCTGCTGTAAATTCTACACGAATGACATGTGCCTGCAGGACACAGCCGAGCCCATGGGGCTCCGAATAAGGACGAGCTACAGAGTTATTTCAGAAAGAATTCCAATATGAGAAATGCCAGAACAAAGAAACCGCTTGTAATTACAGCAGCACAACCAAACCCAAAATTAGCTAATCTCCTCTTGTGAAGCATAAGTGGCTTTGTTTCTGTTTGCAGTTGTTTTTTGTTTCATTTTTGTTTAAATTTTTTTATTTTGCAGTGTTTTAAGAGATTTTTAAAACCAGGATGGCAATGTTAGAATACTCAGGCATTCACCATTAAGAAAGAGCCACAAAGAAGCCACAGATTTGACAGCTGGACTTACTCCAACGTGCCTCACTCCCTGTAATATCCAGTGACCACACTGCATGTTTAGGGAGTTAATGTTTCTTGGATAACAGAAGCAACATTAAACTTGAAGTCTAATCACTCCTTTACCTAGTCATTCCTAGGTGGGAATGCAACAACTGCTCTTCTATTTTTGCACAACAATCTGTGCTGCCAAAGATGAAACCCCATTTCAAAAAATCATTGGAATGTCACAGGCTGCTGTGGAAAACGAGAGTTCTGACAGAAGAAAAGGGTTTATTACCTCAGGCCACTTCTCCTGGATTACATCGATAATGTCGTCTGTAAAATCCCCCTGAATGATGATTTCATCTTCTCCTGTTACTGAGGCACCACAGGAAAATTTCTGAGCAAAAAACCTTTGTGCTTCCTTAAGATCAATTTCTGTTGACGAGAAAATGGACAGTTTAAGTACAACAACTGTCATAAAAGTATTTTCTCAAGTTTAAAACCAAAATCTTGTGTTAACCGTTGAAAAACTAGTGGCAATTTACAGTTAAAGCTTTGCTACAGTTTCAGTTGAAGGCAAAAGTCTGTTGTTTACACACAAAGCAACTGACTCTACAAATCTAGCAAACTCTTCAAGGCAAAAATCGCTGAATGTCCCGTACGTGCTCTGTTTGCGCAGGTCCACGCTACACACACTCACCAGAAAAGGACACACAGAACAGATTAAAAAGCCCCTCCAGTTCTGAATAACTTCTGTAGTTATTGAACAAGTTTTTCCCCAGAAGTGCCTCGGTGTGTTTCTTTCAGAAACTCGTCCCAAAGTTTGCAAATGCCATGGAAATAAGGACTTCAATAATTTATCGCCGAGGGAAGTCGGTGTACCTTTGGCATGCTTTGGAACTGCTAACAGCGCCTTGGGACTTTCACCTCACACAGATGGAAACAGATCACTCAACGTAATACAATCAGAAGAAATATAGTGAGGTTAAAGGAAAGCACATCTAACACCAAGGAAAACCACATAACAAAAGCCAACTCACCAAACGTTGCAAGGCCACATACTCTTGTGACGTATTTCTTTTTTGCTCTGGGAATTTTAGCTATTGTAACTTTCTGTGGTACAGTCTTCTTTTTCTGTTTTATCTGACCCCTTCCACCTTTAAAACAAAGTGCGAGGTTACATCATTAGTTAAATGATGTCACACTTACTCAAAGAAAAAAGCATATAAAGTCAGATTTCATGCCTATGAACAAAGAAACTTATCTTCCCATCAGTACTGGTAAACAAAAACATATTTTGCACATTGTTTCACATTCGTTTTTTTAAATTATTATTTAAGAAAGGTCCCACAAAGCTCAATATTATAAGAAAAATATATGCATGTGAAATGTGCACTCAAGTACAGCTTGCACAACAGAACCCTGCTACAATTATCAAAAAAGGGGTTTTCCCCACTCTTCACTAATCACTGCTTGAGGTCTACATTTAACCCCGTCTTTCAGGAATTGTTTTTTGGTTGTAATCCTAGGAACAAACTGTTACTTTAATGTTTTTCCATGAGTTTAACATCCTTGGGGTTTGTATCCAAGGCAAAGCAACTGACTCATGTCCACCCACTGAGGCCACGAGGACGCATCTGCTCAGGCTGCTGCGTTCAAGAGCAGATTAAGTTCTAGGTACCCGCGTGCGACCCTGGTATGAGCCATATATCGATACAAGAGCTCGCAGATAACACCACGGCTCTGCAACAGAAGCCAGCTACCGTAGTTCACTGCCAAACTTCCACGTGATTTAACATCTTCTTTCTTACTGTCTGTTTCTAGGTCAACCTGGGGGAACATTTCACATATCAGGCCACTATTAGTCTGAGTGAAGCATACAAAAAAAAAATATATTCCACTCATTAGGATTCTTCATGTCAGATTAAGATCTCACTTAACTTTGTATACAGTCATCAAGTTGCTCCAGGGTAACCAAAGTTTCATGTTCTCGAGCCTTCTCAGCATGAAAAACTAAAGAATTTCTGACATGTGAACTAGCCCCTTGTGACGACTTCTTTTTCTAACATGCAGCACTTTCAATTCTACATTAATATGAATTGGTATCCGGTAATTTAAGACAGTAAATTTCTGTCTTAAAAATTGTTCAGTAAATTTATTCAGTGTCTTAGCAAGTTTTTGCTTGGTTTTCCTCACCCTCTCTCTTACAGTCAATTTTATACCATCGTACTTAACATCATACCATACGTTTTCATAAAACTTTAGATTCTAGGAGAAAATCCCTAAATATTTTAAATACTATTATTTTAGAAGCAGAAACCAGACTGAAAGCTAACCATACCACCTCACATCATAAATTAATGTTGAAAGAAAATGTCCTAGAGTCTCTGGGAACAGCATCCAAGCTACAGAACACAAATTACTGTTGTCACTACGAATAGCCAACTGACAAGTTAAACACAACTGGTTACCAAGACACAAAAATAAAACATCTGCAGTGATATGTGGCTTAAAATATTAATCTTACTGGGCTATTAACCATAATTTCTGAAGCACTACAGACACAAATGACACACCACAGGCAAATGCATATTAACAACCCCAGCATTCTGATTTATGAAGGAAAGTATGTTAATTAATTAAGCAGAAAGAACTCCAATGATAGAAGATAAAGTGTGTTTGAATTGTTTCATATATTTTATATCTTCCAAAGTTGGGGTTTGAAACCATTTTTCATTAGTATTGCTGGGAAGAGACACAGCTGTTAATGGAGACATACGTGATAGTTTTAAAAGCATAAGACCAAATCCTGTTAGGTGTGGAAGGAAAAAAGGCAAAAGCAGAGTCAGGAGGCATTAATAAAGGAAAGCAGTCTTTGTTCTACTCTGCAAGCAACCTATAAACTGCTGCTCAACAGGGCAGAAACAAGGACTCCGGGAGGCATGCCAGCTGATTTTAGACTGAGAATTACTCCCCAAATAAGTGCACTAGCAAAGACAGAACAACAAGACAAACGATCCAGGGCATCTTTCACTCGCTACTGCTGCCACTCGATTCTTCCAGCAGCACGTATCACCACACCAACTCTGCTACCTCTGCAAGAAAGATATCTGGTATCTTCTGCGCAGGGTCAAAGCGTAGCTAACAACCAAAATGCGAGGAATCCGTGCCACAGTCCACAGCAGCAGGTGAGAAAGGGATGCCCCAAACCGCTCAGAAATCAGTACCGCAGCCAACTATTTAGACCTTGCCTCTCTTTTGCTTCTTCTTCTCTTCTTCTTCTCCTCCTCCCGCAGTTCCTTGGCCTTCTCCAGTCCCAGCTTCCTGTTTAGGTGAGTTTTCTTAAATACATCAGAAAATAATAGGGAGAAGAAAAAGAACAAAACCAGTGGTCAGACAACCGCACCCTTACAGGAACAGAAAGTAAGGAACTACTACTACTGATATTTTGCAAAATCCATACACTTTTTGCTTAATTGCACCAGCCCCTTGACTGATTTGTTACATCTTCGTTATAGTACTTGCCCAAATTAGACTCCAGAAAAGCTCAAAAGATATAGTTATAATTTCAATACAGTCTCTTCACATAATTTCCACAGAGACAGAAATTCATAGTAGTGTTAACACTGAAATTCCAAATGCAAATCAACACATTCCTTATTATTAATGACCTTTCCTCCAGCCATCCACAGCAGACTGGACAGACAGAAAATCCAATAAACTTTTTTGGGAAACAAGTGCATGGGTGACTGGTTGTAGCTGGAGCCTTAAGAAAGCTCAAACATTATTACTGAAAGTACACATTGTTTATTCAGTGTTTTCTGACATTATCAAACATATTTTCACAGCATCCAAAACCATGGTAGACTCCTAAGAAAATGATTATCTTTCACACTTGATACAGCAGGAAAACGGAAGAGATCAGAAATGGACAAGGTCAAAGATTTCTGAATATGTCTAAGGGCACATATCAGAAAATAGAAAATATTCTTACCTACTGTAAGTTTTGCAAACTCATCTGGAAAATTCTTTTCTAACCACTGTCTGCATTTAGTCACATCAGGCATGTATTCGCAGTACTAGAGAAGAAAGGGCAGATGAATGTTGTTAGCAGAGTAACTACAAAATACATCACGAAGACACCAAAATAAATTTGCAATTCAGCTCAGCCATTTCTCCCTAAGGTGACTGAACACCAATACTACACTAGCGCATAAGAAACCTCCTGTCATCCTAAAGATGACAGTGGCTGAAGCACAGAACTGCCACAATTAAGAAAAGCCAGAAAAGGTAAGAAAGAATCATCATAGTCAGGAATCACAGGACAGAAAGAAGAAACTCAGACAACAACAACAAAAAAAATGAACTCACCTCTGTTGGCAATGAACAGACTAGAGAAAGAGAGGGGGGGAAAAAAATAATAGATTACAAAAATAAGTTATCCACTTACAGCCTTAGCATTAAATTCAAAGTGGTATTTAAAGTTAGGGATGACTTCTTACATCATAACTTCTGGTTAGAACCACACATTGCCTCAAAAAGATTACTTTATTGATCCCACTGCACATTTTAATTTTTCTCTCATTCGTCACTGGCTCACGTGCTCTGAGTTAGGATAAAACTACCACAGCAGGAACAGCCAGTCAATGAAGGAAGGGAAGGAGATCCCTACAGCTTTGGGAAAAGTTAAAAAAACCCCTTCAGTTCTACCAGAGACAAAAGATGCACCAAACAAATTTTCACGTTATTTGGTCAGCTTTTCTTTTTCCACGAGCTGCCAATACCCAGAAGAGGGACTCAGCTCCAGAACAAACACAAACCAATCATGCAGACCTTCCTGCAGAACAGAGATTCTTTCCTAATCCCCTGCAGCTGTATTCAAGTCCAAAGTAAAATAACATACCTATCTAAAAACATACCTGTCAAGATTATTTACCGCCCTTTAAATTTAATCCACATAACTACAAACGTGATAATTCTAAACATGGTGCAACAGTCACTTACATTAATTCTAACTTCATTTTTTCTTGTCATACTAATGCTCAGAGGCCTTGTCTGTGCTAAAGGCTTTACCGGCTTTCTGCTCAGCAGTTCACAATCTGAGCACTACTCCCACCAAAGTAACTTTTACACACAGAAAGCTGTTAGTACCTCTTTCTCTCAGAGGGAAGACCCCTACATTTCAACAGAAACGCTTCAGATAAAAACATATGACACCAGCCATTTCAGAAAGGCGATCAGAAGGGTCAAGCTGACCGTGGTCTAGCTCCTCAATAAAAGCCGACCAAAGGAAAATCTCCGATTCTCCCATTCTGCTGGGCTGCCCTCACAAACAGCACGGTGTATAAATCGTGGACAACTTCCCCTTCAGCACTTGCCTCCGCAGTAGAGAACCCGAAGAGGATAGTCAGCATCTGACCTGGCACCGCTCCTCACGTCTCCTCTGCAGTCAGGGACCACAGGCTCAGCGATATCTGTGGCCATGTCACAAGCCTGCAGGTCACAGAACGAAAGAATTAGGACCTAAGTTCTGGGTTGAAATTATTCACGTCTTTCCCAACTCAACAAGAATCTCAGAGAAAATAGGTACAATTGTAAGAAGCACAGGAGAGATCAGAGAAGGAAAACCAGGAGTCAATAAATACTGAAACAAATATTGGAAAATGGCTGCAAAAGATACCAAACAGCATGGAATTTTAGCACATAAGGGGAAAACCCAAAGTGCCACAAAATGCAGTGTAAAATGAAGAAAGGTCTGCGAGAATACCACATGGAATTATAGAACATACTGGGTTACTCAAAACGTGAAGTATGTTCAATAAATGGTATATGAATAGAAGGTGCACTGGGGGGGTACAGGGAGGCACTGCCAGTGTACCGGCAAAGAAAAGGGGTCATTTAAATTAGTGTCTAAAGAGTTACAATCTGATCCTGGGACACTGGCAAGAAAAACCCCAACCACCACAAAACAAACAAACCAAACTCAACCCGCTAACACTAAATCATGGTTTACACGCACACATTTCCAGGTAAGGGGCTCAGAAAACAGGAGTCGCCAGGGAAGGGCTTTGCAATGCACGAGTTCCCCGGGATGAGGGGAGCAGGGGGTGTGGAACTCGGGGCGCTGAGGGTAATGAAGGGTGGGGGGTTCGGGGCGGGGGGACCGCAGGGAAGGGCCGCAGAGGGTCCGGTGAGGGGAAGGGCGCTGGAGGAGCCGCGGAGATGGGAACGGGGGAGGGAGGTGCTGGGAGCCGCGGGGAGAACCGAGGGCGGGTCGGGGGAAGGTGCTCGGGCAGCGGACGGGATGGGGAGCGCAGACACGGGGGGCAGAGCTGAGGGAAAGGAGGGCGCCCGGTACCTGACGGGGGGATGCTGAGGTACGAGACGGGGATCACTGCGAGGGGAGG
This sequence comes from Caloenas nicobarica, assembly GCF_036013445.1. Lineage (NCBI taxonomy): Eukaryota > Metazoa > Chordata > Aves > Columbiformes > Columbidae > Caloenas > Caloenas nicobarica. Next base: position 4,391,878 of record NC_088260.1, read on the forward strand.
CAGAGCCGCGGTACCGGGGGAGAGGGGGGGGTGTCGGAGCTGGGGAAGGCCGCCCGCCCGCCGCGCGGCTCCCGCAGAGAGGGCCGGGGCGGCAGCGGCGCGGGGTTACCGGGGAGGCCCCTCAGGCCGCGGCGGCTCCTCCCGCTCCCTCCTCCGGCGGCTCCGCACACCGCGGCACGTGCGCGCGCCCTCTCGCGAGAGCCCCGCGCGGCGTGACGGGGAGGGGCGTGGCCGCGCCGCGGTTTGAACCCGCCGGCGCCCCGTACTGAGGCGGGGAGGGGGACGCGCGCTATAGGCTGCCCGCGGCACGTGACCAGGGGAGCTACGGGGCGGCGGAGCGGCCAGTCGCCTCCGCTTTGCCGTTGCGCGGCCGCCCGCCGCCATGCCCCGGTACGCGCAGCTGGTGATGGGCCCGGCGGGCAGCGGGAAGGTGAGGCGGGGCGGGCTGGGGAAAGGCGGCGGCGCCGCGGGCGGCCGCTGACGGCTTGTTGGTGCCTTGCAGAGCACGTACTGCGCCACCATGGTGCAGCACTGCGAGGCGCTGGGCCGCGCCGTGCAGGTGGTGAACCTGGACCCGGCGGCCGAGCTGTTCAGCTACCCCGTGATGGCAGGTGAGCGGCGAACCGGGACCCCGCGGCAGCCCCGGCGGCCCCCGAGCTCAACCCGCCGGCCGTGTGTGTCGTTCCAGACATCCGGGAGTTGATCGAGGTGGATGACGTCATGGAAGATGAATCCTTGAGGTTCGGGCCCAACGGCGGGTTGGTGTTTTGCATGGAATATTTTGCCAATAACTTTAACTGGCTGGAGGAAAGCCTTGGGCATGTGGAGGATGACTATATATTGTTTGATTGCCCAGGTAAACAAACCTCAATGTTTTTGTATCGTTCTTCACATGCAGTACGAATTTGCAGTATTTTTTTTTGTTGTTCGTAGCCATGCACGCTGTTTTCTGCATCACTAACAGTTGCCAGGGTTAATTTCAGGTGTTTAAGAAGCGAACGTGGGCCCAGGATAACCTGGGTGACAGCACTGACTCCTAATTGCATCATACTGTAGGAAACAATCATCTTGCCAATATAATAGGCCCAGGCAGGATCTCTCAGCAAAGCATATTTTATTAACGATTTTGCAAGACGGGGTGTTGTACCTAAAGGTAGGCGCACAGAATAGGGCAAAAAGCCCCTGCTTATATCCCCCCTAAATCCAGGCTGCAAATTCCCTCCTGTTTCCCATTGGCAGGGTTTACAGACTACCCGACGCTTGCCTCAATTTACCTGTCTCATTCATCTAATTCTAACAATCCCCTCCCCTTATTGATTTATTTAAAATACGGATTCCTGGCTCTTTGGTTACCCTTCCCCTTAGCTTAATTTTTTCAATACAGTAATCGGTTTGCATTCCGGGATTAGTTCAAAGAGACTTTGTATTACATGAAGGATTCATAGTCTGATGTCTCTCAATCCTTCCCCCCCGGCTGGGGTCAGGCACCAGGTCCCCAGTTTTGTAAAAACAACATTCCTCCTTCAATGGCTCCTTACAATACGCTGCAGGAACGCTGTGGCAACTGCAAACTAACGCTAATTGGAGATCAACAGAGGAAAAAGCCCCTTTCTTTTCCACTTCTCCAGTGTAAGTTCATCCAAACGCAGTCAGAGTTGTCGGAAAAGAAAGATGCTTTCTTCATCAGCTTTTATCCATATTAAGTGCAATGCCTCTATTTATATAACTGATATCCATGAGCTGTTCCCGTTAGCATCACATTTTTGCACACTAATATCCTGCGTCTGCCCCAGGTCAGATCGAACTCTACACGCATCTGCCCGTGATGAAGCAGCTGGTGGAGCAGCTTCAGCAGTGGGAATTCCGCGTCTGTGGTGTTTTTCTTGTGGATTCTCAGTTTATGGTGGAATCTTTTAAGGTACCCATTTGAAATCTGTTGTAAAAGTTCATATTGATAAAGGGCAAGAAATCTGAGTGATGTAGGGAGCTGGGTTTGTTTAGCCGGGGGAGATCCGATTGCTGCTTTCAGCTGCCACAGACGCGGCTTGCAGCAAAGAAAATTCCAGTTGGGTGTGAAGAAAAGCTGCACGGTGACAGCGGTCAGACCGGAACAGGGGCACAGAGATCACGTAGTGTACGTCCGTGGAGTTATTCAAAACTCGACTGGGCAAAACCCCTAGGCAACCTGATCCGAGCAGTTGTACGAACCCGATAACCTCTAAAAGTCCCTTCTGACCTAAATTCTGTGATTCCATGAGAGGTTTCTCATATCTGGAGAGACCCGGCCACCTTCCCTGTCTAGCTGTCAGAATCCTGAGATGGGCTTTGAGTTTTGTAATGGCCTTTTCGGTGGCAGGTCCAGATTTGAGGCTCTAGAAATAAGAGGGCACATGGGAAGCTCCACACCTCCCTTTTCCAACAGAGATAAGGGCTCCCCACTCGGCCTCGTGTCCACGTTTCGCATATTTGCTAGATTTGGTCTGTGGTAGAGTGTGCTGCATGTTTGTATTGTGATTTCTGTACTTAACTACATCATTTTTTTAAATTTTCCTGAAGTTTATCTCTGGAATTCTGGCAGCTCTGAGTGCAATGATATCTTTAGAGATTCCGCAGATTAACATCATGACCAAAATGGATTTGCTGAGCAAGAAAGCCAAGAAGGAAATAGAAAAGTAAGCTCCAAAAAAATTACTTACTCTGTAGCGTAATATCTTGAGGTAAACTTCAGTCAAAATTCAATCTGTTTCCCACAATTAAAATATACTGGGTTTGAATGGGAGAAGATGCATTTGTTCTATATCAAGCATAGTCCTTAAATGTCTGGATAGGATGCTTACAATTTAGTCAGAATCAAAAGGCTAACTCCATGGTTGTACATATTCCTGCATTTTTCTGTAAATAATTATCATTATGCTAATTACCATTATGCTGGACCGTTTTGGTAGCTATATAAAAACACACTGACTCATTTGCTCTGTGGCCAAGGATTCTTTTGATATTAATGATAACTTTGTTTCTCCCAGGTACTTAGATCCAGATATGTATTCTATGATTGAAGATTCTACAAATATATTGAAAAGCAAAATGTTTAAGAAACTGACTAAATCCATATGTGGATTGGTAGGTATATTGCTTTTTAACTGGTACCCTTATATTCAGTCCTGTATTTATAAACGATCCTGTATGGTTCCTGACTTCATTGTTGTTAGAGATACTGTATGTGCTATAGTAATTCTCCCCGCCTTGCCCCAAAACTATGTATTTACCTACCCGACTTATTAGCAAAGCCAGGATCCAAAAGATTCTTAGGCACTTGAGCATTTTAATTTTGCTTATTTTAATTCAGCTTTTGATTTTTTTCAGATTAGCATAAGATTCTTGATAGTAACATTGGAATTGTAGCCAATATATTTTCCATGAATCCTGTTCTATTAGCAATTTTGGAAAATGTTGTCTTTGAGAACTAACTTACTGCATTTTCTTACTAATATCTTTCAAATCCTTTCTCCAGATTGATGACTATGGTATGGTTCGATTTCTACCTTTTGATCGCTCTGATGAGGAAAGTATAAACATAGTTCTGCAGCACATAGACTTTACCATTCAGTATGGAGAAGATCTTGAATTTAAAGAACCAAAGGTGAGGTACTTCTGATGATAAGATGAAAAATTAAAAAAGATCCATAATATAAGTTGTAATGTAAATGTGTTCTTTGCCTTTCTAATAAATTGTCTTAGTACGGCTCAAAATAAGCCATATTTAGTCATAGTGACAATGCTTATATCGAATTCATTTACAATTACAACAGTGAAATCCTTTATATTAAAGAATTCTTTATATTGAATTATATTAGTCTTGTATATGCAGACTGATCAAATGGTTGTGTTTAAAAGTAATGCTTTGGTTTTCAAACCAATGGAATTTTAAACTTCAAAGCACCGTTAATATCACTAAGATTTCTTCCTACATAAGTGTTCAGACTCCCCTGATAATTCCTGTGTTGAAGCCACTTGTTGTATATGAGATACAGATCAGGAATAAATTCTGTTGTGTAAAATACGGGATAGAAAACTGCTGTGTTAAAATCTGTCCCAAGGTCTGTCTAGTTCTCTTATTCAGCTCATAAATCCCGAGGAACAAGTCCAGTGCTTTTACTCAGTTTTTTTATTCCATTTTGTACTCTTCAAGTATGCAGAATACCTGGATCTAGGGTTTGACCTATATAATTTCAGTAGCTCTAGAAACACGTTGCTTTTCAGAAAGTTTTGCCATATTTTATGGAACCATATTAGACATTGTTCCCATTATGGGTTCTGAAATAAAACCTCACAGAACAGACAATGTACAACAGCCTCTAGGGAATAGCTAGGTTTTATCTTTCTTGTTTTGTTTTTGGCAGGAATGTGAAGAAGACAAATCTGCTCTTGTGGATGAATACTTTCAAGATCATGTAGATGAATAAAAAATGGATGTTCAACAATGGGATGAAAATACCTTGTGTTAAAAACGAAAAAAATCCACCCCTACACAAACATACTTGATGTTTTATCTGTAAGATAACAAATATTTATAATGAAGAGTGGGCTATATAACCTCATAACTATTTTAATAAACAATTTTTATTCTTATGTGTGTGTTATAAATACATAGGCTAGCATTGGTACATATAAAAGTTCCCCACCTACAGATCTATCTCATTTATGCACAGGAATGCTTGAAAAAGATCTAATAACTTGCAAAAGAGGCAAAGCCAAATAGAAGTAACACACATTTATCTCCAGTACTGAGCAGTTAGTTCCATTATTACATGAGAGAAATAATTGTTCTAAAGGGTGAAAATTGTACTTCATGAACTGAAGCTGAATTAGGCAAAGCATGAAGTCTGGTCAGTGCGTGGTCTCTCTCCCTCTTGAAGAACATGTGTTTGAGACTCAGGAAGAGCCCAAGATTTTAAGCTGCTTTAAGGCTGATTTTTGTACAACTTGCACAGGACTTTAAGTTGTTTATACATCGATAATGTCTTAAGCACAGCACAACACTTAACAGAAAGAAAATCAGCTTAAATAGAACTTGGTGATGGTCTTGTGCAATCACTTCAGAAACTGTATTGGTTAACGAAGAATTCAGCAACAAATAGGTAAATTCCTTTTTTTCCCCTGAATAAGGAACTTGTACTCCTACTATAGACGTGTTATCTCATGCTTTCAGAGAGGCAAAACTTTAGTGTATCACCAAAGAACATATTCACCTAAGTAATTAAGTACATATAGCAAAGGTTTTGGGAATTTTTCAGGCTAATTACATCATGGCGGGACCTGATCAGCTGAATTAAACCACGCAAATGTCGGAAAAATTCTGGTGGCTTAACTGATGCCTGGACTGGCACATCCTTGGGACAAGTTACGCTTTTGGCATATGAAAAGGACAAACCCCAGCCCTGCAGTTTGATTACTTTGACTCACCTTCCAAATGTCCTCATTTCTCCTCCTTTACTCAAGGTGTGAGTCATGTAGTAGGGGACAAATTCAGAATGCTGGGTCACAGGAAAGGTTATGGCCTGATAGTAGCAACGGTGTGGACCTTAAAATATTGCTTCACTCTACATGTAACGTTTGGACCTGTTCAGTGTTTCCTAACACCAAGTGCCAGCTGTGCTTTGCAAGTTGGGTCAGAGCAAGTGATGCCCAGGAGTGTGAACACACAGCAGAGAAAACCGACAGTGAGCAAAGCGCCCCCAACCCGCACTCTTGCCAAGCGCTGAGCCTTGGGCAGGAGCTCAGCTCTGCCGGCGCAAACGCGGGATGTCAGCGTGGCTGGGGAAGAGAAGCGTGGCAGGGGGACACCGAGGAGGGTTATTCGCAGTGCCGGCCACAGCAGAAGCAGAGGAATGGGGGGAGCCCCACGACGGGGAACGAAGCGACCGTGCCCCAATCTGAGCGTGGTTTCCCCGCACCTTCCCGGGGCGGTGCGCGGCCTCCTGGCACCGCCTCTGCTGCCTCATTTCCTGCAGCCCGGGCGGACGAGGAAGCTCCGCTGCCGGCCGCTCTGCGCTCCCCGCCCGGCCCCGCCGAGCCGCCTCCTGCCCTTCGCCATGCCGGTGAGGGCTCCGCGCCCGGCGCTGGGCCGGAGCCCGCGGGCGGGAGGGGAGGAGGGAGGGCTGGGGGAACAGACCGGAGCGGGCGGGGGCGACCCCGGGCCGGGCGAAGGGGCTCGGCTGCTGCCGGGGTCTGGCCGGGGGGAGGAAAGGGTCTGGAGCTGCGGGGAGCCCGGCTGAGAGAAGGGAATTGGTGTTTAAGGAGGCTGCTGCGAGGCCAGTGCCCTCCTCCTCCTCTTCTTCCTCCTCCTCTTCTTCCTCCTCCTCCTCCTCCTCTTCTTCTTCTTCCTCCTCCTGGGATCCTTCCGCAGTCCGGGGGGGGCGGCAGCTCCAGCGAAGGAGAGGGGAGGGAGAGCTGGGCTGTGCTCTGGTTTGGGGGGATATGAGCCGGGCTGTGCTCTAGTTTTGGTCACATCACCTTCCTCTGCTGGAAATAAGCTGCTTTTCTGCCTGGGGGTGCTTAATTCCCCCCCACCTGCATCCCCTGCAAAACCGCGGCTGTGAGGAGGCGAAGGCTGCCCAGGGGCCTGGCACAGAAGTGCCTAAAACTAAACTCATCAGTTGTTAGAAATTAGTTTATCAGGAAAAACCTGCCATATGCAGAAATGTTTGGTTTGTTTGCCTTTTTTTTTTGGTTGTTGTTGTTTTCCACTTTGACCAGTTTTATACTGCACAGAAAAGTCTTTTTTTGAGTGTGTGGGTATGTGTTAAGCCTGGCTTTATTTATTATTATGTAATATTAGCTAGACATGGAAATAAAATATAATATTTTTTTAATGACTGGTGAACCCTGCAATACCCTGGCTTAGGCAGGAGGGCAGGATGGGGTTGGGCAGCCCAGGGATGCAGCAGCACCCGCAGACCAGCTGCACCAGTTCTACCCTCTCTCCCAGCACCGCAACCTAAATGGTACCAGTGATGATGCCTTCCCAGCCTTCACCAGAATGACCCTGAGATCTGGGCCTAATTAGAAAACTAATTAGAAAACAGCAATTGTCTGTGCAAGGAAAAATTGCTGGAAACATCACTAACGAACCAGAGCCTGACTCCTGTTTGATGAAGACATGGGGGAGGTGCGATCGGATGTGGAAATGTCTATTTTCAGTAGCATTAATGACCAGCCTTCCCCCCATCTGTAGGCTTACCACTCAACTTTAATGGACTCCGACACCAAGCTAATTGGGAACATGGCGCTGTTACCCATCAGGAGCCAGTTCAAAGGCCCAGCACCTCGGGAAAGTAAGTTTGTAAGAATCTCTGAAAACCTGCCTGCATATTGCTTGTTGTTATCTGGCAGTTCTCTCCAAACCAGCCCTAGCAAGAGCGACGAGAGGGTTGGAAATGCAGCGCTTTGCAATTTATAGAGGAGCAAAAAAGGTTTCAAATACTGAAGCTGTGCAAATCCTAGAAAATAATTATGCACAGATAAATACATGCCATGCTCAAATCAGTTGTTTCAGTATTTAAAGCCTATGGTTACTGTGCTCGTGGTTCATCCTGTCTGACTGTTCTGGGGAGGACGTGGCGGTGTGAACCCTCTGCTCTCAGAGGAAGTGGAGGTTTAGCTACAGAGAACTCAGGCTTCGGTCTGCAGCTGGAGGATGAGCAGTACGTTAGTCAGAGCTTTAGGGCAGGGGGCTTCAGAAATTAGAAAACAGCGTTTACCAGTTCTTCTAATGAAGTTATGGGCATCTCAACAGAGCCCACAGGCAGCCTGGTACAGATTCCCCCTTTGGTACGTGAAGTAGCACTTCCCAGGCATGATATCCCCCAGTAGTGTGGCTGTTCAGTTTGAGAAACATAAAGGAAATTTTTCTGGATTTAAGTAGTCTCAGCTGGTGGCAAAAGCAGGTGAAGGTCACAAGTAAGCTTGGCGCTATGTATTCTGCTCACCCTCCCTTTTTTGAAGAGGACAATGAAATTTGTGTGATCATGTTGTTATGCTTTCTCCAAAAATGTTTTTGTGTCCTGAGAAGACTTTTATGCTGTAAAACTCTGCTGAGTTACTCACCTGATGGGGAACTGCTGAATTGCTGCTGTTTGTGAAGTCAGAAATCACGGGGGGAGGAGAAGAAGGGAGTTAAAGTTCCTGCTAAGAGTAGGAAGCTTAAATATTACGGTCTGAGCTCACCAGTGTTACACACAGCAACAACTGTTTTCTGTTACATAGTGCTGTCTTCTGTTTTTTGCAAATACCAAGGTTTTGCCTTTGCAATCATCCTTATTTATGTATTTCAGTGAGTAAAAGTTATGTATATAGTATAATGTAGTATAATGGTGCACTCTAACTCTGTATTTCTCTTTTGTTAGCTAAGGACACAGATATTATAGATGAAGCCATCTACTACTTCAAAGCTAATGTTTTCTTCAAAAATTATGAAATTAAGGTAATTTTTTGAGATACTGTGCATATAGTAGTTGTTTGGAGGGTTGGTACTGTGAATATAAATTTATTTTCAATTAAATAATTCTACTAGGTAACAAAACTTCTCCTTCTTTTAGAGTTTGGTAAATGTAATGAATTGCAAATCTCTTTCTCATGAGGGAACTGTAGGCCAACATGGCTTGAACTCATTCCTGTTTCAAACTTGTATCAGTTCCATAAAGTCTCCCTTAGTCTAAGAGTGGCTGGGCTCTCCACTTGCTCGTTTTGCAGAACGAGGCCGACAGAACGCTGATCTACATAACCCTCTACATTTCTGAGTGCCTGAAAAAGCTGCAAAAGGTAAGAAAAGTGAATTTCTATGCAGGAGGGAAACGGAGTCTGTTCTGGGAATTGTACTCAGGAAAGGGTTTGCCGATATTCTCCTTCCAGTGGCATAAATAATCCTGTTCACCCCAGTCCCAGTTGTCAGAGCCACAGATATCTGAAGCTGTGGATCTCCAAAGAGAAGTTGTGATGAGTTCTTATGTGTTACAGATTGGTAAAATATTTGGGTCTAATGCTCCGCCAGTTTTTGTTTATAACTGTTAATCCACTGTTTGCCTGGTTCTTCCAGTGTAACTCCAAAGGCCAAGGAGAGAAGGAAATGTACACTCTGGGAATCACCAACTTCCCGATCCCCGGGGAGCCCGGCTTCCCGCTTAATGCCATTTACGCCAAACCTGGCAACAAGCAGGAGGAAGGTAAGGGCTAATCTGGGACCTCTGAAGGCTTCCTTGGCTTCATACTAGCTGCATTTTTGTGACTGCAGCTAGAAAAATTACCTGTAAAACAGAATCTCTTAAATCTGCAGTTCTGTCTTCCAGCAGAAGCTGGATTTTCTGACCTCAGGGGCCCACTGACTCCCCTGGATCCTTAGATCCAACGGAATGAATTAACAGGAGTCTGAATCTGCCTTTTGCATCAACAAAATCACATGAACACTTCCCTGCGAAATTCAGCTTGGCTTGGCACTGCCTCAGTTTACTGCATTCTTTCCTGTGCTGTGTTTCAGAGGTGATGAGGGCCTATCTGCAGCAGCTGCGGCAAGAAACTGGTCTTCGCCTTTGTGAAAAAGTATTTGATCCGCAAAGCGACAAGCCTAGTAAGGTAAGAGTTCAGAGTCATCATCATGGATTTAATGAGAGGCTTGGTGTGGTTTTTTTTTTTTTTCAGAAATGTGTGGGGAGAAGTGAGATGATGGGGTGAGGGATCAGGTGTGGGTAACTTTGGCACAAGTTTCTCTGGTTGTACAAGGCGAGGGAAGAGCAGGCTGCAAGTTATCAATAAATTTAATCTGTAATGCGGTAAGGCAGCCAATGCCAATTTGGGTTACTCTAAAAAGCAGGGCAGTAATAAGTGGTGTCTGGTTCAACTCTTCAAAGTGTAGCATGTCTGCTGTTGGCCAGGGTTTCAAATGGAAATCCAAAGGCACGAGCGATGCTGTTTATCTTCTCGGGTGGTTCTGATTTGATAGTTTCTTTGAAGTAGACCATTCTGTGTCATATCCAGATTAAAAAAAATAGCTAACCAATGCATGAATCACCTCCTGAGTGTTAAGATGTTTCATGTGCAAATGTGACTGCATTTAATATTGTAATTATTTAGGCTAATTTATTTTCAAAGTCATAGCTTTCAGATCCATCCCTTGTTTAGAGTTATATTGGAATAAATAGTAAAAAAAAAAATTGAAATAATAGAAAGTAGAATGTCGCACTTTAATTCAGAGTCCTATATTATAAATTCATTGGGTCCATTCCTGTCCTCTTGTTCTAAATTCCAGTAGAAACCAGTGTGGAAAACATTACATGCAAAACCAGAGCCTTAACATTTATTTGTCAGAGGTTGAATACTTTGAGGTCACTACTTTGTTTATCTCATGGAAACCGTCTTTGCATGATTTCTGATTTTATACTTCCTTGTGCAGTGGTGGATCTGCTTTGTGAAGAGACAGTTCATGAACAAGAGTCTGTCAGGTCCTGGCCAGTGAAGAGGCAAAGCAGCAACAACATTAAACATTTCCACAGCAAGGTGTATAAAGTGTTCTTGCCTTTGTTTTGGATACATTTTGTACCAATGAAGAATTAAGTGCTTAGGAAGAAAAAAAAACCCAAACAAACCATACAAACCAGTCCATGAGAGGTAAAGGGAGGGAGGGCAAAAAATAATTTGAGTAGTGTAAGCAAATATTATTAAGCTGGTGCTTAATAAGTGATTTCTAACATGCTGTTTCAGATGCAAGCTGCTTTATTATTGGTGGCTACAGCTAGTGTTTAAAACAGGGCTTGTATTTAAAGAGAAGAAACAGCCGTGCCTGTGCGGCAGAGGGAGCTGCCTAATTGCTCTACTGGCTGGAGTCTCAGTTTTGGGTGTCCATGGAAAACGGACCCGTCACGCTGTGTTGTCAAGTGCTGTGATTTTTACCTTGTTTTCAATAAACTTAGCTTGTAATTAATGTGGTAACTGCTTTATGTCTTATGGACAGCCTTCAAAGAAATGAGAGTTTTGGGGTTGTTTTTGTGACAAGACCATCATTATTGTGTAATGCTTATCAGTAGGAAGCGAATCATTCGCACCGAAAATGGGTGATTTACATAGTGGCTATAGTTTGCAGCAACATACCTGGTTATTTAGCCAGCCTGCCTTGGCAGAGCAGCGCCCCATCGCACTGAAATGCCTCCGGAGGGTGACACGGCGGGTAACGTACGGCTTAGATTGACTCCGGCACAACCATCACACCACACCAGCAAAAACTGGGACCGTTTTGACCAGTCTGATGGCTTCTTGAAGAACCGCAGTCAAAATTCGGTTTATTCCGAGTTCTCTCTTTGTAGCAATCCTTGTTTTGTTGTCACCGTCCAGCACCAACGCGCTTTTTGTTTGAAGCCCAGTGCTGGTGATGGTGTGTCAGTCTGTCGAGAGGTGGATTCCTCTCCAACCACCAGTGATGGCGCGTTCAAACTGAAAGCTCCTACTGAATTCATTCATAGTAATGTGTATTCTGCATTCTTTTTGTAATAAAGAGCAGAGAAAAAAAAAAAAGGTTATGGTTCAACTCTCAGTCTAAGCCTTATGAGGCATTTTCCCCTGGCTGTGGCCCAGACGAAATGTAGGTTTTGAAGGGTCTTTCACCTCAGTTACCTATTTTTATAGGCAGGAGCTTCGTTGTCCCCGATACTTCTGTCAGGTTTAGCTGCCACAACCAGCAGATAATGGTCTCAGGAGAAAAAGGGCCAGACTCAAGAGATGTGCAGACACAGAGGGTACGTCTCTTCCATAAAACGACACAGAGCCGAAAAAATGATTCCTCAAACCCCATGTCAAAGAAAACAGTCCCCCGAACGGCTGAGGCGGCCGCCGCCCGTCACTGCGCAGGCGCGAAGCTGCCGGGGACCTCGCGCGGCGCGCACCCCCCTCGGGCTGCCCTCCCGCGCGCCTGTCGGGCCGCGCGCCCGCCATGGAGGCAGTGTGGCGGACGCCTGCAGGCGGCGGCGTGCGAGGCCCCCCCGGTGGCGCCATTTCGGAGTGGCGGCGGCCGGCGGCGCCGTTCGCTCCCCGTTCGCCGCCCGTCCCTCCCGCCCCGCGCCTCCCCGCCACCAGCATGAGCGTGGTGGAGCACGTACGGGAGATGGCGGCCGCCGGGCTCCACTCCAACGTGCGGCTCCTCAGCGGGCTGCTCCTCACGATGAGCGGCAATAACCCGTGAGTGGCCGCCCCGGGGGCTGACAGGGCTGAGGGGGGAACTCGCCAGGCGGAGCTCGCAGGCTGCCGGGGGGTGTCTTGCGGACAGGGAAGGAGCCAGGCCCGCCGGTGTAGCTGCCCCTGCTGCCGGGCTGTGCCATGCGGGTCCCGGCCGCCGGTCCCGGCCCGGGGGGTGAAGCTCGGTCAGCACCGAGGGGTTCGGCGTGAGCGGCCTGGTAGAGCTGGGGTGATTTTCTCCTTGCAAGGATGCTCTGTGCGGGTCACAGCTCTTCCTTGGATGGGTTTTGAGGTACTAATTGAAGCCAGAATCCTATTCTGATACCCTGACTCTTAACACTTCTGCAAACACACTGGCAGTGTTAGGAAGGGGGGTTGTAAAATGTAGGAATGTGGATTAAGACCAGCATAGCTGTACAAGGAGCTGGATTACCTTGTAAGCTCGAGTCCATTCAAACAAAATGTGCGTTAATAGGTGTTGACAACATGTGGTTTGTTACGGGGAGGATGGAGGCAGCTCTGATTTGGTAGCAGTGGCCAAGCAGCTGAACAGAAGCTGTTGTTACTGAAGAGGTGTTGGGAGTGGATATTGCATTTGTTTGTATGCAGATAAAAGAAATCGGTGAGATAATCCCTTTGTCAGGTGCTGGTACCTGCTACCCAGGGGTCCTCCCAATGTAGTAGAGAAGCAGCACTTGGAAGTTGAAGCCAGACAAACCAAAGCTACACTTTAGAGCTGTGAGATTTTCGATGTTCTGCAGTTAGCTGATCTCAGCGTTTGTATTTACATTTCTTTTAGGGAACTGTTTTCACCATCTCAGAAATACCAGCTCCTTGTGTATCATGCAGACTCTCTCTTCCATGATAAAGAATATAGAAATGCTGTCAGTAAGTATACAATGGCCTTGCAGCAGAAAAAAGCATTAAGTAAAACTTCAAAAGTAAGACCTTCTACTGGGAATGCTGCCTCAACTCCCCAAAGCCAGGTATTTAAAAATTGACTCGTGCTGCATAACATGATCACGTTCCCCCTTACAATTAATATTGCTGACTCAGTATTATAGCCTTAGATTGTGGATTTATCATGTCCAATAAGCCTGACTTTTCAGGCTAATTTATTTTGAAAATACCAGTGCATTTTCTAATTAAGAACTTAATATAGTCTCAAACATGGGATTTTTTTGTATGTGTAGTTCATGCTCTTTGCTTGAAGACAGGAGCAATATGAGCTGGCAGTAGTTTGCTTTGTTAACTTTGTTGCACTAGATTTATTCAACATAGTGTAGGCATTTAATGAGAAACATTATCCATTTTTTTTACTTGACTAAAACAACATTGTACTTTAAAGTTTGTATTTTATTGCAGTGTTTACCATCTGAAATTGAAGTGAAATATAAAATGGCTGAATGTTACACAATGCTGAAGCAAGATAAAGATGCCATTGCTATTCTTGATGGGATTCCTTCCAGACAGAGGACCCCAAAGGTGAGTTCTGGCAGGCTTCCGTCTCAAGTCCTTGGTCAGCACATCTTGAATCTACAGGCCAGTGTCTGGTCAAAAGAGAATGTAGCCTGGAAGTATAATGACATTGTATAAGGTATTGTAGCAGAAACCAGCTGCTTGTTTTGTGTAGAGCTCAAATAATTTCTCTTTTTTCATCAATCATGACTGCATTCAGAAGCTGAGTGGAAACTTTCTCTGCCTTCCAAAGCTGATTCTCTCCAAGAATTCCATTGCTGTGGAGAGGTCAACTGAAAGAAGGTTGTCTAAGGGATATACTGGTCCTTCTTGGCATCGTATATAACCACTTGCCCATCTTTTGACTTTGTATATGCACAGCACTGAGATTTCAAGATGTACTATGTAAATACAAAAGAATGTAAATTTTATCTTTGGGCTCAGAAAGAAGTAACAGTTTTGATTTTATACTATGTGATACATCACAGTGTTCTCAGAAGAAGGGCAGGTGATTTTGTCTGTGCCCAGAATAGGAGGCAGGCATGCTTGAAGACAAAGTTGTAACTTTTCCCAGTGAGGCTTTCTCCTTTCTCACGCTTGACTCCCCCAACATTTCTGTCGCTTGTAGATCAATATGATGTTGGCAAATCTGTACAAGAAGGCGGGTCAAGAACGCTCATCTGTAACAAGCTACAAAGAAGTGCTGAGGCAGTGCCCGTTAGCGCTTGATGCCATACTAGGTAGGTGTCTGCACACTAAGTGTTCCAGTATTAAACAGTATTACAATTTGAATTATGTGCGGGAGTAGGTAACTGTCTTTTACTTGCACGTAATATGTAACAGCTACATTATGCAAATTATAAAAAGCACTGTAACAAGCTGCTTGTTTATGCTCGTCAAGGAATGGAGTTTCTGGTCTTCAGACAATTAATTTGCATTAAAAACAGTTTATGGTGGCTGAACTGGATGTGTTTACCATTCTGAATAGGTTTGCTCTCGCTGTCGGTGAAAGGTGCAGAAGTGGCCTCTATGACCATCAACATAATTCAGAGTATTCCCAACTTGGACTGGCTTTCCATGTGGATCAAGGCGTACGCTTTTGTGCATACTGGAGATAACACAAGAGCAATAAATACCATTTGGTAAGAATTCAAAGAGGATGGTGTAATCAAATAATATATTAACATTTATATATCATTCTATTTAAAGTGGCGTTATACAAATAACAGGGATTTTTTTCTCTTAAAGCTCTTTAGAGAAAAAGTCATTGCTGAGGGATAACGTAGACTTGCTGGGGAGCTTAGCAGACCTGTATTTCAGAGCTGGAGATAATAAAAACTCCATTCTAAAATTTGAACAAGCAC
The DNA here is from genome assembly GCF_036013445.1 of Caloenas nicobarica. NCBI lineage: Eukaryota > Metazoa > Chordata > Aves > Columbiformes > Columbidae > Caloenas > Caloenas nicobarica. The sequence goes on from NC_088260.1 coordinate 4,406,916, forward strand.
AAATGCTGGATCCTTACCTAATAAAAGGTCAGTAAATCCTAAAAGAAAGTTTACTCGGTATAATGATCTGAGGAGTGACATTAGAGTGGAATATTGTGTATTGTACCTGCCTTTCAGTTCAGAATTCATGTTCAGAAGCTGTGTATCTTGAACAGTTACTGGTACTTACACAGTTTAAAGTAGGTTTTTGTGGTTTTGGTTTTTCCCGTTGTGAACGACTTTGCCATTTCTTGATGACTGATCTTTGCACATTTCACGTTAGGAATGGATGTATATGGTTATTTATTGGCACGTGAAGGTCGACTAGAGGATGTGGAGAACTTGGGCTGCCGTCTCTTCAATATTTCTGACCAACATGCGGAACCCTGGGTGGTATCTGGGTAAGTTGTTTTCTTTCCTTTCTTACCTCAGTTCTTTCTGCATGTGGTGGATTACAGTTGATACAGTGGATTCAGCTTTTTTGTTCAGAAGGTGTTTTTCCATCTTATCCCGTTCTTGGGGTAACTTAAATTAGCTATCCAAAAATACCTCTTTTGGTTGTTTCCTGTGTGTTTAAACCTACTAGAGTTACCATCCCTGTGCAATAACAATGATATATGAAATAGCTGTAACAGTTAGCATTCACACTGCTTTTTTTTTTAAACTCCCGAAAAAGTTTTTTTCCCTGAATATGTATTCATAACTTCAAATTCAAGAAGTTCAACAGTTCCCTGTCATTTCTTTTTTTTCTTCTTCTTCTCTTCCTTCTGCTGTTAAACCTCGATGAGTGTGCACAGGCAGTACGTTTACAATCCCTCTTGTCTTTCCATAGGTGTCATAGTTTCTACAGTAAACGATACTCTCGTGCCTTATATTTAGGAGCCAAAGCTATCCAGCTGAATAGTAACAGTGTCCAAGCTCTCCTGCTGAAAGGAGCTGCCCTCAGGAATATGGGCCGAGTCCAGGAAGCAATTATACATTTTCGTGAAGCAATTCGTCTTGCGCCTTGCAGGCTGGATTGCTATGAAGGTGAGTGAAATTTTGGTTTGTTTTTTACTTTTTCATTTATTCAAAATGGAGAGTGCTAATCTGATTTTTCTTGGCTCCTCCAGTTCCATATCTTGTGCTATGTGGTGGGCGCGGTGCTGTGGATTCCCTGCTAATGTGAAAAGCATGGACTTAGAAATACTGTAATGCAGGTTTATGTTTGTTTTAATAGTTTTGGCTTTACTTGCAATTACCGGAGAAACCTGTAACCTGTCACAACTTAGTCTTTTGTCAGATGTTGGTCCTGGGAGATGGTTGTGCACCTCCTGCCTTTTTCTTAGGTTCTGGGTAGAACCCTGTGCCATTTTAATATTTGTGTCCAAGTTTCCCTATCTGCAAGTTTCTTTGACATATTTTGCAATTTGTATTTGCTATTAGAGTGTCAACTGTTTGGAGACTGGGCACTGCAAAGTGCAAATGACTGAGGAGGGGTTGAGTGTCTGTAGTGCTCACTCAAGAACTGAAATGTTTTCTTTTTTTATATCATCAGGTCTCATCGAATGTTACCTGGCATCCAACAGTATCCGTGAAGCCATGGTGATGGCAAATAACGTGTATAAAACTCTGGGAGCAAATGCACAGACACTCACTCTGTTAGCAACAGTCTGTCTCGAAGAACCAGTCACGCAGGAAAAAGCAAAAACGTTATTGGACAAAGCACTAATGCAAAGACCTGATTACATTAAAGCTGTGGTGAAGAAAGCAGAACTTCTTAGTAAGTTCCTTTTTTTTTCCCCATGTTGACTTATTTAAAGTGTAATGTTTTACATGGAAGAGTGTTCTGCAGCCTCATCGATGTGAAGAATGTTACAGCGATGTTACAGCCCAGGGATTTATCAGTTCTATCCTGAAGGAAAAAATCACAGGAATTAATTCCATCTAGCAGTGGATATTACACCAGCACTTAAAACAATTGCAAACAAAATGTTTTGGCTTCAAAGGATATGTAATCCTGAGCGTAGCAGTTATTGCAATAAAAACCCATTGCTTAGAGTTAATCATGCAAAAAGTATCGTGCTACTGTCCCCCACACTGGCAGTTCTGAAGGAAGAAATAGTCTTGCGTCATGATGGCTCTTTGTGTACGCTGTGACTTTTAATAGACTTATGTAAAGTATTAACTAAAACTGTAGCTTTGCATATAAACAGGTAGAGAACAGAAGTATGAGGATGGAATTGCTTTGCTGAGGAATGCGCTGGCTAATCAGAGCGACTGCGTTCTGCACCGCATCCTGGGAGACTTTCTGGTGGCTGTCAATGAGTACCAGGAAGCCATGGACCAGTACAGCATCGCCCTGAGGTAAAGCAAAGGCTCCACAACTGCAGTGTAGTTAAAATAAACAATCACCAACTTGACTAAAGTTGAGCCTCTAATTGATTAGGATGTACAGCAGAAGTAGCTTTACATTTTTTTTTCCCCCTTAAAACAAACCCTGTCCTGTTAGTGAATTACTTGGTCATAAGGCTTTGGACTGAGAAGCGCAAAATTTAGGGTCTGCACTAATGCTGAGCATGTCATTAGGCGTGCGATTCCTCGACTAATGAAAGGATTAAGGCATGGATTTATTTCTAGTTATTATATAGTCAAGCACATTAAGATCCATTCCTTTAGACTAAAGGTGCTCTATAAAAATGAGCTATTAAGTAAATTTTAATAGTGTGATTCAATTTAACATAACGTGAACGTTATTTTGGGGTGTTACCATGTTTTCATTTTAACAAGTTAAATTTACCTTAAATCTAGCACATTATGTCTACCATAAGCTTATGTAGCTTAAATGGATTAGCTGGTTTTTGCTTGCATACAATATATTTAGTCATAGTCATTTAAATTTGTACTACTTTCATGTCACTCTAGAATTAGAGTTGCCTGGAAGAGTGTGATGTTTAGTTAAGTACATTCTTGGGGATCAAAATTGTTTTCTATAAAGGTTTAATACTCAGTGTTAGAGTCAGCCTGAAGTGAAGTCGCGTGATCTACTAAACTGAACTTCTTGATGATGTTAAACAGCAAGTGCAGACAACAAGATGAGGGGGTTTTGGTTGTCGTTGGTTTGGTGTTTGGTTTTCTTTGGTGGTTGTGTGTGTGTGTTTTACGACAATGTCACTAATATAAGGGAAAAAAAAAAAGGTTTAAGACAATGCTTTCTTTTTCTTACTTTGCTCAGTTTGGATCCAAATGATCAGAAGTCGCTCGAAGGAATGCAGAAGATGGAAAAAGAGGAAAGTCCCACAGATGCAACCCAGGAAGAGGACGTGGATGACATGGAGGGCAGCGGGGAGGAGGGGGACCTGGAAGGCAGCGACAGCGAAGCGGCGCAGTGGGCAGACCAGGAGCAGTGGTTCGGCATGCAGTGACAGCCGCTCCTCCGGCCGCTTGTGTGGACATTTGAACACACCACTGGGGCCGCTCTTCTTTGGAGAACATAAACTTACGATTTTTGCAGTAACAAAGGTCTTTGTTGGTGTTCTTTTTTGTAAATAGATTTTGAAACCAAGGGCAAGGGTGCAGCTGAGCAATGAGAGAAGAGAGGGAAGAACATGGTCTGGCCCAAGGCCTTGCAGTGCATGAGTGTTCCTGTTGTGGATGATATTTCTCCTGAAATCCTCTGACTAAAGCCTTTTACCGACTGTTCTTACTCCTGCTGCCACCATGATTCTCTTGATGTGGTCCAGCTTCCTATAAGTTATTTTTTGGGCTTTATTTCTCTTGCCATGTGCTCAGTATCAATGGGAACATGATAGTCTCTGGGGGTAAAGGGAGGAAGTGGGTGAAACGGTGCAGAGTGGCCCAGGTTGGAGTCGAGTTTTCATCGAAAACCAACGACTTCAGGGTCTGCCAGAAAAGCTTGGGCTGTGGCTGCCCGTGGCCCCGCCCGGCCCGGGCTGTGGCCACGCCCCCCGAGAGTGGCCACGCCCCCGACAGTGCCTGCCACCTCGTAGCCACGCCCCCCCGCGGAGCTCCGCCCACCCCGCCGTGGCTCCGCCCCCTCAATCCTGCTGTTCTGGAGCTGGGGCCATCGTTGCATTATTGCATTTTTTTCGTATCATTTTGGGTTGGAAAGCTGATTCAAAAGGGTATCTGCGGCTACGAAGGTTTTTAGCCACTGGACATACATCAAAATGCTTGCTTATTTTTGCTGTACTTTTTAGAATGTTTTTAAAATATGTGTATCTATCTTACTTTTTTTTTTTTTTTAATAAGTTTATCTGCCTTACATTTACTTTGCTTTCAGGGTGTTTTAGGGGAGCCCCATTCATTAAACAGAGCCGTACAATGTTAAGTGCTATAAATCATGTTGGAAGAAAGCTGGAGTACTTACCAAAGGCTTTTAATCTCAATACGTCTGGAAGATAATAGCAATAAACATAGAATCATAGAATCGTTTTGGTCGGGAGAGGCCCCTGAGATCATCAAGTCCAACCGTAACTTAAATCTGGTAGTAAACCATGGCTAAACCACAATTGTTTTTGCAGATTTCAGCTCATTGCATGTCTTTCATAAAAGAAGGAAAGAAATACAAATGTACAAGCAAATTCAAAGCATCTTTAAAAAAAATTGTTTTCTCCTCACACTCGGGCATTGATCGGCTTGTGTTCTGCATCTGAAAGCCGGCGGCTCCATCACCTTTCTGGTTGTATTCGAACCTGCCATGGATGGAAGACCGGGGTTCTTGATGGTATTAAACGGAAGAAAGGACACGTTTCATTTTGATGAGAGAAATAGATGAGGTACATGATGTATATTTCGTGAGCTGCTCAGCTATTCTAATAATTGCTTTAAATAGGTCGTTAATGGCAGATGGAAATCACTGAAACATTTACACAGCACAGGAAACCGGAGAACAGTTTCACTCAAACCGTCCGGTCGTGCGTTTGTAGATCATCTGATAATCATTCCTTTTAGCACCGAGGGGAAACTGCTCCACAATGAGCGTGTTGTAAAGAAAACGTCAGCATGCTTACGTGTGGCTTTAGCAAACCGGCCCCGGGACGCCTCCGATCAACTTAGGAGAGCTGTAGAACAGTTGTGTCCTCACCGCTTTGTTTTGCTGAGAACCTGGCTCCATATTGAAAGTGACAATTCAGTCAGATCCTGCAAATAAAACCTCTGTAAGTACCCGATGGGATATAACTCGTGTGTCGTCCTTGCTCATAGCCGTACAGTGGGTGAGGTGCCGTCCGTGTCGAGTGCGTTTGAGATTGTACAGACAGATGTATTTAGCACGAGCTCCAGAATTCTACAGGGATTCTTCTTGCCTATTAATGAGGCTTCATTAGCGCTCTAATTTTAGAATGTGATCTCTGGTTTTGCAGAGATCTTGTGCTCTCAAATTGAGTTACTGGGATTCTAGTTCAGGGAATGTCACAATTAGCCGCTAATGAGCGGCTGACCTCATTCCCTCGATCACGTGCCGAGCTCCCTAGAAGAAAAGATCGTAAAGCAAAAAGCTGGAGTTCAGGCTGTTTCGGACCCTCGGTGGAAGCTCCCCAAAGTGGAGCGGCTCGCAGGCGAGGAGAAAAAATCCATTTCCATCCCATTGTGTGGGGAAATTGCCCATGTTGAATTCGAAATCCTCGAATTTGAGTCACAGATGTCATTAGTTAAGTTTTAATTCTCTCCTACTTTGCAATAGGAATGACACAGAAGCGATGCAAAGGGACAGAATTTCTTCAAACCTCATGAAGACTTGGGTAAGGGCTGGAAGACTTAATATCCCAGAGTTTAGCAGCAAGCGATTTGCGCACTTCAGATAACACCCGACATCTCGGCTGCATTTCTGATTCTGATTTGCAGATCTGGGGAATCCAAGAGTTGTGAAGCAGAGATAACAGAAGGAACTGAGGACTGCTGGCCAATGTCAGCATTTTCTGTCCGAGGTGCCTTTTCCTTTTCTGCTACTGCTGGTTATAGAGATTTTTTAATTAACTAAGACTTTCCCAACCCCCTTTCAATAACGATCTTCCTCATTAGGCCTGGTTTTGTGTGGTGATTCTTCCCTCCTTGCTTTTCAGGAGCTCAGTGATGTGGAAACTGGTGCATCTAGGGCAGAAGCCGGGAGTATTTCTTGTTCAGCAAACCCTATTTCCTCACTTACACCTCGGCTCTAAGGAAATCTCAAAGGCCACGTCTACCATCGTAATTTCAAGTTACACATACCATAACCAGATATCTCTTGAAAAACCAGATCTAAATCAGTGCAGTCTCCAGTGGTCTTAAATTTAGTGGCCTTAGGTGGGCTTAAACTCAGTATAAACCTGATTTCAAAGTAAATAGCCTTAGGCAGGGCTTAAAGTAGCATAGTCCAGCTAATGTGTATTCAGTACTGCCCGTCAGTAAATTGATGCAACTTTATGCAGTACCCAGCAAAACTCAAGTACATCGCAGTTGATTTTGCTGTCGTTTCTCCATCGAAAGGACTCGGTTTGAGCCTGAGGATCGTCCGCCGTGCAGCTGGAGAGGGGAGCTCTTAATCCCATTAGGCTTTAAGATCAGAGCGGCAGCTGCTCCATTTGGCGAAAGGCTGGATGTTGTTTGTCTTTCAAAGTACATCTGTTGGATAAAAGCCCTTCTGCTTTAGGCAGAGACTTCCCTAATGAGCACATGGAACCTGATTAAGGTGTAGGGAAGAGCTAGATGCTGAGCTGGTCCTACCATTGCAGCTCTGAGTAGATGCAGAAAAGCGATTTCAGGAGTTAGAGCAATTTCCTAGGAGAGAGAAGCACCCTGGGAAGTTTGTGTGCTCCAGGGTCAGCGTCAACTTGAGAAAGGAGTGCAGGATTTCGATTTTTAGGTGCTTGAATTTCACTTCAACACCTTTATTCGCTCTGCCCTTCAACCCAGACCAAGGGAACGAGCACCTGGTTCCCCGCTGGCAGCAGGGGCCGTTCTCCGGGTTGGTTCCACGAGCTGATGTCCGTCTGGAGCCGTGCAGCGCCCACAGTCGTTCTCCAGGCTCTTTTGGGCACGTCACGTACAGCTTTTTGCCGTTTTACTGCAGAATCTGGTAGAAGCGTCGGTGTTGCTGCTCGGGGAGGTTCTGTAACGCTGGGTGGCAGAGGACTTGTTAAAGCAGGTTCTGGGTGCTTTGGAAACTTGGCCTTGGTTTTCTGACGGGCCACCTGTGGTTTGCGTGCCCCGTCTGACGGAGCGGAGATTGAGTCGATGCTATAGCAATTCCCTTCAGGTTCTCTTTCTGATCTACGAGAGGTTTGGGAGCTGCGAGCAGGAGCAGCGTGGGGTTTGGGAATCAGCCCGCGCTGGGTCCCTTTTCTCTGGTTGAGGCTGAAATTTCCAGCACCTGACGGCTGGTTTGTGGGTGCGGGGGGTGGCTGGGCCCTGGGTTCTGTGCTGTCAGCTCACTGAAGGTGTCAAGCCCCTCGGCGGGATGTCCTGAGAAGCTGACAGCGCCCACAAACCAGCGGCTTAGATTTTATAACGGTACAGGATTCGGTACCCATAACTTATAGCCAAAGGTGAACTGCGGCCACAGCGAGGCGGGCACCGCCAAACCCGACTGGGGTTGCTGTTCCCAGCACGGCGAGGTGATGAATATTCAGCAGGAATCCCTGGAAAGCCGAAGAGCTCCACCAGGAACTGTTGTTGGGATGCAGCCCCCACGTCAGCCCAACTGTGGGCAGTGAGGTTGTTCTTCCAGGAAAGGAAAGGACAGACATTTGCTGATTTAAGGGGCGGTGGGAGCTTTCCTGCCCATGGTTTGCCTGGCGTGGGTCAGGCTCGCACCTAAAGCAAAGGTCAGTGTTAGTGCTGAAGTGACGGCGAAGGGCAGTGACAGGAGAAACTTCTCCTAAGTCCCGACATGTGCCCGGGGCTTCCTGCCCGGGTGCGAGATCAGAACGCTGGGGCTTTTGCAATCACGGTGCACTGAGCTGCGTGACTCGGTTACGAAGGCATGAGCTGGGTGCAGCTCGATTGTTTTTAGCCGCTGATGTTATCTCCCCCCAGCAGCGAAGCCGCGTTCCCTGCCTGCCTCGGTAGGAAAAATTGACTGCCACTTGCATAAATAGCAGGGGGTTCGTAACAGCCTGGGCTTGTCGGATTTGGGGCTTGTGGTGGTGTTTCTGGACTTGATTTTGGTTAATTATGGCAGCTTCTCTGCCTCAGAGGCTGAACGGGACACACCAAGCGGCTCTTGGAGGCTGATGGCTGTTCAGAGTCGGTCTGGGGGCCAGGGATGGTCCCTTTGGGCTGAGGGACACGTGAAGAGCAGCTCACACTGTGCGCGCTGAAAGCTCCTGAGGGCTCCTGAACCTGCATGTGAAAAATTGGCCTCAAAGTCCTTTCCTTTGCCCTGCCCGAGGAGCCAGACTGGTACATTTTACCTCTTAACGATGGCGATGTCAGCAAAATCCTGTGGCTGGATTATGGGCGAGCTGGCGCTGCCCCAAAGCGCTAATTCACTCGGGAATGTCTGGGTGTTCCCATCACTCTGCACGTTCCCCGCCAGCCGCTCCAGGAGGGGGAAGAGGATAATTCTTACAAATTCAGTTACAAGATGATAATTCTTATAGATTCAGTTACAAGGTGATAATTCTTATAGATTCAGTTCCCACTGTCTCTATTGAAGCACAGGGCAGCGACTTGACCTGATAAGGCAAATAGCTGGAGCCTGCGAAACCGATGTCCAAAGGCTTCTCTGCGCTTCCACATGGTTAAATTGTTGGGATGAAAGATTTGAGACCTCTCCAGGTGCTCCGGGCTCTGCAGAGGGTGGATTGCTGCTCTGTCTTCTACGGTCCATGACTTTTCCTGGGGCTCTTTTCCCGGCTGAGCTGCAAAGCAAATTTGCCGTCTCCTTCCCCACAGGCTTTTCTTGTCTCTCGCCCACCCTCCTGAGGGTGGATGTGGGTTCTAATCACACAGACTCATCTCAGTGTAAAAACAGGGCTATTTCTGCCCTCTGTAATTAGGGTTTGCTGTAATGTGTCTATAATCCCTAATAACTTGAGCTATGGGGAGCTGTTTCCTTCCTCTGCGGCTGTCAGTGGGTTCATCCATGCGACGCTTGAGGGGTTTGCAGTGAGGAGGAGGAGGGGGCTGATGAAGCTGTTTATCTCTGCATCTCTTACCACACACTCTTGCACTCGAGTACCGAGCAACCCACTGAGCATCACGTTTTCTTCACAGGGCTGTACTCCAGAGTGCTGCTTGCAGTTCATTTGGCTGACTAGTTATCAGTTAATCTTGCAGATCATAATTTTAAAAGATGTTTAAAAATAAGTTACGAATTTGATCTCCACTTGCTCTCCAGTGACGCGCTGTATGAATACAGAAATGCTGAAACCATCCATGGAATGTGACTCGTTGTGACAGCGGCACAGGCTGGGAGCGAGAGCTGTTTTCTGAGTGACTGCTTCGTATTGTCATTTCTTTACATTTGAAACCGGTGCTGCAACAAGAACTTCTGCAAGTTGAGAAAAAAGGAGCAGCTGGGCAGCTGGAGTAACTTTCCCACAGAGGTGCAGGTACAACACACCAGGGTGGGGGTCTGGGGAACTGGACTTGAGCTGCCTTCTGCTGAGAAAGAAGTGAGCTGAGTTTTTCCTTCCCTTGCTGCCTAATTAAAGCAAGGCTGGAGGTGCTAATTGGGGCAGGTTCTTCTACTGTTCTGAACAAATGACTTTAACCATCCAGCTCAGGTGTCTGTGTAAAGCACTAATGGGTGTGCAGAGTGGGCCAGCTGGAGGGTTTGCTGGTGACAGTGGTGCTGGCGTGTGCTGGACGGGCTAAAAATACAACAGTGGGAAGAGCTGGAGATAACAGCTGAGCCCTGAGCTGGGCTCTGCCAGTCCCGGCCCGGGGGTTAGAGCAGAGCTCACAACACTACCATAGTAGGAAGCGGCCACGAGCAGCTCAGCCCCATCTCCTAGCGCATCTCCACTGTCTGCAGCTCAGCCCCACCATGGAATTCAACCCTCGTATTTTTAAACCTCACACTATTGTGTTTGAAGGGTCTCAGATGTGTCACCTCATTTGGATATCGCTGTTTGCGAGCAGCGTGCCGGTGTCACAGGCTGGAGGTGAAGAGGCACGACCTGGAATTTAAAACACATCGCTGGAGTTGGCTGATGCTGCAGAGACACTCCCCTTCCCTCAGCTCCAAACAAAACGTAGTTGATGGGTTTTGGAGCAGAGCATTAGAGGACACTTGGAAAATCCAGCTTTTACCCTTGGAATGCTTTAGTCTCAACCAACGCTCAGCCCAGGATCCTGCTCCGGGAGCAGGTGGTGGAGCAGCCCGTGCTTTGGGGAATGAACAAGCCAGGGCGGCCGGCAGCTCCGCGGGTGGTTTGTAGCGACCACGTTTGGTTCATCTTCCTTCTGCCCAGGGAAGGGGGAAAACACCAGCAGCTACTTCAGGCTGGGGCAATTTAGAAAACAGAAAAGGACAAAAAAATAAAGATGTAGTTGGGAAAGAAATGTTTATTTTAAGTTTCTCAGGGGACTTTTACAAACAATGGAGCATTAAAAAAAAAAAAAAAAATAGGTGATCAGAGTACTTGACAGTGTCCCTTAAAACACACACACACACCCCCGGACAGAGGAAATCACAGCAGCGAGGTCGGCGCTGCCGCAGAGCAGCTGGCATCTGCATAGTTCTAGGAGGAAAGATTGCAAAGGTGTTGGTGCTAGTAAGTGTCATCCTGGCATTAATGTAAGAGAGCGCTGAAGTATGTACGCATGTACCTGTGGAAAACAAAGTGCATAAAATAACACACAAAGTATGTATTGTAGAATAAATTTATTTTACCTGATACAAATGAAACTAGAGGTGTGATGCTTCTTACTGTCAGCATGTAAATAGACAATTGATCTTATTTACAACTTCTAAAGGTCACACATGCAGTTGTGGGAACTGGCTAAGTCGGTTGTTGCTTTTTAGATAAATGCACCACAATGTTTTGTATTGCACCAACATCTGTCTTACTGCCTTAGATTTAAATAAGTTACATTACAGTGCAAAAGAGGTTGATTTGCACGCATGATAAAAAAAATCCAAAGTTATGAACTGGCGGCTTACGGTTTAACATTCATCTGTAATCTTGTCAATGAATTTTATAAATAGGATAGCATTGTACAGAAGCTGTTAGAGAGTAGCTTGTTGGGATGATACAATACAGAGAAAGATTTGTCTACAACCAAAGGCATGCATTATTTTGATATTGTACATTGTATAAACTGACATTTTACATACAGAAATATGGAAAACTGGCTGACAGCTCCGCGATTCTTGTTCAAGGATAAACAAACTCTTCCCCATGCAGCACAGAAACCAAACTTCTCTGGAGAGAGTTTCCGACTCGTAAGCTATATTGCACGTTTGTACATCTGTATAATGAAGTCCTACTGGTACCACACGTTTCTTGCACAGAGAACACAATGAGTTTTGTTTTAGGGAAAGCAAAGAATCTTTACACATGATACATGCAGAAGTTTTGGTAGATGTGTTGGTAAACACACATGCACGCAACAAAACAACCTTACATTTCTGCAAAATTGTTTAGGAAGCGATTACTCCAGTATTGCTGAAAAGGAAAGAAAGAAAAGGCATCAGTTAATGAAAGGATGAATGCTGAGTATACAAGCAAGACTAAGATCAACAGTGACAGAAGAAAGAACGTGAAGTCTGGTAATTGGCTGCTCTGTCATCGAAGGGACACTCTCAGGTTACTTTGTTCTTAAAAGCCCAGAACCCTCCATGTTCTGGCTCCGCTTCTGGACACAGCAGAGCTCCCTTTATCAAAGTCAGCCCTTCCTACAGAAAACTGCAGTGAAAAATAATTCAGACGTGTTTAGATGGCTTTTGCCTTTCTCTGCCTGACTAGTGGCAAAAGACGAGTCTCACTTATTTGTAATTTTTACTTTCAAGTTCCATACTATGTGGTTTGAGCTCCAGTTAATAACTTTGAGAGTGTTTTTCTAATCAAGGCCTTATATTGCAAGCTTGGCCCCGAAGTGACCCAACAATGTCCCTTTTCCAAGTTATGCAGCTTGTTCTGGGCAGCAGTAGGAAAGCTTTAAACAAGTCATTAAACTACAGATTAATGCGTAGGTAAAGGGCAGAGTACAACATAGTAAAGCTACTCCTGTACTTTACCCCTACACCACAGCCTTGAAGAACCGTGTACTCTGGTTCTCTAGAACTTGATGGTGGCTCTTCAAAACACTGTTTCAACTCTATAAAATTTAGGCTCTCCTGCTAAGATTTGAAAATGCGTATTAATGTAATTAAGGATGTAATTAGCAGAGATTAGGGAAACAATTAATGGTTAGAAGTGCAAAAAAGTAAACAAGACAGGTGCAGGAGACAGACAACTTTATATCAGTTTTACCTCCCTTCATATCAGCAAATTCAACCGTCTTTAAGCTGTTTGCCATGGATATTCTGTGCATCAGCTGTGTTCTTGAACAGTGACAGGACTGCTGTACTGCATTTTATCATCAGATTAAAACCTCATTTCCTTACCATTAGCCTTCTCCAAAATGGTCTCCCTACAAACATAAGCTTCGTAGCATTATGACAGATTGGTACATATTTTTCTGCAGCCTCTTTCATACTTATTTATTTGCAATAATACTTTGGGAAACCAAGTATGAACTATTTTTATTGCTTGGATACCAGCAAAAAGGAGCAGCTTGTTGTGCAGCTGTACCTTGAATTGCTCGAGGCACTATGAAGAGCCCCGTCTAAATATTTGACATAAAACTGACCATCTTTGCTCTGATTTGGACCAGGGTACAGAACACTGAATTCAGGAGGAGCTGCTCTCATCCCAAACCCCACTGACACGAGCTTTACACACACCTCTCACACTAGAAAACAGATCGCAATAGCCGAGGACACTAAGGAATCCAGAAAACAGCAGAAATGAAAAAGCTCGGTGAGATGAGGGCAAAAAGAAATAAGAAGTACAAAGTCATTTTCTAAAAATGGGGTGGGAAATAAAGCCTAGATAACTTTGAGTTATTTCTGCTTAAATAAGTGCTTCTATTTAAATATTCACTGGGCTAACACATTAAAAGAGGAGGTTCCTATCCCCAGATGACCCAAGTACAGTGGGAGGGAAAATACGTGGGGAACAAAGAAATCGGGAGTTTCAACTTGGCGATGTTGGCAAGTCTATTCCAAACTGAAAAGTCCTCTCTTGCCTTCTCTAGACCAAAGGACTGCCAGCTGGAGAACAGCAGGATCTACACGATTAAGGACAAGCATTTTAGTTAACACATTTTCTTGCAGTGCACTGCACTGTATTGCACCTTGCACTGTATTTCTATAGTTTCTAGAATTAAAAAGCTGAGCCATCAGCTGCCTTGTGCTATTCTCAAGCAGCCTCCTGCAGCCTGCTCGACTGGAGGAGGGTTAAGCCCAGCTCCAAGATCACCAGAGATTTCAGGGCAGGTGGCTTCACTCGCTGCCTACGAGGAAGCTCATCACTGTAGGTTTTAACATTTGGCCAGTCCAGCCCATCCAAGGCTGGTATCGACCACATAGCTGCAATGCTCAGCAAATAAAAGTACTGAAAACACAGCAACAACTGCCACCGAACCAAAGATAAATAAGTGCTGGTTTTTGGGAACCCTATCGCTCCATTTCTACAGGGAAAACTGGACAGCAAGACTAGGGAGAAATAAAATAAACCCAAACCAGGGTATATTAAGATTGCTTGGGCTCTTCAGAAGCACCTTACAAAACCTGACTGTTCCGTAACCTCAGGAGGCTGTAGGGACCGATGCCGTCCCATTCACCCACCAGCCAAAGGCCAACTCCAAGGAACACAAGGCTTTAACACAAGTGCCCCCAGACATCCAATATGAATGAGCTCTCAGATGTCAGCACTGAAATCCACAACACAAACAGTAAGATTCATCTTCAACATGGAGAGAGACCCAACAGAGAAGTTGTTGAAGACTGAATTCTACTTATTGACAGTCATTTTCCCCTTTGGCTTCTTAGAGACAGGGAGAAAGGGGGTATATCAGCAGGATTATTTGGCATAATATACAGGAACTCATGGTGAGAGTCAGATACGTTGCTTAAAAAAAGTCCAACACCGTGCTCTGGAGGTTCATATAGAACCAGCATTCAGAGATTCAGTGGCATTCCTGCCCTGGAAAATGTTTGTCAATAATGCTGCAAGCACAGAAAACTAACTTGCTGGTATTTGTTTCCAACAAATAACACACTTTTGATCTCGAGAAATCGTAAATCATGACCTATTCATTTCCTGTTTCAAGAAACTGGGACAAATGTCATATTGTTCATTTATTATTGATACAGCAAATGGCTGGTGCTGGCCATTGGTTTTGTGGTATGCAAAAAAAATCTTGGTTTGGCAAAGACAGGTTCTTCCACACTAAAAAGTGTGTTCAACAGGACTTAAATGCTTACAGTCCAGCAACACACCTACTACATCATCGGGCCCAGCTCCCCTACCTGAGTCACTTCAGCATCAACTTAACCAAGTCATAGTTTATATAAACGGCAAGTATTCACACCACAGTGGAAGTTCAGACAGGGTCTGTGTATTTTGAGGTTAGCATCTATATTTGAAAGCTCAAAAACCTAGAGAATTATCTGTGCTCGCTGGATTCCAGCTGGCACCAACAGAACATAGCTTTTAACTATCATTTTCCTCTCTGAGGAATCAAATCTGTTTGAATTTGGTTAGTAAAGCAGACTAAGCCAGCGGAAGATAACCCAGCACCTGCTCGGCTACAAAGACGTGGTGACCCCAGGACAATTTTCCAAGACTATCCCGTTAAGCTGCGACTGTTGTCTTTTCATATGACCACTGTACAGAGTGTTTCCAGTTACTGGAAACAAGAAGCTGTTTTTGCAGAGAGCAGCACTGCAGACACCAGAGCCTGGGGAAGGGTGGGCAGCTCACAGGGGCAGCCCCTATTGCAGAGCAGGAAAAAGCTTTGGAGTAAACCAGCACCTGACCACAAGTACCAGAGTGTTTTGGACACTAAACATTCATGTGAACAGCTGTTGCTGTCTTAAGTTACAGATTTGTCCAATTTTATCTCAAACTTAAGAGCAAAAGCTGCAAGATCTTGGGGCATTAAGGCCTCTGGGTGCTATAAAACAAGACCTAAAATACACTAAACCAAAAGCCAAGTGCTTTGCCTTTAGAATCAGTAATTTGAGCTTCAAACCACAAAACAAGAGTCTAAAGTGGTGATAATAATGTAGCACAGCAGAGTTTGACAAAACACAGCATGGGAATGAAGTAAATTACTATTTATTCTTCAACATGTATACAGCATATGCTATTTTACAGCAAGTCACCACTGGCATGGTGAAATGGAAGAGAAATACTCACTTTAGTCGATGAAAGTTGGAAGGCATTGGAGAAAAACACCACAGTTAGGACTGTTAATGACTTACATGTTGTTGATACAGGACTGAATTTGAAAACATGCTTTAACATTTACCGTAATAATGAAGGTGGTTAGTGCCACATTAAAATAAAAATAGTTCTATACAATATGTTCAATTTGGTCATGTGCTATTTACAGATTTTACAAAAAACACACACGAGCTTGTTACTTCAAGTCAGGCTAACAACAGGCCAGCAGAGTAACTCCATGTATACAACTGATCATTAGTGCCCTAAGTAGAGAAAATCCAATTTCTAGCTATGCAGTGCAAGTTATTTTTCCAGGTCTCATTACAAGTTTTGATCTTAAGGGGATGGTGAGAAAAAAAAAAAAGGATCCAACACACGTAAATAAGATATTAAAACCCAACTTAAACCCTCTTTTGAATTAAAACAGATTTTGTTAAAAAGGCTTTAGATTTAAGAAGACAGAAGTAGCCCTCTCTATCCCTGCATAATGGGCAACACTGGCAAACTAAGGTCTGTTACAATAAAATACAATAGACACTTAAATAAATAATCTTAAAAAAAACAACCCTATGTGTGTTGAGAGTATGGAAGAACCCCAGCAGGCTGCACCTGGAATGATATTTTCTGCACGAGCAAGATTAGGCAAACCTCATACAGAAACTGGTGTAAACAAGGACAGTTAAGAACCGAGAGCAGGAAGAGTGGAAACCGAGAAGAAATCCTGACTGAGGCAGAAGGACTCTCTACCCAGCGCAGAAAGTTCTGCTTATGAGGAAAACCTGACTTTATGACAAATTAAGTTTGGATGACCATGCAGAAGACAAACAGTTACATGCTTTTTTAGTTTTAGACGACACATATTCATTCCCTAAAATCTGCTGCCAATTTAGTTTGATAGTGTCCGCTGGCTCAAAAAAGTTTACTTTTTTTACATGATGAATAGACTATTGAACAGAACACTGTACATGCTTTTCATCTACAAAAAAATATTTGCATAAAATAGTGTTAGTTCTCTGTACATGTCAATGGACACTTTAACTGTGTATAAAAGAGGAATATATTGCCCCCACTGAAGTCAGAAAAAGCAAAAAAACCAAAATCTAGATTATGAAACCTCCATCACCGGCAAATATGTTCATGTGAAAATTCAGCAGAAATAGACAGTTGCTCTAAACAATAAAAAAAAAATTAAGTTAAACGTTTTCTTTGAATGTAAAACTTGTCACCGTGTCAGTCAAGACCAGAACATATCACTAAAGTTAGTGTCTGTGCTGTAAAGCCAGATAACCAAGGGCATAGTAATGAACACAAACGGCCAGGAAACTCCTTCGGTGCATGCTGACAAAGAACACGGTTTGGTGGCAGGCCGCACACTATCTTTACCAGGTTCCAGGTAGTTACGGGCCACGTATTTAAGTGTTTCATCCAGCAGAATGACAGGTAGTGAGATTTTCAATACCATCAGCCATTGCGTGATGTTCAAAGGTGTGATCTGGAAGATAATCTGAAAGAAAAGCCAAGCGTTACACCTTTTCTCCCCCTCCATCCCTTGCGTTAAGCTCCAGACAAGTTTTTGCTCTATCTCCAAGTTGGGGACGGGTGTAGGACACGTGCACTTACTGGCAGTGGTTCCACATAAAGGATGAGGAAGTGCAGTGACATGGACAAGCAAATCGCGCCCACCAGCCAGATGTTTTCCCACGGGGGCATCCTCATCAAGGACTGATTTTCTGATAGACTGCAACGGAAACACAGTACATATTGCGTATGTAAAACACCAATAGGAAATTCAATATATCAGAAAATTAGCTGGAAAGAAAAGCAGCACGGCAAGTCACAATTCTCTCTCTCATGACGAAGAGATACCAAGATTTGGTCTATATACATGTTGTATCTTTAAACTACCTTGGAAGCCTGCTCAGCAAAGCAATCACAGTTCAGCTTCATATTTAATTTTAAAAGCTTGTGTGTGTTCTGCTCATTCCTGATCTAGTCGAGCTTTTTTTGCCAAGACCCTGCCATCCTCTCGACGGGACAGGTAAGGGAAAGATGGGCACAGCAACCTAAGGCAGAATCCTCCCCTGTCTATTGTGTGCTTTAGCACCCAGCGCAGTTGCTTCTTCGAGGTTCACTCGAAGGCTGGTTGTGCGGAGGGTCAAGTACTTGCACCTTTTAAATGCCTGTTCTTTAATGCTGCTCTTCAGGTACAATCTGCATTTAGGCTGTGCTGTAGATGAGGCTGAGATCCAGAATATCAGATGTAGAGCAATATTCTTACCATGTAGGACTACAGCAGTACACTTGAAGTTTATTTGTTTTTAAATTAACTGACCTCTAAGCTATTTGAAGAAAAATACCCTTGACATTGTGCTATTTAGTGGTTTCCATTTATAATCTAACATTAATTGGCTAAATCCACACTCCCTTGGGGCAGGAAAAACTATTTTCCATATCTTCAGCATTCTTATTTTAGTTCTCCTTGATATCACTTTATACCAACATAGGAGGGATAATCTGATTGATTAAGCTTAGATTAGAAATAATGGAAAATACTTCAGTTGCTCATGCTTAGTAAAATACCAGAGTGAATTGGCAGACTTAAAAATACACCTTATGGTAATAGATCTCAAATGTTATCCAAGAGAGACATTTCATTTGTACTACCAGGATTCAGAAAGGAAATATGACTCATTCTTCATCAGTTGAGCTGTCTATATGCTAAGAAAGAAATTGCACAAAAAATAGGATTTTGGATAAGCTTTGCTTTCCTATTTGGACGTACAAACCTGTTGAGGGCATTGCACATCTCTATGGTGACAAGGACAGAAAGAGCCATTGTCATTGGATATGGAGACTCAAAAACCACACAGTCAACACCGGAGAAATCTGGGTTGTCCTCTTTGCACTGCAGAAAATGGCTCTAGAACAGAACAACGTGAACTCACTTATACAGGTTGTTAACTTTTAAAATGTAAAACAGGCAACTATGAAATAAGCAGCAAGTATTACAAAACCAAAACTTTCTGATATGACTCCTGGTTTAAACTTTTGCCAGCTTTAGAAAAATCCCCATTAGTCTTTTACTTACGAGACAACAATTAGTCCTTCAAATTGTTTAGAAGCTCAGGTATCTCAGCTTTGAGCTTTAGTGTTAAGACTAATTAATCATGATCAAGTTTTACATTAATGATGTCTGAAAACATCTCATTATACAAATTTCATTAACCTACTGTTTTTCTACAGTCATTTCAAGTAACAAGTATGACAGAAGCAGGTACCTCCCCTCTCCCCTCAAGACATTAAAATGAGCAAATACCAGCTGATAAAAGGTAACTCTTGGACCACCATCAGCAGCGATAAACCACCAGGCAGCAGCACCCACTGTGGCAGCACCAACGTAACCTTTAAGAAAACAGAAACGCTCTTTTCAGTGTTGTGAACTGTATGCAAGAGATCATCTCACTTGCCACACTTGAACTTCTACCTCAAGACCTCCAGTACTGTAAAGAAAATACTGTAATTCACCTGTCTCATATGCAAAACAAAAAAATCTGTTCCACCAGTTGTAACTTAAATAATCTTTAAATATTGTACTGTTGGACAGATTCTAGTGTCTGCTTATGGAAGCTGACAGCTAGAACTGAAGGCAAACTTGGAGAAATCAACCTGCGATTCTTCTTTTTTCCCCCCTCAGAAATGTATTTACATTAACTAATATTGAGGTTTACTTTAAGATCTATGAAGTCAGTTCGAAAAACTAAGGTGACAGCTTCTGGCGTGAAGAGAGCGTGCATTAGTTAAGTATCCACATAGATACTTATTCTAGCTCTACAGTACTATAGCTATATTTAAAGTTTAAATCCACATCCATTGATTTCACAAACTGATACTCCTTTATTGTCCCCAATTATAGCCAGACCAGCAAACCTGTTGTGTTCTTCTACTTAAGTACAAAAACGTTAGTTTGGATACCACTGCCTGTAAGTGTGCAAAACAAAGCATGAATCTCAAAACAAAGGAAGAACAGCAGTTCCACAGAACATCTATTGCTAGCTCTCAAGATTTCAGCGTATGAGGAAATTAGACAAACTGCTTTCAAGGGAAGCTAAAAAAAAAATGCTATTACTACTTACATCCAATAGCCAGGTAACGGAAGAAGAGCCATCCACTGATCAGCGGCTCTTTAGGGTTGCGTGGGGGCTTATTCATGATATCAAGATCGGGAGGATTAAAGCCCAGAGCAGTAGCAGGGAGACCATCTGTCACAAGGTTTACCCATAACAGCTGGACAGGAATTAGAGCTTCAGGAAAGCCAAGTGCAGCCGTCAAAAAGATACTATAAAAAAAAAAACCCACCATAAGCTTATTCTTGTGCATGTAAATAAAGCCTTTTAACACTTAAGCCTAAGCGTGTAGCATCACTTCTGTTTTGTCATAGACCGTTATCCATTTAATATCATAAACAAATATTCACATTCAGAAAACTGAAAACATATCCAATAGCAAACACTTCTAACCACTGGCATATAAGTTCTGAAGCATTATCATCTTCTGGTAACTTTGATAATTGAAGAGTTTCTACTTTAGCCTTATTTTTTCCCCACTCTATTTGTCTGTATAGGTAAATACATACGTAACAGCTTGCAAGCCACTTTCTAAAAGACACTAAAACTTTTGCAGACGTAACAGCATTTTAGCTCAAATGACTAAGCTTCATTTAGCCAGGTTACTGCTAGACCCTGCAAAAATTTAATGAGAACGTAGCTTTCATGGCTCCAAGCCTGTGTGAATAAATATAAGAGACAGAGGCTGCAGCAAGAGCCATATGAAGGACAGCTTTAAAGTCTACAAGAAACAAGACATTTGGTGGTTTATATTTCACTCTGGGAGAAAGTGCTGTGATATAAGCAACTGCTCAGAGGTCAATATGGACATTCTGTCACCAGAAGTGTGTTCTGTGGCACTGGGTCACCATTCCTTCCAGAGACACAGAGAGCACAATCTTCTGTAACCTGAGGTTAAACAAACATCTAAGTTATATCAGTGGCTAAGTTATCTGAAATACCAGATCTTGTAATGTTTTATTAGGGTTTTTATTTTCCTATTGTAGAAAATTATTCCAATCATAGAAATAACGGTAAAACATTTAGCCATCTACTGAGCTAGAATATTAATATGCAATACAACATGACTTTCGTGGTATGCTGAACTTCTCCAGTAAAGACTAGAAGTATGCAGAGTTCTGCACAATCACAACCATCAATTACTTGGAGAACCTGCTCCTCTGGTTTTAGTGAGAAATACTGGAAGTAAATAAATAACTAAAGACTCCATCGTCACTATGGTTCAAAGAAAAAAACCCCACACTTTAAACCTACCAAACAACTTCTCCAACATTGGAGGAGATCAAGTAACGGATGAACTGTTTCATGTTGTTATAAATTGCACGTCCTTCTTCCACAGCAGCTACAATAGTTGAGAAATTATCATCTGCTAAAACCATTTCAGAAGCAGTTTTAGCTACTGCAGTACCAGAACCCATAGCAATTCCAATTTCTGCTTTCTTCAATGCAGGGGCATCATTGACACCATCACCAGTCTAAAACAAGAATTTAAAGTTGAAAGAAAAATAAGGACAAGAAAGGAATTTTGCACTGGGTGTGGTTTTAGATCTTTAAAAATCACTTAAGTTCAGAACTATTCTGAAGTTTTAAGTTCAGAAGAACACAGAAGAAGTGTTTTCCAGAATAAAGCATTAGTCCAACAGGGCATAATTTGGGTTTTAACACAGCATGTATCTTTCAAACCAAGTAAAACTTCTATTACTCACCATAGCTGTAATCTCATCAAAAGACTGAAGAAACTCAACAATTTTGGATTTGTGGGAAGGCTCTACACGAGCAAAGCAACGGGCATGGTGACAAGCGTCTCTTTGGGCAGCAAGTGAGAGTTCGTCAAATTCACGACCAGTAAAGGCTTTTGTAGAAACATCTTCATCTTCCACAAAGATACCGATGCGACGGCAAATGGCTACCGCTGTGCCTTTATTGTCACCAGTAATCATAATAACTCTAATACCAGCTTGTTTGCACAGCTTTATAGATGAAGCTACTTCAATTCTGGGGGGATCCAGCATTCCCACGCAGCCAACGAAGGTCAAGTTGGTCTAAAACAAGACAGCACCAAGCTTTTAGTGCAAAATCCTCTAGACTTCTCATTTGACATTATTTCACTAATCATTTTGCTTGCACGCTTAATGTGTCTCAGTATGGTGACATCTGTTTTCATTTGTTTTGGAAAATTACAGAGTAGCCAATACGATAATCGCAAAACCCCCAAAGAAGTCTTGCAGCTGAGCAACAGCAAACTGAAAACCACGAATCAATTTTTGGAATATTTTTCAGACTCAGTCTCTGAAAACAGTTTCAGATGTTATGATCCTGTGGACCTTATATATATATAAAACTACAATTTGCAGGTGGCTGTTTAACTGGATTTTTTCTTACACTTTTAGCCAAGCAGCAACATGTATAACAGCCACCAAGAACACAGAGAATGGTGTTTGGTTGGTTGTTTTTTTTTTAAACCCAAAATAAACTGGGGAAATGAACGAGGAGTGACAGATATCATAAACCACAGAATACTCCAAGTTTTATCCCTTAAGTTTCTCCAAAGAGACATACAGTCGTCTTAATCTGAGCATTCCCTCCACCTGTGTGGTCAACTATTGCGTCTGAACTCAAAAATACCCAGAAAGAAAAATTCTCAGATTTCTTTCTCAGGGAAGAATCAAACATATGGAGTCACCATTCTCCAGTTTGGGAGAGAGATAAGTGTTAAAAGGATATTTTACTAAACTTACCTCATAGTTAATGAAATTTGAGGAGTCCTCAAGGTTCATTTCCTCTTTTCTGGGTGGATTGTCATGGGTCGCCAGAGCCAAGCAACGCAATGTATCTCTACCAGTCCCCCATTCCCTAATGACAGACATTATTTTCTGCTTAATTCCTGAGGTTAACGGTAGTTTGGCATTTCCAACACGGACATGCGTACATCTGTCAATCACACCTTCAGGAGCACCCTGCAGAGGAAAAAAATTAGCTTAATAAACTCCTTTCCACTACAATATTTAAAATATGTTATGACGTAATTTTTTAGCATTGTGCTACCTTTGCAGCCATTTTATAACTAAACTTTCTCAAGTGAGGAACTGACCTTAACAAACATCTTACTCATAGATGTGCGGCTTGGTTTGTTTGGTGTACAATAGACAGACATAGACTTTCTGTCTCTTGAGAATTCCAGAGTGAATTCTTTCTTCATGAGTTGTTTTATCACCTTATAAAAAAAAAAAAAAGCATAAAAATGCATTTAGATAATACCACAAAACTCACTCCCCAATGAATTCCAGATAAAAGAGTACTGACCGAGTTGCAAGCATTTGCACGTTCAATTCTAGAAAGTCCTTTCAAGTCTGTGTCAAATACATTCATCTTTTCAACCAGACAGGTAAGCGCCGTTTCTGTGGCTTCACCAACTTTTTCATATACTCCTTTAGCCTTTAGTTAACACAAAGCAAACAGAAACACAGGAGTTTACTTTATACTTCACCTGCAGCCTACCAGAAACAAAAGTTCAAGTTTCACAATGGCAAAAAAGCTTAACAAGGCTTACTATGGTTTATGAAACAAGCAAAACTATTTTTAAAAAGCATCTTTCAAGAGTATGATTTGTAGGAAACTTCAAGCCTTTACTCCCAAGGCCAGCAGAAAAAGATGTTGGCACTTTATCATCAAGTATTTAAGTCATTATGAGATGGAGCTACCCTACAAAGGCAAGGCAAAGCAAGAGAGCAGCAGTGCTCTCTGCACACCAAGAGATTTCCAAGTTCCAGATTACACTTGCTGCCCAGGTTTAATTTTCTCAGTGTTCAACAAACAAGTCATTCCCAGAATGAACACTTCAGAAGACCTAAACACTCTCCTCCTTGACTTTCTAGTCCAGGGATTTACCACTGAAAGGTATTACATAGACATTTATCTCATTCTCACACTTTCCTCTGTTGCAGAACATGTACTTACTTCATTGTAATCCAAAGAGGAATCATTACAGAGTGCACAGATCGTTGCAAGTTCCACAAGGCCATCATACTGGCTACATTTAATAAGTTTGTCATCTTTATGCCTTTCCAAAGGAAGAAAGGTGGGAGATTTAAGTTAGTTATTTAGCATCAGCATCTCACCTTTCCCCTTCTTTCATCAATCCCGTTACTATATTTCCATTTAGTACAATGTTATTAGTTACGGACTCCCAACTGCAGAACCAGAAGTTGTTGAGAAAAGCAGGTTTGATAAAGGTGAGTTCTGAAGTTTAGATCAGAGAGTCATGAACAAAATTACATGATTATCAATGAAATCACTATCTGAATGACAAAACCTTATTTCTTCCACTGACAGTCATACAGTTCTGGATAAAGCACTTTTTTTTTTTAAGTTTCAAGCTCAATTAGCTAAAGCTGCATTAACTTGAAGGTCAAATGCAATCTGCTAGCTTCTGCTGCAGTTCTCAGTAATTATCATTAGTTTCCTTATTTATAATTTTAAATTCTGAATGCATCTCAGGGGAAAGTTGCATCAAATCCTTTAAGAGTAAAGTAAAAAATTATCGATATATCGCAAAAATGCTTAAAGGTTATGAGACAGAGTAGGCTGCCTATAGAGCTGTGGAAGACAACATTATCTGGAGTTAGAGTACAAGG
The DNA here is from genome assembly GCF_036013445.1 of Caloenas nicobarica. Lineage (NCBI taxonomy): Eukaryota > Metazoa > Chordata > Aves > Columbiformes > Columbidae > Caloenas > Caloenas nicobarica. The sequence continues at coordinate 4,431,075 of NC_088260.1, forward strand.
AAACATCCGTCAGGAACGTTCGTATCTAGAGCAGGTCCTGCCTTGGGGCAGAGCAATGGGCCCAACTGCCTCTTAGGGTCCTCAGACTTTATTTTTTCAGTGCGAGTTTACAACCCAAAGTGAAGTCAGTCACATTAAAGTCCCCGATTTTAAAAAAAGCCATCCATAGATGCCAAAATAAATCAGCCCTCAAGGTTTGAGAACTCAGCTATTTGTTTCCTTATGCTGCAATAACAGCCTTTCTGTGGTAATTTCCCTTTCACAGAATGTTCTTTATGTACGTGAATGCAGCACGATTAACATGCTTATTCACATTTCCCCAATTCCAGCAAGTAAAAATAGAACATTAACATATATTGATGACTGTCTTCTTATACTTAACATCTGTCACCACACTATATTTTATTATTTTGTTTATCTAGAGCTCTTGTGAGACTAGCTAAAGCATACTAGTCGGATGCCTTACAAGATCTAGAATGTCACCTTGCCTCAGTAAATGCCATCTCCTGAAATGAAAGTATAAGCTTTTGATAGCAATTAGCTTTGAAACAAAAGAGAATTGGGGAATTAAGACCTCCAGCTGCTGAGAACACTGTGGTCTTAACTGCTACGAAAATTAAATAGAGAGTGGTGAGGATTGCATGGAGCCAAAGGCACACATGGGAAACTCCACAAGGTTGAGATGATCACAATAACTGAATCTTCATTCGACTTCATGCATAGTAGAATTCTATTCGGCAAGTAAAACCGAAGTGATCACTCACTTTGAAGCATTGAGATACCTAATCTTAGTCCAGTAAGATTTTAGTACAATAAATCCTCTCAGCCTACCCCTAATTCATTTTTAGGTTATCAAAGGAACACTGCAATATTGGAGACTGTATTAAGTAAGTGTCATTATGGTTTACTTGTCTAGAATTTAACTTCCTTTTACTGTTAATTACTTCTCACCCCAGCCCTTCAGTTTGCATTCTCACTGGTTGAGCTTTCATTTATTATCACTATCGAATATTACATGCGTCACTTTTCAAGCCTAAAGTAACAGTCAATGCATAAACAGACAAATATTTAACCTCAACGAAACACTTACACTTCTCCCATGGGAGCATATGTTGAGCCAGTTACAGTAAATTCATTCAGAGAACAGCTATCTCCTTCTATTCTCTCCAGGATAAACATCTGAAATTAGAGTTAGAAGTGTTACTACCTTTGAACAGTAATTAATGCAAGAGATGTAAACAGGCCTTAAGCAAGCAGGTATAAGAGGCAAGTTCAGGTTGAATAAACAAACTAAACAAAACTGGATAGAATACTCTGAACTTTGATCCCACATATGTTTGAACAGGTCCTTATGCTGAAGCACAAAGTACAGAAAACAGCACTTCTGCTTAACGAATCTCATTTGAAAATTGAATCGTGGCACAAATCTATCAAAGAGTTGAAAAACAAACTATGTACACTTAACTTCATCCGCTTGACAATCCTGACTATACCCAAGCTCTTCCTAAGATCCAGACTTGCGAAAACTGTTTCCTGTCCTAGTTTTCCAGTTATAAATCCCTTTGCCATCCAGTACACTGGTAGTTTAGAACTATTCAGACAGCTCCACTGCCCTACTAGCACAGGCTGAAACATTATTTTCAAATAATGACAACAATTTGAAGGATGCAGTTGCACCCCACGAGACACCTGCATCTCAGTCTTTCCTTTGTTTCCATTTCCTTTCTAGCAGAGCCGGAGGCAGAACCAAATCTTGGAAGATGGAGGTTAAAACCATAGTGCTTGAAGTTGTCATACTCTTACCATGACTTGCTGGAGTGGTAGTAGGGAAGAAAATTTCTCACTGATAGTTTATCTTAATGGAACTTCTTACCCTTTGGTTAGTATAAGCCATTTTGTCATATCACGTTTTAGCAATGTCTTAATTTCCCCTCATTGTGCTGCCTTACGTTTTAGGAAAGCACCTACACAAACTATGGCCTATTAGTTATTCCTCAATTGATATGCATCAGTGTCTGGAGACGCTATAATCTTCAAAGCGATTTTAAAAATCGAAAAGCTAGACAAGCTGATAAATTAAAAGTCCACAAAGCAGAGTAAGAGCATTCTCAGAGGGAGATACCACAGGAGGACATTAATATAATCCCTCAAGTCTCCTCCTAAAGCAGTATCGTTTCTGACTGAAACACTTTCCTTTGGACGCTCCCAAGTTACTACTTAACATGGAAACTAAAACTGCAAATGGAATTACTGTTGTAAACCAGACTTCTTAAAAAGCTAAGCCACCTCTCTGCTTAGAGTGAAACAAGAATAAGCGTATTGTTTACAGGTATTAGGATTTTGCTGTGTTTTGCAAAATCTCGCAATTAAAGTTATTCTGTAGCTGTCAGAGGTTAACAAGGAACCAAGTAAGTTGTACTGCACAAGATCTAAAACATTTAGTCCTCTAAATGTAAGGACTAAAGCATTTTGAGATTTTAAATAAACACAACTTAAATGATGAGTTAACCAGGAAGCCTTCTGCTTTTGGCATCTGCATGATGAAAAAAATCCCTGCAAAGACTAGGGCAGTTATGCAACTCTACTGCAAGTAACCTCCTCTGGAATACTGATGAGCAGCTGCTTTGTGTCTCTTAGGTATAAATACTACAATACTTAAGGAAGTAGAACAAGTCAACCACCAATTAGAAAGAAAAATCCATCAATCACATGAGAATAAAGTGCTTAAGGCTTACAAACTTTTGCCAAAAAATACTAGTGTGTAGCGCTCAACATTTACACATTCGGAATTCTAAGCCAATGTAATGACTCTGAACATTTGGTGTCAGAGTTGCTATGCTACTGAACATCTACAACTATTAAACAGAAGAACTTAATGTTTTCTCCATAAAATTCCTACACAGAATACCAGGTATACGGGAAGCACAGAGAACTGGCAGCTGAAGACGTGTTATGTTACGTGACTAAAAGTCCCAAATTAATCAACGCTAGAAAGAATATTGGGGGGAAAGGGAGGTGGGGTGCATAACTTACGCTCACCTAAAAATATGCCACAAATTGAAGACAACCCTGGCAACGCTGGTGACAGGGTCAACTGTACCTCCAATCTGCCAGATCAGTCACACAATATTGCACATTGAAAACACTACAGCGACCACCAGACCAATAAGAGCTACTGAAGATAAGATCACCAAATAACGGTGGAACCATGCAGTGGTGGAAATACCTTAGACCATCCAAGTTACTCTAGTAAATCTACCTTGTTTCCTTTTTTTTCCCCTCATCGCTAAGTTTCTCTACCCTTGCATCTTGCTGAATTAGAGGCCAGTGTTTCGCACTTACACATATCCAGCTTCTACAGCGTAACTATCCTACCTTTCTGAAACAGGGGAGAAATCACACTAAATAATTACCAGTAGACTGAATGGCTTGCAGACAAGTCAATGGGAAGCTGCTTGCAAACAACCTTCTCTCCCATCAAGTGCAGCTACAGATATTTTTGGCCATGACTAAATAAGGGAAGAGATGAAAGCCTTAAACACTACATAGTGGAAAACTGAATTAAAAGTGGAAGCTTATCTTGGGAAAATAAAACAAGATTTTGATGATATGAGAACCAAAAGACTGTGATCAAAAGAATTCAAGCAATTCTAACTATTCAGAGCAGCTGAGGAGGAAAAGAAAAATAGAAGAAGCTAATTCAACATACCCTGCAGACTGACATCTGATTTGTGGTCAGAGTACCAGTCTTGTCAGAACAAATAACTGAGGTACAGCCCAAGGTTTCCACAGAGGGAAGACTTCTAACAATAGCATTCTTCTTGGCCATTCTCCGGGTTCCAAGAGCCAAGCAGGTGGTAATGACAGCCGGCAGACCCTCCGGAATAGCAGCAACAGCAAGAGCAACAGCAATTTTAAAGTAATAGATAGCACCTCGAATCCAAGAGCCACCATGAACCGGATCATTGAAGTGACCGATGTTTATTATCCAAACAGCGATGCAGATAAGAGAGATGACTTTAGACAGCTGCTCTCCGAACTCATCCAGTTTCTGTTGCAGCGGGGTCCTCTCTTGCTCAGTAGCCACCATCTCATCACGAATTTTGCCAATTTCTGTGTTTACTCCTGTTGCAATAACCACTCCCATAGCTTTACCAGCAGCAATATTAGTACCCTTGTGCAAATAAAGAAAAGGGAAGAGTTGTAGTCAATCCATAAACATGTTTTGGTGGTGGTTTTTGGTTTTGTTTTGAATTTAACAAAACGCACCTCATACAAGCCCAGACTATGTTTCAGCTAGGATGTGGAAAAACATGAAGAGAATGATACTCCCCCAGTATCTGTAATAGAACACTCCAGTGTAGAACTTCTGCTTATGGAACAGGCTCAAATAAATCAGTATTGATCTGCTATAAGCAGCATAGTCACATGCAGCTGCTGAGTAAGCAGTATGTATTTCAACTGGAATCTTAAGTGGCTTGGTTTTTTTGGTGGTTTTTTTTTGTTTGTTTTTTAATTAGGATTGTATTTTTCCAGATTTAATGGTATTTACTATGAGTAATAGATGTGTTCTGTGGAGCTGTGTGAACATACTTAACACAAGAAAGAACAGTTAGATTTTCCACAGCAGCCTACCAACAATAACAGAATTGTTATTTCGTTATCTGAAAGGCATTCAGTGCTTCCTTTGAACACACTTGAAGAAGTAATTTCATTCCTATATAGAAAGCTAATTCTCAATTTTACCCGCAGTATACCACAATTTGTGTGGGCATTTAGTCTGAAGAACTATTATTTTAGAAAAGTAGTGTAGAAGCACTGTAAAAGTGTCTGTGCTCCAGTCTTGGAGACTTTATTGTGAAAGACAAAGAAATCAGTTTCCTCATATAAACTGGTTTCAACAAGCACCTTCCTTGAGGACAGCTTTTAATAAATGTTACTTCCAATTTTTAATTCAGTTTGATGTACATGGAGACATGCATACAGATGTGGATAGACAATACAGCAAAGCAGTCACACAGCTTTTGGATGAGGACCTGAAATTCCACACATTTTTATCAGTTTCAGTGTTATTTTATAACAGTTCTTATTTTATGACATTTTTGAAAATTTCAAAACAAGTAACTCACAGAAAAAAGCATGTTCTTCTTGTCTTGGTTTACAGCACGAGGATCAGGCACAGGGTCAGTGTGCTTAATAACAGACACAGATTCACCTGAAATAAAGAGAATAGTCTTGAGATTTTACATGTATCGTCTTGAGTCCTGTAAGGAACCAAAAAAAGTTATAATCCTCAGGTCCTAACGTTTTTTTAAGATGTCAAATGATTTAATTGCTTAAGTGAAACAGGATATATTTCAGCCAACAAAAAAATACTGAATGCCTGGCTTTTCATGAAAATAGGAAAGGATTTAAGTAAACATTTTATACAGTTAGAATTAACGAAGCACACATATCTTTTAAGGAACAAGAAAAGTAAGCAGCTGGTACTCCACTCGTCCTTTTAATGTAGCAAGATCTACTGCATGAATTATGTATTTTGGGTGCTTCTCATGCAGTAATGAGCATTTCTGTTCTCTGTGCCGTGGAAGTGGTATGTTCTCATTTAAATAATTAGATGTTACCACAGGTATACATATGTGATGGTATACACCACAGTTATACAGGCAGACCTTAAAAAAAGTTAGATGCCATGCAGCCATCTGTTACTTAACTCCTTTAGTTGGAAATCTTCAGAGAACCCTTCCATAAAAACCTTAAATACATCAATTTCTAGAAACATGTCACATAGGTATAAAGAAATTTATTTTTGTAAAAACGGATGTTAATTACTACATCAGATTTCACAAGGTAGTAACTCAGTGACTGAAGCAAAGAGCACACTACTTTTTGTAGACTCAAGGGAGCCAAAGCCTCCTACTTTTAAAAGCTTTGTTAAGTAGCATCTTGGACTTCGGTCCTACTTTATTAGTTAGGAGAGTCAAGCTAAACACAGAAAAGGTTTTCCTTAAAAAAAAGGCAAGGAATTACTCCCTTTATATAGACTTCCAGTGGATTTCTTCTACTTATTTCAGTTCTGATAGCTTGATAAACATGGAGTGCCTACATTTTCTTATGCTAAACATAAGTAAGCTTGATCAGTTCTGCGCTATTCAGGATCTGTACTGACAAACTTTGGGGCCTGTTTCAAGACAGATTTGAGGATCAAAAATAGGTTTCTTAGGAGTACATTACTGGTTTTAAATTCCAGGCTAGTTAACATTAATGTATGCTACCAAAACAGGCAGACAGATCTTCATGTTCCAGCTGAAAGAAAACTGTTATAGCACGCTTGGTTGATTCCTAGCTTCTTTCCTATATTCAGAAGTACTGCTACTTTGTTTTGTTTTCAACAAATCTGAAAAGTGCTCTAAATATAGCTCCTGCACTCCAGAGCCAGTACCAGAAAACACATGAATGTGCATGCACAGATTTTCAGCAAATAAGGCTGTAGTGTAGTCTTCAGTAACAGCCGTTTAAAAACTGCCTGTATTTCAGAAGTTGTTCTCTCTCGTGAGAGAAACTGTTACAGAAGATATTCAGTAAGATTTCCACACTTTCATATTTGAGCAGTGCCAAGATATTCAAACCTAGAACACTGCATGAACTAGAATAAGAAGTCTTTTAGTTTCCCCACAAGTTACTAGGGTGTGTCTTAGGAGGGGGTCTCAGTAAGAATGGTCATCCCACTAAATTGAACATGTAAAGCCAATGATGTTAAGTCACTAGATCAGAAATTTACTGCACTTGAATGCAATACAGTACTTGAACAGCAACAGGCTTGTTTCTAATGGATTACTCTAAACAGACGGTGAAAGGGCACTCTCAATTATACACAAAATTATCAACAATTCATAGAAAGTATACCTGTGAGGATTGACTGGTCTACTCTTAGAGTTGTAGATTTGATAGAAGTAATTCTTATATCAGCAGGAACCTTGTCTCCAACTACAAAGAAATGAACAAGACAGTTAGAATTCTGTTATTTGAGAGATTTCTAACCAAGCATACTATTAACTCTATCAGCCAGGAAAACCATTTTCCAGTAACTGTTCAGATGACGAAGATTACTAAGAGGTTATTACTGCTTTTGTGGTTTGCAACACTATTATCCAACATACTTCGGCAATTTAGATTTGCCATCAAGATCTCATCCCCTACCTAACCTCGAAGAAAGAAATTAGAAAAACAATCCAGTGATTTTCAATCACATTAATACCACTTGAAAGTAAAGAGAAAACATTCGAGAGAAGGATATCAATTTCAGAATACATATTTATAAACAACTGTAGCCAAGGTGAATCAAGTTTCCTTTTCAGAAGGACTGGCCCTGGAAAGTCTTCTGGTTGTTTTCTCTCTGCTCAAAGTCAGTTCTCTGCTCTCCAAAGATCAGAATGTTATCCACATTTATTTATTTAGAAACTAAAAGAAGTTGTACTTTCCTTTTCTTTGGCACCACTTGCGAGAATAACATGCTTCTGCAAATCTGCTCTTTTAATGTTATACTTTGAACGCTGCCAGATGTTTCAAAGTTGGAAGGTAATTTCAGATCATGCACTAGCTTTACTTTTCAGTAACACTACTCTATTAAACATAACAATCCATATCCCAGTTAAATTTTTTGCAGAGCTCTATGCTGCGTTTATCTTGTCATATATGGAGGGTGTTTCCAAAAGATGGACCCAATTTCAAAGCAGTACTGAAATTAGGTCCATCTTTTGGAAACACCCTGTATTTTTAATTTGCACAAACAAAGAAAAAAATTCCACTAGCAAGTGTTTGAGGCACCCAAAAGTGTTTGAGATACCAAAGTAGTACATGAGACAAGAAGTTAACAGCACCCTCGTAAAGTCGGCAGAGAGTAACAAGTCAGTTACCAGAACTGTGTGGCCAGTTTAGCTCCAGCACCTCATATCATCCCAGAAATAATTATTGCACCATCCTATAATACTTACTCTTATCTAGCTTCTCTGAGTTTTTAAGAAAAGAATTAAAGCTCCACCATTTTGTGACTACTGCAAATAAATGGCTGCACGCAAATTAAGCTGCTAAAGCATATTAATGAGAGTCACATTTCTGACTCACATGGGTGGTTTCTACATTCTGCATGTCAATATTACCGATGAATGCATATAATCAAACATTCCTAATGTAATTTAGCACTGCAAGTATTCAAGTGTCAGCTTCCCTTTTATTACAAAATAATGCAAAGAAACAAAGGAGGAAGATTAGCTAGCTCAGAAGAGCTGATCATCTCAGTAGATGGACTCTGTGTCCCTGCAGTAAAATTAAAACAAGCTGCAATTCCTGCAGGAACTGCTTATGCAACTAACAGTAATAATGCACATTAACAAATAATACCAAGAAAAACTCGGCGGCGGTGTTACAGCCTTAGAACATACAACCACTCACACAGGAACACTATGGAAAATGTTAAAGAGGGGAATTAAGTGCTACTTCAAACACTAAGCAAACTTGCACCATGTGACTTTTTGTAAGGTCAAAGAAACCCCAACCATTAATATCAGCAAAAGATTACGCAGTTTTGCTTGTAGACTTAGACGTGTGTTTTCATAAGCATATGTATACAAAGAGCTCCAATAAATAGCCACAAACCCCATTTTTGTGTCATTACAGCATGTGAAAACTAATTTAAGCCACAATGCCCTTGAGCAGCAAGAGAAAATAGCATTAGACAAACGGTGACCTAAGCCAAAAATGGCAAAACTATTCAATATGCTCTCCTGATGTCGCGAGGAGCTTTATATGCAGACATACAGTAGCAGCTGGTATTCAGATATCACAGAACAGGCGAATACCTCGGTGCAATGTGGTGTAACGCCTGTTGATCTGCATAAACATTTCCAAAGTACTTAGAGCAGCTGGAAAACTACAGCCAACTCAAATACGTCACCACATCTGCCACACTGTTAAAGAGTTAATCACTCCATAATACAAAAAAAGAAGCTATTAAAAAAATAATCTTAAAACATTCAGGCACCTGGAAGGAACATATGGCAAACTTTACAAGTGGTTTTCCAGCCTTCTTCTCAACAGCTCTAAGTTGTTCAAGCTCATAATATTCACAAGTACTAGGAGAGACCCCTGCTCTAGTAGATTACTGATATTAGAGCATCAGTATCGCCATGAAAGCTACTGTCATTAGCAATTGCCTGAATGAGCCATAACTGAATACAGATAAGAAACCATCCTATGATACATAGGAACCCATGAGAAACTTTTAGTGAGCAGTCTAGTACAGATCTCATAAGCAGAAGGCTTTTTATTCCATATACTCTAACACTGGAAAGAAAGTGGGGGTTTGTTGTTGTTGTTGTTGGGAGGGGCTTTTAAAATTCAATTACATTTCAGCACACAGAACCAGGAGAAGTTATTACCTAAGGCTTGAAATAGAAGAAATTAGAAGGTGAATGCGTATTTGCATTGCTTCATACAGAGCTGCTACAGGCTAAATGGATATAATCCTGTAGTTTTATGTTTAAAATAACAAGGCAGTTCCAGAAGTGTTTCATCCATTATTTTAAATGAAGTTTTAAATCCTAGTCACTTGAGTTCTACAATAGCTCTGAAGAAATCAAGTAAGCTGCTTTCAAAACTTCCCAGATACATTTTCTTTAAGCATAGTTCAACCAAATACTTAACTACTGATTAAAAAAGCCCTTCTAACTATAAAATTGGCTGCTTCTTGGAAGAGTGAGAGCAGGATTTGCTTCGAATCATTATAGCTTTATTTATAGAACCCTTTTATTCATGCACAGAATACTGGTTTAGAATTTTAGTACTGAACTTCAGCACACAATAAAGGAATCTAAAAATAACCTGTCCCATGTAAGGGGGTAAAAAAAAAAAAAAATTTAACTGTGCACTAGTCTATACCAAACCAGACAACTTAGTTTCCAGTCCTTGATAGATATGAATTTAAAGTGCAATATTAACATGGTGCAGGCTGGACCAGCCTCTGGTGTCAGGACAATGGGCAGAAGCAATGGGGCACACGTTCTATGAACAATGAAGCTGGGGGGAAAAAAAACCCAAACAAAGCTGTGTGGATTTCAGACCCTGTTGTATTTTCAGCTACATCTGGGTATCAACAAAGAACTTTAAAATGCAACAGCACCATAGTTACCTTCCAAGTGTCAAATGATATTCTAGATTTTCTCATCAAAATTGTTGGTGACAGTAGGCTCAGGAAACAATATTAACTTTACCCTCCAAAAGCCACTATGATATACAAGAGTCCCTTACAGAAAACTACTTTAAATGTGTACTTTGAACACCCTTATCGGCTCTGCTAACTGCCTCTGATCCCTCCCACAACAGAAGACTTGCTAAGAGGAGGTTTACAGATAGGTACATCATAAAAAGCAAAAAGTTTTGCTTCCTTTTTATGTTAATATAAGTCTTACAGGAACAATACCTCTTCTTCGCAAAGAAAGGGATTAGTTCACAAAAAGCCCATCTAAGTGATCACAGTAAATGGAATAATTTTTTCCTGTATAAGTCAGAATGGTTCTTCATATACAAGATGTACCTAACACTTTCTTATTTATGTTTATCATTAACCAAAGGTACTGTCGACCTGTATCTGCTATCAGCTGGTTGGTGTTCAAACTGAACTTTTGCAACCAAGATTATTACAGCTCTAACTACTCTGTCATTGTTGTCCAATTTTGTAACACTTTTTTAGGCAAGTTTCTGCTGGGGGACAACAATACTTAAACCTTACATCTGAGCAGAATGGACTGCTTATATTTAGAAGTACAGCTGTTGCAGCACAATTGGTTTTTACATTAAACTCCCTTAACACAAGGCCAGCTTAGCTCCTCTTCCCCCCCTTGCATGCATACAATCCAGTCTTTCCTATTGTGTTTGGTTTCCCCAGACCATCGGAAACCTAATTTTTCTTCCGTAGTAACAGGTTTTAAGTATTTAACACTTCCTGAACAGGGTATAATAACGTGTTACCAAAAACCAGAAGTGCTACAAAACAGGAAGATTGAGTCCATCTATGCTTTCATAGAAGGTCAAGAGCATCAAATTGTCAAAATTAGAAAAGTGACTATGAAATGTCTTTCAAGTCTGAGTTTCTACTCCAAGATTTATTTTCCAACAAGATTACAATAGCACTGGTCCACTCAGTTTTATCATAGCAGTAAAACAGTACTGGCTTTTCCTCCCAAGGTAACAGAACACCACATTTGAATACATTGATTCTTTGCATTTATGATGCATGCTACAGATGAGACAACATTCGTGAAACAGCAGTCTCTATAATATGCCATTCTGCATTCTGGACAGACAGAAAATATCCACCAAGCCTACTGTGCAGTGTATGCAGAAATGTCATTATCCTAAGAACTCTTACAGGCAGAGTTAAAAAATGTCAAACAAAACACACATATTGCATTCTTATCAATGAAAACCAAGACGACAGAAAAAGCTTAGCTTTCTGGGAGCAAAATATTTTAAGGTTGGAGCTGAGACTTGTATTGAGAAAAAAATGAGATACTGTTTTAAACAGTACATAAGACTTCTTGCTCTATCAAGAGATGCTCTCAGCAGTCTGCTTTGAGGCCAGCCTCCAACAGGCCACCATTCTGGATTTAAGTCTTACACCATCCTTTGCATTATTTTTTCCCAATCCCAATACTTCTCCAAAAATACGTAAACCTGCATCTCTAGCATTGAGTCTGAAAATCAATTCTAGTTACTAGAAAAGTAACATGGGCACAAGGACCAGACATTTTAGAGCAAGATCTGCAACATAAGTGTTTGTTGCTTATATTGTCAGGGAAAACCTGTCGCTCTTCACAGCAACACTGGAGTTTGATGTAATTTACCTTATGAATCTTCCTTCACAATCTTCTTCACCCAAAAATTTATCTTTCCTTAATTATAAGACATCTATTCTTTAGGAAGAGTCTTAAAGTGCTCTGCAGTTTGAATTAAAACCCTTGGAAAGTAGTTCTTGCATACTTTACACCAGGTAAAAACATAAAACTAAGTCTTCTGGAATATACACTAATCTAATAAGCAGCAGCTTCTGGGAACTCTGTATTTTTAAGCTGTTGAATACTTAACAGATATAATGACAATGACAAGAACCATCATTCAGCACTTCAGGGAAAAGAGGAACCACTGTGCCTCCCGTTTGGTCACTTACAGATCGCAACTCATGAACATTCATTTATTGCATTACAGAAAGTCAGACATGCTGTATCTAAAATAGAACATTTTAGACAGGAAAATACAACGGCAGTGAACAAAGCTCATTTCTGTTCCCAAATGTGCTTCTTCAAAAATAAGTGATTTGCAACCAGTCTATCCCAATTTGTCAGCCTGGACTTCATACAAAGGTTAACCAAGGCCATGCTGTTTTAAGTTTCTCTTTTTAAAGTTTTACTTTAACCAAGGTGAACAAAAACTCGACTAAAACAAAGGACAACTTTAAATTTGTAACTAGTGGCTACCTTACTAGATTAGAGTGCATCCTCCAGTAAACTCAAGCTATTCTAGCAGCGTGATAATCCATTTTAAGACAGACAAACTGAAAAGCCATTTGAGGACAGCATCTGGATTTTTTTTCAGTTCATCAATTCCACGAAACAAACAGTGTAGCTTAGTAACCCTTATGCACTACAGTTCTGAGAACTATGCCCACCAGAGGTCTGCAAGCAAATTTAAGGCATACATCCCAAATCCATAATCCCAACTTCAGTCCAAAGAGTTCCTGTTGATTGTACAGTATGTTTTCCACCATCTCTGCTGAAGTGGACATGGAAGAAAGTCTTCCTAACATACAGAGTTAAAAAATTCATGGAATAGTGTTTGCTAGTACACCAGCAAAATTTTAGTGTAGGATTTACACTGAATTTGTTAGCTACTTGGTAACTGCTTATCAAGTGTTCTGCAGTACCTATATGCTCATCGATCCCCAAGAGACAGGCCAGACAGCCGGTTATCTACCACCTGAGGGATAATTTGATTCAGATTACTCCGTATTTACTGCAAGGTGACAATGCAGACCTGCAGTTTCCCCTTATTACTTCAAGTCAAATAAACCAGCATCTGTTTCCTGTGTTGACAGATCAATTAAAGAAAATAGCTTCCAGGAGTTTTATTTCAGAAGGCCATGAGCCAGACTGAATAGTCTATGTAATGAATGCAATTAAACACTGCAAACAGCCTAAGAAGTCAGAATAAAAAGTAATAGTATAAATCATTATTGTGCTGTCTTTGGGTTACACTAAGCCAACCAGGTTATCTTCAATGGGTTCAAAACTACTGAAAACACCAAATTATTTTGGAAATGGTTCACTGAGACTTATTCTAAGGGAACTCTTCCAATGTAAAGAAGCAAATATCTTCTCCCACTTCCCCCAAACTGCAATACCAATCTACCAATTCCTGCAAAGTTATTTCTCTGTCAAACTCACATATAGTTACTTCAAATTAACAAAGCCGCTTTAGCATTAAATACAATTATTTTGTAATGGAAAACCTGTAGAAAGTTGTTCAAAATTAGATACCAGCATAGGGAAGAAACCTATCACCTGGTTATTTCTGCCACTTGGTTGAAAGATATTTGCCTGGACACACAAATGTCATTGGCACTTTGCCCAGAATTCCATACCCAGATATGTATCCCAGTATGAAGTGCTCTGTCACTTCCCTACATGGGCATCTTTTTGCAAACACCGTGTCAAAGGCCATCGCAGGACTCTTGCGCTTGAGGCACAGGCATGCACACAGTCTCTCTCACCTCCAGGTCTTGACACCAACACTGGTACACAGCGTACAGCTCTTCTCTACTTGCTCAGTAGCTTTTCCGAGTTTGATTACAATTAAAATTTCATCATTGTCTATCTACAAGTTAGAATTTATTGTTTTAGTATCATATTACACTGATGCACTTATTTCTGTATTAAACATCCACATGACTTACCCTTAACATTTGTTTAGTTAACTTCACTTGAAGCTGCAGTTGATTTTATTTGCTAATATAAGAAAAATATGATAAGTGATTAAGACTAGCTTGGCACTGTTTGATCCACCAGTTTAACTGAGTATTTTAACCAGCATGAGCTTCTACAGTCTGTCAACAAGCTAAGACCACCTACCTTAAAGGACAGCATAGAAGCTAGATAAATTTTGTTTCTCTGCATGAGCATACTAGCTTTTTAAGTTTCCAATTTTTAAAAAAAACCAAAACAGTTCTATGTGTGTTGGACTATCAGACACTATTCTACAAGCAGATTTTAAAATAATGCAATAGTAACTCTATGAAAAACAGGATACTGTGTTTGTTAAAGACAGTCTAGTGTTACAGGTATACTAGTCAGCAGTCTATTTCCAATTCATTTCTTTCCTTCAGATACAAGCCTTTTAAAGAGATGTCTCAAGGCACAAGTCAGTATCAATAAAATCAATCGCAATATACAGCAAGGTAAGTAAAAGCCCACACATCCTCCTGGTATTTCATATAGAACTTTAGCTTTGTCTTTTTCTGCAAGATGAAAATGCAATCTCTACCTCTTCCAAAATAGCAAAGAATCAAGCGGAAAATTTTCTGTGCTCTCGACACCTGGCAGAGCAGCAAAATCCAGCATACTTCATTAGTGAGATAGCCCAAATGAGTACCAAATACAGAGTCATCAACTTGCAACTCTACTAACACTGCTTTAAAGTACCAAAAACCACAACACCAATATATTCCCATGATATAAACTGCTTCCAAAACTACCATTCTATTGCTGGTATTTAAAAATATGATGAAGATCTGGACTAGACATCTACTGCAGAATATGTAATTTATACAGTTCTGTTTGCCTCAAAAGGATGCAGAAAACCTCAGCTGCTTAAACAAAGTCTCATTGCAGAACTCACAGATTTGACTGTACAGTGCAGAAATAGTGAGTCGCACCAGCAAAGTGACAAGGTATCATAATTCACCCTTTATTTCAGCTATTAGCACTCTGTAATTCTACTTGCTCTTCCCCAACAGATGCTAAGGGGAAACTGGCTTGAGCCTTCATGAGATTCACCCTCACTCTCAATTACCCCAGCCACAGCTGCTGTAGCTGAATCATCCTATGCACGAAACCAAGGTTTGAAACAGAGCTCAGCAAACATTAAATCTTCTCAAGGAATGAAAGCTGGGCAGACAGCCAACACCAACTTCATTTTGAGTGCAGACTCTCTTCTGTCTGCTAATTAATATCGGAGGAGAGTCAAGTTTAAGGTTGTATATTTATCTCCTCCTGAGACCGCTACCACCTCAAAAAGCAAAGTGACACTAGTGGAGATGTTTAATGTACTCCCTAAATTGTTCCCAAAGGAGAAAAAAAAATAAAATAAAAATCACTCTGTTAATAGTTGATAATGACCTACAAAATATAAATATGCGATTATGCCTGACACTTAACAAGAACCATCTAGTTTTATCCGGGAAGGAATTAGAAACATTAAAGACACTGACAAGTCCAGTTTAGAGAAAAAGTTATTGGTGTGGTATCATCACCAAAATGAAGGAGTTTTACATAGAAGTATATGATACTCTTAATTTTGTACTCCTTCCAAATAAGGAGACATATTTTAGGGCAACCCTAAGTTATTAGAAAGCTTGATGCAAAAGTCTGATCTTTTAAGACAAGACACAGTACTTCAGATGCTTACATTAGGTAAATAGGAAGCTCTGTACAGTTATTTCTCTATTTGTGGTCTCTGATACAGCAATGGGCAAAAGAAGCAATAAAGAGTTATGAAAGATGAAAAAACAATGATGTCACATGCCAGTCATACTAGCTGAGAGAACAGAGGAAGACACTTGTGAAGAGAAGTTGAAGGAACTGCTGCTACATGTGCCAGAGTTGGAAAAAAACTTCACACAAAATTAGCTTTCCTTAGATACAGGATGGAGTGTGGCTAAAAAAAAAAAAAATTTGCATTCCAGAACCTAAGGGAACTGCACACATTTAAAAGCAACAAAGGGAGTATTTTGTGATAGAAAACAGACAAGTTATAAGACACTCTGAAACCAGACTTCAGAAAATAAAATTTTAGAGTCATGACAAGTGTTAAAACCTGTACTCCAATTAGGATGCTTTGCTTTTAGACCAACCAATTAAACTAAGTGGCAATTTGAAAAACAATCCCCTCAGTGCAAATGCACATTTAAGGTAATTACAGATGAACAGAAGCAAGATTGTTTGTAAGCAAAGCATATACTTAGGCATCTTTGAAAACGCCCCCCAAGGGCCTCAAATCATTAAGACAAGGCCCCCACAACAATTTTACTAAAATACGCTAATACATGTATGTACTATATAAATGAGCCTTACCTGCCACTTCTACAATATCACCTGGGACAATGTCTCTTGCTTTAATCCTCTGTACACTTTTTCGATCTTGTCGATATACTTTGCCCATTTCTGGTTCATATTCTTTAAGAGCTTCAATAGCATTTTCAGCATTTCTTTCCTAAAAGACAGCAAACACGTGTGATTTTAAAAGCCTTCAAGGAAAAACACACATGTCAGATCTGATTTTTGAAATGCAGTATTATATGAATGCTGCAGACTCAACTACATCTATTCATACACAAAATGATGTAACCCTTCCTCTTACGAGGTTGTTGACTGGAAATCATTACAACATAATTCAGATATTAGTGGACAGTTGCTTACTTCCCATCATGAATATCCACTGTGTCTTGTTACAGAGAGGCCACACAAAGAGTTCTGTGTAACATACGGATGCTCTTTGACATAACAAAAGCACTAAGCAGAATCAAGACTCACGGGTTTAGTCTTGTCTCAGCTGTACCTTACCAGCTGGAGCAGCTTAAACTCAGCCAGGAGTGGACTAACTACTGAATTTCACTTACTGATAGAAATCAAAGGTCAAGCTAACACAAAGCTCAAACAGCACATTATTAACTTTGTTTCAGCCAATCAAGTCACACTAAAGTGAAATTAAAGCATATAGCCTAGAAACTTTCCCAGAGTCTCTACCAGTTTATGAACTTAGATGAATCCCCACATGACAACCTTTTTATTTCCACTAACGCCAGCACAACAGCTTTCCTATCTCAAGTGCAGTTCTCTCAGCTAAACACTACCAGAGATTGGCATCAACATCGTGGTGCCACCTAGATAACAGCTTATCTGTCCTCCTTCTCTGGCTCTTGTAGAAGTAACTTCTTTTCCACTTTTCAGCCTATTGACAAGTACAAACATCACGTAGTCTTGATGATTAATATATAATGGTAAAGGTACATGTAGTTTTTAGAATGTCTGCCCTTTAAATATATACCAGCCTTTCCAGATAATAAAAACTTCCTCCTGCATGTATCAAAGCAGAAACCTCATCTTCAGAAACCCAAAGGCTGAGGTACTAGGTACTTCTACATAACAATGCAGCTGAAAACCAGCATTACCAAAACTGCCCTGAAGGACTAATGTTTACATGGCACAGCTCAGTGCCACACAGTGCAGAGATACCAGCACAGACCCATAAAGCTGTAATTAATACTAGCCTCATATTCCACCAGGTAAATTAATACTGCTCCTCAGCACAATAACGCTGATATCATTTTTCTGTGAATTAACTATTAGTTAACATTAGGCAAAACCTTAGAGATACAAAAGAAAAGTTGGTTAAACAGAACCTCTCCTCCAATAAAGAGAAATAGGAAAGAATTAAACATGATTCAGCTAGGGCAGCCAGCTCAGTGTGTTAGGCTTTATCTTTTTGTTCCCTGTTTGCTTAAAGTGACAGTAGTCAGACCATCTTGCCAACCACTGAAGTACGAGCAGACGGCACTTCGGGAACGGGGCACATGAGAGGAAAGGTTGAGGAGGGCAGAGCTAACGCAAGGACTCGGTTGCTCACGTCTAGTACCTGTAGAAACAGATACATTTACGGGTGGAGTCTATGTACTGTGACTTATTTTCCATGCCCATTTGAACAATGAGTCATTTAATCTGTACAGCAGTTCTGTTTCAGAGTTAAGTTCACTGCATGTAGCTATATATATATGTATACACACATACATGTATTCTCTGCACACCATAATGTCTGAAAAAATTGATTATTTCCTACAACAGGGTATACAGCTACACAAGAAAATCCCCAAACTATACAGACAGCTTTACATTTCATACTTACAATTACTACATGCAGAATTTTAACTCAAAGTTTCAAGTTAAAGATTAATTCTTGCACAATTGCTTTGTGAAGCTTTGAGTAGAAAATGACACTTAAGGGGGAAATGCTCTCATCCCTTGATTGACATTACCTCTTACCTCCATATCAGCTCCAGTAGTTGTGCAGCAAGCTGGGTACTGCTATGAACTGAATTTTGAGGGTCACTACTGAGCCGGCTTACTTGGGGTAGCACAAAACAGAGCTCAGGGATGCATAGCAATGCCACTGAATGCCAATTCTGTTGCCCTCCAGTGAGTAGGCTCCTCTCTAACATGTTTTAATCTGTTAAAAGGGCTCACTCTCTTAATTTTTGCTGTTATTTTTGACAATTTTTTTTAGCTTTGCACCATTTCATTTATTTCCTGAATTCAGGCCTTAATTCCAGATTGCTTAGTTCATGTGTTCGGTGTGCAGCCACACTGACAGGCACCTGGCTTTTTCTGCAATACTTCTGAAACTTTCATTTTACCTTTAAGACAACGCTTTCTGTCCAGAAATTTTATGGTATGTCGACTCTCAGGAATCTAAAGTTAGCAACACATATTACTTGCATTGTGTGAAGCACCTGACACTAAACTGTACAGTCTCTCCTCTTGAACAAAAACAACCAACCCAACCCACATTTGTCATTTGATGTTGTAAAAATATCTGCATACCTGCCACACTCCCACAATTGCATTGGCTACTAATATAAGTAAGATTACAAAAGGCTCTACAAATGCTGTGATTGTTTCTTCACCTTCTTCAAACCAGGCCAAGACCTGTAAGAGAAACACAATGATTTAAATTACTGATTTACACAGACACCTTGCAAATGTAAGACCCAGTAAGTTTCAGCTTGAGGTGCGACTGCTTAGAATTGAGCAATCCTTGAAACCCCTCAGTCTTCCAGGGTGTAGTTTTGCAGTTTATGAATGAGTTGGCAACACGCAATGGAAAAGGAGAAAAAAAATCTTTACTGAGGTAGTACAAAGTTCATTTCCAAGGCTGCTCTTCTTTTAAAGGAGCAAGCTATTTATTTGGGAAACATATCACTACTTTTGGTTCACAAATGAAAGCAGAAGTTCTGACAACAGCTATGGCAGTGAAAAGTTTCAAAAAACATTTCATTAGTAGCCAAACCAGGATGCCAATAGATTAGATGGACTACTTAGAGCACTAAAACCTTGACAAAATCTGAATTTTAACCAAGTTAATTTTCTTTACCGGTAACTCAGACACACAAATGAAAACAGCTTTACAAGTTTTCAGCATCTACTTATTTAAATACAAGCAGTGTCTTATTGAAGCATATAAGTGAATTGTATAGTTACATCTGAAGTTGAATTCTAAGCTGAGTAGCTGATAGAACTCAAATTAAAACTGGATTTTTAGAAGTAAAAAACCCCCTTGGACTTGCATAAAAGGTTCCACATAGATTTTATTTTCATTCATTTGTGTTAGAATTACACTCATTTTAGGATTCTGTCATTCACTTGACTTGAACAGGTATTATGTTAGGGCCTCTGCAGAGTTCTGTAGTTACTGAAGAAAAGTCAAATTAACATGACCAGAGAGGAAGAGCTTTTTTGTCAACATGTTGAGCAACAGGAAGCCTGGAAAGTGACAGTAAATAGGAACAACGTGTTGAGATAATTAGGGCTAGTAGTCAGGCAACAGCACTCTGAATCACTAGAAGACAGAGGCGAGCAAACCATTACTAAAGCAAGCGCCATAATTCCACCACCACGCCGCTCAGAGCTATTGCAATTGTGAAACACTCCGAGACATTAAAAAGAAAGAGCAGCAGCATGAAAGCCTCAAGAGGAAAACAGACTGTCAGCAAATCCAATGCAACAACAATTTTTTTATTACAAAAGGATAAACATGTAAGATCCAGGTTATGATTAACAAGATAGAAACATCCCAACTGGCAATACAACATTTTGAGGGTCTGTGTCATCCCTCTGGAGAAGAGATTTTAGTTAAAATCTCTTACACTCTCTACATCTTGATGTTTCTTCCCTCCTCCCACACCATTAGTCTCCAACCCTCAGTAACAGCTTCTGCCATTTGACCCGCTAGAGCAGTTGCACAGTCTACATCATGGTCTTCATATACTCATTACCCCTTATATCCTGGACAGCTTTTACTCTCCACTGGTGCTGTTGCTGTCACTGGAGCTACAGAAATGGCTAACAGGACACTGCCAGTTTTCTTAACATAGACAAGGTCACACGCTATCATCAGAAAAGCCTGTTTCTGCCCTCCCTTTCTTTATTGGAATTCTGTAGAGCCCGTTTTGCTCCCAACAAAGCAAGTAAATTCAATCATTTTGTGATGTTCTTAACAGAGGAGGCACCTACAAGGTTAACTGGAACAAAACATCTGCTTTACACAATGTTCAGTCTGAAAAGATTATGATTTAAAACCACATGTGTCATAAAATAACAATGAGAAAGCCTGCAACTTTAAGACGATAGGGAAGTAGCTACAAGGACAGCAAAATGCAAGTATGTCAAGGAGAACCAAAACTAAGTTTTCAAGGAAACTTTTCCTTCAATAAACCATTATTTCAAAAAGAGCAGATGAATTCAGATTAGAGATCCTGACAGCACAGAACTGATGTTTTAGATCTTCACTGTTGTGGGGTTTTTTTGTTTGTCTGGTTTGGTTTTTTTGCAAAATTACCAATCTGTGACCAGATTAAAATTAAGAATCTAGTAAATCCTGGAAGTCAACAACACACATTTCTCCCCTAAAAAGTTAACAACTACTAATGGTGGAATGATCTAAGCACTAGTTATAGAATGTTTCAGTAAACACACATTTATAAATAACAGAATGTGTTGCGAGTTCTTGGTTTTGCTATAGTGGACTACAGCTATATTAACACTCCCTTTAGGACACTTGTGATACACAACACATACTGCTGTAACAGATCAGGTTTATTATTTGATAGTAGCCTGCAGTAAAAACAAGAACACAGTTTAAAAAAAAAAAAAAGAGAAAGCAGAACAAGGGATACAAGGATTTAACTAGGTGTTTTTAGTAAAAACAGATCATATGCTGAAACCTGGTAGACACTAGACTATTCTTGTCCAAGGCATTGAGTCCTTGTCAAAAAGTTTCCACTGGCACACTTTTAAGACCCTGGAGAGGTTTACAAGGAGAGATCTTTGACTACTATTCAAAAGGGCCCCACCGTATTTCAGCCCTAATCACTCTAAGACTCACATGTAGAACGGCTTAATTTCCAGGTCATTGATCTCCAATGTACTGTTCCGGCAGTATGGTTCAGTAAGTTACGTTACCATGAATTTAAGAATCTTAAAAGAGCATGGGAAAAAAAAAAAAAAAACACCACAACAAACAACAAAAACCCACAACCTACAATAATTGCTTGAGAGAAATGCAAGTCTGAAAATATAAGGGAAATTAATAGCAAGACATATAAGTCCTATATCAACAGCTGACGTAAGCAGCTTAAAGGACAACTTTCATTCAGCATTATTTGCTTTAGGGCTGCTAGAGCTATGGCTTGCAGAAGCCTATTTTAATCACAGCCTAATGGAGTGGACTTGCAGGACACCAAGTCAAAAAATACACGATGACACAAAAATAGCACTTAGTTTTCATGGTTATTTGTAAAAAGGGGGCAGAGGTACAACACAAAAGTCAGCAAACAATGAGGTGACTACTGATGAAAACAGCTAGAAGAAGCGTCCTTAGAGCTTTCTGCATTTCTACAAGTGAAACATACCTTACTGTCAGTTAAGTTACAGAGGCAAGTTTTCTCAGATGACAGTTTATGACTAAGTAACAAACACAGAATTAAACAATGGAAGTTTCAAGACAGAATTCTGTTGCCCAGCAAGCTGTACCCACTTACCACCAACAGAGGAAAAGCAAACAGTTTGTTGTCAGCAACCTACAAGGTTTTTTGTTTGGTTCTCATTTTGACAATGGAAACTTAGAAGCGAGCTGGGAGAGTAAGATCTCATCCTAACAAAAAGCAGCCCTGGACTAATTGAAGCGGGTCATGTAAAACTGTGAACTGCTTTTAAGAGAGTGGTCTTCTCACAGGATACTGTGAATTAACATTCGGTATATTTTGGATGTTGTACTAGCTACTGCTCAGAAAATGTGCTTTTAGTGATTTCTCTTTTCAATACAGATTAGCTTAATTTTAAGCAGATGCAAACTATTTTAGTAGTCCTGATACTTGTTCCACGTCAGTTATACTGAACACCAGGAAATATTAAAGAAAAATCTCCCAATTTTAATTCAATTATTCAGCAGATTTTTATTTGCTGCCCAAGGAGAGAGGAGGAAAAAACCCCACGACCAATGGATCTTGGCCACAGATAAAAGTACAAAATTAAGAATTTTACTGGGTTAGCAGATTGTAAGCATCTATCAGATATGCCACTCCATATATCTGAAAACAAACACATTCTTGGTTTAGTGTAGCAATAAAGAAAAAAAGAGATACATAACATCCACAGTTTAATTTCTACAAAGTAAAATAGAACCACAATTAGTTCTCCCAGTTTTATCAGCCTTACCCATCAGTTGGTATCTGGGGTGCTATTGAGTAATGCGAGTTGAGCTAAAGGCATGTGAGTGTCATGTTCTACAGCAACCCTTATCTTGCGCCACATGCTCACCGCTACTGACCTTAACAGGTAGCTTTTGGGGTGATTTCAGGGCAAAACCTGCAGCATTTTTACTGGCACATCTTCCTCTAAGAATAGCTTTGCTCACTTTTTAATGCAGATTAGATTATACTCATGCTAATTTACAGGAATAAATCACAAGATATTGTTTTAGTCTAAACACGGATATTCGCTATTAGAAAACATTCACTGCTAAGTCAGCTTAGGAATTAAAGAAATAATTGGAGGGGTGCTCTTAGGATGCTGTATTAATACTTAAGATTTGGTAGAATTTATAATCCATGCTGCATCCTGTAGAAGAAAATTCACTCTAAGTGTGATGCAAAGATAAGATTGCATGGTTTAGCATGCATCACTGTTTAAAGTATATATACATTACCAAAGATTTATTCTACATCACATGCACAAGTAACATCTTGCAACTTGTCAAAGTCATTCATACAGCAAAAAAAGCTGTTCTTTTATGTAAATACTGTACATCTGAGTACATGCTACACAAGTAGCAAGAATTAAAAGCCATAGTTCATGGAAAATTAAACATCATCTTACCTGCACCTAGAAAGTCAGGCTATGAGAGCCCTTGAAATGCTGAGATACACTCTACGGGCTTATTTCTGCATAGGCTTCACAGGTTGGACAAAATACTGAGACAAGGTCCAAGCCTCTATGTGGATCTGTTTACTCGCCACCAAAAATTATTTCTCTTCAAAAGCCATACTTAAGGCCTAAATACTGAAGTAACAATGGTTTAAGACTTTAAACTGTTACTAACTAGGCACATCTGTAACAGCAGTTCCGACTTGGAATGTAGGACAGAGTATCTACAGCCAACAAACTGGCAGCATATGACCCCTGTAATCAGCCAGGGTGACACAGATTCAGCTGTTCGTCTGATTTATTTTACTGACACATACCTGACAGCGGCTGTAGCAGTAGAGGACACAAAAGGCACTTTGAATGCAGAAGTTTATACCGTATGTGAGAAGAGATGTTTCTGCACAAAAGTCTAATGCAGATCTCAGTGTTTCAGATGGCTGTTTCTGTGCAACCAGTCATAATGGTAAGAATCTAGTATGATTTATGATCACACCACAGTCACTACAAAAGCTTCCACGACACAAAACAATAATCTATATACCTTGAGATCCTCTTGCTCATACCTGAATCTTCAGCTCTTTAAATTGACAATGTACAGCTGAAGAACACTGCTACATTCACTGCCCTAGAAGCGCCCATGCCTTTCCTGAAAGCACATTGTACTATAGCACAAAGTACATACTCTGATTCCCACAAAAACAAAATCAAATCAGAATAAGTTCTCAGTGTCACACTGAAAAAACACAGCCTTAAAAAAAATAAGTCAGTGCTATATATTTGTGACCAATTCCAACACTCAGTCCCCCCCACTAGTAACTCCAAAGACTTGGGGACTTTGGGGGTGATTTGTTTTTAAGTCTTTCATAAGCCACCTTTTCCCATCCCTTGTCTTTAAAAGGAAAGTCCTATTTAAGCATCTTGATGAAAATTCCCTTTTGGACACACACCAGATCTAGAAGCCTTCAGTAGAAAGTTATTTCAAACAGGAGCCATTATCCAACCTTACTTCTGTTGGTACACTATACAATGTCCTACTTTCTACTCAAGTGCTACAGTTTAGGGTCTATCAAACAATAAATCATAGTAAAAAGCAGTCACTAAAGTGAGAATCAGCACTCCACTAAGTTTAACAGCACAATTCTGCAGGATTTGACACTGCTCCCAAGAAAGCCAGAAGTCTTGACTCACTAAAGAGCAGCTCTCAACAGTATTACTCAACAGCCAAAACCAACGCAAATGTAACTGACTCCATTTTAAGTCTGATTATCCATTTCAAGATCTCTAAGGTCCTGGGAGTTTTACATGCCTTGCAACAGCACCAATGGAAAAACTTAATTTCTAAGCCTTGTAAAAGATAGCCTAATAAACACACCGAAGTTAAGCTCTAGCATTAAGTTGTTCTATTAGAAGAATGACTTGGCATAATTCGTAATTTCAGCATTAGGTACAATTCCAGTTCTTAATTTAACATTTGCAAGTGTCCTCATAGAACAATTACTGTCCACAAGCCTAACACAGCTATGTATTCAAATATTTTCAGGAACACCAGAATTTAGGTGATATTAATTACATCCAATTTTTGCAGCAGCAAAGTCTTTATATCAACATACTGAGTAGTTCTTTACAGCTACTACAAAAGTCTCCAACACGCTTTCATCAAGAAAATGGTAAAACATAAGAAAATGAGACAACGGATGATCATCTTCTGGTGCTGGTGAAAAGCCACAAACAAATACAAAGGGGAAGTGCTTTTGAAAAACTAAAATTTCAATATATCTAGATTTTTCTTTTACATTTCATTAAAAGAAAAAATCTTTACTATTAACAAATTTATAGTAGGTATCCATAACTCCTAAATAGGAGGCAGAAAAGGGAAAGCAGCAGCCCAAGGTCATACACCATGCCAGTTGCACAAAAGCAAAGAACCCAGACCTATCTCACACTCCATTAGACTACAGTCTCCTCTTAATTAGATAGGAAAATTAAGCATACTAAAAAAAAAAAAAAAAGCTGAATCCAGTTACTAATCAAGTTTTCAAAGAGGGCTTGGCAGTCTATGTTATATGACCTGTGTCAGTCTGGTATCACACTTGCTCAGATTCAGCAACAAAAGCTTGAAGTTTGGCAAATCTGATTTTTCCACTTACTTGGTTATAATAAAAACAAACCGTGTACCTTGGCATGAGAAGCTAACAAACTTCTTACTGTCATTCATCTCATGAGATTAAAGAAACACTCCTGATCTTTCAGGAACAAAACCACATCCCCTGCTCATCCTCTGAGAGGGAACAAAGGGGAAAAAAAGCTTTTGAATGACCTGTTTATTCAATTTTCTATAGCCAGCCTGATTTCCTCACAGGAAACAAGTCTGACTAAGGCATATGTCTCCCTGGTCAAGATCAATGCCACCAACCGTTGCTCAGCTGGTAATGGTATAGGCACACCAAAACCCAAAGCACTTTGCAAGCCTCTCCTGGTGGAGGATCAGCACACAGTATGTGCTGCAGCAGCCACAACAGGGCAACCATTCCCCCATCAGCTTCAGAGCACATTCTTCTGTGCCCATCCTAATTAGCTGGCCCTTAGCTAAAGAGTCACCACAATTTCCACTCCCCTCAAGAGCTGCAGCTCTTTAAAGTAGTTAATTGCAACTCCAAGACAAAGTCTACTATAAACTTTTACCTCAACAATTCTGCACACTTTGTTTCTGTTGTCCAGCTCTCCAAGACATATAGCCTTCATCTTTCTCCCACACTCAGCCTTTGCTCAGTTTTCCAGATTTTCAGCACATACCCTTTACACATTATGTAAAAAGACTGCCTAAACATGCTTTTAAAAAAATAAGCTTAAAGTGTTGTTCATTTAATCCTGTATGCAAAGCAAGATGACCATTTAATGACTAGACCATTCAAAGGTCAGTTACCAAATTTGGTCAACAATGGTGCCATCACCGCTGTCATCATTCCTGTCACTGTCAAAAGCAACAACTGTCACCTTGCTATTATCAGGAAGGGAAGGCAACTGGAATATTCGCCATGTAGATTCTATTTACAGTCTGCATTGCATCCAAAAATGTCTTCCAATGATTATACATTGAGCTTGATAACGATTAACTCAAAGGCAAGAAGAATGTCCAGTTAAACACTTACTCAAGGTTAGTCTTCAAAGCCAACAAAAGCATTGGGAAATCCCACCTCAAATAAGCAAACTGCATTGAATGAGAAGCACTTTTTAAAATACCTGTATAGTGTTGTTACGCACTTATGACTCACGCAATGAAAGATTCCCTGAATTTTTTTTTTTCCTAGCATAAGGAAATCTCTTCAGAGGGCAACTAATTTAAGAGGTAGCAACTTACTTTGCATCTTATACTTCTATCTTTTGAGAAAGAGAATAACTTCAGCATGTACAGTTTCTATACAATGGAACATATGTCATTCTGTGATACAGAAGCCTATGAAATAAAATTATACTTACAAAAGATATGCAAGCTGCCAGCAACAAAATTCTAACTAGTAGGTCTTCAAATTGTTCAATCACAAGCTCAAGTAAGGTTTTTCCTGCAATATTTAAGAAAGCCGTTTAGTTAGGCACATTTAAAAAAAAACCCAATGAATTATCAAAAAGAATTAGCAGAAGATTTCATGAACATGCTTACCCTCCTCAGCCGGTAACTCTTGTCAGTGGAAGGTTTTTCCAGGAAGCATGTCAAAGAAAAGAAAGCATTGAAGAAACATATTAGAGCATTATAATAAGGCATCCACCAGGTATTGTTCCTGAATTGCACACTCAACCGGGTTGGATTTGACAGACATACTAAAAAGCCCTATTAAGGTGGTTCTTTTCATTAGAACATCTCAACAGGCCCAGTAGTTTTGCATTTTAAGACACATACAGGTCAACTCCCAGAATGTGCTGAGGGTTATAATTCAGCCAAGTCATCACTCCAGCCAGCTGTGGGACTTGTGCCGTTGCTGCTCACAAAGGGTCAAAGGCTCAAAATGCTTTTCTGACAAAGGTTTTCCTCCACATTCACTTCAAAAAAAACCCCAAACCACCAAACTTGGTTCAACATATTTTAAATTCTTTCCTCCATTTTAAGGGTATTTGCTTCTTTCTGCTCACTCTTTTTACTTCTCGGCAATAAGATTTAGTAATTCAGGAGGCTCAAAAGCAGTGTTAAAGCTAAAATAACCCCACCGTATGATCTTTTCATAGCTCTTCATCTTTCCACAACGTGCAAGAGGGACTAGGAAGGCCAAGCAGTAGGAATAAAAAGAAACATCGGCTGAATTCTGTGCCTCGACTCGAGAGAAGAATGTAAAGGGACAGAAAAGCACTGAAAAGCAGGGAAATTGAAGGTCGGGACGGACAAAAAAAAAAAAAAAAAGAACACCCCACAGCGTTTCATTTCGGAATGGAAGATTCCCCAGCGTTAAGATGAAAGGAAAGGGAGGTGACAGTTCCAACAGCCTCCTTCCCAGAGCAGCCCTGTGAGCCCGGGCTATGAAAGAACCCACGAGGTGGAGTTCAGTCAGCCATCTTCTCTCCCTCGCTCCTATTCCGGGTCCTGTAAGAGATGCCGGCTTCGCAAAGACACACGCGTTAGGCCTCGAAACAGGGGCCCCGAGAGCATAAAAAGGAGAAAGGGGTGGAAAAGGGAGCGGGAGGGAAAACGACGAGTGGCAGCGACAGCATCCCCGCGCGGCAGGGAGGCGGGGGGCCGTTTCACCTACCGTTGGAGCCCCATTTCTCCTTCAGCTTCTTGACTTGCTCCAGGCTGAGCCCGGTGCTCTCGTTGACGCCGAAATAAGCCAAAACTTCCTCCACAGTCTTTGTGTGCGCGTTCTCCATGGCTGGGGCAGGGAGCGGCAAATGGTGCCTCGCTTCCTCCTCCTCCTCAGCGGCGGCGGGCGCGGCGGCGAGCCCCCTCCTCAGCCCCTCGCTCTCTCCCCCACCGCCCCCGTGCTATCACCATAGACCCCTCCCGCAACGAAGAGGAGCTCCCGAGCCCACCTCAGCGCCTCGCTCTTCCCGAAGGAGGCAAGAGGGGAAAAAAAAAAAAAAAATTTAAAAAGAAAAAATAAAAAAAAAAAAAAAAAAAAGGGAAAGCCGTCGATTAAAAAGCCCCCGCCCCCCCTCCCACCCCACACGCCCTCCGAGGGAGACGAGCCGCCTCTCCGGCGGGGATGAGCGGGGCTTCAGGCGGCCCCGGGCGGGCTGCTGAGGAGAAGAGGCGCGGGCCCCGGAGCCGCTGTCGCCTCGGGGGCGCGGGAGGGCGTGCGGGGGCTCGGCGGGTGCGTGCGCGGGGATAGGCCGCGTCCCGGTGGCCAAGCGGCCTCTCCGTTCGCCTCCGCAGGCTCCGAGCCGCCCCCGCGCAGGGCGATAGCGGCTCCCCTCAGCCCGCTCGCCTCCAGAGGCGGGGGAGGAAAAACGAGCAGTTGCCCCGCTGCCCGCCTCGCCTCTGCCGGAAGGGTCGGAATGGCCCCTCCGATCTACCAGCCCGATCCTCCCCTGTCGCCGTCACGGCTTGGGCTCGCTCGCCTGCTCGCTCACTCGCCCGCGCCCAGCCCCGCCGCTGCCTCCCGCTCGCTCCGGTCGCGCACCGGCGGCGGTTGCTCTAATGTAACTTACGGGAGCTGGGCCGCCCGGGCCCCTCTCGCCGCCGCGGCATGTGGACGCCGCTCATTGGCGGGGCGCGCGGCGCGGGGCGGGGGGCCGGCGCGGCCCCGCCCGCGGCGCTGAGGCGGTGGCAGCGGCGCCTGGCGCGGTCTGCGCAGCGGGGCCGCCCGTCCTCGGCGGGGAGGAGGCGGAGGCGGGTGATGCAGGCCTCATGCGGCGGCGGGAGCGCTTCCGCTCCGCGGTGGGAGAGGCCCGCAGGTGGGGTGGCCGCTTTCCCGCCCCTCTGCCCCGGCGTGAACCGGCGCGGCCGCCCTTTGTCCCGGCCTCAACCCGCGCCGGGTGGCTGAGGGGAGCCGCCCGCCTCGCGGCGTGCGCGCTGTCGCGACAGGCGCTTCAGCGGGGAAGGCTGGCACGGGCCTGCCCCGGCGCACATCGTGACAGTAGCGTCAGCCTGCCCGTGTCGCGACAGGAGCCTCGTCCCGCCGTGAGTGCGCCAGAGGTGAGAGAAGCGGGGCTGCGCGCCTCCCGTGAGGGGGTTCGTTCCCCAGAGGTCCTGCCCCGGCTCTGACGAGGCCTGTGCTGACACAGCGCTGTGTTTTGCACAACTTCCCGGTTCCCGTGCCAGCCGTCGCACGCTGCCCCGCCAGCACA
This sequence comes from Caloenas nicobarica, assembly GCF_036013445.1. Classification (NCBI taxonomy): domain Eukaryota; kingdom Metazoa; phylum Chordata; class Aves; order Columbiformes; family Columbidae; genus Caloenas; species Caloenas nicobarica. Next base: position 4,460,870 of record NC_088260.1, read on the forward strand.
ACAGTGACACGCACACCCAGCCCCGGCTCGCACAGAGATAATGTAAAGAGGTAAAAACTGCACAGAGCGATTTCGGCAGCGAGCGTGGTGTGAGGTACCGGCTTTCCGCAGCGCAGGGTCTCGATAACATACAGTCACAAACCAATATAGAACACAGAAGATGGACTGATTTAGCCATTCCACTCAGTAATTCACAGAAACTTCAATGACTGCACTACAAACTGAGAGAAATCGGCACTGACGTTAATGACACCTGCGATACCTACACAACTCTCAGCAAACAACTCCGTACACAATATAAATACTTTCCCTTAAAAACACTTGGTGCCAAGCGATGTTCTTGTCTGTATGTGTGCAAATATAAAAGCTGATCTCAACATGCGTGCTGGCTTACATAAATGCAGAACCTACATACAATCTGCATATCCATCACTGTTACGAAACACCCACAGCACCATGCGATAAGAAACTGTCTGATCTGGAAGGAAAATGTCTTGGCCTTACCTCTCTATTAGCAAAAGGAGCAAAGAGGGGGGACAGCCAATATAAAATTACGGTGTTCCAGGGTGTGTATGGCCCTATATCCTTTCTAGCAAAAATACAACTGCCCTAAAAGATTCTTGTGTAACTAGCCAGTGTCCAGATAAGGATCACTTGACAGCATGCCTGCACTTCACAGGGCAGCTTTGAATGAAAATTCATCAGTTAGACCTAGTTCAGGTATGGGAATTACTTATTCCACTCTTTGCCCATATTCATTTTAGCTTGCTTATCAGCATGATCCCACCATCCCCAAAACATAGCTGAAGCCACAAGGTACACATGCGTCTGAAATGAATACTCTTACAAAACAGCATGTCTTTGAAAATATGCACTCGATGCCAAGGAAACCACTGATCAGCGCCTGTCACAGGCCCACTAACCTACACCTGCATTTTCAGTGCCACCTGACACATAAGTACGTACATATGCATCTGTGCCTTCAGATACCTCTGCATGACAGACTCCATGTTATTTGCATACGCAACTTTAAAAAATACATAATTTCCATAATCAGCATATATACAATAACCCCAGCTACTTGAATTAACATATTTTACTGATCGACAGCACAGTACATCTATGAGTAGTTTTGTACCTTCTACCACATTAACACAGCCTGCATTACATGTAAGCTTTTTGTAAAAATGCGTTAACCACAGCAATGTTTTTACACAAGCATATTCTACTAGCCTTCATATACAAGAGCACCTGTAAAGGACCTTAAAGTCCTGCATTTCATTTTTTTACTATTTTTAAATGTTAGACCAATACAATTAAGCATTAGTAACTATTTTCAAAACAAACTGACATTAGAAAGAAACCCAGGTCATATTTCATAGTTATTTCACCCTGTGGTATACTTTGTATGTCATTATTGGTTTCCTTTTTGTGTGTGTTTCCAAAAAGGCTTATGGAAAATTATTTTAAGCATACCAGAATCATGGCATGTGCATTTTAGACCTGTGAATTGAAACTAGTGTTATGCAAGGATCCGTAAAGTTTGCTATGATATTTGTCTCTTAAAGAAGATGGACATCTTGACCCCAGTCGGAATGATGGCACCTCAGCTCTGCCTCGCGCAGCGCAAGCCCATGAAAGCTCCCAGGCGATTAGTACTTCCAGCAGGTGCAGACAGCTTTGCATCCTCCATCTTTATGGAAGAAGAAAACCAATTTCTTTTGCTGCTGCAAATTGAATTTGCAGTTTGTTTTTAGAGTGGAACCCCTTACAGGGATACCTTGGAAAGAGACATGACAGAATGGGCCAGCTTTGGCCTTGATGAAATTCCACTCACATAATGGAAGTATACCGTTCACACATTTGGCCTACCACCTTTTTTCACTGTAATATATTAGAAGAAGCAGCAGCCAACACATCAGGCAGCAGCATTAAAATGATTCCTGTAATGCTTACTAATTGAAGTAAATGGGAATTTGGCTTGAGAGAGGACTGCAGGACGCTTTCCTTCAAATTACAATAACATTAAGTCACCCCTATTGCTGCAAAGCAGATTCACAGCAGTTACTGGTCATAATGTGAATTGTCTTTTGCTGTACACAAAAACATGTGTTTTGTAGCTCAATTTTCAAAGATGATTAATAGTTTTTACTGGAGCTAAATGCAGTGCAGAAGGGCACTACACAAAATTCCAGTGGATTGAGCCAATGCACCTGAATGCTGACCTGCAATAGCCTTCCTATTTCAGGCTTGGATCTCGTTCCATGGTCATAGACAAAGTTACATATTCTGCTTTAACTGTGCCAAATTATGTCATGATTTTTGCAGATTGGCTAATTGCCTAATGGGGTTTAGGTTGAGACCACCAAACTCATTGCTCTGATTAGCCCAGCTGATTTCAAATACAAGTCTTCATGAGTGACATATGGGGGCATTGTTTTTTCCTTCTATGGTACTATTTTATTCCCCCTAAATTACGGTTATTGTAATGCTTCAGCCACTCGAAATCTTCTAAGACACACTAAAATACTCCAAAAGTGCTGTATCAAAGTGGAAAGGTTTTAAAACTGCAGTTTTATCATAGGATAACGCAGTTTAAATATAGTAACAGTTTTTTCCAGTCAGCTTGCTCTTTGATTTCATGGTATTATGTCAAGGTTTTTTTTACCCCTTTAAGCAGCTTATAACTTAAACAGCAAAATGCAAAAAATACTGAGATGAAACAACTATGCAAACCCAGTAGAAAAATCAGTGCTAAAATATTTGTTTGAATGTTGATAATGAAGATAATCTGAGTTTGTTCTCAGTCATTTTTATTCCTAGGCAATGTGTGTTCCCATATCAGCAGCAGGTAGAATTTGACTTCCACTGAGACCGAGAGAGTGTGAGTACAAAGGACAGTGTTGCTGCTGGGAGATTTCTAGAACCGGATCACTGCTCTTGCACAAAGCAGCTGCTCGCTGCTTTGGTAGTGTAAGAGAGACAGCGAGACATTCTGATCACAGTAACTGTGGGAGATCACAGCTTGGCTTGATAGATTTCTTCGCACTTGGTTTGTCACCGAAGACTCCATTAGAGTATTTGCCACAATAATCTCCATTTCCCTGTTTGGAAGAATCTTTCTGTCTATCCCATGCTGACGTCAATAGGAGATCCAAAAGTATGGGAGAGAGCAACAGTATATCAGAACCAAGATCCATCATGCATATCTGAAAAAATAATTTATCCTTATTTGTGGCCAAGTCATTTCTCTTAAAGGGAAATCAGCTTGACTGCTATCTTAAAAATGCACAACAACTTTAGAGATAAAGCACTGCTCAGTGCCCATGAGATCTGCATTCTTATCTCATCCTGACCTGAATTTTCCATCTAATTAAGGTCTAATTCTGATTAATTTGGCAGCTAGCTGCCGTTTTTTCCTCTGTAAATATCCCTTGTGTGCTTCTGGATCTCAATTTTGCTCTCTGTAGAAGGGGCAAGGGATACTACCAAGCTTGTAGGGGGCTGTGTTGCCAGGCACAATATTTATAAAGTGCAGAGTTCGTTGTTTGTAAGGTGTTACAAAATTGCCCTACATTTTATATCTGTAACAAGTTGATGGCTAATTGGGATGTCGTAGCTGTGATCATACTAGTACTTACCTGTAGCACTTAATAATGCAATGAAAGTTGAATTACTTTGCTACAGGACATGGGTCACCACTTCCTGAGCAAAGAGTTTGGAAGCTGTCGGTCTGTGGTCTCTGGCATTCGGGAGAACGGTAGCAACTCCAAGCTGGGCACATAAACACACAACGCAGCCTCATTTCTTACAGTGTTAAAACTTCAGTTAGTTATTTCGGATGGTTTGGTTTTGTGATTCTTGAGTGTGTTAGAAACAGAAATGCTAACATGGAATTTAGAGTTTACCTTGCGCTCTCTTCAACATGTAATGCATGCTGGTTTATGTTAGTCAGGTTCAAGTGAGCTAACCTGGTACTTAGCAGGCTAATGGCAAGTTCTAGAAACTACCAGCTGCAAGGTAGGGCAATAATTGCTGTAGATTAATAGTACCATTGTATCCCTCTCTAAGGGCTCTATAAATTCAAATTCCTTTCCTGATTCATAGAAATTTATGGGGACAGAACCAAAGTCTTGTTCACTGAAAGCAAAAGAGTGAATTGTACTGATCCACAGTGCTTTGCATGATCCTGGCTGTGATAGGATGGATGAAACTTGTCCAAGAAAAATCCACAAACAGCTACACTTTTCATGTTTGTATTAGACTGTACATATCAATGTTTATCTGAGAGCAGCACTGACAAGCAGAATGCAGCTCAGTGATGCCAGTTTTTTCTCTCTTCACCTTCTATTTCCTCAGGCTTTGTATAGTAAGATTCGTCGGTTAGAGTAGGCCATCTTAATTACTTGTTCTTAAAACTTTTAATATTTGTTTTCATCTCTTAACTCTTTCAGAGGTTGTAATCAAGGTGCTGTAAACAATATTTCCTATTTTTCAGTGTTAAAGGACTGTACCATGAACAGTTCAACCATGCAACAGGTGTTTGTCATTTCATCTACTTACTGAATCACAATGAAAAGTCACACTTTCCCTGACTTTTCAAGATAGAAAGGAAGACATCCAGATGCACCCCGGGCAGGTAAGTAACAATAATGCAAGACTGAAAAGCTTTTCTTAATCATGGAGATTACTTAATTTTCAGCCATTGTTTGGGACTCATGGCACATGACTACCACTTTTCTTAGACTTGTGACATTTCATGATATGACACAAGCTGAAGTGACATTCTGTGGTTTTTGTGGAGGATTTCCTCCAAACTCACAGATAGTTGTTAGTAACATAGTGAAGTAACACACTTCAGTTTTCAGATATTGATAAAATTATCATGTGTACCATCAAATAAGCTCTTTTATTGGTTATGTGGTATATTAAATAGAATTTCCAAAATTCTATCCAATATAAAATTCTTTTATGTTGAATTTTTTTCTCTCTTACGAAATAAGACAAAATGAGGGATTGAAACCAAATGCTCTGTTTGGTTTACCAGCTAAATTTCTCCAGTCTGAACCATCAGAAATCTGTGTAACCCACAGTCCACATGGATTTTGTTTTTTAAAAGGCAATATTTCTGTGTTAAGATTAATGGGTGAAATTAGACTGTGTCTCTCACCTTCCCCTACCTTTCTTAAGATCTTCACACCTGCTTCCTAACATGGGCTGTTCAGGAGGAAAAGAGAAACTGCTGGACGGCCTTTATTCTCTACTAATGGGACTCTAAACAAATCTGAACACATTTTTCTTTAGTGGAATAAATGCTATATTGATCTTCCATGTTTCCACTTCCTCACCTCATTTCTACCATTCAATACAATCTCTATAGGTATTTCACAAAAATGATAGATTTTCGAAGGGACTTTAACCTCCCAAATTACCCATGGTAGTTTTTGGTCACTCACAGAACAAAAATTCTTACAATTAATCTGTCAGAGCTCAAGGCTTCCAATGTAAGAGACCTGTTTTTCCCTGTTATTTATGTATAGATTTCTTATATGTCAATGGTGGTGCATGTGAACTCAAATTATCCTGACCTACAATACTTGTTCTATTTCAAGGTTCTGTGTTTCTAAAAGATTGTTTAACTCCTGGGTGGTTTTTTTTCCCCCAGTTCTGTTAGAAAAAGAAAACCTCCCCTGAGTCATATTTTAAAAATACTTTTAAGCTCTTAAGGCTGCTTCTGCTCTTATGTCACAAAGCATTTTGAAGAGATATTAATTTTTACCACCTACAATTGCTCAGATGGAGAACTTTAAGAATTCTTTTCCACTCCCATGTTGAAACTACACTGGCAGCATTCTTGTTCCTAGAAGTGAGCTATGATGATCTTCCTGTTATGTGCAGGTTGGGCTTCTTATGAGAACAATGCTATTGAGCTTATAATTCAATATTAATAACATTATTATTGTCTGTGGGTTTTTTGTTTGTTTGGTTGGTTTGTTTTGGTTTGGTTTTTTTAGTGATACTGTGATTACTATTACTTGATTAATAATTTGCATTTGCAACTTCTTCTAATCAAGGATCTCAAGCATTTTGTAAACCTTAATGAAAATTATATTATACAATATCCCTGAGAGAATAGTAAGTATTATCATCCCCATTTCACAAAAACGGGAGCTGAGGTTCAAAGTCATAGTCACACAGTCTATGGCAGAACTAGAAATAGAAAAAGTCTCCTGGCTCCCAGTCCTGTTTCTTCTCCAGTCACCTTAAATAGTTTCTAGTGTAGTTTTGTAAGACATTTATCACATGATTTTAAAAAATCTTGTCCTCTTTGTTAAAGAAAACTAGAAAGTAAAAAAATAAAAAAAGAAAAAGTGACAATAAAGGAGACTACCTAATTTTTGAATGAGGTTGCTGAAATGATTCTAGCAGTTTCATGGGCAATGCCACCCGCACTTCATGAGTTAATCCTGACCCTAAGTACACCTAAAATAGATACTTTTGCCTCCAGCTAATCAACAGCCTTACTAGATTGCCTAAATAATTTATGTATAACCAACTAATGGAAACTAGATTTTCTGTGATTTCCCTAGATAGATATTCTGCATGTAGCATGTATATCCTTGCCTATTTCTGATATTCATTTGAAATTCAGTTGGGACGTGTCAGAACACTTTTGTACTCCAGCTGTGTAGCTCTAAGAAAAAGCCAGCTGGAGACATAATGCAGTATCTTTGAACTGGGCAAAATAATGTTTTAAATCCAAGTGCGTAGTAGATGAATTTTCTGTTAATGAACAGTGAATTAGAATTAAACCCCCCACAGTTCTAACTCTAAGACTGGCCCACGTGGAAAAGCATTTTGTCTCTCTGTGCCCTATTTGTACAATAAAAATGATGGCATTTTGCAGCAACATTCAAAGAAAATATTGTGAGATACAAAGAGATAAATATGAGGTATGAGAGGACTATTAAATAAAATGAAAAATGAACTAATCTAATTTTCTTGTTCATAGCACAGAAAATGTGAAAAACATACAGCACCAAATTGTACATTTTAGACACATTTGTGTAATGTTGCCTTCAATGGAGTAGTGAAATGAAGCTTGGATTAAAACTCGCTCCACTGTGGAGAAAACAGATTTTCCTTGTCAGTGTCTGCAAACAGAAAGCAAAAGCATTAGCAGACATTGTCCTACCTTGTTCTGACTGCAAACTTAATCTGTTTCACATCTCTAGCTGAAATGGAAGGCACAGTACACACTATCTGGAGTTCATAACTTTTATCCAGAATTCATAACTGGAAAATATATTGTCTCTTTTTGGATAGCCACTGCTAAAAGACAATTCTTGCTCACATCTGCTCCACTGTGCCAGGAATGCTTGGGACTGGTTACTGTGCTTGTTGAGAGCAGCTGCAAAATTAGGGCCAGGTTGTAGTTTCCATCAGCCATGCAGGAGGTGGAGGAGGAGCACCAGGTACTCCAGGAATAATTTAGGTGTGGCAGTCAGAAATTCTGCAGCAGTCACTGAAAGAATACACCAAGTATTGTTGCTGCCCCACGTTGGCTCAGCTGTACTGGTTGGTGCTGCCTTCATCTGGGGAGTTTATGGCAGCGCTGAACTAGAACAATGCTTGTGTAGCTCTTGATACCTGTGCAAAAGGAGTGTGAAACATTATCGTTCCAAATCATATCATTTTACATGCACCTCTACCTCCTCATGCTATTTTTATCAATCCAATAATGCCCATCTATTCTCACAGTTAGCAACGTCACCATGTTCCTCGTATTTCTGTCTTCACATATTCCATCTCTGCACAGTTGAAATTCCTTCAGGCCTGAGCCTCGGGACAGTATGTTGAGTTCATGTACCATTCCCAAATGTGAACTTGATTACCTTGCACATACAAGAGTTTTCTCATTTCAAATGTCACAGAAAAGGCCAAGAAAAAAGGTGAATTAAAATCTCGTTGAGAATGGTAAAGACATGAATTGTTCCTGGCCTGTTTTCATGTAGCACCTGCTTATGACAACTGTAGGAAGGGATCAGCGGATTTGCAATTCGCGTTTGCTGTGCAGAACTCCATGCTGCTCTGCAAAGCCAGGAGATCTCCACTGCTTACACTGACTTTAAAGGCAAGTACCACTGTTTTCAAAGTGTCCACGCTCAGCGAGCCGTGGTAATCTGGCAGGTATTCTGTCAAAGCCCGTGGATGCTCATCGTCCATAAGAAAACTTGGAGCATTCAATATCCTTGTATGTTGAGACAAGTTTAGGGTGGTTCTACATTGTGACACCCATTTAGGCCTCAGAATATTAAAACTGGGTGGTTTTTAGCCATTTTGTGCTGAAAATGATGTGCTGGTGTCATTAGCAACTATTGCTTCTATGTTTCTTCTTTCCATACAGACATCTTGGCTGATGGGAAAGAGAAAGATCTATATCTTTCCATGCGGCTAGGGATGTATGCAACTCTACTGCCACTAAACGCTTTGTCTTTTTGATTAAATCCCTTATCTCCTATACATTTACAATTTTTGCTTGAAAAGCTGTGGTTGTCCCCTGAAACCGTGACTTTCCAGCTAATCCTTTTGTTTGATCCTGGCTGACACAAGATTGTTGTTTGTTACTGTTTCTGTACATTTTTATTCCTTCTGAATCACCCAAAAAAGACACATGAAGACTACGGTAAACCAAGCTGTGCCAGTAGTTTACTTTTTTAGTGTTTTGGCTCAAAAAAGAATCAATTCAATTATTCTGATTAGGAAAGAGGCTCAGTTAAATTCCTTCTCACTTCAGTTTGGTGAAAGGACATTCTTCCTTTCCTGAGTATGATGAAATAAAAAGCAGACACTGAAGTTTGTTTGCTTTAGTTTGGTTTGTTGTTTTTTGCTTGTTTGTGGTTTTTAAGGAAGGAAATATAAAAATCTTAGGCTATAAATTTACCCTGACAGCAGAAATATGTGTCAGATTTTTTCATGAGTTGGCTTTGTGCCAGTCAGCAGTCTTTACGCTAGATCGTATATTGTCTACGTGAACCCTTTTTACTTTATGCTGCTGTAATCTTTACGTATCTGTCCTCTTACAAGCTGAATAAATGTCATATAGTACATTCTGTCCCATTTATCACAAGTGCTATTGTGTGTCCACTCTGGATCCATATTGGATTAGTACTGATGAGAGATCCCGGGTACTTTATACAAAGAGAGCATCAAAGAGGATATATAGAAAATACAGACAGGAAAACAAAGCTCAAGTGCTCACTTTTGGAAGGAACTGCATTAAAACAGTCTGCTGAAACATGTTTTGGAAGGTCATTCTCTTATTTCAGAGATGTTTGGGAGGGGTTTGACATTTTCATTAGTAATTGTTTATTCTTTGAGGTGTAAACCAGCTGTTGTGGCTTTCACATGACTATGTAAGTGGCCGAGATAAAACTGATAAGTAATATACTTTCAGAAACTTCTGGAAAATCTGTACTATACATAGAAATACCACAATCTCAGATCCTTCCAGACCAAAAAGTAAATGATACCTAACTGGCAAGACAGGAATCCCCCTTTTCTGAAGGCATAAAGTTTCCCCTTTTAGCTCTGGAGTTTCATGGCCTTCCACCTGCCACGGGGCCAGAGTGCTGACCATTTGTTGCTTTGCAGGGCTGTGTCATTTCAGAAAGAAATTCCACTTGAAATGGAGAAAGTGAACGTTTTTGTGAGGTATATATTCAGTTATGTACATGACAGCTGTGTGAAGAAAGAAGCCAAGCACTTACAAGAACGATTTTAAATAGGCAGAAATTCTCAACAAGCCATTCAGCTTTCTTTTAACTGGGTTCATACAGAAACAGCAAATAATTAATTGGGGCCAAAATACATGGCATACTGAGTTTGCATTAGTCAGAGGGTTTGGAAATAATTAAGAGCAAAACTGTTAATACTCCATTTAAATAGCTGCTGCCTATCTGTCCAGTCTGAAAGCCCAATCTGTTGTATTCAATCAGCTTTCAGCTGCCACTTGCCAGCAGCCTAATTCCCCAGTCTTGTCTCTGTGCTGTGCTTGTGCATTCCAGTACCTGCTAAGTTAAACCCCGCTGTCCTGGTTCTGCGTGGAGATTTCTCGTGCTATTCCAACTATCCGTCTGGTTCAGAATACAGCCCCCAAACCTGTACCCACACAAACACGCCTGGTTTCAGTGGAACTCCGCAGGGGTGAAAAGGAGGGTCAGCAGCTGTGTCGTTTAGCTCACAGGATTAGGACTGTGTTCATTGATACCATTTTCTGTGCATTTATGCAGTTTCGACAAGCTGTTAACTTGCGATATTTCCACCTTAGGTCTTCTTTTTTTGAAGTGAGGCAACTGACAATGCAGAATATGTTGCTCATCCGAACCGTCACACTTCAGATGACAGCATGTCTCAGTTTTCCTAAATATTTTTGCATTTGTATTTCAGGATCAGTGCATTGGCTAATAATTTGTATTGCAAGTGGATTCAAAAATCAGTGATTGAACTCATATGCTTGGCTTTTTCTAGGTTCTGCACAAACTGTGACTGAACACGACAGGGAGATCTGTGCTTGGGTCTGACAGTTGTAAAGCTGAATGAGTAGTGTTGGAAATACGTTGCCGTGAAAGGTGTTTTCAGGTTGGGAGGCATTCTAAGCCTCAAACCTGTACCACCAGTTCTCTGCTGAGAAATCTGTATTAAAAATGGCAAAGTTCACTGCACAGGCATTTGGAAGGAACTGAAGAGTAGTTCATTGACCTTTGCAGATTAAGTAATGCATATTGTCATAAGGAAGTGATATTTGAATATCAAACAGCAAATGTACACAACTATCTTTCGTTAACCTCGCAATGGAAGCAATCAGGATTTCCTGATCCTAACACGTTTAGTGTTCTTGGCATCTTAAATACATGTTTTCTGTGGTCTGTGGACACAGTTCTCTAAGCATGTTGGAGAATGCTTAGTGCGTTGCCTGCCTCTTTCTTTCTTTCTTTTTTTCTTTCTTTCTTTCTGAACGTGTACGTATGCAGGAAAGAAGGAAGAAGGCGAAGGAAGGGGTGTGCAGGTGGGATCCTGAGGGCTCTGTGCTCTGCTCTCAGATTTCACAGAAGTCTCAGTGCCTTACTCTGTGCCTCAGTTTTCACTGACTTAAATAGGCCTGAAGCATTTGCGTAATACACAGAAAAACTTAATTCCACTTAAAGGTCTTTGAGATGACGAACAGTAGCAGAGCAACAAGGAGCAGTTTTGCTGCATTTGCAGAACATCTATATTACAGAAAGAGGATGTGAATGAAAATGAATCATGTATAATTCAATATTTGAATGCAATAAAAGTTAAATATGTTCATTTTCTTCTATAATTTATTAACTCAAAGGATATTTTGCAAATTTATGGGAAAAAATTATAGGAAACTTAATTTTTCTTCCTTCTGGAGAATAAAATAATCTGTTCAAGTACAAATGAATATGTCCTATTCTTATATGATTTGCAACAAGATGAATTAGTGGATCTCCTTCTCCAGTCTTTCTTCCACTTTCTAATTCTACATGAAGTTTATTTTCAGATTCACTGTGTTGGTATTTTTTTATGTGGCTTGTTGCACAGTGAAATGCATAGGCCATGCGCCTGCTAAAGCAACATTTTTAAAGTAACTTATTTCATTTAGAAATTCTTCATACAGCATTACATGTTTTAAAAAATTAGTGAAATAGAGAAGATTTTTTTGTTGATCAGTCTTAAAGCTTGAGCTCATAATTGTGTGGCAGATGAAGAAAAAAAAAATTGGAGCAATCCAGAGCCCCTGGACAAGAGAATCACTTTACCTCAGGACATTAAGATAATTTATCTGAGTGGCTTAGAAAACATGCTAGATAAGACTGGAGTTTGGAGAGGCTGAACATGTCCAGGCTCAGCTTTTGGATTATCCAGCAACTGGCATCTGAATATGTTAATGCTGTAGATTCTAGCATGGAAACAGGAATCTGTATTTATGAGGCAAAAAATGTACCAGAGATTAATTCAGTTCTATATATAATATATACATTTTACATATACAAAATCTTTGCCAAAATATTAATAACTTGCAAGCACGCTGAAGTTAGAAAATGCCAGAATAAAGGTTGCCTTTCCATGTATATGCCCTAAAGTAATCTTTAATTACATGATTCCCGGCTTCTTTTTCTCATTTCAGCGCTTGCTTGAATTTGCAGTCTTAATACTTTGTCTTTTAAATAAAGACTTTTGGGGTTTATTTCCCCAGGTTTTTGAAAAAGCATTTGAAAATGATGATATTCCATCCTACTAATATCCAGGTGGGTCATCATCAGATTGTAACCTTTATCTGTCATCCTAGGAGACTCCTGAGTGGCTGTAACTGATGTCAGTGGGATGTTCAAGTCTGAGAAATGATGCCGTGTGTCTTCTGGCATGTGACATAAAGCTATAGGTGTCAGACAAGAGGACTGTAAGGTAAGGGAGCACCTGAACAGAGATTTAAATAAGTTACTTATTGTTCTCTCTCATCCTTTTCTATTCATTAATGCTCCGTATTGTGCAACCATTAACAACCTTGCTTAGACAGCAGTCACGTAAACTTCATCAACCTGATTCTCTAGTGCCTTGTACCATATGCGTGATCATTTCTCCTCATGCAAAATGAATGTAAAATGTTGATTTCTGGTGTGCTAACATTGTAAAACTACTTTGCACTTCATTCATGCAGCTGTGAACAATAGCGCACAGTGCGACAGTGTGCAGATCCAGGGCCCATATGCTGAGGAAGGTTACACTTTAAGCTGATCTCTTCACCACGGTTGTAGATCAGAGCAGTCACACTGACAGCACAGAACTTGGCTCCAGTGCGCTAAATCATTATTCCTGGTCTGCTTCTTTCTATTGTGGGTTGAAGAGTTTTGATCGTTAGTGGCAGCATGCAAAGCCTCATAAAAATTGTTAATTTCAGAAAATCTATTTCCATGCATAGGCATTTAGTCTTTTGTATTGATAACTGAGAGGGCAATATTTCAGATCTCTCTCTGCACACAACAGAAGTGCTCCAGAATGAGTATTCACCTCTATGGCACTGAAAAGGCTGTGCAGTCCCATATTCTAAGTTGTCAGAGAAGAAGAGCTTTCAGGACTCAGAAACCTGACTCATGAGCTAGCTTAGAGGTAGAAAAAGATCCTACCTGCGAAGATTCAAACAGGGTGTGAGAGGGTTAAGTACTTACTGTATGTTATTTTTTAGTTGATTAATTTAAGCCAGGACTATGCAACTGGTACTGAAACTGCAAACTGAAAGTTCTCTGTAAGATCTGGAAACAGCAACAGGCTGGCTTCCATAAATAATACTGAAAGTTAAACAGTGATTTCACAAGGTCCAGGACACAGTATAAATAAGAAAGCAGAAACATTCAGGAAATCCTTAGTTAACAAATGTTTTGTTTTAAAGACTATATGCTTTTCTTTATGTCTGAGAATCATCTTCACAGTAGACACTAAACTGAGGGAAGTAAAAAAAAATTCCTCTGACTCGAGTGAGATATTTTGACATACTGAAAGCATAGTTTGTTCTCAAGCTTTTCAGAGTTAATCCAAAAGCTCATAGACCTGGCAAAAGGTAAGAAACCAATGAAACACTCTAATTACAAGACACCAAGCTTGTGTCAAAAAATCTATAATGCCACATGCTGACACCAAACATTACAGCATTTGGCAACTGCAGGAGATGGGATGTTCTAGGCATGTTGGGCCAAATTCAGCCAGGAGGTAACTGTATTGATTTTACTGGATTTATACCCAGAGGAAGTGGGTCCTTTTTATTGTGGCCAAAATGCAATGCTCAGATTTAAACTGAGCAACTGTACAGAAGTTGTGACTTCTTTTTTTTAAAGAAATAATATTTAAAGTCATTCAATTATTTCAGATAAACACAGGTTCTGTTTCAGAGAATCAATTCTGCTGTGTTCATCTTTGTCTTCTAGAGCAAACTGCATTGCTCAAAAGTGAAAAGGAAGGAAATTGGAGCAATTTTGAGAAAGCTTTTGGACTTATAGCGTACATTGATACCCGCTGTTTCTGCGGCTTGATTATCCTCAGTCCACCCCATGCTAGATTCAGGACCTGTTTAGGTCACAAGTGTTCCCGTTCTGTCTAAAGCATCATCTCTGTCTGGTATTTATTACATAGTCCAGTGGACTGAGTGACCTGTGAGCGGGCCAAATGCCAGAGGAAAACATGCACAGGCTGGAGGCAGCCAGAAAACTACTGGACAGTCATTGAGAAGCTATGAGGGGTTTTGTCCGGTTTTGTTTTGTTTATGGGGGTTTTTGTATCTATGTGTTTTTTAAAAAACGCACACTCTAGTCTGGAAAATACATATTTTGGCTTTGTACAGGTTTCTATATTCCATTCAGCCCACTCAGTAGTATATTAACTTTTGTCATATGATTTGTTTTTTCTCTTGCTGTCTCCATGGGAAAAAAGTGTTGGAACTGTAGTCCTTGTCGTGTGGTGTTTAGGTTTATTATTTGTATGCTTGCCTTGCACGCAAATCGGGAATTGCACTTTCCTTTGGAGGGAAAGGCAACCCATCAGTTCTTGAGCAAGTTCAGGAAACCTGGTGCTTGTGTTGAGCTGACGGAAAAAGTGTGGCAGTGGGTAACCATTCTGTATCAAAGGGAAGGATTTTCCTTCCCCTGCCTCAGAGCAGTAGGGAAGCATTTCAGCAGCCATTACAGTAATTTCTGTATCTCGGGAGGCTCGGAGTTGCTGTAGCAACCTTTTGCTAGATAGGAATTTGGCTGGTGAAGCCCCACAGGAATCTGCTCCCACTCTCGACTAACCTCTCACATCACCGGTCCCAGCTGCCAGGGAGATACCCCAGCTGCAAACCAGGCAGGGTGAGGGACCTCTTTCCACAGGTTCCTCACAAAACCTTCCCCTAATTACCAGCATCAGATGCTTTTTGGCAGTTTTCCATGGAGATAGAGCTTCGCTATGTGTACAGAGTTCTCTGCCTGAACCCAAATTGTAAAAATGGTCACAGTAAATTTTGTGCATACAAACAAGCCTTTATTCATGCACTTGCAGATACAGAAACTGAACATGCAAAAGGAGAGAGTGCAGTTCTAGAGACCAGCCTGGCAAGTTTGACTGGGAGGTGGCAGTAGTTCTGGTGACACAAAAGAAGTATTATAAAGTCACTAAGGGGATCAGGCAGATGGGAACAGACTTGAGTAGGAAGGAACACACACAAGGTCCCCAAAGCCTGTTACTTAGATTTGGAAAAAACCAAAGTGTGAAGTTGGTCAAAGCATGAGGGGATGCATCACTGCTGCACCACTTCCTTCCAAAGTGTGAAGTGGTTTCTAGACAGGATTTTGGCCTTCCAAGCTGCTGTATGGTTAAGAATAATATTTGGAAGATTTTATTTATAGATAATATTGCCCAATGTTTATGAAGAAAATAAAGGTTTTTTGACTCTTGGCTTTTATTTCTGATTCTACAGGTGACTAGCATTGTGAAACCACAGGACTCTGTATGTAAAGCCTAGAAAACAGTAAGTAATATGATAAATAAAATAAGACTTTGACATAATACATAGTTCAACAAACAACTTAAGCTGCCCCAAATCTGGTGCTTGGGCTGAAAGAAGCAGCCGTGCTCCTACCTTACACCTTGCTGCTGGTTTCCACCCCTGTATCCTCTCTCATTGCATGGGTACAAGCACTGGAAAGTTATCCAGGGAAGGAAAAGTTGAGTTTAACCAGATTCAGTGTTCAGCCCTGCAAGGGATTTTACCAGTGCAGCTGCCAGACAGGTCAGTCACACTGTGAACTGGACGCTGAACGAGGCTGCCTGAACTTTTTTTCCCTGCGTCGCTTTTCAGGTGAACAGCTCTGTGATGCAACTTGCAATTCTGCTGCATGAGCACTGGTGCCAGCGTGAGTGAGGGATGGCCCAGCTGCACAGGGGCAGGAAACTGACTGGGGGCCTTAAACCCCGACTGAGATTTCAGAATGCCAGCTACAGCCTCTGTCTTTGGAGGGTTCAGTTAAGCAAGTATGCTCAGAGCTTATCTGACGGCTGTCAGATAAGGCTGGGTCTTCCTAGGACTGTGTGCTGCCTTCTGTTGTACCTCTGGAGCGGGAGGAAGAGGAGACAGCATAACTATGGTTTTCCTTTAAGTATTGTTTAGTGATTATTGCTTTGGAATCGGGACACGTGGGGCCAGTTCCTCCCCTGGTTTCCAGTTCCTACTCCCAGGTCTCCTTCTGTAATTCATGAATAGTCTGCTTAGACTAAAATATCAAAGAGTCATGGAGCAGGTACCAAAATCAGTGGTTTGAATTAATATGCCGAGCTGGAGAACTAGATGGCTGAGGAGCCAGCCCACGCTCATTTTTGCCAACTGTGTTGCAGGGCAGCTGCTTCTGGCAAGCAGACAGCTTGGGAACTGAAATTTAAAATTGTCCAACGAGGATTACCAAAGCCAGCCTGGTAGCTCTCTGAGGCTCTTTCTGTACAAGAGATCTACCAGCTCAACAAAATGGATTGTGAGTCTATAAGGTTAAACCAGGTTGAATCCTTAATGCTAATGCAAGATTTAACTCTTGCAGATATTATTTTAAGTTGTACAGACAGGTCACTAAATACGACAAACTGTGAAAATATAGTTAAAGAAATTTTAATTTGTGTATGTAATGGTTTTCGCTGGTTTAAAGTGCAGGTAAAGCAGGGTGAATTCCAGAAGAAGACAGTATCTGTGTTTTGTTTTGTTTTTAAACCAAATACCTTAAAGCCTGAAGCACTTTTTAATCATGCAAGGAAGAAAAAAAACCTCTACTGACACGTTTCTTATTCTGCAGACAGATGTTAGGCCCACACAGAAAGTGGGCCCATGTATGGTTATAGTCAGCTGTGTTGCTGAGTGGCAGTGGGACAGGCGAGTGGGCTTTAGAAAGCTGACTGATCGCTGTGCTAGCAAAGGCATCAGAACTGAATCTGGACTGTGCCCTAGTTAGACTTATTCTAACTATTCAAAGCTGTGTGTCATTTCATGCAATTTGGGATACAGCTTGGGCTCTGTTGAGGGGGGAAGCGGTGTATGTTTTTTACTGTATATTTTTAAAAAGTGCACCCAGTTCTGAGGAATCTATTCCCAGCTAAAGCTCACAAGCTCTGGAAAGGTCAGACAGAGGCATCTCTAGCTTTGGTAAATAAACAAATCTCTTCTCTGTGGCTGGGATGTTGTATTAATAGCAGTAGATTTGGTTTCGCATTGTGGAGCTCCTCCTGTTTCATTGCTATTGAAGATAAGAGAACACAAAATGTTCTGTCACCCTCCCCATGAGAAAACAAGCCAACAGGCAGAGACTATTATGTTTAAAGATAGTGAGGCAAAGACTTGGAGAACGCAAACACTCAGGTTTATATTCAGCAGCTGGCACACCAGTAACTCGACATTATTTAATGTTTTACATGAAAAAGTTTGCAAGACAAAATCCTCATAGTAGAAATAACCTAAAAATAAGGGTTGAGCCTTAAGCAGGTGGAAGTTGATTTTTCCCTTTTGCATTTTTCTTAGTGAGTCAGTTGCAGCAAAAAGTAATAGGTCTTTTCTGCTTATTAACCTATTCACCAGTCTGCTACAATCTGGTTTACTTCAGTTTGCAACCTGGAGCTAATCAGACCGTCATTCCACGATACTGGGATTGGGAAAGTTTCTCCAAACAGTTCCTGAAAGGACAGGATTTCTTGTGAAATTGTAAAGCTCTCTAACTTGGCAGTAAGCATGTGTAAAATAAATTGACCGAGCTGTATCCTAGAGCTTCTCTACGCAAAGTTATTTGGGAATAATTAATTCTAAAATTCCATATGTGGAATATCTTGGTTTGGAATATGTACTCCTGAGTGTAAGGCAGACTTAACCTATGTTAGTTATTGGATAAGAAGCATGCTGGGAAGAAATGAAGAATTTATCCTCAACTAGTTAACATATATGACACATACCATTGCCTTTACAACAATAGGCACCTACTATATTATATTACGTTAGCTAATAGGTGCTTAAGTCATACCTCTTGTCCTTAGTGGCACATTTTCTCCAGACTGGGCATCAGTCCAAAAGGAGACAGTCTTCTCTTCTGCAAATAAGCATCTTCTGTTGGAGAGCAGATTGCTAGATATAAGTAAAAATAAACACAAACCTAATTAGATAATTCTCCTCTGAACAGTTGTTTTTCTTGCCCTTGAAATGTCATCAGCTACAGATTTATTTCTTTCCCTGATGCTCAGGTAGAGAATCGGTTCAGAGGAGAGTTCTTTCTGCTTGCAGAAAGCATTTTGTAAAAGTACACCTCTACATAGGATACATAAACAAAGCAAATGACTCAACTGAAAAAAAAGAGTTACATGCAGTGAGATCTTTTCCTCTATGGATATTTTTACCGTGAGAAATAAAAATATTGGCAGAAGACAAAGACACTGAAATCACCAAAATTGTTCTCTCTCCAGTCCGAGTCTGGCCGGTCAGAAATTTAGTTTTTGGATGTGGTGCCTGATCTGGCCCTAAGGCAGCATCCACCTTTCTATCTGTCTCAGCTGAGGTTAAGATGCTGCTTACATGTAGGTGTTTGTAAGTGAGTATCACTTCCCATCTGCTGTACTCATTGCATTTCACAAAAAAAGATTAATTATTTCTTCTAGATCAGTACATGTGCAAGTTCCTCTAAAAAAAAGTCGTAAGAAATTCTGGGCAGAGACAACGGACTTATTTGACAGCTACCGATGACTCTTTAAGATGATACAAATGTTCAGAGAAAGTAACAGTCTTTGTAGTTAGGAGCACAAAAAAATGGTAATTGTTCCATATTGTAGCTTCCTTACCATTTGAGAACAACCCCAAATTTAATTCTGCCATCACAGGAATTTTGGCTGAGTTAAATGTGAGAAAATATTTCAATTTTGAGCATGAAATTTCTTTTAACTGTGATTTCTGATGCCACATATGCCATAGAAATGTGGAGAAAAGCCTTGCAGTTAGTGTGAGGGCCTTCTGATCTTTTGCAAGGATCCTACATGCTTCAGCGTGTTAATGCTTGAAAGGATCCAATATAGGTGCTTTTGGAAAAGCATCTGTATTATTTGTCCCTGATACCAATAAGGTTTTATTTTTCAGACAGATCTAATAGTCATCAGAGCTGCGCTGTGAATAAGATATTCTAAATAAAAGTAAATTTTTTGTGCATAACATTTTAATTTCATTACATCATAAGCTACTAAAATGGAAATATTTATTTTTACTTCAAAATATATCATTATGAAATTTCAAAGCCATATGTAACCCACTACATTTTATGTACTGACCCCAGGAAAAGTAGCGGTAGAAACAGCGTGTACCAGTTTGAATTATTCCAAGAATATCATGTTCTTAAAAGGCAATAGACATAAAATACCCAACACATGAGAATAATATGGAAATTCATGCTTTTATAACTTCAGTCTGATCCAGTTTTTTGGCTTTCTAAAAATGGATTTATGTAAAGAATATCTTTGCAGCTGAACTTTTGTGTAGTGATTTTGGCAGATTGAACCTGATATTAAGAATTTAAAGCTATTTGAACAGCACCTGAATTTTCCTGCAAAGTATAATAAAAGGCAGCAAGCAGACTCCCAGTTACATACACAAGAATATAATCGCTGTTCTGCTTGACGAGGTCATAATCTTATTTCTGATTCTATATGAAGATCAACCAATTAAGGTGCTTCCAAGAAGATGGATATCCAACATCATTATTTTAGTATTCCATGTGGCTTTTAAAAAATTCTCTTTTCTTTCAAGAATGAAGTCTGTTCTCTGAGTTGCAGCTGGAGAATGAGGGCAGCTCAGGCCACCCCGAATCCCCCGAGATCCATACTGTTAGCAGCTGATGATCTAATTCTGGATTATTTGGGTCGGACTCTCTTCTCCTGGCTAGGCGTGACTCGATTGACTTAAAAGAGGTTAGTTCATTCAGTTCACAGGGGTTATAGCATCAGTGAATCATTCCCCTAATAATTGCCATCCGAGTAAGGAGGAGGGACTAACAGTTCCTATAAGCAGACATTTTTGGTTTATAAGACATTTTTATGGATAAATTAATGATATCACATGAAGTTCTGGCAATTATGTGTGTTATTATTACATTTGTATTAGTTATGTAGATTTTTATTAAAGCTTGGGAAGAAAGAATTTGTCCAGAAAAATATGGATGTTACAAATGTTTCCTTTGCAACATCTCTTAATTTTGCAAAGACATGTATCAAAACCAGGCTGTCATAGTATGCAATCATTCATTTGTTCCTACCTTAAGCTGACCATATACAAGATGCATGATGATGTAGGGTTTATTGCATATTATAAATTTTCATTGCTTAAGAGACTGAAAAATGTTATCTACTTGAGTTACATAATAACCCATAACTGGATTCCATTATTTTAGAGTTTTCCACAGTTTCCTGCATGAGCATCTCTATAATCTCCCTGTTGTTGTGTTTGACCTCATATTAACTGTCAGCCTTACAGAACATGTACAGTGTGTCTGGGCATCAATGTAGCACTCAATAAAACTCATTAAGTCCTGCCTTATAACAAGCAAGGCTCGATGTAAATGATGGGGTACACTAATTAGGGCAGGCTGTTTTCTTTTTGTTTGTTCCAAAATCCTGTTCAGAAAATCAGAAGGAATCTGTCCAAGACAGTGATTTAGGCTGATTTATACCATAATTTAGGCAGACAGATTTCCAGAACTTTATGTTCTAGTTTAACAGATGCATACGTTCTGTGAGGGGAGGACAATGAGCTTATGGACGGAAAAGCATTCCCTGGAAAATCAAAAGCCCAGGTGATCATTCTGCATCTTTCTATTTCATTTTCTGAGAATCACATGAAGGAGAGGAGCATGAGACCTCGGGCAAAGCTCATCAGAAGTTATGAGTATTAATTTCCTGCCTTCCAACACTGATCGCCTGGTAAGCATTTCTTCAATGATAAAGGTTTCTGTCTTGTTTTTTCTTATTTAATTCTGTGCCCGCTCAACATCCCATTACGGGAGTAGGTTTTGATGAAGGAGAGATTTCACCTTGGCTTATGAGCTTTTTAATAAAACAGTTGTTATTTTTAAAATTTGTCTTCAGACGGTCTTGAGCTGATGGCTGCAGCACATTGAGGACAACAGGAGCTGCAGACAGAAGTGCTTTGTGCTCAGGGACCAAGTGTAGGATATGCAGTAAGAGGGCAGGCTTAATCCGTGCCTGCTTACCGTGTGCTTTATCTCCGGCCAATAATCACCCCCAACTTCATTAGCTAATGTTGTGTTTAGGTATTCAATATTTATGCCTCAGTGAAGGAATAACATTCCAAACCACTCTATTTGTTGAATGCCCTTGTATAAAAACTGGATGTACCCACATGGATTGTTTCAAACGAAGATAAATTGCACCAGCGCTATGTACTTGCAGGTAACGTTGGCTCTGATGCAGCTGCTGTATCAAAGAAAAATCCCCTTATTATTAAACTCCAGTATCCGTGCCTTTCTGTGGAGAATATAATAGTGTAAACGTTGCTGAGCCTGCTGGGAAGGGTTCATCTGATTCTAATGAACACACAGTAACAGGCTGCACATCTTGTAAGGAGAACATTTCCATCAAAGGTATTTGAGTTGTTTTTATTTTTTTCCTGTTGACTAAAGAACATTTTCTTTGGCCTATTTTTCAAAAAGTCTAAGTTTTCTTTTGAAAATTTTAGCTTTGCATTAAAACTTTGTGGACTTTTAAAAGCATGATAATTTTTTCAGTTTTTTTCAAGAAATAATACAAACATTTAATTTTTTGTTCTGCTGAGACTGGAATTTGCCATGGGGAAAGTGGTTTTACTCCCCTGTGGTATATGCTTGTATCAACAAAAGCTCAGTTTTTGTTTAAGGCCCAGTTTATCAAACTAAATAAGAGCTATCACCATTGACTGGGTTATTAATTAACCGAGGTTACCCTGGATTTGTTCTCACATATAAAACCAAAATGTAGTGCTGCAGTGATCAGCCTTTATTTGAGGACTAATTCCAGCATGCGAGGAGGACCCCAGACCGGCAGAAGCAGCAGCTTTGACCACAGCTGCCTGGGCAATAAACCCGGAGCACAAACTCTCATCCCTCACCATGTTCTACACCAGACACTTTTTCTCTTGTAGGGCTTTCACATTCATGCATCTTTACATTTTTTGAAGACAACAATGAATAATATTCAAAATCTCTTCATTTCCTCTAGATGTTTAAGAAAAAAATTAATTTTCCTGTTCTTTCTGTGCTAGGTTGTATAATCAATGTGTCTCAGCTACGGCACAAAGCAGATGCTTGTGAAAAGTGGAGAATGTACACGGGACAGGCACAGCAATAAAAGGTTGGCCCTGAGTGCTGTATATCAGTTTGTAACTGAGACCTCATCTTTGTTTGCACTCATGCATGCACATGCACACACAGGGTTTCTATTTAGGACTGCTTCTCCTGATATTTATCTCTCTGGGATTACAAAAAGATCTCGGATTAAGAGAAAATCTCACATTTATTTTTGGTGACTCCATGATCTCAATGAAGGGTAGTTGTGATGGTTTTTTATGCCTTGAAATTCCGTGTTACAATTTAATTAAAAACCCCTTCAGGAAATGGCTTTACGTTTGTCTGTATCATATTTGTTTATCTGTATCTGTGATGATCTTCCCGTTAGACATTTCTATGAATTATCACCTTGGAAATGTATAGATATTTTATTTCGGAACTACTTTTTAGGGAGTGGCAGGGGTCAGATGAGGACACTCAAAGCTGGGACGCTGACTACAGCACTGGGAAATTTTGTGACGTTTGCTGTATCATTCCTTTATGTTCAAATAACCAAACCTCGGGCTAGGATGGGGCTGGGGGTCTGAACAACAACGCTCAGGACAAGACTCAGGAGGTTTCTCAGGGAGAGGATCAGGTTGGGAACCCTGGACATGCCCTGAGGCCGCAGCCCAGAGACAAGGACGAGAGTCCCAGTTTTGCTTCTGTTTTGTTCCAGACGGTGGTTTGTTCATCTAAAAATAATATGAATAACAGCAACTTGTTTATCTGGCTACGTGGTCAACAGACTTTACCAAGAGTTGTTAGTCAATTATTTTGAAATTCCGTGATGGAAGTTGCTATAGCAAATAGTTCGTTTTCAGCCGATTTGTGCATATGCTGATGTAGTCATGCTCACACACACGCAGGTTCACAGGATCAGAGTCGTTTCTCTCAAGCTGTCCGCAACTACTTCACATGACCATGCCATAAAATCAGGGAACTGGATACTCTAGAGTTAGAGCCTGAGCCATCAGTCACAGTAAGTATATAATTGTAGCTGATCACTAGGTAACACCAGACAACATTATTATTGAAAAGAGTAAATATAAATGACAAGAGCACTGTACTCTGTCAATTCTATTTTTATTCACGGCAGTGAAACTGCATTATCATTGCAACAAATTAATTCCATTTTGTTACAGAGTGCACTATGCCTGTAACAGAGAGTAATACAAATGAATTAAAATATATTGATTATATAGAAAATGAAGTGCAAACTATTTAAAACATCTTAAGTGATTAGATGTAATCAAATTTTACAGATACAATTGCACAGCTGCCCAAAGTCAGAAGAAAACAATCACCCCACTTGAGATGCACAGAGAACCTGGCTTCTAACCTTGGCTTTTAAACTTGAAGCTGGACAAACAATATTTCTGCTGTGATCCGGACAGGTGGCCGTCCCATCAGCGAGCGCTCGCCAGCGTGACCGCTCTCCTCATTTAGACTTTACATCAAGTCTGTGTGAACTCT
Source organism: Caloenas nicobarica (assembly GCF_036013445.1). Classification (NCBI taxonomy): domain Eukaryota; kingdom Metazoa; phylum Chordata; class Aves; order Columbiformes; family Columbidae; genus Caloenas; species Caloenas nicobarica. Next base: position 4,484,764 of record NC_088260.1, read on the forward strand.
GGCTCGAGATCAGATTCTTCATGTCTATAAGAAAAGACAAAGGCTAATGCTTATTTATTAACGCTGGTTCTAAAGGAGCAAAGGGATTAAATAAAGGAGTGCTGTTCGTTTAGGTTACACAATATTTCTAAAGGACATGTGATGTATTGGAGGACTATTTATATGTACATTTGAAAGTAACTCGATTACTTAAAATAATTCTTATCCTAAAAAAGATAGACACTGCATAGAAGGTACAGAAAAACAATTCTACAGTAGCATAAAACTGTCTCAGTTGTGGGTATGCAAAAGGATTAAAGAGTATAATTTTACTCTCTTAGACCAAATGAAGTCCTAAATTGGAAAAGCAGCTCCATCCAAGGTCGCCTCTGTTGTTTCCAAAAATATCTTGAAACAAACGCAAGAGGGGCACTTTGTTGGGTGTTATCTAGACATATATAGTTTCAATCAAATTCTTCAAGAAGTGTCAGAATAAAAGTCAAACATTTGTTTGACACTGCCAAGTCACTAGCAAGTGAATCCCTTCAAAGGCTGAAAATAACTTTGATAACAGAATTAAGAATTACGGGATGTTTTCTTTACCCTTAAAAAACCCCCCACATTAATTTGGGATGGAATTGTAAACACTTTTTAGACATATCATAAAAGGGTTGTATAATTCTTTCCACTACAGGGGGTGAAGTGTTACAAGGTTTTGTTAATGATCCCAGGAAAATATTTATAGTGCTTTTTCCAGTCTGTGAGTTCTCTCTTTCCCTCTCGTCGTGTTTTATGATCAACCTTCACTTCATTCAATTAAATCAACAAGCAGAAAAGAACCTTCAGTGTGTATAGAGTTTGAAGTGATGCATTTCACATACAAATGGTTGAAGTACAGTGTAGTAAATAAAAAATGCAAAAGGAATAGTGAGCACAACAGTAAAACCCCCTATGAAATATGCCACACTCCACCTTTTTGTTAGAATTCAGATTGCTTTCTAGTTACTAGCTGTGGGAGATTTATTCCTAAGGAGACTTAATTTTGAGAAGATGTTGTCGTTGCCCATGAAATAATAAATGCCAGTTTCTGTTCCAGTTCTTTGAACATTAACCAGATCTCTCACTCCTGCAGATACCTGAGCTGTCCCATCAGCCTACGGAAAATGAAAATGAAGCAGAGAAATCCTTTAGGACAAAAGATGCAACACGAATGTAAATATTAGTGGAACAGGTTGTCTGTGGGTGACTTTCAATGTTCCGATACCGTTCTGTTTTCTCTTTAATATGCTATAAAAATAAGGCAAGCCTTAAAGCACAGAATAAGGGAGATGGGTACAATATTTTATAAACACAAAAAAATTTCAAAGTTTTTGCATGCTGCAGTCCACAGAATGCAGTCTTGGAGCAATGCATCATTTAAATGGCAGATGATAAGCAAAATGCATAATTTTCCTGTGATTTTTTAATTTTTGATTTTTTCAATTTTTAGAATCCCAAATTAATCAGCCCTTTTTGCTTTTAGTAATTCTTTGCTAATGGCTCTGAGATTTCTGTGATAACTGCAAAGAAATGCCTAAACACTGGTTTACTTGCCAGAAAATGCTGCAGTAGTGTAAACCAAGCAAACTACTGAATTATTCATATTTTATAACCTGAGAGTTTCAACTGCTATTTAAGAAACAGTAATCCAATAAAAAGGGGAAAAAAAGCATTAAAAACCTCCAAATTTTAATTGCAGAAAATCTTAAGAATTTTGTGGGTGTTTTTTTCAGTATGGACCAGTTGTAAAATTCATAAAGAAGAAACTGTGAGATAATTCTTTCATTATTTCCCTTACATGGGTATTATTTGTACGTGATGTGTGCCTTTATGGTTTTGTTGTTGTTACTCCCTAAGTGCCAGGCATATTTTCTATTCCATTCCAGGGCAAAGGAGTAAAGAGAGAAAAAGGAATTTATCTTTGAAAACTGGTAAGATTCCGTTTTCCATTTTCCTATCAACTGCATTTTTCCTGGTATTTGCAAAATGTGCCAGATTTGGCTTTATCCTGTTTCAAGAGTAGAGGTAATTAAGTGCTTATTCTATAAATGAGCAGTTTTAAAACATGAGCAGTTGCAATAAAATTTAGAAGCTTAAAAATGACATTATTCTCTATGACAGACTGAACTGAAACAGTATAATAGACATTGGCTTGAGTAGATCCATTTGCAGGAAAAGAACTCTAGTTCTTGCCATTCAGCAAACAGTAGTTGTGTCAATCCTCATTTGCAAAAACAAGACTTTTTTTCAAAACTAGGAGGAATGGGAATGCAAAAAAAAGCTAAAAATATACTTCTTTTTTAAAATCATAAATAGAAATAATGCCTTTAAATACAAGGTAGTGCATAAAATTGTATTTTAATGAGAAACACTATAAATACTCTAGTGATAGATTTGTGCAAGACAGCCTCTTATAGATGTCAAATAACAATCAAACCATCTTGCTAAGGACTTGTGTATTTTGATTGCTTGCACTGAGAAAATCTTCCACAGACATTTTTGTTATAAATTAGACTGTGTCTAATGGAACGTTGATTTGTGTTGGATAAAAACTGTTATTTTAGATAATTACAGGTTTTTTTAATTCTCTGTGTCTTATAAATCTGATGCTGGCCCTTTAATTCCTGCTTGTTCTGTCAGGAGGAAGAATACAGAGCTCAATCCAGCAGACCTTATTTTGGCAAAACTCCCACTGAAGTCAGTGAGGGTTTTGTGAAAGTAAGGATGGCTACATTTGTCTCACAGTTCCTGCTGATTTTTTGGAATATGTTTGCTCCCCTGTCAAACACCAGAGCTCCTCACCGAGTTTGACATCACCATGGTGCAGTGGCTTACAGCGTTTTTTTGTCTGTAAACTAGAATAATGAAAATCAGTGCAATGCAATTGTGAAAAATACCCTTTTCACCCAATGGCCTTGGGATAAAATGGATTGTCTTGGGAGTTCGGAGACTGCTACCGTGGAACTAACGCTACAGACAGAGAGATGCTGAGAATTTGGAGGACCCATTTTAAATTCATGCTGATGGTTCAGAGAACTCTTTAAACAAGCTGGAAATAGGTCAAATTCTGATTGTTAGAAAACAACTACCCAATTGGGTGTTACCCAGACAGGTGGTACCTTGTGATAAAGTTGTTGATTCGTGTAATACTTCCTCACTGGAACACAGCATGGCCACGAAAATGTCAGTTCTGTTCCCATTACAAGTTGCAATAAAGGCAGCTGAAGAGTTAACAGCGTTCCTTTGGCAGGAAACCTACTGCTACGAATGATAACACAGGGCACACATTCAGATTAAATTCTTTATTTTTTTCACTGAAGTCTGAGCAAATACAGGGCCAACGAGAGAAACCAGCTCTGCAAGCGTCGGCTCTCTCCTCATCCACAGGCAAGATGACGGAGTAACAGCTACCCCCGCTCCGCTGTGTCAATATGTCATGACCTTTCTCCCCAGGGGACACCTTTCGGGTGACACCACTTCAGTCTCCGTGGTCTTTCCGTCATACATCTGTCTGTCTTCCTGCGGCAGCTGGTTCCGGGCTCGCCAAACACTGCCAGAGCGGGGATGTAGGAATCGGACGGATGCTGCCAAACGGCTCCGCACGAATCCCGCGCCGGGGGCAGCCTCCAGGTAGTTACTCAGCAGTGACTCGGTCACTGCTTGTCTGGGCCAGACACAAATTAGTGATGTAGGGAGAAGCAGCTCTGTACTTCATTTCCAGTTCCAGAACCAGCAAGTCACTGGGAGAACAGATTTTCTCCTGCTTGTTGGCTACTGTGCTATCCGTGCTTATTAATCCTCCTTGTGAGGACACTTTCTAGGCACTGAGCTGTTGCTAAATCATTCTGCTCTATTGACTTTTGAAACGAGCGGCATCATACTGTAGGAAAGTCTTGTCAAGAAAGCTCTGGAAATCACTATATTTAAACATAATAAATACACCAGCAGGGCCTAACTTCTGTGATTGTGGGCAACTACGTGCATATGACTTCATTAATAGCAAGATCCATGTGAGTAAAGATATACAATTAGGTAATGCTAGATTTGGGTTACTTAAGGAAGTCTAAGAACATTTGTTTTACTTATTATAGTTAAAATGGAAGTCAAATGGTACCACTGATATAAACAAAGTAATCTGATACCTGATGGTAAAATGGCTGGTCATATAACTCAGTAGATGAATTGTTTTGTTGTGCTATTTCTGATGCCTGTAACTATTTAACCTCGTAGGTCCATGCGGAACTTGCCTGCAGCTCTAAGGACAGCTGAAGTCAACACAACTCAATAACGCAAAGCTGCAGAATGCAGCCCTAATTTTATAGCTAAAATACTTCCTCACCCAGGCCTGGGTGAAGATAAGAAGAAGCCGTTTGAACCAAAGTGAGCTGCTGCTCAGGAGGGACTGCTCGGATCAGCATTCCAACTGGAAGAAATGCGGGAAGTGCTGGAGCCCCAAATTTAGCTATGCACATTTTTGATTTATCTGGACCTTCACAAGGGAAGGGCAGGTATTTCTCCATATGGTATGTTTAATCTTATTAGTTAGCAAGCTAGGCTATTAATAATAACAAAGGAAAAGAAATAGAAGTAAGCTTTTTATTGCAAGTTAGGAAGTAAAGCTAAAACTGTGACATTCAGAGATTTTTTGAATGCTCCTATCAAATAATGAACTAGGTGGAAAAGCCAGTGAACAGAATCCATTAAAGCTGCATTTACTAAATGTCCACTTGTATAAAAAGCTAAAAAACAGCATTTGAGTTTTTCCAATTTTCTTTTCATAACAGTTATTATCATTTTCTGCTTCATCTCAGAAAGTCATTTTGCTGCTGCTGTGGTGTATCATCTGTGTGCCCTTTCTTGGTGCAGCACAAACGACAGAACACTAATCAGATCAGAACAACAATCACGTCATCTTTGAGTAAGTAGCAATAAACTGTTTTTATAAGGAAGAAAGATGAACTATTTTTAGGGTAACTCTGAACAGAAAAACAGAAAATTATTATACTCAATCATACTCTACATCAGTGCTTTTTCCAGGGCAGCAGGCTAATGCTTGTAATCCATCTTTGCATAAATGGTCTAGTCAAATAGGTTTTCTAGGGTTTTGTTAAAAGTTTTGACTTGGAGAATATAAAATCACCTCGTCTGGTGACTCTGAACCATAGTCTGCTTCCTAAATATGCCCATTTTTGGTGATTATCCCATGTTTTCAGCATGTCTCATATCTAGTTGTTTGTGTTATTTAACTATTGCTGACAAGCATTCAGCAAATCCTTCCTTTAGGAGTTCAGGTACGTAAGTACCATAACTTTCTTCAGCTCAAAAGGCCCTACAGTGCAACGCGGGTGACGTGTGGTACCCACAGGACAAGGCTAGCAGGGAGAAAACGCAGAGGTCTCACACTGTATAGTCTGCATATGTCCTTTTCCCGGGCTTCTCCCTTCCCGATCGACACAGCCCGTTCTCACCCACCCTGGCCATATCTACCTGTGCCCGTGTCCTACAGCACAGCTTTCCTTCCACGCTCACTGAGATCCTGCGTAGGGGAAAACCTGCTGCTTCACCTCATCCCGGGGCAGATTAGCTTGCAGCTGCTGAGAAAGACTATCTCCAGCTATTCGGCAGCGTGGGAGGGCTTACAAGAGGATGTCCTGGGAATCTACGGATCTGAGATCCACTCCTTACACATGCTCTGCAGTTTTCAACCCTTCGGAGGGCATCTGAAATAAATTTCATTAAACGACGCATTCAAACCTCTTATTCCTGTGGCCCAGCAAGCTACTTGTCACTAACAATTTACCTCCTTTCACCTAGTTAATGTAATAAAAAGAATACCATACGGTTAAAATGTAGACATCAGATTTTATTTTAGGTCTGTTAACAAATATATTTAATGCAAAGACAAACTAGGAACTATATAATTACCATACTCTCTGTTGATATAGAAAACAGCAGGAGAGCTCTCTTAGGTATCAATGAAAGCAAAATTATTTTTATGTCCTGAGAAGACATTCTACTTCAGGCAGAAAAAAATTTAAAAAAACACTAAAAAAACTATCTAGAAATTCAGTAATCTAAGAGACAATAAGAACAGCAAGAGTTCTGGTCCCACAGGCTTATCTCTCTGCTTCTGATCTGTGACAGTGGCTCAGTGGCGCTCATCCGAAATGACGAGGCGTGAGGGACAGTTTCAGGCTTCACCTACATTCCTCTTACCCCGGGTCAGCCGTGGGTCTCTTGATGCAATTTTAAGGGCAGTGACAGTTGCCAGTGGCTCACGGGTCACAGCCAGGGGCAGCTTTTGCCCATCTACCTGTTTTTCTACTGTAACGCACGCAAGAGCCACTGGGCCATATTTACATCTATCAATAACCCTCCATCTCAGGGATGACTCTCTCTGGGTAATCACATTGGATCCACGCTGCACAGACAGCACAACGTGTCCTTTAGTCAACCACCGTTTACACTTTCACGTGAGCAAATCAGAAAAATCAGAAGGTGGTGTACGTGCAAGAAAAAAGATGTGTTAAAACCAACAAAAGGTAATGGAAAAAGCTCAGAATCCAAATAATCGTTCTAAGAACCTACTCCTGACGCTGTAGCAATGAACTGTCTCCTGGAAGCACAATCAGTTGAATTCAACCGTGCAAGGAAAGTATGACTGGGAGCGTGCGGCAAGGTCTGTGCCGCTCAGGCAAAAACGGCTCCGCTCCTGCCAGTCACGCTGGCTGAATAAAGACAATAGGGCAGGAGAGGGCTGAGCCAGGAGGGCCACAATTATACAATATCAAGTCCCAGGCCTTGCAAAAATGTAACCTTAGTGATACAGAAAAAGGAGCAGAGCAATTACGCAAGTTTTCTGTGACCCTGGAGAAGGTTTTCTTTCCCTTTGATCTCCCTGCAGTTGCATGCCGTTCCCAGCCTCATAAACCAGAGATTTACGGTGAGGTTCACCCCAGTGCAGCTCTCATAACCGATCTTCCCAACCATGTTACGTTGTCACTTAAACAATGGAGGAAAAGCTTCGCAGAGCGGTTCGTTTCTCTCTGTGTTTATCCACCAAAACCAAATAATGTACAACAAATTTATCTAGAAATTATGAAAGCAACAATATTTAGTAAGAGTTTACCTTTAAGAAGCCAACACACTGTCTTCCTACTTTACCTTGGTATCAAGAGGCAGAATTCATAATACAAGTCTGTCTTTACCTCCTTCCTGAATGACTTGACCAATGGCTGTTTGACTTTGTTGTTTCAGAAAACATTCTCTCTTACATTCCATTAACTGCTCAAAATCCTGCCACATTTTCATTTGCTTCATATTTGGCCCGTGACTCTCCCGCACAACTTTCTGCTTCTCTCGTAATTTCTGTTAAAAAATATGACAATATTAGATTTTTGGAACAGTTCTACGCCACAAAAATTGCTTACATAAGCAGCTTGGAATGACAAAGATTTTTATATGCTACTGAAATATTATTTTGTTCAAGCTGATAATACTCCCTCAAGTGATAAATGCATTAACACCTAGGACTTAGATCTTTGTATGGATTGACAATTATTTCAATGTTTTTAAACCGTCTAAATAATAATGTTATCTATCTGAGAAGTTATGCTAAAAATCTGAGTTCATTTCCATGCAGAGCTCTTGCAGTATCAAGTTGCAACCTGCAGCTGATTCATATGATATTATAAACATGAAATTAATGTTTTACCATGAAACCTGCTACTGATTATTAATAGTGGCAGCCCAGACCTGTAAAAATCGCTCACAAACTCACTCATGAAAAGGAGACTAATACAAGAAAGATGTTTAGTGTTAATTGGTAAACCTAACCTTGTCCATGCTGATCTAAACTTCATACAAGATTAAAAATGGACAAGTGCTTTTGTTTAACACCGCTGCGCTGCTGATCCCCTGGCCTTTAATAACAGTGCGAAGGCTGACAGGCTCCAAATTTATTGTCTTCAACAGGTTGCTTTATATACAACACAAAATTTGAGCTGGCACAGTTTGTTATGCCCGTGTTTCAGTCTCTTCTCCAAATGGTTTTCGGGGAATGTGCTGTCACGTTAAGCTGTTTGACTATCTTTTACAGGCGGCTCATGGTTACTCTGCAGGAAATCAAGCCCTGAAGAGCAAGCATGATCTCTTCTCAGGGTATTAGTTACCAATGCCAGCAGTAATGGAATTTTCTTTGTAGGCTGCAATATGCTTTTTATAAAAGACTAATCACAGCCTTTGGTAATAAGCCGCACAAAAATACAAACTGTACAATGTTTTTACAAGGTAAAAACTTCATTCTTACCTTCCCAAGGTTTTCTTGTTCGAGGATCATCCGTGTATACTGTTCGCTAAAGGAAATACAAAATACTTTTATTACTATTTTATTTGGTTCTATGTAATAGGACAGAATAATGATGCAAACATGGAAAATTATGGAAGTATCAGGAGGTTCATAAATGAGATAGAAGTGGAAGCATGAAGAAATGTTTTTGTCATTGCACAACACAACCCTTGACAGCAAAGCTCAGTTCTCTCTAATTCTCTCAGCTGGGAGAAGTGACAGTGGATAAGATCTCTTACATTTTTGAAGCAGGCATGATTACAGCACCTTCCGCCTTGAAGACAACATCAAGATCTTTTAAGATAAGACATACTAGATCCCTTTTTAATAATGCATTTATCCTGGTGACATTCTGAGCTTGGCCACAGTGACCTCATTTGCCAGAGTTTACAAATCCACAGCCCTTCGTTGCTGCGAATGTAGCGTTACAATGAGTGGGACAATACAGGAATGAAGGGGAATAGCGTTTCCCCCCTGGTTTGACAAATGCAGTGACTGCAATGGAACCGCTGTGTGTTCCTCACTTTCAGAAAACAGCCATCACATTGAGGTGCCTAAATATAGGCTTAGAAGCATAACTGTTGACATTCATTATTAAAAATCTTGGCTGTACACCTTTGTCTGTAACAAGTGGCTGGATCACTTTCTGACATATGCAAACTTGATAAATGAAACCTGACAATATAATCTGCAAACCATAACAGCACAATTCAGATATATTACTATGGACTTATTTTAAAATCTTCACTGATTCACTTGAAAAAAAAAATCAATTATTATCTTTTGTCTGTAACAGGTATGCTTAGAGGTTGAGAGTTTGCTGGTGGAGTACAAAATAACCCAGCTTATCTAAAGAACTTTCCAAATTGCTCAGGGTAGAAGACCTTTACATAGAGAAATCCAAGTTTCCAGAAAAAAATATCAGCCTTCATGATACCAGAGCGCGAAGGTTTGCTCGAGCAGTGGTGTAGAACCAATGCATCGTGTTTCTTATCTTCCTTCCACTTCTTCTAAGTTCTTCAGGCTTCCAACCGGGGCCCTTGGGCCCCCGGCCACCCGGTCCTGCTGGCCACATCCCCGCAGACCAGCCAGGCCAGGAATGAAACTGGATCATTTTCTGGTCTCTCCCTCTCGGACAGTTGTGGCCAGAACAAACCTGAGGCTGCTCCAAGTGCTGCACTGCTGATCACAGCCCTCACCAAATGGAGGAGATGGAAAGCCACGCTGAATCTCCTGATTTCCACTGGCACACAGCATATGTTCACACACATTTGGCCTCAAGAGAATACTTTTTTTTTTTTAAGTAGTTTTGAACGTAATCATCAGGAGATTAGGTGTCTTTCCTAGTTAGTTTTTCTTTACTATTTATAATGATGACTGGAAAGAATGCAACTTAATAACTTCATTAAAAATCCCACAACTTTCTATTTTTAGGGAAGAAAATTAACTTTTCACATTCCTAAGAAGTGACTTCACAGAACAGACAGTTTATATTCAATAAGGAGGGTTAGAATTAAGACATTTTTGTTCAATATGTTGTTAGGAAAGTGCTGTTCTATTTATGGTTCATTTTTACTCCGTTTACATTCCAGTGCCTGCGGAAAAATACATTCGTATTCTAAAAGGATGTCTAGAAAAACAATTATCATCTCACTTTATATTTTGCAAAGATCTCTATGTTGAACTTTGTTGTAATTAATTTAAATGTGATGAGTCTACGACCTCTTACAGAAGGTCAAAAATGTGTGTGGTCACTGTGGGAGGATAATTTCCCTGTGTGCCCACAGTTAGCAAGTGAAATGGGGACAGCGGGGAGTGCGGCAACGCTGCACTCACATTCTCCTCACCATACCTGGAATGACATGGCTGGACTCATGCTTCATTCCAGCATTTGGCTTTCATGGTTTGTCTGTGTGACTGCTCACACTGTGGATCTTCATTTCACAAGCATTTCAGCTGAAGCATTTTTTGCTTCGCATCTGTGAATAAATCCAGACCCTCCCCTTCCCCGCGAGGCCATAAATGGGCAGTGCCGGCTGTCGGACCCGCATTTCCTCTCAGCTGCTTGGCGGAGCTGTCTTGCCTTTCATCCTGATGAATATTCACATCATCACTAAGATTTTTCTCACAGCCACTTCTCTTTTTATCCTTCTGCTTAATTTTGCTGTTTCATCGTCTTGCATTAGATAAATCTTTCACTTCTGACAACCTTCCATTATTTTGTGAGATGGAATAAGAGGCTTCTTAGCCTCCATTCTATATGACATGGTAATGTTTAGACCCCTTAGCACAGCTAATTAATCCAAAACATCTCACGCTCAGAAATACCTCATTCTCATTTCAATCTTTGGCAGGACTGCATAATTGAAAACGGAAAACAACACCAAAAAAAATCATCAGCTCAATTCATAACCTTTTGTGCTGCTCTCCCTACCAGGCAAAGGCTGGGGGACCTGAAAAATCTCAGAGGATGAAGCAACTGGAGTAAATTAAATTGAGTGTAAAGATGCAGGTTAGTGTGACGGTGCAGAACAGTATCATTCCACCTCCAGTAAGAACTGCAGATAGGAGTAAACCCCAATCCATTTAGGATGAGCAGATGCAGTCCTCCAGCCCTGTACCAGTGACGGTGGCAGCTCCTGGACCTGGAAGAACAGTAGATTTGCGAGAAATGGCCAGAAGCTGAGGGCAGCACCTGGTTGCTCTCAGACCTTCTCCTCCTGCCTCAGGCTCAGGGGACACTTGGCAGAGGCACAATGTCTGGTAGAGCCCCAGCTCCTGCAGGACCGAGCCGACATGCAGCTTCTCTGAGCCTGTGCCAACAGGGGCTGCAAGTTAAAACCGCTCTCTGCGGCCCATAATCTCCAGCAGGAAGGGAAAATCTGTTGGTATGTCTGAGAGAACTTGTAGGTTTGCAGCAGTATATACTGGAATTCAAGATGCTTATTTTTAGATCTTTATAGTGTTTCTAAATTTATCAGGTGAACTCCTTCAGTTCAAATGCCAGTGAGAAAATTCCTAACTTCAACCTTAGTTGATGAATATCCTTCAAAGGAAACACGTTAACATACGCACCGAATTGCCTTTCGTCTCTTCTGTGGGTCTGGGGAGACGTATGCCTTCATTTCTTCTTTAGCACGCTCCAGCTGTATTTCTAGATTCTATAAAGAAATACATAATTTTAAAAAAATATATATTTGCTATTTCATTTCACAACGAACAATCTGGTCCCTGTTGTGATCTTACCCTTTTCATGCAGTTAATGTAACGGTAGTTGCTTTCTTCCTGAACACACTCCTCAAGAAGTCCTTTCACTTCCTGTAGTAAAGAACAAAATTTCAAAGGACATTGTAACTGAAAGTCCCCAGAAGATGCCCTGTGTTGCGATATAAACCACGAGAAACAGCCATAATACTGAATTGATAATTTCTTAAATATTTATAAACTTCGGGCTTTACAGAAGTCTCTTTTAAAGTGAAAGACAATTAATTGTTTTAGATTCGCAGTTTCAGTCACTGGGATGTGAAATGATTGTTAATTGGTGTTTATTAAGATGACTGACTTGTAACAGACACTTCACAAGTGCTGCCAGGACTCTTGTTCCTAAGCACATCTGAAGTGCTAAATACAGTTGCGAACAAGCATTTCCTGGAACGCATCTGCAAAATGTATGTTAGAAGCTACAGACCTGCTAATAGCATGTTAATTAGCAATCAAAAATTATGTTGAGGAGTATGGATGTGGTGGGTTAGTCCCATCTCTAAATGCTCCATACCAAAACCCTTAATAATCCAAATGGAATTTGTGTCTCTGGTCACACAGCAGCTGTCAGCTCCAAAGCTCAGTCACCGGGTGATTTTTCAGACCATCAGCTGGAAAACTGAATTCTACGGTTCAACTGCAAGAGTTTGCTGAAGTCACGTCCAGCTTAATCAGTGGATGTGATTGTCATCTTGTGTTAGAAAATGACTAAGATTTGTCTGCCAAGAAAAAAGCCTTGATTGCTACTGTAAAATAGCTCTTATGGAAGGTCTGCTTCATAGGAGGTTCATCTGTGGATTCTTTTCTTTTGCCTGGATTAAGTAACACAAAGCCACTTTTAGTGTAGGAAAATAATTATCTATATATCCACCCACGCTTTAAATGTACGCCTTTTTATTTTGAAATATATCCCTTGTGTGGGCAAGCCCTTGAAAAATCAATTCCAGAAAAAAATGACAGGAGCTGATTTAGTGAGATAAAGCAGATTCATATAAACATATTAACATTGGTATGTCTGTCCCTACCTTAAAGGATTGCGCTGGTTTAAGTACCTCCCTTCCTAAAAGTGCTCTAGTTCAAGTAATGCATAAGGCTACATAAACACAAGGTCTTAGCTATACCTATATAGTTGTATTTTTAAAAAACTGTTGTATGCAAGAATACAACACAGTCACATTTCATGAAGTGTCCTTGCCATCAATTTCAGTGCATTAATTATCCATTGGATTGGTTGCTAATTTAATGAATCTGCTAGCGCACGTAAAGATTTGTCTTGATAAATTAAGCCTTACTTTATGGTCAAATTCTTTCCTAACAGATACTATCTAGGTCAGCAGGATTTCTGGCAGACGCATCTTGTTTTACGATATTCTTGCTAATCAAAGCTGGGTGTTGGTGGAAGGACTGATGTGCCATCGAGTTCAATTGGCGCTATTCCGAACAGGAGACGTGCGCGACCGTAGCCCATCCACCACAGCTTCAGGTATGATTTGCAGAGCTGTGAATCACCATCGACACATTTCCACCTGCAGTGGATTTGCACTTTTCTGTATCCAGAGGGCAGGGAAAATATTGTACCACAGCGAATAACGTGTTGCGCGATGTTTATTAATGCGCGCGAACAAGCCACCGTCTTACCTGTTCCAGTGTGGAGCGGTTGCTCTCTAACCCCGCTGCACAGCTGTCGTATTGGATTTTTTTTTCATCACGTTCTTGAGTTAATTCCTTATGTAAAAAGGGCAAAAGGGTACATAAATGAGCTATTCAATTGACTGACTGACACGTGACATTCAGGCCAACCGTGTCCTTGTCAGTCTCACCCATCAGCCTCAGCTCTGGGACACCCGCAGACACTCACACAACCCTCCGGACACACGGGTTTTGTTACACACGGGGAAGTCTCCACAACCCAACATCCAAACTTCCTCCTCACAGCCACATCCAGAGCTTTAACATGTTAGTTTAATAGGGCAGCATTTGCCAGAAGAAAGGAAAAATAATTATTAAAACAGGGAATACTTGCTACCTAGGAAAAGTCAGCTTTCTAGTTCTGCACAACAAAAGCTTTAGCTGGATTTCATTTGCTGACACTTTTAATAGAACCATTAAAAGTAATTTTTCTGGAAATTTGGTTGATAAATGAGTAGCTCTCTTTACTCCTGTGGCAATGAGCCAACTTAGAGCAGCTGTGAACCTGAATGACATTTTTTTTCAGCTCTCTATAAAATTTTGAAAACAAATAGATAAATCTGTCCTTTCTATAGACCAATATAGGACTTAGATCAATGTATTCAACTACTTGGATGAGATATTATTTGCAATCCCTTTAAAAAGAAGAGCATTAGTTGAGATCATTAGTGCTAAAATGCAGAAAAAGCTTTAAAATCAATTTGGAAACTAACTTTGCTATGGTTTTGAACCATGATTTTTTACGTTTTCCCCTGGTATAGTAGTTTTTTAAAGGACAAAATTTTCAGCCTGATTTTTTGCCTGCACTATCAGCTTTTGAGAATTCCAGTCCTTTACATGTGGCCTGTCGCAAATCAATGTTGACCCATTCTGCTATTTCCAGCTTTCCTTCAGAGTTGATTATGCCCTTGTACAGCACTACAGAGATCTGTAAATTAGACTTATTTGTGGTTCTGACTTTATTTACATAGAGTGAGAGAAATGTTTCCACTAACCTGGCACATTTGACGCAACTGTCTCAGTTCTTTGATAACAGGAGCTAGGCTTGCCTTCTTCTCTGCCACCATAGCATTCAGTTTTTTTACCTTATTACAAAATAATATATGTTAACGCTATGATACTAATAGTACATTTAGATAATTAGGAATGTGAAAAGAAAGACAAGAAGGCATGTTAAGTATTTTTTTGGCAAATGCTTAACACCACAGATTTACAAACATTTTAGAAAAATATTCTGTTACAGATTCAAACCATTCATCTCTTTCAAATAATGTGCAAATATGAAATCATTTCTGAAATCACAAAGTCAAAAACCAAAGACAAAAAGACTCGATATCCCTCATGTTTCTGAAGGAGAGGAAACTAGGCTTTTTTTTTTTAATAATTCTAAATTTCTTCTTCATACATTAAAAGATATGCACATCTTAGTAAACATTTTCAAGATGACCTTTGTAGATATATACTGTTTGAAAATATATTTATATATATAAAACCATAGATTAAAATAAAATTAAAAACCCAAACAAAATTATAAAACTTGGGTTTATATGCTGAGGAACCAAACAGTCAAGTTGAGGAAATACAGTAGTGTAAGACAAAAATCACCATTTCAGACATGTCATCTAGTGTCCGGCCTTTCATCTCATCCATTTCACTCTTTACTGCAGATACCCTTTCCAGCTCCTCCTGGGTGTAACTATATCCAGAAATACCTTTCTTGTCTTCAATAGCTTGCTGTAGACACAAAAAATAAATGCTGCATGTGAGTCCAATAATGAAGTAACATAGCAAATTCCTTCATATTCTAAGAAAGTCAAAAAGGTAAGCACTGTAATCAATTTATTTTACAATTGATTAATACTCTAGCTGCCACAACAACTAATTTTTTATCTAGTGCCTGGATAGTGCGATAATACCAGCTTTCTGTGAATACACTATTTGGTCACCCAGAGCCCAATGGAATGAACAGGAAGTTTCCACAAAATAAAGTGGGCTTTAGGTCAGGCTCTGAGAATATGGAAAATCCAGGTGCTTAATCCGAACTGTCAAGCAAAACTAAATAAGTCTTGTATTCATTATAGGAATACTCATACCATCTTACCCAACTGTAGCATTACATTACATAAACTTTACATTTAATTATCTGTTGATGTAATGGTCTTTAGCAACGCTTGGTCATTATGTAAGGAGGGTATTTTCTGTAATTTGAAAGCCAAGTGTTGCTTAATGCACCCACAACCTGTTAAAAACCAAAACATCCATTCCTAAAAGCGCCATATATCTATGAACTCCAAGTCCGTTATCCTCAAAAACTTTCTACAACCATATGTTTAAGAAAAGATGTGTCTCTCCTAATAGCTCCTGCTGCCACCGCGGGAGCATTTTGCAGACACCAGGAGCAGCGTGTGTGACAGGGTGTTATGTCCAGGGCTAGAAAAAGTGTATTTGATTCTATGAGGAAACAGTGTGCAGTAGTCAGCTGGCAGTAAGAACATGAAGTCAAAGCTGTGCAGTTTCACTACAAGGTAGTTTAGAAAAGCTCAGACTTGAATGGGAATATACTGCTGACAACGTGCAGCCACTTCACAGAAAAACTTGCAGTGCTTTGTCTCTGCTGTGATTTTCCTGGGAGATGACTCGAGTACGTTTGTTATCCTGCTGTAAATAAACACTTCACCAGTGAAAAGACACATGCACACACCTCCCTTCTAGCTGAGTAGCAATCACCAGAAAAAGCTCTGCTCCTGGTGCTTCTTTCCACCCAGGTAGCAGTTCTGGTTTTGTTTTAATTCAACAATGAATGTCCTACAACAGCATGACATCAGCCACTGCATCGATGTGAGGATCGTTCCAAAGTCTGCCTCATGTATTTTCACACTTTCCATTTTCTTTTCATAAGGCAAATACTTTTATGTTTAAAAATGCAAAATATGTACATATAACAAAACAGATATAAGGTAAATAAAACCAAAATATTTTGATAATGAGAATATATATTGGAACAAAATACCACAGCAGTAGCTTTTTGTGAACTAAAAAGGGCAATTCTTTGCATTTGGGATGTGTGTATATTCCTTGAATGCTTACAGTTGTGCATAACCGAAATCCTTCTGCTCTTCTGGCTTAGAAAAAGCATTCGGCCAGTTTTACATTTTTCACTTATTGTGAAACACATTTGTTTCTAAATATTCTGGGGTTAGAATGTTTCCCTCCTGCCTGCTCTTTTTTTTTTGAATACTTTTCCTATATATTTTGCAGCAGTAACTTGAAGCCTGGTTGCCGTTGATAATTTTCAAAGCCCTTACTATGCATGCGGATACCAAAAACTAATTTAAGAATCCAGCCTTGCTCTAACTGGAGTTAGTGAAGATTTACCATTGACTTTAAAAAGCAGGGTCAAGCCCCTCAGTCTAAAAAGAAACTCCGCAACAGCCATGACAGCCTATAAGAAACAGATGCTGAACATAAAGTACAGCAGCTCCGCATAGTCACAGACAAAAATAAATTTTACACCCTAATGACTGTTTTGCTAATGACAGCAGGAGAGCTGAGGATGATACACGTTAGAATGTAACAAAACAACATCCATCTTGTTATAGAGCTGTTATCAGGGAAGGGCGATGGGCTGTGGGAGCAGCGAGCGCTTGTTTTACCAACTGCTGCTGAATGGCCTCGTGGCGCTGTTTGAGAAGTTCTTCTGTCCTCTGGAGGATCCCATACTCAGCCGTAATTTCTGCTATTTCCAGGCGCTTCTTTTTATAAAACGTGTTCTTGCTCCGGAGCTTATTAACATAGTGTTTCAACTGGAAAGAGAGAGAACAGAAATATCATTTAGCTTAAAGCAAAAAAAGGCCTTATCACAGACTGTTGCTATATAAAATGTAATTATCGTATTTCAGCTGCATATCAAAGATTAAGTGTTTAGAACAGAGGACTGGAATTCAGGATTCCCAGGGTCTATTTATTTTCAGCTCTGCATTTGTTCACTGAGCAAAATCAAGAGAAGCAGCTCTATTGCTTTCTGTCCCAGCTCACCCATTTGTAATGGTGAGATCACCGGTTCTGCTCACCACCGTTTGACAGTTGCAAAAGTAATTACTCTTTGCAAAGTGTTGTGAGAATAATGGATAATGAAAAAGTTCATGTAATAGTAATTCGCACTTGTAACGGAGCAGCAGGTCAGCAGTGTGTAGCCCCAGAGCTCTGCAGCCCAGGAAACATGATAAAAGTACAGAAAAATTGGAAGAGGGCATGAGAAAAGAGTCTCTTTTTAAAAAATGCTGTTTCTCAATAGTTCAAATATGTTGCTCTCTTTCCTTGACTCTTGCAGACCTAAATGATATCACTGGCTCAGTTTTTAAAAACAGGAAAATAGGAGAGTCCTTGCATAGAAGCAGAGAAATGCAATATATATGTCACTCAAAATCTGAAGTTATGGAAAATTTATATTTTTATTAAAAACTACATAAAATAATGCATATCCTTACAGATCAACAGCCTTTGCTAATTTACATCTGAATCTGTGTGTGCTCAATTTGTAACACATATGAAATATCTATCAGGTGTTGAAAAAAACATGTAATATTTCTCTTTACCTTATTGTTTTCCATTTGTTAAACACGCTTCGCTCTTATTCTTATATTTGACATGAGAGCTAAAAGGCAAATGCCAGTCACCGCTCAAAAATGCCTCCAGATCCAGAGATGGAAAGCAAACCCAATTTATTAGAGTCAATGATGTAAGAATGGGCTTCAGAATGTTCCTTGCTGAGGAGGGGTCCGGCGTGTGCAGTGAACACAAACCAGGCAGCCCCGAGAAGGAAACCCGAGTCCCGCTACCACTGAGACAAGTTTAAAACTCAAACAGAAAACAACTTCAGATTTTGAAATTCACACGGATTTTTCTTTTCTCAAAATTATGCCTCTCCCTTCTAAAGAATAAATCCAAAACCCCAATGTGACCACAGCCTAAGAACCCCCAGAGTAACTGTACGTTCTATAAAAAGCGTCCTGGGCAAAATGCCCAAAATGAAATCAACCCTGTTCATCTGCCATCCTGAGCAATATCTAGGCCAAAGCTGCTTCTCTCTTGCTATGCTCCAGAACTATTTTTAAAGCCAAAAGCTATAAACGTTTTTGGTGAAAGAACAAACCCACAAATTACTCAATGTGCTCTATGCAGATTGGCCTCTGCGTGGCTTTGGAACACGGTTTTACATTGTGCCGCTACCTAGGACAAGGACAGACAAGGTCACTGACCACAGCGCTGCGGAGCCGCTGCCCTCCAGTCCAACCCTCTTTGTTGGATTATTGGCACACTTCAGATAGTCTTACCAGAATGAATTCTTTTTCATAGCAAATTCAAGTATATCCTTTTAGTTAATACAAAAGACTTCATGGCTTAAACAATACCAAGTTTTCTGTGATTTTCAGAGATTATAAAAGTATAAATACCATCTTTAAGGGGAACAGAGGTGTCTGTCTTGATGGAATAATTGCGGAGATATTTCATTTGACCAGCGGAATATAGTAAAGAATGATGTAAATGATGAAACTTACTTCGTATGTGACTGCATACTGCTCTCAAATCTGAACTATTTTCCATCAGTTTATCCCAAGATGAAAAGCAAATTATTCTTCTCTTCACTTCTATAACTACTTTTAAGATCTTGAAAATAGCTCGAGTGGGAGGTAGAGTATTTGCATATTCAATATTCAAAGCATAATGTATTTTACAATGGAAATCAAAGGATCTTGTTGATTAAAGAACCGATTCCACCAATGTTCTATTAATAGTTGACTAAGTTAGGACTATATAATAAAAATTTCATCCCAAATGAACTACAAGTTGCTCACATTGACAAGTGGAACCTATTCTTTTTAGCAGATGGATGGCTGTTGATGATCATAATCTCTGGCTTTTTAAAAGCGAACTTAACCTTTCACAGAGCTTTTATTGCAGCAAACAAGGTAAAACAAGATACAAACAATGGTAGCAAAATGATGATACCTGTGGAAAATCAATCAACAGTTGGGCAGAATTTTCAAATTACTTCATCTACTGCAAACGTAGCACAGATTAGTCCCTCATGATCCCACTAACTGAAGGTTTCTGGAGATCCAGAGCCAAATTCAGAGCCAGAGTTATTAGATTTGACTCCACTTAAATCAGCAGCTTGTAGGGATCTTATGGCAAAATTAGGTTTCTGCAGCCTAAAAGCTGAGAATCATTTGGTAGGTTTGCAAAAATTATAATAATATTACTAAATAAGCTTCTTGTATGTGCTTTCATTTGTGCAAGCATTACTTGTGAAGCTTTATACATCTTATCCTCGCATCTGTATGTAGATGAGAAATCAAGCCCTCGAAATGCTATAAAACATTGTATTTTACTGCGGCAAAAGGTCTTTTAAATAATTTGCATAGTTCACCAAAGAATAACATTGTCGAACCGTATCACATTAAAGTGAACTATCCAAAAGGAATCCATTCGTGAGCAGCTGCATTTTCCCATAGACCGGGTCAAGCGCTCCCGGACAGAAACCCAGCGGCTCAACCTCCGGAACTCCCGCAGCGACAGAATGGACCATCCCGGGCCATGGCCGCTACCGAGCGCTTCTTTCTCAAGCAACTTCACACAAATAGTTATTTAAGCTTCAAAGATTAAATTACTGGACAAGAACCAAATGCTGGCACTGAGTGAGCAGTTTAAGTAAACAAGCCCGGAGACCCATGTTTGCTGGCCAAGGCAGAGCCCCCTGTGATATAAAAACTGTGCCAATGGAGGCAAAGAAAGATCATGCTTTTGCGCTTGGCTATTTTTATGGGTGACTGTCACATAACGAGCGCGGAAACTAGATTATGAAATAGAGTGAATGAAAACAGGACTTGGATCTCTCACATAACACAGGTATCTCTAATAGCATCCCTGAGCAGATTTCCTGTGTTATGTTCTGGTTTTATTGCAATAATCCAACACCACCAGTACTTTATGCTTCTCCACTTATTACAATCTGAAAGTGATTGCTATCACCAGATTGAGTTTTACCGCACTTTTGTGGAATAACTAAGTATTACGACAATTCTAAATATGATAAAACTGAACCACAGCTACTGAAATGGCTTCTCCAGGACCAGAGGCTGGCAGGTCACCCCTCTCTGGAGGAGAACGTGAGTGTGTTGACCACATGCTTCAGTGTTTCGCTGAACCGGGATCAAAGCCCAGCTCCTCTAAGGCTTTGTCTTATGCTTTCACCGTAAAGCCATCATTTCATCTCCTTAAAACTGACATTTGTACCATGTGAAGTCTTCACAAGGTTCTTACTCCTAGATTATCATTAAAGGAGAAAATGGATAAGCTTGTTTTCAGAAAAGAACAAATCCCAGATTAATCCCTCACTTTAGAGTCAAATCTTTTAAAATAGTATTTTCTGGATTACTGTATCAATTTGTGTTATAGTGATAAAAATTTTCTTCATACTAAAGTACTACGAAAAATAAAGTATTAATTGTAAAAAAAAAAATCTGAAATGTAGAATCTAAACACGTTCCAAATAGTTTTGTTAATAAAAAGTTTTGCATAAGCACAATAATTGCAGAAAATCTTAGCTGCCTATCTCTATTTTTATTAAGAACTGAGGAACAGATGTTTTAATTTTCTAGCTAGACCAATTAACAGGATACAGACTGCCCAAAGTCTTAAAATTCCATTAGGAAAAGTTCGTGATCATGACATATTTCCAGTATTTTTTCCTAAAACACTCTAAATTTAAGCTAGGACAGCCACTGTTGGATATAGTTAATAACTCATACATAGAAGGACAAACTTCTAAAAGATATGAGCAGTATTACCCCAATCTATTAAAATGAAAGTATCCTACAGGCTGCTCATTGGACACATCAATCAGGAAAATTCTTCATTAGCATTAAGTAGGATGTCCCTTCTAGGCATGCTTGCTTCTGGTCAGGAAAGACATGTTAAAGTAGCCATTACCAATAATTTGGATCAATCAGAATCTTTATAATGAAAACCCATTTTGTTATCACTGGAAATGCACAGATCAATAAAACTGATGATTTATTCATGCCAGTGGGTGCTGAAAGCGCAGTCAGTTCAGTTCAGATCTGTCTGAATCACCGCATACATTTGGCATAAATGGTGGGTAACTTCTAAGAGCAAAAAGCTTCTGGCTTCTGAAAGAATCCGACAGATTTGCTACTTTTGTTCTCCCAACTTGACTACCAGCTACTCTCCTATTTTCATGCGTAAGGAGCCTTTGACAGACAGGGATGTAACTGTACCCAGAACCCAGTGAAAAGTTAAGAGAGAGACAGCAAACAGATGGGATAATATATCCTGGGTCCCAGCTTAAAGCGTTTAATGCTGAGGTTATGAGTTCCCTTACAGATACTCTCTTTAAAATACCCTCCACTTAGTCTGGACGTAGAAAACTGTTCCTGGTGGATTCAGATGGACAGTTTTAGAGGAAAAGTGAGAAGATCAATGGGCCAAGACTGACTATTTTCTCTGTTTGCAAATCGAAGCTTTTTTTAATATTACTTTAGCAGGGGGCAGGTAGGCAAGGATGAGCACTTGTATGAAAATAATTAAACTCCTTAATGTAAACGAATATGCAAACCTCGCGTATCTGTTAAGAAACCAATAGGGCTTGCTGTGCCACCTTCTCAAAACCATATTCATTTCAACCGCTGCAGCTAAGCACAGCAATGATACTGTTCTATTCTGATACCTTGGGAAAGTCTGGGTTCTTGGGGCCCTATGCTGAACTCTGAAAAGTACAATGCGTTGTGTAAAGAGCTAAAAATATCCCAGCTTTACCTAGGATCACTTGTAATTGAACCATCTAGCCTTCTAAGTGTCAACATTTGATTCCCTAATTTTCAGGATCTGACAGCTGCAGCTTGGAGCCTGCCAAGATTGCCCAATGCTCATTGTACTTTGTTTGAAGTACTTAAAAAGATTTCATAATCCCCGAAGCAGACAATTTATTCCTGCTTTTTTTGTGTCTGATAAATGAATTGGTTATTCCCTGCTGTTTCTTCTCTCTAGCTGTACAACCTCTCAAACCCAGTGGAATGCTTTAACATTCCTTTTTATGATTAGAGAAGAAAACAAAATGCTAGCACCTAAAAACATAAGCCAGGATTGACCTTTTGGTGAAGTGCTAAGATGACCTCAACCGGAGATCCAAATCCTGGTATGGGAGCACAGGGTGGGAAGGCACTAATTCGTCAATGGCCAAGTCTTCCAAGTGCCGTGATGAAAGAGGATACAGCAAAGCGAACCCAAGAGAAGATGAGAAATACTGGGTATAGGAGAAAAATAATTCTTGAACTGTAGCATTTAGACAGGTTAAACGCGGCAGGTTTAAAAGCGCATTTTAAACTTCAGACAGCAAAGTGATTTGTGAAGAACATCTCTTTCTTCCTTTTTGACAATGGAGGAACTGAATGTAAAATGTGTGTGACTGCAACAAGAAAGCAGAAGGAAGCTCTTGGCTGACATAGTGCAAAGTGAAGGTTGAATGTCCAACCTCTGTCTGTCCCCACCGAACATGTGTAACAGCGACTCCCCACCACGTGAACCGAGATTGCCTTTGGTGTTGGCTCAGAGCTAGAGTAAGAGCACTGAACCAGAAAATACAAGTTTAAAGGCATAACATATCAGAAATAAGTCTTTAGCAAAAGGTTGTCTGGTGAGTGATGAACCGAGACTTTTCCTGATGAGAGAGAACCTGTTCACTTCACTTTTGCTTCATCATCCCTGCCAACTTCTTGGTCTCACCTCTCAGTCCTGCCTTCTCACAAGCCAGCCGGAGGCAGCACCAGTTCTGTAACAGGTGTTTGCAATGTGCTTTAAGGAGATATGAAGATGACAGTACCAAGGTTCTATGCAGCATTTTTGGCAGCAGACATTTACAAAAGAATTAAATATTACTGTCTGCATGATAGGATGAGGAAACTGCGACCTTTGAAAAAGCAGCTATCAAAAGCATCAAGAATTCAAATCCTTTCCTACTTTGTAGCCATAAGAGACACTCTTTTTACCGCTTTACGCCAGTGCCTGTGAGCACCACTACAGTAATAACCAAGAGCAGGACACGGACTGTATGACACTGGCTTCCTTGCGCCAACGTGCAGACGGTATTTTACAAAACAGCAAATGCTCCTCAGGAAAAGACAAACATTTCTTATTTTAAGCTGACGGTTTTGTGCAAAGTGCTCAGTCATTTCCAGATGATCCTTGAAGTCCCTTCCAACCTGGTGTTCTATGATTCTATGATTTATTCTTCACTCCTCAAAATAAAGACTTGAAAAGATTTTAAAAGTCAAAAGGAGAACATATTTTAACAAACAGAATGCAGGTTCTGTTCAAAACAGGTCTTGTCTTCTTCCTGTCTTGAGTCTCTTCCTTGTGTAAGACAATTAACTTAAATTTTTCATTTTTAAGTCTCTTATGAGGTTCTGTAACTCTGTTTCCCTCCTACCCTGCTCTCCTTGAATTCCTGTGGATCAGAGTATGTTGTCCCCCTCAAGAACAGGCACAACATTAATTATTTCTTACCTTAGAGTGTATTTACAGATAATGTAAAACATATGTTGCTGTCTTGGTAATGCATTCTTGTTGAATAATTAAACATTTCTTTCCCACCACATGTCTTGAAACACAGATTGTCTGCTTTCTGGTTTTCTTTTTACTTAAAAAGTTGTCCAAGACCTTAGCAACATGCCCACTGGGGCTGAAAACCTTGTAGTGGAGAGAAATCTAACGCAGTGGTCTCCTCATTATTGTTACCTATGGAACACCTATGGAATGTGTACAGTATATCAACATCTTAATTCTTCAAAGCCCCTGTGCCATCGCCTCCACCTGTAGCTTTCATCTTGATTTACAGAAGGGGAGAAAGGCAAGAAGGCTCAAGTGAAGTACTCACGGATCCCATATTACACAGGAAGCCTTTGTGCATGACTGTACAGAGACACACTCTGTACTTGATTTGGTCTCTAAAACGCCTCTAAAAGAACACTGATTTTTGTAGAGCGGGCATGTCCTGTGGCATCAGGAAGGGAGGTCCTTCCACCAAGGGCGTTCCCTGTATTGAGCAGTTCGTAAAAAAAGCACAGAAACAAAGAAAAGGCAAGCGAAGAGTGTTACTCTTGAGAAACGATGGCAGCGCAAACAAAGACAATACATGAGGGAATGAAAAGATACATTAAGTCTGAGAATGATGCAGCTAAAATATTCTTTGCTTTAGTGATTCCGCCTGTAAATACATTTAGCAAGATTCTTCCAAACTGAGAAAAATTACTGTCTTACAAAAAGTCAATTCATTTTGCTGACAAACCACCACCCAGCTGCAGCAGCCTTATTCTTTGCAAACTTCTGAAGAAGAAAAAGCAGCTTTGAGAATTTCAGCTGCAAATACAACTTCGCCTGAGCTCTGCTGATCGTGCTACTCAAAGTCTGTGCTGCAGATCAACTTCAGGAGGGTCTGGGAACATTTTAAGTAAAAGCTTTTGCAGGTAATACATACGAAAGGACGAACTGCATTTCTGATAATTGCTGGTATTATGCTTCATGTTCATATATCATATAGAGAATGGATAGTAATGCAGATTTTTATTATACATCAAATAATAAAATTAATCTACATGATTTATCACTTGAACTCCTAATCCCTTCATTAGTCTTGTTGACTTTTATAGTTAGTTATTTACCATCATACCATTGTGATTATATTGACATTATTTTGACTCTGAGTCTGGAACTTTAAGGCAGCCCAAAATTAAGTCCTCATATACCTTGCAATCTATAAGTACAATGTGAATAATTTAAATTAATAATTTGAAAATAGCTACAAATGAAGCACTGCTGCAGTATAAATACTGGAAAGCATTTGAAAGCACTGGAGAGCATTGTATTATTTGCACATTTTTTTAAAAAAGTCTTCAAATATGTTAATTTTTTGGAATTTGATGACGAAAAGTGCGCATTAAAAAAAAAAACAGAGGCCAATCTGTTGCAATGCTGAGGCCGTATAGTTTGACAACATACTATAAAAATGGATAAGATGCTGTAGAATCGGTTATTGTCACGTGAAATTAAAAGGAAATGGTGAGTTAACAAAACTCGATCCACCTCTTAGGAATTCCCTGTTCCGTACACCCCGTTCCCGCATGTACCTCATCCCCCTTCAGAACTTCGGAGCCTTCCAGCTCGTGGGCCTGGCTGGTCTTGTGCAGCATCTGCCGCTCCGTGCCGGACAACTCTTCTCTGGCGGCCTGAAGTTCTTCTGCCTTGGCTTCCTTTTTCCGGGAAATTATAGATGCCTGCACAGTAATTACAAATGCATATGGAGAAGTGAAATAAAAATTGCCTTGTTTAACAATTAGTAAAATGTAATCCATTACGTTTCAGTCATTGCACCACTGAAACCACGTTTTAACCATCAGAAACTGAGTTACATTACGAAATGTGAGCACATCTCTCTGCAGAAAAAAGCATCAATCACACGTTATATACAGTGGGTTAAACCACAACTTCACTGAAGTTGATGGCAGACCCCCAAATTTCTTCAGTACAGCTGAAATTTCAGGCATACCCTTTTCTCCCAGATTCATGTTGATACATTTTACATTTACATTTCTTCACCTCATTTTTCCATTTTCATTGAAAAAAAAGGTAGGCATTTTAGCTGCTCCATTTCTTCTTAGTCGCTTATGTGCATATGTAAGATACACCAACATGGCTTAACTGAAAAGTTATCCAAGATTTCACGAATGTCATAATACAGATTTTTATAACTCCAACCTACTCCAACCTACAGAAATATGTTATACTAACAGCAGAACCGAGCCACTAAATCTTGGCAAATAGCTAGAAGACGATGAATAAAGCAATACAGTGCAGAAATAGTGTAGATTACAGATTATTCTCTCTTCTTTTGAGTCTAGAAAATAAAGCATTTAAATTATAATATTTTATACAAGGCAGAATATCAAAGAGTACCTAACATTTGACCAGAAGCTAGCAGCTTTGGGAACATAAGTATACATTAGTTCGGGGTGGGGGGGGAAACCCAAACAGTTTTATCTTGCCAAAGTATACTATTTAAAAATACTTTAAAATAACGCATTTATTTAGAAGCACGCGCATGAACTTGGAGGCATGGTTGGTTTCTTCATATGCAAGGGAAAAATTAAGAAAAAACGAAGCAAAATACACTCTGACTAGGTTAAAAGGATCAGCTTTATTTCTAAAATTACATCTAACAGAATTCTGCTGGGGTGGTATCTCAGCTCTTTGCTTCATGAGATCTCTGCAGTGACAAATTGCGGTACAATATATATATTATTTTGCGAAACAGAAACCAGTCCCTAGCAGAACAACGTGTGTTCCTCCATGGAACAGAATTCTATCACAAGCCAGTCGGCCTTTGTTACCAGCACATTACGTAGCTTTTCTCTGGGAAGAAAAGCATCTCTCACTAAACAAAATGGTGCATTTCATATTGTGTATCTGATCGAACTGTATCATGGATTTTATCACAATGTTTTGCCTCCCACTGATACTTTTTATCTAAGCCTTTTTATTTTTTAAACTGTCACCACAAGCATCATCATGAAAATCGTCAATAAAATTAGCGGCAGTGCAGGTTGCCTGGAAGAGAAATCGCTCGTATTTCTGCGTAAGCTCTGAAAATCTCAGAGTCCATAAATCCTTTTTATAACTTGTGAATTTGCTAAGACTAGACCAGACAGCTTATTTTATAGAAAGACTATTTTATAGCCTCAGGATGAAAAATAAAAATATTAAAAAAAAAAAAAGGAATACCTTCTTAATAGATGTAATGGGAAAAATGTTATAGCGTGGGGTCAAACACAAGCAAGGGATCCAACGGACAGGCAGCGTCACAGCCAGGGGCTGCAGTCAGCCCACGTGCTGCCTTGTAAGAATCGGTCCACGGCTGGAGCTTTACCAAAACAGCTCCTCCAAAACCATCTTTCCAGAATTCCTGTGATGCAGCTGAAGGGCAGCACCAAACAAGCAATTGTTTGACTCAGCCCTAAACACACATATGCTCAACAGCTATTTATTTCCTTTTTGTCCTCCGTCATGATATATTTCTACCAATTTATGCTAAATAAATTAAAGAAAAACATCAGTATATAATCTATGACTGATATTACTCTGCTGCTTCTGCTTAAAATATATTTTGTTCCTTCTTACCTGTTGGCGATACATGGAAAATTTACTATCGATTGGCTCATACTTCATCATTTTTTTCTCAATAAGCTGATTAATTTGTGCATTTACTTCATTTATCTGCAAGACAGAGTAGAAAACTAAGGAAATGGAGCTTTATTTCTTTGTCTTCTCCAAGTATTAAATGCTTTGCAAACCAGATTCACAATTCAGCTAGTTCCATTTTTAAAGCAGAGAAACAAACCCAAAAAACTCAATGAGTCATTAAGTGTTGGCCAGGAAGAGGCTGTTTTTGGATTTCCAGTTCTGTGCCTTTATGATAAGGCAGGAGCGTGACGTTGGCCCTGAAAATGAAGTAAAGCGGCGTACATGGAGAGAAAACGCGTGTGAATTGGTACAGCCAGAAAAGAGACTGATGTTGCCACATACAATGTGTAATTTTATCAATATTAACTAAAATTCCTCTTCACTCAACCATTATCAGAAGCTTAAAGGGGAGCAAATAAAGACTAAGTGACATCAAGTTTCACCAATACTTTGAAGAGTCACAGACCGTGAACATTCCAGCTCTATGGTACCTTCTTTGTACTGCTGCAAAATCCACTTGTTTGTCCAAAGTCTCAAACTGTTGATCTTTACTCTGGCTGGAGCTTTAGAGCCCACTGCATCTGGAAACCCAAACTGAGAGTGCTGAGCACAGCTTTTCCAGTCCTGGCTTAATGCTACACTGGGACTCTCATCAGCCATGGAAACCACAGCCCTAGCAACCTTCCTTGAATTCTCTGCTAACTAGATGAGTGCTGATAAGCGAGCGGTGTAAATATGTGCTGAAAGCCAATGAAGTCAAAACATAACGCAGGTCCAGTGCTGGGAATTACCCGAATATTTCTGTGAGCAATACCCGTGTGCTTTGAGAGCTAAGTATTTCAAATAAAGTGCTCGATAGGACTAAAAATACTCCAACACCAGAAAAAAAAAATCTCCTGTAAATTCTACTCCTTTACAAAAGCTAAAACAGGCTTGAATTTGAAGACAGCATAAGAATTCCCTTCTGTGAATAAATTCCTGGTTTATGTATTTTAAAATGCAGGATAGTAACATGCTTGATGCAATTCGGCTCCTTTTTAAGGCACTGAGATAATAGAAGATTGACTTTTAAAAGAATGCTAAGGCTGTGCTGCGATAACAGCCAAGTATAGTACATGTTTTTATTATCTATTAAGAAGAACTTGCTTCCAAAATACAACAAATTAAAAGGTTGCCTCATGGAGAAAGAGAAAAAAAAAGACCTTGAAGGACAGGGTTTGGTTTGGTTTGGTTTGATTGTTTGTTTTGTGTTTTGTTTTGTTAAAAATAGACAAACAAAAAACTTATCTGAGAGTTTGCATTTAGTGATTAACATATCTTCTTTTCCTTTAAAACTGAAGGGATGTTCCTTTGGGATTTAAATATTTTCTCAAGGATAAGAAACCTACAGTGTACAAGAACCTTAGGCTATGCTACAGAACACAAAGTGTGACCTTGGTCAACTTACCTTGATTTCAATTACACTGAGATCAGATTGACTCATAGCTGGCTCTGAAACCACCTTCTGTAAGAAATATGCTGAATTCTTCTTACTTTCAAGCTCTCTGGGTATTTTCTCAGTAACCAGGTATGAATTGAAATTTATCTCCTCTTCTAGTTTCTTCATTAAACCTTAAAAATGAATTAAATCAGTGTGCGTCTATAAAAGTAACGCAGCAGTTAATTAAGCTTGATTTCACCAATACATTGATGTATTTAGCAGCAGATTACAATAACAACAGCATAACATTTGAGTCTTCTTTTCTACGCTCAAAGAAACAGGTAGTTACTTGATAAAGATTTTTTAACCTGGATGATCCTTGGAAATTCTTCCTTAAAATAAAACTTCAATCTGGCAACTAAAAACGCCTTAAAATGAGCACAATTTAGTTTATGCCTACTTTAAGGGTCTTTTTCATTGCTGGAACACTTATAAATTGCCTCTCTGTAAACAGTGGACTATTTTTTCTTGTAAGAACAAGCATTCAATTTCAGGACAGTATACAGACTGAGAATGCTGAAAATAATAATAAAATAGAAAAAACAAGAAGGAATTGCTGAGGAATGTCAAAAATTCTGTTGAGAAAAGCAACCCCATTTCTAAGTTTTGCTCCACACAAGCCTGATGCACTGTGTATTATTGCGCTTATGATAACCTGGCTCTTGCTAGGGAGAGTAATTTAGCCTCCTTAACAGATAATTTATAAATAAACAGAGATACATGCAGATAAGAACAATACACAGCTAGAAAAATGCGACAGAATCAAATAAAGCATCTATTTAAATTACATTACACTGTCTTCCACTGACAACAGGCACTTCAGTGCAATTACTCCTCCGAGACACCTGTGCCAAGGATTACAGTAAGATTTGGAAGTTACATGTCAGATGAGAGTGGAAATAGGTATTTCAGAATATTTTTCATGATCCAGATGTCTAAAACGTAAGTATTCTAGGTACTTTTTAAAACTACTTGCTAGAGTTGGGTGTTTTTTTAGAGGATGAGGGTTTTCTCTCCATATTTGGGAGAATATGGAATTGTCATGAAATGCCAAGGAAAACAAGACATTCACAATCTCTGTCTCTCTCATATGCTGCGCAAGCAGAGAAAAGCTTGAGTCCAGAGACACAATAGTGCAGCTGATGTTGCCGAAACAGAGATGGGAAAGGAGAGCAGAGTTTTTAGTTCTCAAGCTAAAACACCTGCTGACCGTACCACTGACTGACAAAAGGAGGAGGTCAGAACAAAGTGAAATAGAAGCCTAGAAAAAGAGACCCTCGTTATTCTGACACTGTTTACCTCTAGAAAAACCGTCCTGATAGGTCCTCTACTTGGTTCAGCTGCCGTTCTGAGTTCCTGAGAAAGCCTCAAGAACTGGAAGAAAGAAAACAGACCCCAGGGAAAGCAGCGTTGCTAACAAAGTCAACGCAAACTAAAACCGAGCAGGAATTCCTCTTTTCCAGCAGTTTAGTTCGATGATTTCTGTGTTTATGAAAAGCAACACTAGCACACGTCCTTTTCCTCTCTGTGGAAAGGTCATTTATCTCGTGCAAATCAAACAGCACCAGCCCTGGTTTCAGAACGGTGAGCGGCGTTAGCCCGTGCGTGCAACAGCCAGCAGGTACTCGTCTCTACAGCTCTGCCTGAGCAACACTTGGACTCGCTGGGAGAGAATTCCCACTTCTTTCTTCCAGAAGAACTTGATTCCGATCTTCCTCAGCCCACGGCGGAGCTGGGCAGGAGGGACATTTTAATGTCTCACTAGGAATCTACTACCTCTGCAAAGGCAGCGAAGCTTCCCACATACATTGTGAGCTCAATCATCACCTCAGAACTGACTGGGAACACAGCTTCTAATTTGGTATTTATAACCTAGGTCTTTGGTGGGGAAATCAAAGCGATATTGATTAAATTATTCTGATATTAAATATTAACAATTTAATCAAACTAATTTCTTGTTTTCCTCTTAGTAGCCAAAAAACAATCTGCACATATAGCCTATATTTAATTTCTTGTATGACTCCTGTTTTCTTATAAAAATCTACATTCCCGAATAATTTGTCATAGATAGGACACTAAACCCAGGAAATAACCACACCTAAACAGTTGCTTTCACAAGAGTGGGGACCCACTGACTTCACAGGGTATATAACCTTGATCACAATTTGGATTTATTTCTCAGATAACCTCAGAGCTCCTACTGGCTTCTTGCAAACACTGACTGGTTCTGGTTCTGCATCCTGCTCACTCTCGGTGGTGCAACAAGAATGAAGCGAGTTAAAACTTGACGTCTCGATGGGGAAAGACTAGATGATGTCAACATCCTTCATGACTAATGTAGTTTCTTTCCTAAATACTTCAGGTATATTTTCCCTGCTGTATGGTTCAACATATGGAGAAGTAACTACCTAAGAGCTATTTTTGCTGCTTAACAGAACCTTAAAAAAACAAAACGAAAAACCAAACATAGAGCAGCTTTTGGTTTAGGGTTTTTTTTTTCGTGAAAAACATTCTTTTTTCAAATTCCCAGGCTAGAGGAAAGAAAAGCAGACATACTTTAAATCTTTCCATTACACACAGAAATGCTGTTTTTAATGTTTTAACTTTGACTTATGGTTACAGAATCTACATACGTAAGCTGCACAGAAAGTCTGGCTCTGTGCCCTAAGGTTATTTTAGCAAGGTTCTGCCAACCACATATTTACACGTGAAGAGCTATTAAGAGCAACTCCTCATGTTTTCCATTCAAATTTTTTTATTATTATTATCACGAAGAGAGAGATGGGAGAAAGTGTTTCTTAGTGCTTGCCCCGTCATGTAGACAAGAGGGAACTTTCTCTACATAATTCTCTTAATGGATCTAAACCTCAAATCACCTTGCACTCAGATTCCCGCTTCTTTTCCCTCTACAGGTTACCAATTGTGCATCCTACACCAAAAGCATTTGCAACAACAACGGATTTTTTTAAAAAGGAAAAAAAAAAAAAGAAAGAGGAGCACTCATTTCATAGACTACTGGCCAACGCTTTGTTTAATATCACAAACAGACTTGTATTCCCAAAGATATCAAGTTAGCTTAAAAGCGCTTTACCTCTGACATTGCATGAATTGACAGTGACTTTATGAGAAATAAAATCATTTAAAGATGGAAATAAAGTTCCACCTAAGCCATTCCCCTTTACCAAATACATCTATAACTTTAATTGTAATGTGGTCTGCGGTGTTGGAGATCATCTAAACTCAGAATTTTAGGGAAAGAAAAATGTTAATGTTTTCATTCAAATGGAATACTTAAATAATAGTATCCTAAATTTCTATTTTTTATCAAGTGTTCAGAAGGACATAGAATAGACATCTGTACAAAGCAATTCCTCTGACATTTCACCGTTTATCAACAACAATCATCTTAAGACGTTATTTTAATCAATATTTTCAAGCTAGTCATCCACTTCATATTTCTGCCAATACAGTGAACAATCATGTTCTCTAAAATGGACAGAGATCAAGAACTTCAGTAATTTGGTTCGCTTCTTGGCATTTAACAGTTTGTGTTTGTTCCAGCAGAGATATTCAAAGCAAAAAGATGGCAACCATGCTGAGAAACCATGAGCCAGGTTATTCAAACTACTGGTCAGTGTTAATAAAAATACTATTCACATCCAGAACAACAACAAAACAGAAACTGCAAATTTGTGTTACTTGACACTACCTGCAGCAACTGCCTCTGTGCAGTCAAACATACTGAGTAATTCTGAAGTTAATACACAGGGAAGGAGTGTACTGTGGAAAACAGTATGATTAATTAGTCTACAAAACATCTCATAACAGTCAACTGGTTTTCGTGATACAAAGTCTTATAAATATTATATTTCTAGGCATTAAAAACCTACTAACAATAACCTGTATTTTCCTGGCACAGCTAAAGCAGACTGATGCTAATTGCATGTTAATGATACCCATGAATATGTGCTAGTTGCGTTCCTTAAAGAGTTCCTTTACATTTCTTTAAAGTACTTCATCCTAAATTAATTAGAAGATGAAGTAATCAAAGGAGGATGCATCTGTAAGACAAACAAAAAAGCTTTGACTCATTAACAACTTTTATCATTTTATCCTGCTTTGGAAGTAAAAACACCTGAAGTATTAAAAATGGAAGAAAATTCTTTTACAGGCAAGTATCCACCTCCCAGTGAAAATCACACCTACCGACCAGGCGCTGAATTGTCAGCACACGAGCTAAACTGATCCAAGTAGGCAGCTGAGGTACCAAACTGCAGTCAAAGGGAGCTTTTAAAATAAAATAAATGGTGCTAACTGTAGACCAACAAAGCTTTTAAAATAAATGGAATCCTATTCAGTGTACTGTGGCCACCTAATTTCAATTATTTAAAAAACCCAACTGGCATTCTGCAATCGCCACTACAGGTAGTGTCTTTGTAACTACTGTGGGGAAAAGCAATTACAAGGCTTAGTCCTTTAGACTTTGTTTGGGCAAAATTTCAACAGAAGCTTTCTTAAGTAATGACTCCAAGTTTTTCTTCGGAACATCTAAACACTTTTTTTCCCTTACAAGCAGGAGTCAAGATAAGGAAATCAAATATGTTAACTTTATCTTTATTTTCATCTCAGTGATGAAATGGCATATTTACTGGCTTTTTATTATGTTACCTTCACTTCTGTGAACTGAACCCATCAAGTTTCCATTGGCCTTAAAAAAACCCAGGAACTGAAATAGAAATGTTGACACAGCTTCGCTGTATAAACTCTCTGATAGCTACTGCGAAAATGGAACAGTTATAAAATCCACTGCAGGTCCCTTTGAGTAAAGAAGATAGTTCAGAATACTCTTTTAGTTCCATTTGTGGTTCAGTGGCTGATGAGCATCGTAAAAAAATTAAAGTAAAATTACAAAGTAATAACAACACAGTGTGGTGGTGACTGAAAAAAAAAATCCCTAACTCAAAACAGCTGCCGAAGCAGTTATGTGACGCAACTGGAATATTAAACGTACTTTGAAAACTAGGACTATGACTTGGGCCTTTAGAACACAAATTATTTCTTTCTTTAGATTTTCTTAAGTTTGTATATGCTTTTTGGCACTACCATATTACTGACAGCCATCCAGTTTTGATTTCATTTCCAAAAGAGAAGTGTCAACCCCCAGCTTTTAGAGATAACTACTTACTTTCAGGTTTTGAATCCACTACTGCATGATGCATCTCCTTCAGCTGCAGCTGTGCTCTTTGCAGTCTCTGCTCCGCATGGAACAACTTCGGAGAGAGAATCAGACACACATAAGCTCATTCCTTTGAAATACGTATTCAAACAATTAAACCAAAAGAGTATAAAAAATAATCCCAAAGATTAAAAAAATGGTAGCTATAAGCATCTGGTGATTATCTGTTTCACAAGGGAATGTGCCAAAACAAATTTTCAACAATCGGCCTGGGTTTACTTGATATTGTCTAGTGTTAATTAAAGAAAATATTCTTGTACTCCCAAGTGATATTTTCTCTATGGAGGAAATTCATTATACAATTTTCAACCGAAAACATGAGTAGCTTGAACATTAGAAGAACAACAGAAAAAAAAAGACCACAAGAATCAGGATTGCAGCAGATAACTATGCTTATACTGCAGCATTTCAATGCAGCCAAGTTGTTCCAGCAATCCGCTGTCCAACTGGAGAGCACATGGAAAGCTTGCTGCCAACGACACCCAGCTGATTAGCATTTTTATGATTTAGAGAGATGTGTACTAAGAACTGGAATTAGCTGGACACCACATACATTTTACTTGTGATCTCGCTCAGGTTCAAGCAAAGACCCAACAGCTTGAAAGCCTGCTGATTCACGTTGATTCCACATCCAGATATGGACTGCAATACTAGAAATCTGGGGGTTTTCCCCCTTTTAATACAGTGTTGAAGTTCTCGTTAGAGAATTTGGTGACGTGATGTAACAATATGACACTGCACCTCGGTTTTACACCATAGGTCAGAAATAAAACCCAGCCTTATGTTCAGATGTCAGCTGCTTCCAGTGCTTCCTGGAAGTTTGACAGTCCCCCTGTCAAACTTGGGGACCAAAATCCCAAGGTTGCCTCTCAATATGTGTTCCCCCCACCCAGTGAAAAGCTGAGGTACTTGCTGTGTTCTGCAGCCCCTGAAATCTTAGTGCAGATGCACAGAGATACAAATCAAACTAAGGAAACATTTGATCGCTACTGTAAATATAAAGAATTCTCTTTGGGTGCTACAATAGTAAATCATGGAACATGTCCTGTGACTGTTAAATGATGTCAGTGGCAGCCGAGGCAGCCAAGTACCTTGCATGAGGTGTTCAGTACTTGACGGATCAAGCCTCTTCCCTTAAAATGTACATAAATATTTATATTTTTAATGGTGATTTAATTTTCTGACATTGGGAGAAACTCTGTACTGTTGTTCCTGATGTGCTTTTTTTAAACAGGATTCCCAAACAAATGTCAACAACTATTTATTTTAACAGGTATGCTTTTATGTCAGTACCTGATTTTTCTGTTCTTGTTTCTGTTGAGCCAAAGATTCTTCTCTCTCTTTTTCTAAGCGAAGCTGTCTTGCTATTTCAAGCATTCGTTGATGATTTTGTACTGTCTCCACCTACAGCAAGTGGATAAATAGTGCATGTTACTGTCAAATAGTTGAGAAATACATTAAAGAGATCACATGTCTCACAAGCCCACTTAGCACTTCCTCTCCATACATGTTACTACTCAGAAATGACAGCGAAGTGCTGGACTCAAGATTCTTGAAAGCTCTGGACTAACGCCTGGGGAGATTCCCTGTGGGTCAATTAGTTATTCGATTCCTTCCTAGACATACAGTGTGTTTATCTTAATCCTTGTTTGCATTCCAAAATCAGAGTTGCAAGCCAAAGATGATGACACTGAAATGTAAGAGTGTTACTTTTCTTATTACCCGCTTCTTAAGGCGCTCTACGCGTTTGACGAGTTGATCTTTCTCCTCTTCCATTGCACTGATATCCTAAAAAGCAGAAAAAAATAGATAAAAGAATGTTAATTTATTTACAATAAATTATGGATTGGGCTAAATGCTGTCCAAATTAATATGAAAATCAGAATTCTTCTCCAAATACACTGAAGCGGTTATAATTTTATTGATCTATGATCAGAACATTCAGGGTTCCAATCTCTCTCTTACTTCCCCCACAGTTCCCACTCTCTTTATGCTAACATTCCTTCATCTGCATCCTTGAGTATTCCTGGGAACATTTAAAATAAAAGCAGGTGGATTTCTCTAGAATAAAAATAAAGAGAAACAACCAAGCAAAAATCAGCATGAATTCAACACCTGATGCAGTCTAACATATGTTCTTAATACTACCACCATTACCCACTTCCTGGCAGACAATCTTGCATGAAGTTGCACACAAGCGATGTTTGCTGCCACTTTTTATATTAAAATTGTGTTAAAAGAAACACTTTTAATGCTAAAACATGTATGCGATTATTATTTTCCTTTAGTCCTATTTTACAACATCAGGACTCCAAAGATCAATAAGCTATGAGAGAAAGGGAAATAAATTCTCCAAATTTAGACTTTATCTCAACATCTGCTTAACTTCTATATGTCTTACCAGAAAGCTGTACACACAAATATTTTGCGGGAAAAGGGCAAATAGCTTTACTTAACACCTTAGCCACGCGGAATCATCATTTTTGTTGACTTAAGCTCTTAACTCATTCAACACTCTCTGAAATTATTACCCTGTATCATTAAAGCAAAAGGCTTCATATCAGTTTGCATTCAGAGGAAAGGGAGTTCTAATATTTGAAAATCATGCTGAACAGAGTCTTGGCAGCCTCGTCTCCCAATCTGCTTCAGAAAGCTCAGATCTCAGCATGAACGAGGACTTTCTAATGTTTGCCAACAGAGAACCGTTTCAAAAAGGCAGCTGCAGTGCATGCCAGCTCCGACCTGTGCAACTTATACACTGCAATGAGCCTACAAAACCAACAAAAATAAACATTAAAAAAAAACCTAAACAAAACTTGCACAATTTTCTCAGATTTTTTTACCCTTTTTATTTCTGCAGTAGATAAACCAGATGTTTTGAGCTGCTCGCACTCCTTATGTAGGTTTTTAAATGATTCCATCAGTTCTTCATACTATAAAATGAAACAAAAACCATTCAGAAAGAGCTCTGTCTAAGGATTTTCAGATTAACATGTTGCTTTACTACAAAGACACTAAATATAGAAATAGAAATATGGTGAGAACAAGTATTAAAGGCATTTTTCATCACAAAAGCTTGTCAACATATAAAGCAAAAAATAAAAAAACCACAGTGAATTATCTTCCATTTGAAGATTTTTTCAGTATTTTCACCTCTACCCTTGCAATACAAGAGAACACAGGAAGATAAGATGTTATCTGAAAGCGACAATGCTGTATTAACAAATTATTCTTACTGTAAATCTGTGTATATCACATAAGATAAATTTATCAGCCCCAAAATGAAGAGCTTGATCTAACAACATGCTTGATCGAAGCAATGGGCCCTGAATTTATAGAGCACTGAGCTTCAATCCAGCAAAGTGGTCCAAGAGCACACCTGACTTAACATGTGAGAAATAGTTTTGACACATTGCATAATCATGCCCTCAGTACAATATAGAGAATTATATATGTAGTTCAGTAGATAGAGAGAAGTAGACTGTGCTACTTCCACACCAGTACATTGCCCACCAGTGATCTGAAACTGAGAGGCAGTGTGAAAGTCTGTGTGGGCAGAGAAATAACAGGGGACAGAAAGAGTTTAGAAATATGGATAGGAAATAAATTTAGATTCAACTTGGAGAAATGCAGGCTGAGATCTAAGGGAAGATAATCTCCACAGAAACTGCCATTCAGTAAGATGGAAAAATCTAAAAAGAGAATATCAAGTCATTTTTTACTTCCTGGAAAGAGCAATTGATATGAATGTTGAACACAAAATGGCAATGGCAAAGGCCAGTTCAGACAAAGGCATCATATCCCTGAGCAGTGAAACAGCAATTCTATTCTATAAATCCCTAGGGAACCAGCATCTAGAATGCTCTGTTCATTTCTGGTTGTTTCAAAATCAGACACACACTGACAAGCTGGAATGAATTCCAAAAAATAGCAATGAAATGTCTACTGAGAAGAAGGTAATAGAGAAAGAGCTTGGTGAAATGGCAAATAAAGGTATGATAAGGTATGTGCATGCTGGACAAGGCAGAATGAGTTACAAAAAAGTAGGAGTAAAAATGCAACTGGCCTGCGTTGTATCACTTGTGCATTACAGAAGTACTTCAAGAAAAAATGAAATAGCAGGTAGTCTCTGAGCAACTGTATTCACCACTGCTGATGTCCATCAGCTTTCCTGTGTGTGGATTCTCTGTGTCTTTCCAAAGGGGAATTTAGTAAAGTCCTTTCCTTACTGGGACACAACGTTTCAAGACTAATGGTAAGATTCAAACATGGGCATAGCTCAGTTTGCCAGATGATAATGAAGGGAAGGTCTCTCACTTTCACCAAGGAAAAGCTGCAGCAACCCCATGTGTACCCAAAATAAGTGACACACTCAAATGACCAAAGAACACCCAGGTTCTGTGGCAGAAAAAAAAAAAGATTCCTGGCACCTGGGGGCAACTCGCTGAAAACCAGACAACTAGATTTATGCCTGAATTTGCTTACTTTTTAAATTATATACTGCAGCCAATCTGATGTCCAAATCACAACACAATTGGGAAGGAGGCAAGTACTCCAAGTATCTTATTTAAATAATTTACAAAAGTACATTTGAGCTTGATTCAATGCACCCATAAAACTTGACCATGTTCTAAGATTCCCAAATTCTCATGTTTGAAATGTTTCTCTTAAAAGACTCCATTGCAAGCCTGTATTATCCAACTAATTTAGGCTAAATTCTTTAATTAATTAGTATCTAAATATTTGCATTGCAATGTTAAATTACATTGAGGCGATATATTACCTCAGCTTCTGTTTTGAATTAATCAGCAGGATTTTAGTTTAATAAGATGGTTATATTACTGTAATCTCAAAAAGGAACACATCTTACGTAATGGAAATAATGGAGCTGGATATTTATCCATATTAAGACTGTGACATACTGAAAAAACATACAATCTGCATTCCTTTCTCTCTTTGCTACTTCTGCTTAGTTATTCCAAGTTATAAATCCAATATTATTAGTGGAAACAAAACAAAAAAAAAAAAGGCTTAGTCAAGCTTCAGTCAGACAAAACAGCTTTACTGGTGCACAGTTAATAAACTGAGTTACCTGGTACAAACATTCCAAGCCACTGTGATTTTGAAGTCACTATACACAAGAAAAGGCACAGAAAACTGGATAAAACTTAGGTAAATACGTACCTCAGATAATACAGATCTAAAAACATAACTTGGGTTCACTTTTAAGCTTTATATTTCAAACCCACCCACTCTGACTACCTAAAATCAACATTTAGTGCTCACAAAAGAAGTGGGAACATGACAAGTAGGAATATCAGCCTGGAAAAAAGAAATTTTTTACTTATTCACAAAAAAATAAATAGTTGAAGCAGAAGGGAGATAAGGCAAATACAAATATTAGGCGCTAAATACTACACAATCAATTGACAATTAGGAGACACTGACGTTTGGTCATAACATTTTCTGGACTAGTTTGAAGTGGTAATTTATAAAGTTAAAAATATCCATGTCGTAGATCACAGGAAAAAAAAGAAAGAGTTTAAAAATTAAGAAATAAAAATCTGTCTTAGCCAACTTGGCTCTGAACATTATTGAGTACCCAGTACTTAATGGGCATAAAACCTTTTAATTCAATGCTACCTATTAATTTCAGGGTTATTGAAAGAAAGGTGGACAAGACGTATTTCTTATTATGAATCTTTGATTCCAATATGCTCTTAACATAACTCACTTGAACACATATCTCAACAGTAACTTGCCAATTCATTTATCCCTCCTCCTATTAGCACTCTAATTAATTAACGTAAAACGTTGGCATTCATGAAAAACGGTACCTGTTTGTTGATGTCAGCCACAGTATCATCGTGTAGGAACTCTGCTGGCACTTCCAGTTTTACTAAGAAACGTGCCAGGTAAGCTCTTTTCTTGAGCTCATTGGTCCTCTGAAGAAGCCAATGTAAGACAGGATGAATTACAGATTTGCTTCCAGTAACTAACCCCTGGCGAAACGCACTCCTATATGAAAAAAACAACAAAAAAATACCAATAAATCTCAAACTAAAGAACACTGGCTTGGAACAAACAATTTGCAATACTTTGACATTCCCTCTCCACTTGCCTAATGATTTTATTAATTCTGTTAAAAGAGAAAACACTCACGATGCCAGTTTGCTATTTAGGATCCCGATTCTGCTATTTTGAGACAGATAAAAACCCCAAGACACACCAAAAGGATAAAGCCAGCAAAAACAACTCTTCCTTTTTTGCGATATTCTTCGGGAGTGAAGGCAATGTGGGAAGAGTGGAGGTTTTCTGGGTTATTACCTGGGGCAGGAGGGGGTAACCTGGCCTGGGACAGCTGGTCTGGGGGGACGGGACAGGGACAGACCCTGCCAGTCACGCCGCACCCTCTCCTGGCTGAGTCGGCAATAGCAGCTGCTGCAGCCGGGACATTCTCCTGCTGCCACCAGCTATACCATATTCTATAGGGAGAGGCCTTACACATACCCACTGGGATAGTCGGGGTCAAAAATACACACAGCTACTGAATTAAAGGTTGTTACTGTATAAGCTGTAAAAGGTTTTACAGTGATTTGTAGACCAAAAGATACTCACAAGTCCGATATGCTTCCTGGAGGTTTGTATTTAAGGATGCCAAGAAGACTCAACATTCTTTTACCTGTTTGTTCTGGTAGCTCCTCTCTAATGTCAACAGCATGCTAAATAGTAAAAGAAAAAAAAAATTAATTATCCACTGTTTGTCCAAGTCACATTAACTAGCAACACTAAAGCAATTGACTGTATCCATTTATGACGTGATATGTCAATGATGTGAGATGCTTCATACAGAACATCCTTTTAGTCACCAGATTTCAATTCTCTTCTAATGGATTTTTCTCTCTAAATTTACCCTAGGAATACATTTTCCCTGCTCATGGGACCTCATCTATGCAGACAAATCAATTACATCCACCAAGGAAGTCCGATATCCAAGCACACCAAGACACATGTATCTGCGCCCCAGATGTACGAATGATCCCTTCTGATCTGACACACACTTTTGGTAGCTCAATGAGAGAGATTCAATATCAATTGCAACAGCTAAGTCACGAAGTTCAGTTCTTGGTCAGTTCCTGCCCTGTCTATGTGTGCAAGGCACAGCCTGACTTTTGACTTAAGAACACAGTGGTTGTCAGTATGAACCAAGATCTATATGCCAATGAAAAAAATGCAGTCACCAGCCTCTAGGAGACAGGGATGCAGTATCCCTGGCCCAAGAAATATTTGCTGGTTTGCTAAAAACATGTAAATGTATAGACAGAAAGGATTCTTGCCAGGCATATTTATTTCCAGGAAGATTCATATAAGCTATTTTGGTAAACCAAACATGCCACAAGATTATACAGAGCCAGATCTAAATAAAAGCAAATTTCTGCATCAAGCCGATTTAAAATGTTTGTAATTACACAGGTGTGAGCAGGTCTGATTGCCTTCCTTACCTTTGGGTCAATCTCCCCCAGAACATCATTGAGCAGCTGCAACAGCTGCACTGACTCTAAGGAGTCAAACGTGATTAAATTGTAGTTCTTCCTGAAGGGCTCCTGATTGAGTTTCTCAACAATGAACTGGATTTGATCACCCATAATGGTGTCCTGGAAAAACCTCTGCAGAAAAAGACAGACGAGATGCCCGAAGGCCTCGCTGGGAGCTGAGGGCGGGTGAAGGCACCACCTCAGCTAGGCCCACGGCAGCCCGGAGGCGCTTGGCTGGCACCGGGCTCGGCGGGGCCCAGCCCGGCCGCCCCCTCAGCCCCTTCGCGGCCTCCGAAGGAAGGGCCGGCCCCTCACAGGGACCGCGGAGGGGGCGCCCGGGCCCCCCCCGGCTGCCGGGCCCGCCGGGGCCGCCCCCGCTCGATGCGACGCCGCGGCCTCGTCCCGCGCCCCCCGCGCGCGCCTCCCGGTTACCCTGGTAACGGTTGCCAGGCCAGGGCAATGGCGTCACTTCCGACGCTACCGCGCGCTTCTGCCAACGCGCCGGAACGGCTGGAAACGGGCCCGAGCGAGGGGGCGCCGGCGCATGCGCAGAGCGGCGGCGGGGCCGGCCGGGCAGGCGCGGGCCGGGCTCTCCCGGCGGAGGTTGGGTCCGCGCCTCCTCCTGTCACGTTTCGCTGCCCTCGCAGCCCACCGAGGCCTGAGAGGCGGCAGCGCGGAGCAGACCGCACCGGGAGGCCTCCCGGCGGCGTCGCGGCCTGTCCTGCTCAGCCCGTCCCGCTGCGCCGCTTCGCCAGCCCGGTGTGAAGCTCAGTCCCGTTCCCCCCCCCCCCCATTCCCGCCCCGATTTGGGCAGGAATTGGTATTTTTACCCCCAGCTCCTGAGCAGAGGGCACCCCATGGCGTGAGGAACGGCAGCGGCAGTGCCAGACATGAGGCGGGTTGGCTGCAGTGGGGCAGGGCCGGGGCTGCTCGGCCGTGTGGGTGATGCTGGGCCCTACACGCCACAGGCCGAGTCTCTCCTGGAGCTTCTTCACAGCACAAGTGCTCTTGATGCAAGGAGCGGCGGAAATAGGTTGGAGGTTCACCCTTTGAAGTGTATACTTAGCTTTGCGGTTTCGTGAGAGGGAGGCTGTTGTCGCGTGTGTAGGAGATGTACAAACAGATTGGTGCGGTTACCCAATTAAGATTTCTGGCAGTCTTTGACAGCATAAAGAGGTGTCAGGTGTGGCTGATGTACCTAGCAGGGGAATGGTTACTTCATTTCTTTGAAATGGAAAGATGCACAGAGGATCCTTGTGAAACGGGAATGCTTGTCCTGCGCCCAGGCTTCCTTAGGGGCAAATGGCAAATTTACACCCTCAGGGTGGAACATCAGTTGTTTGTGTGCCTCAAAGTAGTAATAAATATGTAGTGATAGCTATGCTAAATCTGCAACGACAGGAGCTTCAAAAATACCAATCAATCAGAATAAACTATATAATAAAATGAACTTGTTTGTGAAATGGATATCTCTATCTGCAAGGGGTTTTTTTGCAGATCTTTCATAACCCATGCTTAGACCTTAAATAGGTGGGATTTGAAGCCTCTGCTATTGCAATTAGCTTCTTGGAAAGTCTTAGAATCCCATGTGAGTCCACAGATGATGGATTAAAATATGCAGTGAGTCATATTAAATTGATGCCAATTGAAATGCACAGGTTGTAAATCACTGCAGAATTTGCCTCAGTAAATAGCAATCATAAATGTAATACTTTGCAATTCTAAGCACTGCGTCTATCTTAGGTTAGCTCCTTTTTTCTTTCTGAGGAACAGAAAATGCTTCATAAAATACTAATTTACAGGTCTTCGTGG
Organism: Caloenas nicobarica; assembly: GCF_036013445.1. Lineage (NCBI taxonomy): Eukaryota > Metazoa > Chordata > Aves > Columbiformes > Columbidae > Caloenas > Caloenas nicobarica. The sequence goes on from NC_088260.1 coordinate 4,528,455, forward strand.
GAAGCCTGAAAAGTGACACTCTATTGGTGTCCCAGCATTTAACAAAGTTACAGAGGGGATGGCTGGGTTGCTTGTGATTGTGCACGAAAGCCATGGTAGAGCCAGGAACATAATCCAAGTCTCCTGACTCCTGGATTTGAACTTTAAAACTAGATCATGTTTCCTTTGTGCTTTCAGCCTGTATACTGACCTTTAGGAATCGTATTCACCTACGAGTTCCCAGAAGAGATCTGCTTTCCCTTGACATGCTTTCCTGGTATCAATTACGCTTTTCTTCGGATGAGTATTTTGAGCATGTAGAATGTACAGAGAGCGCAAATGAAAACAGTGTTTCCTGTGGAGATGCTGGGGGCCAGGTCTGCGCCGTGTAGACCACATTAATAGGTTATAGGAAGTGGTGGATGTGGGTCCATCCCTTGACCTTGAGGAACTGTTTCTGTAAATACTGATACACGTCCTTTCGTCAGACCTCGGTGCAGGGAAGAGAGCCATGGTGCCCACAGTGCTGTGCTGGGCATGGTGGGAGGCGGCTGCTCTGAGATTCTCCCGTTACATCAGACTGTTTCAGTCCCTCTACCTTCCAAGAAGCAAAGGTCCCATCCCCTCTTCTCATGTGTGTGTAACATCAAAGAGGCAACAGATAAAGAAGAGGAAGGATGTCTGAAAACTTTAGAAAATGCCAAGATAAGAAGTAAAAAAGATGGTGAGATTGTTTCGGTCTGTCATGGTGGAAAGCCATGAAGTCTGGTTGTTCTGACTCTTGGGGAAGGAGACCTTGGTGACAGACGTCATGAGAACTGGACTGGCTGAGCTCCAGCTTGCTGGCCTGTTTGAAAGCTCAGTTGATTGAAGGCAGGAGCAACAATCAGACATCAGAGCCCAGTTGAATGGGACTTCCCAACTTGGAGATTGTGGGGGATCCTGTGTTGTCCTTGAAGTTGGATGTTTTCATGATACTTTCTTCCAACAGTTTTGTGCTGTTTGTACGTGCAGCCCAATGTAGCCGTAATGCTCCCCCAGGCTGCCCACCTGCTGCTTGATATTTATAGTCTGTAGTGGTGTCAGAATTTTCAAACTTCATGTTAAAACATAATTAAGATTTAGCTCAGTGTCTTGACTTCCATATCACAACAGAATCTTCACAAAGAGATGAGAGCTTTTAGTGCAGCCTTGGGGAAATATTACAGGAAGCAGCTGAGATATTTATTTGATTCTTAACTTGGCTTAAGTTATCTTAGTTGGGGTGACGTGGTATCTGGATCAAGCCTTACAGAATCAAAGGTCAGCGTTCATATATATTTGTTGTATGTGGGGGCATTTACCAAATTCCCAGGCTAGTTTGCATGGAGAGTGATACAGGGTTTTGAGCAAAGTTTCCTAAGGATAAGGCTTATGTTTTATTTTACTTGGGAAAGGCTTATGCAGGCTGCTAATTGAAAAGGCATCATGCAGAGGCAACATGCCGAAGAAAGAGAATGGAGCCTGCAAATAAACTATCCAGAGCTCTTTAGATCTGCTCTTTAGAACGGCTTCGCTACTCCCTCCTGACTTTCTCCTCCCTTTATAGCTGCTGCGTGGATGACTGCCTTGCAAAACTAAGAGAGACCTGAACCACAGAGGCCAGCAAATCAGTGGAACAAAACCTGAGCAAATCAAAATTGTGTTCCGTGGGCAGAGTTTGCCTTATAAGGGAACATCATGGGCAAGAGGATGAATACATCCAGCTGAGCTGCTGAGGTCAGATCCCAAACAGATGGAAGATGTTAATGTGAAAACAAGAGCATTGAGAAAGAAAATACAACACTTAATTCTGTTTTTCTTATGCAATCTGAGCCCTTCTGTTTGTCTCTTTTATTATCAATATTTTGTTATGTGTACATACACGTAGGTCTGAGTGTGTTACATTGAAAAGCAATTTCTTTGTGGCTATTCTAGCACCTAAATGCATCACAGATCTGTTTCTGGTTCCCACCTGCAGCTTCTGCCGTTCTTACTACGTAGCAGGATTTTGCTTGCGGAAGGGTCACTAATACCAACCATAGCAGTATGGTCTGTGGTCAGCAAAAGCCTGAGGAGTGATCACTGATGCCTCGAAACGTTAAGGCTGTTTGTGCAGAATGTAATTCGTTCCTGTGTGCTAAGGCTTTTACAACAATACTGTCAGACAAGAACTCTGTCTGGTGCTGAATGTTTTGTCATTGCTATAGCCATAGGTAACATCCTAGGTGATTTAAAGTACTAAAGGGCTGGAAGGAAAGCATTAGATCTGTGTTGCAGCGTTTGTATATTTTGTGCCTCTATGTGGGTCTTCTGTTGCAAGAGAGAGGACCCTGATCCTTTTAATCTGAGTCTAATGGATTCTCATCCAAACTTCTTGTCTTTCAGACTTTGAGCCTGAGATTTACTGCTCCACGTCTTTACAGCTCCACCTCCCATGTTTGCAGTGTCAGACAGTGGCCTCATACCTGCTCCGTGACCCCCTGGACCAGCTGCAAACAGCTGGCTCACAGCACACAGACCAGCTCCAACTTGTGCATAGTTCTGTGGAGTTGGAGCGGCTGCAGCCAAGGTTTGTGCCATGTCACTCCCTTTTTATCCCATGACCTGATACAAAACCAGTCTAAGACCAAGTAGCATGGTGTCCCATGTGATGTGAGATAAGAAGCTGGAGATCTCTGCAGCCATTGCTGACCCAAAAGCCTGAGTTATCACAGTGATGGAATGCCGTGTTGTACGTGAGCAAGTGTTTCTTCTATTAGGGGTTGTCTGGCTTTCAGGGCTTTGAGTTTTTGAGTGTATTTTGCACCAGCTTGGCTTTCAGGGCTTTGAGATTTGTGGCAGCAAACAAGATCATTGGTCTGGTGTTAGACCATTCTTGGAAGATGGATGTGGTTGTGGGAACTTTGTGGTGGGAGTGTGGCATAGGATGTTATCTAATAAGGTGGGGTTGCTTGGACAGAGTTAACTAAGCTTCCTCTAAAAAACACTTGCAATTTTGTTTCTTGTCATGCTGTCTGGTTTTGTTCCTTGTCTGAAAAATCCAAAGTAACTCCACCAAACAATCTCAGGTTTACACCAGTGTTTCTGAGATTAGAGCCTGCTCTGTAGAGTCTCCTATTCAGGGTCAGATTAAATGGTGAGTTGCTCCTTGCAGCAGATTTCAAAAACAATAAGATGTTTTAGGAATATGCAATAATTGATTGCCTCTAAAGGGCAGATTTTCCTCTTTGCTGCCAAACTAAGACTGTTCTTAGTGATAAGTGTTTGCTGAACAAAGTCTGCCGAAGTTCATGAAGTTGGTTTCGTTCTCATGGGAGGGCAGCAAGCCAGGACATTGAGCGCACTGATCCCAATCTCACAAAGAATCAAGTCTGCAGGAAATTCAAGTTGCCTTCCAAAGGTACTATACCCACCTACTGCTGCTCAGAGCTGGGTTCCCACTGCCAAGTTTCCAACAACATGGTTATCCCAGAGCACTGTTCTCCAGAAGCAAAAGGCTGAAATGCTATTGTAAGAGACGATATAAATAAAGGAACATTGATCAGTTCCTTTGTATTTGTGTTCTTCAGATACTATTTTATCCCACCCCAGAACAGTCTGTTGCTAAACGGCAATGGTGTCAGCTCTTGTGGCTTGTTTTTCAAAGCAAACCTTTTATATCACTTTCTGTGGAAGGTATCTTCTGAACACACAATAGTTTTTCCAAGTTGAGAGTGCTTTTTGTGAGCTGGATGAGCTAGATGACTTTCTTGTCAGCTTAAAAACAGGCGTCCTTTCTCCTTTTAACACATTCAATTTGTGAGGAAGTGAAAACATTAGGCCAGGGTTTTTGGAGCACAAAAGTAGTCACCCTGGGAAGTTAAGGACACTACCATTTGTGACAGAAAAAGTCAAAGTCTAGGTACACAGCAACACAGCATGGGTGAAAGTTTTTGGATTACATCAAACCCTGTTAATTGGTGTTTCACAAATGGCACCTGAAGGGCCAGAAACAGTTTTAGATGTCACAGGCTCATCTTGAATTCACGAGAGGCATTTGGCTCATTAATTCAAATGTCAAGGAAAATGCATCAATGTAAGACAGATTTAATCTGTGACAGAAATAAAGTTTCCTAACTTAGGGTTTTCTTCTGCAAGGCTTAGGGCTTGATGGTGTCAAAGTTCTTTGTGGGTTCATTTATCACAGTTGTGTTTCTCTCACCTCGCAGAATTCTAGGGGTGGACTGGTTGTACGTTGTGCTTCAAGCTGGTGTTTGGGGTTCACCTCAGGCTGAGGAACAGTCCTCTCTAGGTAGATGGTGAAAACCTCAGTGCTGGCAATCTGTAATAGTGAGCTGAAGAAACCTCTGGGAGACTAAAGACTCTGTGGTACAACACTGCTGTGACCTCGAGAGCAGGATGAAGAGGTCTCATAGCCATCTTTTTTTGTAACCTCATGACTGTACAGTGTTCCAAGGTGAAAGTGTTAATATTTCTATTCTGTATCAGCCAAAGCATGAAAACATTTTATAAAAGAATTGATTTCAGCTGAAATGATGGAAATTATACTCTAAAAAAGCCAATGATAATAAATTTTAGCTCCTCTCAACCAGCTTTGAAATACGTGTAACAAACTAGGTCAATTATCACTTTTATTATCTCACTGCTTTTAAAAGATAGAAGCGTGATTCTGTGCATATATCCCATCTTTTCCCCAATTCAGGCTATTCTGCAGAGACCGAACAGTTTTTGCACTGCCAGGTCCCCTCAGAGCCCACAATGCCTCCTACAGCTCCTTCTGCTGACTTTTTTTCAGCTCTTTAAAGGAATTGCGATTCCCTTCTCCTGTGGACAGAGTTGTGATCTCAAAAAGGCTTTGTCCAACAACAGGAAGGCTGTAATTGTTCATACACCATCCGGGAAAGATATGTATAGGCTTCCTGAGTTAATGAAATCCTAGGGTTTTTTTATAAAGTTTCAGTGACTGCCAGTCATTTTGAAATGTCACACTGTGTAGGCTCGCTGCTGCATATGTTACAGAGGGAATTTTGCTTTTAATTACATCACACAGTTGACACAATTTGTTGTGTTTCCTAACCTTCCTCTAAAGTGCCAGCAGTCGGTCACTACCAGGGACCAAAAATGATGGATGAGAGGTTTGATGCAAGTCTCTGGTGTATAAAGTTCCTTCACAAATTCCATTGGCAAGAAAAAACTGAGGAATCACTAAAAAACAAAGCTGTTTATTTTCTACCAGAACAAAACAAGACCAAGGTCAGAGCCCAGGAAGTTTTGCTGTCTGGTTGAGATACTGAGGTAGCAGTGTTGGGCTTTGGTTACACCCATGATTGTCTTTATTGTCCAAATTCCTTTGAAAGGTAAATTTCATGAGCGATACAGGAGGCCTCCTTTTCCTTCCCGTGAGTTCTGGCAGGAGCTGAACAAAGCCATTGCGTGTTGGCAAGAAGATTCTTGTATTTTTGATTGTTCATTTCTGCCCAAGGCAGGGCACAGTTGTCAGATTAGCTGGCTGAAGGATAGGTGTTTACAGCACCATTTTCAGAGCGCTTTGGATCTGATTCCAGATGTTTCCCAGTGGATGAATTATGGACAGTTTCGCATTATAGATTCATTCATTTTTAGTTGTTTTAAAATTAACATATATTATTAATGTCTTGACTATTATGCACTGAAACTCATCAGTGATTTTCATGTCCAGGTAGCATCCATAAACGTTAATTTGGTTTGCAATAAAGTCTCATTCATTGACTTGCTATAGAAGATGCTCACGATAGAGCTCATGGTAGACACTCACGAAGAGAAATAGAAGATGGGAAAGGCCGGAATGAATGGCAGCTTCTAGCTCATGTAATTAAGTCACTTCCATAGAAGACTGCTTGATTGGCAAATGCTGCTAATGAGTTAGTGTGTCAGTAGAGATGTGGTAGAGTCTCTGCTGACTTTAGCACCAGCTTAGCACAGGCAGCAATCACAGCGCTAGTGCCTGAACTTGCTGTGGCTGTTTCTAGGGAGGAATCGTTGCCATTGAGATTAACTGGGACCGTAACTTGGACAGCTGGTTTTATGACTGCAGTCCAGATATGGTTTCTATCACCTTGATGACAAAAAAATAAAGCCTGGATTCCACTGCAGGTAAAAAATGTTATCTGAGGCAAGTAGCATGTTTTCTGAATTGAAGTAAAGAGGTGACGAGATGCGGGGAATGATGACTTGGAATGACAAGACGTTTGATTCTCCTTTTTCACTTTTCTTGTCATGTCTTTAACCTGCAGTTACTGCAGTTGTATAGATGTATCATCTTGGTCATCTTCCAAATGAGCATGCTTGTATTGCAGAAGATTTTATTTCTCTGTCAAAAAGCCTAGAAATTTCCAAGTATTTTGGGAGCTAACACACAGAATAATTTGGGCATATTCCACCATATGGCAATTGAGGCTTGAAACTACCTAAACTTGTGAGTTTCCCAAGGCAATTAACACAAATAAAATAACAAAGTGTTCTTCTTCCATCTGGGTAACCCCATAGTTGACTGAATCAAGATTTATTCGAAAGTACAGTTTTTGGTCTCTGTCATCTGAATGAGTACCTGAAGATGCTAGAAAGCAGAGGGCTGAACTGATGTCATTTACACCAGACATACCCTCTTAAACAGTTCACTCTTTTGGTACTTGAACAGGCAACCAAGTATAAAACAAATGTTGATTAACAATGACAGAGTGATCTGTGAGTATCTGAACTGATGCACAAAGGGTGGGAAACTTAGATTGTGAGGGTGTAATTGCCTAAGGTTGTCTTTATTCGAGGTCCCTCTTCAGGAGGCACCCAGCTTGAGCTGCTCTGTGCTCTTATCTTGCAAATAAATTATTTGTTTAAGAAGAATTTCTGGAATCTGTGCCTGAGTCTCTACTATGGGAAACCTAGGGAAAATTCACTTCCTTAACAATTTCTGCCACCCCCACATTTCCAGATTACATTCTGAGGGGCTAAAACTAAATTCCTATTGTCCACTTCAAGTTAATAGGTCCTGTGACCAGAGGATGTATTTTCTAGAGTCAGCTAAAAATTGCTGCTCTCCTGTGGTGGGTATGTGCCAGAGGGAGTGCGTTGGTGTTGAAACAACTTGCGAGGTGTTGATTCGATTTCATTAGGGTGGGCGTTGGCAACACAGAAAGTCCTCCTCCAGATCTGCTGATATATCATCATTATCCCTATTGTGCTGTGTCAAATGAAAAACCCAATGGTGAGGATCACTGTTGTAAATTCTCTCTGCAGTTGGATGAAGCAGCAAATCTGTTTTCTTTAATTTATGTTGGGGATTGTTGTTGCAGAGCCACCTTGTGAAATTCTGTGATGCTGGCAGCTGCTGTACCAGCAAGTCCAACGAGAACCATGATAATGGAGAATCCGAGCCAGTGTGCACCAGTGAGTCAAACCATGATATTAACAATGAAAAATACGAGCTGGAGCAACCTCTCAGACAAGGGGCCTCTTCCCCAGACTGCCAAATGTGGTGCTGCTCTGGCAAATGCCAACCAACACACAGGCACCACAAGCAGCTCCGCTGTCAAAAGAAATAAGGGCAATGTATCACATCCTCCCATTTATTGCAGCAGCTGGTGCTGTCCAGTCACAGCCTGAAGAAAGGTCACAGCTTCTCTCCAAAGACCCCTTTCTGGACTTGATGGACGGGCAATATCGACAACCAGCCGCATCACTTCATTTCCAAGCAATACATTCACTGGCGCTTTGGCTGTTTTGATCTGTAAGACAGAACTGTCATCCCAAGCTGCTGCAGGTGGAAAATTAGAGATACCTATTCCAAAGCAGCCAACAACTATGTTGGTTTTAAGATGGAATGAGGACGTAGCACAACTTGAACTCACGCTGTGACTCACCTTGGACGTTTAACCTTTGTTTTCTTTGATGGACCTTTTTAAAGAAAAAAAAGAAGAGAAGAAAGCATGTGACTTCCCAAAATTTTCTATAGTACAGCTGAATTCTCGTATGCTGTCTTTGGAGAGGCACAATTGCCAGCTGCTTAGCATAGAGGAACAAATACCTTGAGCTAAAGTGCTTGCTTCTGCCTTTGCTTCATTTTGTGAGTCGCTGCACGTAGTTTGGAAATTTAGGCTCTGGAGTGAATTCTTAAGGCTACATTTTAGTGGGAGGTTCCAGGCCTCCTGCCTTTGCACTGGTGTGTACCAGAATCCCAGCTGGGTCAGGAGATGACCAGCACCCTGAAAATGAGATGGAGCCAGGAGTCATCTCCAAGCATGACCCCTGAAGGAACTCCAAAGAGGTATCACTTGAAAATGTGGTCATGAGCACTTTTTCTCCCCCAGCCTCATCACCTTCCTGCAGTCCTGGATCAAGAGACTCTAGAAAGAGGCCACTGAACATGTAGTTTCATAACTCGCTGTTGAAGGCCTCGCAGTCTGTCCACATTAAACTGGTTTGGTTTAGATTATTTCAGTGACTCAGACAAAGCATCTTCTGAAAAGCCCAGCTGTTCTCTTTGTATCACTCCTTTTAGCTTGAACTCAGGAATTACAATGAAAAGTACTTTTATCATCTTCGTGTAATATTTTTGGGCATTTCATTCATACTCATTGAAGTTGTAATGCTGGACTTTGGCTTCCTGGTCGCTCTTAGCTTCAAACCAGCTTTGCCTCCTACACCTCCTCCTACTGAACTTGGCACAGCACGAGTTGCTTTGATGCATTAGGCCAGAATACAGCCGAGGAGCAGCAAATTCAGGGCAGATTAATCTCTGCTCCAACACCTTTTCAGTTCTTTTTGTCATACTTAGACATCTATTTTTGTAGAAACAAGGTAAGAAGGATTGTAACATGGATATTCTGCACTCCTTTCAACTGAGCTTTGTTCTTCCTGAGCCCACCCGGCAGTTTGTCGTTTCCGTTTCCCACATATTGTTTAAGATCTATTGCTGGCAGATTATGCCAGCTGTATTTTATCTTCAGTTGTAACATGCATTAATTGTATTAACATTCATATTGTAGCATCTTATATATCTAGAGTGGGAAAAGATTACAGTTGGCATTAGTGCATTCCTGTTCTGACACATTAACCGACTTTCCTTTTGGAAAGCATTACACTGAATATTCACTTAAGATTGTGATTTTAATCTCCTTCCACATTTGTATATGTTTTTCCTTATCCTCTCCCCCCTTGTTTTGGTTCTTACAGTTTTGACTGGTTTTGTGATAGAGTGTTTTACTAATTTATAGCTGACTCAAAGTCTCTTTTAAGAGTTTCATACTGTCTGAAATTCCCATTGCTAGTTCGTCAGTTCGCTTCATCTCTTTCTAATGATTTACCTGCTATTATGAGTGTTATGGTGATATTTCTAAAATAAGCACTGTGTTGTGCAGCTCAGCACCAGGTGGAAGATGCATGAATTAGGTGGTGCAGATCTCTGCTGTTATAGCAAAGATTAATTCTGCAAGAGGATAAATAAAGGATTTGCTCATTGCGGATGGGAGGGTGGCAGTTTTACGTTGCTTCTCCTCTCTTTTGCAGGCAGATGCTCTGACCTTGCCCTGGTCTGGCTGCACGTTACGTCTTGGTGTGAGGATGGCCCTTGTGTGAGGTTGTCTGTCCAGCATTGTGAGCCTTAATAGCCCAGCAGCAGACTCACAGGTAACGTTTGACTCATGTCTGGTTAGTGTGGAGGTGAAAAACTCCCCTTAAAACTGCTAAGAATGCGAAAGATGAGAAAAAATATCCCAAATGGAACAAGTAGGGCGAGAGCATCCACCTCAGGATGAACCCCCCACACCTGCTCTTCCCGCCCCCAGACCCACGCAGGCAGAGCCCCAGCGACAGGAGCCCTCAGGGCCGAGCCCTGCGCTGCCTGCCGAGCCCCGGCTCATCCCGGGCAGCCCCGAAGGGCTGAGGGCGGCGATGAACCCCATTTCCCTGCCCAAAACAGCCCAGGGGGAGCCTGCGGCGCCTCCGGGCTTCCGCTCTCCCCAGTTGGGCCGCGGGCAGGGCCGGCGGCTGGCGGAGCCGCCCGCAGTTGGCGGGGAGGGCCGGCCATCAGGAGCCGGCACAAGCCCCGGCACAAGCCCCGGGGCTGCGGGAGCGCTCTCCGGGCTGCTCGAGGCGCTGTGTCCCCGCGGGGCTGCGGCAGCCGCTGCCCGGCCTGCGGGGGATTCCCGCCCGCCCTCGCCGCCCGCCGCCATGGTGTCGTGTGGGGCTCTCCACAGGTTTCTCTTCGAGTACGACACCCCCCGCATCGTGCTGATCCGCAGCCGCAAAGTGGGGCTCATCAACCGCGGGGTGCAGCTCGCCATCCTCGCCTACGTGATCGGGTGAGCGGGCAGCTCTGGTCGCGTCCCTCCCCGGGGGGACCCGCAGAGCGGCTGCAGGCGAGGGGGCTCCCGGGGCGGCTGCCGGCCGGGCCGGGCAGCTCCTCAGCGGGGCCGTGGGGCTGAGGGGCGGGAACCGGCCGCCTCACTCGGGGCAGGCCGGGGGGGCAGCTCCCGGGGCCCCGTTTTCTGTCAGGGGTGGGGTGGTGGGAAGCACGGGCTGAGGGGCAGCTGGAGCTCGCCCACGGGTGGCGGCGCCGACAGGTGACAGGGGCAGCTGTGGGCAGGACAGGGCCCCTCAGGAGCAGAGACCGTCCCGGAGGGTGATCGTCGTTCACCCAGCGGGGGTGTGCTTAAAAGTAGTAACTGCACCCTGCCAAACCACTCTGAAAAAAAATCAGAATGGACGTTGCTAAGAAGCGCAATGAAACTGCCTGGTTCAGGCCTTTCAGGTGACACATGAAAAAAAAAGGAGAAATTCCAACTGCCTGTGCTGCTTGATGGTGTTTATCTACTTTTTGTTGTTGCTTTCTTCGATCCTTGCAGCTGGGTCTTTTTGTGGGAGAAGGGCTACCAGGAAACAGACTCTGTGGTCAGTTCCGTAACCATGAAGGTGAAAGGAGTAGCGCTGACGAACACATCCGCCCTGGGAGCCAGGATCTGGGACGCGGCCGACTATGTCATCCCTCCTCAGGTATCAGTCGCTTTCACCTGCCCAGGGAGGGTTTTCTGAGCAACAGCTGCCAAAGTTCACTGAGGGCTGGAGCAGGTTCAACACGGGTTTGATACGAGAAAAGGAAGCGGTTTTGCTTTGTCACAAATCATGCTGACCACCTGCACCACCAGCCCCCGGGAAGCTTGTGTCAAGAAGAGTGTGTCTGTGTGTGTGCTTGTACAGGAGGGAGAACTTTGTAGACTTCAGGGAAGAATTGCAACAATAATCACGTGTCCTCTTCCTTACTGCTTTGTAAAGCAAACAACTCAAAGTTAACTTGTTGGCAAAAACCCCGGGGATAGCCTACAAGTCACTTGGTCCGGAACTGAAGAGGAACTGTTACTGTAGTTACTGATTGACTGAGAATCTGCGCTGTGAGGGCAATATGTGGTGGACTTCGGGGTTGGCAGGCACGGCCAAGCTGCTAGTTGTTGGTCACTCTGTCCGCATGAGATGTGCACAAAAAAGTGACAGATTTAGCCAGATTTTGGCTGAGTGCTCGTATTTGCATATCAGTGGAGCAGAAGCAAACAACAAGATCTTAAGTCGTACAGAACTGAAAATAATGGGAGTGGTGCTCCCTGGAGAAACAAACCAGGACTGGTCAAGTTTCTAATAGATATATTGAAAAAAAAAAAAAAAAGAGTGGGAGTTGTGCTGAGACTTGCAGCTGGAACTTCATCTCTGCTCCTGCCCTGTGACTCCCCTGAGGAGCTGTGTGATATCTGTTTTTGTAATATAAATGAGGAAATTCAGACCGAGTGGGAGGACAGAAAGGGTTGCTAGTCCCACAGTCCTTCCTCTGCCTAGAGGCAATGGCATCAGGCAATACATCTGGGAATCTGCTCCTTTAATGCTGCACCAGCACTGTCCAAGCCTCCTCTGTGGGCTATCTGGGCTCTGTCAACAAAGGCATTTGGGGCAGCGCTTTGGACATTCTTTGCAGGCTGTCACTCTTAAATTCCTTTGTTTTGCATGTTCAGGCGGAACACACTGTGTTCGTCATGACCAACGCGATACTGACACTGAATCAGCACCAAGGCCACTGCCCAGAGGTAGGTACAGGACCTGCTTTGATCCTGCCTTGTGGGGAAGAGTTTGTAGAGTTTAGTGTGATTATTGTTTCTCTCCAGCTTCCAGATGATACTACAGAGTGCAGGGTGAATAAGGATTGTGTCCCAGGGTATGTCGACATCCACAGCAGCGGTAAGAACCTGCTGCGAGGGCTCCTTTCAGTCTGTGTTGTGATACCTCTGTGCTGTGCCTTCCCTCTTGTGAAGGAAGCAGCATTTCACTTTGGTCTCCTTGTTCTCATTCTCTCATAGCTAAAAGAACTGAAAGAGAAGCTCAGATTTTTCTTCTAGGGGAGAGCAGATGGGCTTAGACTATGTTGAGTGGATGCTGGATAGATGTGTGCTTTGGATTAGCAAACAGTGTGAGGGCTTCTTCAAGACCTTGAGACCATGAAGCAGTATTTCACGTAGATGAGGATTTGACACAGAAAAAGGCCCTGATGCTACTTTCTCTGAAATTGCACCACAAATTGCAATGAAAGATAATGGGGATCTTGGTACTGGCACTTCACCTCTGAGCAGATCGCTTTCACCTTATGGAGTGAGGAGATATCACAGGACAGATGCTGCCTCTGTATTTTTGCTCCGCTTCATTCACATGTCTCTCCAGGCATCCAGACTGGAGAGTGCGTGTCCTACAATAACAGCATCAAGACCTGTGAAGTCTTTGCGTGGTGTCCTGTGGAGGATGACTATGTTGTACCCAGGTGAGTGCTTTGTCTTCCTACTCTGCAGTGGCCCTCCTGAGAGGAGATTGGTGACACACAACTGATGTTTCTCCCTGTGAGGTACTATTGGGAAAAGCTGAAGAGGTCATCACCAAGGATCCTGCAGAGTCCTTTTTGTGAAAATATAAGTGAAAATGATGTACTTTTCCTCTTGTTTTGTAGGCCAGCATTACTGCAAGAAGCTGAAAACTTCACCGTTCTGGTGAAGAACAACATTTTGTATCCCAAGTTCAACTTCAGCAAGTAAATCATGTGTGGGGCATTGAGGCATTGAGCTGTCTGGTCTCTTGGACAGTAAAGGGGAGCTGGAGGAATGGAAAAAGATGCAACAGATCTTCTCTTTTTATTCTCTTGTAGGCGAAACATCCTCCCCAGTATCAACTCTAGCTACCTCAAGAAGTGCATCTATGACCCCCAGACAGATCCCTTCTGCCCTATCTTTCGCTTAGGACAAATAGTTAAATCTGCAGGGCAGAACTTCCAGGAGATGGCCGTGAAGGTATTTGGCTGACCCTTCTCTCAGGGTTCAGCTGTGTAGAAGAGGAGCAGTAGGTGGTTGTCCCCCTCTGCCTGGTGGCACAAGCCACAGGACACAGAAGAGCTGCAGAATGAAGAGTTGCTCTGGCCAGAAGGACAGGAGTCAACTCTACTCAACAAATATTTGGCCTTGGCTGATGTAGTTGGGGACATGTGCAAGGCCCTCCTGTAGCAGCGGGCAAGGGTGTTTGCTTGGGACTGGGACGTGGGCCAGTAAATCAGGGTCCTGGTCAGCAGGGAGCCTAGAGCTGGGCTGCCCTGGCACCTGAACTGCTCACCTTCTTCTCTTTTCCACTTGGCAGGGTGGAGTCATGGCACTGCAGATCAATTGGGACTGCAACCTTGACAGGTCTGCTTCCCTCTGCGTGCCGGAATACTCTTTTCGACGCCTTGACAACACGGACTCTGCCCACACCGTCTCGCCTGGCTACAACTTCAGGTAGTGTGGCTGCGGAGGGCACCTGGTGTCCCTGTGCTTGTGTCTGCCACTGGCACAGCGCTACCGGCTGCCTGCACTCCTCCGGCAGTTGTGGGTAGTGCTTGGACTTCCAATTATGCTGTAAAACTTGGAGAGTTTCTGTGATGCTGTAAAACATAGAGAGGGTTTGATCCTCAGTGTGTGCAAACCGCAGCAGAAGAGGAAAGGCAGTGAAGCTCCACTGACTGCATCAGAATGTCTGAGTCGTATTTGGGTGACGGTTTGCGCCAGCCTCCTGTGGCCTGGCAGAGTGAGAGCAGGCTGTGTCAGCCTGTGCTGACGGGGTGGGCTGTGGGGGTGGGAGACTGAAGCACCTTCTTTGCTGTGCATGAGGGAAAAACCTCTAGAAAGTGGCTCTGTCAGTTTAAGACCGTATCAGCATCAGGAATATCCTTCTGGCATCCACCACCACATAGACATTCTGGCAATTATGGGTAGGTCCAGCACCTCCAGTAAAACCACCAACGCAGTTGGTTAGCTGGTTGCATCTAGACTCAGAGCTGTAATAATACAGATTGGCCACCTTGCCAAGATCCTTGCCATGGTCCTGCTCATGAGGAAATACGGCTCAGGGTTATGGTTGTTTCTAGAGTCACAAACTCTCACTTAGGACAAGAGATCTCTTTTGCGGTAACTCGAATGAATTCACTGAGAAGCTGCTGTCATGTAGACAAGGACAAGTGTGTGTTTGGGAGGTGCCAGGCCTGCAGGTATTGGGGTGCTGGGCGAGACCAGCTGGAGGATATCGCAGCCTGGCTGATGTGGGTTCTGAAGTGCTCTTGCTAATTCCAGACGGTGGTGCATCCCTTACCAATCCTTCCTCCTCTCTTCCACCCTCTTCTCTTCCTCCTCCTGGCTTAGTCAACCATGTGGCAGAGTAAGTCTGATCTCACTTACTTGTTCTTATCCCTTTTCCCTGTCATTTGCCTGGGGGATGAACAACCTTCACATGCCAGGCTGAGCTGAGCTGAGCTGAGCTGTGCTTCCTCTCTCTCTGCCTGCTCCTGGCCCTGCCCTCTCGTGGCTGCCTGCACTTCTGCAGCCTCTGCTCGCCTCATTCTCATGTGCAGCTGAACTTCTGCCCATCTGTCCTTCTGCTCCCCTACTAAAGATAACTTTCACCCCTTCCTATGCTTTGCAAGTTTCCTGATTTGCCTTGTGCAAACTGCTGCCTTAAATTTGCCTGTTGTAGGATTTTCTCCTGTATGTGCTTGCCTGCATGAAATCTCCATCCATCATCTGGGGCTTGTGCCAATGTTCAGCACATCCTCTTGGGATGGGGGACACACCTGGATGTTGCATGATCACATAAGCAACCTCGAAACTACCAGCTAAGTTCTGATCTGTATTTGCTCCAGGTTTGCGAAATACTACAAGGATAGTAATGGCACTGAATCACGGACACTCATCAAAGCTTACGGCATCCGCTTTGACATCATAGTGTTTGGAAAGGTAGGGTGTCTTAATTCCTGGAGGTCTTGTGGTGAGGACTTTCAGAGATACTGAAAAACATATTCACCTTTGTAACTGTCTTCTAGGCAGGAAAATTTGATGTAATTCCTACAATGATTAACATTGGCTCAGGCTTAGCACTGTTTGGTGTGGTAAGTGACACTGTCTGCACTTGGACTCAATTCTGGATTAGTGACTCAGTTCTGAGGATCATTGTCTTAAACTCTTTCAATCTCTGCTAGGCAACAGTGCTGTGTGACATTTTTGTTCTGTATTGCATGAAGAAGAGATACTACTATCGGGAGAAGAAATACAAATATGTGGAGGATGATGAACTGGTAAGCATCACTGAAGTCAAAGTTGGTACCTCCTCTGACTCTGGAGAGATCCTGAAACAGGATTTAGAAAGTCCACATCAAACAGAGATTTTGAACCACAGCTCTGAGGAAACTGTCTTCCTCAGAGAAATTCATTTTTACCTCAAAGCTGTTGCAGGGTGGAGCAGTAGAAACAAATACTATCATGTTTCCTGGGCAACCACTCTTGGAGAGGGAAGTGAATGTTCAAGAACTTGTCATGCTCCCACTGCATCTCTTTTTGGGTTTGCAGTTCTTGGCAAATTTGATCCATCTGGCCAGTAGAGGATTTAATAGGGTTGCTTCACTGGTGCTGAGGGTACGGCTTGGCCCTGCACCTTTGTGCTTGGTGGGAAGCGTTGCAGAGAGTGAATTTCTGAATCAAAAGACCTTGTGGCACTGGAAATGGAAAGTCTGAGTAGCAGAGAGTAGCTTGTCTGTGCGGAGGGCTTTATGTGAGAGGAAGGGGGAGAACGAAGAGTTTTCTGGCAGAGAACTGTAATCTCTGATCCTTGCAGGGTCTCATTGAGACATACGGCACAAACTCCTGATCTCCTGCTGCTACAGCGCCAACTGCTGCTGTTGAACGTTACTCTGACCCTGCCATGAGTCCAACCTCTCTCTTCGTTGGAAGAAAGGGGGGAACAAACCTGAGAAGGGGACCTTCTTCACTACTTTTCTGGCTGAAGCCAACCCCCAGAGAGCAGAACTGGGTCTCCTGTCTTTCCAGGTTAATTGCACTAAGCACAGAGGGAGAATTGTGCTTTTATGCCAGGCCTCTTGCACTGCCCGAGCCTAGGACAGGGACTGCTCTGACATTCTCGTTTTGACAGTCCTTTCCCTGAGCTCCCTGGTAGCAGAGAGCACAGGGGAACAGGCACAACATTCTTCCTCACGGTGAACATGGCCCCTGCCAGGTATTGCCAAACCTTGGGAGAGCAGCTCCTTGCTGTTATCAAATCACTTTTCCGTGTCCTGAAGGAGTGTGATGCTTAGCTGAGCCTGTGCCTACTATTTAACAGTGTCTCCAAGCTCCAGTGGCCACAGACCGACGCAAAACAGTGTCTGCTTCCATTGCACTGTGGTAAATGCCTTACTGGTTACTGATGTTGGGGTTTTTTTCCGCTTGTGTAATTTTTATGGTACCACTTCAAAATTTACTTTCTTTAAATAAAATACTACCTTCTCTCAGCCGTCTTTGAGTCCTCCAAGCTGGGTTTTTGCTTGTTTTATTTTTCCCTAGGATCAGTGAACAGTCTTCATTTTGCACAGATCCTGACTGCTAGAGGAGAGCTGCCGGAGCCCGTGCTGCTGCCTGCTTTGCCTCTTGATCCTCTCTGCCAGTGCTGCTGCAACGACAGCTGCTGCTCCACCTTGGTTCTCCTGACACCTTCTCTGTTGCATTAAAACCCTATCTCAGCTGAAAATGAGTGGCCAGGGTGGGTTAGACTAGTGTGGCTAGTACTGACTGCTCAGAAGAAATTTGAGTTTCTTGCAGACGGGGTTTAGAGGTGGACTTGAGTGCTGGATTAACGGTTGGCCTCAAATGATCTAACTGTCACAATCCTATGAATCTGTTATTCCCTGACATACCTCCCATGCTGTTCACCGCCAGACCCTGTCTCTGGGCTGCTGCATTTAATGGGTTTACAAAATTTAAGTGAATTTGTTGGCTTTTCTCTTCACATGGCCTTGAGCATCTTTGCTGATCACGCTGGCACGCAAGGTACAGCTCTTCCTGTTCTGTGAACCTTTTCTAGTGTTACAGAGCCCTGGCACCTATTCTGTACCACCAGCATCCTGCCTGGCACTATTCTGCCTTTTTACCAGCAGGATGGTGGGTTTGCTACAGTATTAACATTTTTATTTCCCTGCTGCTGCTGAGTGTTGAGTGTCACAACTCGGTGCCTTTCCAAAAATCAGCGCTCCGGTTTGGATTACACACGGGCTGGAGCCACTGTGGGCTCATCGTAGCCCAAAATCCCTGGTTGTGGTTGAGCACCAGATGTCACTAACACAGGAAGGTGCTTTCAGATTCCTTTTCCAACAAGCAAACACTCACAGCTTGATAAAGACCAGTCAAACAGGATAATGGTTCCAGTGGATCAACTAACTCTGGGTTTGGTTGCGTGTCATTTATTTCAACTTGTACAGAGAAGCTTGAACAGTTGTGTGGAAAAACACTTAGTTGTTTGTTGGTTGTTTTTTTTTTTTTTTCTTCTTATGTAATATAATTTAAAAGCGGTAAATACACAGTATTTAAACTTGATACACCTGATAAAGTTAAATGCATAATAACAGGGTAGGAATGAAACACAAGCCTTGGTCATTTAAACAAACAGTATAAAAATCAGCAACAGTTCAGGACCTTAGAAAATAAACAGATCCCTTGCCTCATAGGTAGGAGGGGACCACCAAGAAAAACTACTGAGACGAGAGGCTCGTTTCCCCTTCGTGCTTCCCTGTGTGCTTTCAGAGCCAAAAAAAGGCTTCGTACCCACCAGTCAGCCTGCAGTCAGCACCGGGCTTGCTTGAAAGGGAGGGAGTTGGGGAAATGGAGCTCTAGCCCAGTTCCAAGGCACAAGCAAAATGTTTACTTCACTCTAAGAAAACAGCGAGCTTCACTACTAAGGAATGGCAGGGAGGGAACTGAGCAGATTTTTATATATATTTTTTTAATATATATATATATTTTATATATATATATATATATATATATATATATATATATATATATATATATAGTAAAGCTTCTCTAACAGGTCATGCACTTAGATAGCTCTTCCTCACACAGCCACGCTTTCTGCTTTCCACAGAACTAATCAACAGGACAAGTCTACAGCGAGTTTCTTTCAGAAATGTGCATTTGGCTGCAGCCGGCACTAAGAGACATCATTTCGGGGATTGCCTCAGGGAAGTGCCGAGCTTTAGGATGCTTATGAACCAAACGCAGTCCCTGCGAGTCAGACACTGATCTCTGGTAACATCTCTTTAGAAGCCGTCTTGCACCTGGCAAGCCTGTTTGGTAAATGTAAACCATCTCGCTGCGCACCTGGCACATCACGAACCGGAGCTACGCAGCACAGAGCATCTCTACAACTCACCTCTAACAACACGCACCACACACATTACTATGCACCAGCTATAAATAATCAGATCCCCTGTGGGTTTTTTTTGGATTTTTGGCAGAATGAGTCGATTTACAAGGTTAGAGAACCCACTCGCATGCATTTCTGCACCGCCAAGTCCTGTTTAGGGAGGGGAGCAGGCAGCTGCAGTGGTACTGGCACCCAAGTGACCTGTTTGGTTTTCCCGTAGCTGAAGCTGCAGGGCTTTGGCATCGCCTCGGACTAAAACGGGAGGGAAACAGTGCATGTCTTATGGCTCCAGACTCCATAGTGCTGCTCCTAAACCACCAACCAGCGTCACTGGCTTTGGAGAGAGGCCAGCAGCATCGCTTCAAGTGATCAAAAGCTGTAAGGGACAGTTTGTGTAGGCACCTGCGCGCTTGCTAACGCTACACCAGCTTTAACGAAGACCCATCCTAACCAGGAATTACCAGGCCAGGTCTGACTGCGGCAGGGCCCAGAAGCTCAGCACTCTGCTGCTTGCAGTGACCAAAGTGGAGGAAGACAAGGGGACAGTCACCTAAAGGCAGTCCACCCGTGGCCAGGGTCAGCAAGCATTAACCAAAATCCTGGGGTCGCTCCTAGTGTCTTCTTCCTCAAAGCAAAGAATTATGCCTTAGCAGTCCCTTACATGCTGGGGACATTTAAATCCTCCCCATTTCAGGTACAATCACATTAAACGCCTCAGTCAAGGTCACACAACCACAGCAGACTGAGGACAGGTCAGACCTTCACCCCAGCACCATCCCCAAAACAGTACTTACCGTGACCCCTTTCCTCAACCAAACCCTGACTCTTCTCCAGCTCACCCACACTCTGCCGTTCTCCAGCTTTTTCCGAGCATGGAAAACTTGGGAAAGTGAGTCTGGACATCAGAATCTCTCCCACCACACGATAGATTACTAATTTTTTTTTTTTTTTTTTTTTTTTTTTTTTTTTACAAGCACCACAAAATAAGTCAGTAATCTGACTGAAGGTGAAAGAGCTCTTCGTAAGAAACAATCCATGAATTAGGTATACACTTAATTTACTAACAAGCCTCTGATCCACAGGCATTCACAAATTACTGGTAACAAGCTGGCAAAAAATACATAGCATTGGCCCCAAAATCCAGATTAAGAGTTTGGAAAACAAAAGTTTCTTTGAAAATTACTAGCTAACCTAGGTATTTCATTAAGATCTCAAGTTCTAAGCAAGCCCTAAGTCGATACTTAAAAAATAGCATAAGTTGTATTATTTTTAATTGTAGTAAACCATGTAATGTACATGGAAGTGAAGGATTTTACCCTGAATTTTATATCTACCTAGATCAAGTAAAAGATTTAGAAACAAACTATTGTTAGTGCTTTCTCTGCTGTTCAAAACAAACATTCAGCCTAACACCACCTTTCACTCATATGTCTGCAGCAAAAATAGTTCAAACTGAACTTAAGCCCTTAAATTCCATTTCCTTTCATACACCCAATACTCAGCTTACCAAGTCCTAGTCACATCAAGACCTTAGGGAAGGCATTAATTACCTTAGGAGGTAATTAACCTCATTTTCTGAACGTCCCGAAGATGCTGTTTAATACATGTCGGCTCACAAAGGTAGGCATTCTTTAAAAAGCTGAAAAGGTGGATTTTTGCTTTGTTCCCATGCACTTAAAAAGGTGTCAATTAAAAACAAACCAGAACGATGAGGAATAGATGCAACAACATTCCCGGCAGGTCGTGAACTCTCAAAGTGCGCACGTGTAGTTTTATGTTGTGTGTGCCACTACGCGACAGGCGTACAACAGCCTTGGGATGCTGGCGTGAGTCCCTGGAAATTATTTGGCGTTAACGCCAGGTAAAAGCAGTTCCAAATGCCTTTTTTTTTCTTTTTTTTTTGCAAAGCACTGTCGCTGCTCAGCACGGTAGCTCACCTCTCCGCTATCAGCCAGCACCTTTCCCACACGAAGTCAGCAGTCCCAGCGATCGGAGATGTTCAATGTCTATGACAAGTAGTTGGATGTCTTAGAACATGCTGCTATGTAAGCTCTATATCCAGCATTATACTGAAATAGCGTCGTGTCATGCTGTGTTTGGTGTAGGCTCTGTTCATGCTGCTCATCCTCAGCCGCACACTTTATAACGTGCCCCGGACCAAGTCGCTCAACAGAACCCTGAAGCTGATGTTCACGAAAGAAGTTCCTCCTCTCCCACGTTGGGCAAGTCGTTGCATTTCAGATTATCCTCACTGCCTTGTTTCCTGCTTGAAAAGGAAATAAAACACTTGCTTAGTGACGCAGAAAAAGGCAACGCAGACACTGAGGCAGCTGCACCTGTTCCTTCCCCACCACGGGACCCCCCAGCTCCCCTGGAACAGGCTGGGAGCACCATAAAAAGATGCTTTTCAGGCCATCGGAGGAGCAGGATATGCCAGGTCATAAAAATCATCCCCCAAAGCAGTTATAGGTCAGACAGAGTGTGTGTGAACAACCCAGTTGTGGCCCCACACATAAGATTGATAGCCCAGCTCCTCAAATTCTCCTCCTGTGCTTTACAGTAATTCCCAGAGCATAAGACAAGCTACAAATGTCCTTTCAGGCCACGATGACACTTACGGCAGCAAGTTCCCGGGGGCAGACAGCGACCGCTCCTCCCTGCGGCTCCCCTCGAACGGGTTCCCGAAGGATCGCTTCCGGATCATCGTTTTAACCAAGATCTGCAAGACCAGACTGGAGTTTGTCAGAGGTGCCACTGCTTTCCTTTCATTCGAGAGCAACAGGAACATCCAACCCTCATGACCAGGTAATTAAGAGAATTAGTGAAAACAAGTCAAAATTCTCTTAAAAAAAAAAAAAAAGACAATGAAACCACAGAAGGAAGCACATTTACACGTCTCCAGTTGCTTCGTACAGGAGCTGCATCCTCATCTAAAACCCGTGGTGCAATAAGTGAACACGCAGACGAGAGCCACGCCGGGTGTGAGAGGCTGGAGAGGTGAGCAAAGCCAAGGCTGGGGAGATTTTCTCCCCTCAGAAGTAGGTTTTACTGATCCCTGCACCCAGTACCTGCAAATCTGTGGTTCCCTGTGATTACCTGGCAGAAAAAAACTCATTCAAAAGGGAGAGGGGAAGGAAGGAACTGGCACAATTTTGCCTTAATGTTTACCAAAATCAAGCTGGAAAATGGGCTGTTTGTCTCGCTTTGGCTGCAAAACACAAAGTTACCCAGCGTCAGCTGCAATCGGAGCCTGCTGGGAACAGAGCGAGTGTCAGGGCTGTTCCCAGGAATCCCCAAACTTATTTTCCTGGTGAGAGCAAGAGAACAATGTGAGCAGCTCTGGACCCTCCCTTGGCATGTGCATCCCATTCTGGGAACGCCCGACTTCATTTGATATTGCTTCTCATCCCTCAGTGCCTTATTTATCTGCTCACCATGGTGCACCGAGAGCCCTTACATGACTGAAACACACATACCAGCAGGGTCCCGCGGGGGAAGGCATTTTATGCAAGAATCGAAGTCACATGAATCTCATACTCAAGTATTAATGCCTGCAGTTGGACGCACAAAGATCAGGCACCAGAGGGTAATTGTGAAGAACAAACGCAAATGGGAAAATACAGGCTCTGCCT
This sequence comes from Caloenas nicobarica, assembly GCF_036013445.1. Taxonomy (NCBI): domain Eukaryota; kingdom Metazoa; phylum Chordata; class Aves; order Columbiformes; family Columbidae; genus Caloenas; species Caloenas nicobarica. The sequence goes on from NC_088260.1 coordinate 4,550,855, forward strand.
GGAGGTGGTGAGTTATTTAAGAGGCAAGAGTCGCAGTAAAAGCCCTGAGCTGTGCTAAACACACCTGGATTTTCAACAGGGCTGGGAGCATCGCAGCAAGTCACCTCTGAACAGGAGAAATGGGGAAAAACCCCTCATCAATGGGGATCTCTTTAGAGCAAGATCTGCTTTTTCAGCTTTAGCAGTACAACACACATTTACATATTAACGTGTCTGCAGTTGAAGAGGCTTCTGCAGGGCACCGAAGTGAGAAAGAGCTCCAGAAACGGAGACAGATGCGGGCACAGCCACGAGAGAGAAAAGGGGCTTCAAAGGGAGATCTGTACTTCAAAAAATCACAGCCTGAGTGTCTACAGGCAGATAATGCCATGCCAGGGAAATGAGAATGGTCTCTCACTGTTTCTCCTAGCGTAAGGGCTAGCAGGCACACAAAGAAATCATTAAGTTCAAAACCCAAAAAAGATTTCACTTTCCACGCACGGCAGGGTTACACTGTGGTTCTCACCACCGCCACAGTGGGTTGCAGAGAATAAAAATATCAGCTTGAAAAGAGATGAGAGGAATTCACCCAGAATAGCTCCCGGCGGGGGCTGGCACACACCATGGCCCAGATAAACCTCCGTCCCGGGAAGCTCCCGCAGCCCCTGCGGCCGGATGGGCAGAACAGGGCGGGAGCTCCTCGTGCCCGGCCAAAACACCTGCTCCCACACATAAGCAGGTCCTGGACCAGATGCTCTTTTGCCCTGAGCAAATACAGGCATATTTAGGCAGCCAACTCAAGCGTGGAGACCAGCAACTCGCTGACAGGACCACTGTGAAATATTCCCCCGCACCAGGAGGTACAGCCACCTCCAGCGAGATGCTGAGCCCCATCTTGCAGCACTTGTTTCCAAGAGCAGGGAAGTCTTTGCTCGAATCCTACCCCAAAGCTTTTGCCCTTCAGCATCAAACTCCAGCTGCTCAGGACTGACCCAGGAGGCAGCACGGACCCCGCTGCGCATCCACAAACCAGCATCTCCCTTGTACTCACCACGGTGGCCAGGCTGGGGATGTGCTTGACCGAATTCTCCACCTCCTCCTCCGTCACCTCGACAAGGGTGCAGTTCTCATCCTCCGTGGGCAGCAGCTCCGCTCCGTTCTTGGTGACCCAAGGGTGCATCTTCAATGAATAACACAGCCTGTCAGGAACGATTTCCTCTTTTTCATAACTCAAACAACACAACCCTGGCAAACGCATCTCCTTGCCCAAGCTACGGCCCCTGTGTGCTCCTGAAATACCGGGGAGCAGGGGAGGGATGTTCCATCTCACTGGTGAGCCAGCTTTCCCCAGTGCCACCAGTAACAGCTCAGCCTGGAGCAGAAAATGCTGTGGTGCAGCTCCCCTGGAGCCAGCGCTGGCCCCGTCTACACAACTGAGCAATAGCCTTGGTAACCTACAGCACTGAGCATCTCAGTGGGTTATAGGGAAGAAGATCTGTTTTCAATCTCATCTTATGGATAAGACAGCACTAAGACGCAGGAGTGATTTATTCCAGACCATACGGAGGAGCAGTAGTGATGGGGAGACCCGCCGAGCTCTAGTCCTGGACCTGAATTAATCCACGACAGAAGGCAGAAACTCTCTTTCTCCTTGCCCACACACCTGGCGTCTTGGGTGGCTGCAGGAGCACAAAACGGTTCAGCAGTTCCCCCGCCATCCTTTCCCCCTACCTTGGTCTCCACTTTCTCAGCTTCTCGCCCCTTCCAGGCTCTCGCAGGGGCGAAGGACCAGAAATCTCCTGTGAAAGGCTGTTGCACAGTACTTTCCTGGTAGCAGAGGAAATACTGCACTCAGGGGATTTCCTTTTGCCTGTGACTTCTGTAGGCACCAAAGGTCCCAAAGCTGAGCAGGTCCCAGAGGAGGGGAAGGAGCTGGGACTTACCTGCCCAGGGGCCCTGGGCACAGGGAGGACCTACCCTGGCGCGACCAAACTGACTCCCGAAAAAACAAGCCGAGCAAGGAGAACCCAACAGAAGTGAAGTCACAGCCAACACCGGGGCATTGGGTCAGTACCTTGATTTCTGGGACTGAAATCCTAGTTTCGGGATTTTTATCCAACATCCGTGTAATCAAGTCCTTCAAGAAGTCTGTAACTTCTGGCCTGGGGAAAGGAGAGGGGAGAGATGAGATGGGGAAGGGGATGAGTGCAGCTCTGGTTACTTGTGTACCCAGGTGCCACACAGCTCTTCCCTTCCCAAACAACCCAGGGAAACTAAATATCCCCTTTTTGGGCAATCCAGAGCATGATATTGCATGTATAAGGCTGGGAGAGCCCAATACCAATTCCACCCAGGCTAAAACCCAACAGGCAGCAGCTGCAGAGGTTAATCTGTTCCCTCAAATGCCTCTGCAACTTCTATCGCTCCTTCTTTGGCAACTGCAAACCCAGAGATGCTGTTTTCACGTTTAACGCAACGGAAGTTTTCCAGGGCCAAAGGCCAACAGAAGGGCTCAGAGTCTGAGTTTTGCAAATCTGCATCGCAGCAGAGCAAGCCCCACGCAGGCAGTGTCTGAGAAACAGCTCAAACAAGCTTCAAAATAAGGGCTGAGAGGTTTGTGGTTTGTTTTGGTTTGGTTTGGGGGCTTTTTTTTGAGTACTCACTGGTCTGGGAACTCCAGCGTTTGGGTCTTGATTTTATTGTGTAAACTCAGGATCCTTTCATCCATAAAAGGGCACTACCGCGAAGAAAAAGAGCAACGAGAAAAGCAACAACCTCTGTTAGGAAGCGGCAGTGGGGCAGCCAGTCAACCATCGGGATCTCATAGGGTTTGAAGGACAGAAAGGAGCCAGTTATAGGGAAATACCGGAAGGTTTCCTATTATATCAAATTATTCTTTTAAAGGCTATGAAAATATCATTTGACTAAAAATGACCATATTACTACAATGGCTCCTTTCCTAAAAAAATCTGGCCAGGCACAGAGATTTCCCCGGGGAAAAGCGGGAAGCGCAGCCCGTTTGGCTGCATCCATCCTGGGGACAGGCAGAAGTTTCCCATTCCTACCCACACGTCCCCACCTCCCCTCGGCGATGCCCGACAGCTCGAGCTGGGCCGCAGGGTGCAAACCCCACCGCGCACCCGGCACGTGGGTGGCACATGCCAAAACCCCCTGGAACACCAACAGCACTGAAAAATCCACCTCCTTACCTGCCCAAACACAAAGCAGTACAGCGTGATCCCCATGGCCCAGACATCCAAAGCCTGCAGAGTGAAGAAAGCACAGTTAAATCTGCAACAGACAGTGTGGGCAAGGAATGTTACACCAAAACCCCTCCAATTTCTGTTAAAGACCTTTCCGGAGAAGATTTTCCTGGTTTCCGAGAGCGTCTCTGGGGCCATGAAGGCGGGGGTGCCCACCGTGTTGGTTAAGAGGGCATCGGCTCCCTTGAACTCGTTGCTCACTCCGAAGTCGGCGATCTTGACGTGCCCGTCTTCCCCCACGAGGAGGTTGGAAGGTTTAATATCCCGGTGGATTATCTTTTGATAGTGCACTGCAGCCAAAGGAAAGAGGAGCAATTCAGCAGCAGCACCGGTCTGAGCAAAGGAGCCACAAAGCCCCGTGTGGCCTTGCTGCTAACACCGCGACCAGCCCCAGCTTCAAAAACCCCCGTGCAGCAGCATGAGCCACCAAAAATAACACTGTACACCAGCAGAAAGTCCAGCCCCAGGTGTTTAGAAAAAGAGTAAAAATAAGAAATCTCGTCCTTTTTGCACAGACACTCACAGTATTCAATGCCCTTGATCAGATCCTGGAAGTAGAAGCGAGCCTGGTCCTCGCTGAGAGGTTTCAAGGTTGGGATTTCCATCACGGGGCTGCAAAGGCAACAGAGAATGGACCTTGTTCCCCGTCCAGATGCACTGAAACTGGCCCCACAGGCTTTGCCACCAGCCGGTGGCAGCACGTGGCCCCAAACGCAGGCACATATGGGGTGTACACAACTGTAACTGCGTTGGGGAGGTGCTACCCAAAACCACAGGGGACCCACCATGAACCTCCCCATCGCCTCTGCGTCCCACACCCGCCTCAGGTGTCCGAGCTGAAACACCCGCAAACCCGCCTCACGCTCACGCTTTGGGGGGTTTAAATGTGGAATTCAACACTCACCCTTGCTTCACCAGTTCAAACACTGAAACACAAAAGAGAAGGTGATTATGGATCACTTACAGGTTAGAGCTCCTGTGAGCACAGTCTCGGCACAAAAGCTATCATTTTAATGACAAAATTTTTTTTTTTTTTTTTTTTTTTTAAATGGAGATTGCGATCTTATGCAAGGCACATGGCATCTTGGTTGCTTCCGTTTTCAATTAAGGAGATGCTGCCAACTACCTTTGCAGTGCTGCAGCTTCAGCATCACGAAGCACCCAGCCCACAGCTCACTAAACCCTCGGTTTGCCTGCAAGGCCAAGGCCAAAGCCAAGGCCAGGCCCTGAGCAAACCTCTGCGCTTGGCCATGAAGGCATCGCACACTCCTCTGCTAGTTCAGGCTGAACATAGATGATGGAAAAGAAACGCCTCCTCCAAAAGCCTGTGTCTTTACACCAAGCAAACTGCTGCAGTCTGCAAGACAGATTGGGAAGGAGCTCGTTTGTACCGTGGATAATTAACACGTTCCTTGTTCTCGAAGCCAAAGAAAGAAAACTACTTTCTAGCAGCCCAGCTTCAAACCTGAGAACACAAATGCTGGTGCCTCTCATGGCAAAGCATGCCCCGATGTCGAATTAAAGCCTATAAAGTGCTATAAAGCTCCCCCGTTTCCTTTCCCAACTCTGACTGGATCCTGTTCGCCCCGACCGTTAGAGCAGGTTTGCTCCTCCAGCACATCCAGGTCCTACATTCTCTGGAGACCCAACCCTGCACGTAGCCCAAAACACATGGGGAACGCTTTTTGGCAGCAAACCCCAACCCCCTGACGCCCCCCGGGTGCCGCAGGGCAGCGGGCACTTACCCATGTACAGGTGGTCCTCGCTGGGGTCATCCAGGACCTGCCGGAAGAACCAGAAAGGCAATTAAACAACACCAAAAAACCTTGTAAATTAAACATTGTGATTTATTTATTCAGCAGCCATCTCACTTCTGCACCATCTGCACCATTAGCGTGGTCTGCTAATCTCTGAGCTTATACCCAGAAGGGATGGGGAAAAAAAAAGGAGGCCAGAGATATAGATGCACTTCAAGGAAGTAAATATTTAAAACACACAGGAAGCATCATCTGACTCATGAGCCAAATAAACTCCAGCCTCCACATCCTTAATTCTTAATTTTTGGACCCTTTCATACAGGCAGTGGGTGGAGGGCAGGACGGCTGCGCCACAGAACTGGTGGAAACACCAGTTCCTCCCCCAAACCCCATCTGAGCGCTGGTTTCCTCTGAGGAAGCAACATTTTTCTGCATTTCCCTTTCTGAGCAGGAAAGAAAAAAAAAATCGTTTTGGGAGGGTGAGGAATAAAAACCCTTTTAAACCAGGGAAAACACGAGCGCCTCTGCAGTCACTCTCCTCCGCCCGAGCCGATGTGACGCCCGTCCCCGCAGCGTCCAGGCTCCTTCACACCAGGGGTGGATTTCGGGGGGGGGTCTCCCCGGTTCTCACCTCCACCAGCTTCACCACGTTGGGGTGGTCCAGCTTCTTGAGGATGGCGATCTCCTGGTAGACCTGTTCGATGGGCCCGCGGGGCTGCAGGCAGCCCTCGGAGGCGGCTTTGGCCCCGCGGGGTGGTGGGCGGCCTGTGGGAAAAGGAAAAATGGGGTGTTGGGTCGGGAACGAGCCCCCATGGTCCCCAAAGCATCCCCCACCCTGAAGCTTTTGCGCCACTTACGGGGGAAACCCGCTTGCCTCATCAGCTTCTTTTTGGAGAGAACCTTCATTGCCTGCAAGAGGGGGGAAAAAAAAAAGTGGGATTTGGGGCAAATCAAGGATAAATCGGGGCTGGTGGGATGGGGCTGGCATGGAGTGGGGCAGGGAGTCGGGGGGGGATCTGTCCCCATCCCACCCACCCCGCTATGCGCTCTACTCACATAGTAAGTGTTATCGTCCTCGTTGTAGGCGAGCTTCACCACGCCATAGGAGCCCTAAAGGGGGTACAGCCAGGGGGACCAGTTAGGGACAATCCAAAAAAATACCCCACAGCACCAAACCAGGCTCTTGGCCCCTCCGCAAACCCCGCCGGGATCACGGAGCCGGCAGCGGTGGGATGCAGGGGCTGGCATCACACCACCGGCAAAGCAAACGTTCAAATGTCCCCATTTTGTGGGAGGGAGAGGAAGGAGGGATATTAATAATAACTAAAAAAAAAAATAATACAGTTCCATTGGCACCACTGAGGGAGACTGGCATCGCAGCGAGGAGACAGCCCAGTTGCCGTTGTGAGCGGCTGAAATTGCAAAAGAGAGCCCAGCGCCCTCCTGTCCCACATACCCCCGCCCCGCCTCAAATCCAACAAATATTCACCTTCCCGATCTCATCCTTCAGCTTATACTGGTTGAGCTGCACGCAGTCCTGTGGGGAGAGGGGAGGGATCCGACGTGAGCCACAAAACCGCTATTTGCTCTTCTGCTTTGAAATCTCCAGCAAAACTTTCTCTGCAAACTCACACCCGGTTGTGCTCTGCACCCGCCCAGGGCTGGACGTTTGATTCACGAGCCATGAACAGCAGCTGCCCGGCCACGCGTCGGCGTGTTTATAGACGGCTAATTGCAGACGTTAACGGCCGGGCAGGCAACCTTGTCCGCTCACGTGGAACGAGAGTGCGCGACGGGCGGGCGGTGGTGGGGATCGGCGGCCGAGAGAGCCCCGGGGGGGTTAACACCAGCAACCCGGTGCTGAGTATTTTTATTTCTTACGGGCAAAGCAGCTGCTTGCTGCCCGGTTTCTGTCAGCGCTGGCAGGCGGGGGCCGGGCAGGGCCTTTTGCTCTTTAGATCTCAGGAGGTGTCTCTTTTTAAGGGGGAAAAACTAAAATCATGGCATGCTGCTGGCTCCCCCAAAACGCAGCTGTGAAAGCTGGAGGCATCTGCAAAAGGAGGAGCAGCCGAGGGAGCTGGGGGTTCAGCTGGAGAACAGGAGCTGAGGGGAGACCTTCTGATCTCTGAGCTGCCTGAAAGGAGCTTGGAGCCAGGGGGGGTCGGGCTCTGCTCCCCAGGAACAAGCGCCAGGACCAGAGGAAACGGCCTCAAGTTGCGCCAGGGGAGGTTGAGGTTGGATCTGGGGAACAATTTCTTCCCCAAAGGGCTGTGGGGCATTGGAACAGGCTGCCCAGGGCAGTGCTGGAGTCACCATCCCTGGAGGGGTTGGGCAGACGGACATGAGGTTGTCAGGACATGGGTTAGTGCCAGGGGTGGGTTATGGTTGGCCTTGATGATCTTGAGGGTCTTTTCCAACCAAAATGACTCTGTGATTCTAAAGGCAGAAATTACGTTAAGCCGCTGGGTCCCACCTCCCCGAGGGCTGTCCCCATGGCCCAGGATGGATCAGGACATCCCACCACCTCCCGCCACGTATCTGTGGACGTGCCATGGGGTTTTATCCCAAATAAACAAGCGAGAAGCAAAGCCATGGGTGCAGAAACCAGGCGGACGGGGGCAGGAGAACCACGGGAGCAGCCGCGATTCCCCCTCACCTGGAGTCCCGTGATGGACACGCGGTTCGACTCGACCGTCGGCCGCCGCGGCAGCCGTGGCGAGGAGTGGGGGGACGTCACTGGAGAGTAAGGGAGGGACGGGTAGATGAAGCGTTCGTTGGCGCCGTCGCCGTTCCCGGGCGAGCGGGCCGGCTGCGGCTGCTCCTGCAGGGACAGCTTTCGGCCGGAGAGCTGCAGCTTCGCCCTCGGCTCCCGGCCGGCCCCAAAACCCTCGCCGACGGGCGCGTTCATCTCCTCCTCCTCGCTCGCGCTCCCCGTCACCTCGTACTCGGTCACCACGATGAGCGAGGCCATGCCGGGGCGGTGGGCGCTCAGCGCAGGGGGGTCCCGCAGCAGCCCGGGCGCGCGGTGGCCGCAGCCGCTGTCACCGCAGAGGGGCCGCGGCGGGGGCGAGCCGCCGGGGACGCATGATGGCATGGTGCGACCGACGGCCTCATCCCGGCCACGCTGCGCCGGGGGGGCACACCTGCAAACACAGCGCGGCTCAGAGAGCGGGATTTCCTCCCGCCAGTCGTTACTCTACAGATCAATTTATTAATCCCATAGGGGATGGTAAAGCCAAAGGCGGCGGCACATGATGGCCCTGGGGTCGTACGTCAGCCCTGGCAGGGTCCAGCTTCGGCTCTGAGGCTGCTGCTTCCACTCCCTTTATTTAAACACCCCCAGGGAATAACAACCCCATCATCTCCACTACAGAAATACTCCAGAAGGGGTATTTTACAGGGGCAGGACCATGCCCTGCACTATGCCGGCATGAACACCACTCGGTTCCTTGCTTTACTGCTCAGCCCCGCAGTCGGAAGGAGCACATTTCGGCCAAATATCCCCTGAACGGCACAGTTCATGGGCACGGGGACCGGCTTACCAAGCACAGGGTGCAGGATCAGCTCCCCAGCTCACTGCCTCCTCCCGCAGCCCATCATTGCCAGCAATTTTTCTTCTTCAACCTGGGTTCCCTACAGCCTTCTGTGCAAAAATCACGTTCCTGAACCTTGAGATAAATAAGAAAACAATGCTGTCAAGCAACAGAGAATTTAAAAAAAATACATATATACATAAGTAATAAATAAAGAAGGGGAGGAAATGGTGTAATTCACACATGCCAGACACCCCACAGCAGCCAGGACAGTTCGATGCTTGCTTGGTTGTAAACCATCACTCTTCCCTGCTGTGATGTCAGTGCTGGTTTTAATTTCTAGGTTAACAAGTTGCCACTGAAGCAAGAAAAAAAAAAGTCCTGAAACAAACAGCCCAGGAGCAGGAACGAGGTTCGGGGCGTTTTTCTGCCTGGTTCCCACACCTCGGCGAGGCGGCCGGTTAAAATTAGCTCCACTCAGCTCCATTGAAGTTTCCGTGATGCGCCCGCAGCACAACCGCTCTGAATCAGCCCAGCAGAAATTACGGGTCAAGTACAGAAATCAGATTGTCTCCCCCTTCCTCGAGGCTCCGCAATGGCCTAATTGCTGTTTTCAACACAAATCTATAAACCGGAGCTTTTGTCGCCCGAGTGGGACTGGCCCGGAGCTAAAGCCGACCCAGCACTGCTCGCTGCTTCGAGGCACAGAGAAACGCAGGGGATGCGAAGGCTATAAATAAGCCGACGAACAGCAACAAGGACAAACTATTTCAGAAACGCCTCGTTTTGCGGGGCTGAATCGGCTCCCTGCTGGGGTTTTGCTGGGCAAGGGAGCCCAGAGCCACCGGCCAAACTAAACTGAGACTCCGTGTCTTGGGCATCATGGCTGCAAAACTCCCCCCCCAGTGCTGCTGGTGGCCACCGGAGCGTGTTTTAATGCACTCCCATAACAGATTAAAATAAACAAGCAGCTCCCCACCCCCTGTTTATTCCGAACCCACAGGGATGCATCTCGAGGCCGGTTGCCATTTGCTTGGCTTGCTTTGGGCACCACGCCAGTGGGCACGTATAAATAGCTGTCCCTCGAAGCCGGGGCCGATCCTGAACGCTGTGCCCTCTACCCTGACCGTGCACCGCGGCCACACCAAAAAAGGCAGCTCAGTGGGGTGGCCCTGGGATGAAGCCACCCCAGGAGCATCGCCAGCCATGGCACCGGTCCCCAGCGGGGGCACAACACGGCTGGGCATCCTGTCCGGCCCTTAGAGCATCGCCTGCATCCGAATGTCCAAGGGTTCGTGCTAAACTTTGCTGGACCAGAGCAAAACAGAGTTGTAAAGTCTCTGCCACACTTGAGAGCAGAGCGTGCCCTGGCCAGTGGCAGTTAATTGGCTTGACCAGGATAAACATATCAAGGCTGATTAATTCAAGTAGGCTTCCCTGGGCTCTGTAAACAGGCTAAAAGTCAGCCAAGCATCACCGTAACATCGGCTAAGTGGAAAATCAGAGGGTTTTTTCCCTTTGCATGTGTGCAAAGGGGCCAAGCACGGGGTTTTGCAAAAATGGCCCTGTGAGATGATACCTTCCCCGAGAGAAACGCAAAAGTGGGATCCCCCATTGAACACAGCCCCGCGGGACGTGGGACAACTGCGAACAATAACACAACCGGTTCTCCTTAATAAGCACACAGGGAGACTGAGGAGGAGCAGAACAGCCGTATTCCCAGCCAAAAAGAAATCCAAAATAGCTGAAATGGCAGTAATAAACCCAAAGAGGGGAAATACAGCCAGGGGGCTTTGGGTCCACCGACCCACCCGGGTCCTTGCCTGGGGAAAAGCGGCACATTCTGGTATGAACTCCGGCAGATCCTTATGTAAAAGCGAGCAGCACATGCCCACGAAATCCTCAGGAAATATAACAGCCTGGTGTATAGGAATGATTTATCGGCACAGCTTTTGGCTGCAATCCATATATAACCCATACCGGCTGCGGCAGGATTATCGAAGCAATCAGTCTCGCATCTAATTCAGCAAGGAGAGGGATATTAAAATGAAAAGAGGTCTGTGAAACCCTGGCAGCGACTCTCCCTCTCGCTCAGCGTCCACGTGGCTTTAGCAGAAACAAATGTGAGCAAAATCAGCCCCTGCAAGGGAGAAGTGATTTTTACAGCCCCCTCCTGCCACTCCAGTTCTTCTGGGAATGCGTGGTCCCTGCCTGGTCCCCGTGGGATGCGGTTGGGAACACACGGACCGATTTCGGGGTATGCAAAGGATGACACTTTGCAGCTGCACAGGTTTAAATCAGAGTGTCGGCTTGTCTTTCCCTCCCTAGAGCTGTTTCTCTACCCCGTGTGCTTCCCTCTGGCAAAGCCAGACACGGTGTCAGGGTCGGACCTTCCCAAGGGAGTCAGACTTGGTGGCAGCTCCAGCAATGACACCTCCATCCATCCTTCCGTGGGGATCAGCTAACGCACTGCAAAAAACTCTGTTTGTAAGAAAACTGAATGCAAGCCACCTAAACTAAGGCTGATCTTACTCGCAGAGGATCCTCCCCCTGCTACCACCGAAGGTCTGTGGTTAAAAGTTGACCAGAGCAGTTATCGGCTCTTGCTGGGCAGAGTCCAGTGGCTATTTTGCTTTCCCCGGCCACTGTCAGTGGTGGGAACATCAGTGCCAAGAGCAGTGTCATCTGCAGCAATGGGGGCATCAATCACAGTTTCCCTTCCTACGGGTGAGCACAGACCTTGCCAGAAATATATTAGTCACTGTAGTATACAAAGACCATATGCATCCCCGCCTGACTTTTAATGGAAAAAAATTTCACGGCAGCTTCTCTAGAAGTCAGAGGACACCCAAAATAATGAGATACCGGGAACAGGCACGCAGCCCCCAGCTATGCCAGGTCTCTGTGCCCAAGCAGCAAAGCTTTTCATCACCCCCAGAGCAAATGGAAGAGCCTCTTGTGCCGCCTGGCCCATCCAACACAGGGTGGAAAGAATTAGGAAAAAAATGCAAAACAGGGCTGGTAGCATTGTAACAGCATGCAACCCAGTGGCAGATTTCAATAGGAGTCAAAAACCATCTTTTTATAATCTTGATGATACTACCTAACACTACTTAAGCAATGTATAACAAGCAAGAGCGTAAGCTCTGGCCATGGCGCTGAGCACGGGCCAGGATGAGCTCAGGCACCACCATCACCTTGTCCAGCGCTGCTGAGTGGTTCCTGGCTCTCCTGGAAACAACAGCTCCAGCCCGCGACGGCCATGAGAGCAGAAACGAGAGCGGCTCTGCACTTTGTGAACACCACTTAGAAGACATTAGGGCTGAGTTGAAAGCAAAGCCTCCTCCAAATTACCTCCCCAGTCTGATAACAGCCACCTTCCCCGGAACAGCGCTGGTCGATCAGACATCCCTCGCGGCGCCCTCAGGGATGGGCTCTTGGGTTTTATTGCCTGTTTTTCCCAAATTGAGTGGGAGAGGGGCCGCCTCTCTGACAAGGGGCCGTGAAGTCAGCTCTAGCTGCCCACAGCCACCACTCACCCCCTCCCCAGCATGGTCCCCCTGGCCCCGAGGGCACCTTGGTCCTGTCCCCAGGGATGGTTTCTGCTCCTGCAGCACCACACATCAGCCCACAGCCCCATCGCACCAGCTTCCCGCGGTCATCCCGCCACTGCTTTTGGTCTTTGCTGTTACCTCCATGCTCCTGGTGCTCCAGGAGAGTTGCATCCCACCTCCTGACCACACTCGGTCACTCGCAGCAACCCAACCTGTGGCTTCTCCTAAAGAGACTTGTCCCCTATACACAGTCACGCTGCCGATACCATCCTTCCGTCTTCTCCCGGCCTCTCACTTGCCCCTCAACCTTAAAAATCCCCTTTTTCCCAACCCCGTGCCCTAACTCTTCCCAGTCCCCTTGCTCCGAGCCCCATGGGGTCTGCGGGTCACCTGGTGTCGGGGGAACAGCCACCACCTTGTCCCATCCCCAAGCCCGGGATGCTGCCAGCCCAGCGGGTACCACCGGCACTTGTCGGGGCGGGTGGGCGGCGGGAGGCGAGCGGGAGCGGGACGTCTGCCGGGCCTCCCCCGAAACGGGATGGGGAAACGCCAGCGCCGATCCCCGAGCGCTAAAATCCCCGCCCAGGCCGGCTGCGGGCCCCGCGGGAGAGCCGCGGCTGAAGGCGATGCCGTTTTCCTTGCAGGGCATCCCCGGCCCCGGCCGCCCACGCCCGGCCCGGTCCCTCCGGGCGCGGCTTTGTCTCCGCAGCCGCGGGCGCATCCCCCGGCCGGGCCCGCCCGGCCTCCCCGCCCGCCCCCGCAGCCACCGACCTGGCGGGGGGGACCGGCCCCCGCAGCCCCCGGAGCCGCCGCCGCGCTGCGCTGCCCGCGGGGCCGGAGCGGGGCCGCCCGGCGCCGCCTTCGCTTTCGGTTCCGCTCCGGCGGCGGCAGCGAGGGAAGGAGGGAGGGAAGGAAGGAGGGACGGAGGGAAGGAAGGAGGGAGGGAGGCCCCGCTCCGCCCCGGGGAAGGGGAGGTTTCCCCCCGGGCAGTCGCATCCTGCCCGCCCACCCCCCGTGAGTCGTTCTTTAGGGTGTTTTTGGGGGGGGGTTGTTTTGGTTTTTTAATTTTTTTTTTTTTTTTTTTTTTTGTATTTTACTCCCCCCTCCGGCCACGCAGCCCCGCCTCACCTCGCAGCGCAGCCGCGGTCCCCGCCGCGGTCCCCCCGCGTCCCAGAGGGTCAGAAACCACGTCCCGGGGCTCGGCCGGGGCTTCCTCCCCTCCGCCCTTGTGCAAACACAGAATTTCCAGCGTGAGGCCGACTGGGTCCAGCCTGGCTTACCTGCATCAGCTCCCCGGGACCTTCACTGAACGGTCGCCCAACGCTTCTGAAACCATCACCTAAAGGGGAGGTTTAGAAACCAGTTGTTTGGAAATGTCACAGCGGCCACCACCACCGAGGGCAGCTCCTGCTCAGGTTGCAGCTCTGCAGCCCCAGGATGGAGGAAACGCTGCTGCACAGGCATGGCCTTTAACCCCCCAGCTCGCCCCAGCCCTCGGTAAACATCTCCCTTGCTTTGTCCATGCTAATTAATCGCTTTTCTTATCGAGTACATATCCACCAAGCACCATTGGTGGGAAGGTCTCACCTGCAGTTTTTCAAATGACTCTTTGGGAAGCAACAACTTCAACCTTGAGCAGATGCGAACACCACGGCTGGCACAAACCCTCTTCCTTGTCTGCTTTGAGACCCAGCTGTAGGCACCGCTTTGACATCGTAGAGCTCCCCGGAGCATGGATGCTTCCATGAGAGCTTTATGGGTAAAAGCTGCTATTTTGAGCAGGATCTTGAAAGCCACTGTAGAAAGCAGGTTGATACACTTACTGTAAAATAGTAGATACTCCAAACGTTTTATGGATTGAGCTCCTCAGCACTGATTAATTGAGGTTTGATAACGTAGCTGAGAGGGGACGAGACACCAAAACCAGCGCTCCCATGGAGCCTATGTGGGAACCTGGGTTACTTTTCACCGCTAGAAATACAGCTGCTGTTTTAAAGGTAGGCACTGATTACTGCCATCAGCCACACTGTGACACTAATTAATAAGGCAAGTAAATGAGCACTGGACTGCCCTCATTCTCTCTTCTGTCCTTACCTGGCAGGGCTCCAGCAGAGCCAGGTTTAGGTCTGGTCTTGCTTTCTCATTGCCACAGCTTAATCTAGTGCTTCCTGGCAGGGTATGGCCAAGCGCTCACACCAACAGTGTTCATCTTTCATACAGTCACAAGGTGAAAGGACTGGCACCCCCACCCCCAAAGTTCATCCACAAAAGGTTTTACACTCACAAAAGCGCAGTCGCATCTGCCTTCAAATCCCACACTACATCTGAAATGACATTTTCTTCCAAAATGGGATCTAATTGCTAGAAATCAACAGCAGCATATTGGACATTGAGTTAGTTGTGATCTTCATCTATTCCCCATAAAACCAGAGCAGGTAAATTATGTGCAGCACCTGCGGGAGAACACATACAATAAAAACATTTCAGCTGGGCTGGGGCTTTTGTTTAGCACTCTTTACTTTTGCATGCTTTACTTTTAGAACTTGTTACTTTTCTCAGCCACTCCTCACACAAGGACACTCGTAACAACGCCGGGAACTTGCACCATTAGACCTCTCCAGTTGAATCCTGGCTTTTTCCCTTCTGCCAGCACCATGTGTTTCTGCAGAGCAAACAGTGACCGTAGACAGGTTAAATGCAAGGACACATTTCAAATGAGACTCCCCATTCTATATCACTCAAAATAAGCACAAAGGAGCTTCGCCTACATTTTCCACTGGTTTTTGTACCCCAGTGTTCATAACGCCAGCATTGATATGGAAAATGTCACTACTAAGAACAGATATTACTTCATCGTGACTGTGCTACTCCCCTCAGTGTGTTTATAGCACAGTCAAGAGAGTCTTTTCTCTTTTTCTCCTCATTCAATTCTTATTCTTAATTTCAAGTATGGAATAAAAGTGAAATGGCTGGAAACCTATGTTTTCCCTTAAGTCATTACAAACAAAACACAAGTTTGTCCAATAGAAGACCATGATTTATTGGCAGTTCTTTTGAAACACGGATGACTGAATAAAATAAAAAGACATTTGTGAAAAAGCAAAAACCAAAAGCCAAGGAAAACAAACAAATCTCCTCTTTAAATGCATCACTTGAAGGCATTGATCAAGGGGACCCCGTGCGCCGGCAGGTCCTGGTGCAGCTGACGGAACAACATGGCACATTTGTTCCTTTCCTGGGTCTTGCCCAGCGTGTGGAACAGCCGGGCTTGGAAGTAGAGAACATCTCTGAGCTGCTCTTTGCAGTCCACTTTGGCAAAGTAAGTCTTGGCTTCATTTAGATTCAAGATTGCAGATTCCAAAGCTGTGGAAAAAAGAAGGACAGTCATATTTCAGATAACATCACAAAAACAACTCCAAGCAATACAGCTCAATTCTAAGGAGCCCAATTATAAATTCCGCAGCTTTTCAAAACAGTGTGTGTCTTAGCAACACGGACTTTCAGCTAGTTTCTGTTACTCAGCCTTTGCTGCAAAATATGGGTGTGAAAGTATGCAGATAAACAAGATTCCATTATAAACACTGCATCTGTTCAATAACTAATTCCAAATTGATTTTGCTATCCAATGACTAGGTAACAGACTCTGCTGTATCACTTAAACTTTTTTAACAGTGATCGTGTAGCAGGACTCCAACATCTACACTGGCTTGCACTTTCCCACTCCTGCGCGCAGTTTCAGTGAGCAAAATTACTCTTCACACTACCTTCGGTCTTCTTTTGGGGAGTGTAGGAAGCTGCAGAAGCCACCTGACACTTGGCCACCAAGAACATGGCACAGCCTTTGTCCAGGACGGCTCCATGGGCCAGGACAGGTTCTATCGCCATGTGCAGAATATTCAGGGCTTGTTCAGGAATGCCAAGGATGAGCTGAAAGAGAAATACTTGCTGGTTTAATACTGGAATCCACTGGTAAGAGCAGCTTCTTCAGAGAAGACCAACATAAGCCACGTCTGTTTCTAATAATGCACTGCAGACGTTTTCCACATAATGTTCTTTGAAATCAAAACTTATTAGTAGAAATGGGCTACTATCTGAAACGATTAGGCATTGCTTCTCCACTGCAGTCAGTGCTGACAACCACGTCTCTGCCAGCCCAGAATAAACAATATAACTGAACTCCATTACAAGCATTATTTTTAATACAAACACAGGCTGAGCTGTGCTATTAGAAAGCCAAAATACAAGCAGAAAATATAACAACTGAAGAAATGAAGGCAGGGCCAGTTTGTGCTTGCCTGCTTAATTATATGCAGTAACTACATATCTTAGTGATACACATGAAACTCAACTTCTATTAGCTTCTTCAAAGGATTTTACATTTAGAGTATACTTCAGAATCAATAATTTAATTCCAACAAGGTTGTGTTCTTAAATCTCACAGGAGTAAAAACAGCATCCAGATCCTCAGAATAAACGTTGCCCTACAGCCCTATGGAAACACAGATCAGACGTACCTGGGAGAAAGCCAAGTTGAGCACAGTTTCCGACGCCAAGTACTGCAGACTATACTCTCGAGAGAGGGCAAGAGCCTGCAGCAGCACCGGCAACGCTATGGTGTGACATGAAGACCTCCAGTAGAGCTCTGCGATCGACAGCAGCACGCTGACCAAAACAGGGGAAAGAATGACAAACGTTTGAT
Organism: Caloenas nicobarica; assembly: GCF_036013445.1. Classification (NCBI taxonomy): domain Eukaryota; kingdom Metazoa; phylum Chordata; class Aves; order Columbiformes; family Columbidae; genus Caloenas; species Caloenas nicobarica. Next base: position 4,567,640 of record NC_088260.1, read on the forward strand.
TTTCATCCAAAATGTCCACTTATTTCCTGAACAGTTATTCCATGCATAACAGTGTTGATTTTATTACGAATTATATTACTGCATATATAATAACTTCAATTATGCCCTTAAGTGGAGAGGCCACCGACATACAAAAGATTAAATAACACTGTAACTACTCTGAAGGTTACTGCAAAGGTACAATTACACACATACATTTCCATTTCCTGTTTATTTTGGATGCAGTGTTTCCTTCTTCCATACGTCTTAATGGAGCTTTAAAATAAGCTTACTACCTTTTACTTTACATATTAAAGATGACTTGGTTTCAATTCCACAATATTTTGAAGATCCCTCCATACCACGACTAATAACTGAAATTATTTTGTAATCCTCACATCATAGCAGGTAATCTTGAAGACAAGTGAAGTATCAGCACAGACAAATTGAAATGGCTGATTCTAATCACTGCAAAGTGGCTTTAATACTCCAAAAATGAAACATTCTTACCTAATCACCATCTCAGTGTTCTTGATTTTCTGGCAGTGGATCAACAGCTTCTGCAAAAGTTTGTGTGCCTCTGACATTTGATTTTGGGCTTTCAATACAATGGCTTTTCTGCCGTGGTAGAAAGAAAACATCACTGATCATGTTTTTTTATATTTTAGGTACAACTCTGCTCTTCAGAACACGGTAGGACAGGTCTCTACTTTGCAACCTTTGTTTCCTCTAACTGCAGGACAGCATTCTGACGAAGCGTACGCGTGCTATACACACTGGCAGGGGGCAAAACAGCTCCCTCCGATTCCAGTTGGACAACTCACAGGCAGAAAGGATCAAACTCATAAAACCAGCTTTAGATAGAAAACAGGAATTGTCAAAACCAAAGCCCAAACGGGCAGCAGAAGTGGGAGGGCACGCAAGCTAGAAAGCACAAGTAATTATGTATAAGAAAAACAGGTATGAGGTAAAGTAGCTAAAATTGGCTTGAGCTACCAAGGAGATGGAGCGACAGAGAAAGAGCGAGAACAGGGAAATAACAAACAAACGCGCAGCAGCAGGGATGCGTATTATATAAACACTCTGAACCCAGACACCAAGTAGAGTATTTAAAGATCAGGGAAATCACAAACAGTCGAATTTCAGAAGGACAAGCATCAGGTCCCACAGCTTGAATACTGATCTGCTGGCTCGCTGGCACTGGCTGGTTTTAGGTGTTTTGCCTCATTGAAAATCAACAGGAAATTGCTTTTAACAGTAAGTTGTTTTTCATACTCACCAAATAACAAGTTTAAACCCTACCTATTTCTAACATGTCACTCTCATTTAGAAACAAGAACTCATTAAGGTGAGAGAAAAAATCATATTGCTCTGTTTTGTAGATGTAGGCACCAGAACGTGGATGAGGACACTCAAGCTTGAGATCCCTCGCTACGTGACATAAAATTCTGCTTTGTGCTTAGGTCTGAGTACAATTACCATGGTAGATTTTAAAGAAGTATTTTGTGTTCTCATAACAGATCTATGGCTCTAGTATAACACCAACTTCAGCAGTGCTACTCCAGTTCTTAAAATGTCCAGAGAAACAACTAGAAATTATTATCGAAGGACATACTCTAATAGAATAAGCACTACAGGCTAGACAGCGTGACCATAATTAGCTCTGGAAAGGGAAGAACATGTGACCGCGAGCAATCATTTTGCTAAATTTTTCATTGTCTTCACAGGCCACACCTGCAAGTGTATGCAGACTTGTGATTTCTTACCTGTATACGCCTTCAATGCTATTAAGTGCTGTAATTCCCGATACAAGAGAATCTGCTACATGATATCTGCCATCATTCATGGCTCTCTCAAACTGTATTTTCTGATCAAACAGCATCCAAAGCTAAACAAAAAACATCCAAGGACACATTTTAGAAGTTGTGCCTGCTCGTGTTCTAATCCCAAGTTAGAACTTCTTATTTTTCCCTGTGGATATTTGTATCTAGACACAACTAACTCCACTGCCCAATTACTGAATTAAATAAATTACTGTCCTCAATGGAAATGCTCTGGTCTGGATTAATGTTTCAATACCAAAGCTCACCTATTTGACTGCATTTTAAGGAAAAAAGCTCTTCTAAATCATTACTAATGCTTTGAATCAGTAGACTTGTTCTGTACTGAAAAGAGAAGAACCAAACTATATTTACTTGAACACTTCAATGTAAAGACTACCTTATAGACTCATGTGTTAGTGTGTTTCCCAGAGTCACACAAAAAATAGCCTATCCTCTCAGTTATTTCTGGATCGTAATATATGAAAATAAGTAGCTCTAATTTAACAGAACTTTGAAGTTCCGAATTAATGCAGAGCATTTAATTCCTATATGTACTCACAAAGGACGTGTATATTCCTCTGTCAATGACATTTCTATTTAAACAGTGTTTTCTTAGGAGGCTATGGGGAGATAAACGTTTCACCAGCCTTAAAACAACAGAGGAATCTTTTTCATGCTTTTGTAGAAAACGTCATGCTGCGCAGCTTCCCATGAGGTCATGAGCCAAGTAAAATGAGCAAACGTATAGCCCAGGGCATATAGAGGAAAGAATTCAGGTGCAACAGAATTCAGATCCTATTGCGTAACAGTTACATAATTTACAGGCTAAATTATCGATATTCTACCTGTGCATGCTGACTATTGGGAGGGAATCTCTCCTTTAGGTGTTTCAATATTTCAGAAGCAGCTGGAAAATATCCCTGTAACACAGAAACAACAGGCTGATTACTGGGGCAAGCACCACGCCCCTCGATTTCAACACAATCTTCAGAGAAAGAACTTTCCAAGCAAAAACCCTGTGTTTTCTTCGCCCCCAGTGCAGACATTAAAGGCAGAACAAACCATGAGTCAAGTGTCGCACTCTTTGTCAGTAACACCCACGCGTCCTCTTACCCAAATGACATTTTGTGCGACCAGCCACAGAACTCACCTGCTCTGCGTGCAGCTCAGCCAGGTGACACAACACCACAGCGAAGGACTCTGTGTTGTTCTGCTGAACACCCACGTTCACGGCCTCCAGACTGTTCATGCTCAGCAGTGTTTGGGCTTGTTGAAGTGCCATGGTGCTTGTGCAAGAGAAATACCTTTTAGCTTTCAAGCAACAAACAACCATTTTAAATCTATGGTCTTGTTATGACAACAGTCTACATTTTTGGGGTAAGCCAGTGGCCCCGGGGAGAATGAAAACTTGTAAAACAACTGCTACCCAGGAACTCTGCACTATGCAGCACATTGAGTACTACATACCGAAAGCTGCACACCGGCTAAGCACAGAGCTGCTGAAAATCAGGGCACAGGAACAATTTATGATCTATTTGCCACTACTAAATGGAAACTCAATCTCCTCTCCAGTACGAGTTTTAGAGGAACACAAGACAACGGAAATAATTGCACTGAGCGTGTACTGAATCACAGTCTGATTGCTTTATTTTAGTGCGCTGAAGAGACACAGCCACTTGTTACACCTATATAAATAACTCAAAATGCATTATGTGCTAACAAGTACAGTGAGCTAACCCAAGAGTTCGAAAGAAACAGAATACCTGCGGCCGTATAATCTCCAAATGGCCGTTTTCTGTGCTATACTAATATCAATAAGCTCTGACAAGCTGTGTTTCCAGTGCAACAGATCAGAATCTTTTAAGGCATCCATTAGTTTGTTGGCAGCGTTTCCTGCAAGAGCTCTTTGCTGAACCAAAGACTGTATTCCCAGGGAAGCAAGGTACTGGGGAGAAGAAAAGAAAATAACAACAGCATTGAAAGACAATAGAGTGCACTATGCTTGCAAATTGCAGCAGAGCAAGAGTTCTAAAGGGAGAAAAAATCCAAAAGAGAAAGATGTGCTGTTATTCAGCACAAAGGAACACTGCTCCAGGCATTTCTTTAAATACCCACTTATGCACACCCACACATATGTGAATGCCATTTTGCTAGATGTGAAAGGTAATTTCTACTCCCCCACACAGAAGTCTTAAAGAGGATGACAGAACTTGTACCTGGATTCCTCCGATGATGAAACAGCTGTGAAAACACAGAGCCCTCCCTCCCCTTCCCCACCAAGTGGCCGTATCTGCTGTCATCTCCCAATGCCAGCAGTTTAGTTTCTTTCAGAACAATTCTCTTAGAGAGATTGCAGATCCTGGGGAAGACTGAACTAAACATTAACAATCAACAGCTTCAGGGCACAAAACTATCTAAGGGGAGGGCTGCCTTGCAAGATGTCACAGCTGGGACAGAGCTGTGCAAGTAAAGATGTGTTCAAAGCCCTGCCAGAGGCATCAGCACTGAGTTTTGGGGAAAGCGGAGGCACAAGAACCTCCCTTGAGCAGCAGTAGATTGTGCTACGGGCCTGAGGCCGAAATGGGGCATGGGGCCAGGCTAGTAGCCACAGAGAGCTTTTCTGCCTGAAAAACAAGTTAGAAGGAAAAACAGTGAGCCTTGCAATAATGCACTGGCATTAAAACAGGTGAACTCTGGTTTGCTAATATGAAGAGTAAAAATAACAGAAACAGCTAGAATTTGGAGTGTTAAAATATATTTGTTTAAATTCAGTTACATATTTTGAATAGACCAGCCACAAAATCCGACCATGCACGCTCCCCTCACCACATGTGTTTGTCTTAGAACAAAGATAAATGAAATGGACTTACCGGTAAACCAAAATGAAAAGATTTGGTTACAGAGTGCTCCAGCAGAACGCAACTATCAAATATCTTCTGCTCCAAGATGTACAACCAGCTCTAACAAGGAAAAAAAGTTTAAAATCTCATTGCAAATAGCTAATGGCTACAGCACTTTTAACTTCCCTTTTTGCATAGAATGCACAAGAACTCACTGGAAATACAAACCGCTCTTCAGAATCAACATGATACTAAGGAAACATCTATTAAATGCTGCACAGCAAAATATATCAAAAGTGCAGCCAGGCAAAGGCACTGGCATGACAGTGGTCAGCGCTGGAGGTTCAGAGTAAAGCCCAGAAATCCCATTATACGGCTAAGTGGGGAAAGCAGGAGGTTGATACCATAGATGCCAATTTGTTATAACAATAATGTTAATTACAGAACAAAACACAGAGGAAAACTAAGTCTTTCCCTCCTCCTTTTTGCTCAAAAGAAGGCTAATTATTCTTTGGGGATCCAACAGACAATAAGGAGGAAGTTTATGACATGCTTTGCCTCTTTAAAACACATAAGGCTAAACTTGGAGCTTAGTACTGAGATCTTACTACTCTGGAATCACAACTCCTGTTTCAGAAAGTAATCCTGAGTTGCAACAAAACCAGCCCATGATCTCCCTACAGTTTTGCTCTGGGTGAACCATCTGTCAGAAACAATGTCACCCCACCGCTGGACAGACATATTTAAATCACTGATGCGTTTGATGAGATATTAGTGTAAGAGTAGTTCCGCAACAGTTCACTGAGCAAAGGCTGAGGTAACGCATACAAAGGTGCCTTCACCTCCATGTCAGCACAGCTATCTTACCAGGCAGTGCTGCAAGCAAACATGGTCGTTAGACTCCTGTGCAATCCGGATGGCTTCCTGAAGCGCAAGTTCAGCCTGTTGGCTATCAGCAAAAAAAGGGAGAACATATTAGTATTCCCACAGTGCTTAAAAATACAGCATTATGATACAGAAGAGGAATACTGATCTAAATTATGCATATCACACTCAGAAGATAACTTTCACTTAATAGACCACATGAGAAAGCCTCTATTTTCCTCCTAGTACTTCAGCAATATATTCTAGTCTTGAGGATAATAAGCAAGATGGGATCTGCAAGCCACTACAAAAATGCAACTGTAACCCCTAAGGGGGCTTTCAAACCCTGTAAGTGCCAATGTGCCCAGTTATTGTTTGAACAGGGGCAACATTAAGCATCTGCCTCCGTAGAAAAAGTTGTTGCTCTCAATTTTGCAGATGTCCTACCCATCTCCAGGCCTATTACATGATGCATCCAGGCAACAGTCGATAAATACAAACCATATATGGAGATGGCTAAGCCAGTTTTATCAATAACACCCACCCTTATGGCATTTTAAAAACAAAAAAAGCTCAGATGGCTTTTATTTTTTTAATTACTCTTTTTCCAGATCATCAGCTCTACGTTGATTTGAATGTTAACAGGAAACCAACCACACTTTCTTGAGAACATAGCTGAAAACGGGCATTCACATCCATTGCCTGTTCTGAGGTCATGGAAATGTAGCAACTGAGACCTTAAATTCCTAGGAAACAGTTGCAAGTGGACACAGACAAATGTCAACTCTTACCCTGCTGTAGATGGCTCAGTTATTATGGAAACCAAATAAATGTCAAAACCAAACGAAACCAAATCAAGATTCCAAGAAAATTTGAACCCAACTCAACTACAGCTCTTATCAAATTAGAGGAAGACCCTCTCCTGAACAGATTTTTGGAGTGAACAAAAGGTTTATCAGCTCTTACGAGATGCAACATGATTAATTTTAATTGTGTGGTACAATATATTAACTTACTAATGGCCAAAGCGACAGTGCAGTGCAGCCAGATTCAGAGCAGCGTATCTCAGACTCCGGCCATAACCTTCATCCCCGTTGCTTTTGCTTTCTGCTCCAGTGAGAATTAAACGGTCAAAATAATGAAGGAGGCTGTGTGTTGAACTGAAGACGTCTTGCACTCTGAGACTATTTAAGTAGCTTAAATAATGCTAAAAATTGAAGCAAAATCAGCTTTAACTACACAGAACTATTAAACCAAATTTTTTGTTTATAATTACCATGTATCTTCTGACTGAGAAAGGTTCCCTAACAAGTCCAACAGTGAAATACTGTACGGCCAGGAATGTAAAAAGAAATAAGTTTTAGATTTAATTCAACAAGAATGTGCTCACATGGACACACCAAAATTAAGAGGATTATATCTGTGCATAAAGCTGGACATGTGGTTAAGCACTTTGCTAAGTTAAGGTTTCTGTACTTTGAGTTCCAGTCTGAATTACTAAACTTTTACATGCAACTTGCTCACTTTTTTACAATCTGCTTATATTTCAATATGGAATAAATGACTCCCAAAAAATCCCATCCTAGAGATAAGAAATCCCTTTACAACCATTCTGGATGAAGAAAAAGATACTTACTGCTTCAGCGAAGTCTGGATTAAATTTTAACAAGTTGTTCAATTCCTTTTGTAATGATGCTGGAGTAAGAGCCTTTGTTTCATCATTCTTCAATAACGAGGCCTGGAATAAAAATTGAAAAGTAAAAGTAAGATAAGTAACTCAAACTGGAGGGTTACAAATGTATTTTAATACATGCTTGTCAGGTTGTTATCTGCTTGGAGAGAACATTAAAGAAGATTTTGTGACAACTCTCTCTACTACGACACTGAAACATCAGTGGCAGTTTTATTCCATATCGTATTATAGCATTCACTTGCCAGAGATCAGAGAGACTCAGTTAAACAAAAGCTTATTCAAAGGACTGTTTAAAGGTACTTAAAGAATTCTGTTTAAGTTTCTCTTTGAAGAACTAATACAATGGATTGCTCACTGGAATTACACGTATCTTCTCGGGAAAAAAAAAAAAAAAAATCAGGAAACTAAATAGAAGTAAATCCGTAGTTTGCTTTGGCAAGTAGATCAGTTAATAAAAGAATACAACAATCTAGTTACCAGAATAAGCATTTCTGAATACTGAAATTGCATATTTAGCAGACATCAAATCTGAGGTGAGCAGTCAGAATGGAAGTGACCTTCTCAGAATCAAACATCACCACAGGCTGCACATGCCTACACACAACACTTTTAGCCCCAAGTGCTCATACTGAGCAAGTACATGCAAGATATCAACACATCTTTAACTGATCACAGGAAACAACATATGTGACACTGTGGGTAAAATTGAAGGTGAAATTCACGTTACGGATCATGTACTCAACTTTATTCAGAATTAACATACCTGCTGAGAAAGAAAATACTCTGCTTGTTTCTGGGAAAGAGGCCCACTGCAAGACATCTCTTCTTCCCTGATAAGAAGCACTCTGGTTAGAAACAAGGGCGGTGCAATAGAATACAAAGAAAAATATTTTATCAGATGATCCATACTTCTGCATTATAGAGATTTATTAAATACTAGAGCTCAACAGCATGAAAGGAAACTAAAAGGAGAAAACTTAACAAAGAATAAAACAATCTACTACATCAAAGTTAGCAATTCTAATGATTTCATACACTTTAGTGGTAATCTTTGACCTGCAGAGACCGTGGTCGACATGAGCGTTACCCTTAAATACACATGAAAACACAAAGAAAAACAGCAGATAGAAGATTTGGGGTTGAAATATTCAAACGGCTTTACTCTGTTTTTGCCACTTTGGCCGCATACATCACTCCAGAAAACAGCTGTTCTGCAAGAGCAGACAGAGGTTTACTCCATGGAAACATGGAACTACACCATACAGCCAGGCTGCAAAAGCTGTGAACTGACTCATGCTGTAGCTGAGCATCCACAAGCACAAGTTTATATATAAAGACAGTTTAGAATGTACATTTTAAATATATGGATACACAAACCGCTTTTTGGATTATTCTTACAGTGCAGCACGTCTTTAGCAGGCAAAAAAATTCAGTGTTAGCTTCTCATTTTTGATGTAAATAAATGTGAGCTCTTTTTCTTGGAGAAGGGCAAAAAGAGAAGCGTCAAACATGAAGCCTAACTTTTCCTTAGGGAGCACTGTCTCCTTGCTGGACGCACAAGAAAGCACTGGCATATCACACCCTGACACAACCAGAGGCGTCGCTCGGCAGCGGGCGGCACAGAGGGAACGGTGGGCAGCAGAATCTGGCCCTTGGCTTGCGATTCCCTGTGAGAGAAGGAGAACAAGGTACCGCCATCTTCTGAGACACCCGGCAGAACTGGTGACATCTGCAGTGTCACCACATGGTGGCACCAAGGACACAGAGAGGCTGCCCAGCTCTGCCACTGCGGATGAGTCTTTAAAAAAAGTACAAGATTACACACACCACAGCTCAGTATCACAGCTGAAGGCGTTAGTGACAGGACACGGAGCCTAGAGGAGCATTCGTGGAGTCTGGAAGGTTTAACAGGAGCAGCACCTTGAGCTGGAGAAAGCTTATGTTTACTCTGATGTGTACAGAGGTAATCTGAATTAAGACTAATTCTCTTAATTTAATACTAATATATCACCTTAAAGGCACGTCCAATTCTTCTTTCTCCATTTTCCCCTCCAGTTCCTCTGCATTCATCAGCTCCATATCACTCTCATCAACTCCAGTTTTTTTCTCATCATTTTCAACATACTGCTGAAGGGCAGTGAAAAGTTTATACACCTGACTAAAAGAAAGCTTATTGTATGCCAAGCTCATGTGGCGCAGAAACAGACCTGCAAAGGAAAAAAAAATCTGCTATGACAACAGTTCTAAGGTTGCTGTGTCAGAGAGGAGACTAGAAATCATAATAATCAGAAGCTTAAATTGCATTAATTCATTTTGTTTAAGCGTCACATCTCAGCCTAGTTATTGACAAAACTGAGCTTTTCAGGGTGTAAATCTGATACTAATTTAGTGGCAAATCTCACAGATTATCTGATCACAGGAAAATGGTTGAGTAAGAACTGCCAATATGCAAAATTATTAGTTAATATGAAACATCTAAGCAATAAGAAAATCATATTATGCAATTTTTACACCTCCTGAAAAGAAAAACAAAGCTGTATCCTGGGTGAACTACATCAGTGATAGATATCACATCAAATATATCGTATGGATAACAATTAGTTACCTACTACGCTTGTTTTATGAACTTCTGGCTCTGCCCGTGTAAATAAAACTGAAACGTCATCAAAAAATTGTTCCATATCTTTCAGTTGTCCTTCTGCAATAAATTTTAACCTAAATGGGGAAAGAAAACCACACTTTTTAGGGTATTAATAAAGTGAATGCATCAAATAAAATATCCTATTTCAGGTATAGATGAGCAACACAAACAGAACCAAGTAGCAGCTAATTCATTAGGCCTGGAAGTTTTTTATACCCATAAGCCAAATCAAAAGATAATAAATATTATTAATAAGCCAAATAATAATAAGGGTTTTTTTTCTTTTTTTAATAGTTCTTTTAATAAAGAGAACAATTAGAAAAGATTGTCGCCCTTTTTAGAAAACAGTCAATAGACTGATTTTTAAAACTCCTGCTCTTTAGTGAATTAGCAAATGTCAAAACAGATCCTCTGTATCATAGAAACTTTTAAAATAGCTGGCCTCAATGTTTGGTGTGTGTGTGAACTTACTCATGAGAACTCAGAAAACTCTAAAAGTACATCTTTGCTCCAAACGTATTGCTTTTTTAACTGTACATTCACAGGTTCCGGCCTGGATCACTGTGACTTCACGCCTCCCTCTGCTCCCAGCCCACAGCGGGGCCGGTGTCCGGCCCTCAGCCGCTTCTTCCCCTGCTCCCCGATGGACCCGCTGAAGGGTTTGCTGTGGGCGGGGAGGGCAGACGCGGCCCTGGCGCCCACCTGCTGTGCACGGATCTGGCCAGGCGCGGGCAGGACTCCTCGATGGCTTTGTGCAGTCGCGACAGTGGCATGTCAGGACCCTGGGGAGAAGAGCAACATGTCACAGAACCCCAGAGTGGCTGGGGTTGAAGTGACCTCTGGAGATCATCCAGTCCAACCGCTGCTAACGCAGGGTCACCAGAGCAGATCACACATGGTCATGTCCAGGCGGGTTTGAATGTCTCCAGAGAAGGAGACTCCACGCCCACTCTGAGCAGCCTGGCCCGGGGTTCTGGCACCGCAAAGGAAAGAAGTTTCCCCTCATATTCCGATGTAACCTCCCGTGTTTCACTCTGTGCCCGTTGCCCCTCATTCCATCGCTGGGCACCTCTGAAAAGAGTCTGGTCCATCCTCTGACACCCACCCTGAGATATTGATCAGCATCAATCAGATCCCTCCCAGCTTCTCTTCTCCAGCTGAACAGCCCCAGCGCTCTCAGCCTTTCCTCACCCTCAGGTCACAACTCAAGCGGCCCATTGGGGTCCCCCCCTCTCCCTCGCTCCCCCTCAGAGCCAGGCCCAGGCCCAGGCCCGTCCCCGCACCTGCAGCAGCGGCAGCAGCAGCCGGTTGAGCCGCCGCCGCTCCAGCAGCCCCAGCTGCTCGCTGACGCGGACCAGCTCTCGCAGGAGCAGCAGCAGCGCCATCTTGTAGGGGGTGACCCAGTCCTTGATGCCGAAGACGTTGGCGTGCACCACGCCGTTCGTCATCATGGGGTTGAAGTACAGGCTCTCGTGGACGCTCGCCATGGCGGCACCCACCCGCCCGCCCAGCCCCGTTGCCCGGGAAACCGGCCTCGCCCGCCGGCCAATCGCCGGCCGCCGTCGCCATCACGCGGGGCGCGCCGCGGCCAATCAGAGGCGGAGACGTGCGGCTGCACGGCGGGGCCGGCTGGCGGAGCGAGCCCGGACGAGACGTTCCGGGGAGAAAAGGGTCCGCGCGGCGCCGCCCGCAGGGCAGCGGGGGAACGGCGGGGGCGGCCCCGCGGGGCGGGCGGCGGCTCGGCCGGCTTTGGCGAGCCGTGGCCAGTGTCTGTGCGGCCATTGCCACAGCCAGCGGCTGGTCACGTCTCCACCACGGGCATGGGCGTCCACGCTGCTGCTGACACAGCCCGTGGGGCTGCGGGGCCTGCGGCTGGTGGGGCCAGCAGCCAAACCAGGACCCCAAGAGGTCTTGGGGACCAAACCGTGACCTGAGAAGTCTTGGGGACCCTCGCAACCCCTCTCCCATAAGGGGAGACTGATCCGCGCTGTGATGCGAGTGTTTCCTTGGTGCAGCTGGAGACACCACGGGGTGAATTCACTCGTTAAACTGGATTTCTGGCAAATTAATTGTGATGCAATAAAGATATTTCCACGCATAAGTTTTTATTTTCTCAATAATTTGTTAAAGTACTTCATTAAGGCGTCATGTTCCCAAAGAAAATACTCCAATTATTGTAATAGTTCTGATTTTTGTGAGAGAAAACCAAAACTCAATGTTATTATACATCCGCATGTCCCCGGGGATTTCAGTTGAGTTTGTTCCTGCTTCGTGCCTGGGGGTGGTGAGAGGAGAAGGAGGCGAATCGAGCACGGAGTAGTTTTCTAGAATACATTTACATTTAAGAATCTTAATGTTGTAGTTAGTTGTTGCTGGCATGATTAATGATAGCTTCCTAGACCTCAATGAACTAAACACTCATTGAACTATATCTGAATATAAACCCCAGGGAATAAATGCAGCTATTATGTTCTAAAGGTCAATTTACTGACATTTCCTGAAAACAAAACGTGACAGCTTGGGCGGAAACACCGAAATGGTGGAGCGGGGAGGGGTGGGAGATGAGATAAAGGCCGGGCTGCTGCCAGCGAGCGCAGAACTTGGAGGAAAAAGGAAATTACACACATCTGGTTCTGACATCTCTGTGAAAGGCTCTGAAGCCAACGTGCAAACTCTGCCGACAATCCTCCAGCCTGTGCTGTAAAGAACACTCAGAACACGCTTCTAAAGCATATTTAGATACACTCAAACACCTAAAAAACTCCAAATAAGCAGCAAGAGATTATTTTGGTCGTATGAAATTCAAGATGAGGTAACGCAATTGAAAAAGTCATCTTTTATCTTGCCTAAAATAGGCTGGTGCCCCTGATAACGTGGCTGGGCCACTGTCTGATTTGGGGACATTTCGTGCAACGCTAAATCTCTCAAACCAAACCTCTGTCACCTGAAAACCTTCTCAAAAGTTAATTCCAAAGTGCTGTGCGTATCTGGTATAAAATTGAATACTAAAATGATTCTTCCCATAGGTATTAATATCCAATCGGAAAATTCCAAATTAAGCCCAGAGATTAACTTTATTTTTCTTTAACTTTACTGTAAAAATTCACAAAATGTTACATTAAAAACAAATGAATATTCCCAGTAAGAATCACTTCTCTGCCTCGCTCTCTCGTGATGTGTAAAACCTTGGGGGATTACTGAACTGCAGCGAGTCGCGTTATTTCATGGCAGAAGGAAATGGGACACCCAGCATTAATAGATTTAAATCTTTTAATGCTCCTTTGGCACAATCCAGAAGGCTCAAGTGAGGACAAGTCTTTTATTAATAGAACTTATCTTATTAATAGAACCTCTGCAAATGCTACTTTTCAGCCACAGAGCAGCCGGTGAAGTTCCTCATTTAAAAACAATCTACGTGGTTAAAATTTAGACGCCTTAGTGCATTAAAAGTGATCTCAAATCACATGTTGCAAATATGATTCATCGAGATCTGCCCAAATGAAGGCAGGAGTGGCAGCAGCAGCTGCCAGCACAGTCACCAGATCTCGGCTCTGTCAGGCCCACGTTACTCCCTAAAACATCTGTGTTTGGGAGGGTTTCTTGTTAGCAAATCCTTAACAAAGCTAAAGGAAAAAAATGTAGGTTTTCCTGGGTTTGGCTGATCTGTGGGATCGCGCTTTTACCCCGCTTACAGGGACGGCAGGAGGAGCTCTTATGTTTTAATGTAAGATTATTAAAAACAAATCTGTGTATAATTTGGTATTTCAGGGATGACTCTAAATCGGGAGAATTTAGGTGGCACAGGAGTTTTTGAAAACCAAACTGTACTGATATTTCTTAAGGTGTCTTAAAGCAATCTCTTGCATGAGAAATATGGGAAATGTGCCATTGCTTGTTCCAACATAGCATTCACAAGGCTTTTCCACTATCTTTTCAGTTGCTTTGACTAAAATTGCAAGCTATTATTGTGGAAAAAACCACATTTTAAATTAAATCATATGTAAAAGTTCATAGCATATCAAAAGTTTGTTGAGGAGCATAAGCATTTCCAAAAAGAGATGACCAGATTTTGAATTAAGATATGACGTCAGTGCAAATCCAGATGTTGAACTGCACAGAGTATCCACTCTTGATGCTGAAGCTGCCAAGATTGTGCCATTCTCATAGCAATTACAGATTTTTTTTCACTCGGTTCTTGTATCTGACTTGCTCCAAAAATAGATCCTGCCTGCAGAAATTATTAAAGATTGCATGCAACCTTTTGTATGGGTAAATTTGTGTTCAAAATTTCTTTTCAGCCACTTTAGCGTGTTCCTCTTTCTGGCAAAGGCCTTTGTTCTTGGCCCCGTGTGCTCTTACGTAAAGTTCTCCTGAACGCTTGGTTTGTATTTTTTTTTTAATGTCATCTCCTGGTTAAAAGCTTTCAGTTCTTACAACCCAGGATTATTATTTTTATGTCTTCCATTCATAGCACAGAGAAAATAGTAACAGCATCTAGAAGCTAGCTGGAAGTGGAATTTTAAATAACGGACCTTCTTTTCTATTATTTAAAGATTGTCACCAAAGGGCTTGGTAGGATAACGGTGCCTACAGCACCCAGGCTTTTAATTCTCTGTGTGACAAACCCCTGCTCGTACGCAGAGGCGACAAAACACCTGAATTTTGGTGACCGGCCCCGTTACGCCCCCCGGTGATCGCAGCCACCTCCGTTCCTCTGGGGCGTGCACAGCAAAAAAACCAAGGCCGCCCCAAAACAGGAGGTAAAAGTTCTCTCTTATTTCAGTGGCATCACTATTTACGCACTTCCAGCTGTACTAGCCCCGTTTTTCCGTGTTTAAGGGGTATTTTCGCGCCCGCCCCGCCCCGCCCCGCTCCCGCGGAACCTCCGCACCCGCCTCCGCCAACACACGGCCGCTTCCTCTCCTCCCATTGGCTCCGCCCGCTCGCTGTCGGCGGCGGGACAGCCAATGGCGTGCGGCGCGGCGGGAAGGCCCGCCCTCCGTGAGCGGCCCGCTGAGCGCCGCGCAGGGCGGGGGCCGCGCCGGGGGCGCCGCGGCGGACGGCGCCCGGTTGAGGCGGCGGCGGCGGCGGCGTGGAAGCGGCCATGAAGGTGAAGGGGGGGTTCCTCCGGCCGGGGGAGCGCCTTTCCCCTCGCTGCGGGGAGGGAGGAGGGGGGCGAGGCGGCGCGTGACGGGCCGGGACCCCGGTGGGCTGGGCCGTGCGGCCCCTCCCTCTGTCCCCCCGCCTCAGGCCGCTGGCCCTTCCCGGGCCTGCCCCGTTACCGGGGGACCCCCGGGACCGCCTCGCCGAGGAGCTCCGGCGCCCTGCTCTGACTCAGCAGCCGGGCAGGGCCTGGTGCCGCCGCCTGAGGGGAGCCCCACCGGCTCCACACGCAGCTTGCGGTTCGATCCCCGCCGGCGGCTGAAGGGCTGGCTGGCGCGGCTCCGAACGGGCCGGAGCGGGGCCCGGGGCGGTGCGTGGGCGTTGGGGCGGGAGGGGGAGGCGGTTGGGAGGCAGATGCCGCCGGGCCGGTGTGCGGGGGGCTCGGCAGGGGCTGGCGGGGGGGCCCGATGCGGTGCGGGGTTCGCTCCCCAGAGGCGCGTCTGGCTGTGCTGAGGGCCAGGGCCGAGGGGACCGCGCATCTCCCAGTTCGGCGGGCTCCGAGGGGTGCTCGATCTCTGAAAAAGCTGTGCTTGATCTCAGAGGGGGTGTAAATACGAAATTTCAGCTAAAAAAAAAAACCCACCACAACCCCCCACAAACATCCTTTCTGCTGTTCTCCTCTTGGTCTGCCAGCTTTGATAGCACGTCGCGCTTGCACAGTGTGTCAGGAGCAGCTTCTGGGGGTGGGTGTATGTCTGAGGTGAAGTTCTCATCAGGTTACTGAACACCCCTAAAGCCAAGAACAAGAGCAGAGAAGTTCAAACACGGTATTTGGCCCCTGTAGGATGCACATAAGGTGCGGAGAACTGAGGGCAGCTTGTTAGAAGGGGATGTAGAAGTGGTGACTGATGTAGTGGGAAAGGCTTTGGGGGCAGAAATTGGCAAAGTTTTAACTAATTCTCGAGGGAGGGAGTTTTTGGTTTAGTGTGTCTCATTCATGTCTTGTGTTGGTGCTTTTCAGCATGGTCTCATTTCTTTTACTGAGTAATATGACGAGTCTAGACACTGTAATTTGATTATGGGTTAATGACACTAATGCGTAGAAAGAATCCACCGCTGACTTAGGCTAAGGAGAAAATCACCAATGCCCACGTTGCCTTACCCTTCACCTTAAAATGACTTGATGCTTGACAGTAAGTAAGTGAGATTTTCAGTTTGGTACTAACACTGCTCACGTGTCCAAAATGGATAACAAACATTTCCAAAGTATATATTTGTTTAGTGTTAACAGTGATGTCTGAGCAGTTGTTAGACGCTTTTCAGTAAAATAAGTCTAAGAAGCAGCTGTTAAACTATCAGGCAAGGGTTGTGGTAGCAACTACGTTATTTCCTTTTCAGTCGTTTTGTGTCCTGCTGCTGTTGTGACCCCCTGAAAGACCATAGTCAACTAATGAAGCAGGTCGAATTCTTAAGAACTTTTGGGGATCATTGTTTTATTTTTTCTGTTATTTATATGTGGCTATTTTAAAATCTTATAAAGCTAGCTCATCAGTTTTTAAGAATACATGAAAATTAAGAGTAACGTTTCTGCAACTCACAGCTTTCCCTTAAGACAAGGAAAAATACATTTCAAAAGTCCCAAGTTTTAAAATTGGGAACTCTCTTGGATTAATTCATTGGTTTTCAGAATGCATTTCTAAAAGTTAATTGCTCATGCTAATAAACTAGGATAGTTATACATCATAACTTGTTTTGTATAGGAAAAATTAATGCTGATCGGTTTCCACTCTTCATAATTGAGAAGTAGAGAACAGGTCTCAGTTTGATGGTGGTTTAATGATTGGCTCAGAGCCTAATTAGACATCAGGCGGGTCCAAGCGCTTGGGGTGTCTGTGGGCGCAGCCACGTGTGGGGGTCAGGAGGGGCCACTCGAGTTCATCCCCCTTCAGCTCCGTTTGCAGGACGCTTAGGCAGATTTTCTTCTCTGTGTGTGGTGCCCATAGCGCAGAGGTTTCTTCTTGTGCCTAGGATGAATTTTGCTCTGGAAATAGCTGTAAAATTAGATTACTGAATTTAACTTGTTACATGTCTATTCGATGTTATTACTGCACATGGTATTATGTGTTGTACAGCTTAGAAGCAAAACAACCGTCTTCAATATTTCACTGTATTGCAACGCTTTTAATGTCAGCTTCCAACAGTAAAAGTGAAATACCAAGTTTGTGTGGGTTGGAGAGACGCTTTTGATGTTCCGTACCAAGGCCCTTGGGTGAAGGTGGTGGGGTAGGACACGTTTGCTCCCATGGCGTTGTTTCTCACAGCTTCCCTCTCAACCAGAGTGAGGACAACTCTTGCCTTTTGTGCTCAGTGGTTTGGAAGGAGACGTTCTGACTTATCCCCACTTACTGAGTTAAGTGCCCACAAATTTAACAGGGCTGTGTTCACTTCAGCAAAATGTGCAATTTAATATAGAGATTAATCTGGTTACTACAGGAATCGAAGCACCATCATTATTGATCTGAAGTGCACGTTCTGGTTGGTTTAGGTTTTATAGCAAGAACTGCAAGTCTCAAAAGCAATTATTTTATGTCTTCGTGCTTTGGGGGAAAAAAAAAAAGCTTCTGCCCTGGAATGAAAAACAGAACAGCT
Organism: Caloenas nicobarica; assembly: GCF_036013445.1. Taxonomy (NCBI): domain Eukaryota; kingdom Metazoa; phylum Chordata; class Aves; order Columbiformes; family Columbidae; genus Caloenas; species Caloenas nicobarica. The sequence continues at coordinate 4,585,232 of NC_088260.1, forward strand.
CTAACCAGCATAGTTAAGGAAAAAAAAGTATAGAGAACAAAAAAGAATGATTAAAGGGAGTTTTACCACTCAGCTTCCTTTCAGAAAGAACCTGATGCGTTCTGTTTGCCTTCTTTTTTTTCAGTAAGTTTCAGTGAGCCACATGACAGTGATTAAACATGTGACAACTTGGAGTCCAAATTCCAGCTTTAAGTAGAATATGCACTTTTGATAGACGATCTAGTGCTAAAGGCTTTCAAAGATAAGCAGCAGCAATTTATTTATGCATTTAGAATTTCTCATAGTGTTTTAAGATTGAATTTTATGACTCAAAGCTGAAATCCAGTCAGTTTGGAATGAGTTCATTTAGAGTTATTTTAATTTCTTGTTAGACCTTTGTAAGGTAACAAATGAGCAGGTTCAGGGAGGTCTTGAAAAACATTTATCTCTCAGAGAAACTAGACCTTAAGTAGTGTCTAATGAAGATTGGTTTGTTACTTTGAAGACCCAGAAACTTTTTTTTTTTTTTTTTTTTTTGGAGAGAGTTTTATTGTGAGTGATATAAGACCTGGATTAGTTCTGGAGAAGATCGTGCAGGGACAGTTCTGCACTAATTATGATTAATTGTATTGCTGCCTGTCAGCATTTCAGGTTTTGCCCCCGACCTATAACTGGCTATCGGTCTCTTCCTTCTTTGCTCTACCATTGCGTTACCTCCTCAAATTCCTTACCCTTTTTGTGCAGAACTCTGCTAGAAAAGGAGTTATGAACGTGAGCTCCTTGTGCCTGCGTTAGCCTCTCGGAAGCGAGTCTTTCCTACTTTGGTTTGCAGCTGGGAAGTGGAGATTATTGGGCTGTTACAGACGTTAGTGTGCAGAATTCCCGGTGCTCTGGGAATTCACAGCGCATACTTTTGGGATGATGACAGATGGAGTGAAGTAGCTCTTCAGCAGCAAGTCACATCTGATGTGGGCTTTCAGATATTATTATTATTATTATTATCTTTTTCTTTGTGAATGTTTTCAGGCGGGAGCTACTTCCATGTGGGCTTCCTGCTGTGGGTTGCTGAACGAGGTGATGGGGACCGGGGCGGTCCGTGGCCAGCAGGCCGGCTTTGCGGGAGGCGCGGGCCCCTTCCGATTCGCACCAAACACGGACTTCTCAGCCTACCCATCTCCGGCTGCGGCGGGCGCCAGCATCGTTTGCAAAGCCTGTGGACTTTCCTTTTCGGTTTTTAGGAAAAAAGTGAGTATGTTTCCTATTGCATAGTATTTTTACTCACGCAAACTCACGTGTGGGCGTGTTGGGAGATGAATGTGTGTTTTTCCTTAGATAAGGAAACGCGAGGCAGGCGGCCAGGGAGGGAGGAAGTGCCTTATTCTGAGGTCACAGGAAATTAATGTCAGACAGGATTAGAAGTTAAGAGGTCTGATGTTCATTAATCGCTGACACATTGGATCTGGCCTGACCTAAAACTTAGTGGACTCTAATTTGTTAAGATACGTGTTTTAGCTTCAGAATCTTAAACATTGAAACAAAGATTGTTTTGAAGACGATACCAGACGTAGTGTTGAATGCTGGAATGAAGAAACTGCACGATGGAAAAGCTCAAAAAGCTTTTCTGTGAAACGCTTGTGTAATTCTTGTTTCCTAACCAGGCTTTGTTCTGTTACTTGCTATTGCACTCCAACTGCTTCTTGCTGCGTTTGGAGGCAGGTTGGTGGGTTAATGCCAATAAATGAAATTGAGATTGTTCATATTATTTCTGTGCATCATGACTGTCCAGCATCATTAGTTTGTCCACTCAGTGACCTAATTCTCTTCAGCTCTTTTAGATAAACTTGAAGCCTCTTTCCTCGGTTTGTGTGTTCAGTTTCCCCTTCCTCTGCGTCCTGTTGTTTGCATGGCAAACACTCTGAATTAGCTGTTGTGTATGGACATTTTCTGACGTTAATACTAATTTACTAAAATCCTGAAAAACTTGAAGAATTTGGATTCGTTCACAGTGGATGAGATGACCACTGAAGATCACTGCTGAACATTCTAGCTTTTGTGTGTTGTAGTGAGTCTTTAGAACAAAGCTCTCCTCAGAAATGAACATCTGGCATCTGGGAGTGTTTACCTACCACGTGATTCATCACATTTAAGGCCTACTTTGAATTCTTTGAATCAATTGGGAAAGAATTATGTTCTTTAAAGTTTGGGGATTGTACTGGTTTTTTACACTTGTGAGAAGGGTAGTGACACTTAGTATATTCAAAAGTATTTTAACATACCATAAAATGACTGGCTTTCAACTTTGGTTATTGTCTAAACTACAACTTGAGTACTTTATTCATTTGTTCTTTCACAATGTTTTTTCATTGAAACCTCAAATCAGCTGCCAGTAGTGCTACAAAAGTGATAGACTGTGGTGGAACACCTGCAAAACTATAGGACAGGGTGGTTTTCTAGACTTAAATCCTACAAATGATGTATGTAAAAATTGACAGTTGAAAGACTGATAGTAAATTCTGTAGCCCGGGGAAGGAAAGAGCCGATGTGGATCTGTTTCCTGGGACGCAGAGCTGAATGGTTATTTTTTCTTTCTCCTTAGCATGTGTGTTGTGACTGCAAGAAGGATTTTTGCTCAGTGTGTTCAGTCTTACAAGCCAATCTCAGAAGATGTTCCACTTGTCACTTGCTGCAAGAAACAGCCTTTCAGCGACCTCAGTTAATGAGACTGAAAGTCAAGGATCTGCGTCAGTATCTGGTTCTCAGAAACATCCCGACAGACACTTGCAGAGAGAAAGAAGACTTGGTGGATCTGGTGCTGTGCCACCACGGGCTGGGGCCGGAGGAGGACGCGGACGCTGGCAGCTTGCACTCCTCACGCTCACAGACTTCGGGGTTTTTTACTCATCCGTTTTCTATGTCTGTATCGGTGTCGTCTCAAGGAGAACTTGCAAACAGAAGGGGAAGCACAGGAAATGGAACACCTTCACGGGTACAATCGTTAACATGTGCTTTGTGGTACAGCATAGCTTTTTTATTTCTTAATAGGCTTGCATCGCTCAAAAGTAAAATGCCAATTGGTACCATTCGGGGTGGCAGGAAAAATGCCTTTTGTATTTCTCACCTGAAAACAGAAGATTACAAGCTAAGATTGCTAGTTTAGGTGATAAAGGTGTCTTAAATCAATACGGATCAGTAGCAATTGAAACTTCAGAACGTCATTGTTATCTGTGACCATTTGGGTGCAAAGGAAGATACTTTATAAGGGATAATGTGTTTTTTATCCTGATCAGTTTCATTTTTTACACAGGGACAAGTGGAAACTTCTTCTATAAATAATGAAGAAGAAAGTGCAGAAGAGCAGGTGAGATATGAACTATTCAAAGAACCATAAAGTGTTTAGATCTCTGTCAACATTTAGTATCACGCTCTAGTTTTCAGAATTAGCAATGCGTATCTGCAAATACTTGCTGTCAAAAGAATAAAATAGCCAAGCTGCTGCAGCTCGGTGTAGCACCAAATCTGGTGCTCTGAACTTACCAGGACAGTTAAAAACATACAGTTTATGTGTTTCAGACCCCTGGATTGTCTAGAAAGCGAGCGAGGACGTCTTTGTCTGATATTTCAAGTCTGGAAGACATTGAAGGGTTGAGTGTTCGGCAGCTGAAGGAAATACTTGCGTGTAACTTTGTCAACTACTCAGGATGCTGTGAGAAATGGGAACTTGTGGAAAAAGTGAGCAGGCTGTACAGAGAGAGTGAGGAAAACCACAAGACACGTAGGTTTATATTTAATTCGCATTTTCTTAAGACTGCTTATTTTCTGGTTTCCAGCAGCTGGTTCTGCCAACAAAAGGACTTGTTATCTGACTTGGTCTGCTCAGCTGGAACACCTGGGAAGCGGGTTTTGACAATTCTGCACCTAGAGTAGTCGAACATGGTACTAGTGAGTAAATGAAGCTTTCCAGGATTGTCCTGGAGGTTTTTTTGAGACTTTTTTCCAAAGCTCAGAGAGCTCAGCTTTCACAGTGAAGGTAAAATTGCACAACTGAGCACCAGTTCCGCAGAGAACATGAAACTTGGCACCTCCGTGTCCTTTATTATGTTTCACAAGGTACTAGAGAGCTGCTCTGGCTGTCAACAGACCAACACAGTTCAGGTCTCTCACTGTGGCAGAGAATTAAAAAGCTCCAGTGGCACAAGTCCAGGCTCAAGTGGTTTGGTCTCAGTCCATGTTTTCACGATAAGGTGGGTCTGTGGCTGCAGCTCAGTGACTCGTGTTGTATCCTCTGTGACACGCAACAGTTGGTGTCTTGCACAGTTGTAGTAAATCCACAGACTCGTTCCTGTTCACAAAGTATTGTCTGAGAAACAACTTTTTGATATTGTTGTCAGCTCGGGAACCGCCTGCCTGGCTCTGTCAGGCTGTGAAGAGCAGGGGACTGTGGTGGCTGGAAAAAACTTACTGGCCCTGGGCCACTTCACAGCCAGGTTGTGGCAGCACATGTGCTGCAGGGACTGATAATTGGGGTGAAATAATCAGTTAATTGGGGTGGGGAAGGAGTGTGAAGGTGGGGGGGACTGTTAGTCAATGTCAAAACGTGGCTTAAGTGAGACCTTCAGTTTGGTCATAGGCTAGAATTGAAAACCTGCCTGAAATCAAGCTTTAAACTTAAAATTATCTTTTTTATCAACATGATCTGATGGAACATTTGGTTATTGATAGGGAACGTTGTCTATTTGCAGTGAAACTTGGCAGGTTTGGTTCAGTTCTGCCACTTTTATATGGCCTATTAAGGCTTCCACTTTTTACTCTGCTTTATGATTATTGTGTTTAATTTTCTGAGGAGAATGTTCTGCCAGACCAAGGAAAATGGAAAACAAACATGCTCTGAATTTTAATACAGCACATTATTTCACAGTTATTATATTCTCAATTGAAAGTGGTTTCTGAGTTTAAAGAATGAAACCACATATTCAGTGTTCATTTATGGACTTTCTAGTTCTTGTTTCCCAGCTTTTTCCAAAGGAAGATAGATTAATTTTTACCTGTGGGTTAGAAAAACTGTTGTGAGCAGCACTGCCTCATGCTAAATTGACCGTCTGTGTATTTTAGTGGTTGCCTGGGCTAGAATGTAACTGGTTTTCCAAGGCCTGAATGTGTGACCTCCCTCTCTTGCGTTTCAGAGGATGAGAAGATGCAGCTGAACGACGACGACGACAACCTGTGCCGGATCTGCATGGACGCCGTGATCGACTGCGTCCTGCTGGAGTGTGGCCACATGGTCACCTGCACCAAGTGCGGGAAGAGGATGAGCGAGTGCCCCATCTGCCGCCAGTACGTCGTGCGGGCCGTGCACGTCTTCAAATCCTAAACCTAGACCAAAACCGGGTTCTTATAGTCACCCTTCCAGGAGGGCCGAACCTTAGGACACAAGTCAGCTTTTTATTTCTCAATAAACATGACATTTTGAACATGAGGATCTGGAGGTTTGTGAAACATTTTTCTACAGCATACAGAACCCCAGGGTTGGACAGTACAAGGTGATGCTTGTGTGTACAGTAACAGTGCTGCCTGCCCGACCCTACAACACATGGACTGTTCAAGTCAGACTGTTTACAGCGGTTCTTGCTCTCTTCTGAAGAATATCACCTCTGATTACTGCATTCAGTACTCAACAAGGCATCAGAAAACACCTTTGCTCCACAATCTTAGTGTGTTATGTCGTCTAGTGCATTAGAAGCGATGAATATATCAGTTGAATATTCAGCTTTCATGTAATTATAGAATGTAACTGTTCCAACGCTGTTCCTACAACAGTGTTAACAGTATAAAATATGACTGTAGGCAGCACTGCCACTACCTGTACCTGCACAGAAGCCCTTAAGGAATCTATTTTATGCTGATTGCTTCGTTCTGAATGTGTGACATTACCGTGTGCTGTCTTGGCCATTCTCTGTCAATGTACAAAAAAAAAAAACCACCAAACCAACCTCTGTCACTTCACAGGGCTCAGATGTTTCGCAGGACTCTGCCATGGGGTGTCCAAATACCAATTACTAACTGTTTTTTAGTTTAGGAATAAAATATTTTTTTAAAAGGGGGTATAGGGAACCATAGTGGCCCTTAATCCACTCATGCCTATTGTAACTATTAATCTTACGTGTGATGATTGTACGCCGTGTGCCGCCAACCTCATCTTACTGTGAATACTAATCAGGGTCACGCAACTACTTGCTGCTAACATGTGGAATGTACGGTGTTACTAACCTTAAACGGGGAGGGCTTTAGGGAGGAGAAGGGAAAGCAAAGGTTTAAATCAATGACTTCTTACCAAGGCCAGGTCACTACCGTGGCAGCGTTTAAGTTTCCTGTTTAAAAAAAAAAAAAAAATAGAGGAGAGGTGAGGAAGGAGCTCATGTGGCTGGTTATCCTTTCCGCAGGGCTGATCAATGAAGCTGCAGTTTCTGCTTTTAATTTCCTACATGCAAACAAAGTACCAGAGCCAGGGAGGTGTTTTGCAGAGGCTGTAGTACCTGGGAGCTCTCACCTCTTACGCTGTCACACCTGCTTGTCTTCTATGTGAAAATGTAGCTCCTCAAAATCACAGCTTAGAGACACTGCTGGTGGTTTCTCAGAAGGGAGCAAACCTCTCAATGGCTTTATTTTTTAGAAGTAACCGTTTAATGATACTTAATTCCTGGAGTTGCTGTTCAGTGGGTAAACTGATAAAAACCCTCTGTGTTATTTCCATGCTGATCTTCAGCCACACAAGTTTAATAAACGTTTGTGATGGGCTTTCTCAGCCTCTTGTCTCTTTTGTTGGGTGCTCAGCTTCAGTATCTTCTTGAGATGTTTAAGTGTTCCTCCAGACTATGCTGGGCAGATTCCAGCTTGAGGAAAGCAGATACATTTACTTTATTCCCTTGATAAAAGTGTATTGGAATACACTAACTTAGAGGCACAGGACAAAGACTAAGTGCTGTGAAGCTATTTGTAGAATTACAGGGAGGGGCTTCTGCTCTTAACTCCTGGTGTTCACCAGGGCTGGAAACCAGTCCCTGCTCTGCCATTACACTCAGGTGTAACCCTGGGGGTCACTGCAGTCACCCCACACACCCCCGAGCACACATTCCTCCCCCCATCCCCAACCCTGTGTTGGAACAGAACCCGCAGAGCCAGCGCCTGTTTTTGTACAATTGTTTATACAAATTCAACAAAGGTAAAACTGCATCAGGAAGGTCTACGAAAACAACACCGTACAACAATGGCACTTATGGATGCAGAATTTTACAATCAGGAAATAACCATGTTATAAACCTTAAATGAGAACTCAACTCACACTTCAAAGAAAGAGACGACGTTTGACCATTTATTCTACAGCTGGACTCACTGTATAAATTAATTTTATATTGAGTACAAGAGCTCATGCTACAGAGTGAAACCCTCCTATGTGCAAAAGCCGAAATTGGAATTTTTTTTTAAATTTTGAGAAAAAGGTGATTTCTATACAGATAAAACTTGGCAAAGTGTTTTACTTCAACTATAATTTACACCTTATTTCCACAACATGCTTATGTCACTTCTGAAGTATACAAAGCAGGATATAAACTTCCATTAAAACATGCTTTAAGTTGAAAGTATGAACCTACTTTTCCTGACCTGGGCACGTTTGTAGATAGATACTGTCTACGAAGTATAGGTTAAGTTCTCGCCTACCATAAGTAAAGATAAAAATTGGCAATCAAAACCGAAACACTGGTAATGCATTCAAACATTGCATAAATAATTTTTAAACAATTTTTGTACAAAAATAGTTCTGCATAATGTAAGATGTAACAAAACAAAACGTGTTAAGAAGGCAGAAATGCAGTGCGTGGTCCACTCGAATGACACCAACTTTTGTTGTTGTTAAGAAATGAAAAGCAGAAATCAAATTTACACTACCAAGCACATGCTGTGGTACTTTAAATAACAGTTATTTCTTGGAGATCAGTCGTCTTCCGGGTGTGAATAATTATCATCAGTAACAGTCGCCTTATGAATTTGCATAAGAGCCAGTGCAGGACATCCCAGGTAGACTGAATTAGTGGCACAAGTTGAAATTCTTAACATGGGTAGTTTCATGTTGTTCTCTCCTCGACAAGAGTAGTAAAATCCAATCGCGGTATTTTCCAATATTCCAAGTTCACAATTGAAAATAAAATCCCTACGTGTTCTTAGTCCCTTCCCCCCCACCCAGCCCCAGTATTTACACGTGTCCTTTAACTAACTCAGTTTTTGCAGAAGCTTTTCTTCCACTTGCCCAAACTGAACACTTACGGACATCTCTGCGATGAACTGCTCGCAGCCTTCTTTTGTCACTTGCTTGCAGTACCTCAGGTCGATCTGGCAGATGTTTCCACAGCGTTTGAAGTAAGACAGGCACTGGTCAGTAACCTTATTGCAGTCTGCCAGGAAAAAAAAAAAGGGGGAAAAATTTAACAATGCGTCTGGGTTTGTCCCCGGCCCGAGGAGGGTTTATCCCGACGGCAGTAGGTCCTTGTGGCTCCTCCCACACTGTGTCGGCAGCGCAATCGCCCTGCCAGCCCTGGTGCCGTTCTCTGCTCCCCGTGACTGTTGTGTAACCGATGAGATGAAGCTAAAACGCACCAAATGTGCAGAAAATCCCCCGTGGAGGAGCAGCGAGGCCCGACGCGCAGCTCTGGCGCGGGAGGCGGCAGCAGCCCCGGCCGCACTGAGGAAAGGCCAGAGCTGCGCGGTTATTAGAGAGCCAGGTAAAGCCACTTCCACTGGGGAGCGTTTCACACGAGTCAAACACCGACGAGTAATTCCCATCCTCCCTCCCTCCCCTGCGCTTGCGTTGCTTACCTGATAAATTAATTTCTGTTAATGAATCCCGTGTGGTGGTTCCAACCGCGGTCAGCAGGTTAATAGACTGATCTGTCACGTGGTTACAGTAACTGAGATTGAGTTTGGAGAGCAGAGGCATGTGCCTGATGATCAGCCGCAAAGAAGCATCTGTAATATCCAGGCCGGCCAAACGCAGCTCAACTATGTTCCGTAGTTTACTCCGGTTGTCGATCTGACCTGGAAAGTGGAGGTAGGAGGTCACTCCCCAAACTCTCCCCCCGAATTGCAAACATCTGCAGGTCTATATGAAATGCACTGTGACACACAACGCTGCTGCCCTATGTCAACTTCAGACGCGTTTGCCTGTCGGGAGCTTTGGAGGGGACATCAGCAGGAACACTCGTCTATTTTTGGAACAGGCACGTGGACAAAGCCACCTCCTGATTTCAAAACAAAAGGGATGAAAGTAACTGCAGGGGCCCAGCGGAATTACAAGTCGGGAGTAAGCAGTAGGCTGTGCAGTGCATGCCAGAAAGCAGATCCGATTTGCTCAAAATTTCACCTGAGCTGATATCCGGGCGAATGTGGCATGACCCACAGAACTGCTCCTTCCCTGAACTGGAAGAAAGTGTTTCCATACTCTCTAAAGTACACCCGTTGCAGCCTGAAGAGAAGAAAGTCAGACAGAAAACCAGCACAGTGGCGCAGACGACTCAGCAGCCAGAGAACATCACTCGTCACCCAGGGGCTTCCAGCCAGAGGCGTTCAGGTCACCACTGGGAACACCTCGCGCGTCAGCCGAGCCCAGAATGCGCCGGCGGCAGCTGCGGGGGCTTCTGCCCGTTTCTCCGAGGGGTAACGGCAGCACAACGTGCCCCAGCGCGGCTGGGACGGGTCTCCCGCATGTTCCTCCCAACCGTTACCTGGCCGGTTGTCTGTGGGTGGCGACAAGAGGTCTCTCATTTGTGCGTCTTTCAGTCCCTCTGCCCACTGCACGTCCAGAGTTCGGAGTAAAGGACAACTGGAACTACAAAGTGCCGACACCGCTATCCACGAGCACCCTGACAACAGCAGGTCCCGAAGACCTGCAGATACAGAAGAAGTTGGAGCGTGTGGCCTCCCCAGAGACGCGGTGACCTCTGCTACGGGGGAAGCCTACGGCCGCTCTGAATAACGATCCCAGGCAAGCAGGGACCCCACAAACCCTCCGCCCAGCTCTCCACCTCTCCCACCATCTGGAGCCTCATTACTGTGGTGAGAGCAGAGCCCGCATCACTCCCTCCGCTAATTACATCAGCAATGTCACCTGTTGACTAAAACCTGCCTCAAATTACTTGACAAAGCACATCAAGTAGTCACAACACAACTATTTTTGGGCCCATTTTCACCCACTACAGCTTCATTCCTACATATCCAACTCTCCTGGGATACCTGGATCCCTGCAGACATTCCTCAGAGACTGCAGTTTACATACAAACTTGTTTTCTAAATTCAGTGAAGTGGTCAAAAAACCCACCACTTACCTGGCAGTCTGTTGATAAGCCAACTCAGCTGCTTTTTAGATATATTTGTCCAGCTAAGATCAAGGGTTACAGGCTGTCTCCTAATAATGCCACTAAGCATAAGTGGAGTGATGGATTTACAATGGTTTAAATCTATTTTGGTCCATAATCTTTTGTCACAGCACCTACCCAAAGAGAAAAAAAAAAAAGCCAACAGCGCTTAATTTGGCACTTGTTTTGATTTCTGCAAGATTTTAAAAAGGTGTCATTAAACAGCAGGGAAAACTACAGCATTTAACCAAAAATAGGAAAAATAAGGCTGAACAAGGCTAAGAGAAGCACAACACAATGGTATGTAGGTCTGAAGTTTCTCCATCAAATAGATCACGCCATAAAGCATGGAATTATTACCACAGAATTACAAGTGTCGACAACTTCAGATCTCACTTTAAGTCATCAGAGCACTTACTAAAATCCATTTACTAGCCTGAAGACACGCCACACCTTAGTTACCGTTGGAATAGAAAGCCTGGTTTAAACATGACTGTCCTGATTTCCCCTGTGCTTTCCTCACTTAACCACTGAATTTGGTAAAACAGATCCCCCACTCTCCTGTTCCATGCTTGTGTTATTCCCGTCTATGTGGCTTATGCATTTTTACCCTCTTTATGCTTCTCTACAGGGAAAAAAGCAAGACGTCCTAACGAGTGTGCAAGATTCTGCGTTTTCTATTTTTTTCCATGAGAAAATACTGCACTGACATGGCAAAGGCATTTGCCAACTTTCTGTGATGCTGTGGAGACGCTCCACGCACACCTTCTTGCACTGAGCTCTCACCCTCTGTCGCTCACCCTGTTTGTTACCGGGCTGTGCTGGGAAGGAGTCGCTGTTACCACCTGCATGCACGTTACAGCTGAATCCGAGGCAACAGCCAAAAGACCTGACTGCAAGTGAAACACACAAATCTGCCCAGCAAAGCCTCCTGCTGCCGTACGGTCACCACCTGTGTCAGCGTTCACACTGGCACCCCGAGCAGACACGCCGTAACGACGGTAACGAAGGATTCCTCCATCAGCACCGCTGGTACAGAACACAGCAAACGGGATCGCTCTGCACGTCCCCCTCCACAGGGAAACAACCCGCACAGACCCAAGGAGAACACTGAGAGATCCTCACTATATCTCAATAGATATTTAATAGCTGAGCTGAACAAACTGCGTTAGCGGCCAGCAGGTCCTAGGGGCAGAATGACATCAAGCCTTGGCACGACCCGGCGTGGCCGTTCCAGCGGGCAGAACGCTGCGGCGTCTGAGCGTGGGACAGGCTGCTCCGGGCGGCACAGCCCCACGGGCTCACACACACACACACAATTCCCACAAGTGCTGGGAAATGCCATTTCTGAGAAAGCACCAGAACACACGCTACTTATCTACATGCTGCTGGTCACCCCCTGTCCTTGGGCTCAGAGCTCCAGGGATGACCCGCACGCCGCTTCTAGGAGGCTTTAGTGCCCCCGACACCCACCTCCCTCCCCGTCCACCCCGCTACCGGACCCCACTTGGCTTCCCACCCAACTTACCATCTGTTCCAGGTCTTGCAAACTCTCATACAGATGCACAAGTCTCTATGACTGAGGTAGCTAAAGACAGCCATCCAGACTTCCCTCTGCATCACGTGGGCTGCCCCGTCATCCAGGGGGAGCGAGTCCGGAGGGGGGCTGATGGGAGGAGGCCGGATAACGTGCCGCTCCATCTGAATGCATTTGGGAGGAGAGAGCGAAGGTGGCGGCCGGGCTATTCCCCGAGGTGTGCTGCGAAGGCTGGGGATGAGCTGGTGCCTCAGCTCCCGGGGAGTCCCGTTTAACCCTTTGCTGAACCTATGGAGTCTCTCGCTGTTGTTCAAAGCGCGCTTGGGTTCCTCGTTCTCGCTCTCAGGCTCAGATTTGATGGGTTGGTGATTCTCGTTGGCAAGGCTGTTCTCGGTTTTTTGGATCTCCTGGTTGAGCTCCTTGCTGAGCTCCTTGCTCAGTTCCTTATTGGGAAGCCGCCTTTTCCTCCTCATCTTGAACTTCTTCTTGTCCCTGGGCTCGGTGCCCTCCGTGCTGGGACCTGCAGTGGGCGAGCTGGACCGCGACTGGTCGCTGTCCTTGGACCGGGGAGGTGCTTCTGGCAGGTCGTCCTCCGGCTCCTGCTTGAGACGCCGCAGGGGTTTGATCATGGCAGTTCGGTCATCTGGAGCCTTCCACGATCGCCGCTGAAAAGGAAGAGACAAGGACTGACTATTTGAGCAAGAACCACTCAGCAACAGTTCACAGGTGGATGCCCCACACGGGCAGCCCTGCCCGGGGGGTCGGGCTGTGTGCCAGCGCCCGGCCCTGCCCAGCCAAGCACACGGGAACATTCGCCGGCCAAAGGTATCAAGTTCAAGTGCCATCATGGATGAGGAGTCCGGCTACTGATGCTCTGGACTGCACGAGAGTGATAAATGCGTTTATTCACCATGCATAACGCTGCGGGTTTGAGGGTTTTACTCACTGCACAGTGGACAATGCGCACACAGCAGCTGAGACGGCTCCTCCCCAGCAGGCCAGAAGAAACCAGGCTTCGCCACACTCGCTGGGCACCCACTTCAAAAACCAGTGACTGGCATTCACGCCCAATGGCCAAAAGACCAAATCCTGAAACCTCCTGAATCGCGGTCACCGACTCACACCGCAGCTGGGCTGCTGTGGCCTTCACTGCTGGATACTCACACCCTCGTTTAATTATGCTTTAGCTGCTCCTTTACATGCAGAATGGGGAATGTGACAGGTCTGACACTGCTACAGCCTGACGAGACCCAACGCTGACACCATATCCAACACAACGCCGGTGACGGGCTGGCTGGCGCCTCCTGTCCTGCCCGGTCACTGCTCCTCACAGCGACTGCACCGCGCTGGCTCACAGTCAGCAAACCGCTCTTTGGTGTGTGCCAGAGAGAAGAGACACACAAACCAAGACCAGGGAAGACTTCAAGTCTAATCTGATGACTACAAGCAAGAAGCCACCAACTGCGAATGTGAAATAGCTCTAATAAGAAGAGGTCTGGACGGGCAAGAAAAGATGAAGTGCTGTGAACACACTTGTATCAGAAGGTCTGTGATTTCACAATAAACTAATTGGATCAAGTCAACAGATGTGCTGCTGTGCTTCAGATTGTGGTGCACAGCAGAGGAAGCTCATCACCCTGTCTTTAACATATTAAAAAGAGAGAGGCCACAGTAAGTTAATGACAGGTTAGAATAAAAAAAAAAAAAACCACAACATCGGACCATTGTCAGCTTGCAGCATCCTTTGCACAGGGTACTGATGAGCGTTTTGTTTAAAGGTATCAGAGTTCTGTTACCGTGCCAGCTGGGGAGAGGTGATCGATACTTGTGTGTCAGGTCTGTGCTGTGGTACAGAACGCCGACGGGCTGTGCAGCCGGGCAGGATTCAACCACACGGGAAGAGCGAAACATCAGCAGAGAAACAGAGTTTTGTTCCTTGGGTCATCAAAACGCAGCTCGCTGTTGTATTTTAATATGGGACACCAGGACAGAAAATATGAAAGCAGACACTGCGGCTAACCTGTCCTGGGGTGTAAAGGTTTCCATGAGAGAGATTCTGCGGTTTCAAGATGTAAATGGGATAATAAAAAAGCCTGCAGTGGCACAAGGACGTGACTGACAGAGAAACCGCCTCAGCTTTCAGCTCACATGAGGAGACGGGATTAAAAGGGATTGAGAACACACCTATTAAAAAGGCAAAGTATCTTTTTCCTGAAGAATTTGTCATCTTTTCCAAGTTTTAGCTGTTGGAAGAGAAGTAAAAACCCCCAAACACAACATTTTTGTGCTGCCTGATGACGGGTGGTGATGCACAGTGCCTTCCACACACTGAGGCCTTACATGGAGGAATTCAAGCCATCCATAAACCCTGCAGCGAGCCCAGGGGGACAGCAAAAGAAAGCAAAGGAAAGCACGGCCAGAAAGCAGATATGCATAAATAGTATTGGGAATTTTGCTCTCTCACTCCACCAGAGCAAGCCCAACTCCTACACCTGCCTTACGGCAGTGCTCCCACCGTCAAGCCTTGCAGGGCAGACCGATGGCTGCTCCTCACAAACCGCACATGCAATGCAAACCCAGCTACCGATTCCCATTTTAAAACTGGCAGCCGTTTACTCATGAGACACATGAAATCTAGGTCCTTGTTTCTACCTCTGCACACCAGCATTTCCGTATATCCCGAGTACCACATTTTGCAATCCGCGTGACAATTCAGAGTGTCCCTGCCTGGCCCAGGAACTCCGGCTGTTAAATCCAGGGAAAAGCTGTCCCCACATGGCTGTTGTGAGCAGCTCCTCCTCTCTGCAGCTACACCAGGTGTCATTTCTACGGGTCCTGTGACGGGTGTATCGCATGTCCCTGAACCAGCCGCCAAACACGCTGGCCTGCGCCACCGCGTGGAAAGAGGAAAAAGTTCCATTAAAAATCGATTTTCACCTCGTTCCTACTCCAAGCATCTTGTAAAGACTTCTCCGTTAAAGTGTGTTTTCCGGTATTTTGAATAAAGCAGCTGCTATAGCCCAGTGTTTTCAGCCTCTGTTCAAAACTACTGTCCTGCTAGACTGGCAGTTTTCAGAAAGGAAGGTAAAACATCCTGGTTTCTTTTGTAACAATCTGTGATTTCAAGATGAGCTATAAGCCAGAAGGCAAGAGACATCAGCCCCAACCAGCCCACGCGCATCTGTGGAAGCACATGAAAAGCGTTTTGTCATACCCGCTTTCTCAGAGTGGGTTCCTGGGGTTTCTCAAATTTCCTTTTCCTCCACAGATGCACCTCGTCTGACTTTCTCCTCAGTATTGAGTCAACTGGAGGCTTCTTGGAATGTTCCTCCGATTTCCGCCTGGGAGTTTCTTCACAATCCCCTTTCCGTTTTGCAGCGTCTGTCACTTCCTTGTTGTCTCTGTTCATTTTCTGTTCCTTCAGCAACGAGCCTGGGAGATTTGATGCGTATTTGAATCCTGGTCCGCGCTTTTGCTTGTACGCCAAAGAGACACAAAACACAAACAAACTTTATATCTTAGGCCTTTCTCAGCTCTTTATCTAAATTGCCTCCAACACCGGTGTGTTGATCACGTTGTAACAGATAAAATTATTAGCAAGGAGTTAAAGTAGTTTCAACCTTAAAGTCATTTTTGTAAATACACACTTGCAGTGTCTGTCTCAGTTTGCAAAGAAATAATGTTTCACTAATTCCAACAGACACTTCAGGTTTTGCATAATTGCTTCTGGATTTTTATTTTTTAAAGTATTTTCATCTTATAATTTCTAAGCAGCATTGCGCAGAACCAACCTAAATATCCCCTGGGCTTTGGGTGAAGTGTTGGTACATGGAACAAGAATGCAAAAACTATTAGAGAATAGCAAGCCACCAGCTTATTTCCTTCAACTAAACTAAATTAAACACAAAATCAAAACTTGGTATTGGGCAAAATTCTATCTACAAGCCAGAGGGAATGCTTGAGATCATGTATCTCATTCCAGCACCACTTATTCCCATTTAACTCACTTTTCCAGTTTTCCCTGCATGGTTGCACTTTGGACACTCCCAGCAGTTCGGCAGCTCGTCGTTAACCACACCATCCGATTCCTTCACCTGGTGAGAGAGAAACACAACTCAGTTCACAACCGTGCTGCAAACATCTACGGGCAGACCGTTCAGAGGCATTTCGTACAGCTCAGAACTTTCTCTGGTTTGCTGCTCTTCAATGGTCACAGAAAAGAAACCCAGATCCCCGCAGGTGCTGATCCATCCAAGCCTTTGGTCCTGCACAATTAATTACCCCTCTGGTGATGTCAACGGGAGGAAAGCACGCCGGCCAAACTGGTATTTCACAAAGGGTTCAGGTCTGGGCTTTTTATGAAGGTCAGTGACAATCCCAATTAACACAGGGCACATTCTGCTCTTGCAAAAACCACACAAAACAACAAAAAAACCCCAAGCCAGCAACCCCAACCCAACCACAGGACTCTAATCACACCATCTCCAAACATCCTCCCACGACACTGATGTGAAAAGCTCAGTCCTGTCTCCCTCCCGTGTCCCCCGGAGCGAGGCACAGTCTGATCTTTTAATGGGAAGGGATTTTTCCCATACACACGCTCTCACGTACATTAATACCATTCGGCATTTTTAGAAGCAAAGCGCCCTGCACTGTAATCAAGCGTTCCTTAAAATATTTTTCTTTATGGATCAGAACTCGCAGTCCCATGCCGCCAGCCCATGTGCCAATAAAAATGACGGCTGCCAAGTCAGCTGGAGAACTGGAGCTTTTATTCAGCAGACCGGACACGTGAAGGCATTTTGAAGGTTTCTCACACCCACAGTTACCCAGTGTAAGGAAGAGAAATGCCTATTATTTCACTATCTCTGTGAGACTGTAACATTTTGCTTTTTGAAAGAGAAGACACACACTCAGTGTTGCTACACTACAATCAAAGCACAGTCCTGCCCGACACAGCTGGAAAGCTGCTGGTTTCTGAATTTCCATACAGGAGGCTGCGTTGCTGGCCAACTAGGAGATGGGTGTTTCTGAAAAGGCATTTCTGTGAATGAAACTCAGGATGAAAAGTAGAACTAAGGTAGAAACACCCTCCACATAAACATATACTCTCACTGATGGCACATGCAGATTTAAGGGCTTAGTTATATATTCAGAAAAAAGCCTTGAGGGGGAAAGGGGAAAAAAAAAAAGAAAAAAAATTAATTTATTACTCTTGTAGGCAACAAAAACATGATATTGTCAAGACAAATAGCTGGGCACTGGCATGAGCAGCACGGGAGCAGGAGACTGCTGCTGAAACAGGCAGGGGCAGAGATCTGCAGATTTTTCTTGTTTCTGACCCATTTCCTCTGCTCCTCCCAGCCCAGCAAGAACACGCTGGCTGGGCAGGATCAAGCCCCGAGTTTTGGGAACTGCTTCCTCCGGTCTCCCCGCCAGACAGCAGCCGTTCCCGTTTCACCATCCAGCCCGAGGGATGACGTGCCAGTCTCTCTCAGCAAGTCTTCTGGAGTTAATAAATGAGTAAATGAAGTGGGCAGAATTTAAATAGTGTTTTTATCACAACTGTGTGCCTTTGAACCTTCTTTCCCATGGTAGGTGTAAGATACTCCAGGAGTTGTTGTACACATCTCTGCCTCAGGGGAACAACTCCTGGCCCGAGCCCAAGTTGGGAACAAGTTATTTCCCGCACTGAATATAGAACAAATGCTACTGAAGGGAAAGCGTTACAGCTCTGTCCCTTCAGCGAAGTTTAAGGAACTGAACAGATGTGAGGAACTGTGAGCAAACGAATGAGGCACACACAAACCTGCCACTGAATCTGTCCCAAGCCTTTCAGGCTGGGTAGGAGCCAGTTCGGAGCGTTTGCTCTGAACAGCAGGTGGGTGTCTGAGCCGCAGCATGAGGCGTCTTCAGAAACGTACCCGTGGCACGAGGTCAGCAAGGCACAGTCTAAACACGAGACTATGCGACTGCGAAGTCTTCTGGTTCAGGAACATGGAAACGCCAAGACGACACCAAAAGGACATTTAATTGGAGATGAGGACAGTTCACAGGTGCTCCCATCCGTTTACCCAGCAGGGCAGGAAGGGACTTTCTCCAGTGCAGCCAAAGCCGCTGCCCGGGGGCTGCGTCTGCACTCAAAGGTGCTTCCCACAAGGACTATCTATGGGCTCCATCCTCTGGGCTTCAGCTCACGTCAAGGGCTCCAGCAACACGTAAACATGGCAACAAGTTTTTGTCTCTCAGAAAATCATAGAACTTGGGAATAAAGAGCAAGGAGGGATCCAAGGAAGAGGCTCCGTTTTCCTTTTGCTGTTCCCCTGTGCATAGTCTCACCTTGCCTTCCAAGACAATTCTGAAATCCTACCAGAGCCCTTTTGTGTCAGTAAATAAACTGTCCCAGTTACCCCAGCATTTCAGCTCAACTGAGAAATTAGAATATAAGACATACTGTAAATCTCCCATGGTTCAACTTTCAGAAACACCCAAGGTAACATTGTTCCTAGTTAACAAAACAGCACTCAGAACACCATACATGCATAAAAGAACAAACAGCACTGGGTTGATTTCACAGATCTGACCCACATCCTGTGCAACTAGTCCCAAATGTGGTACGGGGTGAGGAAACCAGACTTGAACTGCCACTAGACCACGATCGTGTCCTCTGGACTCAGCTGTGAAGCGTCACTGCCACTACAAAGCGAGAGATGGGAAGCACAGGGAACTTTGAGAAAGGGCTGGAATAGCAAACAGCAGCTACAGGCCAAAACTGAGGGACCTCTGGAAATGAGCAGCTCCTTCCCTTGCTTCACCAGCCCCCAAGCCTTGTTTTAAGCAGAGCCAAGCAAGCAAAGCTCCATTTCAGAGCCCATCTGCAGCAGGAGCTGCAAGCACCAATTTCATGAATCAGGGAAATAGCCACAGTTCTGGTTTCCCAGCTACCTACTTTCTGCTCTAATAAATGACACACACAGAGCTCAGTGCGATGCTACGTACGGCACAAGAAAAATAAAAGGCTGGGAGAGCATCACCCCGGGCCTGCATAAGGAACATAGCTCTCCTCCCAGAGATCCCAGAAGGGCCAAAAGCTGCTTTCTGGGGCATGGTGTGTCAGAATACATTTGCTCTGGCAAATCATGTTAACCATAAACAAATCAGCAACAGGAAACGGCTGATCAGCTGAGACAAACCAGCTCTGGAGAAAGGAGGCTTCTAAATGCTAATACACAAAGATAGGCCCAAAATGACACTTTTGTTACCAGGAAAGAATATAGCTGCTCACAGGACTTAAGTCAGCCAAGGGTGAGCGCTCCTGCAGCCTGGAACTCGCTCAGTTTGTTCTCCAGAGCTGCCGTCTTCCTCCCGCAACATTTGCTGGTAACATCTTTAAAGCAGCTGCCACGGGAAGGCACATCTGTGCCTGGACAAACACCAACAGCGAACTGCTCATTTCTACTTCATGGGACACGGGAAGGAGCTGCCAACACAGGGACTGTGACTAACTCATCCAAAATTCTCGGTCCCTTTGAGCTTCCCATCCCAACTGAAACTCCTCGTTTCCTCAAACAAGAAGCAAAAAAGAAAGAAAGAAAAACAAAAGCAAAAAGCCCACAAGACATTTGCATAGACACACATTTTGGAAGCTGCCCAAAGCCTCTGCTTCCAGGGGATGCTGTTACATCGAAGGATCTCCGTCAGGTCTGCACGGACCACACGGTCACCCTGCTGCTCACACTAACTCTTTGCTCACTTAGATTTCCAAAGATGAAAATGTGAAAGCTTTTACACTAAGGTGATAACCAATCCAGTTTTTGTTTCCAACATGTATCACATCCTTGTACTCACCTTAAGGCATCCTGGGTGTATGATTTCATTACAAATGGAGCATTCCATTAGCATGAGATTAAACTTGCTCTCCTCTTCTTCCACAGTGTCCTCCTTCCCGGCTTCTCCGCACACCAGACACACAGCAGTATGAGGCAACACCGGCTGTTTATACGGATCAGAAAGAAGTCTTCATCAGGACACAGAAGCCATATGGAAACAGAAGAACTCAATGCGAATTTACAGTATCCTCATTTCAAAGAGGAGATAAATAGAGATTTACTGTGCAAACTGCTGAAGGCTCCAGCCCAGCAGAGCAACGAAGGCAAGAAAAACTGGTAACTATCAGGGCTGGGCACCCAGACCAAGCATCACAGGACATGTTTCATGGAATGAAAGTGCCCTCCCTGTAGCAACACAGATTCATGGGGCACTCCAGAGATAGATGAAAATGCTTTTTGTGGGTCACTGGAATCTGTGAGGTGACACAGACATCAGCAGGCAAGTCACTTCACTAATGTACAACGGGAAGGAAAAGCAGCAACCTAGAGCATCGCTGTTCACATCTGTTAAGTTCCACAATCTGACTGGCAATTTGGCAGCTCTCCTTTTTTACAAGCAGGGCAGACAGATGTTACGGGACCCAATCCAGGTCCCGCAGCAAGCCCACAACGGAACCAAGAACAGACCTTCTCCTCACTGACAATCGATTATCCGGGGCCCTGCTCCCACCCTCAGCGCTGCCAAAAGCACCATACAGACACTTAAAAAGAGAATTCCTCTCTTGCAAGTGTCACAAGTGAGAAGCACACTGATTTTTTTCCGTCTTTTGCTGAGGCAGAAAGGTAACTGCAGCATCTCACAGATCTGTCACCTATGTCAAAGCACTGAATGCCAGGATAATTAAAAAGCCACCTTTGTGCTAATGAGGAACAAACTTCTGGTTTGCAGCAATAAGGTATAAGCCTCATTACAAGAAAGAAAAGGAAGATCCTCACAAGAAGCTGCCTGTAATGTGAAATGCAATCGATTAGGTTGCAAGTCCTTAACTATTAAACAGCCAGAGGCAGAAATGTGGCTTTTCACAGCAAGGATCTCTTGTAAATGAAGTGAATAAAATCCCTAAGTGGATACTTGCATACCGAACCTGATCAGTGCAGCAGCAGTCCATCCTTCAGCAGGTTTCCAATAGGGAAAACCGAGGTACAGCCATTAGCACACCAGCATCCGATACATTAGCTATGGCAACGTTTTCCTGCTTCCTCATGCCAGTACTTACCCACGCTCCATTTTAAAAGCATTTTGCAAATGCTATTTAATTCCTACCCTTCCTCCAAGCACAAAATGGGAATCCCCAGGATCCCATTCCACCAGCAGGTAAACCAGAGAAAAGCAAAAGTTGTCCAAAGTCCTAAGAGCTCCATCCACTTGTTTAGTCCAATCTTCCACACAAGTATTTATATCCACGCACAAGAACCAGCATCCCGGGAGCAGCACAGTTGTTCTCGCTGGGCGCAAGGATGCCCCGGGGGATCTCGCGTGTCCTGCCCCGCTGAACAGCAGCCATGCTGTCACAGCTCGCCCTCCCGGCAGAGCCCAGCGCTCCCTTCAGACTTGTCCAGCGCAGCATCAAGTGTCCCAGGCACTCCTGTTCCCTTTCGTGATTGAACTGGTGATGCTGAGGAGTCTCCTCCGAACAGCAGTACAGGCTCTCTTGAGGCTCCAGAGTTTAATGAAAGTCTGTGTCTAGTTAATATGGCCAATGTTATCAGCCAGAGGAAAGCACAGTCCCAGAACCGCAGGGATCATCCCTTCCACAGAGCTTTGCTTTGGTGTTTTGGGCTCTTTTTTTTGGCTGGAAAGTGTTGGGTAGGTACCACCATATATTACTACCGCAATTGTTAGAGAACGTAATGAACAAGAGTAAAGACAATAAGATTGCTTATAGGAATGTAAAGCATCCTTAGAAGTTGCAACAGTTTGACTTGCTAATTTTCTATGCTTTTGCTGCTCTAAGGAAGTCTGTAACACTCCTGCTGCTATTTACGTCGATGGGAACCCATGAAAGTCTTTTTCAGTGCATGCAAGGGTGGGACAAGGAACCAGAGTACCCCAGAGCCCTGTGCTCTAACCACAGCTTCTGGAAATAAAACTGCAGATACCAAGAAGAAAAACGTCTCTTTGTAGAAGACAGGGATGCCAGGATGACTATATTCAGCTAGAAGAGAACGCAGTTCATCTCCAAAAGACTCAGCCTGTGTATCAAGAGTGAAGCAGCTTAGTATGAAACTCTCCTTCATCGGTCAGGACAAGAAAGCACACTGCAGCCCTAATTTAATCTCTCCGCTAAAAAGGCAGCATGATTTCACTATTTCTTCTCCCTGGAGAATAACAAATTCTTCATCCATGCTGTTCAATTCGTGCCACACTCCAGGAAATCAAGTGTTCAAAGAAAAGACACTTGAGCTGCAAAAGCACTCTGTGGAAAGGTAGACATTCTATGTGCTTTACTGAGAGATCCAGCAGAGCTGAATCCAATCCTCTATGTCAAGAACAGCACAGAGCTTAGAACAGGACATGGAGTGAGCTACTGGAGCAGCTACTGGAAACCTTAAGTGCTTATCAGTTTTTTATCAGTGTCAGACTAAGTCATTTAATGCTTCCACTTCGGTTTCCTCATTGGGATTACAGAAAAAAAAAAACCCTAAGTGAAAAGAACAGTAACAAGAGTTGGAGAGAAATCAGTATAGATGGAGTGATATTTCAGTTATGAATAAACAACATTCCTTTCCTTAAAAAAAAAAAAAAGGACAGAAACCCAAACCCTTAACAACAGCACCCAAACCCTTAACAACAGCATAAACAAGACCTTCCAAAGAATTAAGAGAAAAGATGAAGTTAATTTTTACCCTTGACTAGGGGTACTGTGGACATGAGACCTGAGGAGCAGCTCAGTGACAGCCAGTATGAAAGAAACAGATTCAAAAGGTGCTTGAACAACTTAATAGAAGATTAACCTGTCAATATTTGTTAAATACAAATCTATCACTTATGACTCAAGAAGCTTCTAAGCAATGTTACCAGAGCAGCCCAGGAAACTGACTTTGCCTGCTTGCCTTTTTCTGATGTTCACTCCTCCACAGCCATTTCCAGTCCCTGAGGAAAATGAGATCTTGGCTCAATGGCTCTTTGGCTCGTCTGGATCAGATCCCTCCTACATGCCCAGGTCACGGCACACAAATTGAAATTCAGATCTCAAGTAGCCTGGGGCTGGGGTCACCAATGCAAAAATCTTGGAGAATGACAGCCAAGGATCTCTCCATATCTTAAGCTGGTTAAGTAGTTAAGATGGCAAAGCCGGTTGCAAGGCAGCTCTTCCCAGGAAATTCAGAGATCCAAACCAAACAGGCCTCTTCTCCCTTTGAATGAAAACCTCCTACTTTTCCCTTCTCCCAAATCCCCAGAATTTCAGTGTGATTAGAGTGCCCATTTCCACTGTACCGATAATCTCCACATCTACTTTCTCCTTTATGAAGAATGAAAGCCATGCTACTAAGTAGTAGTTAAAGATCTGGGGGGATGAAAAGCAACGGGAAGCAGAGATCTGAACCAAGAGGGCAGGGATTACACTGTTTTGCCCAATGCACTTTAGAGACTACTCTGAGCAGAGTTCTCAGTCCCACATCTTTCACCAGGAGACACAGATATAGGAAAGAAACCTCCAAACGAGCTGTAGCAACAGGTACACTTACTGCAATACACTGCCTCATAATGCAGGACTGTTTCATCCTGCCAGGTCCCCCAAATTTTTTCATGTCTTTGCAGAAGTGACACTCGCCGCACTCTGTCCGCAGACACGCTTCGCACTTGCGGCATCTCGTCCTCCTCCGACGTGCTCCGGCGGTTGTCCGATTAGCTGCGAGCTTCACCGCAGAAGCCGTGCCCAGCTTCCCTTTGGGCCGTCCGACTGCCCTGTTCTGAAAGAGCCAGACACACAAAGTTAATCGCACATCCCACATACCATCTAAACTACAAGACTTCCTTGGACAGGAGCTGTACACACCTTAGATGTAAAAGTAACAGATGTATCAGAATTATACACAGACAGGCAATACTCAGCAGATGTATATGATCACTCTTATAGCTGAAGGAGGAAAAGATGCATTGTAAAAAGACAAAGAAACGAAGACATAAGAGATCCCAAACCTACAGCAAGCCCGCTACAACAGGAGGGCAGGGAGAATCCGGTTATGCACAACAACGTGGGATCGAGTCCCCACTGATGTGCTTGGCTTAGGTCAAGAGATGATCTGCACCATCACTGAGTTCTGGGCTAGGGAGCTCTTTGGATTGTCCTCAGGTTAAGCCAGGAGGTTACTTTCCTCTGCTGGAAGTGGAAGAATCCAAGGAGGCAGCAAAAGTAATTTTGAGGTTACGTACAGCTGAGAAACACTCAGCAGCAATGGCTCAAGCCACAGCAATCTCCCTAAAAAACCAGATCATTAACTACTGCCGAGTGATAAAGTGGGAAATAAACCACAAATACTACAAAACCTTTCCAGAGTAGATCCCCTCACATCCAATACTAGCAAGTGCTCAAAAATAGAACACTAACTGATGCTGTGCAAAGGCTAAAAAGGGCATCTCAGGTCTAGATTTCAATGACCTTTAAGATAGTGGCTAAAGGAGCATGAAAAGATTTTAAATGATTAGGTTAACTGCAACATATTCACTCTGGATATCTAAATTTCATGTTCTCATCAGAAACTCCCTGTTACACACGAGAACTTACAGCTCAAGCCAAACATCGCTAAATACCATGTAATTGTATGGGGCTAATTACGCAAGAATTGGCTTGGCTCATTCTTACTGCTGACAGCTTTCTCCATAAAGATGATAATAATAGCATTGCAAAGTTCATCTGGTTTAGCTTTTACATGGTTTTTCCACTTTCTGCATGTCTCAGCATACGACCAACTGACCATGTTCTGCTCCTGCCGAACTCTGGGCAGTCACCAAGGTAAGGACAGGTTGGCTTTACAAAGCCACGCCGAATTTCCACTGTGGTTTTTAAAAGAAAGGCTAAGGAAACACTTCACTTGATACTACAAAAGCTTCCCGAAGTGTCCTGCTATACAACTGAAGAAAAGCCACATTGCCAAGTATTTGATCTTCCTCCCAGCTGACTTTGCAGAGCTCCAGTGACTTTCAGATGCAGAAGAGCGCTGATACCTTAAGTCTCTATCCAAGGAACCTCAGTGCTGGGAAAGCAGAGACACCAGGAGCTGGACCTCTTGGCTTTCTCTCCCACAGACCTTCTATCGTAACTGAGGTGGGAGAAAACATCACTTAGCTGATGAGGTTACACAGATTTCAGCAAGTTTTTAATTATGCTCCTGCAGAATATTTTTTTTTCTGCTAGAAGGCTGACTCACACTGTGCTGTGTGAACACAGACAAGAGTATCTTCCTTCCCGTGGGCAACCACACCAGGCACCTGGATTTCAGATCCATTTCAGACACTCTAAAGAATAAATATTTACCTTTTAGACCAACTTTTCAGCCTCTCAAGGATAAAGTCAGCACTGGCAGGACTGGCTTAGAACCAACCTCGATAAGAGATAATTTCCTTCCTCAGCACGAATCACCCCTCCGTCCTCTCTGTTAAGAGTCTCCTTCCATAGCAAGGGAAACGAGACGCACGAACCAAAGGCTGGACATCAGTAGAACAAGTTAAACCAAAACACCTTCAACAACCTGGGCAGTTCCGCTCTGCCAACAGCACACGGAAGATTCTGCGCAAGAATCTGACTCCTTCCCACTAGGTCTGAATACGATTAAGTTTTTTAAGAAGGCAAACAACAGTTACAACACTGTCAGAATAGTCTTTTAAAATGCAACCTCTTTCAAGGAAAAATCAAACTCGGTACTTTTCCAGCTGAAAGACAACTCCTGATTCTGCCACAGTAACACGAGCCAAGTCCTAATTCTGAGGACAGCGTTTTAATGCCAGGACGCCGCAAAGATGCAAGGGTAAAAAGGCATCACTTGAACACAGAATTCGAGAATCCCAAAAACAAAACAAAAAAACAAAATTAAAAAAAGACAGGAAGGTGAAGGTACAAGAACAAGTCTGAAGCCACACCACAGAACTCAGATTTCCCTATAAATCACCACCACACGGCAGAACGCAGAGACGCAGACCTCTGATCTAACCGTAACTAATATTTCCTATGCACCCAGACCTCTTCACTGCTCGTTAGGAAATTCAAGCAATGGTACTAGCTGGGTTTGTACTAATTTACCAACCGACCAATCCTCAATCCAAGCCACATTTTCACTCCAGGATGTTGCAGCCAGCAAGGCTGGAGAGGCCTTGCAGGAATTCCCACTAGTATCTAGTTTCAAGGGGCTCCAAAGTGGTCGCTTAAAAACCTCCACAGAAGAAAATCTGGCCTGTGGGTTGCTATTCCAGAAAGGGGCTGGGATTCGAGGGGGTAGAAGGAGCCTCCAACATGACTTGGGGTTTATTTAGCACATGGCAGCCAGCCAGATAAATTCCAGGTTGATGTTAGTAAAGAGATGCTGCAGGATTTCCAGCTCAAACTGCAGTTGTACAATGTACCAGCCCTGGTAGGGCAAGCAGGTAAAGATTTCCTTCTCAGCTCCTGTTCCCATCTCTGTACTGCAATTTGCCACCCGAGCACAGCTCTGCAGAACTCTCTAGCAAATGATGAGCAAGTGGTAGGGGATGGTAAACCCTTAACCTGGGTTTACCACGATGGCCAGTCACAGCTCCATGGCCTCAAGCTCAACTCTGGGTGACATACCAAGCCCTGAACAAGGTTCTGGACCAATGCCATTTCCCACCTGCATAGCAGATCCCACCATCTACTTTCCCAAGGAGATAAGCCGAGACCCCCAAGCACAGCCTGTGCCTGCTGACTGCAGTCCCCAGCAGCCAGCTCTGAGAACTGTCAAGAAATGAAAGATTATACCAAACTTGAAGATTTTTTTTTTTCTTTAAATCTTACAACAAAACCCAGGGCGTTGAGACAGAGCCTGCCTGAAATACTATCACAAACGATCCCTTATGTTCTCCAAAACCTCCACAGAAACAGTGTTCATACTTCTCTGGCCACATGAGTCTTCAAAAGAAGGGTAGGAGGATGCTGAAGTGATGCCAACCACTCTCCAAGCTCGTAACGAAGACTGTGCAAGCAGCTGCTGAAACTTATTAGGATTAATATACTAAATACCTACCTCTATTACACTGAAACCTAGAAAGCTGGTGGACTCACGCTGCCCTCCAAAACAAGCCATGTTAACATGACATCCTGATAAGATTTTTTTTATCTTTTGTGGCTTTTTTTTCTTTTGTACCTCCCACCCGATTACTTCTCTGCAACACACAAAGGTAACCTGCTCCACAGGGCTGGGAATAAGCCCAGGTACAACACTTTCAACTCTAAACCAACCCCTAGGAAATGCTACCTGGAAGAGTCACTACTTGGAACATTAGTTTATCTTGGCTATAGACAAACATCTGGCTGCTGAGAAGTTTTCACCGGCTCCTTATAGGTACCTTAACACACTTCCACCATATGTCATTTCCCTGTTTGGCAGCCACTGAAAAGCCACCCACAGTCACCGGGGTCAGAAGCAGCAGAGGCACCAAGGGCCTCTCCCTGAGCACAACTCTTACAACAACAAACACAACTTTCATGTTTACAGTAACAGATTTCTAACCTTCACAGTTGCAAAGAATAATCAAAGGACCTCATGTAAACAAAAATACCAAGAGCACCAAGCTTTGGAGACAACACTTCAAGAGCTATCAGCTGTTAAATGCATCATTAAGTAGGTGTTGATCTTCCTCAACTGCTGTCCCAACACCAACCCGGCTCTGTTGGAGTTGTCACCACGCAACTTCACAAACTCCTCTGAGACGAAGATCAGCCGACGCTGTGAGTCCAGGAGGATGAAGGTCCTGGGCCCCAAAAGCAAGGCTGACCAAGCCTGCAGCCTAGAAACAAGCTCTTCTGCAAGTGGCCTTTACCTGGGCATGGGTCTTATTCTACCACTCAACTTCAGTGACCTGCTTAAACCGCTGCCAGCAGCACCGTAGCATTATTTCAGACTCAACATCTCCAAGAAAAATCCAGGGACATGCGCAGTGCCCTTCTGAAGGGCTTCTCACGTGGCCAGCTCAGCGAGACCCTGAAGCACTTCACTTCCTAACCAAGTACAACCTGAACAGCTTACATATCCACTGCATAAATCTCTCCAAGACATCTTACATGCAGACTGTTCATCGCTTCAAGGTGCTGTGCTAGGTTAATATATCCCTTCCATGTGCAAGGCAGGCGTGATTTCCTTCTGTAACACGTGGACAGATTCTGATTATTCTCATTTGCTGTAGTTTGACCAAGTCCATGCAACTATATATCAGCACCTAAAGAAAGATGAGCACCCAGGACTTCCCAGGTGCCAGTCCTGCACTTAGACTTTATATGGCACTACATCGCAATACAATTGTTTTAAGAGAATTAGAACAGACAAATTTAATTACCAGTTGTTTCTTTGTAACATCTGATGAATAAACATTAGGAAAAAAAGAAGCTACACACATTAACCCACAATTCGTAACTGTTGTCAGCTAAAACATTGCCCTGAACACACTGGGTCACAGGCTGATACTGGGCACTGGAGAAACCTCAGGGAGCCACAGTAAAGGCTTCTGGTCAATTATTTCCCTGCCTCTCCTGCAGCACCAGGGCTGGGCACACACACACAGGTATTTTTCAGTTCAAACGGGGTGGAAGTTCTGGGGGACCAGGCTCCCTGCCCAGGCCAGCGAGCAGCACCGTCCTCTGCTGCTCCCAGCCACCCAGGCTCGTACTTTCGGCCTTCCTGCTAAGAAAACCAGTCAAACTGACAATTACCAGCAGTGGTGGTGACCAGCAACACACGTACCAATGCACTGGGTCAGGATTCACCAAAGTCATTTTACCAGAGGTCTCCCAAACAGACTAGAGTTATTAACTCTAACCCTGAAATACAGGGACCAGTGCTAAACTGCTGGGCAGGCCGACCGCCTGTTACACACACACTGTCTTGCACTAGAGAATCACAACCAAGTTAATAGCTCTTCGGAATTAAACCTTTACATCTCTTCAGCAATTAACAGAAACCTTTGTCAAAGAAAGAACTTAGAAGAAGGAAGGACAGGATGATGTGACTGCAGATTTTGGTGGGGATGAGGATGAAACTACTTTAAGACAGCAAAAATCACACTGACACCAGTGACACCCTTAAAAGCTGTATTAACTGAAAAGCACAAGCCAACACCACAGATCTAACATGTCTGGCTAAAGCGTATCTCCCAGAAGTCTACACATGGGAACTCCAGGGAAGTTGTTTTCCTCTAGCAGTGACAGTTGACAAGAGTCACATCGCCCATCATCAGCATGAGCTCCTGCCGGGTGGGGAGTCCTGCAAGACAAGTTTTGGTCCAACGTCTCCCATTAAGCAAGAGGCATCAGAGGGAAAGGGAAGGCGGAACTTTTTCAAGCCCAGCCATCCCCAAACAGGATTAATCCTCTCCAGATGTTCACAGCCACCATCTCCTCCAATTCATGCCCACAAACTCTCTCACCCCCTCCCACAAAAAGCAATTGTAGTTCCTAGTGACCAGGTAAGGACACAGAGCTCCACTACGGAATAAACAGCTCCACGTCTCACAAGTAACTAGAAAAGTTTATACCTCGCAGGTTCATCTGGGCATTAGTGACACTCCAGCAGCTTTTCAACCAACGTAGCTATGCTGTTTGGGGTGTGATACACTGGCACATCAGTGCCAACGCAAGTGCCCCAATTTATTTTCCTCTGGTGGCGAGGAAGCAAGAGTTAGGCCTGGAAGGTACAATAAGATACATAAGCAAAAATATGCCTTTGTTGATAAGCTGCATCTGAAGCAGGAGCTCTTAAAAAGACACCAGTAAGTTATACAGACTTGGGGCACCTTGTACCAATGTAGCTTTTCTTCTTACAGCTACTTCAGGACAAATCCCCCTACCCCAACCCAGGAGTGTCTGTTTGCACATGCAGACGTGTCACACTCAGAAATCACATTTCTCCTCACCCACGGTCAGGACAAATGCCCGGCACCCACATGCTTCCGAGCCCCGCTGCTGGTGCCAACTGCAGCTACCGCAAGCGCAGTAAATCCTGTCCATCCTGCTGGGACACCTGATGGTCTTTCTGGGGTGTTTCGACATGGATTGGGGAAAGAGGAAAGGCTGAAGGTGAAAGTCTGAGTGACAAAACCCACAGCTCCTACCCAACTGAAGCTGTGCCGCTCAACTACACCTGTAGAGCCTTTCACCTGTTACACGCTAAGGACTATCATGATAGAAAAAGCTATGATACCAATTTTGCACGCCCCGTGTAGAAAAATACAGTAACTACACATAGTAAAGCAGGCTTGCATGAAAACAGTTGGATCCACACAAGGGTTTTCACCACTGGAACAGTTTTGAACAAAACCACTCCATGGGTCTTTGCTACGTAGGTCACAGCACTATAATTCAGGACCAGACCAAGCCTTTTAACAAATCTCGTAAGAAGGATCTCCGCTGTCTTGCGTTAATTTTTGTTTTAAACTATTAAGATATAAAAAGGCTATCAAAGCCACAAGTTTTAGAAGAGCTAAAGAATCCCAGAACATAACCAACTTTCCAAGTTCATCCAGCAAGAACTAGCACCTCCAGTAGCGACTTCACAGCTGGTACAACGCAGCTGAGACCAATCCACTCCCCTAACGATTAAAAAAGCGTACGGCAATCGCACCAAGACAGAGACACAAATGGAAAAGGCCTGGTGCGGGACAAAGTTTAAGAAAAGGAAGGGAGCTGGGACATTTTAACTACCAGGTCTGGGAGCTGAGCAGTGAATCAAGCAACAGCACAGGCCTGCACGTTCACAAAATCCCCAGAATAAAGTCAAGTCTTAATAAAGTTAACGCATCCAAGACCCGGCTTAGGTTCTTGGACTGACGCTCCGCTAGGCCAGGGCAGCACATCAACACCAGAGCTGCCATCCACACCACAACAGCCAGCCCAAACTCTTTGTCAGCCCTGCTTTCTTGGTGCAATCCTGAAGCAAAATACAGTAAAATTATTAGAAATGAGATGGGTTTTGGAGGACAGACACAACACCCGGCCTACCTAGAAAGTTGTCTCTAAAAGCAAATTAGGCTATTTTGAAGAGCAAAACACCTTGAGTTATGAACAAAACTATCAAGTTTATGTTTAAATCGCATACACATGTTTAATTCTATTCCTGGTGCATTTTTAATTGCTTAGGCAGTTCTTAGAGAGTAAAACATGCAATCTAGAACATATGTTCTGGATTATTTTTCACAGATTACTTCATAAATTTAAGAAGTTTATTCTCCATCCCCCACAGGAAAAAAAACAAAACAACCAAAAAAACCCAACCTTCAGAGAATATAAACCCTTAAAGTATTAATAAAAGTTCTCTTTTCATTTCAGCACATATCCTTCTCTTTATTCTACATCCCTTGACCCTGGGAATGGAAAGGAGGCTTTGGCCATAAATCAAACTAAGACAAGGTGGCCGGGCTCAGCATCAGACTCTCTGCTCAAGTCCTGCAGCTCTCCCAGCTATTTGAGGAATCTTACTAGGGAAAAAAAAAACAATAATAATTCTGGAAACCATAGGGGAACGACAGGGAAACGATAGGAACCCCCCTATCCGAGAGGAACCATCACACGCTCCCAGTGCATTGGCCTCCGAAGCGGCGCGGGGCCCTCGGAGCTGCCGAACTCCCGGTGCCCCCGGGCGCTCACGGCGGGCGAGGCCGAGCGCCCCGGGCCGGCCCCCGGCGGCGCCTCCCGCGCCCCGCTCGGGCTCCGCGGACACGCCCGCAGCCGCCGGGCCCGGCCCCAGGGCGGGCGGCACTGGCCCGGGCCGGGCCGGGGCCGCTCCCGACCCCACATTGTTCCCCGTCCCCGCTGCCGGCGCGGCTCGGCTCGGCGCTGCCCGACCCGGCCTCCTCCCCTCCCTTCCTGCTGCAAACTTCGCCGCCCGCCCCGGACCTGCTCCAGCCCCAGCTCGGGCCTCGGCCCCGGCTCGGGCTCCGGTTCCGACTCGTAGTCCTCCTCGTCGGCGCTCGCAGACATGGCCATGGCTCATGGTGGGCCCAGGCGGAGCCGAGCTGACATGGCTGGAGCGGCGCTGCTGGCGGAGCCCCGCTCCCCGCACACACACACACACATGCAGGAGGAGGAGGAGGAGGAGGAGGAAGGGGGGCCGTGCATATTCATGCCAGGCAGCCAGGAAGGGGCTGGCCCAGCCGGCACGGCCAATCGCGGCCCGCTTGCACAAAGCCGGCCT
This sequence comes from Caloenas nicobarica, assembly GCF_036013445.1. Lineage (NCBI taxonomy): Eukaryota > Metazoa > Chordata > Aves > Columbiformes > Columbidae > Caloenas > Caloenas nicobarica. The sequence goes on from NC_088260.1 coordinate 4,617,394, forward strand.
GCGGGGACAGCGCGGCCGCCCGGCCGGGGCAGCGCCGGCACCGAGCCCGGCCGAGCCTGGGGCGGGGGTGATGGGGGCGCGGGGCGACACTTGAACGCCCCGCTGGCAATTAGCCCCCTGCTGGTAATTAGCCCCGCGAGGGGGCGGGCCGATGCGGGGCCTGGCTGGGTGTGCCGAGCGGGGCGGCGAGGGGAGGGGATGCGCGGCGCGGGGATGCGCGGCCGCCCGCAGGGTGCACGGCGCTGCACGGCTGCTGGAGACAAAGGAGAGGCACAGACGGACAGACAGACAGACGCACGCACACCCCCCTCTGCCTAGCTACCTGCCGGCTCGCCTCCTGCTGCCAGGATCGGGACGGGAGGAGGGAACCTCCATCCCCCGGGAGGAGGAAGGCTCCGAGAAAACTTCGGGATTTGCAGCGATGCCCCTGCTGCAGCAGAACCAGTGCTGGGAGAAAATGGGAGACCAGACGAGGCGATGCCCCCTGTGCAGGCACCCCGTTTTGCTTGCTCCTGAGGAACCATTTCCAGTCCTGCTCCCGGGGGTTTACAATAAAATATTTTCCTTGCAGTATAAAATGTTACACATGGGTCAGTCGGGGACCTGTTGAGGATCCGAAGGTCGCAGGGCCAGCACCTGAACACAGGCGCTGCCTTCACCCTCCAGAGATTGCAGCTGAGGGTCAAGGCACACAGGCCTGAATTTGAGTGCTGAGAATTAAATTTCCTATTGGATTTATGGGCCTGCTTTCAGGGGAAATCCCGATTCCATTCAAGCTGTTAGGATTTTGCCTCTGGCTCCTACGCCCACAACACAGAATTAAACATGAGATTAAATATTTGCATGTGCTGAGCAACCAAGGAACCATACAGAAGCACATCTAATGGTCCTTGCATCAGGATTTTTGCCAAACGAGTTTCAGCTCCATTCCCTGGCCTGAAATACCACACGGCCACACAAACACTTTGGGTAGCCCAGGAGAAGAGGCAGGAGCTGGCACAGGAGCCAGCGGCGATGCTGCCTTAGGCCAGCTCACAGCCTTGTGACACCACGATCTACACAAACCCTGGCTGCTCAAATTTAAGTAACAAAATGCAGTCAAACTTCAAACACATTTTTACAGGCGGCTGCTGATAAAGCCACGTAAATCATGTAATTATGCCCCTTCCTTATTTTGAACACCTTAAATATCCATTTCTTGTCTGTACTTCTGTCCTCTCACCAACTCAGGTTCAAATTAGGGGTATGTGATGATACTCTCCCAATCCTGCTCATCCGCAATGCCAGGAGTGAAGTATTTACTCGCACAACACGATGAGGCTCTCCAGAATACGATGGGCTGTGTCCGGCCCGTCTCCTCAGGTTTCTCGCTTTCCCCATTGTGTCCGTACTAAACCCAGAGTACGAGCAGATGGAAGCTGAGGCACAAAAGGTACGCGCCTAAGGCCTTGGCTTTCAGAATCACAAGGTGATACCAGAATCCAGTGTTTTCTGGAGGAGAGAGGAAGGGGGGGATGCACATCTCATGACAGTCCTACAAAGGAGAGCTTTAAACCACGAAGCAAGGATAACTGACACGATTACAGCAGCGTTTGGGGTGCCATTATACAGTCGGCCTCCAGCAGGAGGGCGGATGATGTCCGCAAGGAAGGCGCCTGGTCCTGCACCTGCCCGTGGGCAGCCCAAGGAGCCTGCGCGGGCCCCACGCGAGGCCCAGCGTAACCTCGTTCGTCCCCTCCAGCCTTTTGGCTCCCTAATCCAGACGGGAGAAAAAAAATAACTTGTGACATCCGCCAAGGACAATCCACCAGTCACACCACGGCGAAATGTCACTCACAGCAAATTAAATCATGACATGGATCATCCTTCTCTCATCTGCAAGGCATACGAGCACCCTCGATATTTGCGCTGGCCTGTCTGCGCTGCAGCGGGTCACCAGTATAACCCACATCAAACCAGCCCTGCCGCAGGAGAGCGCGTTCCAGTCCGCTGCTTACAACGGCAACACAACTGACTGCGTTAGGAGCGAAGACACGCATGCCAAGACGATCTCAGAATGATTTCCAAATGCTAGGTGAGCTTTGCCGAGCTGGCATTTAAAAAAAATTCGACAGGATATGATATAAAAGAGCAAATTGGGAATCGGTGGGGGGAAAACAAGATAATAAAATAAACTTTTCTGATAATAATTGCTCTCAAAAAAAAATTTCATCTTGTGCAAGAGCAGCTAACCATTCAAAGAAATATTTAATACACAGAAAGAACTATAAAGAGAGCATTTTCTAGCTCAATTCTTCTAGCTTGTCTACACTAGAGAACAGTAAATTATGACAAATAATGAGCAACCCTTGTGTGAACAGCGTATATTTGACTAGCCTGGTGCAGCTTACATCAGCTTAGAAAACAAAATCAGCAGCACTGACCCTGGTCATGCCTGTATTGGCATAACCGTGTCCATACTTCAGCTTTGTGAGATATAGTTCAGTAATAAATAATATCCTTAATTAAACTGCTGAATGAGCCTTAGTGAAAACTGCATGAAAACAGACCGTACCTTCTATTCCAAACTGTTGCTTTGATTGCACCTCACCTGAAGTCATATGTAAGTCTCATCAATATCATAATCTTCTCCACAGAAACCAATTATGCTGTCACAAACTGAGACAATAACCTTAAGCAAAGAAGCAACAGCAGGAGCAGATGGGCGCCAAAGAACCAGATTTTATTCTCATGCAAATATCCTTAAGTAGTAAAACCAAGATGGGGGGAGGAAGATTACAACCCCTGCGCTGTTCTCACCTGCTCCTGAGCATCTTTTGGACCTACGGATTTCAGCCGCTGCTACCAGTGCTACACAGGATCTGTGTTTTCATATTAGACACTACAGTTTATAATTCTATGATTCTCAGTATGAGGTGAAATAAAGTTTTTAATGTGGCACAAACACATCTTTGATTTAACCTTCCCTCGAAACTTTTTATGCATCTTTATAGAACATTATATTTAGCTGGTATTAGAAAAAATATTTACATAGAAACAACTGGAAAAAACAACCTCAAACTGGTTTATGTGCAAGTCCTTGGAAAAAAAAAATCTTGTGATTTGAGCTGCTGCTACTTTCTGGAGGCCGCCACATATGTTTTTGAAAAGGAAACCCACTGAGATGTTTATGAATCATGATTCTTGACCTGTACCAGCATAAGAGAGTTACCCAATAGCTTTCTAAAGTTCCTGGTTTTGGTGTAAGTGTCCATTCATATGAAATATGATCTTAACTGTTGGGCTTGGGCAAATTTCATGACACTTTTCTCAAGAGTTGCAGCCAATATTTCAGTCATATTCTCAACGCTAGCAGTGACATTCTGACAACCCAAATACCCATCTAGTATCATGATCTTACTACTTCCTCCTACCTACTCCATCTGAACTATGACATGAGCGATTATCAGATGCACTGAGTATCCATCACAATCTCCTTAATCAACAGCCTGATTGATCAACCTTAGATCAAAATAAAATAACTCAAGACAAAATAATACATTGATTGCCCCCTCCATGTGATGCCTGCTGCACATCCTTCCCCAACCAGTGTCCAACACGGGAGAAGCAAAGGCACCGAGGGTTGTGGGACATCTCTTGGAGGGTGACAACCACGGACTGTTACAGAGCAGTAGAGGAGCAGCACCCAAACCAGCAAGAGCCCAGACAGAACATGCTGGTAGCCTTAAAAATCAAACAAAACCCCAACACCCTGTCATCTTAAAAATATAATAAATAAGACCACAGCGTAGTGAAACATCAAGTTCATCCACCACACAAGACATGAGCATCTTGGGAACCTACTAATGAATAGCTGAGGTGTTCTATCTTCACAGACTCAGATTTGTGGAAACAGAGAGGTACCAAACTCGAACAGTTCATCAGATCGCGATCTACAAATTTACTTTCTACATGAAGAGCTATGGCATGACTGGGACTGTCCCCTGGGAAATGAGGGAAGACCTGCCACGCTTCCTTCTTCCAGAGATCTTTGTGCCATGGAGTGTTTCCACAGCACAGTTTGCGTCTCCAAGAGCCATGTTCTGTCAGTACATTTAAAAACTAGTGACACAGGCTCCTAAGAAGATAAGAAGTGACTGCCACGCTGTGGAGGAACATGCAAATAGATGTGGCTGCTAGCTGAAAGAGTGGGTTACCCAGAATACGTAACCTGCTTCCCTAAGTGCCTCGGTGCTGTCGGACACACAGCACAGAACGCTGTAACAGTCGTGCCCAACGTGGGCAGCATCTAGAGACCAAATCCAAACATTTAGAGGCAAACAAATGGTGAGCAAAGGAAAAGCTGAAGGACAGTTTGCCTCGTGTGCTCTGCTGTCACCTACAAACCTGATTTGGATTTGTAGGGAAACATCCAGGACATAAACAACGAAACCGCACCGGACTAAGTCTCAAAGCTACTTCACTTTTGTCAGAATTCATCTATATCTTTTGTGGCTTTTGCTAATTTTCAAAAAGGAAAGCACTTCTGTACCTCTTCTATCTGGTCTACTAGTGCCTGCAGGAAAGTCATAAAGTTGAAACAAGACCTCATTTATATTCTCAGCAGACTTTAATTTCAATGTGCTATGGAACTAAAAGGAAGCCATCTTCTCAGGGACAGAACATACAATTCAATTTTGTTCTGAAAAGTGCATGCAGGATTAATGTCCGTGATTGCACAGCACGTACTGTGGGATGACAAAAGCCTTCCCCACTGCTCTGCCAATGTGCTTCGATCCAGAAACAAAAGTACTCAATCTCAGATACGTAACTCAAAGCCTGAATGGTTTTAATGTCCAGGTGGGGGAGAGCACAAGGATGCTGGAATACTTAAACCAAGTTCAAACCTTGGCTTTTTGTTTGCTTTTGTTGGCCAACTCAGCAATGAACGCAGTCAAGCTAAATTTGAGATCTGTCAACTCATTTCACATGTACTATCTAAGAAAAAGGTCTTAAGACTGAAGTCATTTTCATCAGCACTTTTACTGTCATGAAATAAGGAGAAAGCTGCTATCTTGAAAAATGGCAGTCAGGACCTAGCTGGAAAAATTCATGTTACTGAATATTCATGCATACGGTAGAAGAATGACAACTGGGAAGAATACATAAATCTTCTTGTATGATACTCGGAGTACAGCAGTTTGAAAATAGAGCTGTCTGTTCATTTTTTCCAATCCGTTCACATTTCTGCTCAAAGTCAAAATGGCTCTCATTTACCTGTTTGATGTATTAATCACAAAAAGCCATTGGTCAGATCTCAAAGCAAGTGGCTGAGAGTTGATAAGAAGAGAAAATATTAAGTCAAAGATGGAAGATTAAGAAGGTGCTGATTCAAGTCCTTGCTATTTATAATTACTCCCCGAAGGGACACAATATTTCAAGTACAGCCTCTTGAGGTGAGAAATAATCTGTCAAGTCACCAGGCACAGCTTTTAGAAAAATACTGAAGCAATCGGCGGCAAAGCTCTTTGGGCATATTCTGTATGATGCACATGGAACAAACCCTGAAACTCCTCTGGCCTGCACAGAGCTACCGCAGAAATGATTTTGTCTCGAGGACGCATGTTCAAGAGACTGAAGCAGCGCTCAGAAAAATAAACAAGTCAAGCAAGGAGCTGCCCCAGGAAAGCAGACGCTTGACAGAACCTCCCAGTAGCTTCAACAGCTTTTACTCCTTTCCTGAAGGGGCCTTTGGTTCTGGTGCGTCAGGTTTTTTCCTGCTCCCAAGCGTATTTAGCAGGGAAAGGGTTTAGTTTCATATGCGCGGAGCTACTGTGGGAAGTCCCCTGAAAGAAAAAAAATCCCCCAAACCTCAACTATGTGGTTTTGTTTCTTAATGGATTTGTCAGGAACCAGAACTGGGATATCTTTCTGAATAAATTTCAGCTCTCTCCTACCACATGGCATCGACTACCCTATAGTGTAAAAGAACAAAAAATATTCAAAGTTATTTAAATCACTGATTCCAATCACAATTTAAATCAGTAAAGAGAAAAATTTAAATAGATTTTAATACTCATTTTCTTTTGTACTTGAGTTATTTTCTGGAAGATAAATTAATTATTAGCATCTGATAACTACACCAAAAATGTCTGATTTGCAGTAGACTATGAACTTCATAATCAGGACTTTGTATCAACAAAAAGGATTCACAATACACACATATTTGTATATGCAAATCTTCTTGCAGACTACTGGCATTTAAAATTGTTGACACCAAGCAGAGTTCAGGCAGTGCCGTGTGAGATCACTTCAAACACCTTTAAGCTGGTGTCTGGTAAGGACAAAATGCGACAGTTTAAATCCCCTTTTTGCTCTTGCTCCACTTGGAATGACTGATGTAAAACTTACTTGAATCTCAACCAGAAAAATACATCATAGAATAATTTACGCTGAACTGTTTTGCTCTCTTTTTTTTTCTTTTCTTCCCATTCCGAGATTTTTTCCATCACTAGAATGACTCAATTTTTACGTTCATTCTTAGGGGCTTAGATTTAATTGTCAGCATTTGCTTTCTAAGCCGTCCGTATCCCCACAGGACGTACTCTGAGTGGATCTCCGAAGACCGGGCCGGCCCAGGGAATTTGGCAGAGTTTTCCCACTGCTCCCAGCAGGAATGTTGCTTTCCTGGTGGGAGCCCCCGGGCAGCTCCTGAAACTGATGCTGGTTTGATGTTGTGCTATTTGTACGTGCTCGGATCTGTCTCAGACACCGCTCGGGCTAAAAACACTAATTGCTGTAACTAGAACCCCGGTGCTCTTGCTTCTAGGGGTGGAGCTGGCCCAGCGATAGCTATGGCAGGAATTCTTAGTAAGCGAGCAAGTAAAAACTGGAAGTATTTATTCAAAGGTTTTCAGGAATGTTCTTTGTTCATCTAGCACCTCTCCCTCTGAATTCGAAGAAAACTCGGGTGTAAAACAACGCTGACGCTTCTGAAAATACACATTGGTTTCAAGTCAAAGTTTATCAAAACACTTGAATTTATGTTTTTACCCCCGAATTTCTGCAATCAAATTTATTCTGTCCACTTGGTCCATTTATTTACTATTTCTTAAATTTGTTCCAATGCATAATGTTGTGTATATGTTCATTAAACTGGAGCCATAAAGGAGCTCTCTTATCAAAAACTGGTAGATCTTCCCTTCCCAGCATTCTTAATGTGAAATACCATGAAAAGGGCAACAGGTTTCTTGCCGGAAAATGGCAGCAGACACATGAGTGTGCCCAAGGACCTCCATGGGCTCCAGATCTACTGAGGGTGACTAATCCCACTGCCTTTTATTATTTAAAATACAAGTTATTTCTAAGAATCTAACACCCTTTTCATCGCAGTTGTCTGTTTTTCTTGTGTGCTGCTCAGTTCAGACTATGAACGACGACCAGAAATCTTATTTCCAGCCTAAATCTATTTCTGGTGTGTTTACACTCACTTGTTCTCATGCCAACACTGTCCATTAGCTTAAATACCTCTTCTCCTCCCCTGGTGTTTATACTCCCTGAAGTACTTACACAAGTCACCTCCCTTTGGCTTTGTTGTGCCACGCTGAACAAGACACGTTTTTCTAGTCTCTGCTCTTAAACATCACATCTTGAATAATATATGTGGTTGTGGAGTCCCATACCCAACTGCATCTCAAAAGTACCCGTAGTAGAACTAGAATAGAGGGCAGTGAGAAAGATGATCACATATATATGGTGTGGTTTGGGTACCAGAAAATATTTTGCTCTGCCTCTCAAGGATTAGTTCTTAGGAGTTCATCCTTTTTCAGGTATACGGATGTATCTGTGCAATTTTGCAAGAAGATTTCTAGTAAAGATAATGGGGTAAAAAATAAACTGCTGTAAGACAGAACTGGCTAATGAATGGAATCAGATGCTGCCCATGATAACAGGAGAGGAATAAAAATCCCAGAAGGTCCCTTCCAACCCTGTGCACACCCACCATCCCCAACCCCAAAAAGCAAACTGCAAAAAAAAGCAGCCTGAGAGATGGATGTCTTCCCTTTTTTTTTTTTAAGATCACTTTTTCTTCCTGGTTCTCATGCACTGATACATAGCTATGAACATTATTTGCATTGCCAATTGCAGATACGCTTTGTTTTGTGTGTTTTGTTTTTTAAAAAACATAATCCAATTAAAATTTCCGTTTGTGGCCTTTACAAATTAGTAGTACTCCTTTAAATAAGGATATTACCATTTCCTTATTATACTTTTCACGTTTCTTCTCTTAAAAACCAACAGGTAAAAATTACATAGAAAAAGTGTTGGAATGGGCATCAGAGAAACAGCCACATATTGCAGCTGTTAACCAGCTACTGAAAATTACAGCTTCATCTCCTGCTCACAGCCAGGCCCATATATATTTGGACACTTGCTATCATTACAAATGCAGCGGCTTTAGCTTTGTGCCAGGTAAAAGAGATGAGAATCTGGCTCGCAGTCTGCATTTCTAACTCTTCACAGAACAATAGAGTCCAAACACATTTCAGCTTTTTAGAGCTGCTCTTCATAGACAAGCAAAGATCTTTATCGCAATAAAACCAGAAGGCACTGCCACCGAGTGTAATTACATGCTACTAGAGTTGACTGTTGTCTTCCAGAAATAGGAAGTGGTTTGAAAAATGCATGTTTTCTGCTTGGGTCATACTGCGAGTTCCTTAAATAAAACGCTAGCTCTGATCCCTGTGTGGATAAAATAGGAACTCTGGCTTTGTGGGGCTGAGCAAATCTGGACAGTGGGTTTCAAGTTTTGGGTTGAAAGCAGTGGGCTTTCTGCAGCAGCAATTAAAGCGTCGCCACAATGGAAAATCAGTTTTAGGCCCTGCTCTCTTTTCACACCACCCAGAAGTTCATGTCCCAGGGCTGAGGAAGGACTTAATTAGGATTATTTCTCCTCTTCAGTCACTTAAGAACCCACCATTTCGAGGCAGCATACCCCATGGAGTTCTTCCTTTCCGACAGCAGACTACTATTGCAAAAACCCCACAGATAACTCAGCATCGCACCAGCAAGGATAACTCACTGCTGCACAAACGCCCAACAAAGGAACGGGGACGGGGTTTACAAACCCCCGGCTGCAAAAACGTGCTGCTCGGTCTGAAGGTGCGTGGACTGTCAGTCACCAGGACAAGCAGGTTTCAAATATCCCCTCTGTCCCACATTTCGCATTTCGTGAGATGCCTAAATTAGGGTCGTTGTACATATCCTAGGATCCCTGGCGAAGCCAGATATTTTGGTACATGAATCATTATCAGACAGAGACTTCTTTTGAAAATGGACTGTCTTCTCTTACTCTATAGCTAATAGAAAGGTAAGTTCTTGTTTCTTCTAAAAGAGCATTTAAAAAAAAAAAAGGTGTCTACTGGAGTGTAATTATTGTGCTAAGTAATTATAAATAAATTAGAAAAAGTGCAAAAAACTCAAAAAAGCTCCATAGTGATAAGTAAATACGATCTGGCAGCAGTGCCTGTGAATCACACACCATTTCTCTATTACTGTAAAATAATAATGGTTCGTACATTTTACTAAAAAACTTTCTGCTGAAGAAGTCACAGATCTTTATAAACATTAATTTCACCTGAGAACCTCCCAGGGTAGGAAACAGCATCTCCGTACGGAACAGTGCAAGGCGCAGAAACGTGCAGCACAACGAGGCTGCAGCAGAGCCTCTCATTTTCTACACTAACCACAAAATCATCCAGTGTCACCCATTTATCTCCTCACGAAAAACGTTTTTGATCATTATTTCTGCTTCTTTTCGCAGCAAGTAATTTTGTTTGGTTGTGGGGTTTTTTTTTTGAGAGTGAGCTGCAGTAGAACCAACAGCCCCAAATGCCTTTAGAAAAGGCAGACGGGAGCGACGCGGCACGAGGCTACAACGTATGGATGGGTCTTCCACGGACTTAGTTTAATGTCTCGCCCATTAACACCTTATCCACCATGAACTGTGATTTAAGGGGAGTGAACACGTTTCTGCCCCGAGCCCCAGGATTTCACAGTCCTCAAGCAGCCGTTTTGCAGTACAGAACTGTGCACGCGTTGGCACATCGCGCTAACGACACATAAAAGAAACCGTGACTCAATTTCAAAGGGAAATATTATTTGCTGCTTCAAAAATCATTCAGATCATTAAAGGCTCGTTCTCCCAAAAGCAAGTCAACATAACTAAGCCTGCCCTTCCACAACATGGATTGTTCACATAGTTTAAGTCATTCTCTGTCTCTACTCCAGGGATCTTTCTCCCCCTGCTCTCTGCTTTTCCTACTCCATCCCTTTCCAGTACTTGCCTCTCTCCTCATCCTGCTCTCTCGCTGTTTCTAGTCTCTTCCCCTCCTTTCTTTGCAGTCATTTCCATTTTCTTTGAAATGTTTTGGCATTTAATGCTGGCTTTATTCTTCCTTCTCCATCTGCTGCTCTTGTCTTTCTAAATATCTTCAGGAGCCTTCTCTTGGGAGAAAACAAGAGCCACTTTTTCCATTTGTTACCTCCTCTTTCTGGATTTCAGTTCCCTTCTTTTACTTTATGTGGAATCAGACAACCCTCGTTTCCCTGGAAGCTGATACACAGCTACAATATCTTCTTTCCAGCAAGGTGGGTGCCATGCTGTGTTGAATCTGTTTCTCCTTTTGAACACAGGTATCTCAGGAAAGGTGTTAAGTATTGAGAATTTCTCCTATATACTACAAGAGCAATGCTACAGAAGGCAAACTCACTGGTAGGTTTTACTCCCTGCCTTGTGCTCAGTGTTTGTGGAATCTTCTGGCCATGGAGACTTGCTCCACCAGCTACAATCCAAATTTTAAAGGGAGTTTCCCCCTCCCTAAGGGTTTTATTCTCTGTAAAATCTTCTGTTTCATTATCAGGACTTACAGGGAACAAAGCAGAAATAACCAAGCTCAGCTACCAGCACTGCCTTTATACAAATCTCCCCTATATTGTCTTTCCAACGTATTTTAATTTGGGACTCAAAGGCTCAACTCTCAGATATGTCTTCCCAGCCTTGTTCCCAGACAAGGGAAAGAGCTGCAACGTATGACACCGAGATTTGCCAATTAGAAGCAAACCAACAAAGTCCTTTGGGGAAGCATTCAGCCATATCTGCACGTGTAGCTTTTAACTACAGCATAAGACATAATACAAACTGATCACAGATTAAGCCAAGTAAATATGAAGAGAATGGTGAAAGGATTACTTCTGTCATAAATTTTTGTTTGTTTCCAAACTTCAATCTAAAGCCTGACTTTCTGTTAAAGTTTTCCTCATATTTGTTATTAGCTGAGGTGTGTGTTTGTTGTTACACCTTAGCACTGGGAATGATGCCTCCTAGAAGTTTTTGCTTCCAGAAAGGGTAAAGGAAAATAAACACCAGAAAGTTAAAAAAAGCCCTTGCAGTCAGCAAGGTGGATTTCACACAGAGGGATAAGATTTACGTCACAAAAACTACAAATCTTTTACAGTTACAGTTATGTTGCCAACGCACAGAAATAAAATACAAGAAATGAACTATTTATCAAGGATTACAAACTAAAGCGAACAAGAATATTAGCAAATGCCAAAGCTTCTACAAGCCTCAAAACACTCAGATCCTCGTTTCTACCACAAGCTCAAAAGATACAGCACAAGAGTCAGTTGTTTCTTGGTTTTGTTTTATACGTTTCACACCCCAGCTTTCCTCTGGACACAGAGATTTTGCTTTATGTACTTGGCTGAAGAACAAGCAGCAGCTACCAAAGCGGTGGAGAATCCGAGAGCTACTCAAGGTTTTCCATGTTGTTTTTAAACAAATAAATGGTTTATACACAAAGCGCCTTCCCATGGATTTATTAGAAGCTAAAAGGGAAATACGTATTTAACGAGATATAACTTATCTGAAACGTGCTCAGCTAAAACCCAAAAAGAAAACCAGGAAGGAACATGATATGCTCGTTCTGCCCCACTCTGGCACTTCGATGGTTGTGTCTCCTACTGCCCATGTGAAACCAGCAAATTCTCATGGCTACAAGTGATGATACGCAAAGCCACGATAAGTGCACCGGCACGAAAAGTGAGAACACGGAAAATAATTCACTCAGTTAATTATTTGAAAGTTATTTACAAAGACAACAACAACAGATTTTCAGATAGAAGCCTGATTTTAGCTGACCGACCCTTTCAGCATTTCTAAAGAAATTATATATTGTAAAACTAACTCAGTGAAAAATGAAAGTAAAAATAGAAGCGATAAGACATCTTCTAAATAAGCAAAGCTGCTTTTACAGCATGCTGAATAACTGGAGTGTGGTAAACATACCACTGTTATAAATAACATCCAGCCTTTTGACATTATTCTTTAGTTAATGATTTCAAACTTTTCATAAGCATTAATGAAGCAAACCTCACAGTTCTCCTGCAAAGTGAATCATTCTGATATATAGGAGGAAAAATGAAAACACAGGGACAGAAAGCAACCCTCCACAGTTACAGTGGCACACTTGTACAGAGAATTCAGGAGGTCTCACAGTGGGAGAGAAAAAACACCCGCTCATCCAGATAAGAGCGCTTACTAAGTGACCCGTTTGTAGGATTTACACTTAATTTAATTTTGCACAAAACGTCACAGCAACATTTTTGGATTTAACCACTACTACTAAACCAAGACATATCAAAGTTTTACACTGCTAAGTAAGGCCCAAACAAATTCTTTCTAAATGGAAACTCTTAACAATTTCTCCTTGCTGAGGTGCTTTCATGTTCTTCTTCAACACCTACTCATAAAACCATTAAAAATAACATTTCACGTTAAAAATGCTAGCAGCTGCCAAAGTATGATATATGGCACTTTGTCAGACTATAGATAAATAAACACCAAGACCTAGCACAACAATAATTAGTAAATAATTGTGTCTCATTACCTTTGTGGTCTTCTTGGGCCAGCTGACCACAGGGACTCCCGAAATGGCAAGATTTTGGTCATCATCAGCGTGTTCCTTCAGTATGTTCTGTTGTGAATGAAAAGGCCTTTATTAACCAGAGAAATATTTCTCCAACTGAAGAGCGCAGGGACTCACACAAGACAATACCCTACGCTGGTGAGAGATGGAGCGACAAGATCTCTGTTGATTTGTTACATGTCTGCAAGTTACTTTTGCTTCCAGACTTCCAATTCACACTGAAACTCCCGCACCTGTCATTAAGATCCAAGATGTGAAGTTTCTTGCAAGACAGACAGCAAAATCAGCCTTGAATCATCTGGAATATTACAGACTTCTCTAAAATTGGTGTGACAAATGAAAACCTAAAGCAAGTCAAAAGGAGGATTCTGCTGTGCTGCTGAACACTGAAGCCCAAATAAGCACTAATAGGTTAAAGGGGAAAAAAAATGCTCCAAGAAAACAAACAAGGACTGCAGGTTGGAAATTACCTCGTAGGAGAATTTAGGAGATAACCCCAGACGATGAAGTGCAACGGTGTTGCTCCCAAGTATACCAACTTCTTGGAAAAACCTTAATTAGACAACAATAGGCACTGGTCTCTCAGTCCCCAGCGCAGAGCTTTAATAATCAGAAATTTCACACACTATACAAAATGAGCTTAAAATACAGTAATTGTTTTAATAGGAAGTGCAGCTGGAATTCATCTGTAATCATCCAACTAAAGCCCAGAGCACGACGGCATGTTCCAGGCCCCGAGAGCCTGAGCAGGCAGACTAGCATCTAAACTCGGGTTTAAAGGAGCGTCCCTGGGGCTGCCTTTCTTGCCCCTGAGCTCAGGCAACCTGTCAGATTCAGGCCAATTCCCCAGTCTCCGCTTAAATGAGAGATGCTTCACTAACAGCACCACAGCACTGGCACAGTGCTGCTGCTTCAGGTACGATCATCCCAGTAAGGCTGCTCTCAATATTGGTTAGTCTGAAAGCAGCTCCAACGACCAAAAGAAGCAACACCAGTACAAGCCCAGCTTTGTCAGGCCAGCGTTGTGGCTGCGCTCGGGAGCCTGCACAGGCACAGCCTCTCTGGTCAGGAGTAAAACGCGGCTTGTCCCAGCTTGACTGGGCTGCAAAGCCCGTCTTGTACCTTCAGCTGAATGTTCTTGCAGTGAAACGGTGAATGACTTCTACATACGGACTAGTCACTGGTAAATGAACCCTTGGCTGAGCTGAGGTTAAGTGAGCACCTCTTTTCTTATGTCCTCTTTATTTTGAGACAGTGTTAGTTTTCGGTCCTAAAAATGGAAGGTGTTTTTTGTTTTCATAGCAAAGCCAAAATTCTCCAGAACAAGGCAGCAGCTTGAGAGCCATATAAACAAAGGACAAATTAATCCCTCTTTACTTTGCTACTCTTGGATTTGAAAGCTTGTAAGACAGAAAACCTTAACATTTCCACTAACGACTGTCAGAGACTCCGAGTTCAATAGAAAGCAGAGTATATTCCAAGAACTTGGCAGGATAACGAAGGTTTCTTGTTATCATGTGTATCACGTGGAAACGTTACCCAAGAAGCAATGTAAAACTATGGCAGTTTATCATCTCAGCCAGCTGAAAACAATGGATGTCTGAGCAGCAGAACCATAACCAAGCCACGTTTGCACTGACTGGAGTGTCAAGTGTCAGCACACAACAGGCTGGAGGAGGCAGACTTCTGTTCACCTGCTTACAAAAAAAAATAAAACAACAACAACAAAAAGATAAAGAAAAGCCACGGGGCTCCAGTTAGACAAACAACATGATGCTCATCTAGCACAAGGCTGCCTGATTCATTACATTTACAGGCTGTGGTGACAACAGCAGGTATGAAGCAAAGAAGCTGATTAAGTATGTAAGAATCCAGCTTAGCCATTAATTTCAAAAGCACAGCAAGGAATGGCTCCCTTGAAATGCGTTCAGTGGAGGGAGGTTTTTTTCCTGTCATCAGTATGAGAAGGGGGTAAGATTTCTTGGCAAGAAAAAGTAAGAACATATTTCAGTAGATATCATCTGTCTTGCACAAGAATCTTCTCCTGCTGCCAAGGAGTTGCGGATATTTGACAAACTTTTTTCTTCAAACTGAGTTTCTTCTGCCCCAATGGACTTCCAGAGCCTCTGCTGACGAGGGGCAGCATTTTTGCTTTGAAGTGGGGAAGGTCTGTGGCGCTATTTGGAGGCAGATCTCACAATCCTGTTCCCCAAGAGCAGAAAAGGAATTACCTGCTGGTGAGAGAACAGAAGTGTTGTGTGCTGAAGTCAGAGGCTGCGTACAGACAGGCAGCACTGGCAGAGTGTTTAATGTGGCTGCAGACTGTCACCATGAAAGGTCTGCTCAGCTCTACCTGTCCTGTGATGTGGGATGCAAGCTACACCAAGGAGTAGGATGGTTACCTCTCTATTCTCTTCTTCATGTGTCAGTCCACCCCAGTTGCATCTTTAGTAGACTGACACACTATTTGGTAGCTAAATATGAAGTGGAGAAGCCACACAATGAACCTCTTCCAATTCCCAAGGCGACCATCTAAGTCAAGTTACCTCTCAGTGATTTTTTTTCCCTCCTCCTCTTCCTCATCGGTGTAGGTGCTTTTCTAACAGTTCCGCTGCTCCTTAATTTTTAAATTGGGAGCCAGAGTTGTTGCACTGTTTCATATTTCATGTATATACGGCACACAAGGTATGAGTGCAGGCTCCATGTGCCACAAGCAGCAGGGATGTGGGGGTGACGGCTGCAGCATCTTCTGGCAGCCGCCAGCTTCACTCCAGCCCCGCCATCCTCTCCCAGGAAGGGCACATTTACCTGTACAACAATTTCCCCTTGTGTTTGCTGCACACACAGCTCACCCAGAGCCCACCCGCTCTGCATACAGAGCATTGCATCTCCTCAGCCACTGGTTCAGCTGCCAGCTGCTACGGTGCGAGCGCTGCTGTCGGCAAGTGCTGTTTGGAGGCCTCCGAGAAGCTCCTCTGGTGGTGAACGCGGCCCGTGCTGTATAGCAGAGCTGCAGCCGAGGAGATTTTAATTCCTTGTTTGAGCTGAGGGAAGAAGTGACCCGCTCCCCAAGCGAGGCCCATGTTATGCTCGGTGAATAATCCTCCCCTGCACTGCTGCACTCCATCGATCACGGTGATAAATGGGTTCTCAGTCTGCAGAGGCATTAGCTCGGCACTTCTGGATTGCTGCGTCCCCACTAGATAGTCGCAGTGAGTTTGGAGCTTTCATGACGTGCGAGGAATTTACACAGGCTTAGCCTAGTTTTCAATCTCCTTCCCCATAAGGAAAATAAATTACTTCAAAGAGTCTCACCCACTTGACATTAAATAGCTGTGTATAGCTGTAGCTGTATTTACCGCTAAAAGCAGTAATCTAGTCACCCATCCCTTACTGTGTTCTTGCTCAGATGGGAAAGCACGAGTTCTTTGTGAGTTGCCCTGATTTGTTCTGTGAAACTTCACATCACTGAATAAAATGGTTTCCTTTCTCCAGTTTAACTACTCATATCCTGTTTTCTGAAAACATTAATTATCTTACTGAAAGACAAAGACATGTCATACAGGAAAGTTCCTGAGTGTTATTTCATTAAGAAATAAAACTGCTACAATAAACACAGATTTATTTTCTTCAGGAAGAAACTTGTTTAAGACTTTCCAAGCAGAGCAAGAGTTTTCAGGCTTTGTCAGAGCATGTTCTTGCTATGCATTTGTTAAAAATAGCTCTCAAATAGGTGCACTAAAAGGGTATTTTTTGTGGGATATATTATAAACACATCACATGCCTAAAAGTCAGGTTGCTCAAGAAATAAACCATGTGAATATAGCCGAAAGCTCTAGATATTCACCGGGGTGAGGTGAAGGTGCCAGGGTTCTCCTCATGCTGTCAGCAAAATCCCCACATGATTTTCTGTACAAGTTGGAAAACTAGTAACAAAGTAAGAGGGAATATGATTTAGCCGCCAGGGAGATAAATACTGATTCTGGAAAATGGACTGTATTCCTTCTTCTGCCTTTATGCCTCTATATGACACAGGGCAAATCTTTCAAATCAAGTTCCCACAGGCAGACATGAACTGTATGTTCCTGCTCTTTCTCACACCTGGTTTGGGATCTGGATGCTAAAGATCAGAACTTCTGCTCTGCAGAAATGTTAAGCAATTACAGTTTCAACACCATTAAAATTATCTTTTGCAAATATCACTCTTAAATAATGCTCACTTTTCTGAAAATCACACCCGCGCCATGTAAAACCAGTATCCAAAGATATGGTAACTTTTATTTAAGTTCTTTAACAGTTCTTTAGATGCTATTCAAGAAAATGTTTGAGTTAATGTCCTTTTAAAGGCCTTGCTCTGACTAATCAGTCACAGGCTCTCCAAACATACAGAGGTGACTCCAGAGAAAACAATTCTGCAGCATACATGTTTAGATGTGGTCACAGGCTCTTTAACCAGCAGGGAACCATAAATATCCAGATGTTGGGCTACATCCTCATGGTTACAGTGTGTGCTGGCAAGGAGAGAGCATTCAGAAGTGGGCAGTTATCAAAGGAGATGGAACATCGAGACTGCAGCTCTGCAAGATGCATAAAATTAACTGGCAGATGCCCACTCACTACCAATTCAAGCACAATATCACCAAAAATGACACTGCTCGGGCCTATTTCTAAATGTCCATCTGCAGTTCTCCATCTCTAGCTAGTGAATCCGCTGCCCTGGAGAGGAGTATGAAAACATATCCTCCTACACGGTGCTTTCAACCAGACCCACAGATGGCATCTTGCCGTGTTCTAGTAAGATGTCTCGCAGTATGTCATCAGAAGAGCATGCGTGATCATTTCTGAACATCTGCACCACTTATTACGTGCCGTACCCCCTTCTGGGATTTCAAGAAGGGACAGTTTATTTTCAAGTGAAAATTGGTCTGCGCATCAAGCTTGGAAAACTAACGCTACCATTCTTTCTGCTTCGCCACAAATTCAACCCCTGGTCTTGAAGCTTCATTTTGATTTGTTATTAGAGGACGGCCGATCACGCAGCGAGCCAGCGTATCTACAGCCACGACTTTGGGCATGTGTGTCCACTTTCATACACAAAGTGGCTGATTTTGCGAGGCTTTCTGAGCTCTCGTGGTTTCCCAAAATGAGGGCCGTGTATCGCACTTCCAGGCTCCAAGACTGTGGAATGTGGTTCCACTGCACACTGCATATGTTCAGCCTTCTTTAACTGCCTTTGAAGCCTTTTCTAAGCAGCTGTTACACGACTTGCACTCAAAAAGCACAGGCTCCCCTTCCACCACCCAAACACGTATTTTTCCCCTTTCACAGCTCTTGCGTACAGAACATGTGGCTGAAGAACCACCCTGCACCCAGAAACAGCACAAACCCGGCACTCCAAACACAAGACCACCAATCAATATTGCCGCGGTACTGGACCTGAGGAGGACAGGCTGACAGTTTTAGCCTTATTTGACAAGTCTTGACAAAGTTACAAGAGTATGCTGCTCTTGGCTTTGTTAAAAAATTAACTAATATGCCTATTTTATATAATGTGAAAACAAGGCACAGCAAATCTAACCAAGTTGTGCAAAGCGATGCCACGGCCCCGAGGCAAGGCTGGGACTAGAAGCAGCGAGGCCGTGCTGCTCTGAATTGATCCCTAGGTCAGGTGGGGTGTATTCCAGTATATTAAAAATCTAAAGAGAAGTTCTGTCACTAGTGAGCACTCGCTCCTCACACCATCTCCAAAACCAGTGGAGAATAATTACCAACCTATAGAGGGCAATGGAGGAAAAGAAAATGAAAAGGTGAAAGAAAAAAAAGCAGCTGAAAATGTTAGGCAAGATACCTTCTGCATTACAATCAAGTGTTTCTATTTTGTATGTGTCAGTTCGGAAGGTCTACTCCAGAAAGATACTAGACCAAAAAGGGCAGATGAAGACTATAAATATAAACAGACTTTTTGAGGTACAATATTTACACATGGGACACAACAAGTGCTAAACTATGAGAGGATCTAAACTGTTGGCCACTGCTGTGGTCAGAAAGGACTGGATGGATTAAACCAGATGCAAACAGCCACCTCCCCAATGCAGAGATGGCTCCTGTTAGGGGCAGAAGTTCCCTCTCTGTGGCACAGCAGCTGCCATCCCTCTGCTGGAGAACTTTGCTCTCTGGTCTCCTGCTGCCTCCTCTGCCCCCAGAACACAGTTTGTGTGGATCAGCAAGATATCACACCCACCTTCATGTCCTCCAGGAGAGCCTGCGGGTCCTCGATGCCTTCTGGAACACACTTCTTGTTCTCTGGGAGAGATTCAAGCTTTTCCACCAGGGCTTTTAAACCCTTCAGTTCAAATTCTGTGAGATGAGTCCATTTGGTTGAAACTTCTGTAGCTGGAGACCCCGTTGGTGTTTTGGGATAGTCCGTGGGGGTCGTTGATTTTACGCTGTCGTCTGACTCATTAGACAAAGTTCTTTTTAGGTATCTCATTACCGTGGCTTTTTGTTTTCTTCCTGCGCCCTCCTTGCCATCGGAGTGCGTGCTGTTGGGCGAGGAGGAGCCATCCACCAAGGATTTGGAGTTTTTATCCAAACTGTCATCCTTCTCCTCCCGGATCTGGGCATCACAAGATTCTTCATCCATGTCTAACCACGAATCTGAGGAATAGCTGTCTGTGCTGCGTTTTCTTTTTGCATCTGAAAGTTAGAAATAAGAATGCTGAATTTTTAACCTGATGTAACTCGTAGCTTAAACACTTCTCTGGCACTGGGGTTAGGTGCTGCCTGTTCAAAAGGGCACTGAGTAATGCCCAGTGTCCAACAGGAACGGGCTTTATTCAGCTCATTTTTCATTTGGGGGGGTTGTTTGTTTTAATGCTGGTTTTCATTAACATCTACTCAGTTCAAATGACGGGGAAACATTTAGGGAAAAAATTATGCTTTCTTCAAAGCTTCAGTCCTCTATGCCTTCAATTAAGACTAGGCAGAGCTCTTAAGTCACACACAATTAATTTTCCTGCAAATCCGAAAGAGACCAGATTCAGCAGCCTTGCAGCTTTAAGAGGGGAGTTAGCACAGAAAGAGGAGGGGAAAACGATGGGAGAAAGCACGTTAAAATGCTGTACATCATCCTTCTCCCAGGAACTCTGCACAGCACAAAATCAACTTCTCAATACTTTTTGTGAGAAACTGTTGGTAGAACAAGAACCCCCACTTGTTAGTGCATGAATACTCATTGCTCTTCTGAGACAGAACATTACAATTATGCTTATTTTACAGATGAGAGGCCTAAATACACTGAGAAATGCAGCGACTGTCACAGAGCTACATGATACCGTTTTTCTTAACGCCATCCCCGATACATTCCATGTACTTCTCAGGAAAATTTAAAGGCAAGTTTCCGAGTATAAAGAACTATTAACCTTAGTTTTACACCGGGTTTTCCCCTAAAAATCCCAAGTATTACCCAACTCTCTGAAATCAAGCAGTGAAAGCAATGTAGGAAACTAGTGGCCAACATTCCCTAAAGCACACATCTTTTCTTATTTATTAGACGCAATTTCCTTTGCTAAGTGAACAACATTGAATGCAGGCTAGCAACAGCAGGAATTTCTGTGGAAAATACAGTTAACACTGGTAACACCCAGCTAAGTCAATGTGAATTTTAACACTGGCTGAAATGGGTATGAGATCAAGCTGCAAACAAAAACACTCTGCAAAGGAAACAGAAGTCAGACAGAAAAAGTGAGTGAACAATTCATGAAAAGTTCCTTTCACAGCTTCCATGCTTTGCGATGCAGTAGTTTTGGATTAGGACAATGTGAATCATGCTTAAGGAAGGATTAAATGGACATTGAAGAAAAAGCTCAGCGTCCGGTTGTTTAACAGCGAGATTCAAAACAAACGCTGAAGGCCAATTCCAAGCTGGCAAATCCATCCTCATAACAGAGAAACTCTTTGTCTCTTGCATAGTCTGTAGCATCTTCTTGCAAAATATGCATGTTATTTGTCAGCTGGGTTGTTACCAAGATGGAACAGGCAGGGGCAGAGTCGCTGCTTAGCAGTGCAGGTTCAAATAAAAACTCGGAAGGCCAAATGCACCTCTGTGCATCAGTTAGTGCAAGAGATATGAGTTGGCCACTTGATACTTCTCAGGGTAAAAGCGCTCTTGCTACAGTGTCTGCAAAAATCAAGCATCTCTGTCCAGTCTGCTCCTGCAGTCACGTTTACACTTTTCCTCAAAACCAAAATGGCCATAAAATGACTCCTGAAAAGCACATCTAAGCTGAAAAGCCTGTGAAAAGATGGCAGTCACAAAACATCCCAGCTCCCAGGAAGGCTGGGCACAGCCAGCTCTGGCTCCATCCACGGAGCAGGCCGAGTCCCTCCTGCATCCCTCCAAAAAGCTTCGCCGTGAAGAAGCCCAGCAGTTTATTTTGTGCGCTGAGGTGGCGGCGTGCAACACTCCAAACCAGCTCCTCCCTCTGCTCTGTGCTAAACACCCCCACGCTTCTCTTAGAAAAATAAACAGGATTAGAAAATACCTTAACCAGAACATTTAAAACCCGCTAGGTTATCCAACTTTTATCTAACACTGGTTTTTCCTTTGTCCACAGTAGCCAGCACACTCACCCACCTCCACGGGCTACATAATCAGCTTATGTCATTCTCCCATTTTACAGCTGAGGAAACAGATGCTTGGGAGAAAGCACGACTTGCTCATTGTCACACATCAAATCTAGGGCAAAACCAGGAATCAGAATCCAGACTCTTGGGCCCGGGGCTGGAGCCTTTTCTCTCAGCCACACTGCCTTGGTGAACTATTTCATAGTCGACTGAAGCACAAAAGCCCAGCCTAGATGGGAGAAAACGCCAGTGATAAAATAGAAGGTGAAGACAGATACACATCCCTATGCTACCAGTACAGCATCATTAACAGAAATTGGTATAAATCCACACAAAGAAACTTATGTTTGTGTCTTCCTATGCTGTGGCTCTGCTGAACAGGAACTAATGGCTGTAACTGGGGCAAATCGCGGGTGTAGATAAGGCCCAAAGAGAGGGAGATCATGTTATGGAGGTGTGAATAATTTACTCCAAGTCATGTTCTGGTACTAAGAGACAAGAGCCTCCAGGAGAGATCTCTCCACTTTTTGCCTCTTGCTCTAATCTGTGGAAACAAAAGGCAGGAGCAGTGGAACACCAGGGCAGACTGGGGCCCTGTTTCCATCAGAAACAAGTGCACGGGGGGGGCAGAAATTCTGCTGTGCCAGCTGCCACCGGCTGGCTGCGCGGGACAGGCCCTGCCGTGCCAGCCACACCTGGGTACGGATGTACAAAAATAACCTACATCTAACCCCAAAACGAACCGTCACCAGGCAAGTGCCCTGTTCTCTGCAGGCCTGTCAGTTACAGGATGCCTAATTTTACCTTTAGGGACAGGGCTTGTTATTACCCTGAAGTGTATCAGTCTGTTCTGGAGCACTGGGGGATTACAGGACTGTTGCACCACCAGATTAAGAGCGGACTGCTTTCAAAAGACAACAACTGTCTTGCTCCTGCAGCTAATTTAAAAAAAACAAAAACAAAGGAATCAATAATGGAAGGATGACTTCACGGTAAGACAGGTTCAATTTTGTGTTTTCAAGTGTTTCGTTGTAATGCAACACGCCATGATTTTTATTTATTCATTTAAATGCAAACAGTATCTGACTGAGAGTTACTATGCTCTGAGCTGAAGTCCCACATAAGCTTAATCTGCATTTACTTTGTCGAGAAGTGCATTTTAAACACTATGTTACCAGGGTTCCACTGTCTTGGAGGTTTTGCGTTTATGAAGTCTCTCCATGAAGAAGAGCTCCTGCTCAGTGCAACTGTGTTTTGCTCTTCTGAGACACACCAGCCAACACCAGGTTAGAACCCCACTTTCAGAGTGGTTTTCCAGTCTGGGTTCCCATACGACTTTGTGCAAAAAGACCATCACCCCTCTTCATCTCAAAGCAACTAAAACCAGCCTATACAAACCAGGCAGTGATATAACTCGGTGAAGAGGAGAAGCACAGGGTTGACCAAAGAATAAGAGCTAGAAATACCTTTTTTTTTTTTCTATAGCGGTTCACTTCGCTGTGGTTCGGGGCAAATTACTTAACTTTTCCCACAGTTATCCACTTGTACAAGAAGGATAATTATACACAGTTTCCCTCCTTGCTGAAAAGCAACTTGCTGTATTACAGAACTTAAAAGAAAGGGAGAGGGGTGAGGTATAATTATGAAATCTTTCTAAAGTCCTTCGAACAGTCCAGTGTGTAATATCTACCTTGCCATTCCCAGCTCCAAACCCTGACACTGTGACTTGGGAGCAGCAGTTGCTGTCAAACTCCTAAAGACAGCGATGACATTTTCGTTAGCAGAAAAAAACCCTGAGCACACTGAAAATGTATCACTGCATGGAGAACTCCACATGGAAATCACTCAATATAGTCTAGTACCTGTCTATCATAAGCAAATCTATTTTATCCAGAGAAAAGGAAGGGAAACCAAAAAAAGACGTAACTCCTTCCCCATGCTAGAGGGCGTATTTTTTTCATCCATCAGGCTTAACATACAGTTAGAGCCATCCTGTTAAAATTTTAGCAATGGGAATCATAAAAGCTGCAGGCTATAAAAGCACATTTCTGACAGCCCAGGATCTTCTCCCAGTTACTCTTGGTCAGCTCACTCTCCAGATCCATATCTCATTGAAGGTCAATTGTGGTTGAAAACACCCAGTACAGACTCATTCATGATAAGAGTAAAAATAATGAAGATGTATCCATCCCAAAACAGCGCTCGTTTGAATCCAGGAGCAAACCCAAATCAGATCCCTTCCTGATTTCAGCCAGCAGAACAAATGTCACAGCTGAGAGGGACAAGGAAAAGAAAAAAAGAGAGAGAAAGAGAGATTGTGCTTTTACAGCAGCTGGGATTGCTGCCGTGCCATCATTCCCCGAGTGTTTGCCCTTTGCAGAAGAGATCTGAACAAGAACGGTCTCACATACCAACTAGGAGGCAACTGCCTGAAAACTCATTCTGGGCCTGAAGAACGGGAAAGGAAACCACAGCCAGCAGCTTCCAACTCATTCGGAATGGCAGGTATTTTTATTTAGGGAGCGGGAACACGCAAGGTTTTAGCCTTCCCCACACTGAGGTGTTGGTGTGGTTGTGGGGTTTTTGTTTGGTTTTGTTGTTGTTGTTTTTTCTGTTTGAAGTTTTGTTAATCAAGATGTTTAGAAAACAGAAATACAGTAAGAGCACTGTATCAGAAGGTATATCAGAAAAGAAAGCAGCACTCCAGGGTGAAAAATAGCAAGTTCTAGCACCCAAAAGGAAAGGTAAAAAGTAAGCATTTAGAATAAACTATGTCAAGGAAATTATTTTTTAAAAATTGAGATTATTCAAG
The DNA here is from genome assembly GCF_036013445.1 of Caloenas nicobarica. Classification (NCBI taxonomy): domain Eukaryota; kingdom Metazoa; phylum Chordata; class Aves; order Columbiformes; family Columbidae; genus Caloenas; species Caloenas nicobarica. The sequence continues at coordinate 4,641,799 of NC_088260.1, forward strand.
AGAAAGTTCTGAAAATGAATACAAGGATGCAAAGAATTTTTTCTTAAACCAAGAAGGACAGAAGACAATTTAATCTATTGAAGGCTCTGCAGAGAAGTTAAGTACTTTGTTTCATTACTCTTTAAAGAGAATAATGGGAAATTCTTCGTCAAGGGATACTCTCTCATGGGAAATCAAGAAATCGCTTGCAGATAGAGAAGTCTCTAGGGATGAGACAATTTAAGGACCTTAATAGTTCAGAAGAAAAGCTTAAAAACAAAGCAGCAGGGTTTTGGAACACTGACCTCATTTGGAACTCCCATCCCACAGCAGGTGAATGATATTAAGATACAGATACCACAGAACAAACAAGTGTAATTCAAGGATTACAGTTTGTAGAGATTTGAGTCAAGAGGCTGGACACAGAGACCAGTTAAAAGAAAAGACAAGCGTTTGAAACAGTTTTACTCATGCAGAACAAAGCAGCGCAGCTTTGTAAAGGTAAATAATGTATCTTTACTCCTTTGAATTTGACAAATGTTGAAGTGAAAGATCCAGTAGATCTGGGCTTCTGAACCACAATCTACAGTTAAATAATTATTTTAAGGTTAAGATTCTGCCAAGAAATAAAAAGCAAGTTTGTTAAAAAAATTTAAAAAGCATACATCTCTCTCTCTCTCCTGGAGAGAAAGGCCCTGGATGTCAGTGTCAGTGATTTTATCAGCATGTTAATACTCTGAAGTCAAGAGACAGCAGGCAGGTGGATGAACTGCACGCTGTCAGTAGGTACCACTCGGTCAGCGGCAAGAATCAATCCATCCCAGGCAGTACCAACAGCTCAGGACCTGCCCAGCCAGACCCCCCCTAGCTGCACAGTGGGGCTGCAAGTCACGTCAGCTCCACCCTACTGACCACAAGCACAGTCATTTTTAGGTAGGGTTAATTTTCAGTCAGATCACTGAACTGACTCAGCTCACTGTAGCTCAAAATGGCCATGAGACCATGACCAAACAACAGCAGAACGGGTTCATATTCACGTTCCGCTAGACCAACAACTGAAGCCACCACAGGAGACAAGACCCTAACCATGTCACCACCAAATCATTTTCCAAATAGCCAGGCTCCCTTTCCTGATGCTTTCTTTGGTGATGCAAAACAATCCTTTTCCCTCCAGATACTGGACACTGATGGCTCCCAGTGAGCTTCTTTATGATCTGAGTATCTTTCGGCCAGACTGATGCACATTTTGTGGGGATCACCAAACCACCACCAGTAATTACTGAGTTGGGCTGGAATTCATACTGGTGATTTAGCTGGAAAAGGTCCCATCTCCATGTCCCGAACCATCCACTCTCCACACCTGGTTTGTTCTGACACGTCACCCCTGCAATCCAGCACCTCCACGCTGTCTCTAGGATGAGCCTCCTTCCATGCCTGTGCTTCAGACAACAGGAGGTCGCTCCTTATTTTCCAACAAATGCAGTTACCAGAGTTTTGTCACAGCTTTATGAAGAGCCGATTCAAGGCATTAATTCATCCTTTCCTCTAGGATGATCTTTATGTAACGAGAAAAATTCCCCTCCACAGAGCTCCTGCTTAACTACCCCTTCTGACCGGGGTCTCACAGAGCTTAGAAGAGACACAAAATGTGAAGCATCCAAATTCCCAGTGAGCCAAATAAATCTCCCTGGCCTATCTACACAGACTATTAGCTACCTCAAGTTATTCTTGGTCAGTAAAACTCACTGGAGAGTGATGTCTGCCCATAAGCTCTTCAATTCCTTCTCCTAAGAATTACACCAGCAGGTGAGCATCTCCCTCCTCTGCCCAGAAGCCAGGGCAGTTCCAGCCACGCCAGTTCACTCCAAGTGGCACCTCAGGGAGCAGGAGGCACAGAAATACTTTAATCCTCCTCCACACTTAACACATACCAGTTAAGATTTAGGTGGCGCTTGTGCTACTAAAGCCATTCTGTGCCTAAAAGCAGGCAGGCAACATGGCTCACTGCCTTGTGCCATTAAAGGGAGGAAAAAGAGAGGAGTTCAGCCAGGCAACAACTGGAATTGTCACACGCTGATGTAAAGCTCACATCAGTGCCAAGGTAATGCCTGCCCGCTTCAGGCACATCTATCCGTCTCCGCTATGGTCCATTTTCAGCTATTGTAAAGGTTTCTGTGACCTCCCTGCATTCAGGTTATAGATCGTGGAGATTTGCGTAGGTGTTTCCTTGGTTTTGTTATTCCACAGAACTAGAAGTCAGTCACCAAACAGAGAGAACTAAAGTGGAGATTAAAGAGAAAGAAGCCAGGTTTAATGACCGTAACGCATTCTGTAGAGGAGTTGCTCTATAAAAGGACTAAATATCCATCCCACCAGCACACATTTGCAATGCACACATTTCTGGCTACTAAGGTACTGTGCCAAACACAGCAGTAAATCCTCAATTGTTTGGCAGATCATCTCAACGCAAACATTACCGAAACCAAGGAACAAACACATCCAAAAAATTATTTCTCTGGGATCCACTTGCTAAGAGAATGCTCAATAAATATAATTCCAAGTACGCTGGTACTTCATGGAAATGCTTAAGAGTCAAAACCCTCCCCATCCCAAAATAAATAGTTCATTAGAATTTCTACAGTTCTCCAGTTCAATCTACGATCTGTTCTGCAGAATCCAAAGCAGTAACCAGCCCAAGGTGCGAGCATCAGCTCTGAATCCGCGCTCAAAGGATTCACTCACCAATTACCATTGATTCTCTCTGATACTCTTTGCTGAGGTGGCAGCGCTGGGTCACACAGGACACGTATCTCTCCAGAACATACCAGCACATTTCATAGTAGAAAGGATAACGGAATTTGGCATGCACCTGAAAGCAAGAGCAAGACTGTCAGTCCATGGGGAAGGGCGAGAAGTTTGCAGCGCAAGGGCCGGTGCTCGTTCCCGGCGTGTTATCAGGAGCACAAACAGGATCGCGGGAGGGGGAGGGAGCGGTGGGAGCGAGCGGGATGCCGGCAGCATACGGAATGAGGAGCTTGCCTGCCGGGAGAGCATCGTTTCGTGCTTCACTAATTTGTATCCTCTTGGGGGGGTGCGAGAGAAAAAGGTTTGTGTTCTTGTGAAATCACGGACCTGATGGGTGGCCCCTACGGCATGTTCTACCTGCTGTATAGACATAGGGTGGTCACGGACAGATGTCAGTCACTAAAACTCAAGCTAAACCAAAGGGGTTTTTAAAAAATGTTTTAAAAAAAATTATTTCCTAACCACTATTACATGATTTCTATCAAAATGGCAACATTACCTAACATGAGGCAAGAAGGAAATACATGTTTTTCAATTATGGTCTTCACAACAGTCTGATTAAACAAATGAACACACAAATTCTTGATTATTGATAACAACAGAGTAAAAATCCCTTATGTGGTTTACACTTAATATTTCAGTAGCAAGTTAGCTTTTGCCACAAACAGAACAGAAAAGCAGGATTTTGACAAAAGATCCTGTCAAGCTGTGCACTTTTTCTTACATCTCAGACCTGTTGTTCTCACACAAGAAGCCTATTCTCCAACACTATGTATTTTTGAGATTATTTCAGATTCAAAAGAAAACAAAGTGAGTTTCCTTCCCTTCTAGCATAGTTTTCTATCTATGGGAGGTTGCTGTACCAAAGAAGAATCTGAGAAGATCCTAAGATGCAAGAACATATGTATATTTATTGTGATTTGTTAAAAATGGATGCCATGCATCTTGCATGCACTTGTCCTTACACTGTACACTTCTTTCTCCTGGTGGCACAGAAATCTGCATTTGCAGGTTGCATACATGCATTGCACTGGGGTTATAGGAGCTGCTTTAAGACATTCTACGCATATAACTGCTCACCTAGCCAAGAGGTGTCCCCCCACCTTTAATGAAAAGCTGGACTGCACCAGAAAGGAGCACTCTCTTAGAAAGCCCATAAAAAAACCCAACCAACCAAACAAAAAACCCACCAAACCAGCACCCCAGATAACGCCAAAAACGCAAAGTCTAAACAGAGCCACTAACCCAGCACCTGGAAGCTCAGATTCAGCTCTGCAAAGCGGGCACTGTCGAAATAACCGCGTGGTGATGAAAAAATCCATTTGAGCATATCAGTGAATTACTAGAATGCCTGCCTTTCAAAACTGTTCCCAAGGTGGACAGTCAAAGAACTTTCCCTGTTCCCAGGGCACAGGAAATGCAAACACTTTTAGCAGTAAAACAAAATGTAACAAAGGGAAAATACACTGTATTGTCCCACTAAATGTATCACAGTGTAGGATTTAAATTTTCCACTGCAATTCCCAAAAGTTAAGATCTCCTAAATTCAACACAAATGTAGCTGGCGAACCTGAACTGTGTGTTGATACGGGTCATGCATCCAGCCATGCAGCAGTTTTTCAAATGTTTCCCTGTGTTGCTTGTTACAAAGCACATATACCAACAAAAAGGAGGAAAAAAGAAAGGCAAAAACCAACCAACATCCCCCTAAATGTGAGAACATTTAACCCCTGGGCCTTTTTGCATTGGAGAATATTTTTCCTTTGGTTTAGTTATTTGTCATAAGGAAGAGATCAAGTCACTTATCGCTATTATGGAACACAGGGGAAATTAGCCATGCTAAAATATATGCTAATAAAGGAACTCAAATTTTTCCAAGAGAGCACTGCAGGAAACAAAATTTGCAAAGAATTGACTTACAAACAGGAGGCGCCTTCCACCCCTCAGCCTTCAAAAGGTTTTCAGCCACATGCCTGGGAATATTAAAGACATCATTGCTCAACATTTGTTGACAGATTCTGAGCTTCACCAAATTTAGCTGTTACCAATGTTAATTCAATGTGAAAGACAAGGCAGTAATGCATGCAGTGCTCCCATTATGTTTATCAATCTTTAATATTCAATTTGAGTTCCTAATTGCCTCGCTATCAACGTTCCAACCCACAGCAAATCCCTCCATGCCTCTGGAATTCACTGTTTGCCTGCAAAGGCTCTGCTTTTACACATCTTCAGATGTATGAGCTACCACATGTAGCAAGAGATACTGTGCAAAGATCTACGGGGCCTTTTGCCAGTAAAGCAAATCCAACGGTGCTTTGAAAATCTTTTAAAATTCGCCTTATGGAAAAGTAGAGAGGAACAAGTTCTTTATGATGTCCTTGGACATTTATTAACTGTAGTGCAGGTGAACTGCATTATGTATATGTCCATAGTTTTTCATTGGTACGGTTATGGTCAAATGAACTCTTATGGTGAGGGGGGAAGGAATAAAAGACAGAAAGAAAATAAGAGTGCTCTGTGATGAATTTGAAGTGTAATGTCTGATATGGGCACTGCCAGAGGACTAAATCCCCCACTAGATCATCTAATAGGCATTTCCAGCTCTAACTTCTGTGATTAATAATTTACAATCCACTGAATAAATTTTTTAATTATTCCTGTACAGCGAGAAAAACCCTCTCTGGAATATGATGTATTTCTTCAGTTCAAAGTGAAATTATTTTAGAGACTTATATCCCCCTCCAAAACCGAAACAAAAACCCTAAGAAAGGCACGCCTTTTCCTTAAGAAAGTATTAGGCTCTTCCACAGTGTCTATTAAAATATTTACAAACTTCACTCGTGTTTAATCAATCTAATCACAATATTGAAAAACAGTTTATGATTATTTACAAAATAATTACTCTACCCACTTAAACCACTATCTGACATTCCAGAAAACCAAATCAGTAGCGAACACCATCATCTGTGAGTGACCACCTTACGTGTATATTTTGAGTGCTTTTGTCTCTATCCACGTGCAAATATTTTAACACGGTTAAATTTAGATGAGTTGGGAGTAAGTTTGACACGTTCTTCCTCTTGGGCAATGCCGAACTGCAACACCCCTGTGCTGAGACGATGAATCTCTGCACGGCAGCGGCTTTGCAGTTATTCGGGTCCAGCAGAGAGCGGAACAGCTTGGCCTATTTGACTGGCTGTTAATTGGCCTCTAGGAAAGCCAGACTGCAAAATGAGAGTCTCTGCAAACTGGAAGGCTGGAGAATATTTGTTTACCTCAATTGCACATTAGGAGCTGTTTCCAACAATAGACATGTTCTTTATTGCTCCTTAAAACTATTTTTAAATGGCTATAACCCTCTTAAAAAGTCTCCCAGGGATATGAGAAATTAAGCTAGAATAAGCATGACAAGTATATAAACCAGGCAATTTTATCAGGCTGTAAATCAGCATTACCGTTTCAACCATGTATTTATTCTCCTCTTAGCTGCTAAGACAATAACAGCTACACCTAGCATGAAAATGACTTTGAATATCAGCAATCAAAGATGATTAAGCATTATATAGCAGGTTTAAACACAGTGAAACCGCCATAAAATTGCTCTGTGCAAAATGAAGAGGGGAAACACACCTGTATTACACTTTGAGTGTGGCAAATTACTTCGTCAATCACATCACGTAATTTACTTCTGTGCTATACACAATGGAAAGATCAATACTGATGAGAAACTCATTTGCAGTATGTTCACACTGGCAAATCTGTGTGAACTACAGACTGTACCGAGCCTGCTCTAGTAGCCAGTGTGTGGATAGAATTATTTGAACAAAGAAATTACAAAATTTGATTGGCAAAGCAAATAAAGAAGTACACACTAGAATCCTAATGTGAAAACATTTACCTCTTCGAGATTCCTGTATGACATTCTTACGTTTGAGGGTGTGTTATAATATTACTTCTAAATAACAGTATTGATTTTCCTGCCTTTTATCAAACTTCTGTATGCCTTAGTTGCACAGCTTGTTTTTTGTTCCTGTCTGGAAATTCTTGTTATTCTTCAACTGTTCGCAGAGCTTTGTTATCATACGGCTGCCTGGGAGCACAAGTCTGAACGCAGGTACGGGCTGTGCACAGCACGTCACCAGCACACAGCAACACAGGAGCGCCAAAATTGTCTCTCTGAAGTCATGGAAATTCTGGGCTCTTGGCTTTCATTAGTCTTTTTAAAAGCACTTAAGTATTTGGAGGGGGAGGGAATGATAAAAAAGCTATGCAGACTGTGAAGAAAATCTAAACCAAAACTGAGAAAAGGTCTGATTTTGGAGTTCCAAATGTTCCAGTATCCCTTTCCAAAACACTCTGACTAGGCATTTTCAAAGAGGCAGGTAACCAACCCAAAACCTTCCCATGGAATCAAGGTGCTAGTCACTTTTCAAAGGCATTTCAGTGGAACTTGTTGGCAGCTTCCTAAAAGTTACCAAAATACTGGACTGTTACGGGGAAATCTGCCTGCTGGTCTAAAAGCTCCAGAGATCCAGGTTGGATCCAGCTTCCCAGGGAGAAGGGCCTGACGTGAAGCTCAACTGAACAGCTGCAGCCCGAGGTGGGTGATCCTGGGTTGCTCAAGTCCTATGGGAACAAACTGTCAGCTTTTATAAAACTTCAGGACAAAGAGTGTTTCCTTCTCAACTTCCCCGTAGACATCAATGGAAATAACTTGTTTCTGGCATCAAACCCTCCTCCTGCTCTTCCCTTCTCTGTTCTCCATGCGAATTGCCTGTGCCAGCATCTGTCCCGGCAGCAACACCCCTGTGGCGTAGAGATCTGGCAGATATTGCTGGCTCTTATTTATAGTCGCTCGGAAAACCTTCCTGTGCCCAGCACCTCTGTCTTGCAGCAGCGAGCCCCTTCCTGCTTCTGCCTTCATAACTTGGTCTGTCCAAGTCCCTTTACGCTTCTTAAGACACTTGACATTCTTGCCTTGGGACACCTGCTCAAAGCCAGACTGGTCTCCACCTCCACTGCTGCTCTCTGCTACATTCCCTCCGTTTCAATTCCCCTGAATTTCAGCTTTTCTCTTCATTGCTCTTCCACTAAGAATTCATTTTTCTGCTTAATATTCCTTCTCTTCATTAAAATCACTCCAGGTAACCATCTGCTCTTGCCACTGCTTTGCAATGTGAAGATTACCAGGCCTTGTATCCCCTGAGAAGGAAGGGAGGCTGGGGGAGGACGCCCGTTCTCTCACCAAGTCACAGATGTAGTTTAAAACAAATACATTTTTGCTTCAGGCCTGTGCACTCTCTGCAAAGAAAGCAGTTCAGGGTAAAAGCCCACGTGGAGCCAGAAATGTAAACTGTACTGATGGCCAAGACATCACATTTTAAGACTTTTGAGTGAAGAAGAGTTGTAGCTTCCTCCCATTCTGCAGCCCAAATCTCCAATAGCTGCACAGCTGGTACCCGCGCCAGTGGTTTGCCAGCACTGACTCAGTGCAATGCCTCCGAAACTGCTACAAAAAGTCCCCAGCTGAATTTGCACATACCACTGGTCCATTTTTGCATCAGAATGGATAAAATTTTCACTCCCAACAAAGCGGCTGCCCAGTAATCTCCTCCAAGATGTGATACGCTTTCCATCAGGTAGATGCTACACCACAATGTTCAGATTGATGTCTCACCCCAGACTCTCTTTGCCCCAAGAAATTCTTGCACAGTATTGAGTCACTGTAGAAGAAAATCCCGCAAAGTATAGAAGACGTCGTTTCACATGCAACTTCTGTGCAGGTTTGTCAGTTCAGCTGTGGACAGTAGAACCATCCTAATCCCATGAGGTCTCCAGGCTGGGGTAACCATTCCAGGGGTGCACAGAGGGCTGATAAGCAGGGGGTTACCAGAAGTGCTGGTACAAAGGTCTGGAAAGCACAATATGTTTTTGTGCAAAAGGGAAGTTTTAACCAGCAGACAAAAGACACAGAAGGGACACATCCGTGGGAAGTAGGGAAAAACAGATGAGTAAAACCCACTAAAAATAGTCAACATTTGAAAGAGTCATTACTTCACATTTACCTCTTGTTTCAACGACTCTGACATGGAGATCCCATCAGTTCTTGTTTGTCAGAAGGGAATATGAGAGAGAGACTATGACAGATCATAGTCACAAAGAACGTTCAGTTAAAAAGAGAATCAAGTGTCCTTACCCTTGTTCTGTCCTCAATTTCATAGATGCGAAGCTGCATGGGAACATTAAAGCTATGCAGGATATTTCCACCAAACACCAGAGAATCTACTGGAGTATAAACCGCATGTATCCACCCTAGAGAGGGAAAGCAAAGAACTGAGAATGCCTCATGCTACGTAGTGTTACAAAGCAATTTATAATCAAATTTTAACAACCCCATGAACCCCATTCCGCAGGGGATGAGAGGCTCAGCAGAGACAGGATAACTGGTATGCTCGTAGCCACACTTTTCAGACCAGTCATAGCAGAAGGGCATCTTATGATGCACAGTCTTACAACCCTCTATAAATTCGGTTCTTCTATTTATTCACAGAACAGTTACAGTGTTTACTGAGAACACACAAGCTTGTGACTCAACCACATCCATGACTAAGAAGTAAATTCAGTCTGTTCAATACACTTGGCCCTCAGATGTATGTACTGACATCTCCAGCAGGGCTGCAGGTCCTGTCAGGGGGGTGGGCTGGGGGGCTGGCCTGACTCACGTCAAACTCCTTCCACACCAGCACCGGTGCACACGTCTTCACATGGCAACAATTTCACATTATCACCCGCCCTCCTTCAGAGGTGAAAGTTTCACATCCTATTATCGACTTCCTGAAGCAACTGAAAAAATCTTTTTCACTGCAAAGCCCAAGTTAAGGGATTTCACATTCCTAATACAGGAGCTGATGAGACTGTTCTGACCCACTCCTTGCAAGGGACTGAATTCATTTCACAGGCTCCAAAGCAAGGAAAGAATTTTCTATCACAACAAAAATCCAGGCATAGCAATTCAGGCAGCCACACACCATCTCTTCTGCTTCTGCATTGTTTGCTCGATACACCAGCAGCTGAAGGACTGGCTGTGCAAGGCTGCAGCCTCTGATCTCTGCAGCGAAAAAGGAATTGATCCTGCTAATGATCTGGGACCCATAGAGACCTGACACTTTTCTTTTTCTTTTTTAATGAAAAGCATTACAATTTATAAACCGGCAGAGTGCAAAGCAACATAGGGGGCGGTCAATTTTTTCCTAACTGTGCAGTACTTTCCATTAAAGCTGTGGCAGGTTTCCTTCACTTGACCATCAGTGAGGGAGCAGGAAAACGCCATTCGGCCTGAAGGGTTCTCCAGCTCTCAGCCACGAACATTCTCTCCACAACAACCTTTAGATCGTGAAGGCCTGCAAAGCCGTACCTGAGAAGTCCTTGAGCCGCAGCAGATGGCAGAACTGGGGATTTTATTTAAGGGCATATTGGTAGGAGAGAGGTAGGAAGGAAAAAAAAAAAAAACAAAAACAAAATCAAAAACCCCACAGCACTAGAATTTTCTCCCTGGAAATACAAGCTCATCACTCCGGATGTATTTTTCAGAATTTCAGAATCACTGGGGTTGGAAGGGACCTCTGGAGGTGCCCAGGCCCACCCGCAGCCAGCTGCCCACAACCATGTCCAGATGGCTTCTCCGTATCTCCTTGGACAGTGACTTCACAACCTCTCTGGGCAACCTGTTCCAGTGCTCAGTCAAGTTACTGGTCTGATTCCACATGCAAAATGTGAGACACATAAAAAAGCATGTGGCTGACAGCTCCAGTATTATTGCATCTTTCCTGCTCCAGTTAGTATAATTTCAATTACAGCATTACTCACAATGATCCAGTCTATTTATCACTTCCAAATCAAGAACAAGCAACTAGAGAGGATTTTTTTTTTCATGGAATGGTAGTGTAAGAACTACATACATCAACACTATAAACACTCTTCATAGTTGAAGTGGTTCACCACCTCACATGAAATACAGTCTGTACTAAGAGCAAACTACTGGAAAAATAAACGATCCTCCTGATCCTGATCTTTGGGAAGGAAAAAAAGAACCAAAGTCAAGGAAGTTGGGGCTACTGCTTCCGCTAGGTAACTAACGACTGATGTGGCTGGGGGAAAGAACGGAAACCACAAGCTGAAGCAGATCTATTGCTGGGTCCCCAGAGCAACTTACTGCACAGGTACTGAGTCAATTTGTGTCACAGTTCGGCTCAATTGTCAGTTTTAGAGATGAACAAACTGAAGCTGGAAAAAATGGAACGACTCGTCCACAGCCACACAAGTGAGTGGTGGCAGGAGACAGGTGAGTTATTGGCAGAACAGGATGAGTCCCCAGTGCTGCCTCCCACCACAGTTCTCTCAGCACAGTCAATGTACAAACACGCTGGAGCCGGCAGATGCAACAAGTTATTGCCATGGAATCATCAACATAATCCTAAATACAATTTGTTATCAAATATTTACAACTTAAGTAAAAAGAGAAACTGAGCTGAAACCTGAGAGGTAGAAAGGAGATATCCTTTATTTTCTAAAAACAAAACAAAAAAAAAAAGAAATCCCATCAATGCAGTTGTTCCTTGAGTGTCTGCTTTTACTACAACCACACAATGGCCTCCTCTGACAAATTACATTTCCTCAGTGAAAATTTCACACTGGAGTGCAGTTGGTCTCCTTGTTTCTTGTGCTTTAGGTTTCACTCCCACCACACCTTCCCTGACCTCTTGACTCTGCCCCCACCAGACACCGGGGTCTTCGTGTTAATAATCGCTAGACTTCCTCAGCAGTAGTCCCAATATTTTGAGGAAAAATGTGAAAGAATCTATCACGGGCTTGAGCCAATGCTCCAGCAAATGGTGTTCCGGGCATGACAAACCCTCAATAGAAAGATTAATGAACACGAATATAGTTTCAATCCTGTATTGTTGAAGAGCTGGTAGAGGTGCAAACTGAAAGTCTTCCATAAAGTACCTGAGACAGCCCCCGGTTCTGCAGGTAATGTATTTAATTCTCTACTCACATTTATAATCCAGGTCTAAACTTATCTTACAAACAATTAGTACCCTCAGCTCCTACCTTCTGAACTAACTAAACACTAGGTCCTTCAAGATGCATATATTTCTAAAAAGAAGACTGAAAATACTGCTTTTTATGACACAGTTCTCAATAACAAACCCCAGTAATAATGAAACACTAAAATCCATCAGGGTAGTGAAAATAAAAATAAACCAGAGACCAAACAACAAACAGAAAGTCATTAAATGTAAAGTCCTTGGACATAAAGGTCCTACCGCTACCCAGCGCAGGGGGTGGGATGATTTCCAGGCACAGCTCAGATGGGGAAGGACAATGCTCATGAGCACCATCCCCTCCCTGCTGACCAGCGCTGAGCTGAGCACGCAGCTAAACCTGGGAATTCCCAGATCTCCAGCAGATCAGGTGCAGGATCCAGCTCTGGGCCCCTCTGCCAGCTCCAGGACACAGCCCTGTCAGAGGCGTCACCTGCTCATGAGCGAGATTTTGGCCACTCAGCTGCAGAGCGTTTTTCAGTCACGCTGCATCCCAAAATAGTTTTGACTTGCCTGAGGAACGTACATGCAATACTGAATCTGCAGCGACACACGCACCGAGAGGTGTATTCCGGAGATGTAGGACACTATGGGCAAGATTAGACAAAAAAGATGGAGAACTGACAAGGTAGAAAACCACAGGAAGACTGGCACAGACGTTACAAAGGAAAAAAATAAAAAGCTCCTGTTCTAGTATCAACAAAGCTGTGTATGGAGGAAAACTGAAGAGGCCAGTGCCAGAAAAGTAGAAGTAGGAGGAAACAGAGATAAGTAGAAAACAGCAGTTTCCACGAGGGTAATATTTTGTGGAAATGAGCTCTGAGAACAGATAAGCTTGGATGGCGCATTCAATTCATTCCCACAGCTTAGATACAAGCACGACTCAGAAATAAACTGAGGAGGACGAATGTTCATTGTGACCATTTGCAAACAAGAACACCCATCTTCTAAGCTTCTCAATTACAAAGGTTTTTGATGAGGAAGACAGCTCCAGACTAGCAGCATGCTGCACATGTGTGTAAACAAAAAAAAAGGACAGCCAAGGAGATTGCTTGAGCGCCATCCACACTGATACAACCCACCATCTCACCTTCAGCTACGCCGTTTCTTTTCACCAGACGGATTGACAGGTCTGGTGACACGTACAATGACACGACTCTATGCTGGACAGCCTGTCACATCCACTCAGGTACATCTGCATCTTCCAGCTCAGTAACTCCTGTTCACACACACCCTGGTACTACTGCACAACCCTCCACGTTCCATGGGTTAGTGCAAGACAGGAGGTAACATCTCTCCTCTTGGTAATACTCTCCAAAAGGGTCACATTCTCAAAAAAACAAAGGGAAAGCAACACAGAATAAAATGCCACAGATTTAATTTTATCCTTAATGCTAAAAAGAGCACTGGAGTAATATCAGAACAAATGGATTAAGGACTGAAAGAGTCAGAAGGCAATGGAATTAGATACTGTTCATTTTTGCCTGAAGGACACAAACAAAAGCACCTGCAAAACATTATCTAAGGCTACAATTAGATCTTACAGATGAAAGACACGCACCGTGTGGCTTCGAGGATTAGTCACGAATTAGAGGACTCTTCCTCGTGGGTGAGCAGCTTCAAACCGGTGCTGAGCGCGGCACCGAGGGAGCAGCAGCTGGTCCGTCCCTCGCCGGCAGCTCCGGCCCCAGCACAAACCTCAGCCCCTGCACCGGCTCAGCTGGACGGGGACGGGGGGTCTGGGGGCACAGACACCGCACAGTCACCTTCACAACCCCCACTTCACTCGACAAGAAGACTGTCCATTTATGGTTGTTTTCTGAACTCGATCTTTTTTATTTTAGTTCTTGGTGACTAATGAGTGTTTTTACCCACCCAAAAGTAACCTAGTTTATGAAGCGAAGCCAACATTGAGCCGGAATTCTATTCAGGAGGCTCAGAAATACCCGCAGCTGATTTACAGTTATCCTAAGATACACTTGAATATTTAGATGTTATCATCTCTAGTAAATCAAGCAGGTAAAATTAACAGTAACAGAATATTTTCTCAACAGTTAAAACAAAGATATGATCTCATTATCTTTTGAATTTTATAAAACAAGCATTATTAAACGCTGCAAACTTATTAGAAGGTTTCAGAGGCCTGCAAATTCCTACTGTATCTTCAAGGATGCAATCATCCATCTGAGAATAATAAAAAAGAATATTAACTTATAAAGCTATGGGGCAAACAGACTACAAGCTCCAAGCCAAAACCATGGTGCATCTGTTTCCACCAGTAATTAAATAGATATTTTGCTTTGTGACATAGAAAACACATTTTTTCCTTCAATTCTACAGCAAGTTGGGGTGAAAAAGATTAAATACCCGTATCTCAAAAATGAAAAGTGACTAAGGAGATCACCTTACAGTGGGCACTGCCAGCAAATGAGGCATTATTTCTCTCATCTCAAAAGAAGAATGATTGTGTCATAATAGCGCCTGCAGCCAAATGGATCAAGGAAACATCATGTTTACCTTTTAAAAGTAAAAAAAGAAAAAAGAAAAAAGAAAAAAAAAGAAAGAATTTTGCCTTGGTAGTACAAGTAATACAGCAATTCTAAATCTTGCATCATTTGATAAGAATTAGGCAGAACACTGCAGAGCAACAGCACTAAAAATCCAACATCATGCTGTCACCTTCTACCTGAAACCAGACACATGAGGCAAAAATCCTCCTCTCTGATCCTCTCCACTGATCTTTGTCACTTGGTCCCCAAAGGTTCCAGGCAAGGAGCTTCCATTAATGTCAGCGGCAGCTTCCAAAATGGGAAAAGGGAACAGCAACCAAAAATAGCCAGGCAGCTATGCAGCCCTAGCACAATTCCCTGCAAAAAAATGTACTGGTCAGACTTCAGTAGCCTGTCATTCTCCTTGATATAAAGGCTATTTGCTGCCTTCTGGCCCCATTACATAATAATTCATCAAATCTTGATTGGCATAGCAGGGATGATCTAAGACCCCCCACTCACAATAGGCAGGATCCTACTGATAACCACTGATACAGTACCTGAAGCACTTGGAATCCTTGCAAATAGCTGCCTCGAGTCTAGCACAGAACATCCCTTTCTGTCTACTGTCCTTCCCAAAAACATTCATCTAAAAAACTCATTATTTCTGCATTTGGCTGGACAGCAGAACTTCGGAGCACTCTCATGTTACCATAATAATCACCACAGACCAGTGAGAATATTTTGTTAGACTGTGGCTCATTCTTCATCTCTCAAGAAATTCAGAGTTGTAATAGCACGTTTCGATGTTAAAGGGCCCAAAGTGCATTATAAAGAACATAAGAAAACCAGAGCAAAACAAACAGCTTACTCCTCAGTGGAACACTGCCAACTCCAAGGTGAAACCCAACTGTTATGAAATAGCGCACAACACTAGTGAGAAGTTGAAGGGGAGCCAAAAAGGAACACCGTGTCCATTTGCCATCTCCCAAAACTAGAATGTTTGCAAACTTTCTTAGACCCGTCACACTGCAAACTCTGGAATCAAGCTGTATCCACAGTAAGCGTGGTGATTGCCTTGGAGGTCAGCAAAACCAATCTTCATAAAAAGAAGAAAATCCGAGTTTATCCATATTCTGGCAGACTACATTATCAGTAACAATCCAGAACTGGCTTGAGTTCGCCTTTTCAAGACACGTAATGATCATACTCTTACTTTACAATATCAACAGAGACAAATACTGCAAGACAAATTTTCCACAAGAGACTACCAGCTGGCCTGCTTTTGTATGTCCCAATTTTGCACGTGCAAATGCTTTCAAATTTCAAGTGCAAATGTCTACACCAAACATATATAAACATGCACGAAATAAAAAGGTCAAAGCAAACAGGCTTAACTATTTCAAACTACTGCAAGATCTTGTTTGCAGAGGACAAGAGGGAAGGAGGAGGACAATATCCATGTCAGAGCTCTACCACTTAAAATCAAAATGACATATTCAGCAAGACTAGAAGACTCCAAAGAGCAAGTAGATAGACAGGATGAATATTTCATCTTGTCTATGCTTAGATTTGAGTTTGGGTTTAGGCACCAACAGCGAAGTTTAGGAGTACACTCCATAACACCAGCACAATGGACTCCCAACACTTCACACATCCTCCCTGCAACTCATCACTGGACACACACACTGTACCGAAGAAAGCACAAATAATACTGGGCAAGCTCTAGATTTGCATGTGACTGATAGAATTTCTTTGTTTCCCTACTGAGACAATAACTGAGCTCTGAGATTATGCTCTTCTTCTTCCAGATCATCACAGCTTATACCTGAAAAGAGAAGCGAACTCTATAAAGAATTTCCCTTCTGTTTGGCAGGTCGGTCGGATCAACAGCATCCACTGTCCACTACGCCAAAGTAAGATACGTTAATTTGACCACACTTCATCCGTGTTCAACACCTAACCATATGAAGGATTTAACATTGCTCATGGTAACATACGCAGTGCAAACACTCTAGGACCAGAGCATTCTTTACTTATGTCTTCCTGAGTAACCACAAGTTCTGTCCCATCCTGGGAAAAAAAACCAGTCAGATTTCTACAGAAAAAAAAAAAAGATTTGCTGACACTGTTAGTGACCGTAGCTTCCTCCCCTCTTGAACCTTCAGCCGTTTTACATCTTGAATCTACGTCTGGCCATAAACCTCAGCGTGGCACAATGTGGTATATTTCTCAATCACCAATTATGCCGACATCAGTTTAGACAATAACATTAAAAGGCCAGGTTCCTAGTTCATTTCATCACTTTACCACAGAGTTTACCAGAGTTGATCGCCCTAGACTCATCAGTGAAAACCAGCAAAGTGGGAGGTGAGAACTTGTAATGGTGAGAAGTCCTGTGGGGCCACCAGGAGTACAGCTCAGCTCCTACACAGTGTCCCGTCAAATCCCAGCTTAACTTCCCCCGCCCTGTGCTTAGGAGGGACTCCGAAAATGCTGCAAGATGCACTTTGTCCCATAACAATTCACGATCCTGACAATACTTGGCTCCATTTCTCCTTGACACCACAGCTGTGGTTGTGTCTCTCAGTGCTTTGCAGAGTTCAAAGCACAGGTAGAAATTAACTGGTTTAAACTGGCAGTGATGGAGGGGAAAATACCCTGCGGCCCTGGTGAGCACTATGATTACGTCTTCTGTAAGAATAATTCCCATTCTTGTCCAAGTGGTTTGTAGTTTCAGGGATTTACTGCATCCACTGCTGATCCTAGATCCTCAGAGAAACCATCCATCTCCCCCAAGCCTATGATCTCCCTCTCTCACACATCCTGTTACGGTCTCCTCTACCTACTTCATCCTTACGCCGCTTTGGTACAACAGAATTTCTAGGACCACCTCCAAAAATGACTTGAAAACAGAAGCAGAGCAGAATATTTAGTGGAAAAAGGTCCTTTGCTAAAGTGTTCTCCATTCACAGCCCAGCTGAGCACTAGTGGTATCGCTCTGCACTTTCTCTGACCGCACCTGTAATTAAAAGGTAATTTCCTCGTGGATGAGATGAGGCTGGTCAAGACTTTATCAGGCTCAACTGCAAGTATGGGACACGCTGGTTTTACAGGCACCTGTTATCAGAACCTAAACAGTATGAACACTTGCAAAGTACATAAAAAACTCATTCAAACATTAACTAATGGGATAGGCGCATAAACCAGTGCAAAGAGGTCATAGGAACTGACCTGTTTTACACAGCTATGCTCAATTCAGTGACCTGGAACAGCCTTTAATTAGGCATTTCCATGCTCTTAAAACAAACATAGAAATAATGCCCTTTCACATAAATAAGAGGTTTGCAAATAAGTTTTCCAAACAAAATACAGCAGAACGAAACCCCTCGAATCCATGAGGTGCTTATGGAGAAATTACTCATATATGCCTTTCAAATATGGCATGGCCCCTAAAATGTCTGAGGTATTGGCATTTCTACACTTTGGGCTTTCGTAAGAAAACAGAAATGACAGTCAAAAACCGCATTTGGAATTACTCCACTTCAGCCACCACGTTACAGTTGTGTGCTGTACAAGCTCCCACAACTCCCTGTATCTCAACTGCTGAGCGTGACTAAACTAACACAGAAAGTCTCCTCCGTAGGAGGCTCCTCACAGAGGAATGAAGATAAATATGAAGATGCAGTAACGGGATCTAAGCAAACAGCACGGGCACACTCAAACACCCAGTTCAAACAGTAACTGCACATTCTGACCTGTTTCAAGGGAAGATCTAATTCCTTCAACAGATTAACTCCTCCACCTTCAAAGTCATTGTGCCTGTCACCTCCCAGGCTGATTCTTACCAAATACTTACAAATGTGCAAATCTGTGGCCTTAGTTGATACCAACAGTTGGCAACAACATCGCTCCTGTCTTCACATGACCTGCGTTCTCTCTATCTCCAGGATTAAAAAATAATCATCCTATCTCCACAGAGTAATTCCAGAGTTGAAGAACTACCAGCCTGTCTTTCTGTCATGTAGAAAGGCTACCTATATTTATTTCCCTGGTAAGATCCACTAGGCAGAGGCAACACATTATGTATTATAAACAAATTTATGGTCCCATAATAGTCAAAGAGAGAAAAGCCCGATATAATCTTAAGGGAGTTGTGTTATAGATTGCAGCATCCTTAATCCAATATAGGCAGGAGCAGAAAGGGCTGAAGCCACCAGCCTTCAATGCAGCAACTATTTGGTCCCAGAGACCCAAGTCCTGTCTCCCTTTCCCCAGTGCAGCACCAGCCATCACTGCACACACTTCCTCACACAACGTTTTTCACCAGTTTATAGAAAATTAAGTGCATTCAGTCCCAAGCCCTTCTTTCACCACAGCAAATAAAGGGGTCAGTACCAGGTTTAAATGCAAAGGACTGTTTCACAGAGAACTGTTAGTCAAGCACAATCCCAGTGATTCCAAACCCAGTTAGTTAACAAGCAATACCTGAAGGAATGAAGAACGTATAGCCTTGTTTCAGCTCAATTCTTTGGCATCGCTCCACCCTGTCTCCCAGAAAGATATCACTTTGCTTTCCCGAGAGAACCCATTCTTCATAAAGTTCTAGATTCTGCAGAGTAGGCGGAATCAGCCAGAAGATCTAAAAATAAAGCCAAGATTTAACTATTACCAACAGTCAACAAAAAATAAATAGCTGAGAAATTCCAGCAAGGTGGTCATGTGTCGGACAAATGAACGTGTAACACCAAGCCTGCTTTTGGCAGAAAACACATCCTCCAGGTGTGGGACACAGAGGCACACGTCAGACAGCAGCAGCAATTAGTCCGTGTGCTGGAAGTGGCAGATAATCGTCAGCTGTTACCTCTCTTCCATGAAACATCTCGTTCAGAAGATGCCCGCACAGTTTACTCCCAGTTCAAAACAGTGCGTTTGTACAGTACAACTTCATCGGAGTGTACAGAGGAGCAGGATCTGTACCACAGACTTGTTCAATCTGCTGCACTGATTTCAGTTCCCACTGTCAACACTAGAATTGCGAAAAGCAACCTCAAACAGCAGAGCTGTGAATGTAGCCGTACATGCTGTATTTTTTAACGCTTCTGTATCCTGTAGTATTTCAGTTCAGGCATAGTGTGCATGTGGAACATGGAATCTCGAAAAGGAAACAGAAGCTTTAGCTACAGGAGACTTGTGAGGGCATCCTGACCCAACAAGGGTACACACAGACACATACTGCAGGATGATACTTCTAATCCATGCAGCAATAACAAGCCTAAAAGCACCACCAACAGCAAATAACACATCTGATATTTCAAAGAAAATACTGTTTGTTTCATAAAGATTAACAGTGTCCTACTTCAGCAAACTCCCTGTACATCAACAAATCCAGCTGAAATAGACTGATAACTGACTAGACCCTCCCACTCCAAAAAAAAGAGAAATAAAAGAAAACCACCCCTCCCCTCTGTAAGAGGCACAGAGAAATAAAAACAAACAATGTTCACCTACCTTCCCCCCACGGAAAACGTGATACCACACTGACGTGCCACCAAAATCAATATGAAAATCAGTGAAGCATCCTTTCACACTCATCAAACAGTACCTGTGAGCAGAGGGAAGGACAAAAATTAATCAGTCTGAAACGGTATTTTTCACATCTAAATTTGCAGAGGTCAACTGCATGTGCGGCACTGCCTCCACCAATTAAGTTTCTGCATTTATATTACTGAGATTTGTTTCATGAAGTAACTATAACGAGGTTTTTGCTGAAAAGTGCAGAATTCCACATTTGTGTTTGCTATCCATACAACTGGAGCCAAAGCTTTCTGAGCTAATGAATGGAAAAACATTAAAAGTTCTGTTGTTCAGAAATATTTCTTCTGCCCCTGCCAGCCCCCAGGGCGATCTGTTCAATGCTCCCCTTCACCGCTTGAGAGAGACAATCTTCATCAAAACTGGGACACAAACTGCTTCAAAGAGCAAAGTTCTGAAAAATGTAATTTGCTTATAAACCCTCCTGAATGTTCTTTACCTACTTGCCATCTTTGCAAGGACTGGGGGACAGAAACCTCATTTGGCAAATTAACTCCTTTCTGTCTACATTTCTAGGCATTTCTGCATCAAAATACATCAAGGAACCAGCTGGTAGCATCTCTAAGCAGCAAATCCACTATTTTTTATGCCGTCTTGATTCCAGTTTTCACAGCAGTTGAAAGTCGGCGGCGCTGGAAGGAGATACAAGAGCTTTCATGTCGCTGGATGAATCTCCAGCCTCCAGCCACCATCTGTAACTAATGGCCGAATTACAGCCGCCCTCCTCACTGTAGCACCTTTGCAAACGCAGGAAACACACACCACTTAACCCACTAACCTCTTTTCCTTGTTCCGGTCTCCGTTTCATGGCTTTTCCCGCCCCCCCCCTTTTTTTTTTTTTTCTTTTTTAAAGGAGGATTATGCAAACAGCACCAGAACAGGATTTGTTTAAAAAAAAAAGAAAAGAAGAAAAAGAAAAAAAGAAAAAAGGTTTCATTTAACTGTGTCTTTTTCTCGTCACATTCAGGTAGGGAGAATCTCGGCAGTATGCAGACGGCGTGCAAAAGTCCCTCTAGATGATAGGCTGGAAAGGACCTGACCATGTGTGTGCGGAAGGCTGGCAAATCAGAGCCACTATAGGTATATAAGAGCCCGCTGCCTAGCAACCACATCCCGACCCGAGCTGACAGAACCAGACGCAATGCTGTCATGAACACAGTCAATTTGCGGGCTTCAAAAAAGGTCCTGGGCCTTCATCTCACAATTAAAACCTCTCCTTGTGCAACTCCACGGCTCTCCTCTTGCCCACTCTGGAATTTTTTTAATTTTTTTTTTTTTTTCAGCCTTCAGAAGCAGGAAGGGAGCTTTTTTCTGCCCCTGGGGTATTTCAGATGCTTCAAAAAAAAAAAAAAAAAATCACAGCTCGCCAAGAAGCTGTCTAGACTCTCGATATGCTCCATTTCAAAATACAAGTCCTTCCCTCCCAAATAATTTTTTTTTTAATTTCTCCTTTTATGTTTTCTCCACCAAGATGTTGTTGATTACAAGTCAGATAGAATTTCAAAACAACAACAAAAAAGAAGCCCCAAAAGGAAGTTGCCTTTCTTCCAGCCAAACTGCAAAAAGTCACAGATTGAATAATTGCTCATAAAACAACAACAAAAAAAGGAAATTCTCAGTTTGTGGGCAGTATTAGAGGTTCATATTGTTTTAAAGTAAAAAATCAAATCCTGACGGAATCGATTAATTTAATTTTCCAAAAGGTCGGATGTAAAATACATCACACTAACAAAAATTTTCTACAACAGTGCTACCTACCAACAATTACCTGTTCATATGAAGATATTCTGAAAGAGTATAAATGGCCTAAGCATTAGCCAGCTTATTTATTCCTCAGTAGCCAATAATCTAAACTTGAAGCTCTCAATCTGTATTCAGAGAGGAAATAACGGAACTGAATTCTGTGTCAAATCAAAGTGCTTAAAATTTAGTTTCGTGAGAAAACACCAAGGCAGAGATAACTGTAAACACATAACTCTTTTTTTCATTTTCTTTCTCCATTTTCTCTTCTGTTTCCTTGAAACTCCTCTAAACGCAACAATTTCCATTCCAATAAAGGTGGTTTTAGTGAAAGAGCCACATATGGTGATTAATAAAAACCTACAAAGCGTTTGGGGAAAAAAAACCAAAAACAAACCAGTTTTTCTTTCCATCCACAAACGAGCCATTCCATATTTAATTTCTGCTGTTAATCCTACAAGGCTGCTTTTGTCCAACCCAAAGAGCCACGGGAAAGGCTGAGGAGCCTGAAAAGCGATGTTCCGCCATATAGCGAGCTCGGCTGCCGCCAGCGCCGGGCACAATGCCTTTGCATTGACCTCTGCAGCTCCTCTGCGATGCACAGCGCTCACACGGGCCCAGCGCAGCTCATCACACACCGCCCGGCTCCAGCCTCGGCGAGCGGCTTCTCCTCGCTAACAGCTGCTCATCTGGGGAAACACTCAACTTTTCAGGTTTTTCCATCACAACAACAACAAAAAAAGTCATAACGCAGCATCCACGTTGAAAGAAATCTAGAAAGTACATCCCAGTGCGTGCCCTGGTCACAGGTCTCTCTGCCTCCAGCACTCTGGGCCAGGGCAGGTAAAGCGGGTTATGGGAACACAGCCCCAAATTGGGCACAGGGAGACAAGCTGACCAGGGGTACACCTGAAAAAACAGGCAACGCAAAAGATGCCCCAACTTTATTTTTTTTTCCACAACTGCTACCACATCCAAACCTTGCATATTCCACTTTACCTCCCTGCAGAGCCTCAGTCAGGGTTTTAAAACATGCAGCTGCTTGTAATCTGGTGTGGGGGAGCTTCCCTTCCCCACTGAAGAGTTTGGTTTATGCGCTCCACGAGCCTGAAATTGTTCAAGTTAATGTATTGTTATTTTGGAGGAAGGATTTGTGGTATGGGGGAAAGGGGAACATTCCCCCCCAAAACATGGAGAAATTTGTTAAGTGAAATGATGCGAAGGAACATGGAGTAACCTGCAAACTCACAGGGAAGAACAAACACAGACATCTCCAAAGAAGAGAGGGAGATGACACAAACGAAGCCAAACCACTAAGCAAACACCTAGAGCTGGGAACGCAGAAACACGGCGGAGCCAGCGCGCATCCCACGCTCCCCGGCAAACCCACAATGCGCTCGCCACGCAGAGCCACAAACCCGCAAGCAAACGGAGGAACAAAAGACAGCGACGGCCACGCCGGGACGCGGACGCGCAGGGTCGGGCAGCGGCACCACGGCCACGCACGGAGCCCGGGGAGACGCGCGAGCACCCGCAGAGGCGGCGTTACCCTGGGCTCGGCTCCTCGTCCCCCGCAATAGGCACCGCGCACCATCCGGCTCTATTCCCTCTGGCATTGCGAGGGCTCCCCTGCCACTGAGCTCAGCCCATAAACCACTCCCAAGCCCCAGCAGAGGCTTCTGTTTTTTGTTCGGGCCAATGAGGAAAGTATAGCTCACTCTTCCTTCCTCCCAGGAGCAGCGCCGGCTGGTTGAAATCCCTAAGCCTGAAACCGAATACCACAAACCCATGAACCAACTGCAAGTGCCCGAGCGGGGAGAGGGCGCAGGCCCCGCTGCGGGCGGCCGCTCGCTCTCTGCGCTCCCCCGGGCAGGAGCGCTGCTCCCCGGCCTGGCGCTGCGGGGCCCCCCGGCCGCAGCCCGGCACCCCGGGCCTCGCCTCACAGCGCCGGGGAGCGGGAGCCGGAGGGGAGACAGCGGGAAACAATAGCTACCTTGGGGCGGCCCGACCCGCACCGAGCAATGCTCCCACACTGGGGCCCTGTGAATGAAGAGCCACGAATTCCCCCGCAAGACAAAAGAAACCGTTGTCACCCGGGAGACACCGGGCCAGGCCCGGCCGCCCCACGCCCGCGGCGGGGTCCCCGCAGGGAGGGCCCGGCCCCCGGGCTTCTCCTCAGGGAGGGCCCCGCAGCACCCACCTCCAGCCGCCGGCTCTGCCCATGGACGGGCCCTGCGGAGCCCAGGGCGCGATGGGCGCCCGTGGCCCCCCGGGTCCAGCCCCCGCCAGCAGCTTTGCCACAGGCCCCCAGCACCGAGCCCCGTTCCCGCCTCAGGAGCGGGGCAGCCCGGCCGCGGTAACCGGGGCTTCCAGGCTGAAGTAAAAACAAACCACCACCTACCAAGACCGAATAGTAACGGATCATTAAACACGGTGCGTGCACCAGGCACTTCAAAAGCACATGAAAGAGCCGGTTACTGCCCCGGGGAGGTTACGATCTGAGCCAGTCAGACAAAAACAACACCTGAGATAAGGGAAAGCCCATTTTCTTCTCTGCACCTCAGGCTGCATCAGAGATTTTACGAAGCGACCGCAAATTACACTCAGAGATCACACTGAAATTACACTCACAGATCACGCTGGCACCAAAGCGGCAACACTTTGGCCCCAGCCTTGCCCGGGTCCCATCCGAGGTGAAACACCCAGCCCCGGTGGGCGCAGATCCATTCACACCTGAGCACGACGCTGCCACGTGTGGGAACTTCACAAGGAAAGTGTCATTTGCTTTCCAGCCACCAGATTTTGGCATGAACAGCCCACGCAGAGGATCAGCAGAACTGCACCCGTTACCATCTCAAACCACATACAAACCTTGTGTCTGCGGTGCACGTTCAGCTAGCGCCGGGAAGGTTACCTTTGGACTTCAAGAATGAAAAGTCTTCTCGTTTGGCTTTTTTTTTTTTTTAATTGGAAGCGTTAATTTCTGAGAAAGCACTCTCTGCCACGAGGAAATGAACCAAGCTGCCAACTCACAGCAAGCCAGGCCCACCTGCCCTGAACGGCATTTTGGTATCGGTGAGAAGACGACTCGTTTCTCCATCCTTGCGACATGGCACCACAAACAATTTTAAGCTTATTTCAGTCACACGTGTGATGCTGCAAGTCATCCAAGCTCTACACAAAGGACGATTTGAGACTAATGCACTGAGTTGAAGACATTAAATTTCATGCACTTTGCTAGCTTGGAAAGTTTTAATGAGAACTTGCGCTTATTGGTCTAATTTTCTTGTACGTATTTATAGAGCGGTTTTGTATCACAAGCAATTCACAAATGACATACAAAGCGCATACGAGTATCCCACATGCATAAAACAGCACCAGGTTGTGTTGCGGGACCTGCGAGCTCCCTCCATTCAAAGGGCAATCTCGTCTCCAGAGGCACACCCTCAGCTTCTAATTAGACCACAGCTCAGCAGAGCATTTTAGCATCTGTTTAAATCCATCCCTACTTAGTAAAGGAATGAATAGATAGGAATGGATGGCTGAATAACAGCCTGGAAAGGGAAAACAGGGCTGAGTACACGGGAACACAGCAGCATCCTTTTGTGAACAGGTAGATGTTTCACACAAGATACCCCCTCCTTAATTGAACAATAGCAGCAATATAAAGACCTGTTATAACAGTACTTAGATATTTTAAGCAATAGGAAGAATTTTGGAAGTGAAAAGGGTTTTGCAGTGACTGAGGCTTTTCATTTGTTCCATAACACAAACTTTATCAAGTTCTTAGAAATACCTGTTACTATTTCTATGATCCTACAGTAGCTATTTCACTGCCACTGTTTTGCAAATAGTTTTGCAAGGCTATGAACACAAAACCTAATAAACAGAGAGGACAATAATTTCAGCAGGGCTATCTGTTTTGATAAATGAGAAATCAAATTAGTACTTTTTTTTGGTTGATTTAGACTCAGATGTATATAGATTGCTTCAGTGCATGTTGAATTTAAACAGAACTAAATCTGAGCTTGTTATGAGCGACCTGAAAACAGCTATGGTGCCCCATGGCAAAAGGAAGCAGTTCCGAGCCCAGTTCAGTTTCCTTTTATCACAATTTCCTACCCTCAGGATTTGCAGTACCACAGACATCTGAGGCGATACAAGAAGTTCTGCCCCTAAAAGCCGATGTTTAACAGCCCTCCTGTTTCCTCCTGCCCTGGCTCCCGCTCCATGATCTCACCGCTATGTTTTTTTCACGCTTCTGCACTGCCCTTCAGTTGGCACAAGCATTTATTCAGCCATGTGGTGGTTTGGCCTGAAAAGTAACCAATTTTTCTTTATTTCTGAGTTGATTTTCAGCCAGACCAGTTGCCAGTCCAGTTTACTCTGCAGCTGCACAACGGCGTGCTCAAGCAATGAGGATGGGACAATGTGGGCACGGGACTGTTTTTTCAGGGGTAATGCCAACTTATATCAGTTCGGAGTTTGTCACAGCACAATCTCAGCTAGCCATACTGCTTAAGAGGTAGTACTTGGAACATTTTACATATTTTGTACATAAACCATTTCCCCACCTCTAAGCCCTCTAAGGCTCCTATTAGGTAAGCAGTCATTTACTTACAGAGCAAAATAACCTCATTACCCAGAATTTTTCTAAAAAGTTAGTGGTGCAAGTCCAAGTGAAAGCCAGGGCGGTCTCCAGTGCACAAAGTGCTCCTGGTAACCAAAGCAGCGCAGCAGATGGAGCGTTCTCTAACTCCACTCCCAGCACGGAACTTGACGTGCAGGAGCCAAGACAGACATTTGTGTCTGGTAATGCCATCTGTGTCTGCAAAACCACAACGCTTTCGCTGGAGTGCTTTTTGTTTGTAGGGAACACGTTAATGGTGGGTATCGCATACTGCAAACTTGTAGTATTATGAGAATGCTAAGCACAAGAATGAAATAAAACAATCTGATTTCTGAGCAACAACAGTAATTAATAAAGCATATTCACACTGACGATTCACATAAAAGAATGGGCAGCATGAGACAAGTGACAGCACTGACATTTAGCTCCACAACTGAACACGATCTCTTTAATAAGGCCTCATACCCTCTGGGTGCTCACAGCAATAGCTGGGACCAGTGTCTACCAGGAAAGGGTCAGTCTCCATTTCCAGAGACGGAGAAAGGTAATCTCTTGGGTAGCTCATATTTAAACCAGACAAGTTCATGGAAGAGAAATCTCTCCAGAGTCCCTAAGCACACAGAAACCACTTCCACCTCAGGATAATCCCTGCCTGAACAGCAGACAGTGGAAGTTCAGAAGATAAGTTTAAGGGGCAGCATCGTTTTATACTCAAACTGTTCTTACACTCCTCCCAAAGCACCTATGGCAGCTGCCAGGTTACTGAGCACCACAGATCTTTGTCCTGCTCCAGTACAGCTTCTCTTGTGCTCCCTGACTAACGATGTTTGTTATCGCTTTTATCTCTCTTGCTTCTTCAGACTAATGAGGGTTTTGTGCCAACAGTGCTGCAAATCAGCTTTCTCTAGTCTTTCTTCTAGATGATGCTCACTAGCAACATTCTCACCCTCATCGCTCCAGCCACATCACCCTCGCCTTTAACTCTCACACAGGGTAGCTCCTTTTCCCCACATCAAACTCTGTTGTCACATTTCAAGCGCTTACAGTCTTTCACTGTTTAGCTTCCCTCTACCTATCACATCTACTAGTTTAATCTAGCTGTCAACCTCCACCTTCACTTTGCCAGTGACAGCAACCTCAGTGGCTCTGTGTCTGCTGCTCCGTCAGGCATCTCCTCCCTTTCTACAAGGCCATCCCCCACACATGGGAAAAGCTCCATGTCAAAATCTGTTGAATTGCTACTTCTCTAAAATCCCTCTTTGAAACCTACCATCTGGCATTTCATGATGCAAGTAGTGAACTGCAAGAATATACTCTGCTTTTTCTGCTAAATTCTGTTAGTCATGTTGCTACCTTATCCTTTAAGCCACCCCTGCCTTGCGCTTTGTTTACTTGCTACATTTTTTTCAGCATCTGGAGTGTGCCTGCTCTACGCAAGGGACCACTTTCTTTATTTCTTACCTTGTACAATCTATGAATATTGAAGCCCTAAATCATGATCCAGTTTCTTAGCTCTAGCATATTATAAATGATGTTATTTAGTAGATTAACTGCTTGGGAAGCAAGTTGCCTGGGTTCTGTTTTCTGCCCTGCCACTGGCTTATTGTGTGACCTCAGGCAAGTCACTGAGGACATTTCATTTCCAAACGCATATGTGAAATGTGGCACTCCCATCCGTATCTAGCAGTTCAGAACCTTGAAAGGATCTGAACCCAAGCTACCGAAGGACTTTGACTACACTGTGTGAACTGTATGACACATCTCTATCCTGTGAAGTGGTCTCTTTGGGTAGCACTTTTGGAGAATTTACTATGTAAGGTCAGTCTGCCATTTTCAAAACTGAAAAATAAAAATGCACTTTTCAAAGGGATTTGATTAAAGATTCTATTCAGCAAACTGTACATTATTTTTCAGTTAAACGTATTGTGGCAGTTGCACATTCCTCTGAGATCTGGAGCCTTCAATGAGGCAGTTGATGGCTCTTTTAGCACCTTTTGTGTCCCACTGTGCCTATCCCCATGTTCACACCTAGGGTGGTGCCAAGGTGCTGATAGTCACATCCTCCCCCACCCCGGGGCAGGGTGACTTCACCTCCACCAGCTGGTGGAACAGGAGGGGTGGGACCCTCGGTCAATTAACAGGGTCCTTAATGGGACCCTAAGTCAACTGACAGGGTCGTTAGCAGAGGAGGTGCCCAGAGTAGCTGCAAAGCTTCTGGACCATGTTGTAATGCCCACAGCCACATCTGACCAGACTATAAAATGGGGTTCCCGCCAAAGACACCCTTTGGAGTGGTCTTCTCAGAGCAGCGGGTCTGTGAACTGGAGCCCTCTCCTTAGACTGGAACACTGTCTAAGGAGACTTCCCGGGATTGAGAGCACCTCACCTCCTCGTTTGGGTGAGTGGTAATTTACTGGATAGATCCTTGAATGAGTCCTTGCCTAACCCAGGTGAGTGATTATTTCTTGTGGGTACCCTGGATTCAGAGGGCTCTGGTTTGTTTCTTGTGAGTGTATGCATGCATGCTGTGGATCCTCATTATTCTTATTTTGCTGTACCCCAATAATCTCCTCAACTCATATCCGAACCTGTATTTTACGTTGTCGGAGTGCTAACTAATTGTACAAACCCTGTTTCTGGTCAGTTTATTGGCCGCACTTCTCTGGCCAGAATAAAGTCTGTTTTGGAACTTGTTGTCTGCCTAAAACTGACTTTGGGGTGCCTCCGTGACATTTAAATTGGTGTAGTCACTCCGGTCTTCAAAAAGGGCAAGAAGGAGGACCCGGGCAACTATAGACCGGTCAGCCTCGCCTCCATCCCTGGGAAAGTGATGGAACACCTTATCCTTGGTGTCATCTTAAGGCATATCAAGGATAAGAGGCTCATCAGGGGCAGTCAACATGGCTTCACCAAGGGGAAGTCGTGCTTGACCAACCTCATAGCCTTTTATGAAGACGTAACAAGGTGGATTGACGATGGCAGAGCGGTGGATGTGGTCTACCTTGACTTCAGCAAAGCATTTGACACCGTCTCCCACAGCATCCTCACGGCTAAACTGAAGAAGTGTGGACTGGATGATCGGGTAGTGAAGTGGACTGCAAACTGGCTGAAGGAGAGAAGCCAGAGAGTCGTGGTCAATGGGGCAGAGTCTGGTTGGAGGCCTGTATCTAGTGGAGTCCCTCAAGGGTCGGTACTGGGACCTGTATTATTCAATATATTCATCAACGACTTGGATGAGGGAATTGAGTGTACTATCAGCAAGTTTGCTGATGACACCAAGCTGGGAGGAGTGGCTGACACGCCAGAAGGCTGTGCTGCCATCCAGTGAGATCTGGACAGGCTGGAGAGTTGGGCGGGGAAAAATGTAATGAAATATAACAAGGGAAAATGTAGAATCTTACATCTGGGCAGGAACAACCCCAGGTTCCAGTATAGGTTGGGGAATGACCTGTTAGAGAGCAGTGTACGGGAAAGGGACCTGGGGGTCCTGGTGGACAGCAGGATGACCATGAGCCAGCACTGTGCCCTTGTGGCCAAGAAGGCAAATGGCATCCTGGGGTGGATTAGAAGGGGGGTGGTCAGTAGGTCAGAGAGGTTCTCCTTCCCCTCTACTCTGCCCTGGTGAGACCTCATCTGGAATATTGTGTCCAGTTCTGGGCCCCTCAGTTCAAGAAGGACAGGGAACTGCTGGAGAGAGTCCAGCGCAGGGCCACAAAGATGATTAAGGGAGTGGAGCATCTCCCTTATGAGGAAAGGCTGAGGGAGCTGGGTCTCTTTAGCTTGGAGAAGAGGAGACTGAGGGGTGACCTCATTAATGTTTATAAATATATAAAGGATGGGTGTCACGAGGATGGAGCCAGGCTCTTCTCGGTGACAACCAATGATAGGACAAGGGGTAATGGGTTCAAGCTGGAACACAAGAGGTTCCACTTAAATTTGAGAAGAAACTTCTTCTCAGTGAAGGTGACGGAACACTGGAACAGGCTGCCCAGGGAGGTTGTGGAATCTTCTTCTCTGGAGACATTCAAAACCCGCCTGGACGCCTTCCTGTGTTACCTCACCTAGGTGTTCCTGCTCTGGCAGGGGGATTGGATCTTTTGAGGTCACTTCCAATCCCTAACATTCTGCGATTCTGTGATTCTGTAGTCGGCAGGATATCAGAAATGGAGGAACATGGGAGGACAGCAGCAATGAAGCACTGTTTCTACAATGAGACCGTGGGCTTCTTCTACAACAACAGCCGCAAAGAGCTGACCACGTACTGGAGGGCGAAGGATGTGCTGGTGGTGGCCCTGGGCCTGACGGTGAGCGTCATCGTGCTCCTCACCAACCTGCTGGTCATCACCACCATCATCATCAACCGGCGCTTCCACTACCCCATCTACTACCTGCTGGGGAACCTGGCAGCCGCTGATCTCTTCACCAGCATCGCGTACATGTTCCTCATGTTCCACACAGGGCCTCAGACCGCGGAGCTCTCCCTCAAGACCTGGTTCATCCGGCAGAGCCTGCTGGACACCAGCCTGACGGCCTCCGTGGTGAACCTGCTGGCCATCGCCGTCGAGAGGCACCAGACTGTTTTCACCATGCAGTTACACAGCAAAATGTCCAACCAGCGTGTGATGATCCTCATCTTCTGCATCTGGGTCATGGCTCTGCTCCTGGGGCTCATCCCCTCCTATGGCTGGCACTGCCTTTGCGCCCTGGACAAGTGCTCCAGCATGGCCCCGCTCTACAGCAGGAGCTACCTGACCTTCTGGGCCATCTCCAACCTCTTCATCTTCCTCATCATGGTGGTCGTGTATACGCACATCTTCATCTACGTCAAGAGGAAGATGATGCGCATGTCCAAGCACACCAGCTTCCACCCCCGCTACAAGGAGACCATGATTGGCCTTGTCAAGACGGTCACTATCATCCTAAGTGCTTTTGTCATCTGCTGGACCCCAGGACAAGTCGTGCTCCTCCTGGATGGCCTGGGCTGCAAGAGCTGCAACGTTCTAGCAGTGGAAAAATACGTCCTGTTGCTGGCAGAGATCAACTCGCTGATAAATGCCATCGTCTACTCTTACAGGGACAACGAGATGCGCAGCACCTTCCAGAGGATCCTCTGCTTCGTGTGTTACAGGAATTCCAAATACACCCCCACAGTGGTAAAGTTGAACACCATGGACCGCAGGACACTTTCTCAGAATGGGCACTTCACTGTGGATTCCTCCATTTAGCTCTCGATCGAGCAGAAGAACAGAGAAAAGCGACCTGCTTCTGAAGCAGAGACTCCTTTGATATGCTGAAGCAGAAATATTTCTAGAGATACTTGTCATTGGGAAAGGAAAAGATCCTTTTAGGATGGTACATTATTTAGGACGAACACAGTGAGTAGTACTCTTATTAAAGGCCACTGTTTCTAATGCTGAGTTGATTTAATTTAGCAGCATCTAGAAGTATGTGGCGTGTGACAGGAATCTCATGTTGTCTCTCAACGAGCAAAGTATTTTCTTGGTACTTCAGTGACAAGTATTTAAAATAAAATGTTGAGAACTTTTAAAATTAAGACTTAGAACAGAATATTTATCTCTTAAAGATTCTAACCATAGGCTTTAAGAACAGGAAGTATTCATAAAGTTCTCATATACAAAATTGTTCTCCTTAAGAGTTGGTACAGTCCATCAGTAGGTATTACA
Source organism: Caloenas nicobarica (assembly GCF_036013445.1). NCBI lineage: Eukaryota > Metazoa > Chordata > Aves > Columbiformes > Columbidae > Caloenas > Caloenas nicobarica. Next base: position 4,673,825 of record NC_088260.1, read on the forward strand.
CAGCTCAAGCAGGTCACTCCGCTTCCTGCTCACTGAAACATAAATAAACCATTATTTCCTCTCCTGCCAGCTTTGGGGTTCAAAAAGAATCAAGGAGGCCAAGAACTGAGCTTTTTAAAGACTTAAACATACTTACTTTTTCACTTTGGGGTATTTCATCTCTGAAATAGCATTGGTAGCATCCGTCTGCCTCTCCTTCAAATGCTGTGGCCACATATTGTCCACCCAGTCGACTAAGTCCACCTGAAAGCCCCACCAAAATCCACAGTTAATCACTGAACACATGGCAGGATATCCTCCTGTTGGCAAAACCTCTGACAATGACAGCTGCAAGTCCTCACAAACAGCAAGAACCTTGCTGGTCATCAAAAAAAGTCCTACGGACCCAACTCATTCAGGTGCAGCACTTCATCACCACAACTCAGCCCCTCACAGCCCAGAGCGAGTAGAGTTTTGCAGCCAATTTGACTGGGTGCAAATTCTCACCTTGGGGCACCTATGAGCACCTGCTCCTGCAGCATCACCTGCTGCCTGTACCAAATGCATTTTTGTAGTCAATAGTCTAGAAATTGCATTTATGAGCACTAAAATACAAACATAAAAGAGATTATATTATTCCAATACCTTACATTTCAAGGAACATTAACACTACTGTTCTGGCCAAATCCTGATTTGAGTAATTACATTATCACCTACTGTGCTCTTCCTTCATTGTTCTACTTGGATATAGAATTCACCCAAGTTCTTGTCCAAAAGCCAAACTTTTAGGAAGCGCGGGCAGGAGAAAACAGTGCAAATTGAGCAATCGGGAACATACTGCCAGCAAGGTGAGAAAGAAATAGAAACTGAAAATTATTCAGGGACATTGAAACACAGCTCCTGTTCTGGCTGACCAGAGCATGGGCTGCAGTCTGTCTATCGCGGTCCCAGTGAGGAGAAACCCCTGACTCATCCTTTGGTCTGTTTTATGATGGAGCCTGCGCTGGAAACCCGTAACACTCCCTTCGGGTTATGCAAGTGCATCTCTTGTGCCAGGTTTCGAAACAAGGGGAAGCCTCAGCCAGCTTGGGCCGTCCCCCCAGGCAGGCTGTAGTGCTGCGTTCGGCCACAGCGTGGCTGCACATCCCGACCCAGCTCCAAAAATCGTCATGTGTGGATGAACCTCCATTCCTGGGTCAATAAGGACTGCAAGGCCTGCCCTAGGCGTTGGGGACAAAGCTGTCCCCTGATTGCATGCAGAAGAACAGAGAAGTCCCACTTAGCAGCCCCCTGAGTCTCCTGCCTGCTCAATCTTTTTAAAGACCCACCCAAGAACGTTATTTGTATGAGTCAACTCAATTCTTTGTATCCCCAGAATAGGGCAACTAGCACATGAAATTCTTGCAGATTGGGGCTGACTCCCATTTATTTCTCCATCTGCACCTGGTACTGTTGATAACACCCAGTACTTTGAGAAGAGGCAACAGGAGATAATGCAGCTAGTAGGAACAGGACCAATTGCATCAATATCACAATTGTGTGTGAAAATAAATTTGATGTTGGGATTCCGAAATAATTCCCACATTCTGATATTACAACCCACAGTCTTTACACAACAGGGAACATGAATCAAGTATTTCTGCCTTACGTGGGCTCAGAGAGCTCTGCAGAATTCAAGGGAACCACTTATACAAATATAGGATGTGACTAGTATCTGACTTTATGTCCTGGGCTTCCTCTCAGCACCCACTTCCCCAGCACCCTCTTTTCTGTTCCCAAGTACCTACTGGGATTGCAAATATCTCTTTCAGCAAGATCTAAATATTCCTGGTTTTACAAACAATTGTGCACTCAGGCCATATGAAACAGATATGAAGTATTCATTTACACATGTTAACAGGTATCTAATTGCATTTTTTCAGTTTTCAGCACCCAGGAAATTTGCACAGATGTTTTAAAAGCTCACTGAGCATGATGTGCTTGGGAAAACTGGGACTGGTTGAACACCAGAAACTCCCCAGAGCATTTCCGAACTTCCCACTAGTGTCTGGATGACAGCAAAAAAATGCTCAAACTTTTAAATATGTGCTTAATATTAAATTTGTGATATGTAACAGAACACAAAAGATTGCTTAAGAATTAATTCTACAAATCAGCAACTGGAGCTGCCATCTATTTTTCACCTGTTCAGGCAGAGGTGTGGTGTTTATATCATCTGCACAGGCAAGAGATGTCCCCAGCAAAAAAAACCTGCTGGTATAACTACAGTAGCATTTAGAAATGTGGAGGAGAAGAGTGTCTGACAACAAAACATCATAGAGCTATAGCTTCACACCCAGTAGTGACACGAGCAGAGAGAGAGGGAACGCGCAGCACAGACATTCTGCTTGGAGAAGTCCCTTTGTCCCCTGATCAACCAGGACTGATGCTCGAAGTCTCTGCCAAGCGTCCCGAGGAGATATTCTGAAACCTCCAATGCCATTTCCTCCATCCCTGTGTGTTACTGAGTCGATGCACTAACCCTCGCCCACACGTGGCTACATTTTAGTGATAAGTGAAATCATCTTTATTAGCAAGGTCACAGTTTCACTGCTGGTGACTCCATTGGGAAACCAAATCACAGGAGCCGTCTACCTTTAAAAAATGATACAAATCTGCCCCCTTCCTCTGACACCGCCAATTCTGACACAGCAGTAATTATGCTGATTTAATTAAATAACGTATAAATTTCTACATTTAATACATGTGTTTCCCAGTTTTTGCTTTGGAAGCCCCTGAACATTATTTAGTTAATAGGAGGGTTCATATATAAGGAATTTAAGCTTCCTTATAATAGCTTTAAAATTCCTCCTCCTTAGAGGACGAAAAACGATAGGTATTTAATTTTGGATGGAATTTCCCCTAAATACCTTGGAGGAACTTGCTATCTGTGCAAACTGAATGATTAAGAGCTCATCACATGTCTAATACCTGTAAATTAAGTTCCAGTGTCAAGGAGACCAGCTTTCCACCCAGGTGAAAAACAGATGCTAACACTAAACAGACAGGAGTTACAGGTACTTCACATCACCTTGTTTAAACTCCGTGTTTTATTTATTGCAAAGCAATTGGTGACTGGGGAAGCTGCAAATAAACACCAGCACCACAGGGTCCCTTACCACATTGGGCCGCTTGACAATGTTCTCCAGCTTCGTGTGACTGAACTCCAGGCTGATGACGTTGTAGAGCTTTTCACGCTGGGCTTCTGGCGTTTCGTAGTATCTCACAAACTGGGACATGCTCATTTCAACGCCCCTCTGCGTGTTCACGTCCATCACGTCCACTATCCGTCGGCTTCCTGCAAACACACAGAGACACTCTCAGAACATTTACCTTTGCTTTATTTATTTACATATGTATATAAATTCTCAGCAACTGCAGGGAAACTGTTATTAGAGGACAAGCAGAGACCAGCATCAGTCCCTCCATGGGTCCTGAGCAGCTCGAGCAGGGAACAAATTTGGACAAAGACTTTGTGTCCAGTGTGACACTGAACAAGTCACTTGTTCTCTCTATTTCAGAGAGACTGAGACATGAGGACTGACATGTGGACTGACATAAGCAGGAGTACATTAAAATCCATGCAGAAGCGATATAATATGGTAGCAGGGGGCATGCAAGACAAATAACTCTCCAAATCATACTCTGCAATTTTCTAAACATCCATATGCCTCTCAAGATGCTTTTACTCGTGTACAAAAATTATCCATAAAGAGCAACCTGCCTTGCATCACCGGGTGCTATAAACAGCCAAACACCTTATACAGAATGCTGAGTATTCCCAATTCCAGCCATCACCAGTGGAGATGAAAGCACTAAATGCCACAGAAGAGCAAACCCCGACTTTGGATCTCTGAACAAAAACTGCAGGACATACTTGCACCTCCTCGAGTGGCAGGCATACAAGTCTCATTAGCACCAGAATGTTGAACAGGAGTTTTACTTGAGCCTTCAGCTTCATATAGATTAATCCACAATCTTCTCTTCGGCCAACTGGAAGGTTTCACCTCTCCCAGCAATTTCATCATCCTAATTAGCAGTTCATTTGTGTGCGAGCAAACAAGAGCCCGTGAGAGACATGCCCCATTTCCATGAGAGGAGGATTCCAGCAAACAAACTCACAACGTTTAAAAAAAAATCACTCCAAAACCATTTTCACTGCTGAAGAAATACCTCAAAATAAATTGCAGTAAAACAAAATGGAGGGCCAATGTATTCCATCAGACGGAATTATTAATAATTATGGAACCTGGCCTATTGTGTGCTGGGGAGCAGTATTTCAGCAAGAGTGATCGTTTGGATTGCATCACTCCATTAAAAACATCCTTAGCCACTGATAGCAATGACAGTGACAGATGTGATAATGATTCTGGAAAGGAACTCAAGACCATAAAGCTTTGCAATCAAAGTGAAAAAAAAATACACAATGTAAATCTGGAGTAGTTCCACTGGCGGGTCAGTCAAACTCTTCAGTCCAAGGGCTGCAAACAGGATTTCATCCTCACTCTGAGGTTGGACTGTTTGTGGTGTCGCCACCTTGAGACAGGACAGGCAGAAAGTTCAGTGATGTGCAAAAAAGCACGAGAGTCTTTAAATTTGGTATTTACATGTTTGAAACAAAATCTAGTTTGGGGTTGGGGTTGTTCATTTGTTTGTCTAACTGTTTACTATCTAGGGGGGAAAGTATTTTTTCAACTCAATGGGTTAGCAACCAGGGTGAAGTCCTGCTCAACAGCCCCTGAATAAAAGTCAGCCTGATTTCTGGCCGGGATTAAACCGGTGGCTAAAGCCCAGAGAGGTTAAGTACATGGATACTGAAAAATTATATTTGAAGGACTGTGTGGCAGAGTCTAGGATGTGCCACATTACAGTCTAGGTTTGATCTCAGCTTTGCTGGAAGCGACCTTGTACAGCCTCTCAATTATCCCTCCTGAAAGGAAAATCAGCAGTTACCTGATGAATTAAAAATATGAGGCCCAGTTCAATAGCAGGTTTGTTAAATGTGCACGATTACCAATTACGGGCAGAAGAGCTAAGATTTGAATTGATAGTCTCTTGACTTCCAAATTAAAGAGTAATTTGAGGGGATGTTTTTCTCTTAAACCACAGCACTATCAAACAAGCCCATACATAATGATTCTTGGAGTACCGCTCGCAAAATTTGAGACGTATAATTACAAGTTAACAGCCTCGTGCTTCCTGCCCACTTCCTAGTGGTTCTGGCTTACAGCCAACTTTATCTCTTCTTTCCTGAAAAGATTCAGCTCTTTCTTCTATTTCCTGCCCCTAGGAGAAGGCTGAAAAATATCATCCAGAAGGGGAGACAGGTGAAGGACAAGGGAAAGAATAACACAGGGGCTCCAAAAAGCAGTGAGAGGCTGAGAGATCTCAGCTCAGGCTGGATTTCTGAATTTTACTTGCTGTACCATTTCTGTTAACCATTTCCTAGCTGCCACACTCTCGCCCTGTCCCCACTCGGCCAAGCCCAACGCGGCACTGGGTCCCAGCAGGATCTCAGCCACCCCGCAGCCTCCTCCGCTCGCAGGGACCGTATTCCTGGCTTCAGCTCATCCCTCGCTGCGCCTGGATTAACATATACCTGGATCCCCAGCTGGCACAGAGCATCTCCTCCTGCCGGCACGGGAAGCTCCGGTGCACCACGCATCGCCTCATCCTTGGCTTCCCAGGACTTTTTTCCAATACCTTGACCGGAGAACGTGTTTCCTCTCCCATGGCCGATCTGACTCAGGGGCAAAGTGGCGATGCTGAGGTTCACTGGAGGGGATTTTACAGCCTAAAGAAGAAATGTTTTCCTCCTCTCCTGCTGCTTGCTCATCAAGCACAAGCAAATCCCCAAAGGATCACGAAGACAGTAACTAAGAAACAAGCCAGCGCCATCTTTCACAAGAGGAACAGACACAAGCACAGAGGAGAGGGAAGAATCAGTTGCAGAGATGTAAGCTGGAAAACCAAATCAATCAGGAAATCTACTTTAGAACTATGCCTCATTTGAAACCTTAAAAAAATAAAGTTACTCCAGCCCACATTTAGTAAAATTAAAGGGAGGAATAGTATATATAATATTTTTCCCCTTTATTTAGAGGCCCAGTGACCAAGATGGTGTAAATGTTTTAGCAGATTAAATCCTACAACATTGCTATTTGTTGCAATATCGGTATTTTTTAATACAAAAACAGCTGGAGGAAAAATTACTTGTGTAGAGTGCCCAGCCTGTACAAGTCAGTTTGATTTGGAGATTTGCTCTTTTCTCTTCTGGGCTTCTCGGCAAAAATATTTTGAGAGCAACAGGGAGGTGTCCTCTAGTCAGAAAGAGAACTGCACTTCATGAATGCAGGTTACACAGGCACCTTTCCCGCATCAGCAAACACTTTCACAAATCACAGCTTCGCCGGGTCCACCCCAGGCAGTGATGGGCTCCAGCTCCCAAGTCATTCGGCAGAGTTCTCATCTACCTCCCCTGCAGAATCTGCACTCACACTTTGCTTCATGTATAGAACATTTCAGTGATTTGCCAGAGAGGGAACAGTGAATAGGAAATTCTAGGACTATAATAATCTCCTCTGGGGTCCAACGGTTGCTGTTTCCCATTCCTAAAAAGGTGAAGCGCTGCCTTCCCATGCCTTGACCTGAAATGACTTCAGACCTGCATTACCCAGGCTACCAGACTCCAGTCTTCAAAACAGCCCTCCCTCTTCCCTGACGTGGACTTAGCATCAATAACAGGAGCAGGGCAATCAAGAGGGAGTCCTTAAACAAAGCAAACACGAGCCAGGCAGTAGAATATGAGAAACGCACGGGAGGTGTGAATCAGAGGTGAAAATTACACCAGCGGTTTCCAGGCTGCTGCCTCGTCCCCAGCCACCGCGGGCAGAAAAAGGTGCGATTCTCCCACCGCAGAGGAATGACGAGATGTCCTTTCTGTAAGAATGATTATCAAGCCTGTCCATTAAGAGGATAAAGCTAGCTCAGGGAATTTTTTTAACCATCTGTGACTGAAGTGAGATCTGTGCCCAAGGTCCAGCATGGCATCTACAGCCAGAAGCCGATCTCAAACGCAGAGGGACAGGCCTGCTGGTCCTTTCTAATCTTTATGCTTCTTACTGGGAAAAAAAAATATCCTTGGTTTGTAAAGGAGGATTTTTGGCAGGGCCTTAGGAAATCTGCTAACTTCACTAGCAGGTTAATTGCACCTAAAGACCGAGGCTTTGACTTGCATGATGGTTAATCCCTCCAGAGCTCCTGGAGCTGGAAAGCACGTTTGCTTCTGCTGCCCACAGGACACCGACGACATCCCACACCAGCTGGGAGGGACGTGAATCAGGGCAGAAAGTCCTTGCTCAAGTAGAGCTATTCATGACATTCCCTGCATTTCATGCCCAGGGTGAGAACAACTTAAGAGAGACGCGTCCCTGTCCCATCGCTCCCAGATCCACCCCAGGGCACAGAAGAACAAAGGGCAGTAAGAGCCCAGTTTGGACACTCGCGCCCATCTCTCCCACATACCGCCTAGTTTGTTTTCTCTCCCAGTGTTTTCCCAGCCTGGTTCACCACCAGACAAGTATCCCCAACCCTCCCAGCTCCCCCTTTGCCGTGCTCTGCCTTTCCTCTTACACCCCCTCGCCCCGGTGTCCCCTCCAGCACAAGCATTTCACTGGGTTAAATTATTTCCTTCTTAGGGAGATGTAAAGCTACGAGTACCTGACACGTACCTTCCCCCTCCTTCCCCTCCTTGGTGTCTGCAGCTTCATCATTTGGTATAAAACTGCCAAATTGCAATAACCCACGTTATTAGGGTTTTTTTCAAGCAAAAAAAGGTATTTAGAGCATATCCACAGAAAGAGCTTAAGCCAGCAAGAAGTCTTAAGCCTTAATGCTACAGGACTAGACTAAAGAAAGAGGCTCAGGGCAAATAATGTGTTTTAGTGGCATTATATAGAATGGCATTATATAGAATCAATTAGTATCCTTACATCTACCCAAAACATCAACTGTTAATTTTCACTGATTTTTTGAAACTTCAGCTAGTGAAAAATCACATGGAGAAAAAAAAGTATTATAACGTTCATTCAAAGCAGATTTACTGCTGTTTATATCCAGACATGAATGACTGTTTTTAGCAAAACTGTCCCAGTTTAACAAAGATTTTTTTTAAGAGTTTGACTGTGTTAGGCAAAGGACAAACTTAAAGAGAGTTCAAACAGGAAACTCAGCTCTAAAAATAGAAATGGTTCTACTTCCAAAATGGCAAGTCAGCGGACATGCTAAACATAGGCAAGCGAGTGTTACAATATTTCATTTTTTGTTTCTAAGAGCCAAAAGAAACAGCAAAAAAAGCATCAAATACCTTATATTTATTTATTTTGTTGCACAGAAGCTCTAATCCTGGTCCAAGGCTCACTCGCCAGGCTCTGGCGCACAGCTCCCCGCTGGAAACTCAGGACAGAGGTAGAATTCTATACCCATCACGTCTTAGCCCAGCATCCCTTAGTGCTGAGAGCTAAACCAGCATTAACTAACTAACTAACTAACTAAATATATATACATATTCCTCCACCTCTCTGTGAGAGAGGAAGACAATGCGAATTTCCTGCCAGTTCAACTTTCTGAACCACCTCACTGCAAGGGAGGGAATGAGCAGGACAGCAGTTCAGACTTAATTGGTATGGCAAAAAATCAAGCTGTTAGATGCACGGGGAAAAGAGACACTGCACCAGGGCACATAACAGGCACCAAGAGTGAAAACTAGATGCCAGTTTAGATGACAAAAAGATAGCCTGGTACTAGAGCGCAGCACGGGAATTAGAGGGACAAGTTTCTATTTCCAGCCTGTCAGGGACACTGGGCAAGTTTTAACCTCTGCCCTGGGTCCTGGTTTCGTGATACAAACTGTTCGCCAATACTCAAGAAACTGCTGAGGCTTAAATAATTTTTTTAAGCAGGGTCGGCTCCCTGCCTTTGCCAGCACAGCTCCGCAAACACGGGAGAGGGATGCGCGTCCAGCGCCCACCGGGGGAAATCACAGCGACAGGAACCACAGCCCCGACGGCTGCTTCTGACAGCGCAGACCCGAGCTTTCCTTCCTGAACAATCAGCTAGTTAAGAGGCACAAACCCAGTGCATGGTAAATGAGGCGATGTCCCCTGAACGTCTGCAATACACCACTTTATACGGAGAGATTTCCACTCTACATGTGCGGTGCTTCACCTTAGTATTGGTGGATGCCAAAGTCCCGGATGATTTCTTCACAGCTGCTGCAAACTGCTTCAATTTTTAACAAACCACGCAGAGCCCTCAGACTGTAGGAAAATCACTAATGTAACCTTCACTTGAAAAAAATCCATTCAGAAACTCTGAAGTCTAGTTTCTAATTTTAATTCTGCCCAGGAGAGAACACAGCGCAGCTCCACAACTTTGTAATTCTTCCTAGACTTGAGCAAATAGGGAACAGAAACGGCTCAGAAATCACATTACATTGTCTGATCAACATATGCGACTGCTGGGGTCCCATGAAGAACTAAGAGATCCCGCGATAAACAAACAAAACCCATCTGGCAAGTCCTGCTGGTCCTGCTTACAACAAAGTAAGTCGATCTCTCTATCATGATGGGTTCACAGTTGGTAAGAGCATCCTAATAGCACTTTCTGGAGCCTGGAAGGATTTATCTGTCCTTCCTCACAACCACAGTGAGATCAGGGAGTACAGCAGCCTCACCAAAGAAAGAGGGATACAAAGAAAACAGGAGAGGTCGCTCAAGGGAAAAGAAAGAAAAAAAAAGACAGACAAAAGGATGAGCCAGTAAGTCCTCAATGCTGTACTTAGACCTGCTAGACAGAATTGGAATGAATTGCTTCAGTAAAACAGCAGCTTTTTTTTTTTTTTAATTGTCCAGATGTTTCCTCCTTGTAGTTCTCACATTTAAAAAGAAATGCAACAGCCAGAAGTCTGGCCAGCTCGCACTAACAGTACTTATAAGCCCTTTTGTTGACAGACCGTGGTTTACTCCGTCCTACCTTACAGGAACTTGGAAATTATAATTTTCAGCGGTAACATTTACTTGCTGATTTTAGTTGAGCTCTGACTTAGCAGATTTTCCAATTACAGAGAAGCTTCAGAGCATGAAGCACACGGGCAGTCCCAACAGCACGACTGTGAGGACACGTGGAACTCGATTTTAAAAACAAAGTGTTTTTTAAAAGCAGTGAGAGATTTTAAAACAAGTCTTGGCCACAAAACAACACGACGGAGGAACTATTTGTTTTTATAAAGACTGGATCTCAAAGACATGTTGCTGTAACAGTGCAAATAGCCTTATAACATCTGAGACGAATCACTGGCCTTGGCCTACGCTGGCTTTGGATTTTTCATTTTTTCCCTTGAAAAAGTACGTAGCTAGGTACATAACTCGGCTCCCTTCAAGCATAGATGTTGGGTTTGGATCCTCAGATCAAGGGGAACAGCACTGACATGCCATTATTTTACAGTCACTTGTGAGGAACATCCAAGCTCAGCCTCATCCTCAAGGAGCCGTTCTGATCCATCCTCACCGAGCCCTGGATCCCCCTGCTCCTCTCAGACAGTGCGGACGGGTCCTGTCTCTTGTGGGTCTCAGTCCCTTGATGAATTTACGGTGCAACTCACAGGCTCCAGAGACTGGGGAGCCCCCAGTCTGAATCCTCACAGGATGAAGAACATCTTAACAATATGGTTTTTTATAAAACTACACAGAGATTGGCATTCCAAACCACAGCAACAACGAGGATGCTTTCGCTAACTCCATTTTGGTTAATACTCCAACAGTCCCGCTTAGATGAAAAGGAAAAAAAGCAGAACTCGGAGAGCAAGGCAGGCACAGATCACACCGTGAGGCACAGAAAAACTGTGAGCAACAAGAGGAGAAATCTTACAATGAATGGAAATATTTCACGCGAGTACCTCCCCTCCCGTGAGATCAGTGCTGACACCCTCCCCTAGCAGAGCCTGGTCCACTGTGTTGCAAAAAACGCATTATTTGGGCCCCAGGAACAGAGCAAAGACCTCACTGCTTCCTCCTCGTCCCTCCACACAAGACTCCTGGAGATTCAGTGGCCAATGACTCCTGACTCGGCTCTTCTGCCCTTCCCGAGGTGCCATCCCCATTCCCTGGACAAACCCCGCACGTGTCCGCCCCGGCCGAGGTGCAGATTGTCCCTCCTCCAGACAGCCCGTTGGGTTTGGGGGAGCACCCCTCACAACACAGCTCCTCTAATGAGCCTCTCTCCTACCTCCTCTCCGTCTCCAATTTCACAACTTCCTTGAAACAAATGGAGCGTCGCTCTATAGAAAAAGCAACGCTGGGTCTCTATTCAGCAGAAATGATGGAAAAGTTTCCTGAACTGCAGTGGGCGGCTGCTTTGTCCTTCTTTTCTATCTGCATGGTTAATTTTCTTTCACAGGATGGAGCACTGAACATTGATTAAGACAAAATTTCCCCTACTTGCCCGCAGACCACACTACGAGCCTCTCGACTTGCTTTGTAGTTCAATGTGAATTCAACCATGATACAATTTTCAGAGCAGGTTGGTTTGAGAGGGGGAGCAAACACACAGGAGGAAAGAACCAAAAAAATCACTAGGAAGCAGTTACTCACTTATCTGGTTTGCGTTCAGCTTTTTTGAGCAGCTGCTAACAAAGAGCCGAACACGTTTGCACAGCCAGCTTGGGAACCGTTGTGCTAACACACCAGAAGAACCGTTTGCTAAGGTAAAAGAAACATTTTACGTGGTTTCTGCCCTCCCTCCTGCCTTTGCCCACTTGGTCTGCAGTCACCACCACCACAATTTTCTCTTCTGTGGAGACACCATCGATGATGCTCGATTCAGTACTGAATTAAATTTACACATATGTATATGTATTCATCTATACATGTGTGTACAGTTTTATATATATATAAAAATCACATTTTACAAGCCCAGAATAATCAATACCTACAATGCTTGCATCTCTTTCCACTCTCCTTTCATTATCATCTACTTCCAGAAACACGGATTAGGGAGGTTCTTGTCTTTCTGTGAAGTATCTGGTGTGTACATTCTCATTTTAGCTGGAGTTCCTGGCGACTACAGTAGCATATGTATTTAACAGAACAAAAATGGCTAGATACAGAGCCTCACGTAGCTTATGGCTGTTACATACACTTGACGGGCAGTAATCCTTTTGGTCCCAACTGAATTTAAATTATTTATATCAGCCTGCTTACATTAGCTAGTGAGGGAACTTGCTCCACCCCGTTCCAGCCCTGCAGAGCAGAGGCTGTGGCTCACCACACTCGGTACATCATTTACAGTTTACAGGAAAACTAGAAACTGAGGCTCCCCAAATGCTGTTTCCAGCACCGTGCTGAAGAGGCGCCTGAGCAGATCACTTCACCTTTCAGCCCCGTTTCCACCTGGGAAGAGACGATCACACCATTTCCTGGGCACCATCACACCATGGAATTGCAGTTACTCCCACAATGAGCAAAATGTTGTGATGCCCAACTTCAGAAAGCTTGCTTATGGCTCTCCCCTGTGAAAAAGACCTTAACAGCCAGTAAAATACGCCTCTGCAGGTCTAATTTCTTCCACTGATGTTAAAGAAAGCTCAGCTGCCCACTTCAGTGCGCTACGATGAAGTTCTTAACACCTTATTCGCTTAGTGAATAAACCATGAGCAGGGGTATGACAGCAAACGGCATCTCCTCCAGAACCAATCCTGTCAGCAGCATTTGCGGGGCCAAATGCCTCTAGTTATAGGGCTTTTTCCTTGCAAACATCTAGGATTTAATAATGTAATTCATTTTATGATCTTTCTCCACTGACACCACGATTAGAAGCTCATAGCTCAGGCACAGACCTTCACACAAATTTCTTTAAACACTCAATTTGCAACAGAAATATTTGGCTCACCTCCTGTTCTTACAGTGTTTCTAACGAGAAAGCAAAACCCAGCAATAATCAGGTATCTCTTCAGCTACTCCCAGCAAAGAAAGCAGCAGGGTGTGTAGAGCCTTGGTTTTCCTTTCACCCTTTGTCTTGGAGATCAAAGCCTGCTGCCAGGTCTTCAAAGATTTGATAGAATCACAGAAATCAAATATTGAAATGATCTATTAGGTACCATCTCGTGTATTATCTCCTTGGGCCTGGTGAAGATTGCTCTCTGCAACAGTTTTCCGAGCTTTGTCCTGTTTGCTCTTAACCGCCATACCTCGACGCACAAACTTTATCACAATTAAAAGCTTTGCTGCTTTCAACTTTACTTGGATTCTTTATACAAGAGGAAAACACCAAAGCCTTTCAACACAGTTGTGAACACAGCAACTAAGTGAAGGGAACTAAACATTTTCTATCCATGTCAGCCTTATGGCACACTCCAGTCTACAGCATCAGATTTTAACAGCAAAATACACGACTGACAATACATTCTTCACTGCTCCTACACTTCTTTTAATTCTATAAATAAACCCTAAGTGAGTTAGTTAAATAAAATCTATCAGTGAGTTGATGTCAGTTGTTAGACCACCCCATGAATAGTGCAAGTCCTGTACTTGCGCTGTTCCCACTGACACAATGCCCGGCCGGGCACGCCGAATTCCACACAACAATGCTGCTGATCCCACCGGAGCGACCGCTGCGCTCGCAGCTTTAACCTCTGCAGCCCGGGGATCACAACCTCTCAAAGTCTCTTTTTTTTCCCCTTACAATCCTCAGCACGTTTGGAAATGGCCCCTTTCGCCACTCGCCGGGATTTTCGGTTTGTGTGCCACCGAATCCCGGCGTTGACACTCGTCCCGAAATACACTAAATAAACCACCATCACTTCCTGGCACACAAAGCCACACCAGCCCGTAGAGAGGAGGCAATGAATGTTACAGACCAGCAGCGCCGCTTAGTTTTATTTAGTGGTTTATTTAGTTTATTTAGGCACGAGGCTAAAAGCCGTGGCCTAGAGACATCATTGGTGGAAGAAGCCAACGAGAGACGCCTGGAAAACATCAATTATTCTGTACAGCTGCTGCTTCTGGGCATTAGCAATAAGTCACTCAGAATCACAGTCTGAGGAAAAATTAGTAATTGCTATTGTGCTGTCCCAGCACTTACCACTTCACATACCTGTTACTCCCCATAATCGGTTTTTCAGCTAAACTGACCCCCTTTTTTAATTTTTTTTTTTTTGTAAAGACACTTCTGGAGTGATTCTAGAGAGCTCTGTGACTTACATTTACATGGCTCCACACCAGCAGGGCATGCCAAGAGTGAAAAATTAGGAGCCTGCAAAAATCACACTTAACAGATTTTAGTGCAGCTGTGGCAGATGTTTAAGGAGACATTAAGAGGGCCAATGACCCTCTTAATCAAATTTTAAATCAGCTTATGAAGAGATTACATCGACATTTTGTCCTTCAGAATTAGCAGTCAAATCTACCTTACACAATGAAATTACAAAGCTTAAGAGTTGTTAAATCACGACAGAGCCTTTCTTCTTCCAAGAGTCGTCTCAAGTTCCTGAGCGGGCCAGTAACTCCTCTGCTCTCCTCCATTTGTGCTCTTGGCTCAAAGCCACTGCAGAGATCAGACAAATTCCAACCGCTGAAATTAATCCACTGTCTCAGGTTTAAAAAGTATCCAGGATATCTTTCGTATGGAGGTCGGAGTCTCGTTATAACCACTTTCCAGCTGTGCAGTTTAAAGCGTTTGTTCTCTAAAATAAAGCAACTGCACGGGAAGAGTGTTTCATCACACACGTTACACGTTATACATTACACATAGGTGCACATTCATGCACATGGATGTGCTGGTCATAAACATCACCCAACTAAATTACAGCTGGTATTGGCACGTTTTAAACAACGAAAACAAACAAACAAAAAATCCAACAAGCAATGGAAATGTTTCTTTGGAAGTCTGGCAAAATACTAAAAAAGAAAATAGACGCCTAAGCCCAAGTAGGCACAAAAAAAAAAAAATTATCACCCCCCCTCCCCTTTTTTTTTCTGCTTGTTATTGACACAGACTACGGTTTTCAAAGGGAAATTTTAAAAGCTAGGCTACCAATTGTCCTTATTTCCTTGTTACTTACAGGTACCCAAACATGGAGATGACACCATAATCATATTATAAATAGAAAGTAAGATTTCAGAATAATTGGAGACCAAAGGCTCAGTAACTTCCTATGGAACTGATGTGCTTTGGAAAAACCCAGCACCATCTCTTTGAAATGTTCTATAACAAATGCATTTCCCCTGATTCGAAGAAGAAACGAGGAAAAATGATAGGTTTAAATAGCACCAAAATACTATAATGATGAGCACTTAAAAAAAAAAACAAACCAGTTTACACAGAACACAACATTTTTCAAGCTATGTTCTCTATCAACTCCCACGCACATTCAGATGCAGAGTTATGATCATCCCACTTCATATTCACAAAACATCATTCCCCTCCCAGGTTCAGCAAAACCTTGAATAAGTTTTGAAAACACTGCGCTTCAGAAACACAGATACCTGGAGGTTCAGGCAAGATCTGAGGAGTCTGCTATAAATGCAGGGACAATCACAAGAGGTATTAATAAAACAAGAATTTTCACCTGCTTTATTTGAACATTAGATTGTGAGTGCAACATATATTAAGCTAAAACTAGAAAAACTTCTCAGCAACGATATGCAACAGGAAAATTGCTCACCAGTATTTCCTGAAATCATTAGGAGATAATTTAGAAATGAGGCACGGAGACAGGAATTGCCCCCGTGTGCTCTCAGTGTCAACGTGGCCGTTAACGTCCGGCACAAATTCCAGAGCGACAGAAACGATTTGCCATAAGAACCAGGATTTTTCAGGTGTAACCTACAGTCAATTTCCCAAATATTTCAGGTCTTTTGAATCAAACTTTCCACCCGCGATGCCAGAAGTCATCAACGTATTAAAAAAAGACAGCAGGTGACAATGTTCTTGACCAAATTACAGGCTCAGCACAATGACTCCAAAGGGGACTTTGTCCAAACACAATAAAAAAAGGCCCGTGACGTGCGGTACCTGGCCTAGAGTGTATCCATGGATTGCTGAACCAGCTGTGAGAAACCACACACTTTTACATTAAAGTTAATCTCAGAGTTAATTATGATTGTTATTTCTGCTCCATTGTTTTATAAATCTCATTTTATTTATAAATATCCTCTTTCTCTGCTGGCCCTGTACACAGGAATCTCCACCCCCCCAATATTTCAAGGGACATCAATCTTGAGGAAACGCAACTCCCACACTTTGCCTGTTATGCAGGAAAAACAATGTTGTTATGCAACACTACGCTGGTCCAAAACATCTCGAAGTCAGACCCCAACTTCAGCAGAGACAGGAATGGCAGTTTATCAGCTCAGAACAAATTCACACAAAATAGCAAACAGATAATTAGAAGTTTTATGCACAAGGCTCCTCCGCAGCAAAAAGAGCTATTCTGTACTTAAAAATGTGCATGTGCAGGTACCTAGGAAATCCATCAAATTTAGGACTTTCGAATACCTTAAATGATATCCTAATTGAACTGCAGATTGACCAAGAGAAATGCCACCAAACAGCACTTCGCACACCACTTCCCTCACATTTTCTGCCAAAGAGGTTTGTGGCTCTTTTTTTCCCTAACTTATAAATGGTCATAAACAAAGCACCATAGCCAAGTTTTGTTTGTGAAGGAAGGTTATCAGAGATAACCCCTCTCTCACAGATAACCCCCAGCGACCAGAAATGAGGCACAAGTTCCTCTCCCTTGTTTTTCTTAACTACATCTTTTCCAGACTTGAGATTCCTATTGATTGTTAAATTCAAGAGTAATTTTCAAAGATTTGTCTTTCAGAATGCAGCAATTGGGATAATTTAAAAGATTAATTCCTGCCACAACACGTGTAAATAAAGCCAGCAAGTTCTAAATAGCAAGAATGCAGTTGAAAGGCTCGGTGAAGGACGGCAGCTAACACAGCCAGCGACGACTTCACAGAGTGCACTATCACTATCCAGTAACAATTTCAGATAAACGATAAATAACACATCCATCTTCAGGAAAAGCAGATTTCAAAGAAACATACTGTATCATCTCCTACTGAAAATGTAGCTTTTCTTAGAGCTAAAAAAAAAAAATTCTTTTGCAAAAATTGCTAGGAAGTATATGATGATTACAGTCATCGCTTCTCTGGTTTGTGTCTTATCAAAAGTCAGGTGGTTTGCACGGCTTTGTGCTCCGTCTCTCTTGGCAACCTCTCCTCAAAGCGCTGACCTGGCCTGACACTGATAAAGACGGTGGGGAGAGCACAGGCAAAAGGTGACATGGCTCCAATCAGACCTTTTACAAACAGATGCTCTACAACAGATAAAAAATAAAAAATAGGACCGCAATCAATAGAGCTGCTGCTTTCCAGGATCACAAAAGTGTATGTAGGACACCTGTAAGGAGCAAAAGCTTTCGCTCTCTTTCAAATGGCCAATTATCCAGCATGAGATCAGAGTCTGGTCAGTGCAGCTACTAATTAGGGTTCTCCCAGCCTTTTTAATTTACAAATTGCTCCTCCATGCCTTCTCCCAGATTTTGAGAGTTATCACAAATGTCTACAAACACAACTGGACAAGTATTTCAAAGCAATTCTGTTCTGTATAGAGTTAATCCCGCGCATTCAAAATAACTTACCCACTAATAGCTTCACATCTCTGACGGTGAAATCCGGGTCAGGCATTCTATAATTAGCAAAGAAAGCAATGTTAAATACCGTCAAGATAAGTATGGGTACACTTTTGTTACCATAATAAAAGAGACATAAATGTATAGTGCTCTTTGTCCGTGATGCAGTAGGTGGAACCCAGCAAGGCCGTTGGGAAGTGTGGACAATGCAAGTTTTAATGACGTACATCTCATCTTTGCATGGGCAAGTGTATAAAAGTTTCTCTCCCTGTAATGAAAGAGGAGACGAGGTGTCTTTTCAAGTGCTCTCTAGCAGCACTGGAGCGGGAGGGAAGGGGCTGGAGGTGATTCCAATAAAATCCTAAACCTTTACACCTCGTTCCTGCTAAGCAATCGCAGCGCTTTGCAACTGGTGGCGCCTCACAGATATTCCCTAAGGTGAATATCGTCAATACAAACTGAGGCATAAAACAAGCAATTTGTTCAAAGTCACATCATCACAGATTGGATTCACCGCTTGGAAATAAAATATCAAAAGTAATGAATTACAGACCCTTTGTTTAATGACTGTTCCAAACCTCCCTGACTGGCAGAAGACGACCAGGCTTTATTTGGTGGGAAGGGAAATTGTTGTGCAATTCAGTCTGGGCTAACGCAGAGCAAATTAAATGGCAGCATAATTGGTTCACCCATGTTGATTCATTTATAAGATCATTTCTAGCAGAGGCAATGTTTTAGGCTTTAATGTAATTAGACAACAGCCCAGTACATTGAGTTAAGTGAGTTCTACATGTCAGGTAGAGAGTAAAATTCTGCAACATATAGACTAGACAGAAAAAGAAAACAAAACCAGTAGTGCAGTTTAAAAGCTGATTCACTTCACCTTTGTGACAGCATTTCACACTCCAAATTGCACAAAAACTGGGTAAGGAATTGTAGTGAAAAACAGCCCTGCGGGAGCTGCCACCCGGGTGCTTGGTCCCTCTTGTACTGCCTTGGGTGGAAGAGAAATCACTTGCTTCTGCTCATAAAGCACTTTTGACATAATTCTGTTAGAAATCAGAATGATCCAGCCCACAGGCAATCTTTTAGAGCAATAGGGTTTTGCTATTAAGAAAACACTGAAAGGTAAAGTTTAAAAATGCATTTACTGCCATTCTTGAGAACTATTTGCCAAATTCTGTTTGTCCACTTTCTTTTACCCTTATCACCTTCCTCTGGTGGGATGCGGAGGCTGGACAGTATCTTCTGTTAGTTCTTCGCCAACCCTCACATCTTTGCATTTAACTGCAAGGGCCCCACAGCTTTGGAATTCACTCCCTTGCCAGAATGAAGCAGCCTGAATCTACTGACCTTCAGGGTTCATTCAGAGCTCATCTTTTTTTCCAAGTACTAGAAAATCAAAAGCAGGGGAAGGAGGAACTATTTGTGGACGACAAGGACATGCAAGGCTCATCTTCAAATGCCACAGCTTGCCTGTATTTTATGTCAGACACGTGGAACAATTAGATGGACAATCTTTTTCACATTTGTATAAATCAAAATAAAAATCAATAACCAAGATAGATAACAACCCTACCCAGATGCAGACAAGCAAATCCAGTCTTTCTCAGAGCTACAGCAGCAACCAACAATAAATGTTACTCAAACTGGAAGAATACAACACTTGCTAACAACAAAACTGCATGTTTAGCTCTTTGGAGAGCAC
The DNA here is from genome assembly GCF_036013445.1 of Caloenas nicobarica. Taxonomy (NCBI): domain Eukaryota; kingdom Metazoa; phylum Chordata; class Aves; order Columbiformes; family Columbidae; genus Caloenas; species Caloenas nicobarica. The sequence continues at coordinate 4,693,249 of NC_088260.1, forward strand.
ATCTAGAATATCCTTGTTTTTTTTCTCTGTTGGTCCATTTGTTTTTCTACATATAAATCGAGAATACCAACAATGCAAGAACTGAGCAGAGATTTTTTTTTCATCACTGTTATGCAATTTTCAGGCCAATGCATCTTGCATAAGAACACTACGAATGGATCCAACGATTTCATATATCATAAAAAAAATAGGTGAAGAACAGTATAGCAGGATGACTTCACACCAAAATATGACTGACTACATTGAAGATTTTCAGCATTCTGTTATACACAAACCACGTTGCCCCAAACAGAAAAGAAATGCAAACAGCTCAGGGTGCACTGGTGCAAACTTGCATTTCAGTAAATGTTTAAAGATTTGCTAGAGAAGTCTCCTATTCAGGCCCTAAGAGGACGGGCGCTGGCTAGCATACGTATCTGATTAACCACAACACAATGCAAGATGACCCCTGTTCAGATACCAGAGGGAACGTCTCTCCAAACAGCATTTTCTCTCCAAGTTACAACCCTGGAAACAGCCAATCAACCCTCCAAGGAAAACAGCTCCTCTCCTGCCACGAGATCACAGGTGGACTTTCCTGCTCCTGGCGATCCAAGTAACAGTTCACAGTGGTCAGAAATACAAGGGAAAGCAATTTTCACGGTTTCATTATAAAACTGGAGACGTTTGTAAAGCTGGAGAAGACCCAGTAAAGCACCATTTCCTCCAGAGCCTCAAGTGGAACATGAGGTTCCCAAGTTTCATCGGCAAATGACTCAGATCTAAAGGCAGAGCGTCCAGACTCGCTCTGGTGATGAAAGATGGCAGACGGCGACACTTGTCATTTCAAGCAATAAATGTCAGGAAGGTGAGGCTGAAGGTTCCCAATGTTTCGGATCGGTCCTGCAGGTTTCAATATTACGTTGATATTGCCTGAATACACTGCACACAGCAGGTGCGTACCTACACATCCACAACACTCATGCACTGCATGCCAGCTGCTCTTGATAGATATGTGCAAGAAGTGGAGATGTAAATAAAATTAAATCAAATTGTGTTATCCTGCAGAGTGTCAAATAGGAAAGTTCGCTCATGCATTTCACTTCTTTCATTTAAAATACACATAGACTGTGCTTCCAATCTTCTCTCCCTCTAGTGACATTTATGCCCAAGTGTATACTATTCCTTTACAACATCATTTCAAAATAAGTCATGCCCATTTAAATAAAAAATATTAGAATGTTGAATGTCCTATAAGAGATTACTGATCTACAAATTCCAGTATTTCGATCCCCCGGAGCAGTCAGTATTCAATGATTCAGCAGAAAATGGAAATAAAAAACCAATTCACCCAACTAACTGTGACATGGAGAATTCAACTGATTCCATGCAGGAACCATCCAAAGCTCACATATCAGATAAATTTGCTCTTATGTTTGTCAGCATACTAATTGATCAAAAATATCCTCAAAAGAAAAAAGAAAACTTTGGTATTTTGTCTCTCAGTTCTTTGGCAGTGAATTCCAGCTAGGGGAAGAAGTTGCACGTGACGTGTGGATGGTTCACAAAAGGGAGAAAGGAAAACAGCCTTAGAAAGGAGGAAAGATGTCAGAATAGTATTAGAAAGATACTGGCAGCCCGCAGGAAACAGAAAAGCTGGCTAGTCAAGCCTGGTTGCTGCGACTATTTTAAGCTCATCACAGCAAACTAAATGCTGCACTTGGTCATCTTACTTCTTCACTTCGATGCATGTTCCGAAACTGGTATTTGACTGCTCTGATAATGCTTTCAAAGAAAGGTTCCTTATTTTCAACGGTCTTCTGTGAGGCGTGGTTATCTATATGTGGACTCACGCTGTGTTATGTGTGCATACACATAAGCATTTGAAGACAGGTCTTTTTTTTTGCCTCAGGAAAATACAGGAGTCCATCTAGAGCCCGGCCTGTCCGTACACATCGTGTATAACCACTGAAGGCCAAAGTCCTCCCTTCTTCAAGGTTTCAATAAAAAATTACTGGTGACTTCCAGAGAGGAACAGGAAGGCTGACTGCAAATGCCTCTGAAAACAACACATCTGGAAGAAAAAATAAGCCAGCACATGACACAAAAAAGAAGGCTGTAATCTTTACAAGACCCCAGTAGCTTGAGGAGTCTCTGAACCCCTGGATGAAGAAAGACCAAAGACGGCTCTCCAAAGGCAGCGTCACACCAGGAGGCTTCAGCGAGAGCACACGGCTCAGCACAAGCAGAGGGGAGAGCTAGGTGGCAGCTCTCCGGATTTCAGGCACAGAAACAATAGGGAAGCCAAAGATGATGTGTGAGCTGAGATCCGAATGCCGAAAAGTCTGAGGGGAAATTGCCCCACTACAGAATCCTGAATAATGAGGTATTAAGAAGAAAAATATATTACATCATGTGCTTACAGACACCAAGAAACAAGGTGTCTTTGTGAAGGATCTTGTCCAACACCTACAGCACATCAGCAGCCTGGGTTCTGGAGGCACCACTGTCTGCTCCAGCGCTGGTCCAGGCTCCGGTACTCGTCACCATCTCTGACACCGCCCTGCCACTTGCCATTGGCGCTGAGGATCTGAAGCCCGGTGATGTTTGTGTCTGCGGGATGAGCGCACACCTCTCCGCTGACGGAGCAGCAGCTGAGCAGGTACCAGTAGCACAGGAGGAGCTGAAACATCTCCCCAGCTTTCTTGTGGTGAATTTGTGACCGTCCTCATGCACAGGTGGAAGACCTGGCGGCCAGAACTGCTGGTTGCTCGAGAAGGTGCATATTTTGCCCCTTTCCAGGTCCCCAAGTTTTCTCAAGCCATTCTCAAGATGCAGAGAGCATCTCTGTGGAGATGCAGCAGTATCACCGTTTCCTAAAGAGAAGGGCTGACATCTTGTCCAGCAGAAACCCTGGAAGCTTCTATCATTCGCCCTTAAGAAGCGGCAGTTTAAAACCAATGCATATAGAGAGAGCAGTTGTCTCAGACGATTATCCATCGTTTTCCACAGGAGATATGTCCTTCAGATGACTCCTCCAAGAGAAGCATCTCTTGAAGAAATAAACTGAACAATTAATTATTTTTAATTAAATAATTGGGACTCCTTGGTTCCCTAAACTTTGAGGTGTTCCAACTGAAAATGAGCAAATTATGCTTTCAGAAGATCCATTTTCTGCCTTTCAGATATATCAGTTACATAGTCCTAATTTCCAAAAGTATCAAGGAACGTTTACCTAAACTATGGATTATGTGGCTGATAAAGTATATAATTTTAATATTTCTCTCTTAGACACTGTCACTTTTACAAAGAAACTTTCAGGATTCTCTTATTAAAATATCAAATCCTTTATGACTGGATATTAACAAAATGCAAGCTCAAAAAGCCTCTAATAATACCACATTTTAACTAGACATTATTAAATATTTACAAAGCTGTAACATTCTGAAGAGACACAATTATAATGGAAAATGACAGGCATCATTACACATTCCACCTGTAAAGGAGAAAACAATTGAGAAGTCAAAAATTGAAAGGGGGTTGTTCTGTCACTACAGCACAGATTAGATGCAAGAACCTTTGAATTTTATTCCTAACTTTCATCACTGACTTATTTTTGATTGTGTAGCACCACGCTGTATGCACTTAACTTTTATAGATCTCATTATCTGCTTGTTTATAAGCGGAAAATAATCATTCCTCTTCTCAAGGGTGCTGACAGTCTTACTAATTGCAGTACACTTTGAGATCATCAAAAGAAATATCACATACAAGTGGAAAGCATAATGGTTATTTTATAAAAGCATTTATTAATCATCAAGATTTGGTTGTAACTTACTTAATTCCCAGTCCATCCTTATTTCTGAAGATAAGGGGAACTCTGAGAGCTTCTCTTTGCACGTACTCAAAAGTAAAATCTGTTTGAATAATGAATTAAAAAAAATCCAAAATCAATTACAATGGCATTGGCACTTCGCACTGCATTTTCCCAAAACGCTCCCCATTTCCCTTTTCTCACCAAAGAACTAACTCCACTATCACTTAAAGAAAAATATAAAGAGAATGCATATTTTAGGTCCAAACCGGAAACCAAAAGACAGACAATGGTCTCCCAGCTGCTCTCTATTTTTCCTGTTCACTGATGCACATAAAATAGAATCCAGTCAGAGTTTGTCAATTAAGGTCTGGGTTGAAACACCCAGGCTGTAATGAAATCTCAAATTAACAGTTGAAAGATAATCCTAACTAAATCGCTGCAAATCAGCCTAGCACTTTTGGGGCAGATGTGTAGTTTAAACTGCATGTTTAAGTTTATACAATTTAAGTTACAAATTTCTACTTGGGAAAAAAAACACATTTTCCTGTGAGTATTATCTGAGTATAGCAGAAAGCCTTGACTCCGTGAAAACATCAGGGGTTTTTATGCAAGGGTTACTATTACTTTCAAGAGAGTTGGTTCTGTTTTGTTTTGTTTTTTAATTAATCTGCAATGTGCCTGCAGGAGCTGATAGACAGAAATCTTATACAGCCGCCGGTACTTAGGGAGTGGTGCAAAAGGAACAGTTTCTGTGTGGGAGTCCCAGTACAACACACAAGCAAACCGAACATTAAACATGTTTGTTATGTTAACACCGAGCAGTATCACCTTGTTGCTTCACTCTGAGGATTCCACAGAACTGGCCTTTCCTGGGGATCTCTTTATGCAACGGTCTGACACAATAGCAGTGATTTGGGGATTAGAGGGGAGTCACCAGGCAGCGATTTGGGTGAGCGGTGCCTAAAAAAACCCACTTGGAGCCTTCTGCCACAGGGAGCAGAGGAATTCCTGTCGTGGCCACTGTGTCTATGGTTCTGCTATTCCCCCTTTAAACAGGAAAAATGACCTATTTATAGAGCATCCATACGCTACCTTGAACTGGAAAACACTGGCTCTTCAGCACTATGGAACACACTACAGCCTGCCAAATACACTTTATGTGTTATATTCAGGTTCACACAAGTAGTTTAACACACGTTTCCTGGGAGAGCAGGAGAAGCCCCGACTCCAGCTCCTTATCCGTGATGCCTCTCTGCTATAAGAAACCCATGCTGAAAGAAACAGGGGAAAAAAGCCTGCAGATGTATTTCCCTCTATTTGCACAACTTTTTCCTTGCTGTTTTCAGTTAGTAATTATGACAAGTAGGGATATAATATTCCTACTTAAAGTTACCAAATCAGAGCACAGTAATTACTCGCTTACAAAAACATTAAAATTACAGGAACTTTATTGCCACCAATATCAAAATAAGTGCAATGAATAGCCCAATTAACTAAGGTTACCAAACAAATATTTCTGTACTAGAGAAATCTTCATTGCTCCTAGGAATTCTCATTAAAACTGTTCTGCCTTTAAGTAAGCAAGTAAATAAACCACAGGTATTTTTTTAAGGACCCTCTCACCCAAGACAGAAAGTCAACAAACATCAAGAATTGTATCAGTAGGAGAAGCAGAGGCAGATATGTAGCCTTAAAAATACAGAGCTCAACCAATTCCATGTGTTCCTACAAACCGACTTTTTTATTCTTACTAACCACTGTCATTGTCTTGCCTCACTTCAATCCAACTCTTGGCTTTATAGAAATAAAAAAACAATAGTAAAAATAAAAACAGAGCCAATAGGAAGGGAGACCCTTTCTTGGTAATGCCCCAACAAAGCATTTAAATCCCTTGTGGGGTCGAACAAAGCAGACACAGACCACAACAAAATAACAAAAGACACTCATTTATTTTCAAGTTCCCTAGAAAGGAGAAAGCTACCCAAAGATTTCAGAGCTGCTGAGCCAGGGAGGCTGTGGATTGTGTTATAGTTACCATGTAGCAATGGCAACCACTGGAGTATTTGGAAGATGAGGGCAGAATGCAGTCATTTTCTGGAAAATTAATTAACATTTTCCAGCTAAAAAATAGGTGTTTGTGTTTTGTTTGGAGGAAGAGGGGTCAGGGTTGAGCTTATCTCCTAAACAAATACCTTCCTAAATAAGATAGGTATTTAATTTCTCCACCACATTAACTTTTCTAAAAGGAGCTTAAAATGCTCATGCAAAACTAGACCTAGGGGAGAAAAGGAAATTTTCTAAACTAGATTAGTGGCTCCATAGTTATAGCCATTTCAGGAGGATTACAGCCCGAACTACTCTTTCCTGAGAACGCCGGCTTAGGCAGAGAGTCCTCACTGGGGCTGGGTTTGGCCAGAGCCATCTGGGATTCAGGATCTGCTTCAACAATGCTGCCGCAAATAAAGGTGACTTGCAAATCCCCCGGCCCGTCTGATTCCCGGGCAAACCTCTCCCATTTCTTGCCAGACTGGGCGCTCCGGCTTCGCTTCGTTATTTAAGTCACCTCAGCAAACCAAGTAACTTCGGAGATGGGAGAGTTGTAATTTAATATATCACGGAAACACGGAAAAGTTATTGACTTTGAAGTCTCCGACCCTGGCTCATCAACGGCATCCTTTGCAAAAGGGGTCCTGGATTCCACGGGGCGGAGGGGGGAGCAGGAATCACCTCCGGCCGAGTGGGGGCTGGGGTTTCTGCCTCTCCTCTGCCAGGACCGAATTCCTGCACACCCCGCTGCCGCGGGGTCAGGCCAGCGGAGCACGCTGGAGCTCGGGGAGCGCACGGCGCTGCCGTTCAGCACCGCGCCGCCCCCCAGCACCGTGTCGGGGCAAAAGTCGCCCTTGGGGTGCGGGGGGCAGCCGGGCAGACCCCGCAGCGGCCGCCCCCCCGCCGCCGCCCGGCCCGGCGGCGTCACCGGATCCCCGGGCAGGGGGATGCGGGCGCGAAATACGAACCGGGGCGCGGAGCGACACGTGGAGGGGGCGGCAGCGGAGCGAGCCCGGGCCGGGCAACCGGGACCCCCCTCCCGCCCCCGGCCAGTTACCTTTCCCGTCCATGGCATGCACGAAATCCCCGTGATACATTTTACTCCTTAATTTCTCTTCCAAATTGAAACTCCTGATGCTGACAATTTCCTCCACGTCCGAGAGGTCCTCGTTCTCATCGTACCGCATTCTGCCAATGGCTCGCTAGAAAAAACAAAACAAACATACTGTCCAGAAAAAGAAAATACTGGGGTCGGCTGGGAGGAAAAGTCACGGATCGTGCAGGACGATTTGATAAACAGATTCTAGGGGACATAATTATGATGGCAAGACATCAAATGAACAAAACCTGAACCCAAACAAGCTACAACACAGCTGCATGTACAACCTTTTCCATCCCGTGACACGGAACTAGACAAGAATAACAGGTGTTTGGCTGCAGGAAAACTCAAACTTGTGCTGCTGTGCAGGAGCTGGCGTTTGAAGGCGAGCAGGAGATCGGTGTAACTCGCCCAAAATTCACAAGCTACAGCACCGACGGGTTTGCAGTCCCGTTAAAAAACGTGAACGGCAGCCAGTGCTCGTTAGCAACCAGATCATTTTTATTATTATTGTTATTTTCGCACGTGAATACAAGATAATTCCCCGGGGAAAAGGAAGGGGGAAGGGGGGGGGGGGGGGGGCGAATCACTCAATCTGATGCACAGCATCCAGGTTTCGGTATTTACATAATCCCAGTGTTTCCATAGTCACACCGGAAGCCGCGGTTTAAAAACCAGATCGCTTTATGTAACGCCGCGATGGATGCGCAGCCCCCACCCCGCTCCCCCCGCACGCTGCTCAGCGCCCAAAGCTGGGGGGTCCGCGGGCCGGAATGAGTTAAATGGGGGGGGGGGGAGTAGGCCCGGTGCTGCTACCCCGGGAAGTTGCGGCGGAGCCGGGGCTGGGGACGGCGGGGCCCCCCGGCAATGCCGGCGGCAGCGGGGGACGGGCGGCCGCGCACAAAGGTAGGTCCCGGTGAGGGTTTTTTTTTTGGGGGGGGGGAGCCCGGTGCACCGGCTCTGTCCCTCTCCCGGTAAATCTCTCCCTGCAAACCCGCCCCGGCAGCAAGCCCTGCACACACGCGCGGTGGATCAGCACAAACCCTTACCCACAGGAAAGGAAAAAAAAAATAATAATATATTATCGTCCCACCCTCTCCTTCCCCCTCGGTTAAATTCCACCCCCTTCCCCAGTGTCTAAGCTGCTCTCGCAAACTAAGTCGCTGCGCTGTCTGCGTTTTACATGCATTTCTCCCTTTGCAAACAATTAAGCAAAAATCAATTAAAAGGAACAAATAGGAAATAGACAGAAGCCAGCTACACACCAATCTTCTTCCAGAGTCTTTCTCTGCCTCCATTTTTTTGGAGAGTTTCATCACTTAATTGTCAACAGTTCCTGTCCTGCATTTTTGGCCCAAATGGGGAGGAGGAAAAACAAAAGCCAGCCAGGTCTCTCTAAAGTTTTGCAATTTTGCACCAGCACTTTTTTTTTTTTTTTTCGGGGGGAGGGGGAGGGAAGGGGAGGGGGGCGGCGGCGACGCGTTTTGCAAAGTCCTAAGGAACCATTTTCAGGCAACTGCGTGCGGAGCGGGGGCGCAGGCGTCGCAGTGCCCGGAACGTAAACAGGGGCGGGGGGGTGTCCGGGGGCGGCGGCGGCGCCGCGATACCGGGCTGGGCTGGGCTGGGCCAGGCCGCCGGTGCTGGGCGCCGTACGCAGGCGCTGAGCGGGCGCGGGGCAGCGCGGAGCCCCGCGGAGGGGAGGGGGCACCACAAAAGCGCGGGCGGCCCCTGCGCGGGCACCGCAAAGTTGCGCGGTTTTGCTAAAACCGAGGGGGTCGGGCTGAGCGCCGCCTGGTTAAACCCGGGCGCGCTTCTCTGAAGACCGGCGAGTTAACGCACCAAACACCGGAAAATAACCTTAGCAGATGGAGTTGCGATTAATTACTGTGTGTAATTAAGCACTCGGCTTCGCTGCGCTCCTCTCTTAGGGTGGCTCGGCCAGGTGGCCCCGCCGAGGGCACCCCGGGCTGCTCCGGGAAATGCTCCAAGATCGGCGCTTGTGTTTGTCTCCTGAGAGCAGGTTCTAACAGCTATAATGTGTTATTCGGTGTTAAATAAAGCGAAATTGCCTTTGTGATGTGCAGGTACAACAGGTAGGTAGAAATCGTATGAAAAAGTAGGTAAAAATTACATAAAGTAGCTACTGATACTGAAAATCTTCAGTATAGAGATACTGTGGGATGCTAAGACTATCAGAGGGTTTAATTTCTAGAGCACCGGTTCACATCTGCTCTAAATTGATGCTGAGCAAATGTTGGGACCATCTGATTGCAAGAGCAGGATCAGAGTGCAGGTTTTCAAGGTCCTCCGGGTTCCCAACCCTCTGCATCCTTGACCTCCCCCCCGCACCCCAAGAAAGGGACATAGAAAGTACCTAAACCCAGGGCTGGGGGCTGATGGCTTTGACACGGCTCCTCTGCTTTGCTTTTTGCAACTTCTTTTATATGGACATTGAGAAAAAACGTCTCTCTACCTTCAGTAAGTGCTTGTTTGCTGTCGTCTGTCCTGGGCCAGCAAAAACGGGGAGTGCTCTGATCTAACCAGTACAGATCCCAGAAGTAAATTTCAAACTGTCTTTCTATGGTTTCAAATCTCAGATCAGTTAAAAAGAGACTGAAGTTTTTCTTAAAATATGGCATTTTTTCTTTACTATTCCTGTCTGCTTCTACCAACAGAAACATATTCACATAGCACCCAGTTTCCCTTTGCATAACTAACCAGTTACTTTCTGGGTACTATACGAATGTCTTAAATATTATGCAAAAGATAAAACACATTAAAGCTCCACTTTTCAAGCCTTGCCAGACATCTCTTTGGAAAGATCCCTATTTTAATGAACCATGACGTGGATAAAAACAGGAGAGGATTGAGTTCTAATTCAGGATTTAAGGCAGTGAGTTTCTCCTTCTGCATCTGCCAATAACTGTTTGCAGAATCTTGAAAAATCATGTAATCTTTCTCTAACATCTCGCTATTTGCGGATGATTGAACTTTATGATCATATAGAAGTGTTGTTGTAGGCTATATACTCAAGTGTGGATTCCAGATGTCTGTTATAGCAAGTGCATTATTAATTCATAATCCTGAAAAGATGTATGCATATGTTGACCTTTCAACCAAGATTACTCAATCTTAAAATGAAATGCATGTGTACATCTGTAGGATTGAGGCCAGAGTACTCGTACAAGATAAATGGATGTTACTAGAGAATCATCAGACAAAAAACGCATAATCCATCCATTCTACAAAAGTCCACCAAAAAAGAACAGATACATAAAAGAAAATAAATTCTTTTTTTTTGATGTGAACAATCTGAGACATTTGGTGTATTAAGCAAGCTCACTAAAGACTGTATTAATCATATACACCTGGAAACACCAGAGCACATTACTGAAGTATGGAAATAAATGCATTTCAGAAATATCACTATTTTAATCGATTTCCAAAAATATAAACCACGTTTTTAACCTTGTTTTAAGACAGAAATGATTCCTCTTAAACTACAATTCATTTTACCATTGAAATAGTACTGCAATCAGTGTATTAATAACAAAAAACCTGTCTCAAAAGAACTGAAAAAAAAAAAAAAGGGAGGGGGGTGGTAGGATGTGGCTGATGAGAACATCCACAGCTGCATTAGATAGGATGAAGACATTTAAAAGCAATATTAAACCCGCGTGCTTTGGGCCACAGGTCAAGTGCTGGCAGATGAGGGTTGGGCTCACTTCCCCTCCAAACGGGTCACGCCGCAGGTTTCCAGCAGTGCCGGAGCTGGGCCCTGACAGGCAGCGCCCGGCACAGGCAAAAATACCCGAAAAAAACCTTTCACCTATAAATACCGTGAAAAGAGAGCAGTGATTATTGAGAGATGGACTAGTCTGAAAAACAAACAAACAAACCCCACCAACCCACAACAAAACTTTTTTTGCTGGATGTTAATGTAATTTAATGTAATCTTAAAATCAAGATGTTGAGATTTAAGCTCTAATCATGACAATGGGCTGGATCCTGACCTTGTTAGCCTGAACAAGGAGCTGTCATTTAATTAAACTTGTACTGCAGGGCTCATGCTAAAATAAGAACTTGTGCTTGGGAAGGCTGTGTGAAAAAATGGCTTAATTTCACCCCTATTGAGCTTTCAAACATAGTTATTTCAGAGTGGACTGAAATAATCCTAAAACGTTTTAAAAAGTATCTTTTATCCTGTAAGACCCACAATTCCATGTGATGTCTTGGGTTAACATGGAAGACTAGATATTTAACCACTGTTTTATGAAGGAAGTTTAAAATTACACATTTTTTTCTCGACAGGTCAAAACCCTTCCTCTGCAGATATTCCACCAACTAAACTTTAAGCTCTACTTTAGATGAGACTTGCAGAGATGCTTGTCTTAACCTCCTTGCTGCTTGGGGCTGCTGACAAACCTTTATTTGCCTTTTGCAACGTCTAATGTGTTGTTTTTAATGCAGATCTACCATAATTTCCATTTTGTGGTAACCTGATTTGGTTTTGGTACAAGAACAGGAACAAATGGAAGTGATGATTTGCATGTGAAGCTGGAAATATGTTGTAGAAAAACTGCTGTGAGAGGGTAGCACCTTTGTGTGCTCAGTACCGTATCACATTAATCATATGGTACGTGGCGAACCTATTCTTCTTATTCCGGCCTCCTACAGAAAACACAGAAGTACATTTTTAGCAGCAAAAAATGATGAGGATCCTTGTGACAGTGTGCAGATTTCTCAGGGCTTTCTGGAAAGAAACTTGGACTTCTGCCACGTGCTCCGATTGTGTTCATGCATAAATGATCCAGAGAATGGCTTGACATTGCCTCTAATTAGGGGTAATAACAGCCTGCTGCTCAAAGAGCCAGTTCCCTTTCTCTTGCGTGTGTCCCTCCTTTCTCCTGCATTAGGTCTGCTGTTCGTGTAGCCACAGGGTAAGTCAGTTCAGTGACCTGATCCAGAAGAAAATGCACCCATTAAGAATTTTTTTTTTTTCACACTGGGTGAATTCACTGAAGCTCTGCAGCCATTCGATGGGTGTGATCTGTGGGGTGAGCTGAAGGAGGAGTGCAGGACTACACCCTTTTGGTGGCCTCCTGCAACTGCACTGATCAGAGAGAACATCCAACCACGGCTTTGACCTCCAGCATGATGCCACAAGAACTCCCTGAAGCATTTCTAAGAGTTAATTAACCATGGCTGACTCTTTTTGTTTCAGCTAACCCTAGAGTGGCAGTACAGAGGTATGTAGTAATGAGTAATTAGAGTTGGAAATAAAAGAATTTATCCTGGTTTAGTTTGTACCTCAGAATGGAGCTATGAAATGGGGCATAAAGGGGAAAAAGGGTACACTGCTGCAGTCCCAGTGTTTTAGTTGCAGAAGAAGGCTTGATCCTTAATTTGTGTTTTCCTATTTAACAAACCGGTTTTTAAATTTCTGATAGGAAAAAAAATGTTTATTTTAAAGCTACAGTGCTGGGGCTTGGGAGCCTAAAATTGCACATTGGAAAGTGGATGGCATGAGATGAAATTTCTTTACCGATTCGGTAGGTCCTTTTCTGTACTGTTTCCTTGAATGAAATAGGAACTCAACAGTACATCAGTGCGCGATATTGTTATCTTTCAAAGCCCTTCCCGATAAACAGTAACAGGAGTGATGGACAGAAGAACAGAGAAACAATTGAGTTCAAAGAGTCTATTTTAATACAATTCTTTAGAAAGACACTTAAAGTCCTTCTGAGCTGTATGTCTCTTGCAGGATTTTTTTTTTAGAGAAATCTGATTTTAGGGAACAGGTCAGGACCTACCTATTATTTGTGCAATAGTATTCACCCATTATGTTACAGATCAACTGTAATTTTGCACAGAAAAAACAAAACAAATCCTGGTTATGTACATGTGCATAAACGTTTTTGATAGCTTATGAGCAGCAATGCAAAATATGATTCCACAGGAACTAAATGACAAAGACTTAAATGTTTGCTTGAGACATGGAGGAAGTTTTACATTACTGTTTTTTTGATGGTTATCGTATCTCTCAAGTAAAATGTGGTAATGAAATCACAATATGGCTGTTAGTCATCGCTTTGCAATGCGGTGCTCAGACTTAGCCTAAGGCATCAGTGGGAGACAGAAGCAGCTGATCATGGTGATGAGGTCTTACAACTTTTTTTTTTTTTTTTAAGAATTAAAGCACACCAAGCAAAGAGTAGTATTTTATAATGCTAACTTACGCTGGACTTTCACTCAAGTGGATCCTGTACAGTAGTACTGTCACCCATAAAAGAGAAAGCAGGGGGCAAACACTCCATGGAGTCCATTTCATACAACAGCAAAAGCTTTTATGGAAAGACTAAGTCGAACTCATTCTCCTACAGAGGTGTTTTAATGGCCCTGTAGATAAAAATCTAACCAAAAGTTGTTTATAGCAAGAAGAAGACTCAATTTATTTATTGAGGAAGGAATGAGATCAAATCTACGTGGTTAGAAGTGGTAGTTTCTGGGAATGCCTCCGAAGACTTCAAATAGTTAAGATTTTTATTTTTCCTGGATGCTTCAACTAAGCCTTTCTTAAAAGAACACCATGTAAATGAAAAGTATTAAGTGACCTATGATGTATAGCCTGTCATCACCTTTACTGTGCATAAGTATATGAACGAGCTTGCGTATCAGAGAAAGGTGTGAAGATAAGAACAAAGCAAAAATGTTAAAAGAGAGCATGCTGCATTTTTCCTGTTTGGAAATAAGGTGGAAAATTTCAATGCAAAAATAGGAAATCACCAAAGATTTTGATTTCCCATGGAACTAGCATTGCAGTGATTCAGCTCAAATGTGACCATCCACATGCCTGTGAATAGTAAAAGAATCCTTGTCCAGTATTATTTCTAATGTTAAAATCAGAAATTTTCCTACTAGAAGTCGATAGCAAAAAGTTTCTTACACATCCCTTAATTCTCCAGACCCACAAGTTTGATGTGGCACAAGCATTGCATTAAGCCTCACCTTTTCAGAAATCATCTTCATAACTGTGCCATGTATTCGCTACGGAGATCTGCTCTATGCCTCATTTTTCCCTCTGTAAAATACATGAGAAAAAAAAAAAAAACGGTTTAAAGGGGTTGCATGAACATGGTAATAAAATCTTTCAACACTGCCATATGTATCTGTTGAAATGTTCTGCTTAATCAACTTTTATCAACTGCTTGCTGATAAAAAACAAGTTTATCAGAAACTCTGGGTGTACAAGATGGCAGTGAAAACCTTAATTATGTAACAAACGGGTGTATCCATTTTAATTGGAAGCGAGGGTGGGTGCTCGGCCTGTTTCAGATGCGCAGGACAGATGTAGGTTAAAAGTTTAAGCCTTTTCGGAGGGGAGGCTGAAGGAGGAAGTCGGTGAGAAATGGTTTTGTGGTTGTGCCGTGAGGGAAGGCAGCGAGGAGCAGGGGGACACCCCACCCCTGTGCCCTGAGGGGCACCCGCCGGGCAGGGCCGTGCAAAGCTGACTGACAAACGACAGATTCCAGTCAACAACACCCCAACCTCAGCCTGCTCACCCGCCGCCGCAGCCGCCCGGAGGCCGCACCCCGGGCTCCCGCTGGGCCTCGCTGCGGGGCTTCGCTCACGGCAGACCCGCCGAGGGGCCGCGCCTCCCCCAGGGCCGGGCCCCGCTCCCGGCGGGCAGCACCGAGGAGGCCGCGCGGCCCTCAGCGCCGCGGCGGGAAGGGCCCTCTGCAGCACGACGCCCGCCCGCCCTCAGGCTCCCTCGGGGGCTGCCGGGAAGCGGCCGAGGCGGAGCGGGGCCGGGGGCCGGGCCGGGCCGCCCAGCGGGGCGGGGCCCGGCGGGGCGCAGGCTCGCAGCGGCGCGGCGGCAGGCGCGGCCCCAGCACCGGCAGGAGCTGCCGCCGGGCGCCATGGGGTGTTAGCGCGGCTGGTGCCCTCGCTTCTGCCGCCGGAAGGAGCTGCCGTTGCCGCCTTGTCCCTCCCGCTCCGCTCTCAGCCCGCCGCCCCCGGAGCCCATGAGCCTGAACGAGCACTCGATGCAGGCGCTGTCCTGGCGGAAGCTCTACCTGAGCCGCGCCAAGCTGAAAGCCTCCAGCCGCACCTCCGCGCTGCTCTCCGGCTTCGCCATGGTGAGCGCCCGGCTTCGCCCGGCGGGCAGGGGGCCCTGGCAGGCGGCCCGCGGCCTCCGCGGCGGCAGCGAGCCGGCTGCGGGGAGCGGTGCCGCCGCTTCTCCTTTTTCCGAGCGGAGGACTCGCTGCCTCCCGTCGGGCTGGCGGCTGCAGCGGGGCGGGGGGAGGACGGGGACGAGCGCGGCCCCTGAGGCGGCGTGTGGCACCCGGGGCGGCGGGAAGCGGGGCGGGTCCTGCTGCCTGTTCCCGGGCTCGCCCGGCCCGCCCCGGCTCCCAGCCCTCCGGGCAGCCGGGCCAGCGCAGCCGGGCGGCGGCCGCGCCGGGGGAGGAGGCGCCGGGGCCGCCCCGGGAGCCGCGGGGCTGGGGAGCCCGGGAACTCGCATCGGCAGCTGGTGTTCCGTGGGGAGCTGTCATGCTACGAGGCAAAAGCTGCCTCACGGCTTCATCCCCGCCGAACAGCTCCGGTACCTCGTGCTGGATTTTTTTTTTTTTTTTTTTTTTTGCTCATTTTTCCCGCGGAGGATGCTCGGCGTGCCAGAAATCACACTTGGCGGGACGTTCCTCCCGCTCGCTCTCATGGGAAACAGTGTAGGGTGCTGTAAATGTGGATATTAGCATGCTTTCTTTTTATTTTTTTACTTTCTTAAAATTTCGCTCGGCGCTCTGTTACCAGGAGCCCAAAGTCCCGCAGGTCGCGCTCCTTTGTGCCCGCGTCCTGTCCCCAGGGCACAACCGCGCACCTGCTGCGAGCGGACACGGGCGGGGGCTGCACTTGAGCTACTTTTAGATAAATTAAGGAAATAAACTGATCAAATTGGCCGTGTCCCCCCGGCTCGTTACATCCATCATTAGTCGTCTGCACTTAACAATGTTCCTAATTTTTTTTTTTTTTAAGGAAACCTGGAGTGTTGCTTAGTTTGGAGTTCTGTGCGTGTTTTAGAAATGTCGTCTTTGTTGGTATGTTTTTTGCTTTCGGGTTTGATATGGAAACGTAGTCCAGTAATCCTAATTATGTCAAAGCTGTAAAACGATTGAAATACAGTTATTTACAAGCTTCATCATATGCCATGTTCTCTAACATACTAAGCTGCTAACTCTGCTGTCAGCCCCTTTATTCCATCCGTGTTACATATGCTTCGTAGTTGTAAATACCGAATTGTACAGCTCTGATTTGTTTTGGTTTGGTTTTTGTCCCACTTTTTACCAAGGTATTTTCACCCGTAAGATATATTCTCCTTAAGAGCCATTGTTCCAATCCGAGGATGCTGTTTGAAAACAGCAGCCGGGCTGCAGCAGCTTCTGACGGTCAAATAAATGTCACCGGCCTCCTTCAATGGCTAAAAACAGCCTGGAACTCCTCGGGGTGACGGTGGACGGGGGTTCGGGTGACTGACAGGCGGCTGTGTGAGTGCAGCGGCATATTTGAGTTGGTTCTCCTTGGGTAACATGCATCAGGCTGGTAGATCATACCCCGTGTCTGCTAATGAGTTTTCCTTGTTGTGCGCCCGTTCTCCTGTGTCAGAGCAGTTTGTCGGGGTGGTTTCTTGCGTCAAGCTTTTATGTGGAGAGAAAGAACACAGAAAAAAAACCCACTCTGTATTCTGATGGCTTTTACAAATTTTCATCTAAGGGAGGCTGTGTCTGCATAAATAAAATTATTATTATTTAAAAGTCATACTTAATCTCTTAAATCCCTTTGGATTTTCTTTAAATAAATGCTATGTGAACTCTCCGTCCCATGGATGGATGAGATGAAGCTGCTTCTACTTCTTTCTCGGTGCTCTAGAAGAGTTCCAGGAGTTCAGTGTCCTGCAGCTGAAAACTGCTGCTTTTGAATTGATGTTGTTTAGGATGTTTCAGGGGAAAAAGCCACTTTGTTCCTACTAACACGATCTCTAGTTGCCAGGAATGTTATGTGTGAACATTGATCGTACTTTCATTTTCCGGACGTTACCCCTCTCAAAAAAATTCACTTTTTTTTTTTTTTTTTTTCCCCTTTAACAAGATCATGCTGGAAATCAACTTGTAGCCTCGTTGGTTTTGCTATGACAGATGGTCCTGAAGCTGAGACTTCCTAATCTATTTTCAGAAGAGCTGACTTAACTTTCAAGTATTTTTAGATTTCTTTTGAATAACTTCGCTTATCTTTTGAAGTTGTCCTTCGCAATTCTGCCTTGAAAACAGGGCCTTCTTTCTGCTGTCACGCCTATGTATTGTTTACGAAATTCAGCAGATTCTTTGGCACCTGATGTTTGAACAAAATGCTGCTAAAGTACAATGTAGTCTTGGATCTAAAGCTTACAACAGCAATTAAGCATCGTTGTTCCTCTGTTTTCCTTATCGACACAAGGAGGAGTCTAAATGACACATCCAGGACCACCCGGCAAATTGATGGGAATTGGCAAATTGATGGGAATTGTCCGGAGTGGAATGTGCTCGTTTCCATGCCAGCCCCATTGATCCCTGCTCTTAAATAAACAGAACTTGCATCCTCTGCCATGAGCTAAGTGTATCCCTGCTCAACTTTATTTGTCCTAATTTTGTGTGTGACTACAGCCATTTTGCAGAGTTTATTCCCTGAAGACTAATTAGTGTACCCTGGTTAAATGATGCATGGCTGAAGTCAAGAGATTGCCCTGGTCAGTGGCGTGCGGAGTATGAAATGCTCGGCCAGGTTTCAAACTCAGAAGTGTTATGCTTCCACGGAGAAGATTGATGAAAAACCTGTTTTACAATTAGTTTTGTTTTAGAGCTGCACACATCATGGTTTGCCGCTGCGTGTCAGCTTTGGAAACGGTTGCGGGGTCTGTTGATTGCAAACTGGTGTTCCAGGGAAGCTCCCAGAGCGAACCCGAGCGGTTCTCTCCTGCAGGTTTCCATGGGTGCTATCATCCAGGGCCATATGTGTAAGTTTACAATCTTACATTGAGTACACTTTTCCAGTTTATGGGGTCAGCAAGTAATATCAACCCTCAAATTGTGAGAGGTAATGAAGTTGTAGATTGTAGGGTCTGTGTAGTCCATGAAAGAACAGAGGGCTCCCTCTGTGCACCATCGGGTATTTCTTGCTTCTGTGTTATACCCCAGTTACCGATGTAGGATTGTTTTTTTCCCTCCATGCCTGTTTAACTGAACACTGGAAATATTTTGCAGGTTGTATCCAATACTGCAAGCACTAGCTCATCCCCACCCACAGCAGCGGTGTCAGGAGCTCCAGTGCAGACAGGCCGCTGGAAGGTTATTTGTGTTTGGACAATTAAGCTGGGTTGTCAGCATCATTTTGTCACCAGGGCTGCATTTTTGTAACCTGCAGGAAAGCGTTACAGGCCCAGTTTCTTGGTTTCTGCCACCGCTCACCTTTTACATTGCTGTTGCACTTAAAGGTTAGAACTGTGCTCTGAATAATCTTCCCTCATATAAAAGGTTCCTTCTGTTCTAGTCATGAAAGCAACCTTTTGTTGCCACTCTGGTCTAGTAAGACATGGAAGCATTATACACAAGTGAAATGAATCTGTTTCAGGGTATGAAATGTTAAATAAAATTGAAACGTGGATTCTTCTGGAGGGGAAGTTGTTGAATTTCTTGCAATACGCTGGTATTCAGGCTGCCATGACTCTGAAATCTAGAGCTGTCAGAAGCCTTAACGTGATTCCGTGTTCAAATCAGTTGTCTTTGAAAGCATCTGCATGCCCACCTTCTTCAGGCTTACGTGAACTATGGTCCTGCATCCTAACATCACGAGAGTCCTTTAATTTTGCCAAGAAGCTGCATTTTAGATTTACAGCTTTGTCAAGGGCTGTAGTAAATCTGTCAGTCGTATCTGCAGGGTGATCTGAGTTAAAGTTAGCTCTTCCGTGAGCCAGGGATTAGACCAGATGACCTCTTGAGGTGTCTTCCAACCTGCTTTATTCCATGATAGTGCGGTGAGACGGGATGCCTGCAGCACGGTAGCTGCACAGTCAAAATCATGCAGCAAGTGGTCAAAGAAGCTTTGAAAGCGGTGAAGGAGAAGGTGCCGAAATATATGGGATACTGTGCAGATGTCGGTGACCTGCCCTGGGGGGGGCTGTGTTCTGAACCAGCGTAGAAACCAAATAAGAGGACACAGGAAAACGTCCTGCGAGGAACATCGGCACGTGCCTATGAATTCTTTGTATGGGTTTGGATCGTACCCGTCGAGCTCACCGGGGCCCTGTTTTTGTAAGTGTTACCGTACAAGAGCAGTTGTGGTCTGTGCATTTTGGAATCGCGGTGTGAGCAAAGGGGAGAAGAACTTCTGATGCTTTGTATCACTGTCTGAAAACAGGCACGGGGCCTCAGAATGAAAAATGGGGCTTTTTGTTTTAGGTGCCTGGCTCAAGCTTGGCCCAGGAAGTAAAGAACAGATACTCGCGACTGAAAAGAGTTGGCAGTTTTTCTGCTTGTTTCTAGTGCAAGAGTTCCCAAATTAGCTTCCTTGACAGTTTCAGGAGACAGAAAACATGAACTGATTTTTCACTTCTGGGTCAAGCTGGAGTTACTCTGCCAAGCATGAGCACAAGGAGGCTTTGCTGTGCCTCCCCGGAGACTTTCTGTGCACTTTAACAGACTGAAATCTTTCAGGCATTCTGCATCTTACAACCTCCCCAAAAGTCTCTGTTTGAAGTGAGTTCTGAAGTATCTGTTAATCCTGAATGAATAAAAAAAAAGATAAGTATTTTCTTGCTTTCCCCATTCTTAGGGTTTTTCTGACACAGGCTCAGTTACAACTGCAACTTGGTGCATTTTCTCTTTGCTCACGGCTGTCTGTTCAGCTCGTTAGCGTCAGCATCATTTTTTCTGTCCTGTCTGTGAACCCATGAAAAACTCCCTTGTGTCTTTTGTTTTTATGCACGTACCCTCTAGCTTCTATCACATTTTCTCATTGCTCAGTTTAAAGAAAACGTCAAACTCCCTTTCTGGAGAACTTGTGATCTGCAAAGAGTTGTCGGTGTGTTGTGGAGCTGCACCTGGCGTGTCTGTCTTGGAAGTTCCAAGTAGGGGGCTCTTACATTCATCCTTTGGAGGGCTGAGCCTACAAAGCTGTGGTCCCTTCAGCATCAATAATTTTGCAGCCACTGTAGTCTACCTGTGAAGTGCTGTTGATGCTGCCCACGATTATTGTTATTGAGAGAGTATGCTTGGAACTACAGTAAGTAACTGCCTGGTGTGGTTTGAACTGAAGGAAGTGACGCCCTTCCTGCTCCTGGGGTAAATTGTAACAAGGCTGAAGAAACAACCACAGTCTTGCTGGATTTCAGAAAACTCTTGTTCTGAGAGGTGGTTTGGGACCTACCTCCCCAATGATCTTCCTGTGCAAAGCGGGTCTGTGCTAACATGTCTGCAGCCATATAAACTGAAGCCTTGCTTGGGTCGTTCAAACTCCCGTTTAAGCCGTCCCATCAGCGTATAATGGTGGTTGGTACTCCTGGGGTCACTCTCTTGGGGAAACACCCAGCAATGTTAAAATGAAACCTTTTTAACCCAGGAAGACTTGGATTCCTGGTCTAGAGGTCTCCTCGTAATAGTTGTCCCTGTGGTTCTGTCAGTGCTTATCTAGACACAGAGCTGGCTGAGGATCTGCAGGCTAATTAAATTAACTTGGTTTCTTGCAATATTTTTTTATCATGCATATAATTATAGTTAAATCAGAAACAGGTACATTGAGATTAAATGTAATTATTTAGCCTTTCTTTTCAGCTCAGGCTAGGGTAAGAAGAGGAAAAAAAATATTTCTTCTTGATGCTCTGTTGAAATGGAAAGTATCTCCAAGACAACTGGTACGTTGGAATGAAGAGAGTCTGACTGAACTTGAAAATCAGATGCTTGATGTCATTATTACATGGAGACATTGATTAATGAAAATATCAAATGCCCTCAATATTTGATGAATTAAATACATCAGTTCCTAAATGAAAATAAAGTCTTCATCTTATGAAGGTCTTTAGTGTCATGGTTATGTTAACATAATAAGTACCAGGATAAAGGATTAAAATGTCTCGCAGTGCTGGATGATTTTGAGTCTAGACATACACCAGAAAGTTTACCAAAAAAATGTTGATAAAGATGAAAATGAGTCCTCAGTGGTGAAGGATTGCAATTGTTCTGTGAAAAATGCAGGAAGCCCAACATCCCACAAGTGCATTGGGACTCAACGAGCAATCCCGCAGAGGAGCGACCCGATGACTGAACACTTATCCTCTCAAATAGGGAGTTATCCCACAGTTGAGAACTGGTATTTTTAAATCTTTGAGTAAGAATTGTGTATGCATTAATATACTGTAACATAACTTCTTGTTGAGTTTATTGTAACACTTGGAAACTGTTCGCCAGTTGGCTGGGTGGTTTGGCTTATGACAATTAAAGCTTTCAATAAAGGCATTAAAATATTGGCAAAAGGCCCTGAATGCCTGTTGAAACATGTCTGAAAAAACCCCTCAGCTTAGTATGTTGGCGCGTTAGCCGTTAAGAGTTCTGGTGTCCTGGAACACGCCGGTTCTGGGAGCATAAGAAGATGGGATCCTGTGCTAGATGTAGCTTGGCTCAGCTCTTGCAAAATAACGAGGTTTGAATTTTTGTTTTGGATCTTTGTTCTAGAGTATGTTTAAATACTTACTCTGAGTACAAAAAATATAGCTGAGAGCCCCATGGAAAGTTGTTCTTTCTAATTAAAGGCTCCTGCTCTTCGGAACTTAAAAATCCAAGAAGAGCCATCAGGACTGTGGTGGGCAGTCTGCTGCCTTCGCAGGCTCTCCTGTTACAGGTAACAGCTTCAAAAGACTTCCTGCGATATTCCTTCTACATACGTATGGGACACAACATTTTTTAATACCCAGCAAAGTTTATAGTAAAAGATCAAAAACTGCCTGTACAATATAACACAGGAAAGAAGAAATGTTTCACCTTAGGAGTCCCAGGTATGTCGATCACAAAGTTCAGCTGTTTTGTTGGGATGAGCTGGAGGAGACAAGGTTGTGCTGTGAAGAGCTGCTGTGCGTACTGGTGGTTTGCTCTGCAACGGAGCAGTAAGTGTGAAAACGGTGGCCTGTGCTCAGACCTAAATTTGGACCTAATGAAAACGGTGCAGATTGACACAGAGGGAAATTTCAATGCGGAATATTATTTTGTCTGGATCAGATGATCTTCTGGAAACGTGATTTGAACTTAAAATCATCTCTACGCAAATAACTTGTAGGTAATTGCATCTCTCTCTTCTGTCCCTTTCAGGTGGCTATGGTAGAGGTTCAGATAAACTCAGAAGATGACCACCCTCAAGGTCTCCTGATAGCCTTCAGTGCCTGCACCACCGTCCTCGTGGCAGTTCACCTTTTTGCACTCATGATAAGTACCTGCATTCTCCCAAACATAGAGGCCGTTAGCAATGTGCATAATCTCAACTCTGTCAAGGAGTCTCCTCATGAGCGTATGCATCGGCACATTGAGCTCGCGTGGGCATTTTCCACTGTCATTGGGACTTTGCTCTTTCTTGCAGAGGTGGTGTTACTGTGTTGGGTGAAGTTTCTTCCTTTAAAGAAGCAATCTGATAATCCAAACCAGAACAACAGTTCTACCATCACATCAGGACAGGCAGCAGCCATTGCATCCACGTCTATCATGGTTCCCTTCGGACTGATATTCATTGTCTTTGCAGTCCACTTCTACAGGTCACTGGTGAGCCATAAAACAGACAGGCAATTCCAGGAACTGAATGAACTTGCTGAATTTGCACGGCTCCAGGATCAACTGGATCACAGAGGTGATACCATCTCCTCAGCTGTTACCCATTTTCCATAAACCTGTACTTAAAGAAAATAAACCCACTATACTGCTTCTGCCTTGTTATGTTGACTCCCCTGCGGATCAAGTCATCGAACTGTTGATTACTGTTTAAAGAGAGGTTATAAATGTTGTTCTAACCCTGTAGAGAGGGTAAATGTTCCTTTCATAAAATTTTGGCTGACACCTGGAGGAACGGACGGTGGGCTGTGCTTGCACGGCACGTGCGTCCCTCTTGTGAGCGCTGTCAGGTTGCTTCTTGCGGATGCTGAATGGTGGCTGTACAAATTCCTGGGAAATAGCACTGTAAATTGGGGTATTTGTTAGAGATGGGTAGAGAAGCTTTTCTTTTCTCTTTGTTTGATGTTGGCATTTACTAGAAGATACTGCTTGTCCGATCCATATTGTGTGGCATGATACAAATTACTTGGGATGTGCAGCAATTAGCACTTGATTTTGGTGCTAGCGCTGTTCTCTCTGGAAAGGCTGACAGATGGTAGAAGTGAAAGCTTTCCCACCACTTTCCCCAGTATGTTTTGCTGCCAAGTAATTATTACTTTACTGATTTCTCAGACGCCTTTTCCCTGTGGCAGTTACACATTTTATAACTTGCTAAACACCCGTGACTACTTTCACTGCAATGTGGTATGGCCACATGAGTAGGAATGAGACTCTACTCTACTCTTCCTTGGAAGAAAATAAAAGCAATAACTGTTTTAAAGTTCTCAAGAGCTGGCAAATATTATCTGGAGAGATAGATTTGCCTGTTTCCCATTTAGGAATCTTTTTTTAAAAAGAAGGAACTAGATGGAAATTATCACTGGATAAATTTTTTTTGCTTGAAAATCAGAACCACTGCTGGGTTTTTTCCAAGCCAAAGTAGTAATTATTTTGTACTTTTCTATTAAAAATATATTTTTAATAAATCCTCAGATACAAGCAGCAAAAGGTGCTTTCTCCGCATTGGATTCCCAAGTAATTAGCTCTGCCTTGGTCTTCCTTGTTTAGAAAAAGTCTTCTTGCTGAAGTGTTGTATTTAATAACTTGTTACACATTTTTTTGCTTCCGAAAGATCTGAAAGACTACTTCTATGTAAATTTATTTATGAAAGTAGGTTATTTGTAATTAATATTGCTGCTTACTTTCAGACACACGTCTGTGACAACGAGGCTACTGTGTTGGGGTTTTTTTAATTTCTTCTTTAAGTAAAAACTTCCATTTGGTCTCTTAGATAAGAGGCCTGTCCAGGAAAGATTGCAGCAGCTGTCCTGGGCCGCCTCAGTCATTCTGGCTGTGTCTGGAAGCGGAATTTTTTGGAATGCAGTTCTTCTGTGGAGCAGCTGTGGGCTTTAATGGGTAAAAGCTGGTTTTTTTGAACACAACCTGAGACAGGTTTCAAGTCTAATGGAACAAAACTTGACTTCCTACCGTAGCTAACACTGTGGATCAGAACTCTGGGAGTCTGCAGTTAGAGGGGATTGAACGTGACAACACAGCGGAGCTGTGCCCGACCAACCTGGGCTGAACACGGTGTCCTGTGCCCGACCGACCTGGGCTGAACACGGTGTCCTGCACCCAACCTCCCTCTCAGGTTATCTGACGTATTTACAAGCAGCAGGATGTCTCTGCGTAGGGTGGCAGTGTGTTTGCTACTCCAGCAGCCTCATGAAGCGAATGGGACTGATTCCTCATGGCAGCACCGCTGCGGTGGGAAGCCTTGACGAGGTTGCCCGTGGTGTGTTTGTATTCTGAAAAATAACCATCAAAAAACCTGCTGGGCTTTTTTTTTTTTTTTTTTTTGGGTTTTGTTTTCAGCGGCATTCTCGCAGAGGTTGTTCTTGGTTCAGAAGCAGGGAACAGCTTTCCACTTGCCGTTTCCACAAGTCCTTCCCTCCAGAGGCCAAACTGGATTTTCTCTAGCTCTGCCATTAATTACATTGTGCTTCAAGTATATTCTATTACTGCTGTAAATCTGATGATGATGAGAATTGTGGCTACAGTCCCACAGGTGTTCGCTCATGGAGCACTGGAAGGGTTATGTTAGTAAAGGCATTAATGAAGCAGCATTCCAAAATCTTAGTAGTAGGCACAAAATGTATTTTCCCATCCTTTCCTGGAATACACGTCCCATCTTGGGAAAAAACACTCTTAAAACCCCCCTGTAAAGAAAAAACCTGACTCCATACTAGAGCAAAAGGTTGAAAGAGTGCTGTCAAGCTTAAAAATTGGCTTCTGTCCATAAATTGTGTATTTTAAAGTTACAATATTATTTTGAATGGAAGTGCAGAAGATATATATTCCAAGTTTATTTTGTAAAATTCTGTGCTGACCTGGATAAGTAGCTGAATTCTCTTTTTTTGTGTGTGGATCTTTTACAAAGTGACAGAGAAGTGTGGAGGTTTTTTGTTTTGTTTAGGAAATACAGAATTAGAAGCTAGCGGGACAACCTTCTTTTTAACTTTCTCAAGCTGGTAGGTTCTGAACTAATTGAGCTGTTATTACAGCTGCTTTTCTGACTATTTTCTGCACTTTAAGCCATGATATCAAGTATGTTTCTCTCATTTTCCAGCTGTGGAAATGGTTGTGAAAGTTACACCTTGGGCACACTCTTGTAACTGTGCCCGATGCAGTAACCAGACCCGCACACGTGGATCTGAAGGTTAAGAGTGCACTTAGAATTTGGGTTTTATCCCTTATTTATACTAATGATATTATGCATTTACCTCAAGCATTTTAAACATCGGTTATTGTGTATCACTTATTTAGATATAAAATACTGTAATGCAATAAAATGTACTCTGTTGTTGCCGATTATTTGTTATCTACAGGCCTACAATATGCTTATTTTCTCTATATCCCTTATCTCTTCAACTATATTGTGCAAATCCTTGCTGTATTTCTGAGGATTTCTTAAAGGTACATAATATGAAGATAAAATTCCCTCTTTGTGCAGGCAGGTATAAAAAAAATGAGGTAGTTGACATGCTTTTCCTTCTGTCAGCACTGCTTAAATCTTGGGACTGTTTTCTTTTTTCAAAATAACAGGGCGGGAGGGCAGCCTCTGAGCAAAACTACCCACAGAGTGAAGTAAACATGGGTACCCTTGAGGGAAAAGTGACCCCGACCACAACAACCACCCCCGTGGATTTCAGACTCAAAATGAATAAGTAACCCAGGATCGTGCTCTTATCTCGCATCTTTTTTTCTCTTCAGCATCCGGTTATTCATCTTGGCTGTCATCAAACATCGCCTGGGCCTCTGCTAAAACACCATCTGGATCAGCCAGTTCAATCTAAATATAAAGAACGCAAATCCATTATGCAGTGTAATTGAAGAAGCTTACGGTTTATAGACGCGATTACTCCAGCGTTAACAGAGAGTCTCCCGTGTATCAGGACGTTAGTTTATATTGCAGCCTTTCAATTACTCTTTTAGAAACCTTGCTACACTTTCCTAATTTTATTAGCACATTGAACATCACTTCATCTCCTTGAAATAGCTCTGGGTGGAACGGGTGGTGTTCTCCCAGGCAGAAAACATCCAATCCGCTTGCTTACTTTGTTACGCTTTCAAAGCCTTGGCTCCAATAATAACAGCAAGTACCCCAAATCCTGCATGTTGTGTCTCTCCCCATCTCTGCAGTTATGTTCGAATTCTGCCTCGACACAACCCCATCACCCACACTGGATTCTCTCAAAGCCGCTGACAATCGCTGTCTAGTTTTCAGCCATTTTCCGTCCTGTGCATCCCCACGGTTTGTTCCTTGTATCTGCTAATGAAGACACGCAGTGATGCTTCCCCCGCGCAGAAGCTCAGATCCTCACCACTAGCCCCTTGCCAGGCAAAAGCTGACTTTAGTCCAATGGCTGCTCGCGACAGGAATTTGGCAAAAGGTTTATGAAAATCTGAAGTCAATTTTCCTCCTTTTATCTATTACTTCATATTCTGAGATCAATAAATCTCTTCTGATGGAAAGCGCAATAATGACAGTGAAAGCTGGTGCTTTCTTTTTGCTCACAGAGCAGAAGAAAATTGGCTCATAACTTGGTCTTTAGGGAGTTAAATAAACAGCCACAGACTTGAACATTCTGCTTTAGTGAGATGGCAATTCATCCCAGGGCTGGGTTGTTGAAGAGGCCGTTCTGGGCTGACCTTTGACAAGCCTTGTAAGGTAAATATTTTTAACTACAGAAGTGCTGCTCCTTTCGCTCTTTGCAAAATCGAGATTGTTTTGCCCTGGTGAGTATTTGGTGTTTATTATTCTGCGCTGCTGTGGGTGTGCCTAGTACTTACAGGATTAACTGGCTCATCAAAAATCTCCGTGCTCAAAGGGCCCTTGCTGTAGAAACCAGATTTGAGTGATGCAGGGAAGCAGAGATGCATCTGCGCTGTGTCTGTCGGTAGCTGCACGTGCCCAATATCGTTTGCAACGAGCCCATCCCCGGAGCAGAGGACGGCAGGCGGCCTCAGCTGCCGCGGGGCCACGCCGTTCCCGCTGCCACTGGGTAACGCGGTGCGGTGGCCCCGCGCGGTTCTGCTCGGCTCTAAGCAAAGAGGAGCTTCCCCGCATGTGTCCTGCAGTAACCGTCCCTTGGAAATGCGATTCCGTTGTGTTTCATGCACGGAGACTACTGGGATCCAAGCTGAGGCGCTCGGCCAGCTGTGTCCCCTGTGCTCCTCCGAAGGCGCGGAGGTGGGGGCAGGCTCTCCCGTCCCCCAGTTTCTGTGCCAAAGCAATGGGAATGACCCGGCACGTGCCAGGCTGGCGGCCCGGGGGTCTGTGTGCCCCGTCCTGCAGCTCACAGAGTCTTTGGCGGATGGGGACTGGCTCTTTCTCTGCAGCTTGTGTCACCTTTGTGGGACAAGGGGAGCAGAGCCTGTCACCCCTCAGACACCCCGTGTGCTCCGCACGGCCCCCTACCCCACTGGGCACGGACGAGGCCCTGGCTCGGGGTGCCCGGGTAAGGGAAATATCTGATACCAGCGCTGCAGCTGCCCGGGTGTCGGTAAGGTCCGGTCAGCTTTAGCAGTTCGGCTCGGTGAAATCATTTGGTTTTGACGCAAATCCCACTATTGTCTCTGCCTCTATTGTCCCCGTTTCCTTTGTGCTGCTTCAGGTCTCTAAGCAGTTTTGGTGCACGAGAACAGCATTTTTTCAGATGTAGGTGAGTGGGAGGCTCCAGCGGTGGCTGGACGGGACGTTTGTCCCTGCGGGGCCGTTTAGGACACCGCTGGCCAAAGGCCTCTGAGCTCCTGCCTCCTGAGCTGGGAACCCCCCAGGGGTAATCGCTTGGAGAGTGAAACGCTACCTGGAGAGCTGCCCCGAGCGCTGGTGAATGCAAACATCACTAGCAAAAATGAAATTTCCAAGCAATTACCTTCGGGATTGGATACTGAGTAGGGGCAGGAGCTTCGTCTCTGCCAAAGTCAATCAGAATTCCACATTTTGGTATATCTGCTGCCCAGATGCCTTCAAACAACTGTCCCTTATCCAAGTAGAAAAATTTCCCTGGGCCGTGCTTCTTTCCATCTTTCCAGTTTCCTTCGTACCGATTTTCATTTGCTGCAATTAAATACATGAACAGACCATGAAATTCGCTCCGTTTCATTAAGGGGCGACAAACGGCAAACCGACAGAAGAGAAAATCATCTCCTGGGCTCCTCTGAGTAATTCCGAGGGAGCTGCAGCGCAGCGTGTCGTTTTGCTTTCACCGCGCTCGCTTTGCTGTGCCACGGGGAGCAAAGGCTGCGGAAGGAGCCCACGCCTGCCCGCTTGGCACAAGAACTGAAGTCGCCTGCTTTGTTCTCCTGGTGATATTAATTTTTTGCTGATATGTGGAGTGAGTGAGCTCAGGGTAAGACTAGTAGCTGAGTCACTCCTCACAACGTGAAAAATTATAGGGCACAAGTTTCGGATTTGTCACTGCAACAAATCACGCGGGATTTCTGGCTCGAAGAGGTTTGCTTGTCTGGGCAAGGAACAGCAGCACTGATCGTTATCCAGTCAAAATAATCTTGATTTCAAATAATACTTGCAGTTATGTTTTTCCTCAATGAGTTACAGAGCAAGAATTGCTGTGAGTGTCTGAACAGTTCAGACAATCAGTTACAGACTGTTTTTCCAGCTGTGCCGCATCTCCTGGCGTTTTTCTGCAAGTCAAGAGAGGTTTTTCTGGGCTCTGTGCTGCCACCCAGGAACCACATTCTGTGATTCTGTGAATCACGAACAGGGAAAGCAGAGCTGCAAGGGGATGAGAGCAGGGACCAGGGACGCTGGTTGAGAAGGGACGTCACACCCGCGGTGATACTGGGGCTGGGATACACCTAGGCCACCCTCCTGTCACCAGGAGAGTCCCTCTGCTGTCCGCTCTTCCTACACACAGCGCTCCTCAGCCAAAAAACATGGGGGTTTCTGACCGAGTTACTTAGTGGAAATATCTTTGGGTCTCATCCGAATTGTGCCGTTCTTTGTGGCAAGAGGTAGCCGAAAAACCAGGGCACCCTGCACGGAGCTGGGGACCGCCAGAGCGCCGTGAGATGAGGGAAAAACCAAAAATGCTTGTGGGGAGCGCGGCTGCCGGGCTCTTCGGGCAGGTCTGCTGTACGGGTCGGAGCCGTGGCTGTGGTTATCTTCAGCTTGCTGGCGGTGTGTTCATCTGCATCACCGACCTGCCCTGCTCCCCAGCCATCGACAGCTCAGAAACCACCGAAAAGGTGGTGGAGGGGCCATCGAGCCCCCTGGCTGCCCTGCAGCACTCGGCTGCTCCCATCCCCTCTCCTCCCAGAGTATTTGAGAGGCTGCATTGCTCACACCCGAAATCTCCACAGGTGTGCAATGCCCTGGTTTCAAAGCTGTTCGGCAACAGGCTGTAGCGGAGGCGGCGCGTCGGCGCGGTGCTCCAGCCGAGCTCGCCCTCACCGGGCACGCTGCCACTACAAGCAATTTAATCTCGAGCTGCAGCTCACCGTGACCTCCGCTGAAGAACTCCTTTTCTTTCCCCATCGCAAAGCTGCCGGCACGTGGGCACGCTTCCAGCGGCTGAGCTGAATGCTTTCAGCTTGTGGGCATGAAATAATTGCTCTGGCTAATTTTAACCGAAAGGAATCCAGCTCGCGGTCAGTCGCAGGCTACGCTGGAGGCAACCAGGCTCTGAAATGGTGCGTCAGCCACGGCTCGTCCCCGAGAGACGGACAGTTTATAACGCCGAGGGTGACTTTGGTGGGAGCAAAGCAGATCAGTGGAAGGAGTTACCCCTGGAAGTGGGTGCTGATTTAATCAGGACAAGTCATCGGTTCAAAGTGGCTTTACAGTTATCAGAGAGCGCGCAGTCGTGTGTGATGCGCAGCGAAGGTCACGCTTGTTCCTCCTAGCTGCTTTGCTTAGCTAACTACCAGCCTTGAGATCACTTTCAAAAAGAATAGATGAATAATAATATGGAGATAAAATTTCTTCAAATGTTCCTGGAATGGAGTGCCTTGTACTGCAAAGGATTTGGGTTCTTTGCTTTGGGGAAAAATGTGTTACGCTTCAAGCAAAATAAGGGGAAAAACATTCCAAATTTCTATTTGTATGATGAGATTGCCCCCATCATTCCAAATTCATCATGTCCTCGCTGTTATTTCTGGGAAGGGATTGTGTACTAATGAAACCCCTGTGTTCACTCAACCCGAGCCAGTGTCGGAAGTAAGAGAGGGGATGGAGTGAACTCAAAAAGAAAACTTCTCTATTTTATTTCTGTGCTGGAAACTGGACTCCTCTTTGGTATGCAGCAGTTAGAAAGCACGTCTGGCAAAGTGCCTGGCTTGAAAAGAGAGATTTGCTCTTCTCTGAGCCAGCAGTGTATTATCTCTAACCCTAACCATCCCAGTCATTTAAATGTAAATCACAGCAAAAATCAGCTTGCATGCGTTTTGGCTTGAGCAGCACAACGCTGGGCCTTGTGCCGCCTCCAGCCCAGACCGGGAGGGGAGGGACGACACAGGGGAGCAGCCGCAACCCTGGTGCAAGGCTGCGGGAGGTGCGATGTAGCATCCAGAAACCTGGACGGCAGAGTTATTTGGAGGGCAGCGCGACACCGAATACCTTGAAGGGGGCAGGCAGAGGGCCGGGGTGCGGGCGGGCGGTACTTACGCAGCCGCAGCATCCCCAGCCCACCGGGCTGGTCCTCCAGCCACTGCCCCTCGTAGATGGATCCGTCCTGGTAGCACATCCGTCCCCAGCCGCTCCGCTGCCCGCCGCTCCACTCGCCCTCGTAGTGCTCCCCGCCGGGGTAAAACGTCATCCCGTAGCCCTGCAGGCAGCACAGAGATGGCTGGTTAGGAGCCTCTGTGTTGGAAGGGGTCGGTGTTCAATTTGGGGACATTGTTTTCATGATACGCTACTCCTTTGCTTAGCACTCTTCCACGTGGCAGCTGGCAGCCCAGCCCAGCCGCCGTTCTTGTGTTGAAGGAAATGAGAGACAGCGGTATAGGGTTGTTTTTGGCAAATGCTTTTATTCCCATGACAAAACCTCAGGTTTATATCTCAGTGTGTTATTATTGGCATCATTGCCACTAATATTTAGCTAAAAGCGAGTTTTACTAGTATATAAACCTGCCTGGGGATAGGCAGCACTAAAAAGACCTGTCTCTCAATGTGGGGATTTCATGTCTATCAACATGAGGACTTGGTCCTTTTAACCCTGCCCACGGTTCACACAGCCCAGCGTGTCCCAGGCTGGGCAACTCCTTCCCTTGCGCTGGGGCAGACCAGAAGTCTCTTACGTGATGCTTAACCAAGAAATGGTTTTGCCAGGGACCTCAGGAGCTGTTTGTCTTACATGTGTGGTTGTCATTAAGTCCAGAGGTAGCCCCTGTACCAGGGAGTGATACCACTAAGAAATATTTACATATTACAAATGAGTTTTCCCATAGGAGTAAAGTGCTGATTTATCTCTGAACAGAAAATAAAATCAGTTATGAAAATAACTGATTTTGCTGAGCATTAATTATATTAAACTGCGTGGATGTAAGGGGGAGAATTTTGCAGAAGAAGAAAAAATCTCCTAGTAATATTTGGATGTCATGATAAATCTTTCAGCAAAACTCAGTCATCCAAAATATCTCCTCAAAGAACAGGAGGGGAAGCTGCCTCCAAGCGAGTGGAGCCATAGAGCCACACGCCAATTAGAGTGTATGAGGCTATTAATGTAATTTAAGAGGAGACCCAAAGGCGAACACAAGGTTTCCATTGGCAGATCAGAAAACATTCCTGCCAGGATTTTGCACATAGGATTGCAGTCATTTTTACCAGATGACTTCCTCATTATGTTTCCTTTAGAAAAAAACAGTGATTTATGTGACAGGCTTAATTTCCAAAAGAACTCTGTTATTTGTCTAATATGCTGTAAAACTCCCAGAAGAAGGCACATTTTCCTGCGGCGCTTATAATACAGGTTCGTGCAACTGCTTCAAGGATGAGAGGAATGAAAGCGATGGGTGGGAGGATTAAGACCTCGGGTACGAAACCTCTTGTCCTGCTGCAGGTGAGTCTGAGCAGCGATCGCTGGTGGGGGGTCGGGGCTGTAGCCCGGTCACCAGCGGATGGGTGGGATGGGTCCCTCTCCAGAGGGGACATGGTGGGTGACGGAACATTCTTGGCCACACTTGGCTTTTTATAAATTATGGCTTTTTACTCTTGAAGCTTCCTGGGCTTTCTGCAAGTTCAAATTAAGATTTAAAGAGAGCCCATGCCTAGGGGAATGTTTGTTGCTGTGGCTTCTGCCCAGAGTCTCGCTGCTGCTTCCCTATTGCCGGCTGTGGGACGCGGTGCAGCTCCTGCAGCATCCGACCTGGAGATGCAACGCCAGGAGCAGCGAGGCTGGGGAGGGCAGGGAGAGAGGGCTTAAACACCACAGCCTTTGCTCTTGATTTAATTTTCCTGTTCCACGTGTTTGTTTCCCTAAGCCCCTTCAATTCAGCCTCGGTATTTGAAAAATCGGTATTTTAAGTGATCTTTTCGCACGTGTACACCCAACTCTTCCCATGTTTTGGGGAGCCCTGCTTCACCTCTGGCAGGTGCAGGAAATCTCACTTACGCATTTTTTGTCATTTTTCCACCAGCCTGTGTACACCCTCTTGTATTCCTTGGTTACAGGGTCAGGAATGCTGTACGAGCCGTAGCCATCCCGCTTCCCAAACTTCCAGTCACCGCTGTAAATAGCTCCGGTGCGTTTCCATACCTGGGTTCCTTTACCTGTTTGACAAACAAGAGGAACGATGGGGAGACCATTGCGGTTTTTAGGAGAAGGGTTTACAGGGCTCCCTGCACCGAGGCAGGGTTATGTCTGGGATTCAGTTTAGTTTCCCAAATTGGATGCATCGTTAATCTTGATCAGGAGCTTCCTGTGTGGCCTTTGCTGAATGTGCTTAAATCTTTCCAAACCTCGGTTTGCTGCTTGTAAACAAGCCTGTCCTGCTCCGGCTGCTCAGGGCTCGGTCTGGGTCTCCTTCCCCTGCTCTGTATCCTGCAGCACCCGCCACAGCTTGAAGATAAATTAATATTCCTGAAGCCAAGTGCTTTTCAATGCCAGCAGTGCGCCAGCAGCCCTGCTGTGCTTGGGGCTTTGCTGCAGCCAGGGCACATCCCTGACTGCAGTTCGCTGTGTTTGTAGGAGATTTTTTTTAAACATCTATAATCTAGATATTTCAGGTAATTGCCCCTAAGTGCATGCAAAAGCTCTTTAAGTTGCCCACTAGCAATGTGCTTGAGCAGATTTTTGCATGACATATATAAAATACACACATATACAAATGTAGTCGTACATGAACGATTGGTCTTCCAGGAGCAGTTACAACTGCTGGCTGCTCCCTGCACCTAGGAACTTTCGTAAAGGCATATAAATCGGTACTTCTTCTCAAAATGATCTATCTTACCATGTTTCAAGTTGTCCAGCCATTCTCCAGTATACCGATCCCCATTCACGGCATAGACCGTGTGTCTTAATCCACATTTCTGTGCTTTCCTGTCCCATTCACACCAGAGAGCCTCTCGAGCCCTGGGGTATTTTACAACGGGCATGTTTTTTGTGGCTGGAGGGGAAAACAAATTATGGTCAGCAATAAATTAGAGAGAAATTACAAGGCAGATACGAACAGAACAGTCTATTTGTGAGCTATGTTTTAATATGCATCCGAGTCGGTAATTGACGTCTGGATTTCGAGGGGTAAACCAGAGATACAACAAACAGAAGGTATCTAAAAATACTGAAGTACCAACCAGCGCTATCTGAAAATTGGCTTGCAGAATAGCCTGGCCTGTTAGGAAATGTTAAATAAGTCTCAGGAGGTTGGGTCTGTGACGGGCATCGGTCTCTGCGCCTGCCAGAGGTCTCGGGGAGCACAGGGAGAGGCAGCTCCTCCTCCGTCCAGCCGGATCTCTGCCAGGCTCCTGCCCGCGGCCGCCCTGCTGCCGGCTCTGCATGGGGCAGGAGCAGTTGTTTAGGCAAATTAGCAAATTGTTGGCTAGGAAGTATCTCAGGACATTGGAAAGCATTCACGAGACGGAGCAGGTCAGAGAGTTGGCCGGTGTCCCCAGGGAGCACCAGAAGCTGGGACACCTCGTACACCCGGCGGTAAACACAGCTCAGGCTCCTTTACTTTGCAGATATCCCTCCTGCAGGTGCCTTGTAAGAAGGGGTCAAAAATCACGTTTCTCTCTACCAGGAGCTTGCGGACTTGCCCAGGGCAAGACAAGCTCGTCAGTCAAGATAGCTGCCAAGGAAGGGGCTTCTGAAGCGAAGTAGGTTTTTAAGCACAAAGACCAGGCGGGGATGACGGGCATAGCGGGAGGGTGATTCGGGTGTCGGAGGTCTGGAGGGAAAGGATCAGCGCAGGGGAAGAGGCGGGAGAAGAAGCTGGTTTAGCCCATCAATACAGAGAGGACAACAGTGGAGGGCAGCACGGTGGCAATTTCTGGGTACTGCCTATGGAACGGCTGCTCGGCACAGCAGGAATGCCGGCACGGACTCGGAGGTGAGACTGGTCTCCTATAAGCCATAAATAAACACCAAAAAGTGGCTGTAGAAGCAAAAAGCAAGATTCTGTGAGTGCCATCAACATTGAGAGCTTGGCTGGAGCACCGTGGGGTGGGACGCCCTCCGATTTTGTCTCCTGGGCTCCCCCTTCTGTCCTGATCCGCTGGTCGGTGCTGTGACCGGTGATTTTCCTGCCTCTCTCCCTTGTTGGGTGCGAGTTGAGCTCCTGTTCCTGCTGCGCCAGGGGTGCCAGGGAGCCCAGCGCGAGGGAGAGCACGGAGCTTGGGAAAGGAAACTGCTTCGGGTCGTTGCTAGGGAATAATAGCTAGAAATCATATCTAAGAAAATACAGCTAGTGTTCATCCTCGGTTCTCCACGTAGCTGTGGGAAACGGTCATTCAACAGCTATTTGGGGGATATCATTGCTAAAAAAAGTATTTCTGTGTCCACGATGAGCCTTCCTCCCCAAAACGCTGCCGTGTTGTGTAGTGCATGTCCCACGTGTCTCCTTACCGTGGGGCTGCGGGCAGCACGGGCAGGGCTGGGGGACCTGCCCGGGTATGGCATTGTGAGCTCGGACCCGCGGAGGTTCCTGCCGGGCTGTGCTGGAAGGAGAGGGGCCAGAGAGCAGGTTCCTGGCTGGTCTCTCCCCCTTCGGCTGTCAAACGCAGGTCCCTCCTCCATTGACCTCAAGGAGAGGGAGGAACGTGAGGACCACCACGTTGCCAACTCTTGAAGTAGGCGTTTTGGGGATGGCATTGTCTGTGAGGGCAGCTGGAGTCCCCTGGCTGTGCCACCCACCTGGGAGCATCTTGGTTTAAGGACACCAAGGCCAGGATCTGTCCCTCGGTACGATGGAGTCGCAGCCTGCTGCAGATGATGGTTTTTCTGCAATGCAAACACAAGATGCACCACAGCTGCTAAGTTTGGGTGCTAAGTTTGGGTGCTGCAGCCCCCAGAGAGGGAAGCTCTTGCCAATATTTGCCAAGGGCTGTGTCCTGGGTTTGCAGGACACAGAGCTGTACATCACTGGCTCACATCTGTCCTCCCTTTGCTGGGGGAGCAGAAGAGCTGAGCTACAGCTACGTGCACCCACCCCGACGCTGGCCATGACCTTTGAGCGGTTCATTGCCGTGAAGGGAGGTCTCCTCACTACCCTGCCAAATGGGAGCATCAAGGTACCATCACCGCATCTGGCCGCTTCTTTAGCTTGAAAGTTAGGATTTAAAATCCCCAGGGAGGATTCCCAGCTGCGGGGGCAGCCCCAGCACCCCACCATCTGCTCGCTGTGCCCTCCGAGGCACAGCCTGCGTGGAGCGCCCACGGTAATGCAGGCCGGCAGGAGCCACCTTTATTTGCTGAATCCCCTTCCAAATCTACGACAGCAACGCCAGGTGTGTGTAAGTTATACCAGCGTTGGTATTCGCCACCCCGGACGTTTTTAGCCAGCTACTCCGAGGGTGCGGGGAGGCTGGCGGCAAGAGGCGGGCGGTGCAGAGCCTCCCCGGCAGCCCGCGGCGGCGGCTGCAGCTCTCGGTGCTCACGGCTAGAGGCTGCTGCTCCCATGCAGCTCCGCCGCTGCACTTGGGGATGAGGATCTGAACAGAATCCCAGACACTGGTCTACGCTCTCACTTCGGAGCTTTGCCAGGTTTCCGGTAAAGCACAGCTTCGTTTTGTACAGCCCTACAGGAAGCTGATTTTTTTTCCCCTGACTCTTCACAGAACTTCAGAGCAATGCAATTTACCTACAGCTATACTTCTTTTCAGTAAGAGCGAGGTGGAAAATTCAACTGGCTGCAGAGAAGGGACTTCTGGCTGTCCCAGGCAGCCGCCCGCTTGTCACCACATCCCGCTGCGTGACCTCGGCACCAGCTGCGCCCCCAGCAGCGCCCTGCCGGACCGCCACCGAGGCTCCCCGGGGGCCCACCCGTCGCACTGCCCCCTGCCCCACGGCGCTGCCCTGCACTGGGGTCCCGCTGCCGTCACCCTCCGGAGCAGCCGACCCATCCCCGATCCCTCCTTGCCCCCACAGCTCCGAGCGGGATGCTCAGGGCACCTTTCGCTGCTTCTCCCCAGGGTGCCGGAGCAGCCACGGGGGTGAACGATGGGGTGAACGATGGGGAAAGCCCCCATACTCGGTTTGCAAAACACCCTCGAGTCTGGCCCACGGTCCCTGCCACCCCGAGAGCCACCCCCGGGACACCAACCTGCGCTGGGTGCCGGCTGGTGCTGCCGGCCGCAGGCAGGGTTGCCATAGCAACTCTGCCAAACTCCAGCGCGAAGCATCACGGGAGCGTGGCCAGAGCTGCCTGGGAGCTGGAGGAGCCAGCGGCACGGGCCCGAAAAAACCCCAAACCTCCTCCTCGGACTCATTCCAAGCGCGAGCGCGACTCAAGGCGAATACTCCATTTCCCGCGACACGCGTGAGGGTCACGGGGCGGGAGGAGACAACGCCGTTGCCCGGGAAACGAGGTGGGGAAGGAAAATGAGGCGGAGGGAAGGAAGAAGCGCTCCACACCGCGCACGCAACGTGGCGTGGAAATGATGGAGGGAGATCTGTACCACGGGAGAACGCAAACACGGAGTTTCTGGTGCTGGATTAGATGAATTGGGAAGACGGGAGCAGGCAGGGATGCGCTGATGCAGCCGGGCGGCTCTGCACCTCCCTAAATCCATGGTGTAGGGGAGGTGGAACTCACCGACTCTCCTTTAAGTAGGAAAATCAGACAGAAAACTATGGAAGTTGACCAAGTTAGGAAATACTTAAACAAGAGGCAATATTTCCTGTTATTAAAAATTAGATGAAGATGCTCAGGAAGGATTTGTCCACACAAATGCATTCTGCTTTGGGGCAGAACCTAAGAATTACCGGAGACAATAGTTCCTGTGTTTTACTATGGCCGGTTGTACAGGACTGGAGTGGGGGGCGGGTTTGTGGGGGAAATGAGAGAAACCCACGAGGGAAGAGAAAAAATGCTTATCGCAGCCCAAAAACTACAGCCTGAAATTACAACCAGAACTCATTCTTTCTGGAAAGGTATTAATTATTTCGTGTATTTCAGCCCCTATATTGCCCCACAGTCAACTGAGAATTTGCCTATTAAAATAATTAGCTCGGTTTCACTTGTTTAGTGTTAAACGGCACAGGTTGCCTGAGGTTTTTGAACTGCAAGCCCAGATGAGGAATTGCCTAACCACAGGTTTTGCTAAGCAGAAGTTATAAAGCTATTTGAAACTCAATATATATTTGAAACCATTCTAGATGCAATAAAGACCTTAAAATAATTATCAGCTGTTTATCTCAGAAGAGGTCATGCGTGATTCCCATCCACAGTTTTCTTTGTCCAGGTACAAACATCTGAATTATGATTAATTATTTTGTCACTTATTGTTACCATTCTGTACAGAACGGATCAATGTAAGCGTACTCTTCTTTCTCACAAAAAAGGCAAAATTGGACCATCTTGACAAGAAGCTGATGATATTTGCAGCTTTATCAGAAAGTTCTTTTGACTCACTGAACTCAAATTTCATTTAAAAAAATGTCACTCCACTACCAGAGAAGGAACCTCATTAATAAGCAAGAAGTACAGAGAACTTTTGTAAAGGATATCAGATATGTAGAATATATAATTCAGCCAAAGTGCGCGGTATAAACCCAAAATGACTCAGAAATGCCCTAAACAATTCTTCTTCCTCTCCCAAGAGCAGTCATTTCAAGGCACAACACTGAGGCCACTATGAAAAATAAAGTCGAAATCCAGGTTATGGTGGGCTAGGAGGAGAACTTGTTTTTTCCTTGATGCAGTGACCCTTTTCCTGGCCTTTCCAGCCAAAATTTGGCCACAAATCTCTTTCTTGGATTTTTTTTTTTTTAACTGTTTTTTCTTTTTACTCTCACAAACAGTGGCCGCTGCCACTGCGGAGCAACCAGCAAAGCCTCCTCCACCGGGGAGTGACAGGGCTGTTGCTGTTTGTACCACTGCTGCTTCAGTTGTCTGACATTTGATTCAACCTTACATTTATTAAGACTGGAAGGAAGCTGTTAAATCCGTCAGTGTAAATGATGCTTTAACTCAGCCCATTATGCCGCCAATACAATTTGCTGCAAAGGACTTTTAGCTCTACGCTTTCGTCCACTTCAGACGTACCGAAGGGCAAACCAAGGAAGGGGAGGATGCCCAGAAACAAGCCATTTGCAGAGCAAGGTCCCATGGCATACAGCGCGCCTTAATTTTTTTTTCAGTTTAGAGAGTAAGTTTTTTAAAAAATTAAATAAACCCGAAGGACCTCAGTATTCTACAACTGAAACCAATCATTCTCGCAATGAGACAGCTGCTCCGAGCTGAGTTTGCTCCCACAAAGCTTGGGGAATCGCCCAAGTGAAATGCCCAAACCAACGGAAAACTGTCAGAATCAATAATTTAAGTTTATTCTGGGAACTTCGTAGAATAAATAGAGAAAAAACATTTAGAGAAACATATGTTGGAATTCTTTAAAGGTGAAGAATGTGACAACAACATACTGTGGAAGTAGGATGCTCAGATGTGTGTTTTATTGCTGCCATATTCATAAGAAAAGCCAGAGGAAGAGGTGGGAGGGTTTTGGACTCGGCCCAAGCGTGTGTCGGGTTTAGCTGGGCGAGCACAGAGTGGGCGCAGCGCTGAAGGAGCTTCCCCACCACTCTGTTTTTAAGAATCATGATTAGCAGGATTTAGGAGGGATTGAAGCGACAGATCTGAGATGTAAACCTCAGTGGCTGCCTTTGGCTCAAGATTCAGCCTTGTGGGAAAGCATTTCTCTAAAACTCTTCCCTCATTTTTGCTAGGTGCAGCTCTCTCAAGATAAAAACCATGCTGGTTTCATATCAAAGCAACCTAAAGTAGGAACCCTGGGCTGTCTGAAGTGTTCAAGCATTTACACAGTCAGGCAAAGCAAAACGTTGAAGTCCCTGAAGCTGACACTTGCGAGACACCCTCTCCCGGTGAGTTTCTTTTGCTGCAGATTTACAGCTAATTGTTGCTGCTTAACTACCTGCAACAAGACTGTTCACAGGTAGAGTTATGATGTTAATTAGTGAAGTTACCTACAGCTGAGAATAATTTACTGCACGACCGTGGAGCGCTTTGCAGGACCCTCAATGTCGTTTTAGAAAACACAGATCACTTCGTGCCCTTAGCTGAGGAATAAATCCAGATTACAGGATGAACCAGCAGTACCAATTTCCAGCTCAAACATGTGCCAAGTATTTTATTTATCATGGTTTATCGTCTCCTGATGTTAGAATAGGGACTTACCCACGTTGACATTTTGTCCTTTCCAGTTTGCGCTGTGCTGGGAAGGATCGGTATTTGTA
Organism: Caloenas nicobarica; assembly: GCF_036013445.1. Taxonomy (NCBI): domain Eukaryota; kingdom Metazoa; phylum Chordata; class Aves; order Columbiformes; family Columbidae; genus Caloenas; species Caloenas nicobarica. Next base: position 4,733,494 of record NC_088260.1, read on the forward strand.
GGACAGGGGAAAAGCATCTGAGGAAACAGCCTCAATTATCAGGAGAGAAAGGAATGAATGGAATCTGCGTTCAGAATAGTCTGGAGGGCGAAGGAAAGGAGCTCAAGTGACTGTACATATATAATGTGTACTAGAACAAAATTTAACACCAAAAGAGCAGTCACTATTTCGCTGTGACCGCTAACTTGATTTATTAGCTCAATTTTTTTAATATGTTTTCTGGCAGTGAATGGTTGATGAGTTGGGGATTAATTAATGTAAAGGCAACACAGAGATTTTGTATTTGTATATTTGCTGTGCAACGGCCTCAGAAGATCTCTGGCAGTAAAAGCCAGCTGTTCAAAAGCTGGAAGGTTAGATTTGCAAGACACTCAATACAATAGAATGTGTTGTATATTATGTGATTTCTTATTTTATGACTGCTAACTCAGAAATTAGAGTCCTTTTAAAATTGACAGATCCAATGAAAGTCTGCAGTTTCCACTCTTAACAAGTACAATTATATAAGATATAGTAAACAAATTATCTCCTTCTATTTTTTTTAACCGCTCTTATCTTACCTTGCTTCGGTTTTATTCACGAAGATGTGATTGAAATAATGAGATTATACAAGCAGCCATAATCTCCCAGGAGGTGGAAAGAGATTACAGGTAATTCTGGAATCTTTTCTAACAGCACAACATTAAATACTGTTCAAACCAGCTGTATGGCCAGTTGTGCCACCCTCACATTATTTGTATCTAATGAAAGTACTTTGTGTTACTGTTTTAAAGAAACAGATCTCTTGAATAAATATTAATAATTAGCATGTCTCAATTACTAGACTTGAAAGAAATATTTTGGAGCTATAATTATACACAGCCTATATATGCATTAGAATTCCTTGTTAAGGGTGTAGGGAAGAGGTAGGAAAGGTTTGAATAAAGGTCTGGTGATCCTCGGTGCCATGCGGTGCCGGCACGGCTCTGAGTGGGAAACGCACATTTTAGGAGCGGCTCTGTGATAAATTGGGCTGAGATCACAGAGTAACTGCAAAGGGCTTATTTTCACGTGAGAAAGGAAAATAACTCTGCTGATAGAGAGTACTCTAACCTTGTGGTGAACCAGAAAGTTTCAGCAAACATCCAGCGCAGAATTAAAGCTGTGGTCCCAGGTGCGGTTCTTTTTCTGTAATCCACAATCCTGCAGCCTTCCTGTAACATAAGGTCCTGTTACATGGGGTTGTGGATAAATACCAGAATCAGGGGGAAATGTAATAACATAACAAACCCCTCTGACATTTATACTATTAGTTTATTATTCTACTTCAAGATTACCAAGGTCTGCCACAACATCTATGTTTGATCGCTGGACAACCGTGGACCTCACTGCAGGATCCGAAGGGTCATTGCGATGTCCCTGTGGTTGGTGGCTGTTAAATCAGGAGAAATCCCCAACCACGGCGGGTTCTGAGCAGGTTTCTTTGGAAACCGAGCGCACGGGCAGCAGGTCACTGACTGCATTTCAGGTGTCCACCCACACACGTGTGACAAGAACATAGAAAAAGGGAATGAAGCGAACAGGTATAACAGACCTAGAAAAGGCGGAGGGACAGTATGCACACTGAGGGGTGTCTATACACCAAATGTTTTTGGTTGGTTGTGCCAAATCCGAGGAAACGGCATCCTACAGATACTCTTTGTAGGAAGCCAGCGCTGCACTCGTTTTTAATCTGCCTTCACTCCCTCCTGTACTTTTGCGTCACACCCACCCCGTGTGCTGTGACGCTCACCTCAGCTCCCGCCGCAGGCCCGGGGTGACTGCACCGCACAGCCCGGGGTGACTGCACCGCACAGCCCGGGGCCACCGCACCGCACAGCCCGGGGCCACCGCACAGCCCGGGGGCCACCGCACCGCACAGCCCGGGGCCACCGCACCGCACAACCTGGGGCCACCGCGCAGCCCGGGGCCACCGCCCCGCACAGCCCGGGGGCCACCAGACCCCGCGCCCCGCTCGCCAGTCCTGCCGCCCAGCGGGTTGTTATTATTCCAACAATAAAAAGGAGCAGGAATACGTCCGCTCGTTTTCTGTTTCTGCCATTCACGGCCAGCTGCGCCCCGGCAGCCCCGGTGCGCGGCGAGGGGACGGTCCCCGCGGCACTGCAGCCCCGCCAGCGCCACACGGGGCGGGGTTTATCTCCCTCCCCAGCCCAGCTCAGGCTCTGCCGCAGCACTAAGCACCCGGAGGGAGGCGATAGAACCCCCCGGGGTGCCGGCTCATAGATGGGGGGGGGGGCGCGGCGGAGACGCGGCCGCTCCTCATGGGGGGGGGGGGGCGGGACGAGGCGCGCCCCCGCGCTATGACGTCAGGGGCGCACGTGCCTCCACCCCCCCCGCCCCGGTTGTCGGGCTCGCGCCGCCGGCCCCAGTTCGCGCCGCCCGGTGCGGCCCCCGCGCCATGAGGCTGCAGCCGGAGCGGTGCCGCGGCGAGTGGCGGGAGCTGGAGGAGGAGTTCCGGCAGCTGCAGGTGAGGCGGGGAGCTGTGCGGCGCGGCATCACCGGGGACTCGCCCGGCTTTGCATCCGTTGCCTTCCCCGGTTTTGCTTGTGCGGGTGCCCGCGCCGCTCTCGCAGAGCCCCCTCCCAGCCTGCGGCAGCGCGCCGGGGCGCGCTGCCGCAGGCTGGGAGGGGGCTCTGCGAGAGCGAGGTCGGTACCGCCGGGGTTCCCCAGCGCTGAGCGCTTCCCCGGGAGGCGCTTTCCCTGGGGCAGCCTCAGCGAGGAGCTTCCAGGGGTGCGGGAAGGCTCACCCCCTCCTCGCTGCGCCCAGAGGAGGCCCCGGGTGGGTCGTGCCCGGCAGGGCCACGCGTGCACGGCGCCTTTGCTGCAGGCCCGGGGTGCACGCACGGAGCACAGCTGTGCATGGGTGCGCAGCCTGGCACAGCACCCCCAGAAACAGCGCTGTGCCCGGGGAGCCGCGGGCAGGTGTTGCGTGCACATGCGACATCCCCAGAGCAAAGCGCGGCCGTGCCCCGGGTGTGTCTGATGGGGCGCCCGAGGTGACACGGTGCCCTGGTCCCCACTGCTGGAGCCGGGGTGGAAAAGGGGGACCAGGCGTTTTCCCGCACCCGTAGCACGGCACAAGGAGCGGTGCAGGTGATGCCTGTGCTGCAAGCAGCACCTGGCCAGAGTTTAATTTCCTGAGGTGCGATATGAGGGACTCCAGTGCTGTTTGTCTGCCTTGCAGAAGCACGGTGAGGGGCAGAAAGACCTTGGAGCAGGGGCTGAGAGCTGCTTCTGGAAATGGTTTTATCTCCAGAAAACCTTCCCTGTATGTCAGCAATGCTGCGCCTGCATGCATGCTTTAAATCTTCTAGCTGGTTTTAAAACACAACCGGCTGTTCTCGCTCTGTGTGGCCGTTAGCAACTCTTTTAAACAGAATGTGCACTGCAAGAAAAAAAAAGGTGTGATTTCCAAATTTAGCTTGTTGTCTTAATTAAAAGTCAGTTCAGGTTGTGGGCTTGTTAACAGAAGGAAAGGTGGTGGGTGTGCTTGGGGGGGATCACCAGCTGGTGTGGTTCTGTTGATCACTTGTTTGCAGTGAATTCTGCACGCACTGACTGGCCTTCTTGCAGGGTAAGATGCTGAAGTCTGACCTAAACCGCAGCAAAATGTCCATGACTTATCCCTGCCTCAGTTTCCCCATGTGTAAAAGGAAAGTAGAAATGCTTCTAGGTGCTGGTGGCACGAGGTATCGTTGCCCAGTGGGGCAACTGTAGAGGTGAAAAGTTGGGATAACGTCCATTATCTGAGAGCTTCAGGGCTCACAAGCAGAGTTTCTGGTAGTTGCGTTGTAGGTTCTGGGTCAGGGGCTGTGTCCTCCTCCTGCAGAGGAGAACCTTGGACTCTGGTCGTAGCTCTTTCCCCTGACGTGCCAGGTGGCTGGTGCCACTTGGGGCTACGCTCGTATTTGAGGAGCTCTGATCTGAGGGGCTTCAAAGGGGCTGATGCTGCTGCGCAGCAGCACTGAGCATCCCTCGGGGCCGTGGGGACCAGCTGTGAGATGGGGTCAGGGGACATCCAGGTTTGCAGAGCAATTCTAAGCAGCTACATCTGTGGGGTTTTATAGGTCAGGTTGCCAGGGCAGGGCCTCACCTGTGGAACAGCAGCCTGAGAAAGAGCTTGGCATTGCAGGACACTACAGTTTTGGGGCAAGAACATGGGAAAATGCAAGTTGCCCTGCGACAGCTTAGTAATTTAAACCCTTCATATGAACATGTAAACCAGACTTTTATTCGGAAAAAGCCCTGTGAGGGCTCCGCATGAACGTAGTTCCAGTCCTGCAAATGAATGAGTGCTGACTGCAAGCAGGGCTGTTGTGAGTGCAACGGAAAACAGACCCCAAGGTACCTACAGAAAACACGGAGCCGTTGCAGCGTGGGGCTGCCGCGCTGGACCATCGCCTGCCCTTTGTCTGCGGGCAAACCTGGCAGCACCATTTCCAATTGCAAACTAGGTGGTTGTGGCCCCAGTGCTGTGAAATTTGTAAACATGGGTGCAGAGGCAGCCCTGACGTCTCGTGCCTGGGCGTCCAAACCGCTCCTCTCCCTCGTGCGCAGGTACTTTGTTTTTTCACACGTGTAGTTTCCTATGTGTGGAGAGAGCTGAGCTGCGGCCAGACCCGACCCTCCAGGCAGGTATCTGGCCCGTGGGATATACGTGTTAATGTAAAGGCAGCGCTGACCCAGCGAGTCCCCTTTGCAAGCAATCGCTTCTCTCTGTGAATAAGTAACTTCACAACTAGCAATATTATGTTCTTCTGAATACCAGTGTCATTTTGAAATCATTATCCTGATGTTTTTGGCTAGCAGTAGAATTTACCGGCTCTCAACTCGCTTGTTTGTGTTTCCAATAAACACTCTTTTGGTGAAGAGCTTCTTACACCCTTTGAACGCCCTTTTAAAAGACGCTGTAGCGTGACATCTAGAGAAACAGAACAAGTTACTGTGCAATCCAGGGAGCCCCAAAGTCCTGCTCGTACTAAGCAAAGCCAAACCAGTCCTGAAATGGTGAGAGCCGCAGTGCCTGGACATGTTTCGTTTTGGTTATTAAGGTTTTAAAATTGGATACCAGAGTTTGTTTTGTGTTGCTCTTGTAAATAATGCACAACTACCAACCAGGTCCTAACGAGGAAGAGAGCAAAGATTTGTTTTGTATGGTTTTACCACCATGTTTATGCTCTAGGAAAACTGGTGGTAGCTTTCTGTGGTCGTTGATGTGCAGGTAGATAAAGCAGCTGTGCAAATATCTATTTAACCCGCGACTTCTCTGCGTGGCACTCTCTGCAAACGTTGTTTTCCAAGTTATTGTATATCTTAAAATTTATGGATTTTATTTTCCTTTGTGTCTTTGTCTGTCAGGAGCTCTCGAGTGGGAAAGCTTGTTAGAAAGAGGAAATGAGATGGGTGCAGAGGATGCTCTTTGTTTTGCAGGAGCTTCATTAATGTGTTTAAGCCGTGTTGGATCGGTGCTGGTTTGATGTCGCCCTTTCCTTGGTTGTTTGCAGGGGTCCTCGTTGACTCCCAAAAACCAGGGTTTTGCTTGCTCACTTCTGAGGTGAGGACCAAATGCAATATGTAACCTAGAAGAGCTCTTCATACCCATCATCTTCTCTTCTCCTGCAGGAAACGCACAAAGTTTACAGGCAGAAACTGGAGGAAGTCACCAGCTTGCAGACGGCCTGCAGCACGTCCATACAGCGGCAGAAGAAGACGCTGAGGGAGCTGAAGCACAGCCTGCAACGGTAACGGGAGACCCGGAGGGTGGAGGACGTGGGGATGGGACGTTTCTCCTTCCCAAACAGCTGAAATATTTGGATTTTTAGCATTTTAATACATAGTCTGTGCCACAGTGGTAATTTTGCTCCGTATTATTCTTGAGTCACGTCACTTTGTCACAGCCAGATAAAATGTTTGTAACGCCATGAGAGATGGAGTCCTGCCAACAAAGAAGGTCCTGGAGGGAGCCTGGGCGGCTCTGCATCCTTGCAGCAGGTCCCGTACGCTGCAGAACCGAACAGCTTTTGGTCCATGTGTTCTGCTTGCTGAGCAGAGCTTTGCTCCGTAAGCTGCATTGGAAGAGCAGCATCAATCCTTGAACCTGAAGGTGTAACTTGCTCCTGGTTTGGTTTACAGGAGGGAACTGATCCCCGGGAGCCACGGGTTAAATTCCTTGTGTGCAGGTCTGAAAACACCACCTGCACCACCACGGGTTGCTAACGCCGCTGTGCTCTGCTCTGTTTTACGTTAATTGGTAAAACCACGGTTTGGTAAATCATCATCTGTGTGTGGTGGTGTATCCTGAAACACTTCGTGCCTGAAGAGCTGCAGCCTCTGCAAGGGCAGTGCCTGAAACTGCACAAAGTTCCCAAAGCGGGAGGAATTCATACAAAAAAGCATAATATTCCCTAAATGCTCTGCTAGGGAAGAAGTATGGAATCCTGTCGCGGAGCTGAGGTGAAAAGAGAAGCTGATCTATAAATCAGCTGGTTGAAATAACCTACAATGGGATAAACCAGGCAGTGAAATAAAATCATGGTAAGCCAAACGATACGGCAAAAATACAGGAGTAAAGTGCAGAATGTCATCGACTCATGCTTTTCTAACGGCACGCGCTTTGTGATAGCGTTATTTTCCTTTCAATAAAAAGGTAAAAACACGAGCAGGAATATCTTGGTTTGTTGTTCTTGCAGGTGCAAGCCCAGAGCGAGTCCTGAAGAGTTTGCTCTCATTCAGGAGCTCAGCGCCCAGATCAAGGAGAGGCAAAATGCCTTTTTTGACATGGAAGCCTACTTGCCGAAGAAGAACGGGTACGTGCTTCACCGGGCAGGCACACGCGCTCCAGGAAAGCTGATTTTCTTGAAGTGCTCACAGCAGTGGTGTTCTCAAAGGATAGTGTTGAATGTCGAACAAATGCATGTAGAACTGGTTTCGTCATAAACCTCTTGCTGAGCTGCTGTGTCAGTTGTACACAGAATTCGTTAGCTGGAAGTGTATGTAAATGTACTGCTTGTAGGCAGTGCCGATTTTCTTGTTAAAATAAAAGTAACCCTGCACTGGTGAGAGATTGTGCAATTCGCTGTTTCACACTGATGTTTTCCTGTGCTGATTTTTTAAAGACTAAATCAGCACAGGAATTTTATTTATTTTTTTTTTTTAAAATAGCGCTTCCAACCAACTTAAATTTTATACTTTACTCCAAGTGGGGTTGGTAGGACAGATTATTTTCGGTTGTCAAGGGCTGTGTGATGCTGCAGCCCCTTGGAAGTTTCTGTCAGAAACTTTTCTTCCAATTTCTCCCTGTTATTTTTGCTTTCGGACAGTGCACGCTACGCATCTTGCCCTTAGACTGTAGCACAGAAAAGGGACCGTGAAAATAAACCTTTTCTCTTAACTTCTTGGAAATGCCGACCAGTTTTTTAAATCTAGTCGTTTAAATCCTTTGCTGTAGTCTATCTCTCCAGTTTGCCCTAATTAAAAACCTACAGCAAACGTGGTTTTGGCAGATGCGTTGGTCTGTCCAGCTCTGATTCGTGTCATCCTGTGGTGTTCCAATAACACAGACTTTTGTGGGTCTGCTCTCGGTTTTTTGTCTTCCAGCTTGTACTTAAACCTGGTGCTGGGAAATGTGAATGTAACTCTCCTGAGTAACCAAGCAAAGTAAGTGAGCGCTTCTGCGCGTGTGATTTTGGGGTTCTCTGGGGCCAGCTGTGGATATGGGCTGAAGTCCAGGGGCGGGAATGGTTTTCTCGTGGATCTGATGAAGATGGAATGTCGAGGGTGGGCGTCAGACCGTGACACGGGACCAAGCAAACGCCTCGTGAGCTCCGATAGATTCTGTCCATCATTTGCTTTTAAGCCCAACCTGTTGCCTTAATTGTAAGGTGTTTGGTTTTGGTTTTTTGGGTTTTTTTTGAATGCAAAATGGTGGTGTGATTTCTGGGCATACAGGGCTCCAGAAAATGTAGATTTTTTTTTTTTTAACTTTATCGTGCCAGCTGGAAACCAGCTTTCGTGGACTTAACCGTTGAGCTGCCTTGCGGTGTGATGGCCCTGCAGCCCAGATGGACCCTGTAGGTGAAACTCTGCCTTTCACCTGTCTGCTGCTTCTCTAAATGCTTCAAGCAAAACCTCTCTCTGGCCTTGGCGTGTAGATTTATACCGGGTTTGAAAAAAACTGAAGCAATGTTCCAATAAAACACCCTTTAGCATCTGTATGAGGCGTGACACTTCCCACTGGGTGGCTGTTTCCTTCCAGGTTTGCCTACAAGGATGAATATGAGAAGTTCAAGCTTTATCTGACAATAATCTTGTTACTCGGGGCCATCGCCTGCAGGTTTTTTCTCCACTACAGGTAAGCCTGTGTTTTCCCTCCTGCTGTGAGACGTTTAGGCTTTGAGCAGTTGTGCTTCCCCAGCAGGACAGCTTCTGCACCTGTTCTTCACACCAGCAGCACCTGTATTTTTGCTACTTGCTTTTCCTTGTTTAACTTTCTTTGAAGTCTCTTGTAACTCTGAGAAGCCCAACACCGTGTTTCCTGATCTGTCATTTTTCTGGCGTCATGCCGTGCTTGGGAACAAGCAGTTGATTGTGGGGTGTCCCAGGCAGGGACCTGCCCCGCACTGTGGCTCTGGGGTTGCAAAGGCAACAAGAGGGTTTGTATGAAATGGTCAGACCTGAAACGTTATCTCTAGCTTGTGATAAAGCGTCTGAGCACCAACAAGCTTCCACTATTCAGTTTTGCTTGAAAAACATGAAGGTGGTGGAGCCGGGCACTTCCCCTGAGGTCTGTGCGGGTCTGGGTGAACGCAGGATCATATTGAAGGATGATGCTGCTGTATACAGAGGCTGCCCCCAAATCCCCTTGGCTTCAGGGCTTTGCAAATGACGGAATAAAAACATAATTTTTTTTTAGCCCCAGAGTGTTGTGCTCTTCTGCTCTTTTAGTTGATTGGATTTGTATAGATCTCAAGGAATCTCCTCATTGAATTAGCCTGGACACGCCTCTCTAAATTGGATCATCCGCTGCTTCCATGGTGCTTTCTCTCCTTCAGAGGGATTTAATGCCATCTCTGCGTACCTGCTGATCAGCTCACGCTCTGCAGCGTCGTGTCACGGGGCACTGCAGGGGAAGGGGCTCGGCCGTGCCGCTCCGCGTGCGGTTCCGCCTGTGGGCTGGAGATGCTGCCGCCTGGCTTGGTGTCCATGGCCTCACCGGGCAGGTTTCCGTTCACCCAAGGGGAGGGAGGAAAAACAGGGATTTTTCTGAATGTGTCTCTATAATTAACAGGATTTCTTTTTCTGTGTTTTGTGTTTTTTCTATGTACCAGGGTGACAGATGAAGTGTTTAACTTTCTGTTAGTGTGGTATTACTGCACGCTGACGATACGGGAAAGCATTCTCATTAGCAATGGCTCCAGGTACCGTGTCACTGCAAAAGCTATTTAAAGCGTGAAATGCCCTTAAAACCAAAACAAGAAACAAAAGTGAACTCCATTTGGCACTGAAACCCAGCAAATCCGAGACCCTGATGCCTCTGCGCGATCTGTGGTCTCCATCTCCCTCCCTGGTCATTTCCAAGGGCAGATGTGGCCACCTGAGGTTTGAGGAGGGAGGAGAAGATGCAGTTCCTAAACTTCCATAAGTTCTGGGTCCAAAGCATTGGATGGTTTTGGTTTTGGTAGCCGTGGGTTAGTTGTAGATGTGGTCTGGGGTGTAAAAGTGTGGTTTTGGTGGAAGGACCAAGCCGAGGTACCAGCTCTACACCCTGTGGTTAGTGTGGCCACCCTGCAGGTCGCTGCTGTGTGTCCTGAAGCTTTTGACTAAATTACGGTCATGTTGAGGGAAAGCTGGCGGTTGGGAGATAATTGTAGAGAGAACTGGGAACACAAGTGACACCTGGGAGAAGTTAACTGGAAGGTGATCCTCACTGCAGTCCCTCAATTCTTTACGGCACCCTTAGCGGAGTGGGGAGGTCCTGCTGGTGAGTCGTTCCTGGAGTATCTCCCTTGGGTCTGGGTTGGGAAGTTGCTTGAGTGTGCATTTGTGTAACCGAACCTGGAGTCTGGTGTTGGATTTTAGCAATAACCTGATGGCTGCGTGTCCCCAGTTTTCATCACCCAGACAGGCTGGCGCAGGGAAACTGCAGCAATCGCCGCGTCTCTTCCCACGTGCGTTGGTTTGTGGCTGCTGCAATGTTTGCAGCTCCCTGTTGCATTAATTAATTGGGCTCTAACTCGTCGCCTTTGCCACCTTTTGAGGAGCCAGCATCCCGTTAGCCCAGCTTCCCACACACATTCTTGCTCTGAACGCTGCACGGAGAATTTGCCGGCTCCCTTGTCATGGTGCTTGTGCAGGGGTGGACCAGCACCGGCGTTAGTGGCTGGAGTCAGCGTGGTCCTAATTAAGTGGCAATATCTAATGATCAGCTAATCTAATGATGTAAAAAAGGGCTGATTTCTGGGAGCTGCTGGAGGACACGGTTCCCAGCGCTGGTGCGGGCAGCAGGGATGAAGCCGTTGCTTCTGCAAGCACGGCTGTCCCCAGCGACAAAACACGGGGATGTAAAGTTGGTCACAGTGACTCGGGTGCTGTCTTGTCTTAGAGGTCACACAACTTTGGTTGGAAATGCCCCAAATTAACCCATTGTGTTGGCGTAGTTTCCAAATCAGTGCTATCCCTGGGCTCTTCCCTTCTTAATTCTGCCTCGCTACAGCGTGTGCTCACTTTGCTGCGATTTTTCTGAGCTTTCTGCAGCATTCGGGTCTGAAAGAAACAGCCACCTCATAGGAAGGACTTAGAAATGTCACTTATTTGCATGGCACGGAAAAATAAAAGGGTGTGTGGGCTGAACCTTGTGCGTCATTAGTCACCGCGGTACCTTGTGCTGTGGGAACTGCTGCTGCTTGCTGTGCTGGGAGCTGGTGGGAACACACGAGATGTGTCCTGGTCCTGAGCCCCCCGTCAGCAGCTGTGGATTCCTGCCCCCGCTAAGCTGTATTGCCAGGACAGTGCTCCACACACCCCTTTTGCTTGAGCTGGGCTATTTTGTTCCCTGTCCTTCCCCTTCTCCCAAGTCAGGATCATTTTTTGTCTGTAAAGCCAGATCTTGTGATGCTAAACCCCATGTTTCTCGTCTAACTGCCGCGTTTTTTTCTGTTCAGGATCAAAGGCTGGTGGGTGTCTCATCACTACGTCTCCACGTTCCTGTCTGGAGTGATGTTAACGTGGTGAGTCTGATCTCGCCTGCTCGAGGTGCTTCCAGCCCGTTTCACGCTGTTTGCATCATCTATTTAAATCCAGTGTGACCATGAAGCTGTGGCCACACAGGCACATGGTGGAATGTCAGACATAATGTTTGTCTGATGTTGCACATGTTTTCAATGATAAATACAACACTGCAAGTTTATATTTACATTGCTGATTAAAAAAAAAAAAAGAAGAAGAAAAAAAGCAGAACCCTAAGCTGTAGTTGTGCTGATAGTAGCAAAATCTCTGCAAGTCTCCTGATTTCTGTCTCTGTTTAACCAAGCAAACAAATAGCACTTTGCTTTAGAGGGAGGACACCACAAAACGAATCTGTTTGGTGCCTTTACTGGACCCAGATTCCAGAGTGTAAAGCCAAAAATGCAAGTTACCTTCCAATGGGTGGTGGCATTGGTCAAAGAACGCAATGATGCGCCCCACGTGTGGCCCCCGCATAACCCATCTCAACTTTGGCATGAACTGATTAGTTAATAATTAATTTTAAAAACCCCCCAAAACCAAAACAAACAAAAAAACACGAACAAATGTTTCTACTCCTGAATGTGTAAGGGGGTGACATAGAGGCTGGAGCAGAAGGTCCCCTGTCCTCTGTCTGTCCTCCTTACCCTTAGGATAAGGAACCCAAGCACCCCCTGCTCCACACTTGGGCTCCTGGTGCAGGCGCTGCCGAACGGCTTTGATTGCTGCCTGGGGAAAACTGCAAAAAGCAAACGAAAAAGAGGGGCAGCATTTATACAGACTTGAGAGGGAAAACCTAATCAATCTGAGTGGTGACATGCGGCGTAGGATGCTCTCTGGGCTCCCGATGGGGGCAGCGGGCTGGGTACCAGCTGCTCGCTTCGCTCGCTAATGGGATCCGGCTCAGCGGGGAAGGGGCCGGGCGCTGTGTCATATGCTTTTTATCAAACAAATGGACCTCCTTTGTGTTTTGCTTTCAGGCCAGATGGACTCATGTACCAAATGTTTCGCAGTCAATTTTTAGCATTTTCAATATTTCAGAGTGAGTATCTCTTACATTGCTACTTCACCGGATAAAATAGTTTTGTATCATACAAGCTTAGAAGAAAACACTTCTGCTGGGTAAACACGGGAGAATTAAACTCTAAAAATGTAAAGATAGCATACAAATGTAGATAATAATGCAATGCCGTTGGATTAAACGTTATTAAAGTAGTTTGTTACATTTATCATGCTTCTGAATAGCTAATGCAATGATGTTCTCTCTCTTCTTCTCCAGGTTGTGTTCAATTCCTACAGTATTATTATCAAAGGGGCTGCCTCTATAGACTCCGTGCTTTGGGGGAGAGAAACCACTTGGACCTTACAGTCGGTGAGGTTTTCCGCGATACCTTCCGTGTGGATCTTTGCCCAGGTTTCGGCTGCAGCGATGGGGCGAGGTGCGGAGCTGCCGCCCCCGCCCTGCTGCCGCGTCCTGAGGCAGCGGCACGGGCTTGATCCCCCTCCTCAGTCCTCTGATCGCTCTCAGCTTTTGGGAGGGTTAAGATGGAGGTTTCATCCTCATCTTCGTCCCCCTCCCATTACCACGCCTTCGGAAGTCTGTGTGTTAAATGGGTTGGTTATTGCGGAGCGGGATGGGAATAGCCCTTGGGGTGGTCTGGGTGGGATGGGCTGCAGCTCCGGCCCTGGCGCTTCTGTGCTCACTTGCTGCCTCTTCTGTGAACCTTTTCCAGAAGGATTTCAGTCCTGGATGTGGCGAGGGCTGACGTTTCTCCTCCCCTTCTTGTTCTTTGGGCACGTAAGTTGGGTGATCCCACTCCTCCCTCTGTGGCTGTTGCAGCACCATAAAAAGGTGCTTTGGATCACACGCACCAGTGGCAAATATTTCTAAGTTTGCCAGTAATGAAATAGCTCTTTTTATTTTTTTTAAATTATTTTTAGTTCTGGCAGCTGTATAATGCAATCACACTTTTCGGGTTGTCGAGGCATAAGGAGTGCAAAGAATGGCAGGTGGGTGTTGGTTCTGTTCAGAAAACGCACGGGGCAGGGGGAGAGGGGGTGCTTGGTTACGTTCTTAAAGATATTTGGGCATCTGACCCCATCTAAATATCTCACAATGTACAAGAGAACTCAAAATAGGTGGGGAAACTTGCACCCACGAGTGACCACACATGGGTTACACATACAAAAATATGATGCAAAAAAACAATGGCACTGGTTCACTTGAAAATATACTATCCCCTTTATTGCCCCACTTTTAGGGATCCTTCCACTTTTTTCTTAGTTGCTGTTCACCCATCAAACATGTCTGTCAGTTTTCCAGGTGTACAACTGCTCCTGTAGATCCAGATCGGACCACATCACATGTGCGGTGGTGCAGATAACCTGATGGTCCTTATGTTGGTCAGATCTTGCTGTAGCTGGTGCACTCACTTTGTTCACTGGCTTAATGGGAGGAACACAGAGATGGGTCATTCCCCCACACCTGGGCCACTGCTGGTTGTTGAAAGTGTTTGTAGCACAATGTTAATCCGTTCGATTGGACTTAATGGTTTGATTTTACTGCCTGGTAGAGTCCAGCAATGTTGAGTATAATCCATGTTGTAATATTGAAAAGTAGTAAATGCTACTTAAATGATCATGATAAGAATATCCTTCCTGTTAGCCCACACAGCTGGATGTGTGGATGCGTATTTGGCTCCGATCTCTCCTCACGTGTTAACAGATCCCTGGATTTGCCAACCAAGCCCCACCAGATTTCACTTAACCGTGGCACAAGCAACACCCCCCACCTCTCACCTTTTCTTTTTCTCCTCCTTCTCCCCTCTCAGGTTTTCGTGTTGGCATTCACGTTTTTGCTGCTCTTCCTCGGGAACTTCCTCACGACTCTCAAAGTGGTGCACACTAAATTCCAGAAGAACAAAGACAAAACGAAGAAGCTGTGAGCCCCCCTCCCCGGCGCGGGCTTTGGGACAGATCCCGCTCCAGGCCCCAGCCGAGCCGTGGACGGGCTCGCAGGGACTTGTCCGTCCCCGTTTTGGCAAAGGATACGGACTCTGCCAGCACAGACTCAGTATTACGCAAGCATGGCTCTGCAGTCCTGCTGTTTACGTATATTTAATACAAAGTGTGTTTGCTTTTTTTTTTTTCCCCCTGTATATAGAGCAGCATGCGTCTGCCCAGCAAAGTGCCAGCATTGGGAGAACGTGGGATCTACTGTAATTCCAATTCTGGAATGATATTTAACACTTTCCAGTTTTATTATTTAAATTCTGGGTACTGGACTTGCGGAGGTTCACGAACACTCCAGGTTGGTCAGTAATACAGACTGAATGCTGTTTTTTAAAGGCATTTGCTTAGACATATTTTCAGTGGCAATACTAACCTGTGTGTAGTGTGGAAAAAAAAAAAGCCCATCTTTGTACCATACTGCTGCTATATACACTTTAAAAAAGCTATTTTAAGAAGAGAAATCTTCTTTTGGAAACAAAATCAAGCAAGCAAAACCAGCTGTGAAAAGGCAGGGAACTCTGCTGCCCGTCTTCTAGGGAGACCAGGTCATCTGTCCAGGCCTGGAAAAGACCCAAAATAAACCATTCAATACGCATCTGCTTCTGTCCCTTGCTAGTACCAAACACACTACCCTTCAGGTTGGTTTTTTGAGATGCCGTTTTTCCTTAAAATGGCCTTGAGCAGTGACAATAAGTGCAGTTGTGCTTTTCTGTTTTCAGTGGGTTTCGCTCCCAGTGCTGTTCAGGAAAGGGGAGGGCAGACTCAGCAGGAATAGTAAATACTTTCTTCAGATGCTGCGCTTGCATCGATAAATAGGAGAATCTTGAACGCTCATTCAGGAGGATGGCAGAGGACAAATCCCAACTCCCATCCTGCTTAAGGCCTCGTGCTGCTTGAACTTCAGCTTATTCAAATAAGCTTGTTTTGGGTGCTGGAACATCTGTACCTCAGGCACCACTGTGAGCTGCATTATGCGGCGTCTTTCCCATCGGCCAAGGCTTCCTGTGAGCTTGCACAAGCCCAAATTGGGCACATGCTTTGGCAGAACATGAGCTGAAAACGATGCCCTTCTCCCAGTAAATGTGCTTATGAAGAAATATATGCACTACGGACTTGAAATGGTTTCATCAGTTCTTCTGTTGCTGTGAGGCTGGCAAAATTACCTTTACAGCGTCGCTGTCCTGTGGGCATGAACAATAAATTGCAATTTGCATATTTTGAGCAACTTTTACACTAGCTGGGCTGTATCTTGCTGTGTTAACTTTTGACTTCTGCACAGCCTGTGAGGTTGGGTTTTCATCCTTTGAGCTCTCTGCTTACGAAATGTACATTGTTTTATTTTGAGAGAGATGCTGGAACCTGGATTGGACCAGTGGACCCGGTTCACCGGGATGGGGAGCTCTGCGCTGGTGAGTAACTTGAGTTCTGCAGTGTGAGAAACTCAGATTAAAAAAGAAAGATTCCTGCTTTGCAGCTGAGGGTAAACACGGTAACTTCCTGTGCATTGATGTTTTGGTTTTGTGATGTGTGGTTCTGCGTGTTTTACTGACAGGTGTCTTCTTGTGGAGAAAAGGCTGCACAATTCAATTTTTTTCTATAGTCAAAGATGTGCACAAACTTGTTTGTGT
This sequence comes from Caloenas nicobarica, assembly GCF_036013445.1. Taxonomy (NCBI): domain Eukaryota; kingdom Metazoa; phylum Chordata; class Aves; order Columbiformes; family Columbidae; genus Caloenas; species Caloenas nicobarica. The sequence goes on from NC_088260.1 coordinate 4,749,393, forward strand.
GTTTTTTTTTTTTTTTTTTAATTTTCCATTTTAAGCTTGTATGATACACAAACCTTAATTGAATCAAAAGAATGTAGGAGGGGGGAAAAAAAATCAATGATCAAATTCTCATTACCCTACATGTAAAATAATAATGATGGCTCAGTCCAAAGCAAGAGTTTTTCACCACCTGGTCATGTGTGTCTAATACGACTCTGGGCATGCATCACCTAAACTTTTTGGCAAAAGGTTGTGTCTTGGTACCATTACACAAGTCCCGTGTATTCTCCCTTAGGATGGGCTGTAGTTTGCCTCCTAGAGAAAGAAAGCTCCAGCAACACCTGCACTGCAGAAACCTCCTTCCCTGCCAGGGTTTGGTTTATGGTGGCTACAAACTAGTGATTGCTCCTGAAGTTGGAGGTCTCACTGCATGAGAACGTGCAAAAGAGCCAGGAGATCAAGGCACGTGTATGCAGTCGTGCAGTGGGAGAATCCTCCATCCTTAAACAGACAACTGGCAGCTTCATTATAACATATAAATTATAACAGTAGAGATTATTTCATCAGTAATGAACGTGAGTTAGGTATTTCCCTTGGCATGCACGAGTGTTTCCATCTGTATTAAATAAGCTATCTAAGTTTATTGTAAAACTGACTTTATGTTACATATAGTAGCTGCTTGCAGTGCATTTCACTTTGAGTGCTGTGAACTGAGTATTTTCCGTATTTCATTTCTGAATTGGAGCAACCGATGTATTTCCATCGATAAATCCCGCTTTCTGTGACAGCAGCAGGCCTGCAAGGAGAGCTCTAAAGGGGCAGCTCTGCAAAGCCCGGCCCAGCGTGCAGGAGCTGTAGTGGATGCTCTGTCTGCACACTCTGGGAGCAGCTTGAGGTGAACTCCTACTGCTGCCACCAAGTACGCTAATTAAGGTAGAACTTTATTTCTCTCTCTTCAAAGGTGCCTGATAAGCTGCTCTAATGTCACTTCTTCTAGAAGATGTAGCTTTTCTGCTTGAAAAAGACAGTAAATGGTAGCTATAACATGGCACAATTATTTTGCAGAGGAAAAAACCCACACCACTAATTAAGTCATACAGTAGTAGTCACTGTTACCATTTAAATAGCGAGTCCAAGAGCTGACTGGTGGTTGTTTGCAGTTAGGAGCAAAAGGCAGATGGACAAAGGCATGCAGCATTGGTTCACCCTGATAAAAAGCTTTGAAAACCGTGAGAGCAGTGCAACAAAAGTACAAAAATCTGAAAATAAAAATTATTCTAGGAATACAAACATGTTATGAAGGAACGGTCTTTAATACTGGTTTGGAATCTGAATTGCTTTGCTCTCGTGGAGTCCAGTTCATAACACTGAGCACACTTTCCGTTTCTTTTGGCGCTTGGCTTTTTTCATGGCGTTCAGTGCAATGGTTGTTGCTTCTTTAAAAACATTTTCAATGTTTTCACGACATTTTGCTGAGCACTCCAGGTAAACTTGTGCATTAATCTGCTGACCAGCTACTTCACCCTGGAAAGAAAAAAAAGGTAAGAAAAGCTGTAAAACCCAATGGATGAGAGAAGGAAGGTGAGATGGGAAGGAAGGGAATTGTACATCTGTGTATCGTGAGGTCAGGAACAAAGAAGCTGCCTCTGAGTATAATGCTAAAATGGCATTGGTAATAAACTGAGGCACTGTTAAATAAACTGGGTGTTTTTCCTTTATGCCTGGCCTAGCAGTTCAGTGCACTAGAGACTCTAAGATGCAGACTGCTGATAGAGTAACAATAGTCTCAGTATTAAATTTGTTTAAAAGAAATGCTGAGATAGATACTCAAGTGAGGATAAGATGTGTAGATAGGGCTATTTTTTTCAGACCTGACCTTGACTATTATGTGATGTCACCTTTAGTACTGAATGTCACATGCAAAAGCAGAATCTGGACCAACGTCTTGCTCGCGCACATGCAGGAACCTCAGCTTTTGCTTTGGAGCATCTTAAACCTCATGTACACAAAGAGGTGTCTGTGTTTCTCAGCCTCACCCAAACGCATGCAATGGGAACAGACTAGGCTCTAAAACATTTGCATGCAATCCTGGCTGTGCAAAACCACCACAGACAAAACACAGCAATTTCTTACTTCGCTTGTGATCCTTTTATTGGCATTGCAGAGTCAGCCCCTGGTTTTGAACGCTTGTGAGCCCTGGAGTGTGAATGCCAGGTCTGCAATCCACAGCTCACAAATTCTGCATTTATTCATTATAAACCCTGCGAGTGGGGTCACTTGAGCACTCAGGCTTCTCTATAGGAGGATTTTTCTTCAGCACATTTAACTGAAGTTTGTCTCCTTCCAGTTGTTTGCAAGCTGCAGTGCTGGCAGATACTGTTCAGCTCCTCTGTGCCTGGCATTGGAGGCATCATGTCGCGTGACTCAAGATGCCACCAGCTGTAAAAGACTGAGGTAGCGTATATGTAAGGGGTGAATAACCAAGTGGGAAGGCGCACACAGGAGACAAAGTCCGTACATCTTGTGGGCCCTGGAATTTAATTGCATGAGGCCTCAGCAGACTGGCCAGAAATAGTTGCTCCCCCTGAACCTCATTAATGCAAATGAGGGACAACCTGCAGCCGTTCACAAAGCAACAGGATGGACTTCTCAAGCTAAAAGTCCCAGCAGGGTTTAGTGGTGATGCAGCTGCAGTTTCTTTTTGTGCTCTTTAGAAAAGGGTGATTCGTTCAAGGTCTTAGTGCATTTAACCTTGTTCCTCAGACTTGTGTCTCAAACAGTTCAAAAGCTGCTGTTCTTGCTCTGAGATGAGAGGATAAGGATGGCTTTGTAATTAAAAAAAAAAAAAAAAAAGGTGGGAGACCAGAGCAGAAAGGTCTTGTGTGACATGGGACAAACTGTTCCACCACTGCTCCTCCTGGACCAAGGACAGCTACACCTGTCTTGTAACACTGGATTTAAATCTCACTGCTTGTAATACTTAAATTGAAAACATTTGATAATGTAGATTTTTTTTTTTAAGACAGAGACTTCAAAGAGAAGTCTCTTATGTTAGAGAAGCCTTGCAGATGTTTTGGCTATTGCCCTTGAAAGGATGTATTTTTAAATAGGGTTTGCAAACACATTTTTTCCAGAACAGTCAGTATTTTTAATCCTGTAATGTGTATCCTAGCATCTCCAGGCTTTCTCACAGTCCTGATCAAAGTACCAGTGATGGGAGAAACATATCCTAATAAAAATTATGAAGGGAGTTTGACAAACTTGACAAGGCTTACAAATCTGTAACCAGGAAAGGACACAAGAGTGAGATGTAATGAGCCCAGAAGGTGTAGCTAGTAGTTTCCTTTCAGACACCCCAAGATATGCAAAAAGCTCTTCAAATTTCTCTTCACTTTGGTACTAGAAATGGGTGGGGATTTGGCCACTTCCAAAAAGGACTTACAGAAACCCCTTTTAGTGCTGTCAATAATTTCTTTATCCGGACACTCTGATCACCTGATTTTGGAGTATCTGTGATTGCACTTGTGAGCAATGATGCCATTGAAATAAGTGTGCTTTATCTCTTGCAAAGAGAAGACTGCTTGAAATGCACTTGTAGTTACCTGGCTGTAAGTAATGGGTTCCTGCTTAGAAGCCCTGAGCTTGCGCAACAGCTCTTTGTCTTTGCGAAGATCTGTCTTGCAGCCGATCAGTACGACGGGGACACCGTGGCAGAAGTGATTCACTTCAGGATACCACTGATGGTAGAAAAACAGAAGTGTTAAAGTTTTACTTTTTTTTTTCTTTTTGTCTGAAATCAAAAGAACAAAGCCAAGGAATAGAACAATCATTTATTATGTGCACAACTTATATTACAGAAACATTTATGAGTCCTATTTGAAGTCAGGAGCTTTATAAAAACATAGGTGGCATTAGTTGCTATGCCAAAATGCTTATTTAACCTCCGTTTAAATTCTGAAGAGCTCCTCTGAAGTATCTAAGAGCAGAATTTGGACCAAGTCTTGCTTTGTTTTGCTGGTGCTATGTACAAGAATGCTAACTTCTGCTCTGGAGCATTACAGAAATCCCAGTACAGACCAGTGGTTGCTGACATCTCTCCTCTCTAGTTAAACATGCTGGTTGTGTGACATTGCTACAGATAAAGCAGCGATTTCACCACTGGTTTGTGATCTTTTTCGTGTGCTGCAGAGTCAACCCCAGTTCTGGAACCGTGGGGAGGTGAGGTCCGAGGTCTGTGATCGCTGCATCCACATGCCCAGGGTACACACACTAAAAGCATCGTCTTGTTTAATCTGACATCTCGTCATACGTCAGGTGTACGTAATTCATTTAAAAGGTTGAAGCAATTATGAAAGCTCTTACCTTAGCTGCTACGTTATGAAAGCTGGTGGGGTTCATGACATCGTAACAAATTAACACGACGTTTGTGTTCTGGTAAGAAAGTGGTCGTAGCCGATCGTAGTCCTCCTGCCCTGAAACACAGAGAATCTTTTGGATAAAAGAAATCTCTGTCCTTAACAAGCAATATGATGGGAATACATGAAGATAAATACTCGAGATCAAGAACAATGGTACTATAGTTGCACAGACTGAAAGTCTTCCATGGTTGTAAAATTCCTTCCCTTAAATGCAGGAGATTCCTCTTCACTGACAAAACTGATGCTTTAGAATACAAAATATGTCCTCAGCTAGTTTTAATAAAAAGCCTGCTTTGTCCAACTGCTAAGTACTTCAAAGCAGTTCTAATTGCCCATTGCCAAGTCGCTGCTCGCAAACAAAATCGGCAAGAGGAATTTGACAGTTATCGATTAAAACATTTGCAATTTGGCAGTGGCTCCATCCTCCCCAATACATTTGCACGCGCGATGCTGTGGGGAGGGAAAACACCGTGTTTGCTGGACGTGAATGCTGAAGTTAAAATCTTAGTGGCAAACTTGCTCTTCCCAGCCCCGTGAGCTGCGAGGAAGCAGCGATTAGCACATGGTGCCTTTAGCGCCGCTGCTCACTGTACCAGTACACGCGTGATTTTACAAGACGTGCTGCAGTATGAGCCAGGCTTAACTAGTCTTTGAGGCAGGACTACACAGTAGATCTTGGGGATGCTGCTGAATTTTGGAAAAGCAAGAGATTTGTCATACTTCTGATAAGGGATATTCTAGCATGTGATCTGACAAGAGGAAGCTAATTTGCTTCAGACCTGTACCCTTCTCGCTGTACATGTAACTTAGCAATTATAACCATGTTGGGGGCTGAAGGTGTCTTGCTTTGAGAAGCTAAGTTCAAGAAAACAGTAATTACCAGATACAGTTGGCAGCTCAGGAAAAAAACCCTATCTTTTTAATGTGAATTTTTTCAGAGACTTAATAAAGAAGAAACCGTGATTTGCGCAGCCTGTAGAAGATCAATTTGCCACCTCAATGCCACCCCTGTAATCAGGTACGTCTCTGTGATGCACCACATTTCCAGAACGAGAACTGGGAGTGCCGTTCCTTCCCATGATCCACGACGTACACACAGCCCATCAGTTTGCCTGAGATGTTTGTAAAACAGGAGGCTTAGGTTTGGAGCACTCTGTATTTGAGCTCCTGCAGGAGCAGCAGGTTCCGTGGGCAAGGTGCAGAACAAAGAAGGATTGATCCCTCAAGGTTTAATCCAGAAATAATAGACAATTGACAAAATTATGCGTGTTTTATAAACATTCAGAGCAAAGACTGTACTGCTTAGCCCTTCTTATTGTCCCAAATCCATCTACTTGTTTGCAACCGATTTACCATTTTGTTGCTGAGATAATCCTCTAAATGTATTAAACACATCAGGTGCCAAACTTTTTTTTTTTCTCCTAACTTCCTCTAGTGTAGAAGAGTTTTAAAATGAAGGAACAGGGCTGAACCTAAGCAGTAACTGAACATATATGCAAAGCCCTCAGTGTGCTTCCTCGAGCACTGGTGGCTGTTTTGTTTCCCCAATTAACAAAAAGCATTCTGTGGAAGAACTGGTCAAATACGTGCCTGTGTGTGAGCACATCTGTGACTCTCCTCTGCCTTCCTCGATTCACTGTAGTATTGGAGACTCCATTTTTTTTAAAGAAAATACTCAGTGCAGCTGAATTCACCTGAAATGTGCTAACTCTCTGCAAAGATGGCACTCCTGCATGCCTCTGTGATGCGCTGTGCAACCCATGTCACTGCAGTCGGGTCCTACAGTGGAGCGAGACCTCGGGTGATGGGTGAACGGAGGAAGACGTGAAACCACAGAGCTTGGTCTCATGTGCACGTTTGCCTGTCTGCTCTTCCTTCGCCAATTTACCACTGAAGAAGTGCCAGCTGGTGCGTCGCTCAGTCCATAAAGGAGCTCAGCACCCGCTGGCATTCATAAAAGAAAGGTAAATGATAAAATTAAGACTTGCCAGCCTCAGAGTCTACCAATACTAGCTGTCCTACCGTGCAGCAGCGCCGTCCAGCGCCACCAAGCGCCAGTGCGTACGGAAGGATGTAATATCCTGCCACCGGTCCAGATCAGCCGACCGCTTCCTACGTATGTCCGCGTGTCATCTGTAATGCTCCGCGCTCGTGGTTTGGGGTTGGCATGGAAGCAGGCGATGGTGATCCCTCACAGGCACACAGAAATGCACCCAGTTCTCCTTGATTTGTTACTCTGAAGGCTCAGTGGGAATACCATGGTTATTAGCTTGCTAGATATGTTTTTTCACTACTCAGTTTAAAAAATAATTTTGGGAAACAGACATTTTTGGCAGGAATAAAACCAGTAGAAGACGACACTTGGGGGTGGGGGGGCACACTTAAATTAAAAAGTTGGGGGTTTTTTGTCTTCCTCAGGCACGCCTTTCCTTTCAAAGTTATGAAAAATTACTCTTGCACATACTGGCTTTTAAAATTTCTCTTCAGGCCTCAGACTGGCGTGCATCTGTCATTACAGACCCTAAAACCCCGCTGGAGGCTTCATGCGTGCTTCCTGCGGGTCAGAGCGAGCAGCCACAGTGACGAGGCATCGCTTCCTCCCCAGCCCAGCAAAGCGCTTTTCTTTGCTCTGAGAAAGTCCTGAACCCAACGGGATCAGAAATTGAACCTTGTGTCTGAACTGCAGCTAAAGCATCAACACTTCTCCCTCGATGTGTAAAAAATTAATTTACCTCTCAATGCCTTTGCCTCTATCGAGCACAGCAAGAAATGCAAATTTTTGACTGAATAAGCAGCTGCAAAGCCTGTTTGCAGATGAGACAAGTGCTATTACAAAGGCTTTACACATTGCGTATGTATCCCTCCAACTTCCTGCAGCAGCAAGAGGTGTCTCCGATGAGGAAGATAGAGTTGCATGGTACAAAAGTCTCACAAAAATGGTTATTCTAGTGTATTTTAGACTAACTCATTAACTTGTAGCTTGGAATATTTGATTCTTAGGCTGTGTCCTTCTCCTTCAGTAAGTAGGACAAGCTCAAAGTCTCCAGCTGCACAGGACTGGACAATACAAAGAATCCTTCTGACTTTAAACAGCCCATGGAGCTGAACCTGTCCTTTACCTTCCCATGATGCTGACGTACGTGCAGCTCTATTTAGTGTTGCTCTTTGCAAGATCCTAAAAATATCGAAGTCCTGTCTGCAATGGGCGCATCATGAAGATCCAGTGAGACTTTTTAGAACAGCTTTGCCTTCTCCTCCCCTACATGGCACTTACCTGAAGCCCTTCACCTCAGGAATGGCTTTACATCCTTTTGATCCCATTTAAATGATTTTATGATAACCTGAGTGATCTGGGAACCTTTCAGATTAAGAAGCAAAACACAAGCATAAAGCTGTTTTAGGATTTGAGAGAAGAGCAAGACCAACTCGAGCAGTTGAGTAAGCCAGAAGATGATTCATAAAATATGGCCAACAAGCTGCACTGTTAAACCACTGTACTTCCAGTAATAACTTGTATGTTTAGACTCCTCTTTAAGCTGCAATTGCTGCTGTACACCCGCCCCAGAGCATCATCACCCAGCTGAGGGAGCAATTTAACGAGCTGCTGCTGCATGATCCGACAGAAGCAAGTCAACATAGTGAAACACCGATTCCAAAACTGTATCTCCTAGGCTGCATCCACAGGACAGAGGGACAGGAGCTCTTGTCTCCTGAACTGGACACTCCCCTTCCTCTTATCTTACAGCAATATGTGAACTTAGAGGACAGGATACAACTCTTGCTCCTAGTCTGACGCTTAAGGAACTCCGCATCAGTTTTGTATTATTAAAACCAGGATGGGATTAAAATGTGTGCTTAAGTGAGCTCTTCCTCCAGCATAACTTCCAGCTTCAGAAGGAAGATGAAGAGCTGCTTGAATTAGAGTTGGATGCAGATCTGTAACATAAAGCTATGTAAGCAGCTTTGAAAACCAAAACTCAAGTCCTTCTCCCACCCAAGCAAATGCCTTAACCAAGTGGCAATGTCCCCCCTTTCTTTGCACCTGATAATCTTGGTGTGTCTCATGCAAAGCAGAAGACATTCAACAGGAAGGGAGGAGACAAGTGTCACTAGCCTACAGCAACTTGTAGCCTGGTGGCTACAACCATGTTTTGGGAGGTGAAACATGTCAGGTTTCAGGGTTTCCAGATGAGAGATGGAGAGCAATTGCTCTTTCAGGGCAAAGAGCTCTGCCAATGAGGCAACAATGGTACCCCCTCTTCCCAAAGTATCTTATGAGACACAAAATACATCCCACTTTGTTCTTCAAAGGGACAGGTCTGAGAATTATATGTAGAAGAGCAGACACTTTTTTGCTAGCTACATGCCTGAACAAGGCAACGGGGTAAGATAAGCCTCCAGCCCAGAGTTCACCGAGGATTTTCCAGGCAGCTGGTGGCTGTAGGTCTTGCACAGAACTCCCGGCGTGACGCAAGGCGCTGGGCACTTATGTCAGGGTTGCAAGAGTTTAATGCTGCAATACTGAACTTGCTGTACTTATTGCTGTTTCTGGAGCCAGCCCATGTTCCTTAAAGCCTGGAAGAGACTCCAAAGGCAAACGCTGGAAGCTGCAGCTTTATTTTAAATGAGCCAGCAACTGTATGACAGGCGAAAATTCCACACTGATAGTGAACAAACATAAAAACTCGACAAGTTCACTGTGGCAAGTTCTTTGTGCCAACACACTGTATTAAGGAAATCCCTCTTTCACACTCGATTTCAGCTGTTCTCTTTTAAGCCTTAAACACAAAAGCCTTGCCATTCAGTAGAAGCTACACTATCCAAATCACTGGATTCAAGAACAGTAACATTGACACAAGAAGATATATTGGCAAATTGGGTGTGCAGGACCTTACTATACTGCGGTAAAGATTAGTGATAAAATTTATTTTTAGATTAAAAACCTTTAAAACTAACTATTCAGGCATCATGCGCAGTATGCAAGAAGTGCATTTTACTTCTATTAAAAATTAATATGGGCTGCATTTGGTTCTTATTTGTCTTGGTGTAAATTTGGAACATCTCCACAGACTTGAACTGAAACAGATGATTTACAAAGAGCTGAAATGGAGCGTGTGTCAACTTCAGGGTTCATTTAGGAACGCAGCTGGATAAGAGAGTCCAGGAGCTTTGAATGAAGTTGAACACAAACCACTTCACAAGTTCCTGAAATGAACCCAAACAAACTATCAGCATTTTCAAATACATTTTACTGCTACAGCCTTTTAATTTTGAACATAAACCAGCCTTTTTCTCCTTCGCTATTTGATCACACATGGCAGGAGATTAAAATATTTTCCTGGTTGATTGTATTATGCTTTGCATCTGGGAACTGGGTTTTAATACCTTCAGATATGTTTGCTATTTGATGTGATTTTTCTTAATAAACTAGGTTGTTAAGATGATGAACAGACCATGGCTACAACTGCCAGTAGACAAGTGACTTTTTTTTTTTTTGCGCATCCAACAGGTAACGGTTGTTTTGTTTGTACTTTAATCTCCAGCGGCCCTAACTGTGATATTCCACTAAAAGTCTGCTAGTAGAAAAGCAGCTTGAAAATACGTCCAGCTTCACAGTCATCGAATATCAGCCTGGTTTGACACAGCAAAAGCTGCTGGAGCAGAAATACGGGCACGTCCACAGGAGCAGCACTTTACACCGGTAAAAGCAGTTTCTGCTCACTTCTCTGAGATTACGAAGATTACCCAGGGCCGGGTTTGGGCTCAGACCCCGGCCGCTCACACAGGAGCCGCCTCTCGCACTTTTGCGACGGGGAAAACGGAAAGTGTGTGGGAAAAAAAGAAAAGAAAAGAAACCCCCCCCCACTTACCTGCGGTATCGTACAAATTGAGGGTGACCTCCTTCTTGCCCACCGTCACGCTGGTTGTGTACTTCTCGAAGACAGACGGCGCGTACTCCTGCGAAGGGAGAAGCGGCTCGAACAGGGACGGGCGGCCCCGGCGGCTCCGCCGGCCGCTCCGCAGCCCCTTCGCGCCCCGGGCCTCACCTCGGGGAAGGCGCCCTGCGCGTACACCATCAGCAGCGACGTCTTCCCGCAGCCGCCGTCCCCCACGATCACCACCTTCACCTCCTTCTTATCCTTGGCCGACGGGGCGGCCGCGCTGCCGCGGGATTCCCCCGCCGCGCCCTGGGGCAGGGCCCCGTTGGCCGCCTCCATGGAGCGGGGCCGGGCCGGGCAGGGCGCAGCGCCGCCGGGACGCGGCTCCCCCCCAACCGCCGCCGCGCTCCGGGCGCCCCGGGGCGGGCAGGAACCGCCCGCGCCCCGCCGGGGATTGGCCGCGCCTCAGGTGCCGCAGGGCCCCGCCCGGGGCCGCGCCGCCGCCTCACCCCGCGTAACCCCCGCAGGGGTCGCTCCCCGAAGCCCTGAGCCCCCTCACGGGTTTAGGGTGCCGGCGGTATCGGCTGCCCCGGCGGGGCCCCAGCGCTGAGGCGGACACAGCCCCGCTGCGCGCCACAAGAGCCCCCTCAGCGCCCGTCAGGCCTCCTCCCGCCAAAACCCACCGGGGCTGGGCACCCCCGGCCTCCTGCTGGGCCTCCCAGGCCTCCATCCACCTCAGACGTTGGGTCTGTCCCCTCTGCACTCCCATCCACCCGCCATGTTACCCACGCTTGGGCGCTCGTCCCCGTCCAGCAACTACGGCGCCAGCGTCCTCCCCTCCTGCCCCAGGCCTCATTTATTCCTCCAGGGAGCTCCTTTCGGCCTCAGGCACCATGTTGGTTTACCTCAGGTCGCCAGCGGCGGAGGGGATGGCTTCCAGCTCGACCCCAACATCTGCAGCAGCGGATCCCAGTCACGACGGCCGAGTATGCAGCAGGGGCTGTGGCGGCCCCAGCAAGGGAAGCAGAGACGCCTCAAGGTATCCCCCAAAATGCATCTCATTGCCAGCACTGGGAGTGGTGGGGACTTGCTGCTTGTTTACTGTATTTATTGCTCGAGTAGGAACTGACAGCTCTGCTCATGGCTTATTCACCCAGTCCCATCCATCCAAGATGAGCCGTGATGAAAACAAACCAGCATTTTATATTTTTAATTGCAGAGATGTGATGGCTGTAGGCACCTACCAAGTGTTTTGCGCCGCGGAAGGCAGGGGATCACAACACCCAGATACGTTTGGCCACAATACACAGGTCAGGGGAGTGACGCTGAGTTAGTGACAGACCTGCTTGGGTGCAAATCTGCCACCATTCAGCACAAAAAAATGTGTTTCTTTCCCAGCAGGGATTAGCACTGAGCTCTGTCTCAAATAAACCCTGTCAGTTCTTAAGAAATCAAAGCTGACTCTAAAATTTTTGAAATACCACTTCTGGGAATAACAACAAAATCCCAAGGGCGTGCTGAAGTGTAGCAAGATCATTTAATTCAACTAAAAAAAGAAACACGCCACAACTCGAACAAGGGTTTGCATTTTCTACTGCACGTTTGTGTCACTAGATGGCCTTACAGACCGATGGCAAACACGGCTGCACATCACATCTCTTCCAAGGAAGACTCTGCACAAAGCAGACGGCAAACAAAAAGCAAGAAAAGGATACGTCAGCGATAGGGAGGAGGAAGGACACGTAAATACCCAAGGAAGTGTATAATGATGATAATTATAATAATAATGCAGCCAAATCCACACGTATTTAAAGCTAACCATTTTACTGAGGAAAAAGTTGACGCAAGCATGTAGAATACACAAGCTGTCGAAAAGATGCTTTATGAACTGCAATCTTACAGTATCTTACCTGGAACACTCAGCTCCAGTCGACTGCAATGGATGAGGCCATTCCAGTATCGCACGGGAATTAATGGTCCAGGAAAGAGTTGTTTTAACCTGAAACAACTTGTTTGGACCTGGCTCAAAACCAGCATCACACCACGTATGTTACGATCAACAGCTAGATTTAGTAGTCTTCCTCACCTGAATACTGTAATTAAGGGGTTTTTTTCAAGTCAGTTATTGCCATCAAGAGGTTTTTTGGGGGATAAAAGTATTTTGTGGGCCATTGTTAGGTTGGTTTTTTTGCAAGTCTCACAAAACAATCTTTACATTCTCACAGCTTTGTCTCCTTTTACATTTTATAGTTAAGGAAACTTTTTAGATTTGTACACCTTTAGATTCAGGATGAAAAAATATGAAATGAGTAGATTATAAAATCAACTGTAAACACTCCAAAGACCGTTTTTAAGTAATAGGTGTTCTATTTGTAGTGAGTCACTTTAATATTGATGAAACGTAGCATTTAAGTGTCTCAGTTACTTATTTTTAATTAACAGGTGTGCAGTGCTTCGGGCACATAAAGTCCTATACAAAAGCTCAGTGTATTTAGCTACATTCTTCTGTTTGGAGGAACTCTGAATACTGTAAAAGTTTTAAGTTTCTAATCAATGAAGCTCTATCATAGTACATGCCCTTAGGCTACGAAGCATGGCTTGCAGTAATATTTCTAATGGAAAATTCAACTATTTTAGCTGACCAGCAAGGTCTCAGACTACTGGTACATCCTTGTAGCCACAACTGCGGAGAGGAGTAATGGCACACGCCATCTGCTGTATACTCATATTATTAGTTGATATAATAATCTAAACTAGATGAGCATTGGACCTGTTCTTCCTAAATGTCTTTAGGACTAGATTTTTGAAATACACTTAAGAATTTTCTTCTTGATAATAGAGACCCCAGTTTTACAAAGACTTAAACATGAACTTAAAAATAAGAACAAGTAGCCTCATTTATGTCAAAGGAAATATTCATAAACTTCATTAAGAATGTGCATAACAAGATGGAGCCTTAAATATTTATTTTTGAACATAACCACTGATATTAATTCTTTGCGTTTTCCATGATGAATTCCCACTACAGCATGTACACATAGAACAAGAGACAACGCCCTGAAGAGTTTGCAATAGGAAAGACAGACCCTGAAGAATGTGACTTACCATGTAAGTAGAGTGAATTTCTGATAAATTTCAGATGTTACACAAGAATTGTTTGTCTGGTGCACAGACCCTTACTGAGGAACAATCTCTGCCCCACAGAATTTGGTGTGAACTGACAGGGCAGATAGGGAAGGGAAAACTGGAATATAGGAGAGCTGAACTGTACCTTGCACACACAAAGAAGTTATGAGTGACAATCAGTGTAAGAGCAGAAGCCTACGACAAAGCCAGCTATATATTCAAGGTAATTCAATTTGTTTACAGAACAATGGTATGAAATTGTTTTTTCAGTCTCCTTGACTTTTAGCTGCTTCTCAGTATCCATTTCTGTGGCGTTTCTTGCTGTTTCTCTTGCACATGCAGAGCTCTACCATCTGGTCCTCATGGCCTGATATTTTACACACATGCCCCCATCCCTAAAAATCCCTTGGGCCACATGATTCACCATCTTTTCAAACCTTGCCATGTGCCTGGTTTTTGTGTAGTAGCTCCTACTGATGTAAATCCCTTGTTTCATAAGGGCTCTCAATTGCCTTTTTCACTGAAGGCAAGGTGGCTGTGACACCTGCCAGTTCTAAGATGTTTAACCCAACCTAAAACATTATTACATTGTTGTTTGTAATCATATTTTTTTTTCCCCAGTGGGAAGTGCTGCCAGAAGGGTATTAACTTTCTAGACTATTAAGTAATGTGGAAAAATTATATTTCAATAAGAAAATTTCCTTTCTGCCTTTTCATGCCTAAGGAATATAGTTCCTGTTTCACTTGGCTCAAGTAGCCCATACACTAAATCAGTGCAAAAATTTTTCAATAAACTCTACAAAAAATCTGTCCAAATGCTGCCATAAAGGTCAGAGGGCTATGAAGGAAAACAGGATGAGGGGCTGCAACAGGAGGTGTTAGCCAAATTAGACACACAACCCAGCAAAATCAGGCAGCAAATATTCAGGCACTTTGATGTAGTTTGGACAGATTTTGTTCATAAAACACACACTGACTACTACCTAGAGAGCAGTTATTTACAGGCAACACATACTGTTTCTTGGGTTATTTTCTCTGGTATGCTTTAAATCAGGGGTGCTGACTATGTGGGCCAAATATGCCTACCTGATGGATGCATGGCCAACGTGCCGTATTTCAAATCTCACTTTTCATTAGAAATTGAGCTCTTGGCTTTGCAGTTGTGGGGGAAAAACCCTCCACTTTACACGAGAAGAGTGTGTAAATCAACGTGGTAACGTCTCAGCCTGATACAGTAGGTGCTCGGGGGCAGTTTCAGGTTTCTGTTCCTCACTGAAGCATGAATTCTCAAGCAAAGTTCTGTTGTAAAAAATGGCTAACACAAGGTTAAGATCATCCTATGCTTTTCTGGAACATCAAACGCAATGACAGATCTCTGAAAAGCATGACATGAACAAACAAGTGTCTGCCAACACCACCATAACTCTCCCCTCACGGATCTGGGCGATACGTGTGTCTCCCAGATGTGCTGGCACGGTTGCACTGAGCGATGGGGAGGAATTTGTCAACACAGGCTGGCAGAACTGTCACAGTGATGCTAGATCTCATCCTCTACCTCTGCACTGAGGAGCGAATCTGGAGATTTGCTGGAGAGAGAGGGATCCAAAATGCCTCGTTTCCAGTGAGATCCGCTGTGATTGTGTCGATAGCTGTGGCTGGTTTTACCATGGGAACAGTCAGACGCGGTGAGTTCAGGAGGGATGCGCAGGCTTGCTCGTGGCTCAGAGCACAGGGCTCTGCTACAGATCTGTGGGAAATTAATCAGCATCAGATGCTTTTTCTGCATCTCTGCAGCAGAGAATAATCCCATCGGGAAGCAATTTGGGGAAACACAGGAAAAGGGGCTGTGAATAGCTTTCCATGCAACACAATGCATTTTTACCCAATTTCCAACCCCTCTCTTTAGAATACTCCACTAAAATCCCTCTGGCTTATGCCTTCCTGTGTTTTCATTACCCAACACTCCACCGGGCCCAGCAAGCACCCAGATGTGATTTTTTTCAAAATCAGAGTGCTCTCTGCAGTATCTGCTTTCTTCAGATTATTTTTCCCTTTTTCTCCCATTCTCAAAGTAGGAAATTCCTGGTAGAGAGAGATTTTTTTAAGGTACTTGCTGATTTAGAGACAAGGGAGGGCTGAGACCAATGGGAGCGTACGTTAATTAGGATGGCCACAGCACCGGAGCAGGAGTTGCGTTCAGCTTCTTTAGTTTACGTAGCAGGGATAAGTGCGGAGTAGGTGAGTGTGCTATGGATGACCAAATCTGTTTTACGCTTCCCAAAAGCTGGCTGATAGATTCCACTAATCCCAAAATGTGTGGAGTTGTGCTTTTCTGTGAGGCTTTTGAGAACCTCAAGGTTAAATGGTCCCTGCTTTGGCTTGTTAAATATGCTTTCCACTGTGTGAGCCACAATGCAACCTGCACAAACATGTTTTTCAGAGCCGTTAGAAGAGTCAGGCTTTGATCAACACTTCATTGCTGAATTGGCTACGCAACAGCCATCACCCTTGCACCTAGCCCAGGCCAGAAGTTCTCAAACCTTTTGGCCAAGAATGTGGGGAAACTGGGAATATTCATGGGAGGAGAGAAAAGGATGGCAAAGGAGGCTATAAGAGAAAGGACTGTGGATTAAATAGGGACAGGCTTTTGCTGAGTAATGTATGGCACCAACATTAAAGGGCAGTTAATGTGTTAAGTTCGTGTCTTCCCCTCTGATATTTGTGCAAACTTCCTACAGGAAGGCAGGCTGAAAGATGATAAAATCCTCTCTCTATATCCCTGCAGGAGACACCATAATTTCTGCCTGTTTTTTATTGATTGCTAGATGTACAGGGAGAACTAAGCAGGAAGCACTTGCTCTGTCGTCATCTGGCTGGGCAGGACCTGGAGAGGTTTGTGGCTTGTCAGAGCACTCCTGGACAAAGACAAGACCCAGCCCGAGTTTATCTCAGAGCTGAGAGCAGCCATTGCCCCAGCCAGAGCAAACCATGAAAAAAACAGCAATGCTCAGAGCAGGCTAATTAGTAACTTGAGGGGCTGGAAATAAACCCAGCTGTGGTTGTGTCAGGTTTGCTTTAGACCTGTGATTTTTGGCTTGTCCCAGGTACATGCGAGCTGAACGGGTTGACGGTGCTGAGCAGCCTGGCTGGAGGTCTTTGCTGCAAACCACCGGAGCAGGTGTGGTGGGCAGCAATCGCGGTGGCATTGTCATCTGCCGTGCGCAGGCACGTCGAGTGCAGCCACTTGCCAGCGCTGCTCCAGCCCACGGGTCACCGCCAAACTCGGGCTGGCGCGCTGCCCGGTGCGAGCTCGACACCGCTGTCCTTGATGGCACATTTCCTGCGCGTTTGTCCCTTCCTACACACATTTCACCCTTCCTGACTCCCATCCTAACAACAGGCACACTGTCAAGTTCCCAGTTGCTTACTGGGATTAACACAGTAGCTCTGATTTCTTGAGGTGGGGAGATTTCCTGGTTGAAACCATTCTAATTAAACTTATCTCTCTCATAATGCTAAAAATGCCCCTGTGTGAAAAGCAGCTGAAGCTACTTGTAAAAATTGAGTGCCCCTAGACGTCAATGGTCTTAGAAGTCTAATAACAGTATAGACTATAGCAGGACTCCAGACCAATATAGAATAAAGAATAAAATATAGCATCCCTCCAAATCAAACATCTTAGACAAAAATCTTCCAGGTACAAAACACATCTGGCTGCATATCAGCCAAGTTTTTTATTGGCTTGAAATACATACACAGAGCCCCAGCAAATCCTTTCCACTGTAGATCTGGGTGGGCACTTCTGCTTTGCTTTTAGGACTCCATTTTGGACCTGGGGAAAGTGTTTTTCATTCGACAGGCCTCCCAGCAAGCCAGGGCTGGCTGTGGAGGAGGGCAACAGCTGCAGGAGCTTTAATTCCTCTCCCCACCCTCCCATACAAATGTGCCACTCAATCCTCTGTCTGGAGGAGCCAGAGAGGAACGTGTATCTCCCTCACTTCCCTGCCAGCTCTTCTGGCATTTCCTATTACGCACCCAATTGCATGTTAGGTGCCAAGACCATAAAGTATTTTTTCATGTGGGCGGCTGAATGGTGGTAGAACTAGAATCTCTTTTGGTCACAACCCCCCTGCAGGTGTTTGTGACGCTTTTTTACACCCTCTTATGCAACACAGCAAGGCGTTTGTGATAATTGACTGCCACAGGAACTCCTTCCTGCACGCTGCTCACAGCGAGTCTGCCCGGAGTGCTGGCAGCGATGGCACAGGGAAAAAGAAAGACAATGGGGAAGGGAAGGTGTTGGCAAGTAAAGGGAACCCTGTTCTCCATCAGCAGCTCTGGCAGGAGAAGGGGAAAAACATCCCTGGCTTTGCAGATTTAGTGAAAACTAACTGCAGTGAGGAATTAGCAATGGCCTGCCCTTTTGAAGGTTAAAACAAAGTATCTGGAAAAGGTATTTTATTGTAAGACTTACCTTGAAAGAAACAAAAAAAGCTAAAGCAAGTATGAAAATAAGTTAGAAACGAGGCAAAGATAAGAAGAGAGCCTGCAGGAATCAAGTCTAAACAAAAGGCTATCCAGAGAGCAAACCACAAATGGCAGGGGTTGAGATGTAAAACCTACAGTACACTGTGAAACATGAAAGATGCTGTTGTATTCCACACCTCCTCTTCCTGGGTGTAGCTGTCCCCACAATGTGAAGCACAGTAATGAATCAAGCTCCTTTCCTCTCTTCCTGTATTTTCTATTCAATTATTCGCAGGCTGTGCAAGTTCTGCTTTATTTCCCCTCTCCATATGCCACACTATCCTCCTGGTTTTGTTTGTTTGTTTGTTTTTTTCATTCCGAACTGTGCATTTGGCCTCTCTCCCACTTCTTTCTCCTCGGTGTGTGCCCCCTGCTTTGCTGAGATCTGCTGCCTTTGTGGCCTCTGCTGTGCACATATGCTGGCTCTCCTCTCCCTGCCATCCCCCCTGCTTCTGGGCCACCGAGCGTCCCTTCACTTCACTCCAGCATTTTTGCCAGGGGGCCCATCAGCCAGCCAGAAAATGGACAATTTTGCTATAGCCACTGCTCCCATTCTCATGCTGCCGGCTCCCCACCACCGATCAAGGCGAACCCGTGTTGCTCCCATAGTAGAGCTGATTGGTAGCGAAGGCAGAGACGGCTCTGCAGCTGCTTAGCAACTGGGAGCTGCTGTTATGCAGCAGTGTAGAAAGGCAATAGATGGCACAGCATTCGCTAATTCCATGCGTTCTGGCCCACTCGGCCGAAAAGTGTGGCCTAGTGGACCAGCTGGGCCACTCCCAACTGTCCTGTTCAAAAATAAATCAAGATGGGAACTGCAGATTCGAGAGCAATGGCGACAATGTCAAGGGCAAAACTGTCTTGGTTTTGTATCACCTTGTTTGCGTCACACCAGTGAGAAGAAACTGCTCGCATCTGTAAACTAAACTCATTCTATTTGATCTTTGTCATCACTTTTCTGGCAGTAACATTTTATACTCCATCACTTCTAATCAGAATGTTCACTGTATGTGCTGTATTTGTTACAAAGGCTCACGAGTCTCCAGCTATCATTGCATCTAGACTGTTTAATGATAGGTGTCCAGATACACAAGAATTTTAATGCATAAATATCCTTTTAGATTACTTATCTGTATCTTCATTTCCTTTTGATGCGAGCTGAGTGCCCCAATTCTTTAAATGGTACATTCTTTTCATTCCTTTTTTTTTTTTTTGTAAAACTGTACTGCTTAGGCCATGAAGCACTGAACTGAAACGTTTAGTAATCTGATGGCTTTAGAATGTTCATTAGAATTGCCAACCTTCTTGATTTATTTAATGATTTTTGTAAGCTTGAAAGTATTCTAAAAAATAACTGGTTGTACATTCTGATGGGATCATAGTGTTTCAACAGCAGCTGCATTTCAATAGGCAAGAAGCAACACAAAACATTCTGCAAGTCAGGTGTTGAAACAGCTTCTTTATTCCTTTATGACTCAAGAATGATTAGATCTCTGAAAGGACTCACTACCTATCTTACAGAGGTGGCTTTGTCATCATACTGGCAGAAATAAAATGAACAGATGCGGTTTTAAAAGAAACAAAAAAACCCAGCCCTGGCAAATATCCAACAAGTCCATCAGAAGTAGTAGGGATCTTAAACAAAATAAATGTTTGTTCCACTACTGGGTCTCACCACACATCTCTCTGCACCCAGGCAGCCGAACACCAAAGACCAGCGATTCCCCGTTCAATGCTTATATCCCATGTATCCTCAGAGCATGCAGGTGAAATCTGTCATGAAGCTGCTTATTTTGGCTGAAAAATTCCCTAGACAGATCATCTGCTGTTCTTAGGAAGAAATGAAAAAATTCATGGCAAAAAACCTGAACAGGCAAATACCCAGTCCATATTCCTACTCAATATTCCTTTGATATTCTTAGCCTGGTTTCCTAAAAATAAAACAGTCTAATAATGTGACTGTGTTGCTCTATGTAATTTTTCGTCTCTTTCCTCTAATCTCAATTAAATTTGGAGAAGAGCAAGAAGGCATAATGAAATGGATTAGAATCTGTCTAAGAGGAAGGTCTCAAAATGCAGCTGGAACCCGTGTCCTAAAGCTGTCATCTTTTTTTATGTGTCCCGCAAATACCTGTTTTGGGCCTTGCATTATTTAATGGCACTAGGGCAGGCAATGAACCTCCTGGTTCCCTTCCAGCTCCTAAACTGGGCTTTCTTCCCAGGAAACTGGGGTGTGGCGAGAGGATGGTGAACACCCAGAACCTCCTCCTGACCCAATATTGACACAGCTGAGCTGTACACACACCCAGAACCTGGAAACTCCTACAGTGGAGACTGAAGCAGTTGTTTATCTGGAAGAAAATATAAAATCATTGCCAAGCAAGTTTGTAGGTGACACTCAAGAGTAGCAAGAGGGGGTATAAAAAAAAATAAAGGCCATTGCAAGCAACAATGCTAAGGACTCGTCCTTTTCAAGAGGGCCAAGTATAAAGCCATATGTGCAGAATGAGGACCATAAACCAGCAGGACGGGGATGCTGTCCCAAGGAGGAGCAGATCTGAGAGTATTTTAGGAGCCATGCTGGGACACCAGCTGAACGTGGGCTGGTGTAATCCCTGGATGCCTAACGGAGACATCTCAGCCAGGAGGGGCTGGCGCGAGTCCGGCCACCGCTGATCGCTCCGTCCCCTCCTGCCCAGATCAAACCGGTGAAACACTGGAGTGTTCACTGAGAACCGCGACAGGAGCAATTGCAGGATTAGCAAAGATGGACCCGAGGGGGAGCTCTAAAAGTCTGCAACGGGAGCGTTAAATGCTCGGTTGATCAGCCTGTACATAGCTACACGGGGACGGAAATCTGGTAATGGAACATTCCTCCGTCAAGCGGACTGAGATGCAGCAACATCCAGAAACTGAAAGCAGAAACTAGACAAGTTTAAAAAGGTATTTTCATTTCTAGTCTGTCAGGAAGGTTTTGATGGAAACAATTTGCCAAGTCTTATTCTACTCTCTCTCACAGCCCATTTTAAAATGAAAATCTGATGTTTTCTAAGATGCAGGCATGCTGTAGTTAAATTATTTCAAATAAGAAAAAGCAAAAAATTAACAAAAATCTTATGACCTGCATAATGCAGGAAATCAAACAAGATGAACCCAGGTTTCTTTTGTCCTTTATAATCTATTAATCTAGTTTCCTTGCACGAGCAGTGGATCATGACACAAAAACCTTCAATATAAAGGATTCTGTGTACAAGTCTGGCTAAACCAAAATGTTGTAAACAGCCACCATCGTTGTTTGGCAGTACAGCTGCGTATTTTCTATTTCACTTTGCCTCTCAATCTGATTTGCTCTTGTTGCAACACTTTGCCAAAGAAATTAAATCACTTCTTATTGATAACAGACAGTGAAATAATTAGCATAAGAGTTTTCCACTCCACAATGCAGGGGAGGGACCCTGTGGGCAAGAACAAACCCCTTTGCTTCAAGAATGTGCCGTTCAGAGAAAAAAAAAGAAAGTATTTTTCTTTTTTTTCCCCCCCTTCCAGTGAAAGATCTCTTTCTTTCTGTAGAGAGTCTCATGCAGTGAACCGAGGTCAACCTAACTCAAGTATGAAAGTCTGGTTTGACCTTTCTGGGATTTAAAAACGCTGTACCAGAACATTTAGCTTTTCAGATACAAGGTTCAGCCATGAAACCACCCACCCTGAGTGCAACCGGTCTCAACTGCCTCGGTGACTTTTAACTACATTGAACATCACAGTCATTTAGAAACTCCTACAAAACGGAAAGGAATTTTCAGCTCAGACTTACAAAAACAATTTCCAGAAGTGCTGAGGACCCACACAACTCTGCCCCAGCAGCTTCTGGCCCTGGTTTGCACGGACGCGGCGCCAGCGCACGCTCCAGGACCTCTCCCAGCTGGAGCAGCTCGTGGATTCTACCGTCGGGAGCAGCCGTCCTGAACAATGATTAATTGCAGACAAAGATCATAGTCCTGGAAAAATGCACAGAGAGGTACAAGTACAGACAAAGCTGTCTAAGCTCCCACAGTGTTGTGGGCTGGATGTATCGTTGCAGAGCCTGGGCTGCGTTAAGCAGAGCTAGTTTGCTTCAGGGTTAAATAGACCGACGTTAAGGTTTAAATGAGGATATTACATAAATTTAAAATCCTGGGAAGGTTAACAGCCGATGCCATTTCAATCTGCTCTTTTTAAAATCGCTTTACGTGCTGATTTAACTCATTATGATGCAAGCTGCAGAAATGTTTTCATTCCGGTTCAAAAAACCACTGCAAGACCAAGAACAGATCTATACCGTACTTTGATCTACACGTCGCCTGTTTCGGCCATTTTGTCCTATTCCAGGAAGCTACAATGCTTTTAACCTCTATTGAGAAATAGCAGAGGCGCATTTTAATGGTGTTTAGCTAAGAATAACGCCACCCTTTCTTCCAAGTTTACTAGCAGATTGTTACTTAAAGCAATTGTAAACCAGGCAGGCAGTCACGCTGCTGGCAGGAGCAAGGGCCAGGCGTTTAAAGACGGTCTGGCCGGACAAGGCGCGTCTTGCAGAGACCGAGCGGAGGGTCTGGCGGCTGCGGACCCCCCAGGCTCCAGGAGCTGCACCCCGAGAGGGGGCACAGGGAGCAGAAGTAGCGTTTTAAAGCCAGCCTGGCACTGCGGAGACTTTTTTTTTTTTTTCCTCCTCCATGGAAACGTGTTATGTTTTGTGCGGACGGTTTGTCGCTTGATTCTCGACAGAGCCTGACCCGGTGGCGAGGAACGACGAGGGGGGAACGAGAAATGCTGAGCGTGAGCCCTCGGTGCCTCCTTCGCGGCAGCACCCTGCTCCCTCGCAGGGCAAACACCCCTGAACCTCGGCACATACCACAGCACAGGTTTTACCAAACCCACGGCTGGTCCTGAGCCGCAGGAACGGGCGGGCAGGGCGCACCCTGCCCCGCACAAGCCGCTCCCGCAGGCAGCTCTGCCCAGCAGCCACTTACCTTCTCCCTCCCACAGGGTCC
This sequence comes from Caloenas nicobarica, assembly GCF_036013445.1. Taxonomy (NCBI): domain Eukaryota; kingdom Metazoa; phylum Chordata; class Aves; order Columbiformes; family Columbidae; genus Caloenas; species Caloenas nicobarica. The sequence goes on from NC_088260.1 coordinate 4,772,349, forward strand.
GCAGGACGGTCCTGCTCTAGCCTTACCAGGGAGGCCACCTCTCTACAAGTGTTTGCTTTGTCCTCCCTGTCCTGCCCTCTGAAGTGGTTGCTCAAGCCAGGCTTGCCCTAAGCTCACCTACTTCTGCTCTGCAGTGGAGCAGCGAGGTGCAACTCCCCGCAGAGCACAAAAGGCTTGTGAAGCTCCGAAACAACCCCCACGCCTCCACCCAAAGCGAGCTGCAAGAAAATCTGCTCGGGGGAAAAAAAAAAAAAAAAAAAAGAAAAAGAAAAAAAAGAAAAAAAAGGGGAAGAAAAAAAAGCAGCACATGTAACACCTCAGCCGGCCATGGCGGCTCGCAGCGCAGCACCGCACCCGGCTCCGCGCCAGCCCAGCCCGGGGAGCGCAGCGCTGCAGGCCGGCCGGGCCGGGCCATCCCACCCCGGCTGCGGGCGGGAGGAGGCAGGGCAGCCGCTGCCCCGGCGGAGCGGCCGGGCGATGGCGGAGGGGGGGGAAAGCCCAGGAGGGGCAGGAGAAGGAAAACAACAAAGAGCCATGTGACGCGCGGCGGGGCGCGCTGGGGGCGCGGTGGCGGGGCGCAGCGCAGCCCGCGCCGGGCGGGGAGGCGGCCGGCGCCGCCCTGCTCCTCCCGCAGCCAGCGCTGCCTGCTCATTTGCCTGCCTTCCCCTCCTCCATCCCCCCAACTGCCTCTTTTTTCCTTGGGGGAGGGGGGGTGGTGGTGTTTGTTCCTCTTAATTTTTTTTTTTTTTTCTTCTGCACTAGGCTGCTTTCATCTTTTGGTATTTATAAACGCAAGCGAGCGGGACACTGCGGCGGGGGGAAGGCAAGAAGGCGAGGGGCGGGCGGCGTTATTTATAGGCAGCCAGGGCTTCGCCTGCATTATGCGAGCTGCCTTTGTCCTCCCTGCCCGGCCGGGCTCCCCGCCCCCCCGCCCCGGCCGGCTGGAGCGCCGCCAGCCCCGCCGCCCGCAGCGCTGCCTCCCGCTGCTGCAGGGCGCTCCCCGGCGCGGCCATCTTGTGCGCGCCAGCCGCAGGGAGAAAAAGCTGCCAGGCGCCCCGCTCCCTGCTCGGCGTCGCCTTCCACAACCCCTCACAAAGCGGTGGGGGAAGGGGGGGGGGGGCGGGAAAGAAGTGGGGGGAAGACAAAAAAAGGCCATTTCCCTGCAGTGATCGGGACGCGAAGCGCCGCCAGGCAGTGGGGGAGAGTCCGCCTCGCCGCCCCAGCCCTGAGGAGAACGCGGCGCCGAAGAAGCCATGATGGCGGCTACCCTCACACAACATGGAGCGCGACCGGGAGCGCCCTGCCCGCCGCCAGCCGCCTTTCCCGGTGCCGGGGACACGGTGCTTCCACAGGCTTTCACATAATAAAACTACCAGACTTCGGCGGGGAGGCCATTTCATGGGCTGGGTGGCTGCACTAAAGCACAACTGCTGTGAATATCAACTGCGTCACGGCTTCTCCAACTGTAAAACTCAGGCTGCAAAGGGTCCCTCACTTGGAAGGAATCTCCCTCATTTTGGATTTACTTCCAGACCTCCTTTTCCCCCTCTCTCCAAGTCACTGCCTCTCGGTATGAAGGATTTTACAGTGCTTCTTAGCAAGACATCCGCCATTAAGACTCACCGTCTTGAAAAACACCCCCCCCATTTTGTGCCTTTTTTTTTGGTCGAGCTTTTGTAATTAGACGGACAAAACATGTAAGGGATCCCTACCACCACCACCACCGCATTTTTGCCTTTTTTAAAAATCAACCTCAGTAACATCTTGCTGTTCACAGGCAGATTTTTTTTTTTTCTTTTTGTGCATTCAGTTTTAACAGCCACCTAACGCCTGCAATGGATTCACTGCGTCTCTCCACCAAAAAACCCCCCAAAACACAACAGGGCTGCGGACGACCAAGCGCTTTGTGCAGAAAACAGAAATCCCTCCCTGAAAATAGACATTTCAGAGACACTGTTAGATGTATCTGAGGAGAAGGAGATCGCCAGCGCTCTGACGACCATTAGGATCTTTCCAGCCAGGACAATAACATGAGCCACACAGGCCTGGTCTATATGTTTCTCTGCAAGGGCAAAAGGGTTTACTTACCCGCGCGCCATAGTTGAATGCAGCTCTGAAGGTGAAGTTGTTAATGCTTTTTTTTAAAAAAAACGGCTATAAATATATGTGATGTGTATCACCACTTCTCTCGTAAGTTTGCAAGTCAAAGCAGATCTCGTTAAGATAGTTACGGATCTTTGTATGGCAGTGGTCTAGCATTTAAAAAAAAAAAAAAAAGGGAAAAAAGTTATAGAAAAAGTTGTCCAGCTATGTTGACTGACCGTACGCAGCGAGGACTCCTACTCGAGGCTTAAATCTACCTTCCTGTGGTAGATTTACTCTGTACATAAAAAGGACGTTCAGTGTTTTTCCATGGAGCACGCAGACACTAAAAATGTTCTAGTTTCAAGCTGCATGTTAGTGTGAAAGCACCTAGTTAACATTTACTGGTTGTAAACGACTTTTAGCTAGATATTTTGCTTTATAAGTAAAACAGTTAAAAAGCATAAATTGGTTTAGATAAACAGACGAAAACATAAGACATGCAAATGAAGGCTTAGCAATAAGGACCACTTCGGTAACATTAAAATGAAAACTACACTTAGCAAGGACAGAATGGACTGGGTACTTACAACATAAGAGGAAAGAAAGCAAGCTTAGCATAGTAAAATTGCCCTTTTTTGCCAGAATGCACTATTCCTATGCCTATATTTAAAACGTTACCTTATAAGCACCAAAGGAGTTAATAAAAATGGCCAAGAATCAAGTGTTTAATACAGGAAATACTTTCTAAAATTTATTGTTATCAGCTTCAGAAAGCTTAAAAACCCCCAAAACAACAAAAAAAAATTAAAAGAATGTATTTACTTGGTTTTTTGGCATTCGAAACTGTTAACTGCTGACATAGGGTGTGCCATGACCTAGTTACACAAGACAAAGATGGATCCCGAATCATAAGGGAAAAAAAAAATCCGTTTTTTTTTTTTTTTTGGTTTGGTTTGTTTGGTTTTTTTAGATCTTCCTTCTTCAGTGAGTCCTCTAGCATGATGCCAGACATTACCACCACCTGAGCGCTCCCCGCAAGCGGACGGTGCGGATTCACATGGCGGATTCCCCCTTTTTGGAACAAAGGAAAAGCCCAGTTGGCCATTTCGCTCCACTGCAGAAAAATGGCTGCCTGGCGCGTTGGCCTCTCCTTAGCGCTCTGCTGAAGGATGGCTTCACCCCGCCGTCTAATAACTCAAGCCCCATGGAAGCCGCTCGCCCATTGGCTGCGGCCGCCCCGCTGCCTTTAACCAGCCAATTGCCCGCTGGCGGCCGAGCCGCCGCGGCCCCGCGGCCCGAGCCGCGCCCGCGCCATGCGCCCGCCGCGCGCCGCCCGGCTCCGCGCCCCGGCGAGCGGCGGGGGGACCGCGCCGCCCGGCTTTTAATACCTACAACAAAATGGAAGCTTCCCGCTGATTGGCTGTCGCCGGCCCCGGACCTTTAATAAGCAAAATTGCTCCCCGTTTTAGTCCTCCCCCCCCACCTCCTTAGCTGTGTGTTGCTGAACGGCGGCATCCCCCCGCCACCCCTACCCCGCGCCGCAGCAGGGCGGCGGGCTCCGCGCTCCGCCCGGTCCCCGGGTTCACCGAACTCTTCCCCTAAAAAAAAAAAAAAAAAAAAAAATCCAACTTGTCCCACCTATAGGTCCATCTTGTTTAGAAACAGTTTACGCTAAGGTAAATGCAGCGGGCAGATTCCACTCGCCCCCCCGCACGCCGTTAAGCCCGGGGCGGGGAGGGAAAAAAAAAAAAAAAAACCGGCAGGCCGGTGTCGGCCCATGCGGCGGCGCTCGGCGGCGGGGCGGCGGCGGGCGGCCGCGGGCCGGGGGCTGCGCGGCGCGGCCGCCGTGAATGTGCAGGCGGCGGAGGGCGGTTAGGCGTTCGCGGCGCTCGCAGCGGTGTATTGTGGGAGGCCGCCGCCGCCAGCAGCGAGCACACACAATATGTGGTGGCTCGCAAAAACGGGAGGCAGGAGCCTGGCGGCCAGCCCGCGCCGGTGACCGGCCCCATGTGAGACGGGAGCTCGCCTTTCGCCGCCCGGAGACGATCGGCCGCCGAGCGCGATGTCTTTCCGAGAGATCAAGGCGGGGGAAAAAGCCAAGCACCCTGAAGATCATGTCAAAAAGCAGAGTTCAAGTGAGATTGGGTCTTTTTTTTTTTTTTTTCCTCCTTTCCTTTTTCCTCCTCCTCCTCTCCTCCTCCCTCTCTGCTTCTTGTCTGGCTGGGGTGGAGGGGGGACCCGGCTGGCAATTCCCCCATTTTAGGGCTCGTTTCGCGGTGGATTTCCTCCCTGCCTGGGTGTGTAGAGCAGGCGGCTCGTTTAAAAAAAAAAAAAAACAACAAAACCCGAAGAGGTCTTTGTTGAATATTTTTTTTAACTTTATGGTTTTCTGTGTCTTTTTTTTTTTTCTTTTTTCCCCTTCCCCCCTCCTCTCTCTCGCCCCCCCTCCGTCCAGGTTGGATCAACGGAATGGAGAACAGCACGCAAGCCAGCACTTCTGTCGAGAAAAGAAATCACCATTGGAGAAGTTACAAGTTGATTATTGACCCGGCTCTGAAAAAAGGACAGCACAAACTCTACCGTTACGATGGGCAACATTTCAGCATGCCTGTGAGTAAGGGGGTCGCGGGTTTCCCCCATTGTGCTGTGCCCCCCCCCCCGCCTCCCTCTTACCGGCGTTTTGGGGGCTGGGGGTCCCTCCGGGTCGTGGTCACCATAGCGCGTGTGTGTGGGAGGGGGGTCTGGGGGACACACACACAAAGTTACTGCCACCTGACACTCTGTATTCAACTGTCAGGAGCCCGAGAAGGAGCCCAAACCTGCGGCTTTATTTCTGTGTTTCCAATCTGTGTGCATTTCCCAGCAGTATTGCAATTTGACACGTGTGTGTATGTGTGTGTGTGTGCGCTTTCCCCTTCCCTTGAGACAGCCTATGCTTCCTTGGGGTGTATTTTTTCTTTTATTTGTGTCTTAAATTTCAAGCCCTGTTATTGCTGGTTTTGTGCTTTTTCTCCTCCTTCCAGAACTCGGGAATCGCTCCTGTGGATTGTGTCAGGGATCCCAGAATAGGGCGAATATGGACCAAAACTAAGGAGTTGGAGCTGTCTGTCCCCAAATTCAAGGTACTGCCCTGACTTTTGGGTTTAGCTCTGTGTTCCTGTTTATCCGGGAGTGAAGCTTCAGTTCCGAATAGTTTAATGGGCCGTTTAAATGACAGTCATATTCCTATTAATGTTATTATTTGGCAAACTGTTAAACGATAATCCTCTTCTATAAAGATAACGAGAAATCAATGCATCTGTCTAACGAGATCACTTAAAGGTTTTGGAGCTGTGTCTCGGGGGCTTCTCTGGTGGGAGGTGGTGGGGGGGCTCTCTGCTGACAGAACTGCTCAAAATACATGTTTGTAGCTCAGAAAGGAGCCGGTTTCAATGAATGGCTGCGGCGGCAGAGACTGCTCAGCTCCGGGGTTCATCCCAGAGGCTTGGAGGCAGTTTTCTTTCCCCAAAGTTTGCAGGATGCCTTAACCCTCTCCCTCCCGTGCCATCCTTATGGCCTCCCCCATGCTCGTTACCGATGACAATTATTTTTATTGCCCCCCACCTTGTGCCCATTTCCAGATTGATGAATTTTACGTGGGGCCAGTGCCTCCCAAGCAGGTCACATTTGCCAAGCTGAACGACAACATCCGCGAAAACTTTTTGACCGACATGTGCAAGAAATACGGCGAAGTAGAAGAGGTGGAGATTCTCTACAACCCCAAGAACAAGAAGCACCTGGGCATTGCCAAAGTGATCTTTGCCACAGTCAAGGGTGCCCGGGAGGCCGTCCAGCACCTTCACAACACCTCCGTCATGGGCAACATCATCCACGTGGAGCTGGATACAAAAGGTGAGGGGGCACATTTTGGCCTCGTGCGTTTGTGGTTTGCAGTGCCCCTGCCTGCCCCTCTCCTGAGACGAGAGCCTGTTGCAGGACACAAGGGCCCAGCGATTAAAAATACGAAGGGAGTGCTCCTGTCCCCCTGTGAGTGGGTCTGGTTTCTGGGGCCTTTGCAAGTCACGTGGAGCCAAATGTGTTGTCTGTTGCTAGGAGACAGCCCTGTAATTTGCAAAATGCTGCCATCCTGCCCGTCCCCTGCTCTCTGCCCTCCGAGCTCTCCCGTGCCCCCCATCTCCATGTCCCCGTCTGGCCCCACTCAGCCACCTCCGGGGCTGCTGGACCCCCCCTGGCTTTTGCAAACTTGGGATTTTTGGGAAAGCCTTGGGGATTCCTGGCTCCCAAACATGCGGGTTCTGGCAGCAGGGCTGGGTGCTTTCCTCTGCATGCCTGGCGTTTCATCGATATTTAGCAGCAAACTGGAGGCTGGCAGCAAAAAAGAGTGCCCGGGCAGCCCTCGCTGGTGTGTGTGCGAGTGTGTAAGTGTGAGACTGGCTCTTAAAGCGACAGGAGCCCTGAGTCCCGGGGGTAACCGACTCTCAGCCCCAGACCTGCGCCCTGGGGAACCCAATAAAGTTTTTGGAAGTGCGAAAGCATTGCATTTCATCTCTTTGTCTTTCCTCTTTCCTCCAAGCATACTAGTGCAGGGCTTTGCTAAAATTTGCCCAAATTTTAGAAAATATCTAGAGCTGAGGAGGTGTAGATCAGTTGCCGCTTGTACTTCTTCATTGCAAACATGGCATTTCTAGTTTCAGACTGATTTGTTGCACTCTTTCTTGGGAAGAGGACATGGTTAACACCATTTGCTTAAAAGTGCTGTTTTGTTCTGTATTAAAAGGTTTCAACAATTAGTGCACAACCTATACAGCAGTTGGTGTGCCACACATGGTAAGAGGCTATAGTAGGACATTTTTTGACGTTACTGACCACCGTTAGAAGAAAAATGACTGTAGTAGTGTAATATTTTCTATTGTCAGCTAAACTTGACCTTACATGTGTATACTTTGAAATTCTGGTATCATTAACTGTTACAGACAGGCTCCTTCCTCTGCTTACTTTGAAATTTGAAGGTAAAAATTACACTTAAGAACAAATTAACCATTTGTATATTTAATAATGTATGCTACAGCAGGCTCGTAAGTGGTGGATGTCTTAATAAGAGGCATTTTAAACAAACTGATTGTATTACAGTCCTTGTTCTCCTCCGTTTATAAACTACTCTGCAAGTCTTGAGCAGACAGCTGTTCAAGAAAGTTAGCTGCGCATCAGGGAAATGAGAGGGTTTTATGCTTCTGTTTCCTGGGAGAAAACGTTGAAGTCTTAGTTTCAAATTGCATTTTTGTTTCGTTTGCCAGCTGTATGCTTCCAATCTATTTTTTTTCCAGAGCTGCATCTCTTTCATTGTAAAGGAGCAAGACTGTCAGTGTGCTATAATCTGTCAGAATGGAATAAAAATGTTATTCCTAAAATAGCGTTAGCAGGTTAGGACATTCTTAAAATATATATGTATAGTTTTCAATGTTTCTTTCTAATATTCAGCTTTTCAAGAGAATGAAAGGTTGGTTAACTTGATTTTCATAGTCTGGCAAAATAAATATTAGGAGCCAAAGTGTCATTTTATCTGTCTGGCCAGAGCACAGGCCTGGGAATCTGGAACTAATAAATCCAGTCTCCTCATCTAAGACAGGCTAGTTTAAAGCAACTTCTCTGCCTCAGTTTATCCATCTACAGAATGGACACACTAACAATTACCTGTCCTTAGAGAAATAGCTAGGAATCATTTCACATTCATGAACCTCTTTGAAAATGAAATTGTAACTTTTACTGCATTATATTGGGGATCCAGGAAGAATTATGAAACTTTCTAACAATTACTTTGTATTTATTTAAAGACAAGTTTTAAGGTAAGCTTGACACTTCCGTATCCACAGCTTTGTAGTCTTAAGGGGGGATGGGGTGCGTTAATATTTCAAATATAATATTTCAAGCATCTCTTCAAGCTCTTGTCTTGAAGAGATCTATTTTGTCATGACTTTAGTTGAACTGAACCAGTTTACATAGTCAAGGATGTGACTCAAGACTTTATGAAATGAGATTTGATAAGCAAATAACCTCATCTGCAGCATTTATTCAAGATAAATGAGCCTTTTCCCATATGCAGAGTTGTGCTAAGGAGGGCTTTGCTTTCAAACTGCACTGAGTGATTCACATGGAGTTTGGGGTTTGATCCTGCAGGACTTCCTCAGGAAAGTTGTCTTGTTTGGGGGGACTTCTTGCCTGAATTCATTTTCTGGGCTTAGGTGCTGGGTCTGTCCCTTTTGCTGTGTATTCTTTATCTTTCAGAGCAAAATTCAGGTAGTTTTGGTGTCTGATTTTATGGCCTTTGAAGCTCATGACAGATTTCTTACAGACTGCGAAATAAGTAGGATTGGGTTTTTGTAGTAACGAAAAATCCAGTATATAAGGAACTGGGTCTTTGTAGAATTTAGGAATGAAAAGGCAAAGGCTCAGTAACAATATATGGGACGGTTTGCTTCTCTGACTTTTATTCTTCAAAGGGAGCCACTGAGCACACCTTAAACTAGGCAGAGGGGGGGAAAAAGGGATTAGTTGGGGTCTTTTTGGAAAAGTATCGTTAATGGTTTTGTGCTTGGCATTCCCATGCATTGTGTTTGCATTAACAACAGCCCGTTTCTACTAGCAAGGTGTGTTGGGAGAGCTTGCTGAAGTGGCTCTGGGTGTTGGCAGAGGCTTGTCCCTTGGGTGAGAGTTTCACTTCTTGAATCTTCAAGTGATTCGCTTGGCACTTTGGAGAGGAGGGAAACTGCTGCTCTCCAGAAAGCATGATAAAGAGCAGAGCTGCCAAGCAGGCTGAGAGGAGGAACAGCGATTCAGAAACCTCCTTGTCTTGGCTGGAGAAGGGAGCGTCTGGCTTCATTTGCCCAGCAGATTATTTTAAAATGATCCCTACAAGCCTCAGAGGTGATACCTGTCCCTCTGTTGCATGGATGTAATGGGCTGGGAGTGGAAGCGGGGCCGTGCAGATGACAAGAATATGTATTTTTACATAAACTGTGTTCTTTCTGTTTAATCAACTCTTCCATTGTGGTCCGTGCAGGTGAAACCCGCATGCGATTCTATGAACTGCTCGTTAATGGTCTTTACACTCCTCAGACCCTTCCCGTGGGCACCGAACAGGATGTGTCGCCAACTGTGAATGAAACTCTCCAGGTATGTTTGCTTGGCTTTTTTTTTTAAGAATAACTTTCTAGAAAATTCCAAACAAATGCTTCATTAATGCTAGTGTTTTAACACTTTTAATTTAGCTTCATTTTTTTGTCTTGCCATGGTTTCAGTTCATGTTACTAATTCACATTTAAATATAACTTGCTCATAATTGCCATAGCAAATGTTAACTCTCTGCAATTGCAGTACGTGTGCCTAATCTGTATGCCGGTGGTAAGTGCATTTTGTCTTTCTGAATGAAAAATACCTACAGAACCGACACTGTGTGCCCTATTAACATTAGAAATTCCTGCAGTTAAGAGGACTGGATCAGATCTGTCCCTGAGATGAGATTATTCCCTTGAAGTCAGGGGGAATGATTTACAATGGTACATTTGGCCTGGCGTCTGCAGTAGGTAATCCTTAGCGTGTATGTTTTTCAGACTTGCTTAGAGGCTAAAAGAGGAGAGGTGTCAAATCTTGAATAGTGGCATCAATTTTTCAGAATCATAATTAGTCACTGGAATCAGTTATTAATGAAAGCAGTGGACAGGATTCCTGAGGGCTTCCAGGGGTCCCTTGGTATTTAAGGTACAATTCTCTAAATGGCCTCTTACAGTTACCTGCTCCCCTGCGAACCCCATTGGGATGGGGGGACGAGGGGGAAGTGGATCCTGTTTGTGTGAAGTCGTCAGCCCCCACCCCGGCTTGTCTAAAAGTAATTTGGCTCCTGATTGTGGCTTAGGACCCCACTTTAAGACATCACACTTGAAAGAGATTTGGCAGAGATTTTATTTTTTTCTTCTCTGCACTCTTATGACTTCTTAAAATGCCGTAATATCGTTAATTCTGTGATCAGATGTTTTCAGGACAGGTAAGAGCTGTACTTTGAATGTGGAAAATCTCATTGACCTGAAAAAATAAAATTCTTCTCCTACCGACCACCCCAACAACAACAAGGCAAAACCACAGTATCCTCTTAACAAAATCATAAAGAGGCTGATTCTTCCTTACATCCCAGCAAGGTGTCAAGTAATGATTTTACTGGGAATCTGCTATGAACAAGGCCTGGCTTTTCATTTCTGCTGGTTACAGCACATCTCAAATAAAAATGGACAGATTTTTTCTTATTCCTTTTTCAGGGTTAACAACAAAACACTTAATTGATGGTATCCCCCAAAGTAGTCCCTGCTGTAATTATCTTTAAGGTTGTTTCTCCAGATATTGTGTTCACGTATTATATTATTATTCTGATTTTTTTTTTTTCCCCCAGTTACCACCTAAATTACTGCTTCTTGGGTAACTTTAGCTGTTCGCATCATGTTCTTGTTGCTAGAATCTGCTAACAAGCTTGTTTGCTGTTGTAGTTTAGTAAAATACTGACATTTGCCTTCCCCCTCATGCAGAACAGCAGGGACCTGACTGTTCCTCCAGCCACGTCCCTGCCTCCAGGCCATATGCAAACCCCACTTAAAAAGAACCTGCATCACATCTATACCCTTAGCCTTGATACGGACAAACTGTTGCTAGAGAGGGTGGTGGGTCAGCTCCCTCCACTGGACTGACAGAAGTCCACATTCAAGTGCGGGTTTGGTACATAGATTTGATTGCAGGTTGGCAGTTTGCTGATTGGTATGTTTTGCTTTGTTCACAAAAAAAGTGAAATCGATCATTTAATATCTCAGAATTCTTTTCATTTTGTTCTTTATTTGCGATTTAGATGAGCCTAGCATAGTTGATAGAAATCGAAATTCTTTTAGCTAAAAGTCATGTGCAAGTCTCCTGTTCACCGGGTGCTCTTGGTGTAGCTTATAAGAAATACTGCCATATCTGCTTTCTTCTTCCTCCTCTCATAGACAAGTTACTCTTTGCTTGCTTTTTTCTTTTTAAATCAAAGGGAACTGTTCATAATGGATAATAGTTTGTGTTTTCAGGGATACTGTTAACCTATTTTTCTGCCATGGAAATCAATGCAAACTCCTGGGTAGTCAGCTCTTCTGAAAACCAAATGGATTACACAAATATATTTCAAAAATTATGTATTTAGGTGCTTTTCTCTTTTCTGTTTGTATAGTTGACGGATTCCCTAAAGCGCCTGAAAGACATTAACCTTTCTTCTGCGGGATCATCTGTTACCCCAAACAGTAGCACGCCGTTTTCCCATGACACAGCCTATTCCAGCTGTCGGCAAGATACCCCCAACTCGTACAGCCAATTTACCCCCCAGTCCCAAGGAACACCTCACACCCCACGCTTAGGGACGCCGTTTTCCCAGGATTCCACCTATTCTAGTCGTCAGACAACGCCCGTGTACCATTTTGGGCAGGAGAGCGCGTACAAAGCCAGGAGACACGAAACGAAATTTACAGATGCCTACAACCGCCGCCCGGGACATCACTATGTTCACAACTCGGCAGGTGTTTACCGAGGGCCGGAGCATCAGTTTAGTACGTACAAATCCCATCAGCAGGAGCCAGTTCAGTTCTCTCACACTCCTCCCCTGAGCCACTCTAGTTCTTCGAGCTATAAATCTGCCTTCTCTCCCTACCAAGCACCAGCTGTGTTTCCCCAATCCGATGAGCAGCAGTTTCCCCAAACTTCCAGGGAACCAGAGTACCGAAGACCTGCGCCACCTCCCGCTGAGATGGTTGTGGAAAGCAGCGCTGCCACGAACGTCGATTTTGTCCCGGTGAAGGAGAAACAGGAGGAGCCTCCACCCTTGCCCGATTCGAACTCTGTTCCTGAACCGAGCACAGCGTCCTTCTCTCAGACTCCAGAGAGAAGCGAGACCCCTGGCACCCCCACCATGGAGTCAGAAATGCAGCATAACAGTTTAGACTCAAGGATTGAGATGCTCTTAAAAGAGCAGAGAACAAAGTTACCCTTTCTTAACGAGCATGACTCAGATAATGAAATCCGAATGGAAGGTAGCCCTATTTCCTCTTCTTCTTCCCAGCTCTCTCCCATCCCAATGTACGGTTCGAACTCTCAGCCCGGTTACAGAGCTCAGACGCCTTCCTCGCGCCCGTCCAGCACCGGCTTGGAGGACATTAGCCCGACGCCGTTACCCGACTCTGACGATGATGAGCCCGTCCCTGGGACGGCTTCTCTGGGTCAGAATTCACGGGGGACGTCGGAGGCCAGCATGATTCCCATTGATCAGCTGAGCAGGACCTCCAAAATTGAGACCTCGGAGGCTAAAGAAATGGTGCCTGGTGACCAGACTCCAACATCAGAAAAAATGGACGAGGTAAGTGAGCTGGAACTGAGTTATGAAGCTCCACGCGTATCCCCGGTTTTTCTTTAGTGTCGTTGGAGCGCAGGGTGTCTGGTGGCTTTTTCTGTTACTGAAGGCAGCTGGAAATGGGTCAGATGTGACACAAAGTGACGGTCTTAATCAACTTGCCTGTCTCCAGCTTCCCTTGTTTATAATAGCAGCCTGCTGCGATTTATAGCTTCAGGAGAGCTCAAGGACTGCACAAGCCACGGAAGTTTGGCCAGTGCTCATGGCGTGTGAATGTCCCGAGTGTCGACAGACACTTAAGCCTCTAGAGGAGTTAATCGAGCACTTTCTGCCATTGCTTTGGTCCCTGAGCGTGGGTGTGTATGTGTGCACACACTTGCTTAACGGGGCTTTCATGTTACGCCGAAGTATTGAATGTATACTTTGTTTGATAGCTCTCCAGCTATTTATGCCATCTGGTTTGAACGGGAGACAGTTGCTGGGTTTTAATAGTCACTTTGCTCAGTTGAAAGGGGGAGGTAGTTGGCTGGTGCTCCGCTGAGTCTTCCAGCAGCAGAGCAGAGCTTGCTGCCTCTGCTGGGGCAGTTGTGACTGAAGGGACGGCGAGAGCTTAACGCTGTGGAATGGTGCCAGCAGACACAGAAATTACGTTGTGTGGTGTGTCTGTTTGGGAGGTCTGTTGCAACAAATGTGAGTATTGCTGCAGTGGATGTGTCAGTCCTATTCTGCTGTGTCAAGGAACGGTCAAAATACAGAGGGCTGGTCTTGTGTAAATGTCCCGAGTGTGGTAGATCTTACTCTTGGTTTGCTGGGGTTAAGCTGGCAGAATGGATTTCCCTGCGGTGGTTTGCAGTTGTGAGGTTTACACCCGAGAAGCAGCTGCATTTCAGGAGGGGGAGCTGCTCCTGGAGGAATAAGCTTTGCAGAGTGCTTGACTGGAGGAAAAGCACTGCAGCAATAACACAGTGCAGGTCTCAGTGCTAAATAGAAAAAAAAAAATGTAACCGTACTGGGTATTTTATTGTTCTACATGCCTTTCCAAACCTGCTTGTCCTTGCAGTTGCCAGTTTAGCCTTTGAAACAATTCAGCTGCCTGAAGTCTCATTCATCATCTGGGCTGGCCCAGGCTCCCCTCTTGGGAGGCAAGTCCCTGGCCGGTGGGACCTGATGATGTATTAATTAGGAATGGAGTTCTGATTCCTTGCGCTCAGTCTGGCAGGCTTAAGAGGGGATACTCTTAGTTTGTCTGAAAAAATGAGGAAGGCATTGCTTATCTCCGTGCCATTCTGGGCTTGTATCTGCTGTCTTCAACTCTCATGCCAGTGGGTTGCAGCCAATTCTGAGCGTGTTTAGGACGATGGACAAATACTAGCATGGTATGTGGGGTCAGGCACTTTCTGTAGCTGAGATCGGTGCTGGGGAGCTGGCTGGGATGTTGGATTTGTGGGTTGTGATGTGGGGCAGCAGTGTGCTAACATTGAAACCCATGTTAAGTCTTTGTCTCCACTTAATGAGATGCTGGTGTCAGAAGTTCGTGTTGATGGTTCTGTGATAGAAAATGACACAAATGCCTCCATCCTCTGCAGAAGTCAGAAAGGTGGTAGCAGGGTCTCCATGCAGGACATTGTTGCCTGAATTGTCTCCTCTCCCCCAAAGAAGTTTGATGTTTGTTGTTGGAGCTGTTTATTCAACCCTCCTCTTGGTTACAAATCACACTAAGCTATTCTGGCATGTTTGAGAAGTTGCCTGTGCCTTTCATTGCTCCTTCTGATGCACAAAAAACGATCTCCATGTGTTTTTGCTTCCTTCCCCCGTCCTTCTCCTCCCTCAGTTTTTTGCTTTAGAAAAAGATTCTCCTGGCTTCCCTCTCCTTTGCTGAAGGAGCGGAGCTGCGCAGTGACTTAACATAGGCTGAAATTCGAGCTGCAGCTTTCCAACCGAGTTAGAGAGGGGCATTGAGTCTGTCTGAGGGCTGGAAAGCTGAACCTCTGGCTTCAGCCTATTGTGATACCACTATTCAACTTCCAGTCCTTCAGAGAATCCTCCAGCAAAACAGAGGGAAGGCAGCCCCGAATATTTCTAGTGGCTGTGTGGTGTGGGTAGCAGAGCAGAGATTATATATTAGCGTAGGGAGGGCTCATTAAGTATCATAAGGAAGCAATAAAGGGCAGAGAATTTGAACTTATTTACTTCATACTTGGCTCTTCAAGGGTCAGAGCAGCCCCAGGCCCATTCTCTTTGGGTGAGTGCTCTAGCTGGGAAAATCTCAGCATTCATAAGGATGCCAGCAAAGTTGCAGGGAAGTTTCTCCTGAGACAGTAGGTGCTTTTCAAGGACCTACTCCTGTTTCCCATCAAAACAAGCATGAATTTTATCAATGATTACTAATACAGTAACATTTGTTCTATAGGTGAAGCGCTGTCAAATCGTCAGGCAAGTTAACCACTCCAGACTTGCCATAAGTAAAGGAGGTACAGTCAAGCCCCAGCAATTGCTCTGATTTATCATGCAAGACCCCAGGATTTGATTTCAAGATCTGGTATGATGCTCCTAAGCCAGAGCTTGGCAGGGAGTTTGGGTGTGGGAGAGGAAAGGCTGTGCATCTGTCTGCAACACCTAACTCCGATTAATCTCAGAGCAGTGATTATGGTCTGCAGAGAAAGTCCTGCTAAGCTTAGCCAAGGGACGAGCGCTGAGAGGTGGAACAGCGGGATGTGGGCAGTACGAGGTAAGAGGAGAAAAGGGATGCTTTACAAAGAGCACAACCTGCCAGCCAGGAAGACAAGGCAGAGAGGGCTTTTTGAAGAAGCTACAAGCTGGCAAGGAAAGAAGACAGCCGACTTCTGTTATTTTAGGAAAATTTTGTGAGCGTAGCAATGCACAAACTTTCCTTCCTATGTTCCTGAGAGATAACAAAGAAAGAATTGTAATAATTGCTTTTTCACAGGATCTGTGCTGTTTCAGAAGTGCAAAAATTAAGTAAGTACAGTTTGACTTTCTGACATCCCATTTGAGCCAGGTCTTGGTTTTGCTTGGCTTGTTACAGGAAGAGACGCTGCCTGTGTGTGCTGGGGAGGATGACAGGATTATAACAACTCACTTTGTTGTATATTGATGATGCCTTTCGTGTTTCACCTTATGAACGTAGTAGTTTGTGTGTAATAGGGAGACCATGTGATTGACAATGGTATTTTCCAAGATTTGTAAGCACAGAAGTTCTTTTTAACTGAGGGATCAACAGACTCCTGTCTTCCTGGTAATTTAGCTAAGCACCGTGTTACTATGGTGGGAGGCGTGCCTTAAAAACGCCAAAGATAATCAGAAAAATAAAGATCCTGAAAAATGAATGAGGTGAGAGCAGTTCTCTTGGTGCTTGCTGTGAATTTTAGCAAATGGTTTGGGGAGCAAACTGGAAGTTGCACAGTGCACAGCAGCCCTAGAGACCCCGAAAGCCACTGCTGTCACCAGCACCCCTCAGTGCCTCACTCGGCTGTTGCGAATGTTTTAATATTGTGCTGTATGCCTCACACAGGACAGCACCGACATCCCTGTGGCAAAGCTGCGTGTCTGCACCAGATCCTCTTGCAGTTACCCAGGGAGAATGTCTGAGCTGCACTTACACATAGATGAGGTAGGTCAGGCTCAGCCCTCCAGCGAGCTCTGCTCAAGTCCCTGAGGTTACATCTGGGCTGAATTTGCACTCCGCATTGAAGTCTCTTTGGGTTCTTGTGTGGTCGCAGCCAGAACGGGAAGAAATTTATTTTGAAGTGTCACATTGTCCCTCCAGAGCCTTAGCAGGATGCGATGACATTCTCCACAGAACGCTGCATCGTGCCTTGTGCCGTTCCACGCTGCTGCATCCCCATCCAGACCGAGCTGTGTTTCATTACCTGGTAAATGACTCCCCTTTCCTGCAGAGCCAAGTGAAACCTTTAGCTGAGTTTGTCAGGAGTGTCTGTGAGAGAAAACAATGCCCCAGTGCTGTGCAGGCAGCGAGAGGAGCTGCAGGGGGTTTCTCTGCCAGCAGCACCTGCAGCAGTTGCCCCAGGAGCGGTCAATGTCCCTTAGAGCTGTGCTGTGCAGGAGTAAATTGTTGTTTGTCTGCAGAACGATGGTGTCCCCTGTACCCCGCACCATCTGCGGGCTGTGCGGGGCCAGAGGCAGCACCGTGCTCCTGAGACGTTGACAGTGGGTTAGATGGAGACTCCTAAAGATGAACCCAAACACACTCTACTAAGGGATGTTTCTGGGCTGGAGGTTGCAGAAGTGATTTATTCAAGGTAAATGCACATTAAGGTTGAGAAAGTAGAGTCTTAAGAGCCAGGAAATTTGATACCTTGGTTTCCACAGTAACTGTGCAAGAGCCCTTATGCCCATAAGTAGCTGTTATGTATGTATAATATATATGGGTACACCTGGGAACCAATTTACAGCTGGAGTGGGATTCATCATTTCTGGAGGGAGATGGGGGGAGTAGACGTGTGGAATGGTTGCTCTGAATGTATTTTTTTAATTGAAAGGAGAAAAACCTGAGAGCTGTGATTTATGCCCAGTCTCGTAAACACTTTTTCAAATTTTCCTGCCTCCTGAGCTCTTACGAATGTGATCATGCCTGACAGAACTGGTTCTTATGGAAACTCAAAAAATAGGTATATGTTATGACCATGAATTTCCAGAAATACAGCCAGCCAATGCCCAGGCAGCAGGGATTTGGATGACTGCTGTGGTTTTACATGTGAATTACACCAGCCGTGCTCAACCTGTGAAAAGAAAATGAGAGCAAGCTGCTTAAACTGTGGGGTCAGTTCTGCCCTCCCTGACCCAGGCACAACAGCAGTGAGAAGCCACAGGGACTTCAGGGGATCTTGTGGAATTTAAGCTTGTTCAGAAAAGAGAGGCAGCACGTAAATCCCTCAAAAGGTGATTTAAATATGACACTGCACTGGGCCCTTTTGAGACCTCAGAGATCTGTTCAGCCTGCATGCGCAGGGGAGGGAGTGAGCTGGGGCTCAGTGAGTAGGACTGCAGCCCCGCGTATGCCTGAGGATGCTTGGGGCCAAGGGTCAGTGCCTGGGATTACCTGGCCAGGGTGAGGATGTCTTGGCTCCCGAAGCAGTGGAAATGCAGGGTATCGTTATCTTAAGTTGTTTTTTTTCTGAGCTGATACTGGAAGACCACAGGCAGGGACTGCTTCCTTGTACATCTCATTAATTTACCACATGACAACCTGCTGCTCCCACAAAAATTTATATGGAGTAGAGAAGTCTCTTCTTGTTTGCTAAGTTGTATGTGACATCTGACTTTCTGTATTTGTCTCCAGTTTGATTCTTGGAGTCCTTGCAAAACTGGTGGTTAGCAATGCAGAGGGCTTGACCAGCCAAATCTGTTCAATATAAGAAGCAGCGAGAGGTAACAAGCCCAGTCTCAGTTTTTACAGTTACTTTTTCAGAGAAGAATTGCATAGGATTCATCTGGTGTTCCCAGTGATGCACCCCCTCAGGTGTGTATGCTCATGGAAGGAACAAAACTAAAAGGAGAAATATTTGCCTGTTTATGGTCTGGGTTTTTTGGACACCTGACAGCTTCAGTAGAATGAGGGAACATGTCTCTTGTTGATAACAGAGCTAGAAATGGTGAAATGCTCTGGAGTGTAACTGAAAAATAGAAAGCAGGCTGTGGTTGGGAGGCTGAGTGGTTCTTTCACTCTCTCATACCAGGCCAAGACTTTGAGGCTTTTGCATTTTGCATACCTGATAGAAATGACATTGCCATCCCTTTTTATAAATCACTGTTGCTGATTATACTCTTGCCACTAGCTCAGTTCATTCTCTGTTTTGCCACCAGTGACTTTCTGTAAATTTTCAGTTCCTGGTGGACTGGCTATATATGATTAAGTTGGTTGCTAATAGGTAGAGCGCTGCTTATTTTGAGTTTATGTAATCTATAGATGCTCTGCTGCACTGGGAACTTAGATCCAAATTGCAATGTTTAACTATAGCGTATAGCTTATGGCGGAATAACTTTTTCAAGTCCGAGCTCTGCAGGCCATTTACAGTTAGAGAGCCCTTGGCATCCTCCTGTTGCTGCTTATAGAGTTCTTCCTATTCTTTTCAACACTCGGGTTGTAGCAGTGACAGTGTTGAATGTTCAGATGTCATAAATGCAGGCTGTGAAGCCTCACATTGAAGTGACACGTTTTCCTCGCGGTTTCTCCAACCCATTATCATTCTAGTTGCATTTCTCATCTGATGGTTGTGAAGAGTGACCAAGGGAATGCAGACAAGTTACTGGATGACAGCCTGTGTTGCAACATGCAGTGACACTGAGAAAATGTGCCAGCGTGTTAGGTAATCAGTAGAAATATTGAGAAAATAATTGCTGTTAACATATTGTGCTGGCAGCCGCCAGAACAGCACTAATTTCTGGGTCTGATCTTGAAGAAGATGGAGCAGCCGCTGTGTTCTATATGTGTCTGCGTCTGACACACAGCAGTGAGCAGACGAGCACTTATTCAAATTTCTGCTGGCTGTTGCCTTTCCTGGAGTCCTCTAAATAGATACAGTTCATCAGTAAAACTTGGGGTTCTTTCTCTGTCTGAATCAATTTTGAGTCCCATGACTTTGCCACCTCCCTTCTATTAATTTTTTTCAGTTTGGGGTACTTGTTTGTACTCAGTGAAGACGGGGCAAAACTCAAAACGAAACCCGTGAGTTCGTTAACTCTGCACAGCACATACCTGCCCACGAGAGCTCCTTTGACCCAGACACGTTACTGCTGTCTCAGGCTTCATCATGAAAGTGCAGTGCTTGCTTTTGGAAATGCCCATTCATCACAAAAAAAAAAAAAAAGGTTGCTCAGACTTTTCTTCTCCTAAAAGCAAAGTATTTTTTTAAAAGGTCTTTAAAAATGTTTTTTATTTGCTTAGTGCTAAAATAAAGCCAGCGGCTGCTTTCATAAGGTTCTAGCAATGCAGAAAGGCCTGATGCGGTCAAGGTGCATATAAAATAGCATGACGGCAAATTGGAGTTTCTAATTTCTCCCCAGGTTGGAGTAGGTTTGCTCCTCCGGGCGTTGCAAAAGCGTTGCTGGAGGAGCAGTTTGAGTAAAGGAAGTCGTTCGCGGCTTGGGCTTCGGCAATCGCTCTTTGCATAGAGGGCACTGCGAGCGCTGCGCGGGGAGGAAACGAAACTGCTGCTCCAACTCGGAGCTGGCAGCACTTCTTACGCTTTGGAGGTTTGGTTGCAAAAGGGTCAGACAGCTGTAGCAGAACTTCCAGTTTTCACTTGTTGGGACTTGGCTGTTTCAACTCGGGCGCTTTTTAGCGGCATTTGGATTTGCTGGCTGCTCTGAGTGTGCGTGTTTTGTGAAGTGCGTATTTATGTGCAGTTGATAACCGGGTACTAAGTGCAGTTTATCTCGCACCTTTGACCAGCTCACCGGTGTTTTCCCAATATCTCTCTTCCCATATCAGCAGGTCAGGGAGATAGTTAGGAAAAAAGCTCTGGAAATGGTGGGGAGAGGAAGAAGAGGAGTAGCAGATGTCCTGCCAGGGTTTAGTCCTTCTCTTTCCTCCTTGCCTGCACCTTGAAGCGTTCAGGGTGAGATGTCCCCGCACTCACCACGTTCCCTGGATCAGGGAGTGCGATGCCGTGGAGCCTGAGGAAGAGGCTGTGGATGGTGCAGGTTGGGTGACGTGAAGGAAGGACTGGGTTTTGTTTTTCCTGGGCTTGAAACAGCCCTTCACCAGCCTGGTCAAGGAATCATATGTCTTTTGTCCAAAACCAGCTGTGTTTCATAGTGAGCAGTGTAGTTTTGTGCTGATGTCCAAGCGGTGTTTCCTCCTCCCGCTGTGTGGGATTAACATGTGTTGCACATGTTGGGGAGACTTTCTGGAGCCTGGGGGGCGATTGCTGAAGGTGGTAGCTTCTTTCCAGGTTTCCCTTCTCCCAAAGGAACTTGTTATTTCTGGCGTCTCATGTGTCCCAGGCAAAACAGAATACATATTTCAGGTGATAGCGGTGCTGGAAGCAGGAGGTGAGAGTGCACAGGCCAGGTTTAATGTTGGCTCACAGCTCTGGGGACGGTTTTCCAATCCAGTTCTTGTTGTTGAGCGGTCGCCAAACGTGGTGTTTTGGTCAGCAGATGTGGCTGAGAGTTTCCAGTGCAAATAATTGAAATACTGTCCTCAAAGGATGCAGATAAATGTGAGCAACTGTTATCATGGTGCTACAAGCATTTTGCTATTGTCCAGGAAAAACATTACTCAGAAAATATGAAAATCCATATTACTGCTTAAAATTCTTCAAATTACAGTAAAATATAAAGGGCAGTCTACCAGTTGAATATATGCCATGGAGATGTATGCAAAAAGATGCATTTTGACAAGAGAATCTCTGGATTCTTTGTGTGGATGTGCTTTCAGTGTCCAAGCTGAAGAAAACCTGAACTTTAGCTAGTACCATGCCTTTAAAAAAAATCACAAGGGCAACTCATAGTAGTCTCTAGACTTCTGAACTGGGATGGAAATTGTGTTGGACTAGATTCTACTGTAAGTGAATTTGGGGCTAAATGTACAATCTGAGTAAGAAGGATGAATGTTGGACCCTTGTTATGACCCAGGTTTTGCAGTGTTTTTGCTGTTTTACCTGAGCGTTGGTATCAAGAGTGTTGCACAGTGTAACCGTGTTCTTGTGAGGCTCAACCTTAGCGTCACATCCAGCGAGATGTATTGATTGTGGTATGTGGAAAAGGTGCTGAGGCTAAACTGTCCTAAGTAAAAAAACTATTATTTGCAAACCACCAAGCCAGCTGTTCCTGCACAACTGCTTAAAAAAAAAACCACAACAAACACCAAACCCTGTGCCTTACAGCTGGTTCGCTGAATGAGTGAGCAGTGCGTGGAGTGCAAGAGCACAGAGCTGTGTCCCGTGGCAAGGACGTGCACAGATGAATTCTGCTCTAGGTGGAAAGTGTTTCCATGTGTTTGTTTTAAACCTCCTGCTTGCTAATTAGGAGACAGGTGGGGAAATCAGCATACTTTACCTCTTGCCTTTTTTTTTTTTTTTTTTGAATATTTTATGCCTGCACAAATGGCAGTGGGAATGCAGCCCAGCTGTGGGGTATTTTCCACTCTGGTAATTCAGACCAGTTGCAGTTACACGATTTATTTTGCGTATAGAGGGTATGGTTTAATAGCAAGAGTTTGGTATCTTCTAGAAGGCCATGAGAAATGTAATGTCCTGCACAGAGATTATCTTTGTTAAGGGATCAGTCAGCAGTTGGCAGCCACAAGGGTTATGTTTCCATCACCCGAGAGGACTGGTATGGGGGAAAAAACGTTGCCTTTCTCTCACCAGGCAGGTTTTGGAGAGGGACAATACGAAGATTTTTCTGGCTGGATATTGCTTTAGGCTTTGTCTTAGAATAAGGGAGATTTTTAATGTTTTAGTAAATATGTTGGGTACCTCAGCTGATGTGCTTGATTCTCTCCTCGCTGACTGCACGTGGTTAAATCAGAGTATGGCAAGAGAAGGAAAGTCTAAGCAGGAAATAAAGCAGTGAAAAATTCAAGATGCCTCCAGAGAGAAAATACATAAGAGAAGAGAAAAATTACCAAAGGGGAACTGTTTCTTGCTGGCCTCACCCTGACTTTTGAGGAAGAACATCTCTACTCAGCCTCTTCAGCTGCTCGAAATGGGCTCCTTGGAGTGAAGCGTCTCCTGCAGTCTCACTGGCTTTTAATGCGTCTGCAGCACCTTGTTGGGAAGGACTTGTTAGCTTGTGTTGTAATGCCCAGCAAATGAGTGGAGCCTGCTGAGCTCGTTAGGGTGCCAGTCCTGGTTTGTGGTCTCTGCTGCAGAGGATTTGCAGTCTGGCCACAGCCAGCGCAAGGGGAGATTTTGTCTGGTGAGCCTCTCGTTCCCCAGGGCCATTCTCTGCTGCGACGTCCCAGCAGGTCTGGAGCACTGACACCGCCTGCACTGGGGTTCATCCAAAGGGACTCTAAATGCTTTTTGTCAAGATCAGGGGGACTGGTTGAACGGTCTTGTCTGCAGCAGTTTTGTTGGGAACTTCAGAAACGCAGCAGACGTCCTATTGTCCTGTCTTGGGATGATGGCCAGTGGCTGACTCCAGAACATAAGGCCACAAGTTTTCTTATTTGAAACCATACTGTGTTGCTGCTGTGACTGCAGTCAAGATGATAACAAGGTCCTAAAGACCTTGTTAACAGCGTGTTCCCTCTTTCGTACTTCCTTGTTTCTTTTCAAATAGCTGGTACTGGGATAGAAGAAGAGCTGCTGGGAAGAGAGTTGTGCTAAGTCCCTGTGACCTCCCAGGCCAGCAGTGGAGGGCTCATGAAATCTCAGCAAATAGTGTTCAGGAAAGAAAAAGGTTCATAGAAAAATCAGGACTTTAACTCTTTCCCCTTGCTTGTTCCACACCTTTTGCAGAATAAAAGCTGCACTTGTTTGGAAAAGGCCGTTCTGTGCTACCTCCGTCAGCTGTGAGCTACAGGCTCCTGGGTTTTCTTGCAGGTGCCAAAAACAGTTGGGCCTCTTTGCTTCCCAGGTCAGAGCTGCACCCTAGAAATTCAGGGCAAGAACAGCCCCGGTTCTTGGAGAGCAGAGGGGGAAGCCAGGCTCATCGTTTGGGATGCCTCTCGAGAAGGAAGGCAAGTATCTGAACTTCTGCCTCAGGACACACTTAATGTGCACCTGGGTCTGAGAGCAGATGGCAGCAAACAGAAGAGCATTAAAAGATGGTGCTGATGAATGATCTAACAAAAACTCTTCTTTTTTTCTTTTACCCGTTGTCCTTCAAGGCCTCCATTCCTTCGTTTCTGCTCTCTTTTCTGAGGAGACTCAGTGGTGCACAGGTTGCGTTGTGGATGTCCAGGCCTTGCAAATGAAACTGCTGTTGCTATTAATGCTGAAAATGCAGAGAGCGCTGAACAGAGCATTGAAAACGCTGCCATAACAGTAATAGCCATGTGATTTCAGATACTCTAGGGTATAGTAGTAATCCGTAAAAGGGAAAGAATATCAAATTGGCTTGGTTCTGCTGATTAGAACTTGTTTAAATACAGTCTGTGTACAACCTATTCTTCAATAGGCTGATATTAGCTGGGAAGCTAGACTGTTTTCCAAGCTTATCTGCTTTCTTATCGCCCTGTTGGTAGTAAGATCTGAATTCGTGGCTCCGTTTGACCTAAGGCTTGAGTATGAGGGTAAGCTCGGGATGGCACATGAGCTCCTGCCTGGCACTGAACTGTAAGGTATCTGTGTACTCTGCACGCTCAGTTATTGCACTTTTTTTTTTAACTTATAGGTGGACTCTGACCTAATGTTGCCAATTCCTTCCTTTATCTTTGATTATAATGTACCTTCTGCTCTTTAGAAATGTAAGTGCATTTTTGCGTACCAGTGTGAAGGACAAACCAGAGCATTTCAGAATCATTTGGGAAGTTAGTTCTCCGTATACTGTGTGATTTCTCCTAAATTCCTTGCTTTTCTTTTCATCTTTAGAGAAGGAGATGCTGCCTTAAACTCCACATCTTTTGTGTGTGGACAAACCTTATAATAAAATCTACTGATAATGGCAGAGATGGCAGAAAATGATAGAGAAGCCTTATTGCATGCTTACCGCTGACTTTCTCTTTTTCAGAGAGACTGTTTTTAGTTCTTCTGTTGGATTTGGCTGGTTAGTTCCCAGGACTCTGCATCACTGAACCTGATGTCTGAAAAGGGCTTTACCTGGGTAAAGCCAATCTGGCTGTATGAAAGTCTTTGGGAGAAGCAGAGAACATTCCCTGACTAATTTATCTGTAGGGGGTATTTTCTTGCCACTCTACCATCCTTTTATGCATGACTTAGCTTCCCAGACGACTAAAGCCTTTGAAGTTAGATTGCAAATAGCTCTTCAGCTATCCCTTCCCCCCGTCTAAAATAGGGAAACCAGAACAACCATTGCTGTGGAGAGAGCCTGCCTTGTTACATGGCTCCCCAATGTTAACACCCCTCTCTTTTCCTCCTTCCTTTTCCCTACCTCCCACTCCCCCCATAAAGAAACCCTTTTTTTCCCCTTAATAAGATCTACTTAAGACTTGAGGGAAAAGGCCATGGTTGCATGAGATGGTAAATCCAATTTTAGGGTGTTTCATATGTGATGAAAAACACCGTGGCCGCATGACGCAGCCCCTGAATTGGCACACATTCGCCCTGCCAGTTCGGATTTGTTCACATAATGCAGAAGGGACGACTGTCCGGGCTGGCGTCACATCGGGGCACACACGGGCTGCCCAGGCGGCCCCGAGCCCGGGCTGGGGGCCAGTGACTCCCTGTCTCGTACTCTCACTGTATTTTGTCATCTGCCCAGTTGTATGATCATGTTTGTCTTGGCTCAAATCTGCGCACTCCAGGGGATCTGGAAGCTTCTACTGTCGGCTTTGATGAGCGTAGACCCGAAGGATGTCGTGAGAGCCTGCGCTCTTGTAGAGCTGTCCCTGCACACACCAGAGGGTCTCTTGTGAGTGCTGGAAGCCCAGGGGCAATCTCTGCCTTCTCCAAATACCCCTTCCTTGGTGATCATGCCAACAGGAACCGTATAACCACATCATATGCCATGAAGCTTGCAGTTTAGAGCCTACTTCCCCTGATCGAAGGGGGAAAGACCTCAAACAGCCCCTTTTCTGGAAGGTAATGCACTCGACATTAACAGAGCAAAGCCCTCGGCAAGTTGTTGCCCTCTTTGCCAAGGCTTTCTGCTGCGGTAAATCTGGCAGGTGTTTTCCCACTGGATTAATTTCTGGCTGTGAGGGTTGCTGTCCTGGGAAGCTCTTGCAGTGGGCTCTTGGAAGTAGTGTTGGAAAATAAAGTATGATGCTCTCTTGCCAAGAAGGAGGGATTTTTAAAAGTACTAAATGCTGGTTGAGTCTTCTCCCTTTGGGATCGTATTTATCAAGTTGTCTTGTTTCTGGATCAGTGAAGATCTGGTTACCTTGGACCACTGATTGCACTGTATTTGCTTCCCATCTCTGTCCTCTTTGCTTCCCATAGAATTGTCTGTCCTTTTCTGGATCTCTTTTTGAATAAAGTAAGTTTTTTAGCCTCATGGATGTGCTTAGAGGCTGTGTAAATGGGTGTTTCTTACTACAGGATCCATATCAACTTTTGGAAAGAGGAAGCCATTCTGCAGCCACTGGAGCTTCTGTTTACAGTCAAGTAAAAATAGCCTGAATCCCTCATGTTCAATGGTTGCATTTATTTTCTTCTGTTTTTCTTTCATTTTGTGGACCACTGTTTCATGCCCCCTGTCACACCAGTGGTCTTTGGCCTTTGCTTTGGGAAATACTGATTTAAGCTACTGCTCCGTTCCTTTGCTTGGAGACGTTGATGTTATTTCACTGTCCTGTGGGGAGAAGGCAGAGGATAATCCCGTCTGAAAAGGTGCCTCAAAGTGTTGAGACCCATCTCAGATGCTTAAGCCACCATCCGATGACCTGCAGGAAACTGGTGGTGCAGATTTGCATGAGTATGGGATACTGTCTTTGGCACTTCTGTCATTTTATGATCTTAATTCACTAGATTTTCTAATTATGGCATGGACTAGTGGGTAGCCTTCCAGCTCTCTTGCTGTCCTTAAAACACAAGTTAATTTACTTAGATTCCCTGTGTCAGAAAACCCTGGAAGCCCAGGCGAGCTCCATCCTTGTGTGCTTCCAAATCCCACCTTGGGGCATCGCCCCGTGTTCAGGACGGTCTAATTAGGGACCAGCACCTGAGGCAGCACATAGCGAGACACAAACAAGCACCATGGCGGCTTTTCCTCCCCGTGTTCCGGAACCAACAGGAAGGGAACTTCTGGGGAATTCTCCCTCTGTCCTTCTGTGGTTTGAGGTATTGACTTCAAGTTCCCTCTTGGCATTAGAAGAAAAAAAAAAAAAAGAAAATGGCATCATACCTTAGGCTCGTGTTTGCAGTGCTGTTTGTTTACAATGAGCACTTAAATATTATTGTCACTTGTTTTACTTGTTGGGCAGCCCTGTAGGTGTGGGGTGGATAGTCTATGTCAAACTGCTGCAAATAAGTACCAGACCAAAACACAAGCTGAGCCAAGACAGTGTTATGTGCCAGGTAGGATATTGTCATCTCATAGAGCTTGAATTCTCTTTTTAGAGTAGTGAGAGATACTTTTGCAATCAATAATAAAGAAAACAGAACACCCAAGTAACTTCTCTCCTCCTGCAAGAAATCCCTGCTCTCTTGCAGCCTGTTGGCTACCTGTTTTTTGTGGGACATGGTGATGAGTCCATTGCCCTGACCAGTCTGTGTTCTGCTCTCCTTAATTTGCAACCTTTGCAAGTTAGGTTTGCAAAGTGCTGTGTAAATATATAGCTCTACAAAATCTTGCAGTCTTCTGTTCTGCAGATAGAAATACATATTGCTGAAGATACTTATAATCATTGGTATGTAACGTGTTAATCTTTCCATTTGCCTGTTCCTGAGCTGGGCATTTTACTGTAGTGCAGATACACCTGAAAGCTGGTTTTGTCCCAGTTCAAAGCTGCTGCAATTGCAGTCGCACGCTGACAGCAGCAGGAGGACGGGTGCTCTTTTAGCTGCCCAAGGAGGTTGAAAGGCGTGACTGACCAACCCGGGACAGCTGGGGAAGAGACACCAAACAAACCTTCGCGTCCGTCCGGGCTGCAGCGGTGATGTGCCGGCCGACACGGGCGCTGGGGACGGCACAGTTACCTGAACAGGCTTGAAAACTCACCCAGGAAGGTGCGGGCAGCGGTTCGCTCTGTGTTTTTTGCTGCGGTAGCTAAACTGCTGGCAAACCGCCTTGGGTGGCTCTGCCCTCCCATGCCCCACTTCTGCCACACCAGCTAAGTGCCACCTTTGTGTGTGCTCTTTCAGAGGGAGAGCTATAATTACAGTTAGCAAAGCAGGAATGTTTGTACGTATTGTAAATACGGTGCTGAGTCTGCCTTGTTCACGCCTGACACCGTGAGGTGTGAATGTTCAGCATGGTCCCTCTGCCGTGTCATCGTGCCGAGCGTCGCGCTGGTGGTGAGCAGCGAGGGCAGTTTGCAGGCACGGCTCCTCTCTACGTGCTTGGCCAAGAACGTGTGGTGTCTTCAAGCTCTTCTCTAGCTAAAAGCAGCTGAAAAATGAACAAAGCAATGCTCTCTGAAGCCCTCGCTGCGCTCCGGTATGTAGATTTTGAGCAAAGAGAGGTATTTCGCTCTGTTAGCAAAGTGGATGGTGGGATTCACTGGGCCAAACTTGAATGGGCTTGTCTTTTTTTAAAAGAGTTTTTCACTGAAACTGTGTCTTTGAGGAAGAGTTGCAGGTGGCTGGTTTGCATCCTCAGGCTTCCTTTTTGTTCTGGATGGTGTTGTAAGAAATGTGGCAGGTTTGCAATGTCCTGCTCTCTTTAACGTGTTCTGCCAAAGGAGTCTGAGAAGAGAGAGCGGTGTTTTAGTGAACACAGGCTGTTTTCACCCTGGATCGCGGTGTATCATGCTGGGGCCATTCCCTTGTCGAGCACAGCGCGAGCAGAGCCGGGGAACGGGTTGTTGGAGGCACCAGGAGCCTGTTCTCAACTCCTTCAGTGACTTGCTGTGCGACCTTCTTCGGTCACTTGTCCTCTCCCCATCACCTTCGGAAGGTTTTTCTTTGCCCGCTTTTCTTTGAGGATGAAGGGCGAATTTTTTAGATCCTCGGATGGGCTTAATCCAAAACCAAGTGATGACTGTTTGACCAGATTATGAAAACTTTCTCTCCAAGAGCCACTCCTGATTTTAGTTCTAGCTTTTTTGAAAAGCTGCTTCTTAGCATTTTAAATGGCAAAGATGGTCAGTGTTTAAATAGGGAGTTTTCCAAGTTTTAGGGCTTAAGGAGTGCATTGTCTTTGTTCTGTTTGGTTTCTGTGAGAGCAAGTTGCAGCAGGCTTAAAGATTTGCTATTTCTTGCAGGCCTGGGATGCTTCACTTCATTAAAGCTAATGACCTTGCATTGTGCTGACTGCCATTGATCCTGCATTTCATTATTTTGATGCACCAGAGATCAGCTGGGCTATGTCAGAGGAGTCGCTACATTCGGTGATATATGTTCCCTACTTCAAATATAAGTAACTTGGTACCCAGCAGAGTATTAAAGTGAAATTAACTGAGCTGACGGCATTCAATACATTCTGAAATTCTGAGAAAATTCATTATTAGATGGCCTTTTGGAAAGGAAATGAAAGTGTGTGAAGATCCTCTGCCTGTAGGAGAGGTACCAAATGGCACGTAGGATGGAGCTCCCAACCGCGGCCGCAGCGTCAGTCCTCCTCATATCTGGAAACTGCCAGTTCTGCATGTAAATATTAAGCTATAGTTGCTTTTTTCTGCAGGTATGAACATTTGATTGCTAAATGCTGGGTATTAGGCTCTGAAATAAGACCGAAACCCTGCATTCAGTGGCTCTCTACCCTGTCACTGTTCAGGCTGATCCAGGAGTGAGATCTCGGGGTGTTCCGTTCACTTAACTCAGGAGGCTCTGCCTGTGCTGAAATGCACTGTACCAATATTAAAGGTGGCAGTTAGCATTTTGGGTGAACAAGGAATGAGGCAATTTATAAGCGGTTACACTGACGTGAATCTCTCCCAGCAAATTTGCATCATTGAAACACCTTTGGTAAAATGTGTCATGCATATAATTAAATACCTGTTTTGCTAACTCTTAATTTAATTAATGCAAAGTAAAGATGTCAGCACAAATTAATTTAGTTGGAAATGGCTTTTCTCTCAGTGGGCTGAAGGGAGGTTTTCTGGAGGCGTTGTACCAGATGCCTTCAGAAATGTGCAGGTGAACTCCAGGACTGATTGACACCACTGTTTGACAGTGATGGTCATGACATCCTCGTAGCAGCACATGTGCCACATATCAGCTCACTTTTTTCCTCTTGTGAGAGCAGAAAGGGAAGCCAGCTAGACGGTGGTTTCTTTGAGAGGACAGTGCAGCTACTTTTTAGCTCTACCCTGAGAGGCATTTGGTAGCAACCACAATAAATTCAGGTTCACACACGTGGATGAATAGTAATTCATATAACAAAAGATCTTTTTATGTCTTCCCTTGGATTTTTCCTTCTGTACCTCAATCTCTCTCACTCAGCTGGTACCCATGTTTTTCCCCCTTAGATACAACGTTCCTGTAACTGCTCATCCGCTTTAAATATTAATTCCTCTTAACTTTCTTTAAAGACTTCCGTGTATATGATCTTCTGGTTTGACCTCTTTCCTAACCTTGTGTATTCTTTTTTTTCTCCCCTGCCTTTCTGATCTTTTTCTCCCTGCCGCTTAATCTTTTTCTCTTTCCCTTTCCATCTTGCTTGGGATAAAATTGGAGCACAGACTGTGTTCATGGTGCAAGTGCAGGTGAGTTGTCAGCCCAACATTATAGGAAGCAGAGAATCTATTGTTGCTTCCTGCAGACCCATCTGAGCACCAGAAGAATTAAAAAAAAGAATATCAGTCTTCCAAAAATGCTAGTTATTGCTTCAGCAGTTCTCATTTCAGCTTAAGTAAAAATAAATGTATGATGAATGAAGAAAGCTGCTGTGCGCTACAACACAGTCTGGATAGTCCTGCCACCTCTCTGCAGTTTCAGGATTGGCTTTTTCTGTCTGATATCTCCTTCGAGAGGGAAAACCAGCCTCATTTATCAGGCAGGATTCTTTGGTGCTGAGCAAAGGGCTGGTGTAGATGGGAGTGGGTTCTGGGTGCTGGGCTGCCCTGGGCGCTGCAGGATGGGAGGACGTGTCGCTCGGGCGGGCGCTTTGGGACCGGCGGTTTGCGCTCAGCAGAGACCGATCTTGAGCCGTGACTCCGACTGGTGTTGGGTGGCACTGGGGGGTGCAGGAGGGACTGGGGATCAGGGAGAATTTGTGGCTTGGAACTCCCCATGGCACTGCCTGGTGCTGGTGCTCCGCGGGGTGACTTTCCTCCATACCCTGTCAGGTGAGATGAATGTGAATATGAAGCCGATTTTGTCTGTCTTTGGTAGCCTGAACACTCCTGGCTCCCTGTCCAACGCTGACCTTTAGCATCATCCAGCTTTTGCAATTGGAGCCAGTGCTTTTAACAGCACCTTTTGTGTACACTTATTGAAAAACGGGGTCTGTTTCGCAGGAAACCTTTTTACACCTGCCATAGTTGTCATCTTTGCTCTTCCTTTGCGCCTTTCATTGGAGCTGCAGCAGTTGACGCTGCAGAATGTCCTTTCATTCCCCAGCATCCTCGGTGTGGGACGTGACTGCAATAGAGCAGGTGGGGAGAGGATGCAGTGCGCGAGACCCACTGAGAAATGTCAGCCAGATGTGGGCAGCTCAAGGAGGAGATGACACAATTCAGCTCTGGAAAGACTCAAGTGCAAAGGGCTATTATTTCTGCTTCTCCTTTTTGAGCTGTTCATGTTAGTGTTTATAAAGCAGCCCTCAGAGCACCTCCCTGCATGTGCAGATGCACTAAAGCAGCTCAGCAGTGGTGGGAGAGTCCCCGCTCCATCAGCAGGGGGTCGATAGCACTCGCTGCAGGGTTTGCAGGCTCGTGCTTTCAGCCCTTCTGAGGGGTTAAATGACGGTCTCCTTGTTGAGCTGAGGGGTTGGGCATCTTCAGACCAGTAAAATTTTGAGTGGCTTTTTGGGGGTGACCCATGTGGCGTGAGCCAGAGGGTTCTTGCTGCAGCAGAGGAATGCGGGGAAGCCGGGGTGAGGGGAGGTGCCAGGGCAGGAGGATTTGCAAAGCTGCTGTTGCAAGCGTTGTGCTCAGCCTGCTCTCTGGTGGTAGCTGCTGTAGCAGAGATGACCTTTGATAAGACAGTGAAGCATTTGGTTTGATTTGGATAGTTGTGGTTACTCGGCTTCACACAGCTACAGTTCATAGCAGAGTTGTCAGCTCAGCTGCCCTTGCTTTTTGTTCCTTTACCCCACAGATTAAAAATCAAATCACAGCAGCTTCAGGATGAGAACTGCCAACACCACCTGCTTCCCAGCAGCTCTCCCCAGCACAGGTTCAGTGTCTGGTAAGGGCTGAGCTCTGCTGCTCTGGTCTTTCAGGCTGGGGAGACTGGTAGGAGAGCAGACAGAAGAGACACTCGCTGGCACAAGACATGGAAGAAATAAACATCTTTGGGGTCTTGAGTCAAATTTGGCTGAAAACAGCCAGCTGCTTCCAAAACTCCTGCCAGGCTTGAGATACAGAGAGGCACTTAAAGACCGCTCGATCATGACCTCTTGTGCCTCCGGCAGAGCTGGAGCATCGCTGCTGCGCTCTGCTCTGCGCTGCTGGATGTGGGGATGGCAACGAGGAAAGGGTTTGTCTGGCTTCTCCGTGCGGAGCTGTTGTGAGGAAGGAAGTTCTTGGTACATCGTTCAAAGGAGGCAGGCCAGTTGTGCTTGTAGAGCATGGGAGGGAAGGTCGTGGCGAGTGCTTCTGCTTTTCAGTCCTGAAAACAGCTGAGGGATGTTTGCCGTCACAAGAATGGTGGCTTTTGGTTATTGTAGCTGGAAAAAAAAGGAAGAAGGAGAGAAATAGTTCTGGAGAAGGTAGTTGGGACCCTGTCCTGTCTTTGCTGACATCCCGCTAGAAAAGGTCAGCCCCATTTGTGTTGTGTAAGTAAACTGTCAGTGTGTTGGATACGTCTTCCAGCAATATTTGGTTACTGAATTTCTGAGCAGGATTTGTTCTAACAATACCTGAGGGGTGTGACAGTCATACATGTGGTTTCTTTGTGCTGGAGACACCTTCAGGGCTGAAGTGCCTGTGGGACGTAGCGTGCAGGTGGGACCATTTGCTGTTGAGGATGGAGCCAACTTGTGAAGCTTTTCTGTTGTACGAGACCTAATCAGGCAGCTTTGAGACCTCAGAGCAAACAGACACATTCTGTTTTAATCCGATTTCCATCTCTTTGACCGTGGAGATGGGACATGGCTGTAGCATTTTATATAACTCTCTGTTTCTTGTGGCTAGTAAACTGTTCATTTTGCTGAAGAACATAGACATACACTATGTCTTTGAATCCCAACATTTATGACTGTTTAAAGGCAATTTAAGCAGATTTGGGGTTATTTTTTTTCCCATGTGAATTGCTGTGGTCTAGTCAAGGCGAATTTTAGTAGCAGCAACCATGTGGAAGTATTGTCTTCTCACAATTAGAGGTTGAGCAGATGAGCCAGGGATTATAATTAAGAAACAGGGTAATTTTTTGAGCACGGTGGAAACTAAGGAATAAAAGCTCATGGTGCAATGCCCCTGTCAGAATTAGATGCAGATGAGAGATAATGTATCTTGCAGTGAAAGACGTTTGGTTTGGGTGTATTTTGTTGAGCACAGGAGCAATTCCCTCCTGTTCCCTAGAAGCTGAGGTTTTTGTTCAGTTGGTGCCGATGCTCTTTTTTAAAGCTTTTACCTCTCTGCTTCCTGAGGTCTGACATGGACAAGAAAAGCTTCAATAGGCACCAGCTGCTGAATGGGCCCTGTCTCTTCAGAGCATTGCTCGCTTTTCTCCATTCCCAATTAAAACATGTGTTAAACTTAGCTTTTGTTTGAAGCAGCCGGTGCTGTGGTATTTAATGTAAAAGGAACGTGCTCCTCACCTTTCCTCTCTCTTTTGTCTCAGGGCCAGCATTCTTCAGGGGAGGACATGGAAATCTCCGATGATGAGACCAACCCCGCGCCCATCACCAGCGCAGAGTGTGCCAAAACCATTGTGGTGAACTCCTCCGTCAGCAACACAGCCGTGATGGCCCCGTCGATTCCCCCGCTGCCACCACCGGGATTCCCTCCTCTTCCTCCTCCGCCGCCTCCGCAGCCGGGCTTCCCGATGCCTCCGCCGCTCCCCCCACCGCCTCCACCCACCCACCCCGCCGTCACCGTCCCCCCGCCCCCGCTGCCTGCGCCCCCCGGGGTCCCTCCACCTCATATCTTGCCTCCGCTCCCTCCGTTCCATCCCGGCATGTTCCCTGTCATGCAAGTGGATATGATAAGTGTCTTGGGCAACCAATGGGGTGGCATGCCAATGTCCTTCCAGATGCAAACTCAGATGCTGAGCCGCATGATGCAGGCACAAAACACGTACCAGTATCCACCTTTCATGACGGGACGGATGCAGTTTGTGAATCTTCCACCCTACCGCCCTTTCTCGATGGGAGCAGCTCTCGGTCGTGGACAGCAGTGGCCACCACTGCCCAAGTTTGACCCCTCGGTTCCACCACCGGGTTATGAGCCGAAGAAGGAAGATCCCCACAAAGCCACTGTGGATGGAGTCCTCCTGGTCATAGTGAAGGAACTAAAGGCTATCATGAAAAGGGACCTGAACCGCAAGATGGTTGAAGTGGTGGCATTTCGGGCATTTGACGACTGGTGGGACAAGAAGGAACGTCTGGCAAAGGTAGGCGTTCACGTACTCTGTGCTGGATCCCGGGGAGGACTGGTCATAGCGCTTATGGCCAGGGCATGGGTAAGCAGGGATTTGGAAATTTCTCTGTTGCAGGCATCTCTCACTCCAGTGAAGTCTGGAGGAGAATTGGAGGAAAAACCAAAGCCGAAGGATCGAATCGCATCCTGTCTTTTGGAGAACTGGAACAAAGGAGAAGGCCTGGGATATGAGGGAATCGGCTTGGGCATTGGGTTACGAGGGGGCATCCGGCTGCCATCCTTCAAGGTAAAAACAAAGATCTGTCTTCATTACGCTGACATTCCCTAAAGGAGCATTAGGAGGACAAACCTCTCTGGGTTTGTGCCCCAAAGCCTTCCAGGCTGTTGGCCCCACGCCCTGTTCACTCACGGGGTTGCTTCTGACAGCCTCTCTCATAACCCCCCCGTACACTGTAGGGCAAGGATCCTCTTTCCCAGCCTTAGCTTTTCATCTGCCACTTGTGGGAATTGTCTGTGGATGATCTCCCTGCTCTGCAAGGTAAATGAAACATTTGCTTGTGTTTAGGACACAGCGTTTCAGGATGATTGTAAGAATACGCATATGCTCGTGGTGCTTTACACAGTTATTGCTTGGCTTAGAATGTCTTGCAGTTTAGCAGCTGAGTCTCACCTGAAGTTTGGTTAAAAGTGTTCTCTGCCTCATGTGAGTTTACAGAATCAGACTTACAAGCATAGGGTCACCTATTTTAAAAAGCATTTACATAAAAAATGAAAGATATCCTAAAAAAAGCGAGGAGGGGACAAGGGAAGGTAGAGGGCTTCCCTGAAATTAGAGTTTTGAATGCACAGAAGGTGCAAATAAAGGTTTGGGATGAGAGATTCTGCAGTATTCATTTAGAATAAAACTTACTTTGAGGTTGTTTAAGATGTCATTGGCTCAGGCTCTCTTTCTGTTATGCTACATCTCAGACACATGGATTTGTCAAGAGTTTTCTCTGCCAGCTTCAAAGTACCTGGTGCTGACATGCACCATGCTGGTACCCAGGGTGTTTTGATGCAAATCGAAGGGGTAGAATTTCATTCACAGTGAAATTCCATTTGCAGGCAAATAAAGAGATCAAGAGCTGGGGAAGTGGCCCTTGGTTTCTGGGTGTAAGTCATCATAGCAAAGTAAAGCAGTAGCAATTTGCTTAAGAAGTTGATTTCTGCTGTTTCCAAACTTTTAGAAATGTTAATTGTGTCTTTTGTTCAGGTGAAAAGAAAGGAGCCACCTGAAGCTGCCTCAGCGGGGGATCAGAAGAGAATCCGGCCTTCTACTTCTGTCGATGATGAAGATGAAGGTTTGCAAAGCACATTTGTTTGAAACACAAGAGCAGATGCAAACCACATGCAAGCTGAATTCTTTTAAAGTTCACAGCAATGTGCTCACTTACAGTTAGACACTGAGTCAAGGATCTGAGCCAAACCCCGCTTCTCACAAAGCTCTGATCAGCTGAGAGATGTCTCCTCTGGATTCTGCTACCTTAAATTTACTGGCGGGAAATTTAAGACCCACATTTTATGAATAACTCATAACCTATTTTAGTTCTGCCGATGGAGAGCTGGTCATCCAGTAGAGGGAGCTCAGCTGAGTTCATGGACCGTTCCAGGGCCATGCTTGCAGTTCACAGGGTACGTTGTAGGAGACAGCACATAAGAGACAGTTTGCCCTGCATTTAAGAGCAAAACAAAGTTATTTGCCAGAAAAATTTATTTGAAAATATTTCGACATTTTTTCCTGGATGCGGAGAAGAGTAGAGATAAGAGAAAGCTTCGAATACCCTTTGTTTTACATAAAAAGTGGATTTAAGTTAGTTGTGCCATAAGTTGATTCAGACTAATAAGTGGATTTGAAGCCAAAGTACAGAAGCAGGGTTTTGTAGAGCCCTTAAATAAAACAAAAAGGCATTAAATTTGGCTTACCAGCCTCATGCCATGTTTCCTGGCTGCTCTGCCTATGGCTTGTCAGCTTTGGCCATCTGCATTTTGCCATCCTTGACGTTTCAGCACCCTGCACCCAGTCCCACCCTCACTCGTCCTGCGAAATTCGTACTCCTCTGTGAGCCCGGGGACTCACACACCACATGGGCACGTTGCTCCTAACTTTGATCTTCCCAAAGAAAAAGTTTCCATTATATGGTCAACTCTTTTCCTCCCTTGCAAAGTATTTGATGGAAATTTCCTTCTTGGTTTTGCTCACCAGAGTCAGAGAGGGACAGGGATGCTTCCGATACGACGTCTGACCTGTCAAAGAAGGATGCAGACGCCGTGGGGCTGAGGCGGCGACCAGCAAGGCCGCTGGAGCTCGACAGCGAGGGAGAGGAGGGAGACGAGACATCCGGGAAAGAGGAAGAGTCCTCCTCCGAGAAGGAAGAGGAGCAGGAAGAAGAGGGAGGCTTGGTGAAAGCAGTGCCTGGCAAGGTGTGTTGGTTTGTGATTGCGGTTTTGAGTGCTGTCTGTCGTTAAAAGGGGGCTTAGCAATTCCAGATGCCAAAGTTACCTTGTCTAGGATATGAGCGCTGCTGTTAGGGCCTGTCCTAAGGGAACCCCTGTAAGGTTATTCCCTCTTGAGGTTCTCTGATCAGCATCCCTGAGAGTCGCTGGTGGTTACTACAGTGACAGCCAGGCCTCAGAGTCAGACACTGCTCATTTTTGGCAATGTTTTCTTGCAAAGGAGGAAGAGGAGGATGAGGAGGAGGATGATGACGATGATGAGGACGAAGATGATGATGAAGATGATGATGAGGATGAAGATGATGAGGAAGAGGAGACAGGCATAGACACAAGTGACAAGGAGGAGGAGCAGGACTCCGAGGAGGGTAAGCAGTTCCAGCAGAAGGAGAAAGCGTGGCCTTCGGGTCGGGTGTGTTCTCCCTGCTCTGGAGGGTGGCAGTTTCCACGCTTTAAAGCTGTGTGCGAAGGCAGCAGAACATCTTAGTACAACTCCAGTAAAGAGACCTGTGTGGGCAGGGTGGCATGCAGCGCTAGTTCTGCTGCTCAGGAAACTGCCTGTTTTATGGTGATTGTTGTAAGCATCCAAATACATGGTTTATAAGTCTCTGCAAAAATAAATAAACTGGAAAAGGAGTCCTTCAAACCCCTGCACTGCCGTCGAAGCTGTTTCCATGCTGTTAGAGTGTGGAAGTGATATTTGCTGCTGTGATAGATGCCGATTGTTTAGTGAAGTCAGAAAGTGGAACTAATGGTAATTTGTTCTTTGTGTAGATGTAGCAAGTCCGTCGTCTTCCAAGGCTGAAGTTGAATCATCCGATGAAAGTGAGGACTCCTCTGAATTTGAGTCGAGTTCAGACTCAGATGATGAAGATGAGGATGATGATGATGATGAAGATGAGGAGGAGGAAGAGGAGGAGGAGGTGGCTGAAGATCAAGACAGGGAAGCCATGGTTGCTGAGACAGAGCATGAACCTGCTGGTCATGAGATTCCTGATGATGAAAGGGAGACTATTTTGGAGCTGTATCCTGTGGATGACTACATGGATGCAACAGGCCTGGGACTCGTGGAGCCAGCGTTGGCTGTGAGAGATGAAGGCATGGAAGAAATCAAGGCAGGGGACGGTGAATGCGGTGAAGTCCCAGAGGCATCTATTGCTGCTGAAACACTGAAACAGTTGGTTATGGAAAGAGACCAGGAGACAAAACTTGCGCTGTCTCCCATCTGTATGCCAGGTATGCCCTTCCATGTGGTTTGGCATTTTTTTACCACATTTCCAATCATCCGATATGTATGGATTTGCATTTCCCGTGTTCTCTTTCTTCCCCCAGTCTTGGCTCTATGCTAGGGGTTATCTGGACAGGGAAAGAGGTCTGTGCTGAGCTTGCGTTCCTAGT
Source organism: Caloenas nicobarica (assembly GCF_036013445.1). Lineage (NCBI taxonomy): Eukaryota > Metazoa > Chordata > Aves > Columbiformes > Columbidae > Caloenas > Caloenas nicobarica. The sequence continues at coordinate 4,810,151 of NC_088260.1, forward strand.
ACGGAGCTCTACACAAGCCATCTGCTGCTAAAAATACTGCGGTTATTGTATCCAGAATCTTATCCTGGGCCAGCTTAGTTAGTGTCCTACAGGAACTGAGCAGTTGTCGGCATCCGAGGGTGACTGATTGGATGGTGTGGTGGCTGAAGCTCAAGATAGAAAAGCTGTGGCTGCTAAAACGGAACAGGAATCTGTGCTTAATGTGCCACTACTGGCTCTTTTTGACTTAAATACCAAAGCCATATGTGACTGGGAAGCTATATGGGGCATGTGAGTGGAGTCTCAGAATTACATCTGGTTCCCAATATTATTATTTTTGGGGATTTTTAACTTAGTCCTTTCAAATGAGCAATACTCTCTGGTTTTCTGGAAAATGGAAATTTTCTTCATTCAATACAGAGTTGCGTTTAACCCAAGGAAATTTAGAAACCTTTTACTAAACCAAGAGTGAGATGCATAAAGGTTGACGAATTCTGCACCTAGTGGGGGAATTAAGAAGTTAAAAACTGGAGCCAACAGGAGGAGCACATCTAGTGTGTCCTGCAGTGTGAGCCTTGGACAGGACTGGTGTCTGTGGTATTTTGCCACTTGGAGAGCTGGAAATCCAGTCCCTGCACAGCCAACACTTCTTGGCTGCCAGAAAATCTGAAAGAGCAAAATGCTAAACTGGGCAGGGCAGAGAACGTGTTTTGCACAGATCCTTTCCAGAACAGGTTGGTGTCCAGAAAGGACATAAATCTGGGGAGACCTGCACGTGGGCACCTTGATCTGTGGAAGGAGCTTTACCGGTAAGCTGTGGGAACAAGCACAAACTGCTGCATTCTCGTGCAGCCCAGCCCGCTCGTACGGGAGTTGCAGGGGTCAGACCCTTCTCCAGCGACTCTGCGGTTCGTTCAGCACAAATGAGGAGCGCTTCCCTTCCAATTCACCAGGCATTTTCACCTCCTTTTGCTCTCCCACTTGAAAATGTTATTTTGAGCTGCCTAACAAGATTCACTGTTGATTCCTTTTGGCCCTGGCCCTAAGGGGATATATAAACTCCAGACGAATGAGCCTGCTGCAGAGAGCAGCGTATAAATCGCCTCATTGATACCATCTGAGTGTCTCCTCATTCGTTACGAGGGCTTCCCGTTTCCTTCACGTGTTGCTCAAGAGCGTTACGCTCCTCCCTTCACTTCTCCTTCCTTGGAGAGCTGAGGGTGCTTCCTGGCCTTGCAATTAGTTTACCATCCCACATTAGAGAAGCTGACAGCTTGAGGCTCTGACAGTCCTCCAAAGTCCTCGCCCCACAATCCGCTAATTCTTTTTATGTCTGTACAAAAGGTGGTCAGGGGTTTTGAAAGCAGAAAACCTTTGTTCTGGCCCATGTCCTAGCTAATCCTCAAATTAATAGTACTTTTTTTTTAATGGTCCATTAGGGATGTCTGTGGTAGCGTCTAATTACTCCACACTCGGTGCCTCTAAAATGTAAAGCATTGAAGTTTTTAAAGCCTCCCGGTGGAATTGAGCTGTTCTGTAATTGTGGCATCTTAAACATGGCTTTACTGGCAAGCGGCGAGTAACTGAGTGGAAGCAAAGCTCCTGATTCTTCTCTCTTTTCCCCCTTTCAGAGGAAGAGTCCGAAGCCACTATCGTGCTGGAGCCAGTGGTACAGGAGGGTCCAAAGCCAGAATCTCAAGATGAGGAGGCGACGCTCTGTCTCTCGACTCCAGTGGGAGTCTTTGGAGAACCTCTGCCCAGTAAAAGCAGCTTCTTCAGCAAGTCCGACGACAGCAGCTTAGAACCTCATGTTAAAACAAAACTGCCCTTGGCAGCAGAGGAGGACGAGCGGCTGCCTCGCACACCTGGGCGGGAGATGATGATCCATTCAGAGACTGATACTCTTTTGCTTCCAGCCCACAAGGTGCCATCCTCCATGCTTCCCTTACCATCGACTCCTGGTAAAGAAGAATCTTTAGTCCCTCCAGAAAAGTTCCCTGAACAATTAATGGTGACCAAAACGTCCATGGATGAGGAGATTCCTAGGACTCCTGGGCGGGACATTTTGGCCAAGTCTTCACACCCCCTTGCGAAGTCGCAGAGCACAGACACTGTTCCAGCCACGCCGGGAAGCGACGCTCCCCTTACGGGAAGCAGCTTGACCCTCAGTTCTCCTCAAGTCCCTGGGAGCCCCTTTTCCTACCCATCCCAATCTCCTGGCATTAACAGTGGCATTCCTCGGACTCCTGGGAGAGATTTCAATTTCACACCCACTTTCCCAGAGGCTGGTGCTACCATTCCTTGCCTTCTGTCTGGCAAGAAACAATCGGAGGATGAGCTAGATGAGAAACCCTTTAAAGAGCCTCTTGGTGCTTCCCTTACAATCAGCATGAACAGCGTTCCTTCCCCTATCCCCTTTGCCAGCCCCCCACAAGCAGATTTCCGCACGGACATGGGTTTGCCGCCGGATGAGCCGATACCTGTGGCAGCCCTGCCGTGCCTGCATGGAGATGGAAGAATGCCCCTCGAGGAATGCAAGGCAGAAGTAAAATCTGTTTTGCTCTCACCAGAGGTACCCACCGGTGCTTCTATTCTTCCTCCTCCACCACCACCTTCTGTTCTTCCCAAAAGGAGGCCAGGTCGGCCCAGACGGTCACCACCGTCTGTCCTCTCGTTGGATATGTACTCGGGCAAAACCATAGAACCTCCTCCGGTGCCCGTGGCCTTGGTGGAAAGTGCTGTGGGCAAAGAGCTGTTGACTGGACATCCCGATGCTTTCTATGGACTGAAAGACCCTGAAGCCGTCACCCTGGACTTCAGGAATGACGGTTTCCATGACAAAATAGCAGCCGAAGCAGTTGCAGAGAAACTGCCGTTTAAGGAACTGGAGAACCAGTGGAATGAAGACTTCAAGGAAGAAGAAGCTCACGCGAAACCTAAAAGACAGTGGCGAAGGCAGAAGAAGACATCTGAAGACCTCCCAGTGATTCCTTCCCCTGAGTATTCCCCACCCCAGCCTCAGTTCAGGCCACGCTCCGAGTTTGAGGAGATGACCATTTTGTATGATATTTGGAACGGAGGCATAGATGAGGAGGATATCAAATTCATGTGTATCACATATGACCGCTTGTTGCAGCAGGACAATGGTATGGACTGGCTCAATGACACCCTGTGGGTATTCCATCCTTATATCCTTTCTCACTGGTGTTACACAGCACACGTATGATGCACTAGATCATCATTGTGTAGGACTTAAAATGCAAAAAACCCAAGTTTGTTGGTGGAAGAAGCATTTGCTTACTAGAATAGCAATTACTTATATCAGCAGGGAGTTTTAGACTGTTTTATTCCCTGAAGCTGCAGTACAGAAATACTGCAGAAGCGGCTGTTCTTGCTGCATTTTCAGTCTAGGACTGCAGGGAAAATCTGTACGCAGCTCTTCTGGGGAGATTTCCGTGCTAGTTTGAGAAGATTCTGTCTGCATTTAAACCAGACTTTTTTTTTTTAGCTTGCCTGTGGAATTTCTAGTCTGTACATACAGAGCTTTAACTTGGGGCTAAAACTTGCTGTAAAAATAATCTCACCATCTGTGCCCAAAATGATGAGTTAGTGGTGCTAGCACCACTAACTTGCTTTGAGTTTGAAATACGAATAAAAGTGATGGTTTCTAAGCGGCACATGAGGGACGGGCACATCCCCGGGCTGGATGGGCATGTACTGGTAGCACTGGCTGGTGCTGGTGGGGCAGGATGTGGCCCCATCCCCTCCCTCCCTTTTAATGATCCGATAATCAGCTGCACAGGCTGTAGCTTTGAATCTTTGGCAGCATTTCTGGGACACACAAGCTGTCTCAGAACAAGGCTGTACATGCGTACAGCCACCAGGAGTGATCTCCAGAACAGAGCCTGGAAGGCTGTTCTTGTAACCTGAGAACTCTCTAGTAATGTTTTCAGGAAGGAAAATACAAATTTATATGGTAAGGAAGACATGCACCACCTTGTGTGTGGCTAGGGATTGTGTAGAGATAAAATATCTCATCCCTTATTCGCTGCAAGACACGAAAGCGAAAGCAAAAAAGCCCAAACCACTTAAAATAGTGATACTAACAAAAAGCAAGTGGAGCTCAGTGCTGAGCTGTGCATTTTCATACGTTCTTTCTCTGCATCTCAAAGGGCAATGTGTAAGATTAAATTCATGATTTTCTGCCTTTTCACACCAGTGCAATAATCTTGAAACAGGTTTATTTAATTGTTAAATGAAAATATTATAAACGGATGATGAAATGCATCACCTCCAGCAATGTTCAGCCTGTGTCAGCTTCATTTGGAGAGGCAGTTCCAAACAAAAACCAGTTTGAGGGTGGCAGTAATTGGCGCCGCAGTGGTGGGAACCGCAGCGGAACGAGACGGCCGAGGGCAGGGCTGGCTGTGACCGGGCGCTTAAATGTGTTGGTGTTTGGCACCTTACATAGTGGAAATATTTGAAATCTGTTTCCTTGATGATAAGGATTATTGTAACAGCAAATTTACAGTCACGTTTTAAACCGTTTAAAAACAATCTGCAGCCAGTTCATCCTGGGCTGTAGGTGTGAAGGTACCTGCAGGGTTCACCTGCTCTGCAGCAGCTCACACCGAGCTCAGGGCCATCACTTCTTGCTTTTTGTGGCCCCTCTGCTTCAATTTTCTGGTGTTAAGGATACCTTATGACTCACAGGGAGCATTTTTGGGTAGATCTCAATCATCGTAGGCTTCCTGGCTGTGTTTTTGGGGAGCCAGCAGCTCGGAGCAACACCAGCAGCGCAGCTCCACTGTCCTTCCAGAAGCCAAAGACCTGCAGGTGCCTGTTGAACGCCATGAGTCCTTGCCAGGCCAGCTGCACGTTTCTTTGACCTATCGGGACGGTGAGGTTCGAAACATCTGCACAGGGTCTTACCCTTCCCGTCAGGGTCTGAAGTAGCTGATTTACCGAGGCCGGTGAGAGCAGCGTCTCTCCCCAAGCCCTTGGGGCTGAGCAGGGTCTCTTGCCCGTCTGTGCTGGCTCCAGCCCTGGCCGGTGGGGTGACGGCTGCCCTGAGATCCCTGCGGTGTCTGCAGGGCCTGGGGTGGCTGCAGGGAGTTCCTGGAGGCGGAACAAAAGTGTGTCATTCAGAACAGGGAAAATGGTACGTCCAGATGGCTGGGCAGCTGCTGTCTGTGTACGTAGTGGGTGCTGTGGGGAAATCCTTTCTCTTTAGTTTCCCAAAGCATGCAGCTAAGAAGGAAAGACTTGCTTGGCTTTTCTGTAGGCATGTGGGTTTCAGTGATGGGGTTTTTTTTATTTTTCAATAGTATTGTTATTTTTTTCCACCCCCCGCAAGCCTTCCTAATTTTCCAGTCTCCCAGCATTAGCTCCATGTAGCCACGGCAAGTTTTGTCTGATATCCACCGGTGGCTGTGTTTCCCCTTAACTCCTTTCCACCTACCAGCTTTTCTACTCCCAAGAAAAAGAAGCGGGATGACGGGATGCGGGAGCACGTGACGGGCTGTGCACGAAGTGAAGGCTATTACAAAATTGATAAGAAGGACAAACTTAAATACCTCAACAACAGCCGAGCTTTTGCGGAGGAGCCTCCAGCTGACACGCAGGTGAGCACGTGTCCTCCGCTGCCTGCCGGGGTGTGAACGGGATTTGGTTTCATTCGGTGTCACACACAGCAGATGCTTCCTGCCTTTTGGCAAGGAGGGAGGTGAAGTTGTTGCTACGCCTGTGTTGTCACCCAGGAGCTGCTGGGGAGGTGTTAGCGATTGATGTGGGATGTTTTAGGAGGCCACGTGTTCTGCGGTGACGTGTTGTTGCATAAGGGATTACTGACAGGGAGGCTGCAGCGTGTTGGATCAGCTTTGATCGCCCTTTTGTCTTCTCAGGGTATGAGCATCCCTGCCCAACCTCATGCTTCCACCCGGGCTGGCTCCGAGCGGCGGTCGGAGCAGCGGAGGCTCCTCTCGTCCTTTACCGGGAGCTGCGACAGTGACCTGCTCAAGTTCAACCAGCTCAAGGTGGGTCACCCCGTGGATGCTGCTCTGCGCAGGGGCTGGTGGGGAGCAGGTGAGGCCAGGGCAGGGGACCGACCTCCTGCCTGTTTGGTCTCGCCTTGGTGGCGACCATCTCAGCATTGGGCACATGTGCCAGGAGATTGAACACTACCTGGCTCTCCTGTATTTCATGTAATTCAACTTGATACAACATGAACACTACCTGGCTCTCCTGTATTTCGTGTAATTCAACTTGATACAACAATGCAATTTAATACAATATGTAATGCAAATAATTGACCTAAACAAATAGAAACAGAGCAGGCACAGGGGAAATATGAGAACACATGAGACTTGGTCCAGCGTGCTCACTTGTGAGCAGCAGAACCATGAGCTGGCTGATAAATGGCTATAAATGAGTATATGATGATTACAGAGCTTGAGCCCTACTCAGAACCATCAGGGTTATGCAGAACTGATGGCCTCAGAGGGTCTGTTCTCCCCAGTGTGTGGTCAGTGGTAAAAACCCAAGTACCACAACTCTGTGGGACCTCCTGTGACCTCTGTCCTGCCTTCCTGTCACCACAGGACAGAAGGCATCTAAATGGGGTTGATGTACCCAGCACTGCTTGTTCCTTGGAGCAGGCTGCAGGCGCTGGGCCCAGGGACGACCTTTCCGTTTCTGTGCTCTGGCTAATTCAGGCTTGGGGGTTTTGGGGTGTTTTCTTCATGCAGTTCCGGAAGAAAAAACTAAAATTCTGCAAGAGCCACATTCACGACTGGGGTCTTTTTGCTATGGAGCCCATTGCAGCTGATGAGATGGTGATCGAGTACGTGGGTCAGAACATCAGGCAGGTAAGCTGGACTGTGGGTGAAATCTGAGTGAAAACCAGCCCTGAAAGAAGTTCTTGAGTAGGATGAGGTTTGGAGTCCCTGCTGTGAGGTGTTAGTACCTGAGCAGAGGTTGGCGTATGGCTTGGAGGTACGAGGGCGGGATTTTCAACAATGCATAGAAACTAAGCACTCAGATCCTTAGGAGATAGCTCTCAAGAAGCCCACGCTGAACTTCGGCGTTTTCAGTTAGGTCTGTGTTCTCTTGGGGTGTTTGGGGTCATGTATGTGTTGAGTGGCACGAGAACGGCGCAGGTGAGCGTTGTGTAGATCTCGGCTCACGGATCAGATCTGCAGCGTCTCCTGACACAATGTGTGGGGTTTTCTGTAGGTCATCGCTGACATGCGTGAAAAGCGATACGAGGATGAAGGCATCGGGAGCAGTTACATGTTCAGAGTCGATCATGACACCATCATCGATGCCACAAAATGCGGAAACTTTGCCAGGTTTATTAATCACAGCTGCAATGTAAGTATCACGTTTTTGCATGTAATTGTATTCTGACATAGTGATAAACCCGTTGAGTCCTTGGTAGCTTTGATTGGGACCGTGTTCAGAAGTAGCAGGGGGTCACAGAGTTATGATTAAATGTTAATGAGCTACAGCAGATCAAAGCAGAGTTTGAACTAGTGCAAAGAGATTTGAGAGACCTGAGAAATGAAACATAACAGTGAGACAGAGCGCACTCAGAATCCTCCTGATGGTGTTGGAGGACCCTGACAGACGCTATTCAAACATATCTAACAAATATTTCCTTCAAAAAAAGCTAATTTTAGCGTTCTTACTCTCCGGGAACAGTCTCCTTCTAGTGTCCACATGGGAAAAATGCTCTCTGCCCCAGCAGGCAGAGAACCCGCTTTCCCCTGTGCTCCGTGCTGCAGTGACCAAATTATTGAGCATTAACTGAGCTGCTCTTAGCCTGGGACAAACTTGGTGGAACAGGCTCTTTTGCACCACAGAATGTGGATATTTGGAGGAGCACAAAGAGGGTTGCTCTGGAGTTGTGGCCCAGGCTGTCTAGGGAAGGACTGTCCCACACTGTTTTACCTCGGAATAATGGTGTGGAGTTTGGGAAGCCATGGCCATCAGGAGCCTAAATCATTACCTGTTCTGTCACCCTTGCAGCCAAATTGTTATGCTAAAGTGATCACGGTGGAGTCTCAAAAGAAGATCGTCATCTACTCCAAACAGCACATCAATGTGAATGAGGAAATTACCTATGACTACAAGTTTCCGATTGAGGATGTAAAAATCCCATGTCTGTGTGGCTCTGAGAACTGCAGGGGAACCCTGAACTGAACTCGAGGTTTCTCGTCACACTTGCACCTTCGGCCATGTCAAAACTGTGGTAACCAGGTGTGGTTGCACTTTGCCAAAAAAAAAAAAAAAAAGGAAAAAAAAAAGGAAGAAAAAAAACTAAAAAGAAAAAAAAAATTTAAAAAGAGGGGAAAAAAGAGAAGGAAAAAACCAAGCAAGTTTCGCACTTCTGCCAGGATCACGAATGAAAGCAAAAAGCGCACATGCTTACGAGGACTGTTCATGTTTCAGGTGCTCTTTCCTTTTCAGATCCAACGCGCACACAAAAGGTGACTACCGTTTTGTGGCATGGTCTATCCAAACACTAGCTTCTCTGTTCAGTCCTGACGTTAATGCTCCGTAATGGGATAATGGTACCTTTTTAAAAATTGTTGTTATAAACCTTCATCTTTTCATAATTGCTGCTACCTTTTTCTCATCAGTTTTGTTGGTTGAAAAAGACATTCAACGTTTAAATGTGAAGCAGAGACTGAAAATGCCATATAGGGTTTGTTGGGAGCTTGATTGGCTGAAATTGCACAGATTTCTCAGAGTAAGCTGTAAATAAATGTAAGGTTGATGTTACAGAGCAAGCCAGAGGCTTGAGGGTGTGTGAATGGGGGTGTGCGTGCGTGTGTGTGTGTATGATGTGTCCCCAACGAGACTTTAGGTGAACTGTCCTGCCTTTTCGTTAGGGATGAGCCTGAACAAGTCCCCTAAGCCAGACGCCCCGGGGAACAGCCAGGTCAGCCGCAGACCTCAACTCAGCGCCTTGGGCTCGCCTCTTCGTTTTCACATACCGTGCTGGTATATCGGGGGATCAAAACCTCTGCACCCGCACATGAAAGATATTTGGATACCGTGATCCGCTGTAGTAAGAAGTCAGGTCAGTTGCATAGCTGCAGCATCGTGGCGCGACGTGTGGACTTTGGGGATGCCCGTTTCTCGGAGATCGATTTGCTTTGCGCGCAACGAAGGCTGAGGCTGGAATTAAGTGGACAATTCAGCCCACATTTGTGCTGTGGAAATCTTACCCTCCTTGTGAGCGTACACTACGGCCCGCGTTTGTAACAGGATTATCTTCCTGTAGATGGGAAACAGGCTGATATGTGTCTCGTATTAATTTTTCTCGCTTTTGTCTGCGTTTCCCTGCCCTTGCAGCGTTTTCCGTGGAGCGTTCGCTCTGTCCTTGGACTCGGGCGATGGCTCCTGCGATAGAGCGAGCCGTGCCGGGCCTCTCGCCTCCCTCCGTTACTCAGTAACTTGCCCCAGGGCTGCCCCATCTCTCCAGCAAAAGTGATTAAAGTGTTGTCCCCTCCCGTGTACGGCAAGCAGATGAACGCTGCTTTGAATTTGGAAGGCATATTTTGAAATTATTTTTTGACGTGCTTTGTCCTTGTAGATGTGCTGAGGTGAAGGTTGCAGTTCTTTGAGAGGTTCCGTTTTAAAATGGGGCAAAACACCAAAGAAAATACTTCTTTGGATGTGATCTGGAAATGTTACACAACTGTTCAGGTATAGACAGGATCAGTTTTTCACCTTGCATTGAATTTCTCCTGCTTTAAAAGTAGAGATCAGTTGTACTAAAACCTTTTTTAATTGGCTCATAAGGGGAAGTTGCAATGTAATTATGAAATGGGAAGATTATCTGCATAACTAAGTATCTTCTCCCCACAGAACAAATTGCACAGCAGTTTTCTTGTAGCCTTTTAAAATCAGCGATAGTTCCTATATGACCACAGCTCCGTCACTGGAGGTTACAGCCTTGCACAAGAGTTTTCTGGAAGTTTTTTCAGCTATTACTTGGAGTTGCCAGGCCTGCCCTGCAGGCTGCTGTAGGTTGGACCTCCGCATCTGAATTTCTTCTTCAGACAAAAGGCCTGAAAGAGCAGGAGCACACGGGCTGCTGCGAGCTGCCTTAATCCCGCCTGTCTGTCTGTCTGAGGGCGAGGAGTTGTCCCTGGGGTTGGACAGTCCATAGTCTCATCTCTGGTTTTGTTTCATTTTGTTGTTTCCCCTTCTCTTTGTAAATCTCTCCAGCAACTGGGTATTGGTGACCCAGAACCTAAAACTATGAGAAGCACAACTAGTTTCTGTCATTGACCACTGGTGGTAGCTGCAGTGATGGCAGGAGCATTTGGGAGTTAAACCAGCTGCTTGATTTATTTTACTTTTTTTAAAGTAAGTTTCATCTTGTGTTGACGCTCCAGTTGGCTTCTCTGCAGTTTGGCCTTTTGCTTTCAGAGCTTTGGAAATGCACAGAAGTTTCCTGTGTCTCAGAACTGAAGCCCCCGTGTGCAGTGGTCCTGCTGGTGTCCTTGGCCTCCTTCCTTTCTAGTCCATCAAACTGGTTTCGTGGGGGCAAAGACACCCCAAATGGCCCAGCCACTGGGTACCTGCTGACAGTTTTGTGTTTCCCAGCGTATCTGTGTGCTCTGAACGGGATTAGCCCCTGCAGTTTGCCTGAATGTTTGTTGAGGGGAGGCAGGTCGTGGTCTTCTGAAACAAGACCTACAGGTTGGGTTCCTTTTTAGGAGCACCAAAGGGATTTGGGTGCCAAAGACCGTGAGCACCTAAATGCCTTGGGTACTTCTGAAACTGCCCGTAACCCATCCCTCTTTATGATCCCAGACAAATAATGTGAGTTTTTGGAAGAGCTGAGCTCCCGGTAACCCTCCAGGGGGACAGGAAGGTGTTGGACCTTCAGCACTTCCGAAAAATCACATTGGTCTGGTCTCAAAGCAAAACCCAAGGCTTCTCTTTTCTTCCCCATAAACCTTGGCTTGCAGAGTCCTCCCTGCGCAGCTTCTGTCTCAGACTGCGGAGCCGCCCTGTGCCCCAAAACACCGTTTGATGGTGAAGATTATAAACCAGGTGTAGTGGTTTCTATGAGGGGGTCGCCCTGTCCCCGCGGGCAGCCCGGCAGCCCCGGCGTGGGTTTGGAGCAGCCCCGGCGTGGGTTTGGAGCAGCCCCGGCGTGGGTTTGGAGCAGCCCCGGCGTGGGTTTGGAGCAGCCCCGGCGTGGGTTTGGAGCAGCCCCGGTGTGGGTTTGGAGCAGCCCCGGCGTGGGTTTGGAGCAGCCCCGGTGTGGGTTTGGAGCAGCCCCGCGGAGACGCCGCTGACCCCTCCGGGCACCCGTGTGCGGTTCACGCACCGGCCTGGGCTCAGACCCAGCACAGGCGTCCCGGCCCCCCGTGGAAACCCTGCCCAGGGCTGAACAAACTCACCAGCACGGGCTGCTTTGCAGAGAGATTTACAGTTGCAGTTGTTCGCCGAAAACCCCATCCCCAATTTATTTTCGCTTCAATCAAAACCTAAGACAAAAAAAAAAAAAAAAAAAGAGAGACGTTGACTGTGCTCCCTGCAAAATTGCGTCTCGCTAGGTGGGGTGACCCAAGAGGACGGCGCAAAAGTTTTGGAAATATATCTTTAGGTTTCCCAGTGCGACGCTGGCTGGAGCCCGGGGCGCAGGTGCCGGTTCTTGCTCACAGGTCCCGCTGCCCGGCGCCTTCTTCCACCTGTTTGTGCGGTTACGGCCCTGTTCGCAGTGCCAAGGTGGCCCCAAGAAGTGGTCTGTGACTCCCAGGGGGCCGCAAGGGGAAGGGGTTCATCTTGCAGATATTTATATTGTATAGAGCAGCTTATTTCTACGTGAAAAAAAAAAAAAAGAGGAAAAAAACCACAAACGAGAAAAACAACAAACATTTTTAAACTCCAACAAAGTATACAGTAATTTCAGTTCTGATTTTTCGTGACCTTTTTCAGGGATCATTTCAGTGCATTTCTGTATAAAATAAAAATTTAAGGAGAAAAGGATTTTGAAGTATAAAAAAAAAATGCGTCTTCTGTACATAGGCAAACTCAAGAATCTTCTCTTCAAACACTGTTTCTTGTAGAAACATGTTGAAATTTTTTTGCTGATTTCTTTGTACTTCAAGAGCATGTAAATAATTTATTAAAAGTGACTATTGTAATTTGGAGTTCTTTTTAAACAGATTCCAGCTCTAAATCATGTTGAGGAGATGGGGTAGAAGAAGGACTAAGTATAGCAAAGGAGCTGGTGGCATTTACAGCTTGTGTCAAGCTTTGTATAATGTAAATTCTGTATAAATATGTTTTTTTTGTCAAATAAATAGATGGAATTAGAAGCATTAAGAAACTGAAGACAAAAAATTGCCAAGTCTAGGCTTCTTCTTTCCCCCCCCAGTCTGAAACCTAATGTGCAAAATCTATTTATTTCAAGCGAGGAAATGTGTACAGTCTAATAGACAACCTAAAATGTATTTAAGCGAGTTTGCAACTGGATTTTTTCAATTTAATATTTGTTTTGTTTTTATGAGTTTCCTCCTTAATTGCCACTGTAGTATTTGTCCAAGTGAAAAGAAACACGTCATAACGGACACTCTAAAAAAACGGGCAGTTTTAAAAGCAAAATGGAAGAACACCCGGCTCCCAATCCTTGCAGTTTTCTGGTTCTCTAAACAGGTTGTTTTAAATCACAGTGTGAAAATAAAGGGCTTCCTTTAAAAGGAGGCAGGTGAAATGGTTTGCAATAAATGAAAAAAAATCTTATTTTTTTGAAGTTCCTTAAAAAAACAACTCTGCTTCGAAGATTTAGGATTTCTGCTTTCTCTTTCGTTAAGCAAATTTATAAATTTAGGGATGTTTTGTGCATATAGAATCTGTCACCAGTATGTATCTTGTTTTGAAGAAAGTGTTTTTGTTGTGGGTGTGTCATGCTGTATATATTTGTTCATATTTTTGTGAATTGAATACTATGTACCATTGTATTATAGTAACTTTTATAAAGCAAACCATAAATATACTGACTTTTCTTACAGAAAAATTATGTTGTGCTTAATGTATAACCACAGCTGCTTTTTGCTCTCTGACCCTTGCTGGGAACCATGTGAGCTCAACGAAGCAGATCCAGACAAAGAGTGCTCCAAAGAACTGATTTCCAGCGAAGTTTACTGAAAGTATTAATTCTGGTGAGCAGGAAATGACTTTCAGCAACATTATAGTGCACAAAATCTGTGAGTGATTTAAGTTTATAAATTTAAAGAGCATTTTAATATTACAAATCCTGACAACCCGTAGGAGCCGAGGCACAGCCAGGGTGTCCCAGCCCTGGGGAGGGTCCCTGCTCCCGCAGCCTTCGCCTTGGATTTTTCTGAGTTCACATCTTTTGGTTTTTAGCTTTATGGAGGCAAAAGCCCTTACCCTACGAAGCCAAGCGTTAGTGTTGCTGGTTCGGGTGATGCTCCAAGTCTCTTGGGGCCAGAGGCCTCTTGGTTTTGTTCTTTTCAATCAAGTTTATTCAAATCTGAGATCTGTTCTGTTCCCCGTGGTTTACAGGAGGGGGGAGCTGCTGGGGTTCGATGGGGATGAAAGTCCAGCCTGGAGCTGGATGTGCCCCCCGCCTCCCTCGCTGGGGCTGCTGTGGGTGTGCTGGTGGGCAAAGCCGCTTCTCTGAGCTTTAGAAAAAGATACGCAGAACAGAGATGAGTGGAGTGGTGCTGGAGGAGGAAATGGAGAAGACAGGAGAGAGCCTGGGCTGTAGATGACATCCCAGCTCAGTTCTTGGCATCTATAGCTGCCCGTGACGGCTGGCGGATGGGGATGCGGGATGGGATGGGGATGCGGGATGGGATGGGGATGCGGGATGGGATGGGGATGCGGGATGAGATGGGGATGCGGGATGGGATGGGGATGCGGGATGGGATGGGGATGCGGGATGGGATGGGGATGCGGGATGGGATGGGGATGCGGGATGGGATGGGATGGGGATGTGGGGCAGCCAAAGCTCACAGGGCTCATCCCAGAGGGTGGCGGGATGGGGCAGGGGCTTGGGCTGGTGGAAGGACTCGTGTTCAAGGAGCCCATCGTGAGCTGAGGGCTTGGCAGGGACTTTGGCTACTCGGGGTTTGAGCAGTTTCGATGTTGGGAAACGCGGGGAGCAGCAGTGGGTGCGCTGCGGCTTTGGAGGGCAGGCGTGCAACAGTGGGGAGACCTGCAGGCAGCAGAGACCATGAGATGTTCTTCAGCCATCGCACACTGAGGTCTGTGGGCTCCCCAGGGAGCGTTTGACCCGTAGCCACAGTAACTATGGGGTTGAGGGGGTCCAGCTTCGACACATTAACTTACCAGGCACTCAAGCTGTGACAGAACAGGGTTTTATTGTGTTGGTGGGGAAAGTCCCTTTGCAAAGGACAGTGCCAACACCAGAGCAATGCCCAGAGGGGACTTTGCATGTGCGGCTGGGATCTGAGCCAAGGAGTTGCTGCCAATGCCAGCAGTCACTTCTTGAAACACGTGAGAAACCCCAGCCCTTCATTAGTGCAGGAATTTACAGGTATTAGAGCAAGACTGCGTTGTCTTAGGAAGGCTGAAATACAGAAATTTGATTAAGTCTCATTCCTGAGTGTTGTAGCTACCCTAAAATCATGTGTTTAATCCCAGCAAATTCAAATTCAAGATTGAGTCTAAAAGCAATTAAAATCTTACAGAGAGAGGCAAACGCCTCCATGCTTTCCTCTCCCAGCTTCCCACGTAGCTAAAATTAACAGAAAATTTTGGATAGACTAAATTTAAGCTCTCCCAGTTGTGTCTTCTGTCTTCCTCCATAGCTGCGTGTCTTTGGCACATGCCTTAAATCTGCCCTTTGTTAAAAATTCAGTGGTTTGGATCAGATTAAACTGCTTTTCAAGAGCGTGTTTGCTATTTCCCACGCTCCCTCTCCCTAGAAGTCACCGGAGGGCAGCGTCGGGGCTGGGTCGGGATGGGTGTTGAGTCCTTTCACATCTCCAACTTGGCAGCAGCTTCCCTGGGTTTATGACACTTAGGTCTGGGCTATTTACCAAAACATGGGCTGTTTCCTGGTTCGTTTGTGAATCAGCTCATTAGGCCGGCGTTTTTGCCATCCTCTAGATGTGCTTGGTCTCTCCGTTGGGCTCCAGGATGGTCAGGTTTCCTCTTGCGTCTTGATCCATTTCTATTGCTTCAAACAAAGACTTGAAGTTCCCGGCGCCAAAGCCCTGCGGAGACGACAGCGTTACAGACCAGAGGGACGGGCAGCGGGTTCCTCAGCTCCGAAGCGGCTGGGAAAGAGCAGCAGACGGCACTTGGTGGCCCCGAGGTCTCAAAGCCAAGATCATCGTGAAATCCTCAAACCAACCTGGTGGTTATGCCGCTGGATGACCTCCAGAAAGAGCGTGGGTCTGTCTTGAACTGGTTTGGTGAAGATCTGGAGCAAGTAGCCTTTCTCGTCAAAATCCACCAGGATTTTCAGCTCCTGGAGAAAAGAAAGAAGGCGACAGCTCGAAGACCCACAGAAGAGCAAAGGGATCCCCCTGTATCGCCCTCATCCCTGCAGAACATTATGGGGAGCTGATCCAGCCCTGGGCAAACCTTTTCCCCCTCAGGCCGGTCTGACTCACCGCCAGCTTGTCGATGCTCTCCTTCACGTTGATCTTGGCCGTTTTCAGCCTCTGCCGCAGCATCTGGTAGTAGCTGGAGGGCACGTCCATGAACTGCACGCCCCGCTGCTTCAGGTTGGTGATCTGCAAGGCAGGGGAGACCCCGGCGTGGGTCGGGCTCGGGGCCCCTCTCTGGTTTGTGCCAAGAGGATGGCTCGGGACGGATGGTGTCGGGAGGCAGGGCGATACTTTCCCGTGACGTTGGCCAACCTCATGCACGGGGACCTGTCCCACCTTCTGACTTCGGGCACCAGGAGCAGGAGGGCCGAGATGCCCTCTCCAGGCAATGCAGAGAGTTGGCCACTGCACAAGGATCTTCATCCCACCCTGACCCCCCAGCACCTCTGGAGGAGCCCAAAGCCAAGTGCTCAGCAGCAGCCGAGCTCAGTCCAGAGCAGCACCTGCCCCAGGCAAAGGTGGGTGACGTGCTATGGTGGCTCAGCCCCACCAGCCACCCCTCAAGGACAGCACGTGCCATCGGGGTCCCTGCAGACCCCAGCTGCTGTAAGCTGGAGGGACGGGCATCTACCAGCAGCTCACAGGTGCGGGCAAGTCCCTTTCCAGCTGCTCGCTGGGCAGTTAATCCTGGTTGTGAGACAATCGCAGCACAAAGCCCGCTCAGCCTGCCCCTGTACCCCGCTGGTTGTCGTTGTCCACCACCACCCTGTGACAGGACGGTGCCCAGCAGGATGGGATGGAGGCAGGGAGCTGCCGGGGGTGCACTCACCGCCGAGATGATGTCGGAGGTGTTCAGCGCGATGTGCTGGACTCCAGCCCCTCCGTAGTAGTCGATATATTCCTGCAGGGAAAAAATGTCACCACGTTAGTGACAGCGCAGCTACAGCGTGCAAAGGGCTGGGCGTGAAAGCAAAATCAGCTCAGGGACACCATGAAATGAAAAAAAAGACACTCTTGGTGAGATCGGGGATAAACCATCTCTGTCCCGGTGGCTCCCCGGGGTCTGACAGCCCTTGGCAAACCCGAGCAGAGCCAGCAGCCACCACAGCGCAGCTTTTCCTTCACCGAAGCGGTGGCAGCCTGACGGATCAACCGCTGGCGTGCGCTCACCTGAATCTGGGATTTCTTCTTGCCGAGTGCCGGCTCATTAATGGGCATCTTAATGGTCTCTTCATAGTTGGTGACCACGATGGAGCGCAGGGCGCTGAACTCGGTGTGCAGCTGCTTGTCGTCCACTGACCAGAAGCGGTGGAAGAGCAGGTTCTTCTGGTACCTGCCCGCGCCACAAAGGGCACCATCAAGTCCCTCGCTCCATCCCCGCACTGGCGAAGCTCTGCTGTGGCTTAATTAGCCTCAGCCATCACCATCGGAAGCGGCGAGAGCAGCAGAGCGGTGCTGCCGCTCCATCCCGCCCGCCCTCCCGGCTCTTACCAGTCTGCCACTGGGACCATCTGGAGGTCGGGCTGGTTCCCCACAACGTGGTCGACGAAGCTGAGCTTGGCGCTGGGTCTGCGGGGGAAGCCAGGGGTGGTTCTCAGCCGGGCTCGAGGGCACCCCTCAGTGCGAGGGGCTCCAGGTGAGGTGGTGGGGACCCGTCTGGCTCTCGGGTGGGACATCCCACCGGCGCGCGGCGGCAGAGCCGAGCGGGACCCCCTGCAGAGCACTCACAGCTTCGGCAGCAGCGGGTCCTTGAAGAGGGGTGGGTGGTACCCGGGCAGGAAGAGGCCCTTGTAGTTGAGCTTTTCTATCAAGGTGTGGGTGGTGTCACCGTACTGCAAGAGGGAGGAAAGCGGTTGCGTGGTGGCCCTGGTTTTTCGGGGATCTCCTGGGTCCAGGCTGCTCCCACGGACCCCGCTCCAGCACGAGGGCTCAGAGGCAGCTGCCCTGCCACTTACCGTCTGGATCACCGCAAACTTCACCCTCCCGAACTTGTCCTCCTCCACCCAGGGCTCCCTCACCACCACAGCTCCGCGCTCCTTGGCTTTCTGGGCAGAAGGAGAGAGACCCCATCCTGCCGCAGCTCCCGTGGGCCCCTGCCCGCCTCCCCTCGCTGTTTCGGGGTGCTGTGCAGGAGGGAGCAGGGGGGCTGCCCACCTGCACGATGAAGTCGCAGTCCTCCACTTCGAAGGCGACGTCCTTCACCCCATCGCCGTGCTTCACCAGGTGCTCCCCCATCTCTGCACGGAGCAAGAGCAGCCCCAGGCGTGAGCAGCAGCACTTTGCTCCACCATCTCCCTCTCCATCCCACCCCGCGGTACCTACCCTCATTCCCTGGGTTGAGAGCGGATGAGAGAACAAACACGATCTGGCGAGGAAGAGGAGGAGAGGTGAGGGATGGAGACGTGGCGGTGCCCCCAGGCACCACGGGAGTGGAGTTTAATGGTGCAAATGGGCTTCGGCAGCACCCACACACCTGACCCCCGCTCGTCTCCCCCCACCCTCCCCCACCTCTGGAAGGTGCATCAGCCCCTCACCTTGTCCTGCTTGATGACGTGTGAGACGACGTCCCTGCTGCCGGTCTCCAGCCCCCGGTACGCCAGCTCCTCGAACCCCAGCTTGTTGCAGTAGTAGGATGCAGCCTGCGGGGCGTGCGAGAGCCGCACCGGGTGAAGCTGTGGTGCCGGTGACCCCTGTTCGGTGCCGCTGACCCCCGGTTCCCACGGGGCTCCCCCCGGCCAGGGCAGCGCCGACAGCCCCTGGGGAACGGCCACCACGTGTGCAAGACAAGCGTGTGCACGATTGCGTGCGGGTGTGTGCAGGGGCAGCCGAGCTGCTCTGCTTCCCTCCAGCAGCCCGGGAGGAGCTAGCAGAGGCGAGAAAGGGCCCATATTGGGGAAAAAACCCCAACCTCAGTGGGAAGCGTCGCCTCCAGAGCCCTCCCGCACCCGCGGTGGCCGGGGGCAGGCAGGGAGCCCCCGCCGATGGGGCAGAATTTCTGCCTGTCTCCTGTTCATCTGGGAGTTTGGGCAGAAAGCAACTCAGGTTTGAAGCAAAGGGATTTTCAACTCCCCAGCAGCGAGCGACGGGGAGCAGCTACCACTACGCCTTGTCACCACAGGCTGGTGACGGCTCCCGTGCCACGTGTGCCGGTTTGCGTTTTCCGGGCCCCTCCCGCACACACCCCCGGGCGGCCCCTCGCCTTGTGCAAGAGCCCCCAAGGCCGTGGGCGGAGGCCGTGCCAGCAGACACGGGCGCTGACCCAAGGACGGGCTTTGGGACGCCGGCACAGCCCCCCCGGCAGCCAATGACCAGAGCGGCCGCACCACCCCGGCACGCACCGTTCCCCACTGCCTCTCACCTGCTTGGCATTGCCCACCCAGAAGGTGATGGAGTGGAAATGGACGAAGCGGCCTCGCAGGGGCTAAAGGGGAGGGAAAACAGAGCTGAGAGCCGCCGCAGCCTTTGCCGCGGTGTCACTCGTCGCTGGAGCAGGGAGGAGCGACAGCCGCGACCCTGCAAACGCCTCTCCTGCGAACACATCCGAGTCAACCGGGCGGAACCCCAGCTGCTGCCCCAAAACAGCGACTTTTCAAAGCACTTTGCAGCCAGGTCCTGCAGGATCCTGCTCCGTGGGGTGGAACGTGCGAAGTCCCGACTCGCTTGGGGCCACGTCGGTGCTGGTGCTCCCGGTGCTGCCCAGACACCGTGTCTGAGGCGGGACACCTGCCCATGAACATCGCTGTGCTAAAGATTAATTCTCAACCCCCAACACTCTTACACAGCTGCCAACGCTGGCAGAAATTCCCCTTCGATCGGTTCCCTGGGCTCCCAGCTGTGACGTGCACTGACTGGCAGCTTTGAGAGCACTTTTTGGGGGAAAAAAGTGGCAAATAGGCACAGCATTTGGAAATAAATATTGCAACGAATTAGGATTCTGGTTAGGCACCAAGGCTGGCTGGAAACACCCATCGTCTCCCATTTGCCACTCTCCTCGCAAACCAGAAAGAAGGAAAAAATTTCATCATTAATGGTGATTTACAACAAGGAACAATGTCCTGTGTGGCCCGACCAGGGAAAAATTTTATTTCTGATTTCACCAGGTAATAAAGGAGTAAGGAATGAATATTATTTGCATTAATATGGCTGATGTTTCATGCAAGACAACAGGGCAGTACCATAGACCCAAAATGGCTCTTACCTTTTCTCCCTTGTCTGTATAAGTCGTCTGAAAGAGAGAATCAGAAAAGAGAGATGTTAGCGGAGCGGGAAGGTACCGCGGCCCCCAGAGAGCTCGAATCCAAAGGTCAGTGTATGAGGAAAGCTCTTCTGCACGACTTCCAGCACAGCCACCAAAAAATCTGAATTCAAGCAGAGATTAAGCCCAGTAAAGCTCCCGAGACATCCCTCACCGTCGATCTCCGGCCATTTGATTTAATTCCCATCCGCTGCCTCTCACCATTTTTGTGACCCGGCGATGTGACAGCGATGAAGCGAGTGGGAGTCCAAGAGGGCACTTAATATAGCGGTGGGGTGGGGGAAGGTCCTCCTTGGCTCCACCTTCTCCCACCCTCAACTCAAAGTGATGCGCTTGGTTCGGGCTGGGAGCTCCCAGCACCGTCCCATGGGCGGCTTTGCCGGGGCCACGTCACGGGGTCCTGCAGCGCCGGCTGCGGCACAGCGGGGTTCAACGCGCGGGGTGGTGAGCGTGCAAGCGTGCAAGCGTGCAAGCGTGCGAGGCTGTGTGGCGCGGGCACCTGCTCACCCCACAGCAAAACCTCCCGGCCCCGTGCACACCAGGCCCGTGGCGGGGTGCCGCAACCGCGCACACCCCCCGGCCCTCCCACCTGTCCCTGGGGACATTCAGCCCTTCGCAGGGACGTTTCCAGTCCCAGCCAACCTGAACCGGGGCGGTTCGGTCGCACGTGGAGCCCAGCTGGGTGTGTGGTGTCTGTGCCTGGGGCTACGCGGTGCCACCTTCAGCTCCGGTGACCCGGCGCTGCAGGGGACACAAAATGTGGGAGCAGCAGCGGGGGTCAGGGGGCTGCCCGCCGTGGGGACCACCAGCGCACAAACACCCCCTGGCTGGGAAGGGGGACACCGGGGGTGGTGAGCGCGGGTGCTTGGGTGGGTGTCAGGGCTGTGGTGGTGGGGTTGTGTCCCCTGGGGCCACACACCCAGCTGGGCTGGGGTGCAGGCTGGAGAGGGACGGGCAGCGGGGACGTGGGACACCACCGTGCCACCACATCACTGTCGCGGCTGTGCCACCCCATGTCATTGCCACTGCTGTGTCACCCCGTGGCACCGCCGCTGCTGTGTCACCCTGTGGCACCGCCACCACGGTACCGCTCCCTGGCACCATCAAACCCGTGTCACCCCGCGGCACCCACCCCGCGGCACCCACCCCGCGGCACCCACTCCGCGGCACCCACCCCACGCCGGCAGCGGCACCCCGCTGCCCCGCCCCGCGCTGCTGGCCCCGCCCCCGCGCTGCTGGCCCCGCCCCCACTGCTGTCCCCGCCCCCCGCGCTGCTGGCCCCGCCCCCGGTGCTTGCCCCGCCCCCTCACTGCAGGCCCCCGCCGGCCTTGTCCCCGCACTGCTGGCCCCGCCCCCACGCTGCTGGCCCCGCCCCTGCACTGCTGGCCCCGCCCCTGCACTGCTGGCCCCGCCCCCACGCTGCTGGCCCCGCCCCCGCGCTGCTGGCCCCGCCTCCCGTTGCAGCAACGCCCGCGGCTCTGACCCCGCCCCGAGACACAGACCCCGCCCCCCGTGGGCGGTGCTCCCGCCGCCGGCCCCGCCCCGGCGCCAGTGACGCGTTTTCCCCGCCGCGGGCGGCGCGGCCGCTGTCAGCCATGGCGGATCCCGGCGGCAGCCGCCCGGTCACCGTCAGCGACGTGCAGCAGCTGGTGAAGCGGAAGGACGAGGTCGAGGCGCAGATCAAGGCCTACTACGAGCTGCTGGGGGTCAGTGCGGGGGGCGGCGGGGCGCGGGGCCGGCCCTCGGCGCCGGCTCGCAGCCCCACGGCCGCCTCTTTCCACGCAGCAAAAGGGCGTCGGGATGACGGAGCCGCTGGTGGACGCGGAGGATTTTCCCCGGGGCGACATCGACATCTACGAAGTGCGAACCGCCCGGCACAACATCATCTGTGAGTGCGGGGGCGGCGGGGCCGGCGCCCCCGGGGGATGGCCCGGCACAGCCGGCTGTGCGGGGAGGCCGGCCTGTGCTGCGGCGGTAAACGGCCTGCCAGGAACTACAGCTGTATCCCAAGCAGCGTATCGTTCTACCTGTTTATCGCAGTCCTTAAAAAAATGAAAGCCAGGATTGCGCTGAGTTCGGTTTTCAGTTATTTTCCTCTGTTTGTGCCTGATGGGGATCGGCTCAGTCAGGAAAACGCTTTTGTCCGCGCGTTGTTGCAGCGACGTTGGAATTGTGCTGCTGCCGTGGAGCCCTTTGGGATTCGTGAAATACGGTGAAATGCTTTTGTGGAATAAGCTTTGGGTAAAAAACAGCTTGGCGTTTATTTCTTCCCAGGCTTACCCCGTGCCCCGTCTTTGGGGATGGCTCCTGCTCTGGGTACACGAGTGTGTGACTTGATGGAAAAAAGGCTTGGGCTGCTCGGTGATTTCTGGGTGACCGTGGGCCTCCGAGCCCTGTGTCCTTGTGTGTCTGCTGGCATTTGTAGCGTGGTTTTCTGCGTTTGTAACTCCTGCTGAAAAGCATCTGCGGGGCTGCATGAGCAGGGCTGGCACCAGGACCCAGCAGACACAGCAGCAGAAGGTTATTACAAACCACAGCTGGCATCTGAGACACCCCAAATACCATTTTCTGCCCAGCTGCGGAGTGCATGCTGAGGAAGAACCCAGAGGTGTAGCTCGCTTCCGCTCCCCGTGTGCTAACGGTGTCACCCCCAGGTCTGCAGAACGACCACAAGGCTCTGATGAAGCAGGTGGAGGAAGCTCTTCACCAGCTGCACGCCCGGGAGAAGGAGAAACGCGCCAGGGACGAGGCGGAGGCGCTGGCCGAGGCCATGAGCCAGAGCCAGCCGCAGCCCTTCGCCAGAGTGAACGCGGTGACGCCGGGATCTCCTGCCAGTATCTCGGTAAGCTGGGGGGCCTGACAGCCCATCGGAAAGCTTCTTCTGGACCTAGAGAGGAAACGCAGCAGGTGGCTTTCTCTGTCTCTTGTTAGTAAGTTGGGGGTTTGATTAGTGTTCCACTCCCCCTTTTTTTTTTTTCTTTTGTCACACTGGGATGTCCTGTGAATAGACCGGTCGCTGTACGGGAATGAGATGAGTGCTCTCAGCTGTATCGTTGTACCACACAGCTCCCGTGAGGCCTCACTGACCATTCGAGCCTCAGTGCTTCTCTTCCCATAAAGCAGGGCAGAGGAATGAGTACTTACTTCTTTCTAAGGACATGGAGAAGGTGTAAAGCAGTCCAGTTGCCTGAGCAGTGAGAAGAAGAGTGTCGTAGCACACCTTCTGGGTGCAGGGTGATGCTCCTGTGATATTACCTGCCTTTGGAGAAGGCAGATGCTCATCTCTCTTCTACCTCTGTCCAGGGACTTCAGGTCGATGATGAAATTGTGGAGTTTGGTTCTGTCAACATCAACAACTTCCAGAACCTTCAGAACATTGCCACAGTGGTGCAGCATAGCGAGGGGGTGAGCTCATTTCTGCAGTAACTGCGTTCTCTTGCCTGTCTCCTAGCCACAGGTTTATAATCTCTATGTCAGAAGCAGTGTCAGATTTAGTCTGTGCTGTCGTAGCCTTGTTCTCTCACAGCATTGAGCCAATTGCTGCTAGATAGAAGGGAGCAGAGAGGTGTGTGCTCTTTGCCGTGGGGATCACGTCGTCTGTTGTCCCCCGGGAGCTCCCTGCAGCCGGCTGCGTTGCTGTGCCGCCCTTGTGGTCTGGCCAGAGAAGCTGCCGCAGCTTGGGAAGTTGTCATCTTTTATTCTTTCTTTTTTTTTTTTTTTTTCCCTCCCTTTCAGAGACCTCTGAGTGTGACTGTGATCCGCAGCGGCAGAAAAGTGCATGTGGGGCTGACTCCGAAGCGCTGGGCCGGGAAGGGTCTCCTGGGGTAAGCTGCTGTTTTGCTCACTGGAGCAGATGAGGCTTTTTTCTGGCTCGGAGCACATTTTCTGCAGCTGGGCCAGCTCTGGGCTTTGCTCTTGGTGTGTGTTGCTGCCCGCTCTGGATGTCACTGGCGGGTACCAGCTGAAAGCTGGAGGCCGATGGTTTTGCACAGCGATAACGGGGAGGCGAGTTGTGTCAAACATGAGCACAGGGGTAAGGTCTCAGTGGTATTTGTTTGGTAGAGGAAACAAAAGGAGCAGCGTTGTGGTGGGTCTGATTGATGCCACGTCATATCTTCTGTGCCTGTTTGAGAACTGCGACTTTAATGTTTCCTTCTACCCTCTTCTTTTTCAGCTGCAATATCATTCCTTTGCAGAGATGACCATTGTGTGGAAAACAATAAAGCTGAAGTTTGTGCCTGCTTTCTGGACTCTGATCTGGTTTGAAAACTTCCCTACATGTTTTTGCTGAAACAAATGTTTTGGAGGCTGTGAGCTCCGAGCGCCTGACTCGCAGGGTCTGAGCAGGTTCTGGTAGAGCAGGGCCTGCCCGCAATTCCGAATTGCACGGGTTCATCAAGGGTGGCTTGCAGAGTTGCAAGATGTGTCTTGTCATCTCTTACACCTTCTGTCAGTTTGGAATGAGGCTGTAGAGACACAAACATCATTTGATACAAGCTCTGAAGAGCATGAAATGCTCTTGATGACAACAGAACATTCCTTTTTCCTTTTTTTCCCGCCCCCCCTGCAATTCCTTACTGAACATCTTGTAATAAATGCTAAAAAGTCCTGGAGCACTTTTTTGTGTCTGTAATAGTAGATCACAATCAAGAAATATGCAAGTTTGATACTTTATCTTTCCTGTATTGCCACAAGTTTTGAAATCACTAAATGTGATGAAAGAATTTTTGAAACACCTAATTATTTTAATTTAATGAGATAAGGAATAATTCTACTTTGCTTTAATTTTAGTATTTTATATGGTTATGATAAAAGTACTCCTGCCTCGGTGGCTTTTTATTTTTGATTTGGTTTTGTTTATTTCTGCTAGTTGGTTTTGGGGTGTATCAACTCTTCAAGGGCATTTCTGGGATGACTGTTTTGTTGTAAGCTTGTTTCCAGTTGAACTTCAAAATATGCTTCTGAATCAATAAAACTGAGTAAGGCCTCTCTCCATTCTTGCAGAAGTTGTTATTTTGGGCAGTAATTGTGGGCTAAGCTGGGTGGGTTAGACACAGGTCTGCGCAGACACAATCATGATTCCCTGGCTTTCCAGAGCTGAAGCCCAGGGAAAGTTCATAACACTTCATAAACCGGTTGTGGCATAAGTAACATCACATGTAATGAGCAGTTTTGTTATAACTGTTATTAACCAGACCTGGACTAGACTGAAAAAGTGGACTAAACCCCAGACTTTTAAATCACTCACCCAGGACTCTCTGTTACATTAAGTAGGTTTCCTCTTTTGGTATTTCAAGCGTTTGTGTTTCAGCATATGGTCCAACAGAGCAAATCCTACTGAAATGGTAAAGTTTCAAAGTAAAGCTCCTTGGGTGGTGATTCCTTCACGGTGCTATGGAGGCAGCATCCTCGGATGAGATTATCTAGATAATTCCCATCCAGCGCAGCCTCACCCTGCTCTGCCTTCGCTATTCCTGTTTTATTCTTTCAAGAAATTTTTAAAAGGCTGAAACGCGGTGCTGTTTTGCTCAATCTCTTTTCTTGACGAATGGCTGAGCATGGGTGGTGTTCGGGGCCCCTCTGCCCCTCTGCGTCCTGACTCAGTTTACCAGAGCAGGTCTCAGGTTAAACCTGTGCCGCCGACCTTCACCCCGCGCTGTGACCCACACGGGCCGTTGCAGCTCCTAAATCCGCTGTGAAATCCCACTGAGAAGCAGCACCTTGTCCCTGTCTATAGTTACAAGGTAAGTACCCCCGTGGCATTGTTCTGTAGGAGGGACGGGTCTCTTGGTGGGACCACAGTGCCAAAAGACTTGCGTAAAACATTTTTTAAATGCACATTGTATAATATCAGGTTTGGGAGCTCTGGTTTTTTTTGTTTTGGTTTTTTTTTTTGGCAAAAAGGATTTTTGTATTTGTAGGTGCTGCTGCAGTTTCTAGATGTGTGTCTGTCCGCAAGTTGCCCTCATCTTCTGTCCCTATAAAA
This sequence comes from Caloenas nicobarica, assembly GCF_036013445.1. Lineage (NCBI taxonomy): Eukaryota > Metazoa > Chordata > Aves > Columbiformes > Columbidae > Caloenas > Caloenas nicobarica. The sequence continues at coordinate 4,835,946 of NC_088260.1, forward strand.
TGGAATGTAGGTGTAAGTATATGGATGAATTTGGTATCAATGGGCAGCTGAAACGTCAGAGTACCAAGGGGAGGCCTGGGCCGTGGGTACCTGGGTGTCCCAGCTGCGGGCTGGCTTTTACCTGACCTGCAGGTGAATCTCAGTCTAGATACTGGTCTGGGAGAAGAAAATCTCATGGGACGCATCCTTCCAGACCTTTGCATTTGTGCCTCCCGGGATGAAACTCTCTAGAAAATCCCAGCTTTCTGTGCCGCTCCTGATATTAGGCTGGGGCTCAGTCCAGCCCCCTCAGCTGGTTCATTCCTGCTCACCTGCACCTACAGAGATGGGGCTGAAGGACCAAATCCCTGCTCCTGAGGCCACAAAACTCCCCCCACCCCCATTCAAAAGAGCGGGTTGTGCCACGGACCAGGAGTTGAGAGCAGCCGCGTTTTGCGGCCTCTTCAGCTCAAGGAGATAATGTGAGCTGATAACAGAACTTCCCTCCTTTCCCAGCAGGGTACGAGGCTCTCGCTGGGCGGTAGGAAAAACTAATTAGATTTAGAAATTGTTATTATTTGAGCTTAACAGCAAAGCTGAAGTCAGCAGCTGGGAGCGCTTAGAGCTGATTATCTGCGGTGGCTTGGAGAGATCGCTGGGAACGGGTCCCCTGTGCGAGTGCCACCCTGGCAAGAGCTGGGGACAGCGTGGGGACCGGCTGTGGTTAAAGGCGGATTTTTCTCGCTGTCACTCTGCTTGTCCTGCTCAGGGCTGCCAGGGGAGCAGAAGCTGCTCACAACCCCTGTTGGGGAATCACCCCTTAAAGAGCCCTTGTCCCATTCCCCGGGCAGGGTGAGGGTTCAGTCCCAAAGGGCTCTGGCGATGCCGAGAGGGACTTTGTCGCCACTGCCAGCAGGATGTGGGCTCCAGCAGGGTGAGGGGCTGAACGTCCCCCGGGCTCCCGCTTTGGGCAGGGGGCCAGAGCCGCCTCTCCCATGGCAGCTGGTGGGGCTGAGGAGGGTCCCCCTTCTGTCCCCATACACCCCCCTCTTTCCCCTGGCACTTTCCGGGCTGTTGCGGCCGTTGGCGCAGCCGTTGCCTGGGAACGACAGCCGGATGCAAACAGGAGCGGGACTGGTGTGACGGTGAGTGGCGGGGTCCCTGGGGGACCCTTGCGGTAACGGGAGGATGGGGCGGTTGGGAGGGCACCGAGGGCTGGAGGGGACTCGGGAACAGCTCTGCGGTGACTCCAGTGAGACCTGCGGGGACACGGCTGTCCCGGAGCAGCTGTCCTGTCTGCCGGGGCCAGAGGGAGGGTTTTTCCCGGTGGCCCTTTCCCACTCTCGTGAAAGCTTTCTGTGTACGAAGTTTTGTTGTTGGCTTGAATCCAGACCCGTGAAGCTGGAGATGAACCAGCTGCTGCCCAGGAGTAGCCCTACTGCTTATGGGGACAGTGACAAAACCCCATCTGAGGGGAAACGCCTGTGCCTGGCGCGGTGTGCAGGCGGGTGGGGAGGGAGTAACCGGGGCTGTGCCGGGATTGCTTGAGTGTTACTGGAGCTGAAAAGGGGCTCCAGGACCTATTTCCCAGCTTCAAAGGTGCCTTTTCCTCCTGCTGTGCCAAAGTCCAGGTTGTTGTGCAGTCAAACCCCAGGGCAGGGGCAGGTGGGAGTATTTCAGAGCATCTGGTCTGGGTGAAAATGACCCAAACTATTCTATGATTTGGTGATCTCCATGCCCCAGCTCCCTGGCAGGAGGGTGAAGGTGAGGATGGATGAGTCAAGTGAAGTTGTACCAGAGGAGACAACTGGGGGAAGATCAAGAGCAAGCAGCGAGCCCGTGGATACGTCCCAGGACGGACAGACAGCTCAGACGGCCGTGCTGCCTGAGGAGGTGAGGGCAGCGCCTCGGTGAGCCCTGCCTGGCACGGGGTCCGTGGGCAGGTCCTGGTGGAAGCAGAGACCCCCACTCCAGGATGGGGGGGAAGGGTCTCCTGGATGTGGTTTCTCCGGACATGTCCCCGGGGAGGTGCAGCGGGGATCCTGCCAGCGGGGCTCAGCAGATGCAGCATCTCTGTGCAGTCTCAGCCCAGCCATCAATATTTACTGACCATTTGAGCTGCTGGAGATACGTGAGCAGGAGGGAACCCAGCCTCATCTCTGTGCTGAACAAAATGTTATCATCTTACCTCCCTCAGAAACAAACGACGCCTGAATGAGGTTTTTATCTTGCATGAGAGATTGCTATAGAAAGTCGAGTAGCCCTGTGCGGAGAGGCAAAACTGATGTGGGTCCCAAGGACAAGATTAAAGCGCTCAGACCAGTACCAAATGTGTCCAGGGACTCCTGTGAGCTCTGATTCTCCAGGACTGTTCAATATAATACATTTATTTACAGGTTGACGAGGGGCTGAGGAAGGTGGTGGTTGGGCACGGTGAGAAGTGCTGGCAGCAGGGGCAAAGAGGGCAGGACTAGATATGCAGAAAGAGAATAAGTGACTGATGGGAAAATTTTCCCGGGTACAAATCCAAAGGCAGTTTTGGAGCAGAGGAGTATCCTGATATTGGAGCCTGCCCTGAAAGCCATGTAGGTTGGATCTGAGATGTGCTGGGTGCATTCCCACCAGCTGTGGACCAGCCCATGAGCCAGCACACACCAAAACCTCTCTCCCTTTCCAAGGACCGCCTCGCTGCTGCCACGGAGGAGGAAGGAACACCAGAGGATGCTGGCGCAGATGCGCTGCTGAGTCGCCTGTGGTGTCCTTCAGGGCTGGGCATCCCAGGCTCCCTGCCCAGCCCTGGCTGTGGGGAGCAGGGAGCGCAGCAGAGGAGCGGGGACGACCATGGGCACGATGGCTCTGCCAGCTTGCTGTGGGTGGCCACGCCGGGGATGCTCTTCCAGGAGGACAAGCAGACCAAACTTCACCCTCTTGTGAGTACCAATGGGCACGGTGCCACGGTGATGGTCTGCACAGCACCTGGTGCTCCTGCCCAGCTCTCTCCCATCACTCCAGGGGCATTTTGTGGCTTCTTTTTTTTTTTTTGTCCTGATCACTAAGAGTCAGGGACAAAAGCTCTGCCTCTTCCCACAGAGCCTGTCCTGGGTGCTGGGCTACAACAGCAGCCTGGCCGTGCACAGTCTGATGGACGGGGAGGACCGGGTGATCCTGTACGTCTCCTCCCACACCGCGGTCATCCACGACGTCCTGGGGAGCAGGCAGTACCACCTGCAGGTCTGGCACACAGCCCCTCGCCTCCCTCCTCCTCAATGCTTTAAATAATCACCAGGTCCAGCACCTCCGCAGCACTTTGCTACTTCTCTTTCCCCAGGGCCACACAAATGCCATTTCTTGCCTGTGTGTGAGTGACGACAGGCGCTGGGTTGCAACCGCCGACCGAGGGCCAGATGCTCTGATCATCGTGTGGGACTCCTTCTCTGGGTAAGCTCCTGGGAATCTCCTCTTCAGAAACCTCCTGTGTCCCATAAATCATTCAGGATTGACTCCAGTCTCAGCTGAGTGAAACAGGAGAAACGTAGGGTCAGGGTAAAGCAACAAAGGAGCCAAAACTGAACCAAGGGCTTCATCATCTTCATATCAACCACACCCATGGGACACTGCAATGGGGCCAAGCTCCCCCAAACTGAGTACATCATGTTTCCAAGCTGTAATATTTTCTTAAAAGATCACTGGTGGGTTGTTTCCCAGAGTAGTTTACCTGGGGAGAAGGGATGGAGAGGACGTGGAGCGTCAGCTGTGGTGCTGGCTGCTCCTGCCACAGATTTTTGCCAAGCAATTGCCAGGGCCCCCTGTGCTGCCCTGAGCTCCCACAAGGGCTTTGCTCCGTAGGATTCCGGTGCGGACCATCTTTGAGAGTCATCCAGGGGAGGGGATCAGTGCTATTGCTATTTCCCGGGACGTGAAGTATTTGGCAACCATTAGTGCTGGCACAGTGCAGGTAAATATCTCCTCTTCCGTAGTTTTGTGGGATGGATCACTAGAAGTTTTTCCCAGTGCAACACGGGGGGCACAGGGGAATTCAGATGGGGAAAGCAGAAGAGAGGTGGAGCAGGTTTGCAGAGTGATGGCTTGGTTTTGCTGAGCCATTGGAAGATAGACCTGGATTTCATTAAAATGAGTGTTCTGGTGTTGAGAAAGTGGATCTTAAGTTGGGATAAAAGCTTCTGACTCTGACACACTTTCACTGATGCAATTTCCAGCATTATTTCCTGAAATGAAGCTCTCTGCTGTCAGGACATGCTGGGTTTATCCTGCTCCTTCCTGCAGCTGTAAGGAATGGGGTTCACCTGGCCTCTCCAGGCTCCCAGAAAGCCACAAATGTCCCTTGGTTTTCCCTTCTCTGCCAGAGAATCTGTGTTTGGAAATGGACTTTGCCCACAGAGAAACCCGTGTGCAGCACAGAGCTGAGGCCTGAGTTTGGGTACCAGGTGAGTGACGATGGACAAGGGATGCAGAAGAACGTGACTGGGCAGTCCTGCCCTCACCTGGTCCCATCTGACAACCCCGTGTCCCCATCCAGTCCGGGGCTGCTGGTAGATGCTGGAGGAGATGGGAGGCAGGATCTCGCCCCATCCCTGCTGCACCCCAATGCAGTGAAGCATCTCGGGGCTGTTACTGATGCTCCTCTGCTGCCACCAGCCATGGGATGCAGAGGGACCGCGGTGGGATGTCCCCCACCCAGCCCTGGCACCGGCCAAGTCTCATGGCAGGAAAAGCCCTTGGTCCTGCTGGTTTGTCCCCACTCACAGAGGAGAGAGAACAGCTCTGGTCTTTCACAGGGAATTTGGTCTCTGTTTTCAGTTCAGTGCAGGTTGTGAAGTGGGTTTGGGATAAAAACACATTTTGAATGAAAGAATAGGCAGAAAGCATTGCTCAGCTTGGCATTAATGTGATTGTCACCTTTTAATTTCAGGATTTTCTGATTTTTAACCCTCAAAATCCTCACGAGTTTGTCAGCAATAGCAAAACCCAGGTGATATTTTACCTGTGGGTAAGTAGAGTCATGGGAAGTTGTTCTGGTGCCAGACATGCTCCCAGAGGGTCGGGAGGCAGCTTGGGGGCTGCACACCAGTGAGGCAGCATGCTGGTCATCAGCTTTTGGGAGAGGAGCTGCTGCAAGGAGGGTGTTTTGTGCTCCCTGGAAAGTCTCGGAGCCTTTCTGCCCCAGGAACCCTGCTTGGGTCACCATGGAATGGGGCCAGTGCCCAGGTGATGGGGAGGGGACACGCTGGCACTGCAGAGCACGGCTCCAAAATGCTTGTCCTGGATGTTTTCTCCTCTTTCCCCAGGGCGATGCCGGGTTGCAGTACAGCACACCACTCCTGAACAGAGAGGTGAGCAAGGGGGGCACCACAGAATGTCACCCTCGTGGCTGTGACTTTCTTCCTGGCAGCAGCACTGTCCCTCCCCATCCCCTGAAGCAAAACCAGCAGCTGTGTCCCCAGCCTGTCTCCTGAGGGGACAAGCCAGGATTGCCTGAGCTGAGCTCAAGGGGTGCTCTCTATCCCAGAGATGCCCCACTGCATCTTCTCCCGTGGCTCTTGCCTCTGATGGTCCTGCCATGGGACACAGAGGGAATGCCACACGGAGGGACCAAGCAGGAACGTCTCTGCTTGAGAAGGGAAGAGCCAGCGCGCAGGACAAACCCACGGTCTCGCCGCTCTCTCTGCAGACCTTTGGCACCGTGGTGGGACACTTCAGCCAGTCGGTTTTTCATTTTAACAACTCGCAAGCTCTGACGGGCACCTCGGCGGGGAAGCTGGCGGTGTGGGACGCGGTCGATCCCGACAGCCCCTCCGAGGAACCGCAGGCCAAGCCGCACAGCAGGAAGGCCACCAAACTGGTGCCTCTGCAGAAGGACAGTCTTACCGTGCTCACCGTGTTTGAGAGGTAACAGGACGGCAGTTTTCGGTAGCCGTAGGTACAGTCCTTAGACATTTCAGCCACAGAGCTGATGTTGATGAATCCCAGCCAGGTGTTGCAGTTTTAAGTCACTTGGCAGTGTGCAAGGACCAGGCAAATTCATGCAGGAAAGTGCTGCTGATTTGTGAGATGTTGCTCTGGTGTTTTTCAGCAATAACTTTGGCTGAGAAAAAGAAAAAAAAAAAAAAGGTTGAAAACTCCTGGCAATGTGATCCCAGCTCTGCTGGGGTAGCTCGGACACGGGGTGGCCCATGGTCACGGGGGGGCGTGGACAAGTCTTGCTCAGCCTCCTGGCCTTTACCGGCAGAGGGAGCAGACAGCCATAAAATGCCTTGACAGCCTTGGGGACAGGGCAGGGGACACCGCAGGTCACAGCAGAGCCTGGTGGCTTCTGCACAGCCCTGGACTTTCCCCCTGCACATCTGTATGAGGCTCTTCTCATGCACTTGTGTAGAGAACAGGCAGAAGGGGAAGAAATTTGCTTCTGCCCAAGGATAACACCCAATAAAGATTTGGGAGTTCTCCCTCAGTGTGTTGATTAAAAAGCTTTTCCTTCCTTGCAGCTGCATAGTAACAGGTGATGTGAAAGGTCGGGTTAAATTCTACGACGGGCAGCTGCAGGTCCTCACCTGCTACTGCCACAGCAAAGTGGGTCCCATTCGGTCCATCTCCTTCTCCAACACCCCTCCTGGTGCACCCCCAGCCCGCTCCACCTCCTGCACCACCAGCAGCCAGCCCTTCGTCACCAGGTGAGCCCCCGTTATAAACCCAGGTCTTCTGCGTCTGTCTTGCAGCTCAGAAGCTGGGGAGATGGTCAGCTGAAAGCTGCCTCGTGGGCTCCTGCTGTGGCTGGAGCAGATTTCAACCCTGTACCCAGGTTTCTGGGCAGGACAGAGAGGGAACGTGCCTCTTTGTGCCCCTTCTCCGCAGACTTTCACTTTGGGTGTTTACACCCCCTGCCCACCAGAGACAAGCAGGGGGGTGTCTCCTGGGCAGCCCCTCTCTGCCTGCAGCTCCCAGGCATCTCCCAGTGGCTGCCAAAACCCGGGTGGGCTCCAGCACATCTTAAATTCTGAACTTGATGTGATGCTATGGCACAGGTGAGAGAAGCATTAACGCAGGCACGGAGACGATCCCTGGTCCTGGGGTGTGCAGCTCCTCTGTCACGTACCCGGCACACCAGGCAGTGCTAATGCTGAGCTTCTAGCTCCCGCTGGGCCCCTTAATCCCCCTTTAAACCCCTCCTGTGGGTGGCTATTTCCAGTTAGACTTTATCACGGCTGGGCAAGCTAATCAGGGCAGTGGTGGTGCAGAGACTGCCCCGGCAGCAGTGGCACCGGTGCTGGGTCCCACCACATGGACTCAGGAGCGTGGGACAGCCCCAGCCCGGTCACCAGCCTCCCTCTGCGTGACATAGCTGTGTCTGAGGATTTATAGAAAGTCTGCAGGCCAGATGAAGCTGTTCTGTGGCTCGATCCAGCCTGCAAACCGTATGTCTGTCACTCCTGTTAAGGTTCTCCTGGCAACGTCTGTCCTTAGCCGCACATGTTTTCCAAAGAGCCATATGGGACAGATTCCTCTCCAGCCCAGAGCAGCACCCTGGGGAAGGGTTTGGTTTTCCTTGTTGGTCTCTGTTGTCCCATCCCTCTTCCCGAGTCAATGCTGCAGCTCCTGCCTGCTCTGGGCAGCACAAAAGGCAGAAAACCAAAGGTGAAGCCTCGAGCCCGCTCGTCTCGCCAGGCTGGTGGGATCGGGTATGGCTGAAGAGCCCAGCTAAGGCTTTGCCGTCCTCCGCTGCTGAGGTGAGCAGTGCAGCGTCCTTTGGTGCCCGGGCAAGATGTGCGTAACCCGATGGCTGTCACGGGCCAGTTCGCAAAGAGGCAGCAGTGTCCCCCGTGCGATTCATCTGTTGGTGCAGCTCTCAGAGCTCTGTGGTCCTCTCTCGAGCCCTCTAGGCTCTCAGACCTCAGACAGACAGACGACCACATATACGTGTTCTCTAATGTGCACAATTATTCAGACATCTGCTTTCCACATCACCAGTTCTGCAGCAGGACCCTCTTCGCTGTGTTACGGTGGCCGCGGCTGAGTGAGCAGACAGGCAGCTGCTCTGTCTGCGGCGGGTCTGAAACTGTCCTCTGACCTTGTCCGTGGCAGCGCGGTCAGCATGGAGCCACTGAAAATGGTGGCATGGAGACGTGTGAAAGGACTATTCAGAGTATCATCAATTGCTCATTTGTCTGTCTCACACACCAGTGACTTGCAAACGGCAAAAGCCACCCAGATGCCATTCATCTTCTGGCTTGCCTACCCAAGTAGAAAATGGAATTGGCTCCAGTGTACTCCCACAGAGATTTCCCAGGTCATGAATACAAAGTGCCATCTGCCTTCCAGGTCAAGAAGTGTTTGCATATTGCATATCACAAAATATAAGTGATCGCTCAACTAAGTTGCCAAAAAGAGACTAATGTGTAATATAGCTTGGAGGGACATGAGCCAGCTAGTCTGATTCATCAAATTCTGTTTCTCTCACGCTAAACAGGAACTTTATCCTTTCAACCTCTGATGCAACCGTGCTTCATGTTGCAACAGACACGACAAACTTTGAAAAAGTCATGGACGAGGCGAAGCAAGCTGTGAATGCCATCGCATGTCACCCCTGGCAGGCACTCCTCGCTGCGGGGGGTCGCTGTGGGCTGCTGAGGGTGTGGGATTACCAGCAGACCAAGTGCCTGGTTAGCAGGATGTTCACTGAGGCCAGTATCCAGTGCTTGTCCTACGACCCTGAAGGTACCTTGGCCTCATGACCTTCCTCACGTGCCAAGCGCTGGGCTTCCCGGGAGGAGCGATTGTGTCATGAGAGTTTTCTGGCATGCTTTTCAGGTTATTTTCTGGCTGCTGGTTTTACTGATGGAAGCGTTCACATCCTCGATGCCATTTCCCTTCAGTCCAGCTGCAAAGAGTTCAAGTTCTCACATGGTCCTGTGACTCATGTTAGCTTCTCTCATGATTCGGAGTACCTTGCAACTGCTGTAAGCTTGTTGTTTTCCTCTCGGTGATTTATGTGTGCAGCCCGTGGTGCAGCTTTTGGTGGGACTGGGAAGTGCTGGTCATCCTGCAAGGTACAGCAGAGAGAGCGGTGCGGAGGGCTGTCCCTCCCTTGGGGCTTCGTGACTCTGAAATGCTTTTCCTGGCTCGAAGAGTCACTCTGTAAAAACATCACCAGTAACAGCCGCTCCACAGACCTGCTGCTGGCAGTATCCCATTGCTAATTTTAGTGACAAGCCTCAGCTCTGCATCCATCTGTAGAGAGGGCTGGAGCAGGGATTTCCTCCTGGCTGGTGCACAGCGCGGGGGGCTGCTCCCTTCACCCCATCTCTCAGCACAGAAGTGTTGAGGCAGCGTTGAAGCGGTTTGGCACAGAGGTACAAAGAAAAAGACTCTCCCTTCATGCACGGATGCCAGGGCACAGCAGTGGGAAGCATCTTCCTTGTGATTTCTGGGGAGTCAGTGAACTCTGTTTACGTGAGAGCCCGGTGGGGAATGCCCCGCAGCCAGGCTGAGCACCACTGCGGTGCTACCCGAATCTGTCTGGCCCGGTGCTTTACTCTGGCTGGGACTCTACCGCTCGTGCTGGGACTCACAGAACTGAAAGGGCCGAGCTGAGCCCGGAGGGGACACGCAGAGCTGGCCGCTGCCGGCCCGGGGGACGCGGGCGTGGGATTGTGGCTCATTGATGTTTGTGCTTTTGTTCCAGGATGAGAAATATGCAGTGACTGTTTACAAGAGAACACTGCAAAATGGGAGCAGGTGCTGGGAACACCTCGCAGGGCTGCACTCCCACTACAAACCCATCCGGAGCATCCTCTTTGGGGTCCAGTTAGACAGTCACGAGCCCAGGCTCCTGAGCCTCGGGGAGGACCGGCAGCTGGTAAGTCTGTGAAAGTCTGAAGGGCAGTGAAGCTTTGTGGTGAAAGTGGGGAGCTGGACAGGAGCATTAAGGGAGACTCAGTCTTTGGTTCTGCAGCTCCTAACCTCTCCCCACCAGGTCCATCACAGGGAATTGTTCCTCAGCTTTGTCTCAGGGCAGATCTGCCCAGGGATCAGGGCTGAGACTCTGTTACTGCCCCGGCTGCTGCAGGAGCTGCTGGATCCAGTTAATTCACAGGGTTTGGGGCAGACCACAGGGGGGTTTCTGTGTTTCCTTGTCTTCCCTCCAGGTTGAATATGACCTGAACAGCAGCAGCAAGGACCACCTGGTAGTCTTGCACAGGGACCGGCTAGAGCAGTTTGCTGTGCCCCTGTGCTTGGCCTGGTACCCACAGCTCAGCACCGAGTCCTTTATCCTCACTGCCAACAACCACTACAAAATGAAGCTCTACAACACGACGACCAAAATGTGCAGGTAGAGGGTTCATTCTGTCCTACCGCTGCCCGGGAGCCCCATCCTGACTGTGTTCTCCTCTGTCCACCCGACTCCCACCCATGAGCATGTGTTTGCCCATCTGTGATGCAGATCTTGGGGTGCCTCTAGGGCCTCCAGGTTGCTCCATCCTTGTGTCCAGTCTGCTGTTCACTAACGTGTCATCTAGTAAGGCTGTGGCTGCAGGTGGGTCTTGGTCTGCCCGGTATGTTGGACTTGAGACGCAGCAGTTGGACACCAGATAAAGAGACAGGAGCCCACATGAGCAAAGCATAAGGACCAAATGATCCCTGAGCACTAAATTCCTCTCTTAGCCCCAGTGTGGTCCTTTCTATCCAGGGACCCCATCCTATTATGTCCTCTCACCCAGTGCACCCACCACACCACCCCATATCTACCCATCCTTGTGCACAGCAACCATTCAAAGAAGCAAACTGTTTTGTGAGCCCTAGAATGGATGAAAATGTTGTTTGCCTTTAGAAAGACCCTTTTGGGACCAACCTATGGCTCCCCACTGGAGAAGATACAAATCCTCCCAACAAAAAACACTATGGACCCCCAGAAGCACTATCTGGCGTACGTTACAAAGGACAAGGTATGGAGCCCCACCTGCCCCAGTTGTACAAGAGCCCCCACTTGTAGAGGTCGTGGTCCCTGGGGGAATTTCACTGCAGACAAAACCATGCGTAGGCTGGTCCTGCCTGAGAGCTGACCCCCAGCCCTCCAGGCTCCCTCTTTCCTTACAGGTGGGCTTGCAGATCTTGCCTGTTGATGGCAACCCCCACAAATCCTCAGCTTTCCTTTGCCACCCGGATGGTGTCTCTGACCTTGCTACCTCCTTCGATGGACACTACATCTTTACAGCAGGAGGGAACGACTGCACTGTCATGAAATGGGAGGTCAACCTAAAGTGAGTACCGCAGGAAGGAGAAGGGGGTCTTGTTACGGTTTTCCACAGCTGCTTGGCCAACACAGCTGAAGCAAATGTTCCCCAGCATTTACACTGAGAACGGAGCTTTTGTCCTAAAAGGTCTCTGTTTGTGTCCAGAGGAGTTAAAACCAGGTCTCACAGATATTTCTGCACTTATCCCGGTGTATATGCTGCTGCTGCACCGATGGGGTAACACAGGAGGATGCTGCACAGGGAGCATTTCTTTGCAGGGTTCTCTTGAAAGTGGGTCATTTTGGAGCTTTGCTCCCCTCCACATGATGTAACCATGTAGTTCACCGAGGGGATTAAACCAGTAGAACTCGCAGGCGCTGGCCATAGAACCAATAAAACACTCCAGTTTGGGAAAAAGTACCCAAATGGCAAGAAGATGAGCGGAGGATTTTCTCGCCCTTATGAGGGCCTGGCCGGTGTGATGGGGAGTTTTCAGAGGACCAGAGGAACAGCACTGGCTGCAGGAGGTGCATACGGGGCTGCTGCTGATACAGGAGTGTCTGCTCTCCAAATGGGACAGGCCAGCCTTTGCCAGGAAATCCCCCCTGCATTTGAAGACTGGATTTAGGACAAGCCACCTTAATCCTATAAAGCTTTGCTTACAGGAGTAAATGGACTGCGATAAATGGGGTGGCTGGAAGAGCAAAGGCTGCTTTTGCAAATGAGGATTTCCAGGCTCTGGCCCGGAGCGTCGGTGATAAACCCTGCCAGGTTCTTTCCGCCTTTCTCTGAAAGTGTGCGATTTCCTTCTGCCAGCTCCCTGGGGCAGCGGTGCCAGACGCGTGCTCCCACATTAGGCTGGTAACGTGGCAAAGGCAGGATTTATATTTCCGTTTTCTTTGCATGCCAAGGAGCAAAGCTGCTCGTTGCCGTGCATGCACAGGGCAGAGTGCTCTCACATTGCGAGCGCGGCTGCAGATGCCCGGCAGACACACGTGTACGTGGGAATGGAGCAGGTGGCTGCAAATGAGCTGAAAACTGCAGGGCTGGCCTGGAGCAACTTCACACTTCAAGAACTGGTAAGGGCGCTTAGCCCATGTCAGAACTAGAGAAGATGGATAGCGTGGCATCGTCTCTGTTGGTCTGTGGCTGGATTTTTTTTTTTTATCCTGCGTGTCACCTTACTGTCCAGCACAGAAGGCGTCTCTTGGTTTCTGGCTCATCTTTAGTCCTCGCTCCTATTCTTGCTCCTATTAATTTGGAGTGCGCTGAGCCTGTGAAACACCGTTGCTCCTCACATTCCTAGGACAAAATCTTTGTGGTTAAGACACGTGCTGGTCCTGCCTAGAACATTTCTTGCACATACTGCTCACTCAGAATAAAGCCCAAAGGGGGCTGAGCCAGCTCACCTTCATGTGCCAGAACAAAGGAAACCTGGGTGGGAAAGCAATGGGTTTATTTATTTTCTTTTCCACTTTGTGTGGCTTAAGCAGTCGGGGGTCAGAATAAGCGACATTTTAAGGAAGGCAATAAAATATAAATGATCCTTCTTTATAATGGTTGGCCAGGGTCCAGGCAACATTGAATTTCTATGTAATTTGCTTTCAGAGCAAAGCCCTTGATGAGCTAATTATCATTTTATTGCTGCTTCTGGCATCTTGTGCATCTCCGCTGTGTTTAATACCCAAATAACTTAATTATGAAAAAAGCATGAAGCTTGCAAGAAACCCCAGTGGAAGCAGCACTACAGAGGTGTATGTGGAAGCTGCAGCCTTGCTGCCGGGCGTGAGGTATTATGTGGCAATGCTATGCCATGATTGCGCTACCAGGCTTGGTTTCCTTTTTCATCTGCACAAGCCAAACGGATTCTTTTGGCTCCAACTGCCTATGAAATTGAAACAAAGAGGTGGCACTGAGATGCTTTCAGTTTAATGTAGATTCCACCTGCGACAGTCACCGGCTACAGCAGAGGAGGAAGCGTAATGGATTGTGCTGAGCTATTGGGGAAGAATGTGTGAGATCGAGGAACAGGGAGCTTGGGTTTGTGTGGTTTATTGCAAACGCCAAGCCCCAGCCCTCTCTGCATGTTCAAAATGCTGATCTAGCTAATTCATCTCCCTCAATGTCTCTATAAGGAAGCAGAAAAGCTGAATGCCAGACACCAAGCTCAAGTCCATGGAAAAGCTCCTGGCTCTGAGCCCTGTGCTCGTTCCACTAAACAAGAGGACCATTCAGTAATAATTAATTCCCACATTGTGCTATTGTATGTAAAACCTGGGTATGAAATATGCGGTAGAAGTGCAGGCTGATGATAAAATAGCACATGGTTCAAGGTGATGCTTTTATTTCCTGAATTATGAGGCCCGGGGATTTTATTTATTTATTGAAAGTGTCTATAGGCAATGACTAGAAAGGGAAACATAAAATCTCTCCTCACATGAACCCTTCCTGTACCTTCTTTTCGCTGCTTCTGCTAGTGCTTTGGATGCTGCTGCTTCCCTGGGTGGAGAGAACTTGATCCCATTCTACAACCTACTGGATGGCGGCAGAGGAGGCGAATTCTTCAGGGTAATTATGCTCACCGTGAACACTGACTGCCAACATCTGGTTGGAGTTTTTCATTTATACAGGCCTGACGTTCCTTTATCTTTTGTTCACCTTGCCTTTAACAGCAAACTCATTGATAGTAAATCTTAAAAGGAGCCTTATTTTCCATACCCGTTGGTATCTGAACTTTAAAGTATCTTGTTTGAATCCCTTGCAGGAACTGGAAGACTATTTTTACTATGTGCAGCTGCGCGGCCATGGTATTGATTCACTGGAGACCAGACAGGTGTCAACGCATATTCCCTTGGAGGAAATTCCTTCTGTAATGAGAGCAATGGGATTTTACCCATCAGAGGAAAAGGTTGGTTGCTTGCTTTTATTATTGTTATTTTAAAAAATAACAAAAACAAAGAGGGAGATTGATTATGTTTACCAAGTGTCCTGATGGCCAGATTCTGACTGCTGTTACGCTGAATGGCTCCAGACTGCATTTGTTGGCTTTCAATGCATTTAACCTGGTCTGCATCAATATAGTAGTGATCAGAATCTGGCAGCAAGTTCCTCAAAAAGTAATGATTTCTCTCTGGAGAGCTGGGAAACCACAAGGCAGGCTAAGTAAACCTGGAGCCTGATGGTTCAGAAGTGTTCAACAAAAGATGACCAAATCAAAATGAAAACAGCATTTCAGGCATGGAAACAGAAGTGCTAAGGTGCTGTGAAACCAGGCAACCTACAATCTCCTTCTCGGAGCAGGCAGGGCAGTATTAAAAATACAGAAAGAAAGTTCCTCTCACTCTAGAATGTTTTAATAAAGGAAAAGCAGGAAGGAGAAAAGGCAGCTTGGGCTGACAAGCAAAGCCGTTGGGAATTGGTATTTTTCTTTTGTAGTTCAATGGGGCTGATATAAAACTTAATGCCAGATCAGCCAGAGCTGAGTGAAAATGACTGTTCTTGCCTGGCGTGACATTCGCTACAGGAAAAATCTAAGGCTGAGATTTCCCTCATCCCTGGGCTTCATTCAGTGGAAAAACCTGTGACACAAGGACAAAGGCCTGAGGCTGAATGCAAAGACCTCCCGGGGGAGATCTTGCATCAGCTTCCCTTCCAGAGGGGTCACAGCCTCTGTACGTGTTGGCATGGGGAATTCTCCCGGTGTTTCTCGGCTGCCTGTGCATCTGCAGAGGGGCTGCCTCTCGGAGCACGAGTGCAATGAAGGTGCTGAGCAGATCCTGCCGGTCGGACACTCATCTGCACGGCTACCAGCGGGGCTGACTCACAGCTCCGGACTTCAGGAAAACCCCTGGTATCCAGCACGGCCAGTGCTTGCCCGTTTGCCTGAGAAAGGAGCGATGCAGCTGTGCGGGATGTTAGCCTGTCTGAGCAAATTTCAGATTGGGCTTGGGCAGAGGCAGAACTGCACCAGATGTAGGTCGGACTGGGACAGGGGGGAAAGACTGATATGCGCGTGTATATACTGTGTGCATCCTGGTTACGTCGGGACTTTTGTATGTGTACTTTTGTAATGGGGTGATATATTTACTGGTTTGTGGTTTGCCTGCCCACTGTCCCCAGAGTGGAGACACAGCTGTGGCAAAGGTGCCGGTAACAGCTGCAAAGTCCCCAAGTGCCTGTCGTAATAGAGGAAATCCAAGATTACTACGTCTGTTACCCCCGTCTTACCTAATTTTGTCACAACAAGTGTGTCACTGTTAGCTGTGTCCATCCTCAGCTGCTGAGCACTGGCTCGTTACTGGGATATGGTCACGACACCTGTGGTACCACTATGTGCACAATTATGGTACATTCACAGTCATGAGATTGGAAACTGGGTGGATGCTCTTCAAAAAGAAAACATGTAACGATCTGTCTCGCCTTCATCTTTAGATTGAAGAAATGATAAATGAAGTAAAATTCAGCGAATATGTGGATACCGGAAAACAAGTGACAAAAATCAGTTTAGGGGATTTTATCAAACTTTATATAAATCATCGACCTGCGTTTGGCTTGTCAATGAAAAAAATACAACGAGCGTTTCAGATTCTTGGTTATGATAATGAGAATGGAGACAAAGTTATTGACAGAGGAGTCTTACTGTCACTGCTTCTGTGCACAGGTGAGTTATTTCTTTTCTAATATTAGCTTTATGCTTGCTAGTTCTGCCTTCAATTTCAGAACGTATTCACTGCAGCAAAAAATTAATCTGGAACTATAGCTTGGTAACCAGGGCAGACGTGTGGAGCCACCTGTCTTAAGATTTTAAATTGAATAATCACATCTATCATCTCAGCTGCACTTCTTTTACTGCTCTGGGAATCTCTGCTGGCCTGAACTATCTTTTATGTGAAATGATGAGTATGGATCTTGGCAAATTGTATCCTTCTTCCAGTATACTCTTATTGAAGTCATTGTTCTCTCTTCCAGTCACATAGTCTCCAGAAAAGTAGTATTAAAAATTAAAAGGAGGAGAACAAGAAAGGAGGGATGAAACTGGTCAGTCCTGGACTGAATCTGTGTGTGAAAGACTGAAAAGAGGAGGTGGTTTAGCTCAGGTGAATTAGAGGGAACTCTGTAAAGATATGTATAAATACACTTATGGCTAATGCCACAGAGAGGTAAATAATAAAATTCTATTGTCTTGCTCCTGTTGTAAAAGCAGAGAGTACAGTACAGCTAAGCATTAAAACAGGTAAAGCAAAATGCCATTTAACTCCTGGTAAATGCTGGTGAAACTCCTTGCCACAAAGATCCTTGGAAACCAAGGATTCAAGCAGCGTGAGAAAGGTTAGTTATTTAGACGGATGGTGTGAACATCCATAAATAGATACATTAGATAGAACAGTTTCATAACAGATCTATAACCTTATGCTTCAGGGCATGAGCCAACCACTAACTGGGAACAAGTGCTATGTCCAGGTTATTCCAGGATACGAGATCAGGACTTTCCTGCACCTTCCTCTTCCTCCTCTGTGTGGGAACGGCCACAGCCACGGACACGGGGTGACACGGACTCTGGTCTATCGTGTGCTGGGAATTCTTCAGTGGGAGTAGAAACTCAAGCGCCTGCAGGTGCAATGTAGCATAAAGAGCTGCCTGTGTGAGAACTTCTCCCTTTAATAAATATTTTTGCCCAAAATGCAATATGCAAGAAAATTTTCCTTAGAATCAAGTTTTTCCTGTGTTGGGATCACGTATTTCAATTGGCGAAGTGTATCTATCTCAGAGAGGCAGAATTCTCCTTCTAATTGTCCTGTTTTGTTTGTACACCGTTCTTTGAGTTGCCTTCTAGTTTTCCTGCTAACAACACCATAACCCAAGAGGCTGGTTTTGCTTTGTCGTGCACAGGAGAGCATATGACAGAGGACGAGCTGGCGCAGTGTCTGATCACCCTGCTGGGCAACCATCCCGGGGAAGGAGGATCTGAGCCAGACACCTCCGATCCCGCAGGTACAGCTTCAGCATTCCAGGCAGCACAGAAGCACGATCGCTTCAGTTCCCAAACAGAATAGTTTAAATTGCAAACCCATTACTCCGTTAGGTCAAGAGCTGTCAAAAATGCTCAGACAGGATTGCAAAACTAATCATAGAGCTACAGATTGTCCTTCATCCATGCAGCAATTGCACGGGTGTATCTGAAAATAAATGGACAATGAAATATAACTGGGACCTGACAAGATTCCACTGGTTTATCTGTTGGCTTGCAACTGAAATTAGAAATGCACAGTGGAAGTTTTACACACCACAGTCCACAGACAAAAAGGAATCCTACAACACATAAATGACAGTGTTGATTTCATCCAGGCGGCAATGCCCATTGTCAGGGAGCTGTTGACAACTACTCTGTCTACAATTTGCGTCTCAGTCTACATCAGTCCAGAACAGCAAATTACAGCACTGATTTTGGCCAAGTGGTGCCGCCCATTGTAACTGGAACTGTTGGGAAGCACCACATTTTTGGACGTTTCATGTCCCAGTTCCCAGCAGTCCAGAACAGCACCTGGTTAGGGCTGTTTGCAATGGGCTGCAACACAAATGCAACAAGTATTAAGTGAGTGAACAAATAACTTTTCACTATTACTTCATACATCTTTAAAAGTATTCCATCCTCTTACTGCTTCTTATAAGCCTGACTGGTCGGGAAAGCCATTTTTACATTGCTATTGTGTGTTTTGTGGTGTTGTTACTGCTCTCCAGGTGCACCTGCTTTGATTGAAGAAGAAATTCCAGCAGAAATCACAGCAGAGATATTCACTGCTGACATTCTTGGCTTACCTATCGCTGAACCAGAAAAAAAAAGAACAGAAAAAAAAGATGGATCCTTGATCTATGAAGACTCAGCATCATAGCTGCCACAAAGTTTTCTACTTATTCCTACTTTCCGGCCTCCTCTCTTCAAAGATCTTAAAAAAACATATTTTGTGTTTATTAAAAAGTAAAGCTCACACAGTTTTGTATTAATTGATCTCTAGAAAAAGCTCCCAGTTTAGCTCATGGTACAAACCTATGGGATCAAGCCTGTGCAGAGAAACACTGGGGTGGCTGTAAAAAGTGAAGCAGTAGTTACAGCAGCGTCTTGTACTGACTGCCCCACCCATGGCTGGAACCTTCCTAGAATTCATTTCAGGTGGGTTTATGCCAAATGCAGTCTACTTTTATTATATTAAGATGGTATTTATTTGTGAAACTTGACAGCAAAATAGCAATGTAAACATATTATATTGATTAAATAAATTTATAAATGTAGTGTACAGAACGCTTGGAAAAGTTAGAATGGATTTGTAATTATAAATCCAACGGATCTCAATAAAGAAAGGAATGCTGTGATATACATTAAAAACAGGTTTCCATTTTGGCCTTTAAACTTTTCTTTTCTGACAGCAGTAGTTCCAATTAGCAGTGTAATACCAGTGGGACGGCATCTCACTGTGTTTGTATAAACAGCATAATGAGGCTGATACAAGTTGCCGCAGAAAGATCAGTGAAGTGCTGTTGAACACGCTTCCTTCTTTACATCATCCTCAGCATCAATTTGAATAATAATGTAGGTCCTTAAGAAGCGTTCCTTTCAGCGGCAATGTTTTTTAAACACAGATCGCTGTTACGTACTCTGAAAGTATCTGTGATTGTACAATTAGTACAAACAGCAAGGTGTGCACTAGATGCAAGTTAATGAAGGAGTCCAGCAGCACTGTGACCAGACTACGCTGGGTATGTGACAGGAGATATTTTTTATTTGGAGCAGATCCTCTGTTACTTAAAACCAGCCCCATTCCATGGAAATTATTTGGGTTTAGGCAGCTGGGAAACCTTATAACCACTGCAAAAAAAAAAAAAAAGGCATATTATGGATTTATTAAGCATTCTGTTCAACAAGGCAGCTGTTTTGCTGTATGTTTTTGCACAGCCAGTCCCCACGCTCAGGGTCTGCGATACTGTCACGGCCACTTGCACAAGGGCTGGACGGGGTTGTCGCTCGCCCGGAGCAAAGCAGCTTGTCCGGCCTCCCCGCGCCGAGCTGAGGGCGGGCGGGTCGGGGTGTCCCCGGCGGAGCCCCCGGAGCTGCTCCCGCCACACAGGGCCGGGGGGGGCTCGCTCCCCGCCTCGGACTCACGCAGCCCTGGCCGTGCCGGGAAGAGGGACCGCGGGGCCAAACTGTCCTCTTCACGGGCACCTTTTCCCCCCGGCAGCTCCGCCGGTTTGTCCCCGCAGTTCCGGGGTGGCTGTGGGGGCGCGGGCGGGAAGCGCTGAAGCGGTGTCGCCGGTCCCTGAGCTCCGGGGACGGCCGCGGAGGCAGGGCCCCCGCGTCCCCTTCCTCAGCCCCTCGCCCTCCTCCCTCCCCTCGACCCCGACAAAGGTTCCAGGGCGGCCGGGTCGCCGTTGGCGCTTCCTGTCCCCTCACAGCCCCCGCTGTCCCCTCACAGCCCCCGCTGTCCCCTCACAGACCCCGCTGTCCCCTCACAGACCCCGCTGTCCCCTCACGGCCCCCGCTGTCCCCTCACAGCCCCCGTTGTCCCCTCACAGCCCCCGCTGTCCCCTCAGTCCCCGTTGTCCCCTCACAGTCCCCGTTGTCCTCCCACAGCGCCCGTCCCGCGCGCCGGCCCCTCCCCCTCCGTCCCCGCGCGCGCGGGCTGCCGGCGGCGGCGCGGGGCGCGTGCGCAGTGCGCGGGCCCCGGCGGGCGGGCGGAGCCGAGCCGAGCCCAGCCGCGCCGCGCCGAGCGCACGGAGCTTTGTGCGGGCGGGCGGACGGACGGACGCCGCGAGCAGCGCAGAGCGCCGCGTTCCCCGCTGAGGCAGCCGCCGCCGTCCCCCCCCCCTCCCCCGCCAGCAGCATGTCGGGCCGGTCGGTGCGGGCCGAGACCCGGAGCCGGGCGAAGGATGATATCAAGCGGGTGATGGCGGCCATCGAGAAAGTGCGCAAATGGTGAGCGGGCCGCGCCGCGCCGGGACCCCGCGCCCGCCCCCGCTCCCCCCTCACCCTCCGCCGCACCCCCGACCCCCGCGCCGTCCCCTCCCGGGCCCGGAGCCCGCCGGGCGGCCGCGGGGGGGCGGGGAGCCGGCGGCACCCAGAAGCCATTTCGCTCCTGCGAGTCACATGAAGGCGGCGGCGGCGTGTGAGGGCGAGAGGCGGCTCCATTGTGCGGCCGAGCCCCCTCCCCGCCGACCCCCGCCGCTCCCCGCTGCCCCCGGCCCGCCGCCCCGCGGGTCCCGGGCCGGGCCGGGTGGTGACGGGGCCGGGCGGCGGGTCGGGCCCGGCTCCTCCCGCCGCCCTCCCTACAAAGGGCCCTGAGGAGCGGGCCTGGGGGAGCCCCACCGCCCGCTCTCTGTGGAACTAGAGCTCAAAGAAGTATTTTTTTTCTTTTTTTTTTTTTTTTAAGCGTTAAAAATACCTCAGCAAGGTGACAGAGAGTTTCTTTTATTATTACACACTTATTTATTTTACCTTTCAAGTTCCCGAGGTTTGCACGTAAGCGCAGCAAACCCGAGCACGATCGTCTCCCGCTGCTGCAAATCCCGAGCGGAGCAGGAGAGAGCGCGGATCTGCCGCTGGAATTTGGTTTACGTGATATAATTGAAGGTTGTACCCTTGGTAAAATAATTCGCTTTTGTTAGGCCTGAAACGTGTGTTGGCATTTTCCCGCTTTTGTCTTTTTCTGCTTTCGTTAGGAAAATCCACATGAGGTGTTTAAACAATACAGTAAAAGTGTCGCTGCAACGTTCTGCGGTGTGTCCAGGGTTGTTGGATGGGATAACGAGCAGTGGGACTCGAGAGTGAATCTCTTTCTTCCAACAAGTTGACTGTTCAGTAGTATTTGTGCACGCGTCTTAAAATACTTTCTTTAAAGGTTTGAAACCCACGGGAAAATTCCCTTGGCTTAGTATTAACCTGCATAACTCAGCTTTTTACAACCTGCTAAAATAAGGGAACACTTGTGTTGCGACCCACAGCTAACACTTTGCTTTCATTGAAAGAAAAGCGAAATACAGCATTAAACGTGTGTTATTCGGGTGAAGCGGATTGTTGAGTTTTAAATGGCCTTGAGCAGATGAATGAGCCCGTTGGCTTGAGCCGGACAAAGAATCGGGACATGTGTCCAATAATGCAGGGCACGAGCTGGGGATTTCACAGAATCCAGCCGTTGTGTGGGGAGCCGGAGCAGCCCCTGCACCACAGTTCTATGGGTTTCATGAACTCTCTTCCACTCGGGTGGTGGTTTTCAGTGCTGTTTGCTGACCAGCTTTGCAGGGTCAGAACAATGTGTAGTGATGTGACAGGACTTTTGTTCAGATCGGGCGTTGTTGGATGTGTGGAACTATTCTGGCTGTAGGTATTTCATTCATGAGCGCAGCATACTTTGAATCCTAGTTCACGGATTCCAGAGTGGAGTAGAGGCAGAAGCTTGGCCATTCAACAAAATGTCTAATTTATTTATTTTTTCTTGGCAAGGGCGCTCTGCCATCGTGTTAGTTGCTATGGCTTCCTTTATAAAACAGAAATCTTATGGTATAAATAGACTTTGTATGTTTTAACCCTCATTAGAAACAACTTTCCTGTACAGAATCATGCAGTGTTTCTCTTGATTATTGTCAGAAATATTCATACGGCTTTTTGTGTGTGCATCTCGCCTGTATTTCCATAAACCATTTAAAGAAGTCATCATTTGATGGTGAATCTCATGATTCCCCCCACCTGCAGTCAAGTACAGTGGGAAATTAGCAAGAGAGATTCTGCGTCTTGTGGTTTAAATGTTTTGTGAGACTTGGTTTGCGCGAAATTGAACTTTACACACTAGCAATTCCTGCATCTTCGGGAGAGCCACATAGGCGATTTCCAAGTGTGCAGTTCCATTTGCATAATAGGAGCAATTTGTTGCCATCCACAGCTCTTCTGTGGAAATGCAGCCACTGAAAATCAGAATACCTTGCACCCAACGTTTCACAGAACAGAGTTTTCTGAGGCTGGTGTGCTTGTAGCGCTGTGTGCCGAGGATGAGAGGCAGACCGAGCTGTAAACTCTTGCGAGGGGCCGGTGGCTCCGGTGTGTGCTGCCCGAAGCTCTGCTGGCCCGTGACGGTGCACAGCAGCCTCGCTGAATGCCTGTACTGCCACATCGGCGAACATACCAGTTGGAAAGCACTTTCCATCAGGGCAGACTTTGTTCCTTAGAAAATACCTGTTCTTTCTTGGACAGCGAGCCCTTTGATGCAGGTACCGTATCTTTGGGTGTGTTTGTAGAGTGCCGGGCACTTCTGGTATCACTGGAACTTCGTAGTAAACAGTGAGGTTGTTACGTTTTTATCTTGAGATTAATGTAACCGTATCTCCTTTGTTTAAACCACTCTTGTGAATGAGTATCTATTTTAGAAAACACATAGCACGTGTCTTACAGAATACATGGTTGTGTTGTATTTGTGTGGCAGAAGTGTTAAATTTCCATGGCTAAGAGGGCAATTCTACTTTTTTAACAGTACTTATAATTTTTCTTTCAGTCTATTTTACAAAATCCTCTGAGCTAAATTTCTCTCAATGAATTTTGAAAGGTACAGGATTGTTTTTTGTCTTTGAAGATTGACGGGTATGTGTAGATTCTAAATGGGTTCTCAAGACGAGAGGCAAAAAGCTATCGTGCCCTCAACAAGCACTAGGAAAATAATGGAAACACTCTTGTTTTATGAAAGTCTGATTTATTAAATGAAAGAAAATGCAGACATTTACTAAAAGACAAGTAATAGCCAGGAGGCAAGCATAAGTGGTAGCGCATCTTGGGAGGCAGTGAAATAATTTGCAGGGGTATGTATAGTAGCACTGCTGAGCTTTTGGACAACTGTGCAAACATTTAAGGCTGGAGGGACAGCGTGGCTGGTGGAGCGAGGTCCTCTGGTCTAGAGAATGCACCAGGAAAGAGGAAATCTCATCGTGTTGCCCCATTTTTAAATTGTGGTACCTTCACAGAAGTCATTTGACCTTTTTCTCACCCATCAAAGCTACAACCTAGGGATAGTGACAGCACCTTAGGAAGAAGTAGTGAACTTGGAGAACTGATAAAAGTACTTACAGAAAGTGCTAGTATTTACGATGGCAGGGAATTGGCTGTAGAGCCGGGCTTGACTTGGGATGTAGCTTAAAACAAAGCGCGTTGTGTAAAAGTTGAGCAGCAAAGTCACCGTGGGCAGTGAGATCATGTTGCCCGGCACCGTTGGTTGAGATGGTGAGCTGTGGCCAGTTGGAGTAGAATTTCTAGACAATACTGCTGTAGCGTTTCTGTTCTCTGTCTCCATTCAGACTTGCTAAAATATTTTTCTGTGGTATGTAATGCTCTGAGATTGAGCTTCTTGCAGGTTTTGCTGCTCATGCTTCCTTCTTAAAATAGGCTTTCACTCTGAAAAGTACTTATGAGATAGAACTTCTTAACATGTTGTCTTTGGAAAAAAACTATTTGCCACTACTGGATTGCCACCCTGGTTCAGTCTGGCTACGTTGCCTGGGTTTGGTTTCCTACTAAGATTGTAGTTCAAGCAGTTGCAGTAAAAATACCCAGAACTGTGCTGAAGTCCTGCAGTGGCCCAAAACCGCTGTTACTGTGCTTGAATTATGATGCATTTCTTCTGGCTTGTGGTTATTTCTTTTTGAGCCGGGACATGCTCTCTGACTCCAGTGGAAGCTGGATGTACGTTAAAGGTAGAGTTTTGTTATGCGTAAGCTGTGTTTTTCTTTACTGTAACAAAAG
Source organism: Caloenas nicobarica (assembly GCF_036013445.1). Classification (NCBI taxonomy): domain Eukaryota; kingdom Metazoa; phylum Chordata; class Aves; order Columbiformes; family Columbidae; genus Caloenas; species Caloenas nicobarica. Next base: position 4,859,940 of record NC_088260.1, read on the forward strand.
GTGCTTGTTGCAATGTGGAACGTAGCAGAACTTGCTCAAAAACATGCTGGCTTGTGGAAGGTAAAGGCGACTCTCATAATGTACCATATTTAGATGAACTCAGGGAGAAAGTGTCCTTAACCGTTAGTCTCTCTCCCTTCATACTACATGGGCTTTTATTGTATTTGTAGCATGGTCAAGAAATACCGTGTATATTTGGGGCTACTTCACGTTAGTCACTAGACGAACATCTACATAGCAATAGGCGTGCTCTGAAAAGCAAGCCTATGTTTCAAAAAAAAAAACCCTTTTTTTTGTGCATCTCACAGCACTTCATGTGTATAATAATGGCATTTTCTTTCCCATTCCCCTTTCTCCTTTGCTTGATCCCACAGGGAGGTCATAATTCTGTGATTTTCACCAAACTCTGTTGCAATGCAAGTGAGTGTGATGTGATAAATTCAGCATTATGACGTCACTTCGTGATCATCAGCAGAAGATGGGGTATGTGGGAGCAAATCCTTGTGTAAATACAGATCGCTGTGATAAATGATAGTCACGGTAAAAAGCCAAACAAGTGTGAAAGCCTTTTCTTGAATGATAATATATTGGCAGTAAAGGCTTTCTGTTTCTGTGCCGTCATATGTCTCTAGTGCTCGTTTCTGCTGCAGAAACTGCCTTGACACTTTATGTATAAGTGTAATATACACTCTTGTGTTTGCTCACTGGTATATTACTTTTATACACAGAATTTTATATTCATCTTTGGAGCTTTAGTGTTAATATACAAAATATAAATATATTTAAGAGTCTTGGGCTATTTAGAATGGGGAATTGAGTATATAATTATGTAAGTTCTAGGATATTAGTATGCCTCAGGCATAAGCACTAAAGAAGTGTTGATACTACTGCTTACCCCACGTATCCTTGGCTGTCCTTTCAATGCTGTGCAGATACAGTTCACAATTTAAAAATGCTTTAACACAATTTCAGATAAATATAAAGGTTTGGTTTTGTTGCATTGACTAGTTTCTGAATTTACTGTAACTATATACTTAAGATACTTTTCAGTATGGAAGATTAAAATAAAAAATATTGTATATATGTCAAGTTTTGCCACTTTCCGTTGTTGTTACGCCTGAGTTATTCATGGAAGAACAGGAGAGGTCTGAAACCAGATTTTTATTGTTTGTAAAGCTATGGAGCTTGTCAGCTAGACATGGGCAAGTAAAGTTGATAACTGCTAGATTTTTAGGCTGATTAACTCTCAGGCTCATGTTGTTCCTCTGCAATTTCTAATCCACCAGTCAAAACAGAGATCAATCTATGCAGCAGTAATATAACAGGGTACGGTACAATAAAAAACATTGCCTAGTATCGCTTAACAAAGGTGGAATTCTGGTCAGGGTCTCCGGACAAGAGGGTTCAACAGCAGATCCATTTTACAGACAGGAAAACAGGTGGAGAATCTACCTGTAGTTTCACAACAGAATGGACTTGTGCCCACGAGTTCATTAATTCCTTGTTCCTACATCAGCATTTGGTCAGCGAGAATATTTTGTAGTTTCTGCAGCATTTAGCAAACCCATTGTTACGGGCAGTGTCAGTAAATTGTCAGTTCTAATGAAATGAAAAGGAAAGTCCCTGGTCAGCATGTTGGGACGGTGTCTTTGCACGAAAGATAAACAGTGAGTGTTCAGAGTAGAACTAGTTGTGGGAATTTGGGTATGTTGGTTGGTTGGTTTAGGTTTTGGTTTGAAATAGAAAAATAATAAGTATTACGGATGATATTCTAAGCTTTATTTACGATAAACATCTTAAATCCTGGATTTATTTACCCTGTTGACCCTGAATGTCTGAAAGTCATTGCATTTCTTTGTTAACAAATTGGTGTTTGTGTTGCCAAAGATTTTATTAAGTTTAGAGGAGCTTGTCGTCTTTTTTCCTATGAATACTTTTATGTTCTTAAATGTTCAATACTGTAAATGCTTACACCTGTAAAATATTCGAATAATAGCAGTGTCATGTTGGGTTTTCTTTTTAGCCATAAGTGTTTGCAGGACTGGGATGTTGGTGTGCTTCCATCACAAAATATCCTTATTCCCATTGTTGTCTGAAATACTGTGTATTGAGTTCAGTAAAGAAATCCCTATAGCTCAGGGTTATCAATATTTAAAGTGGTACTTAAGAAGCTCAAAAGAATTAAAATGTCAGGGCTAACTTTAATACTAGAAAGAAAAAGTTACTAATATAGGTTTCCTCCTGTGTTCTACAGTCTGTCCAGTGAAGATGCTGTGTGAGGCTGCTTTGAGATGCTAACAGGTATCTTGAACTTTTGGTTTTCCAGTGCAGCATCTCTGAGTAATATTTTGCTGTAGGAAAAGACTAAAATCTTGATTTATTTTTTTAAAGCATTTATTCACCTCTCTCTACACCCAAAACAAAACCCCAGCTGGTTTTATTTCCATAATTTCAAAGATTTTCTTAAGTAGAAATAAGTTTAGTTTGTCTTGTATCATTAAAAAAAAAAAAATTATCATGATCATCTCTTCAGAATTAAGTACACTCTCATTATTGACATGCCCTCATCTCCACGGTCATTTTTATCACATGTAGCATTAGAGCTCCACATCAGCGTAAAATTGGGTTTTGACATACTTTGGCCACCCAGCATACCTAAGTGGATGTATCTAAACACACTGAGGAGAAACTGTGCTCCAAGAAGAGCTGTAGGAAAGAAAAGAATCTGAAATAGTTTTGTGCTTAACTTAAAGGATTCTTGTGGAAAGATCCAAAACTTACCAAATCGCATATATAGCTGCCTTTTTTTTTTGTTTCTTAAACAGGAAAGTGTCTTCTCCAAAGGGAAAACAAATAAGATTTGCTTTAGTAGCTAAACAAATGGTCAGGAGGATGTTTGTGGCATTTGTACAATGTGGGTGCTTTTGATTCTGGAAGCCCTTTCTAAAAATGGAGCGACCACATATGTATTTGGAGTCACATCCAGCTTCTCCCATCCTGCAAGGATTTTTTTAACTGTAACTGGATCCCAAATCTATTATTTAAATGTGTTTTTTAAAAAGAAGAATGCTTGAGATCTCGTGCCAAATTAATTTCAGATGTTCCTGAATTTTTAATGGAATTGGTCTTCATTGTTAACTTTTGATCGATCCATTTGCAGAGCTATATTCCAAACCAGCAGTGGTAATCTGTGACCTGAAAACTGATCACAGGATTGTGATTAAATTTCTCTGGCACTGTGGACCTTTCTTTAATATTCTGATGTAAAGGGCTCAAGGAATTCATCCTTTAAGTGTTCAGCATCCTTTCCATCTCTGCGACTGCGTGATCCCTCCAGCCAGATTTCCTTCACAATTTACTGATGTGACTCTCCAGAGTCTGAATTCTGCATCCCAGCACATATTGCTGCCAGTAACGCTGTTGGTTCTAGGACTAGGATTTCAGAGCTGCTTGACAGGATTGTTGAGTGAATGTTAAATTGCTAGCAGCAAATTTCTACCCAAAATAAACCTCAGATGGTCAAAATGCACTTAGATTTCTAGTACCATTACACAGCTTCATGACAATCAAACCACACTGGTCTGTCTAAAACCTCTCTGCTGTCTAGAAACTTAAGTGAAAATCATAGGCATTAAATCTGCATTTTCAGTAGCTGTTCTTCTTAACTGTATCTTTAATCCAGATCTTATTACTGCTACTGCAGTTTTTCACTTAGTCAGGTAACAGCCCTGAGAAATCTGGAGGTTAGCAGTGCTCTAACAAGTTTTTGAAATGCAAAGAACAATTCGCACAATGCAGCACTAAAGACGATGTAATAGAGATCGTCCTACTTAATAGCCTATTTAAACCCTTGACAACTTACAATAGTAGATCACTTTCTTTTGAATCTGAAGTTTAACTTCTCCTGCATTGTGATTTTATAGGGAGAAGAAGTGGGTGACAGTTGGCGACACATCCCTAAGGATTTACAAATGGGTACCAGTAACAGAGCCAAAAGTCGATGATGTAAGTATCCTGCAGATATCTCGCTTTTTTCCCAACGTGTAGACACTGATGTTTAGGGACAGTCGAAAGAAATTCGCTCTCTCTGCTTTGAGCCTTTTGAAGCTAAGGCTGGTGTGGGTCTTGCAAGTGTTTGAATATAAATGCTCCAGGGAAAATGTTGATCTCTACAGAAGTGATGGTGATGGTTCAGTGGGTGTCAGTCTTCCCGGAGTCAGCTTGCATCATTTCTCAGATAACTGTTACACAGTCTGCTTGCAACTGATTTTTGAAACCTTTCTCTAACATAATACTGGGGAGGGAAGGCTAAGACATAAATTACTTTTCCTCTCTTTCTGCCTGAAGCTTTAAAGGAAAGTAGCTGGTTTAGAACTGTGTGGAGAAGGTATTCCATCTGTGCATCACTGCTGTTTTGCTCAAAAATTGGTGCAAAACACTGAAGTAAGGGTAGGAAAGTCTTCCTGAACTGAGATCACTTGTATTAAATCTGATTTCATCCACCTGTGAAGGAGCAGACAGGATACTTGCTTTTTACTAGAATAGGAGAATGGGATCTTTTTTACTGCTTCATGTTTCAAATGGAAGTTCTTTGATTTTAGTCAATACAGATTAGATTACTTCCCCCTTCACATGTTGTTCCTAAACCACTTTGACGTTTCTTTGAACTAGAATTAGAGAATTAGCTAGGCTCTTTCCTCGTACTAGTTTTGGAAGACTTGTAGAACCTCACCACTTTGATGGTTAAACCTTTAAAAAAAAAACCTTTTCAGCTTAAATTGTCTGCAGACATTTTCAGCATTTCTCTTGAGGCAAAAGTGTCCTTTTAACCTTTTTTTTTAAAAAAAAAAAGGCACAAACCTGAGAGAGATTGTGTCCCCTCTGAACTTCCATTTGGCAAAGGTAAAGAAGTCCACGTGCTTTCACCTCAGTTACACATATTAGGGAATAAAATCTGACTTCTCTGAAGTAACAATACAATTTAAAAATAAGCCTAATAATCTGTTTAAAATAGAGGGAAAAGTCCTTCCGGGTGTCACATGTTGAACTTCTGCAGTCTTAGACAATATTTGATTGTGGTTTTAGTTCCTCCCCTTGTTGGAGGTCAATGTCTTATCCAACGGGATGGATTGACAAGCGTTCTTCCTAGAGTCAGACTTTTAATTGTGTTCTGAGCGGCCGCGCAGGATCCTCCAAAAGCAGCGCAGCTGCTTTTTCTCCTACGAGACCGATTACGTCACCTCTTAATTGCAAATGCTGCATCCCTTAGCAGGCGCGGATTTCCACGTGATGGATGCCACTGTCTCCTCCTTTGTTTTACCGCGTGCAGTCCATACTGTCCTTCTGTCAGGAGCGTGTTGTGACCTATTGTTCGTGCAGGACTGTCTTGCTTATGCACTTTGTTTTAGGCCAGTCTGAGTTTTCTTAATCCATCTTGTAGTTTTAATGAAGAAGCAGCATGAATTGTAGAGAAGTAGGTGGTCTCTGCAGTGTTGGTCACTGAGAAGCAGGTAAAAAGCTGTCTCTTTAGCTTAAAAACTCTAGATCTGTTCTCATGCCTTTTGTGCATGCACATGTATTGTCTAGGTGTATTCTACAAGCTTTCTGATCTGGAAGGGAGAACGTATTGAGTTTTGTAGCGGTATGTGGATGTGCATAAACCGTACAGTGAGCAGAGTTACCAGCTCAGAAATTGCAAATTTCATGAATCGTAGCCCTGCCGCTGGTCAGCAGTGTTCTTCTTCCCTTCTCCTGGTGCAGCAGAGATTGTTCTGACCTTGCTTTTGTAGCTCTTCGGAGGGAGTACACAGTTAGCAGCCAGCACTTCCCAAGTTTTCCGCCTCAGTTCCAGCGAGCCGTTTGATCAGTGTGCCTCAGATTCCCTCTTTGTAGAATGAGGGGTATGATTGAGAAATTTTGTACTTTTTACAAAAATTGTGCAGTTGTTTGAAGATGAAAAATGTGTTTAAGTGCTAACCTTTCGTAGAATTTCTGGATTAAAAACCTATATATCCTAGTGTTTTGTGCCATGAAGAATACAGTGAGAAAAACAGCCCATAGTTATTTGGGCTAATGCATTATTGATAATGTCAGTGATTATTGCCCTGGGTTTATTTCTCACTTGAAATTAAGTGAGATGCTTTCAGAAGTAATGAGTGGGAAGGGTTTTATATTGCAACATGGATTTCTCTTCATGGTGATAGTCTCATTTGTTCGTGATACCTCTTGTTTTTCAGAAAAATAAGAATAAGAAAAAGGGTAAAGATGAAAAATCTGGCTCTGAAGTGACCACTCCAGAGAACAGCTCCTCTCCAGGGATGATGGACATGCACGGTGAGTGGGAGGTCAGCCCCGCTGACCCTGCTACCCTGCTCTGAAAGTACTGGCTAAAAGTGAAAACAGATACTCATTTGCTACCTTGGACTTCTGTGGATGTACTAACAGCTTTTTAAATGCCATTTGTATTTGGGCTGTGTGGGTAAAAAAATGATAGTGGAGCTAAAATGAAAATACAAATAGAAATATCTATCATTCAAAATACTACACTCGAGTGAAGTAGTAATTCTGTTGAGTTTGCTTCTTGAAGAACCAAAAGACCTCCAAAGCCTTAGTGACACCTACTAAAATTTGTGCAGGTTTTGTACTTTTTAACTCTGTAGGTGAGTCAGGTCTCAGTCTGTGAGAGCCAAGGAAGCAAGCTCTGGTTCTCTGGTGCCTTCCTTTTACTTCAGCTTGATGAAGTTAACTGGTTAATAAAACATTTTTTTGCTTGCCACTCTGGCACTATTAGATGATTTTTTTAAAGTGTGAACTGTTGAGTGTTAACCTGGTGTTTATTACAGAGGAGCTTGCGTGGCTCAGCTCTGTACAATTTTTTACCTTCTAGGTGTTTGAATAACAATTATGGCTGAAAATGCAGCACTATTTGAACCAAGAACAGGGATTCACTTTTTAGTAGGTTGTAATTTTTTAATTTCATTTTTATTTGTATTGCCTCCTGGTTATTTTTTGCAGTGTTCAGAGCGAGTGTTGTCTTGCAATTAAAGGATTGAGCAGGATTTTCGCAGATCTGGATTAATTTTTCATTTGTTTCAAACTTCTGAGCTTTTACTTTGGTCACAATTTAATTTTCTTAAGTCTTGTTTCTGCCATCCATGAGGTGAATATAGTACTTGGGTTTTTTTATCATGTATCACAGGAAGAGGGTTCAGGCAGAGTATTTCCTGTTAACTACAGAGACAAGATCTGTGCTGCAGAAAGTTGCTGTGATCCAAGTTTTTGGAGACTAGAGAATATTCTAGACAATTTTCCCTTAGAAACTGTTGGCATTGGGACTGGATGTTACATTTTACCTTGATAGGATTTTTGGGGGGTTTTTTTTTGACCTTCAGGACACACTTCAAAAACTATCTGCTCATTTGAACCTTGTAGTTACAAGTATTTGTAAATCTGCAGCATGGACATTTAATTAGCCCGTGTTATATGAACTATAAAATGAGACTGTCACTTCTGTTGACTTGTTTTATTCATAATATACAATTCTGGGTTCATTTGGAAGAGATCTGAGTTAGACACTCTTGGTTTTATTGTATAATATTAGTTAGAGCACCTTTTTTAAAGTTTTCTGATTTTTTAGTAATTTCTAGAAAACTCCTGTATTACAACATAGGCTGCAAGAGCAAAAATGGTGGTGGTGTGGAAAAAAGTTAGATGTAGTGCTAGTCTAAATGCTTGGACTGGATCCCCAATGAGCTAGACTGTATCATGTGTTATCAGGGAATAATACAGGGAAAATATGGAAGGATTAAGGTGTGCTTTTTATCTTGTCAAATTAGATTTTTTTTTTTAACCTCTTTTGTTAATAGATGACAACAGCAACCAGAGTTCAATAGCTGATGCTTCTCCAATAAAACAAGAGAACAGTAGTAATTCCAGTCCAGCACCGGAACAGAACTTGTCAACACAAGCAGACAGCACTGAAGTCAAGTCCGACGAAACTCAGGCAGAAGCAAAGGAGCAGCCTGGTTCAGAAGGTGAGCTGAAAAAAACACCTTCAGAGCCAAACAAAAAATGCTATCCTTTAGTGTATCATTTATTTGCTTATCTATTTTAAGAACTGAATAATAACAATTCAAAATAAATAGTTTTGAATTCTCAGCACTTATGTGAAAATGGGCCATAGTCTGTCTGGCCTACCGGTGATCCTTCCATGCAGCTGGAAAGGTCAGACTGACATTCAGGGTGTTTTCAGAGAGGAAACAAAACAAAATACTTGGTTTATGGTTGTCACAATCTCAGTCTTGAAAGAAGGAATAGTTTAAAATCATCTTTAAAGTGGCTGCTACCATGTAATAATGTAATCACACAAATCCTGGCCAGTATTATGTTTGTAGATCCATGAATGTTCATTATCTAACATGAAAGTAAAGTAGAGGTGAGATACTTTGAAATTATTCTTTTAATTGTGTGAACTGTAAGCTTTCTTTTTTGTTAACCCTGCTAGTTATTTACTCAAAAATTAGCTTTGAATTCTGTCCTAATTTTCTAGAAGTGTTACAGTATTATATTGCAATTGCACACAGATTAAAAGTATGCATAGGTTAAGAGATTATTCTGAACCTCACTCTTTAAATGTTATTTTGGGTAATTGAAACATGCTCTGTATTTATATTCTCAGGAATGTAACTTTCTTCATCCTATGACAACAGATAAAAGATGTCCTTAACACCATTCTAACGATTTGGTTGCAGAGTTCTTCCCATAGCAAGGCAATTAAATTATGCCCTCCCGATTTAGTTCTTAGCTCAGTAGATGCACTAACCAATTTAAATTTAGAGCTTTTATCTTGGTAATACCAGAATGGTTAAGTATGTTAAGTGTCGTCATTGTTAATTGGGGTTAAAATTTGAAAACTGAATCGTCACCAAATTGAAATAGATTAGAACACCATATCCTTCAAAGAAAATCTCAGCTAACATTTTTGGTCATGGTGAGCAGTAAGGATTTACTCCTTGGTCTGATACTGTCTGAACCCGCCTGTGTGAAGCTGTGACATAGTATACATGCTCCTCGGACTAAATTTAGGTTCAGGGACAATCATACCAAGCTCTGTGGAATGGTTCCAGAGCCAGTTACTATAAGATGAAAGGGAGAAGTAATGGCAAAAAATACATGTTATTAATGTATTTTTTTCCACTGGTTATATGCTGTGTTTAAAAATTTATGAAATAATTATTTATCTACTGAAGTGTTATGAGCGATCAAACCGCTGGAATTGTGACACTATTCAGCGGGATACAGTTAACGACCTTGTACGTCTGTCTCATGTTACCACACCAAAATCAGGGAGGTTCCTTAAGGCCAGGGGACAGTTTGGGGGGGTCAGAAATGCCTCCTATGGACTTCTTAAAGAAAACAGGTGCATTCAGGACATTCTGATGGGCGTATGAGTCATCACAGGCACCAGAATAGCTCAGGGCCGGGCGGTTCAGAGTGTGGATCCCCTTGCCCAGCGAGTGGGGATTGTCAGCGGCACCTGGAAGAGACTGGTGCAGCTCGAGGTGTTTTCCTGTACTGAGGAGATGTGCGCATCACAGTGCTCCTTAGCTCAAGTTGCGATGTGTGCCGAGACATCCATAACAGAAATTGAAATTCCTTCTGACCCTTGGGACTTGTTTCTTTATCAGTAGGAACGTGCTTTTCTGGTGAGACATGGAAAGGAAGATGATTCTGTCTGAGTTTGCTGAATGTGATCTTTGAGACTGCTCATCACAGACGTCACTTTATGTTGAATTCAGTCAGAGAAGCTTTCAGAAACGCCTGTGATACTTTTTATGCAGTACACCACAAAAATATTCATTACTCACTGGTTATGTCATCTTCATAACTGAAGTTGTCAAAATTTTTTTGATCTTGCATTTCCCTTCATCTGGAATAAATTTATGTTTATTGGGTCAGGGACCTGTGGAGACATCACTTCATAAAACTTGACTCCATACATACTTCTGAGAATTCATTCAAGTCAAAAAGGATTTTTAGATGGGGTGAAGGAAAGAATGGATTCCAGTCTTTACACTGTTCTTGATGTGGATACTGAAAGAAACACAACTGACCTTTTATGATCAAAGGGATTTGATTGTGGGTGGTTTATTTTTTGTTGTTCTTGAGTCTCTGCTTCCGGACACACTATGTTAAACTTCCAGGGATCTTTAACCTGTAAAGCCATTTTAAGTGTCCCTGTCCCCTCTTCGAGTGAACGTGTGCTTTAACCCTGAGTCCTCTGTAAGTCTTGCTTTAAGAGCGAAAGATAAGGATTTAAAAACAAACAAAAAACCCCACAAACAAACAGGAAAACTGGAAGCATATAAGAGCTATAACGAGCTGGAAGACTTCTCCATGAGTATGCACCAGAATTAAAAATTCTGCAACCTTAATGGTTAAGCTGGCTAGCTGAATTTTATCTTAGAAGTACTATACTATCAAGCAAAAAAAAAAGGGTTTTAAATATATGGCTGAATTTCAGTTCAGATAACTTTATTCTCTCTCCTTAGCTACACAGTTTTAGATGCATTAGGTATCACAATTCAGCCCTTTTTGTAGCTGTTTTTTACTTTGGTTTGAAGGAAGTTTCCTTGAGGTCTGCCCATTTGCAAAGTTTATGTTGAAACTTGTTTGCTAACAGTGTTGACATGGTTCTGTGTTGCAGGGTGTGCAGGAGCTTGGCTCCCTCTAGGGACTGACTCCAGCCACTGGATACTGTTTAATTCATTATATTTGTACTGTCATGCATGCTATTGGTAATGGTTACATGTGGGTGAAATTTATGCGTTTGGGATGTTGCTAATGAGAAAGCATCCTACAAGTTCCCGCTGAATGCTTTCATTTGTTGGCTTAAAATTCTTTCTTGAAATTTCAGATACCTCTGATGAACAGAATTCACAGTCTTCAGTGGAAAATTCTGTGAATAGTTCAGAGAAAGCAGAAATTCAGTCCTCTGGAGAAAATGATATAATTACAGAGGCATCTAAAAACTCTCAGGTAACTTTAAGCGCAAAAGCCCAATTATTTGGAGTTTGGCAAAGAGGATTTTTACAAAAAAGCAAATGTAAGGAGGCCAGTTGTGTATTTAGACTCATTTCCAAAGGTGATGACAGTAAAGCAGCCATAGACTATTAGATGTACGTGTATCTGGTTTTGTGGTTAATTGGATTGGCTTCTTCCACGTCACATAATTTGGACAGTAAAACTAGATTGGTCTGGTTTACTTTTCAGTTTCCTAAACCAGTCTGTGTTAGTTTTGTAAGGGAATATTAAAATTTCATGTTAATAAATTGCCGAGATCTGCAGGCAGAGCACAGCTCAGTCCGTTGCTTTTCCTTGTGGGTGGTTGGCTTGTTCCAGCGCACACCTCGCGCTTTCCAAACCTTGCGTGTTCCATCCTGCAGAGATTGCTTTGGCTGCAGCGGGAGAAAATCAGTGTGCGCTGGGTGTGGGTTGTATTCCAGTTATGTTAACATTAAATCGTAAGTTAACATGAGCTGAGGGAAGTCTGGATATAACGATGCATCGAAGCTCTTACTTGGAATATTCGCTGTGGTTTTTAGCCCAGCACTAGAATTTTGCCCAATGTCTGTAGACAACAAGAAGTGTTCAGATGTTGAGGTAAGATATAAATAGTGATTTCAGGAAGCAAATGCACTTGGTCATGTCATTCTCACATCCAGGGTTGCTCTGTATTTTACAAATGACAAGCCAGGGAATTTGTTTGTATTTTTGTTTGATGTTTATGGTGCCTGAAATTCAATGCAATGATAATGTGGTTGTTTTTCTTTTCCCCCTCCTTAAGGACTCTGAAGGAGTGCCACCTTCTAAAAAGATGAAAGTAGAGGCTTCCCAACAAAATGTTGAAGAGATTTAGACTATAGATTTTTCTGGTCAGTTTTTATGTAAGGTACATCAGTGGGCTTAATTATAGAACAACCTTACTTAAGCATCTTCTCTTGGATGAGGACAGAACTCCTAACTTTTCAAGTTACCAAGCAAAAATCCAAGAAAGCCTAACAAAGGTTTAACTTCTCAGACACTGAAAACTTTTTCCTGTGAAACAAACATTGAGAACTTTTAAGTTACTGTCTCTGAAATGGTTGGAGTAAACAACTCAGGAGGGGTCTACGCACTGTTTCTAAAGTCAAAATTACAATTATGTTGCTGCTGTATTTTTTTTTTTTTCATTTCTCTATTTAACATTGTAAGATATTTAAGGATGGTACAGGTCAGGTATTAGCTTTCATGTGAAGTTCATTGTTCTGGCGTGATGTCTGCTTTTGTTTTGTGCCTTGTGTTCTGAAAACAGTGCTAACTTTTAAAAGTTGTTTTGCAACTGTCTCCTTTGCAAAGTGGCCTATGTTTGTATAATGCCATGTAGTAAGGCTTTTTCTTTTATTTTCTTTTTTTTTTGTTTGAGGATTTTGTTTTGTTTTTAATTTTTAAATCCCTGGTGCTTAAATTTTTAACAAATACAGATCAGGAAGCCATTTTCACTCTTGGAGTCCAAGGAGAAAAAGGAGCTTGATATTTTATTTTAGCAGCTATAGTGGAGATCTTTTATTGAATGCATGGCATTCGCAACTGTAAATTTGGTCTTCTAAATACTTAACTTCATCAGAAGTTAACATGATCTGTTCACCATTTATAGTCCAGATCTGAATATATACTATAAGACAGCAGTTAAAATACTTACGTATTAGGTCCAGATATCTGTACTGGGTACAACTTGCTTTACAGAAAAGTTCCACTATGTACATAAATAGGATCAAAGGGATTGATGCACAGTGAATTCATTTTCAATTGGTCTTTTTTGATATCATGTTTTCACTGAACTGGATTTCATTGTATTGTTTCTTTAGAAGATGTTTACTTCTGTGTTCCAGGTTAATACTGTATTGGGGGTTTCTTTCTTTTTTCTTTCAGCAAGTCTTGTAAATAAGCCTTGTTGTTTCCCTGGTCCTGACATCATTGTTAGAAATGTTCTTTCTTTTCCAATTACGCTGAAGCGTGCTTGCGCTAAACTTGATTCAAAGGCATGAAGTGGGTGCAACTCCCTTCAAATTCACGGCGTGCAGAAGCGCAGAACCGTCTGCGTCAGGCTGTAAGTGCAGTGAGCTTTGTACTTCCAGGGTGAGCTCCCACTTAGAAATACCTGGTGTCGGCAGAAACCGCGTATTTCTCACTTCAGTACACGCATGCGCGCGTGTGTACATCCATACGTACATATGTATTGCTGGATCGGGCCCTTAGTCTGTCTTCGCTTTGTGTGGGAGATGGAACTTGTAACTTAAAATATAATCTCACAGCTCTGAAAATGGTTGCATATAGTTTGTAAGCTAAGAACTGTAAATACTTTTTTAAATAATAATAAAAAAATTGCTTCCAGTTGATACATTTTCATAATTAACTCTTCATTAAGCTTATTTATTTCTGAATTCTCCAATAGTGAAAATGGCTTGCACTTAGACTACTGTATTGGGTTTGCAATTACCACTTTATTATGAAAAAAAAGTGGGGAAGTTGGGGGAGGGAGGAGCGGGAGCCAGTACTGACCTTCCGTAAGACGTTCGTGGGATTGAACTCCAAATAACATAGAACACTCAGTTCCAGAACTTTTCCTTTCTGTTGAAATAAAAAAATTGGGATTTTAACTGAATAAAACTTGTTGACAAATCACTCATGAAAACAGTCTGCTCCCTAATAAGGTTTTTGGGATTTCTGGTCTGATCATGAAGTCCATTAACATTCTGAAAATAAGGAAATGAGGAGCCAAAAACTGTATTTGCACAATTATATGCAATGAAACGGTAGAATTCTCTCTTGAATTGTGTGTATGCCTAAAATGTGGGTAACTGGTCAATGACAATTGATTTATATGTATATTACATTCAGATTTAAGTGATATTTTGTGAGAAGTTCTATTGATATATTAAATGGGCAAATCTAGAAAGATTCAAACTTTAAAATATTTTTGATTTACTAACTTTTTGTTGTTTTTAATGCTAAAACAAAACAACTCGGATGCCACCTTTGACAAGTAGTCGTGTTTACTAATCCCTCTCTTCAGGTGCATCGCAGCAAGTTTTTAATTTTAATTTTGTAGATGTTTCCAAGGGAGTAAATAGACTTTTCATTTAGAAACTAATTCCTCTACTTTAGAAAGAAATAAAATATATAAATAGCACTAAAAATACCTCAAATTTTTCATTAGATAGAAGCATTTACTGGCATTATTGACATCAACAGGTTTAATTATAAACTTCCTTTTCTCTCCTGTGGCTTCTGCTCAGAACTGTTCATTGTTCTGTGGCTTACACGACAAGGCATCATAACCATATTCCTAGAGGCTTTATTTCTAAAGTAGTAATGCTTTATTTACAGCTTCTACAGAATACATTCAGAACTTTTTTTTTTAACCAGAGATTCTAGTGACAACAGACAACTGAACAAGCAGATAGATTTGGGTTCCTTAGACCTGCTATTGTCAGTCTCTAAGGGAAGAGACTTTGACATTATCTGGTATGAAGAAATCCAAAATAGTGTATAAGACTGTTATTAGTCTTTTTTTGAAGTGCCTGATAACATTTATGGGCCAACGGATGTGATTAAACACATTTTAATGCCAGAAAGTACAGATGGGACCAAACCAGAACATCGAATTCAAATCAGCCTGAGGTTTGAAACCAGATATAAATCCAGCTTTTTTTTGGCTTGGACCTATCTCTACCAGAAACTTGTTTTATGAACTCACTGTAAAAGGGTTTATTGAAAGCATTGAGACGTGGAGCAGAAGGAGAGATGTAATTTTCTTCAAGATGACTGAAAGTTCTCATACAGCTAATGTTTTAGAAATAGTGCAAATATCAAGAAGTGCTTCCTTGCTACAATGCTGAATGTTGGAGCTTCAGTTAGAAATAAATAAAATAGAAAAAAATAATTAAAAAAAGAAAAAAAAAAAAACTAGAAGCAAGCAAGTAAATTAGCTGAGTTTGTGGAACATGTGGGAAGGCCTTCCCAATAAGCGATTTACTCAGCCAAACATTTTATAGCAGAACTATTCCTTGGAATTTTTATGCTTGGGAAAGTAGTTGTTAAACATTCCAAAAAGTGCTGGCACTTACAAACCAACAAAAAATAATCAACAAGGCAGTATAAAATATTGGTTTTGGGTGGCTATCTTCATACATAAACATTGTCATGTTTTGGAATGTTCTTTATATCTAAGGGCCTGTTAGAAGGTGTAAAGAATTTTGTTTTCTTCAATACCTAATTGTTTTTCATCTTATGATTTGTGTGTGTGTGTGTTGTACAGCAGTATAATTTTTCACTTATTTATTCCATCGGTAGTTATGGTTTGTACAATGTACAATGGTTTCATTTCAAAAATAAAATAAAAAATCACAACATGAATGCTGTGTGAATAATTTTATCAAGAAACTTAATCTCAGTTTGTTTTTTTTAAATTACAATAAATTTCTGGTTTTATAAATGGTATTTTAAAATGTGCATTGTATGGTGTTGTCTCATTTGGTAATGTGTAAAATTATTTACCTTTGAGCGGACTAAAGGTTTCTTGATATTGTAGCAGGACACTGAGCAGGGCGGGGGCAGTTTGTTGTTGCAACAACAGCAAACAAATAAATATGGCCAATGTAATTACAGCAATCTGCAGAATAACTCGGTAATTTAAGGTGCTTAGTGTTGGCATGGTGCTTTGCTTATGTGTTGCAGTAATTTAAATCGGAGGGGGGACGGCATTGTGTGGAGTCCAATGCTAGCAAGGGGAAGAGTTCTTAAGAGTTTTGGAAAGATTCTTTACATTCAGGATGGATATAAAGTGTCCAGCTTATTTTTAGTATTCTGTGTGCTCTGTCCCAAAGTGGCCTGCAGTTCCACAGGCAGCTGAACTGGTCTGGCTCACCGCTCGCCTGCTCCTGGCTCCGTTGTGTTGCCTTGCTCGCATTTACCGGGGTGCTTGGAGCATCCTCTTATCAAGCAGTTAAATGTGTTTACCTGAGAAGAAAAGTACCCATTTTTAGTTAGTTGGGTTTTGTGTGTTGTTTTTGTTTGGGTTTTTTTCCCTTTTGGATTAGTGTATTAAATGAGCAGACTTATATAAGGTAGTGATATATAGGATGGAACTGGAAAGAGAGAAGAGAACAGAGGTAGAAAAGAGGATGTAAGTCAAGCCGGGTGGCAGGAGGAACGGCCTCTGAGCAGGTAAGGCTGGCGGTGGCGGCGGGGAAGGAGTGAGCGGCCTGGGCTGACGCAGGGCAGCGGGCGGGAGGTTCGCTGTGGTTTGCCTGGGAGCGGGACGGGCAGAGCCAGCCCAGCGGTGAGGGGTTGGCTGGGAGTGAGATTCCTCGAGCTCTTGCGCCTCATCAAAATGGGAATGCTTATCTTCCCGTCTGCAGATTTAGGAGGATAATCTCTCACCGCTAAGTGTTGTGGAGTGCACCGCAGGTGTATTTTTTTAAACAGCTTGAACGTTTCTCTGCTCTGTGCACGTTACAGTCGAATTCTAAGTTGGTAAATGTCTTCTCTGCTAAAAGCCTGTGTTGAAGGAACATCATCAAACGATGGTGGCCTGTGTTTCACCTTGCACTGCAGATTGCTGAAAAGAAACAGTAAGAAAAAGCATACTCAGAAAACGCTGCTGTGTCCCCTTAGTGTTTCCCTGTGCCTCCTGGAATTCCTGACTCAAGTGAAGGATAGCCGGGAATCTTGACCTCAATGCTGATCTTAAAAAGGCAAACCAAGAGCTCTGTCTTCAAAATAATTGGATTTATTTTAAGGGACACATCTTGCACCTGCAGTATTTGCTCTGCGGATGACAAGAGGAAACCCTGACCTGCATCACATGCTAGTTATAGGCCAAGACGGCTACTTTTATTTTAAAAGATCGTTTGGTGTGCTGCTAACCTACAGAACATGGCATTGCTACCTAGCCACTTTAGTTTAACAAGTTATCCCTCCTTGCACACAGGAAGAAGCAAGTGTGCCTTGCTTATAAATTTGTGAGGTAAATGTATAGGCTGTTGTCATGGAAGTACTGTAGACAGTGTTACTGATGAGTGGTTGTGCTGTTTAATTTTGTTCAGGTGCTCTTAACAAACTACACATCAGATTTAAAATAGACATTGTAAAACTATGGATGTTTAGAAATGTTTTCCTTTTTTTGCCATTAGAGGAATCAGAATGCCTTGCTGGGACAACGTATTGCTTTTTAAAAACAAACAAACAAAAACTTAAAGTAACAATAACCAGCTTTGAAGCTAAATATGACTATGGTCTTTTCTTAAGAATTTGAGTCATATGCGATGCCAACAGCTGGATGTTGGTCTTCATTTTTAAAGACTTATAAGAGCCCTCACATGATGTGACCATTCCTTACTGCTCCTTTCATGTATGGGGAAGTATTTGACCTACCACTCTGCCCGTAAGCACAGTGATCCATCTTTTATTTCATGCTCTCTAATTGAGAATGTTACATCTCTGCAAGGGCATAATTTTGATATTGCAGGAATGCCTCTTCTGTCTGTGCCTGAGACTTGCAATCTCTATCCCTCGAGTTTTCCCTTGATCTTATTTCTGGTTTTACAAAGCAGAAAAAGTAGCATGCAGCAATTTAACGGGATTTTTTTTCCTTCCTGAGGATGACTATGTAGAAGAGCTTGGTTGGGTTTTTTTGGTGTTGGTTTTTTTTTTTTTTTTTCTTTTAAGTATAAGGTCCTAGAACTGAGAGAATATACACAATTTAGTGTAAATGCTTTGGAGTGTGCCACCTAGAATACAATTGCTCTCCTGGTGATTGAGGTTTGCTCCACAGGGCGAGCTAGAGATCTGTTGACTCTGGATACACATATGCATATACATAGGCTTTTGTGCTGTAAGCTGCTGTTCTCTCCCCATACTAACACATCTACCGGCCCCATTGCTGCGCTTTCATCTTGACCTACAGATATGCTGCTTCCGTTACGCTTTTGAGATGGATGAAATCTGATCTTTGCTTCCCCTGGAACAGCTGTGCTCACTTTCCGCACGCCCCTGGGCAGGTACGTGGGTGAGGTGTGAGGCACCGGGCTGGCAGGACGCTGTGTCACGAGCTTTTCCCCGCGGTCGCGGCTGGTCCCTCTGGCCGTGGCTGCAGCCTGCCCGGGGCAGGTCTCCGGCTGCCTCTGTAGCTGCCCTGGCTTCTTGCAGTCTGCTTCTGGAAAATAACAAGCAGTTCACTGTATTAAAGATTGTTGAAATCCATGAGATACTTCTCGCGCAAACGCTGTCTCATCAACATCTTTCAGCCAGTTCTCCACATCTTTTCATGTTCACCCTTAAGCTTACGGGTGTTTTTCTGAGTGTATTGCTAAGAGGTGCAGTTAGCTCCTTGGGAGCCCCCCAGGCCTCTTCTCAGTCTTTCTCAGTTTCATGGTTGACAGTGGCGTAAGGGAAAGGTAAGACGTGGCGGGTGTCGCTCATAGCCAAGAACCGTCTTGTTCTGGGTGTGTGGGAGGTGGCAGGATGGTCCTGCCCTTTCCTCTGAGGGAGCTCTCTCGTAACTGAAGGGCAGTGGGGTGAGAGAAGGCGGCCTCGGGGGCTGCCCTGAGGAAAAGCAGTCTCCAGGGCGATGGCGGGCTGCAGCTTTCGCTGAGGAGAAACACGCTCGGCGTGTTTTCCAGTGCCCTTTGGGGTGGGTGATGGCAACCTGAGGTGCCATTGCCTCGAGGGTGGCAGCGGCCCGTGGTGAGGGAAAGCGGCCCCGGGGGCGGCCAGGGCGGGATGGGCCCTTTGCTGCGGGAGCGGCGCCGGGAGCGGCTTTGGCGCTCGCTCCCGCGGCGGGGCCGGCCCGCGCTGAGGCGGGAGCGCGCAGGCCGCGGGGGAGGGGCGGCGGCGGGGCCGCTGCGGCGCCTTTAAGCGGGGCGGGGCGGTGCGGCGGGGGCCGGCCCGGGGCGGAGCGGGGCGGTGGCGGCGCAGAGCGGGCGGCGGGCTCGGCCGGCGGCTGGCGGCAGCGGGGCCATGGCCGCCGACGTGTTCATGCGGCCGGCGCGGCTCCTCGGGGCGGCGGGGCCGCTGTCCCCCCGCACGGAGCCCGACGAGGACTCGTCGGACACGGACGATGGCGGCGCCTCGCCGGGCGGAGGGCGGCGGTGCGGGCCGCGCCGGGGGCAGCCCCCGGGCCCCCAGATCATCCACTCGGGCCACTTCATGGTCTCGTCGCCGCACAGCGAGCACCCGCCCAAGAAGGGCTACGACTTCGACACGGTCAACGAGCAGACGTGCCAGACCTACCAGTTCGGGGCGGCCCGCGGCGGCGGCGGGGCCGGCGGACGCCTCAGCATCGACGCCTCCCTCACGAAGCTCTTCGAGTGCATGTCCCTGGCCTACAGGTACCGGCCGCCGCCCTTGGGCCGTGGGGCGGGGGCCGTGGGGGGCCGAGCGGCTCCCGGAGTGAGTCACGGCAGCGGGGAAAGCCCCGGCTGGGCGGCGGCCGGGGGGAGCGGGCCGGGGACCCGGTGAGAGGCGGGGGGAGCGAGGCCCGGGGCGATCGGCCGGGGCTGCGGGGGCAGCCGAGCGTCGCCTTTCGGCGGTGATACCCCCGCCCCCCCCCCACCCCGCGTGGGTGTTCGTGTCGCTTTTGTTTTCAGTGAACTTTAGGATCCTCGCGGGCACTTTCCGTAGGCCTGAGCCCGCGGCGGGGAAGCGTCGCCTCAGCCGTCGCCGCGCTCGGTGTGGGGCGGGCGGAGCGGTTGTCACCGCGGCTGCACCGGGCGCGGGTTGGGGGCGTGAGGTGAAGCGGGAGCTCGTCCCCAGCGTGGGACGGTGCGCGGCCCCGCCGGCTCTTCGTGGCGCTAGAAAATGCTCCAGCACCTCACGGCCAGACTTGAAGTTAGTGGGAGCATCTGGTGCTGAAGAGTGTCGGGAGAAACCCCGAAAGCGCAAAGTAAACGTTTGTGCCCCCAGCCTGTGTGAAAACCAGACAACTCTTCTCGGTTTGCTTTCATCAGTTTAATTTTTATAAGAAATTCAAGAGAGAGGGGGGTCTGTCATTGTTTCCTTTGTTCCGGTGGTTGTAGCTGGTGGTAGCACTTCCTGGGTTTATCTGCGCCTTTCGCCCAGAGTTCGGGTTTGCTTTTCGTCTATTCGATAAGGCATTATATTCACATTTACTCCCTTTGTCTGTCTTCTAAAATGGAGGCAGAGCTATGGAATAGAAGTGTTTTGAAAAGATGCGTGCCTGCTCGAGTCTTTTGTTCCAAGAGATATAGCAGAAATCGGATCCAATCTGATGTTCTCTATTGAGCATATTTTGGAAGTTGATTAAAAGGAATGATGGAAAACACCTTCGAGCATATCAACGCAAATATTTATTTTCATTTATAGGAACCGTATTAGCTTGCTAAAAGAAAATTAACTTTGCCCACCCCAAATTCCTCCATTTAAGTATTGCTTAATGAAAAGGAAACAATAAAACTATCTGTTCTGTACGGTTAGCAAGAAAATGTAAGTAATCTCCTCATTTTGGTAAATTTTAATCAAGCAAGTTATTAGTTACTGGCAAGAGAGCAAATCTTGGATAAGGTGTGCACAACAACGGACACGAATTCTTTGCGTTCACACAATAAATAAAAATGTAAAACTGGAGTAAAAATTAACCAGCCTGCCTTTATTGTACAAGCTGAGAGGAACATGCAAAGGAACCACAAGTACTACAAGGGAGAGAACTGGACTCCTCATGCGTATCTTCTCATCGGCCTCTACCAGCTTTATTTTATGTTATGCTTCCACCAAAATCCTTGGGATTCTGAAACTGAGGATCACATCTAATGCAAAGGAATAATTCTGTGATACTAATTTGATAATCCTGAGCTCTGATGTAGATGCATAAATTGAGCACCAAATCTATTTTTTAGCAGAGATTATTTTGTCCTGCTTGTTGGTGGTTGTATGAGGCAAGGTGCAGAAAATATCTTCTTAGAGGCTACTAAGAAAAGCAAATTCTTAATACTGTGGTACTCGGATACCTTAAGGTTTATTTAGTTACAATGATGAAACATCCTGGCCGGATTCAGCCTGCTTACTCAATGGCTTTGTGATAGATTCTGTAAATATGCCTGACAAACCAATAATAAAATTGGGATGAAAAAGAATTAAAATAATTTTGGAACTGTATGACACTTGGGTAAACAGCAAACGCCTTTTGTTCTGTGCTTCAGGTTTGATTTGGGAAGTATTGATTGGCTTATGGAGCTGTTTTCATTGCTGTTGCCTCAGCTGTATCTTTCCCATTAGCTGATCTAGCACCGACAAAACGTGCAGATTTCGTCCTGCCTTTGCTGGATAGAGATTCACTCTAGAAAAGAACTGGGGGGGTGGAAACCAACACCAGAAACTGTAAAACAAAAAGGTGAAGAAGTGTGGGTTTTGCTTTGTGGCTGTTGCAGAAGCAGTAACGAGGGGCATGAGCTAAGTCATCATGTTTCTGGAGCTGGGGTGATGCAGCAATGTTAAATACAAAAACAAGGAAGTCGCTGTAACAGCTCTGTGTGTAATATTTATTTACACTTGACAGCCATTGCTAGTATTTCAGTGTTTAAAGTTGTAAAAAGAAGCACTGAACTGCGTGGTAGCCATTAGCTTTACCAATGGGCTAGAAAGCAAAGTTTTTCTAGATTACTTGGGTCATTACCTCGGAAGGTTTATGTTTGACAGTGACCAAATTTATGCTGATTCACGTTCACATTGGGATGCATAGTGTAGCCTGGACTCTTTTAATTGCACTACAATATTATTTTTTTTTAATATGGCTTTGTGCTGTTAACTATCAGACTTTTTATGATAAAAAAGCTGTTTCTGAACGTGAGGGAAGTGACTCCCTTGTGCCTTTGAGCAGTACAAGCTAACTTGATTTTAATTTTCATCATAGCTACTTCAGTCACATACCCAGTTGCGCGGGTTGGAAATCCTCATTTCAGAGGAGCCATTTCACGGGGGAAAATATGACCACAGCATATTCTCCTGTACAGTTAGGAGATTAAAACAATGTTCTTTATCAATAAGTTACTTATAAACACTGAGGTTTACAACAGGTATCACGCGGGCTGTGCTTTATCTAAATGTCACCCATTTTTCTCATGAGATTGATTGTGTGAACTGTACCACGCTGACCAAGGTAAAAGAACTCAGGTTTTCCTTTTCTAGCCCTTTCTATCTCCCCCTTTTAAAACAACGTGATTTTGCAGATCTTGATGTGTTTAGGTAGCTATAGCTGACCTATGGCAGGCAGGGCACTTTAAAGCCAAAAACATTTTTCAAAATGTGCTTTCTGAAATGAAAATTATCTCTGCTGTTCATTCTAATAAGAAACCATGCTAATGGTTATATGGCCTACAGTGGTTATTAAGCAGAATTAAGCCAAATGATTCGTAATCTTGATATTTAGTTTAGTAAAACCATTTAATAACTTTACAATTATCCAAATAATTGCATTAGCCAAAAGTAACTTCCCAAAACTGAACTGTAGTATGAATTGTTCTGACCACAGCATATAATGAAGTTTTTCCCTGAGATGGGGTCAGAAGAATTTTTTCTCTTCATTTTGGAGAGCCGTGGTCTTCAGTGAAAGAATAATGTTCAGCTCCTTGTGGAATGCAGGCTGAAAGTTTATGGGAAGTGAAAATTACGCTTTATGGAAGGGCACTTTAAACCATTTATTGCCCTAATGGGCTGGAATATAGGGATATTGGAATTCCCTGTGGAAAGCTCTGCTTTGGGAACAATGACGTATAGTTTGTTTAAGGTCCAAAACCTGAAATATGCACTTGGAAGTGCAAATCTGCATATTCTGAACTCTGCGTGTGGAGCTCTGAAAAACGTGTGGTAGGAATCGGTGGCATTGTGCGAGTTTATCTGCAGGGTTTTGATGCTGAGGTGGTAGAGGTAAATCGTGCTGCAAGGACTTGTGTAATCATTGCAGGGAGTAGGAAATACAATGTATTACTCCTGGAAAAAGTAGATTTAAGTTGATACTTCAGTTATTTTCTGTAGGTGTAAAATGGGTAAGTGACAGTGCAGGCTTCAGTTTACTCACCCAGCGTGACTTATCTATGCTCTGTGAGGAAATAAGAGGTTGATGAGGCTCTGGGCTCATGTAAATCATGAATTTTCTTTGTGAAGGTTCCCCTTGTGCAGTGCTGGAGAGAAGGTGTCTGCAGTGGAGAGAATGGTCTGGTCAGTTGTATATGGTCATGTACATCATGTGAACAGCACACAGTCTTTGTCTGAGGAATTATTAAAGATACTACTCACACTCAATGTGGGTGATGTTCTTCTTAAACTCCTGTTACATATTATTATGCCAGTTGATGTCCATCTTACTTAGCAGTAGAATACAGTAGGGTAAATGAAGATGACTTTGTGGGCTCATTTATTATTAAGTAGCCTCAGAGTTTTCTGACCTAATGAGAGCTTAAGGAACATGCCAGGTGGTGTACTTTAGGTAAGAGTGTCAAGATTGGCGTCAGATACTTGTCTAAACCCTCTGGATCCTGCTTGTTAAAGTTGCACAGAACAGGAGAGCAGGGTCTGGGAACTGCGAACTCTACCTTTTGAAAAACTTGCCAGGTCATTTTTAGGTCTCATCTCTCCACTTTAGCAATATGACCCCATCACTTCATGTAGACGTAAGCCAAAAATATTCACTTCATCAGTGGACTGACATTAGGGATCAGCTTGTTTCCAAAGCAACTTTGCCACGTATTCTTTGTTAATGCAGTGTGTGTTTTGGGAAGTTCTTAACAGTGGGGAAAGCAGGTTTGAGATTAAACTTCCAGAATTTAGTTACATGTTTTTGATTCTGCTTGTAGAAACTGCTCTGATAAAAACACCTATATTCATGCTATGAATTAAGGCTGACTGCAGCAGAGTTGCTATGTTGTAAGTACCCATGGTTAGGGTCATCTCGAAGCAAGGATGCTATATTCAGAGCGCAATATGAATCAGGACGTGGTTACTGAGCCTCTTACCTCGCTTATGTCAAATGCTTGATATAGTCACAAGCTTTTAAGCTCTGTATAAGACACACTTTTAAATTCCACCTTGACAACCTTGAACCTCAGGAAGATTTGCAGAAAGATTGCTGAGCTGTTCTATTTTCAACGATGCATTTCTTTTGCCAAAGTAAACATTTAGTAGTGGTAGTGTGAAAAGGTCTTGGTTGAAATGAAGGTTTTGGTGTCTTCAGGGCCACACTGGACTTACAGGAAGAAAAGCCAAATTCTGTAGACAGAGATTCAGATACAGGGATTAATTTTTGGTTTTTTCTGCTTCTGGCTATTTTGGTGGCTCTGCAGGTCACTATCTTTTAGGGGTTTCTGTGGGCCTGGCTGTGTAGGGTGTTAGTACAGAGGTGTGGAGGGCAGTAGTCACATTTTTCATTAAAAAAAGCACAACATTGATATTTTTATTTACCACTTAATCTACATGTTTGGTTGTAGTTCTCCTGTTTTGTGTTTTCACACAGTAAACAGCTGTTATTTTCTGGCTTAAATACAACATGGATTTTGGATGGGTTGCTGAAATAGGGAAGAGGGAGCTGGTTTGTCCTCAGATTGCCAGTTCACAATGGATTTTGTGTGGTCTGAAAAAAGCTTGGCTGAACTGTGAAATTTGGAATTCCTTTTAGTGAAAATTTTATGTTGCATGATTATGATGTTCTTTGAATGCAGTAGAGTTTGATGGCAACAGAAATTAACACATTGCTTTCCAGTTGTCTCCCCCTTCCCAGTTTTAATTTCTTTCTGCTGAGTGGCAAGAGGAATTAAAGCCAAGAAACCTGAAATTAATGTCTTAGCTTTACTCATGTTTTTCCACATGCTCCTTTAGTAGGTCACTGAATCATTCTTGTTTGTTACTCTCCCATGCTGGGAAAAAAAAAAATTCCACTCTTTTGGAAGGCAGAATTGATATACAGTCACTTCAGCAGCTGCTTATCTGTCTGTGTATCCTAAAGCTATGATTAGCCTTAATCAAACAAAGGGGTATCTAACGGAGCAGCAAGCTGGAAAGTGGTGGGGAGGAATAAATGGTGCTTTGTAGCTGTATTGGGCTGGTGGCTAGGCATTTCTGAAATGTCGGAAAGGCATTTTAAATTTGCACAGAAGTTGACAGGCTTGAAGTAGAAAGCAAGCTCTCTCGAGGTTGTTGTGTGTAAGCAGAATTTTTCCCGTAATAACAGAACTTGGAGATCTGTTGCAGAGAAGGAAGAGTTGAGAGGGCAAGGAGTGAGCTCACTGAAATTTGGAGTAAAATTAAGAAGATCTTTGAGGAATGTATTGAATGAATTAGAAAAGCCAAGATAAAGCCACACAGTGGGCTGGATGGTGTTGATGGGGATGTCACAGGGATGGAAACAAGAAGGGGGAAAAAAAAAGGTACTGTGAAGTTCAAGTCAACCAAATGACCTTTCAGCTGACTGGGTGGGTTTGGGCCTGGGTTATAGACTCGCTGTGGGTAAGGAAATGTTCAGCAGCAGGGTGGGAGGGAATGGCTGCAAGGAAAGCGAAGTCTCTGAGCGTGATAGGGACCTTGTGGAGAAGAAAAGATATTGGAGTTAGAGGAGATTTGATATAAAGGACTAAGGCAAATAGGTAATGATGAGTTTGGGAGGAAAGAAGATGCTGGTGCGGTGCTGTTCAGGGCAAGAGAAATAGGTACGAATGGGAAGATGATACGGGCAAGGGTAGATGATTGAAAGTGTGACTGGAGTCAGAGAAGTCCAGCGTTTCTTCCCTGTGCTTTGATCTGTGGTGGGAGAGGTAGATAGGGAGCACTTCACAAGGGTGTGCCTGATAAAGACAGAGTTCGCTGGATGAACCCAGATGTGGAGGTCACGGGTGATCAGGCAGTAAAATGGGGGCAGGAGAGCTGAGATTCCTGGTTTGGCCATTCTAGTGCTGCCTTGCTTCCTCTTGCTGTTAGAGAGAAAGGTTTGTCTTTTTAAAACAAAACAACAAACCTTATCAGTTTAGAAACTTGGAGCAGTTTGGGTTTAATCTGGTATTTCATTTTTAATTAACAGACTTCAGTCTATATGCTTGTTACTTCCTTTCCTTTGTATGCAGAAATTAATTGCATTTACAGTTTTCCTTGTCTGTCCTTTGATATTTAACATCACTGGCAGAAGCAGTCTCTTTAAACACAAAACTTCTAAGCTACTTCTGAGGAAAAAGACAAGCTTTCTAAACTCTTTGATGGCTATAGAAGTGTTTTACAGCTTTCACACAATTTTCCTTTCACTCTGGGAAGGAAACCTTTAACATGTCTATGAAACAATCATGAAGATGATTAGGAAAAGTACTTGTTTCAGTTGCCTCCAAAGAAAATAGAGTTGGTTCTTTGTGTTTCAGACAGTGATGGAAAAACTTGAACGTGATTGTTTTTAGTGCAAGCTAGAGTTACGCTATTGTCAGAGTTTCTGAAGCAGGAAGGCTTGAAAAATGGGGTTAGGAAAATCTAAGTGTTCCAGAAATTGCTTCTAATAGGGCTTACTACTAGAAGAGAAATTCTAAACATGGTCTTTTCAAAATATTTTTTGTTTGTTTGCTCAAATGGGAGTGGGAAGATCATTGTTGTTTGTTTGTTTTGAATGTAAAACAGCTGTCTTGGTGCCATTCATAATATAATTAATATAGACATCTTCTCGTAAGTAAAGCTGTAATCACCATTGGAAATGTTCTAGTGTGCATTTGCCACAGCTTATTTACTTTGTGACACAAGCACAAAGCTTTTCACTAGCCCATAGTTTCTTGGCTTGTTGATCTTAGATAAATCAGTTAACTGCTTTTTCCTCCTTTTCTCCCTGCTAAAAATGACCAAAACAGTCTCAATACCTCAGAGACCCAGATGTGTGTACTGGTCTTTTTGTAAAGGGGAAACAAAGACATGAAGTTCAGAAGCGAGCTAACATAGGAGTCTAAAACAAAGCCGTATCAAAGATGACACTTCAGCTACAAACATAAATAATAAAGAAGTGGAAGAAAGATGTAGGAGGGGGGGAGGAAAAAGATGTGCAACTTACTGACACCTCTGTTAGAAAAGCTACTGGCTGTTGTAACTGATGAGGAACCCTACAGCTGCAAATTACAGGGTAATAAAACCAGGCTGGTATTTTAATGGTAATTGTAATTGGGAAGGCAGGATTCCGCTGGCTGCCTTGGGCGTTCGCTGAGCTGCCCGTGAAAAGCACCCGCTTCCCGCAGTGATGGGCGGTTGTGGCTCTGGGAGGCATCCGCGCTCCCATCATGAAAAGGATGTGCTTCCCAGTTGCCAAGCGAGCCCGAATATCCAGAGCATCAGCTCTGGGTTGCTGAGTCTCTTGCTGATGGTGGCCACCTGGTGAATCTAGAAAGCCCTCCTGCTTTTAGACGGATGGGAGCTGGATTTTTCACCTATGGAGAGATGTTTGGCTGGGCTTGGCAGTCTGAGTGGTGTCAGCCTCCTTGAGCTGTTAAATATCGAATTGCCACGTGAGGCGTGACCCCTTTCTGCAAGAGGGATTTGTTTAAAAGGTGAATGTGCCGCTCCCGTTTGCTGAAGGACTCTGCCTGTAAGGAAACCACCTTTACTCCGCAAGTATGAGTGACGACAGCTCCTTGTCTGCTTTCCTCCCTCGGCTTGATGTGCTGCAGGTGCTGGCCTCTGCCTCACTGTTAAATATAGCATTGGATTGAGGGGATGTTTGTCTACTCAGACTCCTGTGGGGATGGTGTTTACCTTACTATCATTCTCATACATGTGATAGTCTCCTACAGGTCTCTTACAGGCATAGTGCCTCTGAGAAGGTGTTAAAGGAGAACCTGAATGACACCTTGGCCATTCTGTTGTGATGTGAATGGTTGCCATTGCCTCTCTGTTAAGTAGGTTTCAGTTTGTACTTTAAGGTATTCAAACTTGGGGTGCAAGCTCAACAACAGACGGTTACCTTTGTGAAACACTAGTATTTTTAAAGTTGGGCTGTCCAGCTGTGCCATCAGATGGATAATAGAAAAACGGGATGGGAGAGAACCATAGGAAGCCATCCAGGTCTGAAGCACCGTGAAATGATTCCTTCCCTTGGTCAGGTAACCGCACCAGGGGCACTTTGAAGGTACATCAGAGATACAAAGCCCAGGGTGTTCTGAGTGGCTCTCAGAGCTGCTTTGTCACCTCTGAGACTCTAGACCAAAAAGTGACAGGCCAGATGGGTAGGGCCCGCAGGCCACCGCTTGGATTATCATACAGCAGGGCATTAGTGAAATAATCTGATTCTCTTTAATTAGTGATACATAGTGTCATTAGGGCAGACTGCTGCTGACCTACAGATAACCCTTTTGACATGATACGTTTTGTGATGTAGCAGAGTGGTAGGAAAAGGGTTCATTGTTTAAGTAGCTAAGTGTGCTACTTAATGAATTGAACGGGGTTTTTTTTCTGAAAAGCACAGAAAGATTTTAAGGACTCGTTAAGTTTTAATGACTTGTTAGCTTCTTGATCCTTGGGTTTGTGTTCACAACGCACTATCTACACCAGTAATGCACTGGGAGATGCTTTCTCATCTCTCTACTTCTAGTTCAGCTGATAGTGTAGTGCAAGGAAGCAGTGGATGCAGTCCTTTTTGCTGTATTTAATGTAAGTAAGACTTGAACTTTGAATATGTGGAAATGTCTTGCTACATACAGAGAGAAATACTTTTTTGGACAGAGTGGGAGATTTCTGGATTTCCAGAGGTACCTTTATTGCTCATTTATACCACACCAGAGCAAGCAGAGGATATATTTATATATATTTATAGGTAGAGTACATATGTGGTGTTTGTGCTTCTCTTTGATTGCAAATTAACAATATTTTGCTGTGCATTCTCTCAGTGATCTGGGAAACAAAGGATGGAATTTGGGGGGGACAGTTTGGAGCAGAAATAGAAGACCTGAGGCTGTTTTCAGTTGAAGGAGCAAAGGAAGGAAGCTCAAGGGATCTACTCCCTTTGGTCATAAAGAGTTGTCCTTATACAAGTATAGGGACCTTTTCACTGATCTATCCAACAGTGAAGCCTGTTAGTCCTCATATATCAGCAGAGTTTTTTTAAGTGATATATATGCGTAACAAGATCCAAGTAAACACTGCAGAGGCACGAAGGACACTTTTGCTGCTGGAATTTGTCGAGTTCATTGTTTTTAGAACTCTCTAGCATGGGATGTTTACTCAAAGTCTTGGCCTCCTTCTCCCTCTGCCACTTTGTTTGCTCTCCCTTCCCTCAAGGTCCCATAGTAACGGATGCTCTGCCAGCACAGTTCAAGGACATGTCAGCTGGAGTGACCTTGGCCAGCATGGCCATGGGACCTCTAGCAGGGCTGGAGCAAATGCAGTGACTTCTGTGTCCAACAGCCCCTGTGAGCTCATTGTCCAAAACACTCTTCTTGTCTGCGTCACTCTGTCCATGTCAGGGGCCTCGTGACCTTGGCTGCATTCTTACCCAGTGAAGTTCTGATGCAGGGCAAGTGTTAGACCATCAAACCGGGACCGATGAGGCCCACGTGATGGTGATGTGCCTTCGGAGCAGCTGGAAAGGAGCGACGTGGGGGTTTCACAATAGACCTAAAAATAACTTAGGTCCACTGCATTTAGTTACTGTCTAGCAACTGCACATTCGTGTGAATGTGCATACGAGCCATCACAGGCTGTTCTGCTAAATTCTTCTTGCTGTGTCTTGCATCCAGATTTTAGGCTGCTAAAAATATTCACAGTTTGTGTTCACTATTGACACTATTCCCAAAGGGACAGGGGCCAAATGAAGCACGAATTGTAGAAGATCCTCTCAGTTCTTTGTGATTCTTTGAAGTCTGTGACTGCTCTTCATTACCTTCTTATTATGCAGTTTTTAATGCTGGAGTATGACAGTTGATGTAGCCTGTGTCAGTTATTGAAAACTATTACTTTGCAGTGTGTCAGAGACAAAAGTGATCAACAACGTAAAAAGAGGAAAGGCATGCATGTAAAAAGGAGAATTTTTAAAAAAGAAGTAAAAAAGGAAATACCTGGGCTGTGAGCCTGGAAGCTGTTAGAGAAAAAGTACCAAACGAAGAGGCCAGTGGAAGATCTTGTTGCATTCCTGATCTGTCAATCAGTGGATATGGATATTATCTGCTGCCACACTTCCCAGAGCAAAGAATTATATAATTTGGTATTTTCTAGGATGGTTGGCCTCTGCTCGTTCTGATGAATTTCTGAATGTCTGTATAGAAGCTGTAGGGGTGTGAGTAAGCTAATCTATGGCAAGTCAAGCTCTGCTAATGGTATTTACTGTGAGAGCTCCCTGCGTTTGGGAAAGTCACCGTATTTGAGTGAGAAGCAACACAGCGAAGTCCAGGTTCTGCTATGCTGCATTGTGGATTCAGGAATGGGCTCTGAAATTTGCTTGTCTGTTGGCAGCACATAAAGGTCTGGTTGTTACATACCGTGCTTCTCATGTTAGCTCATTCTGTGCAGTGTCCAGAGAAGGTATAAATATTTCCCTATATTCGAACTCCTGCTCATTAGTATCTGCACAGATACTTCAGCTTAGTCCAGCTTTCTGTTTACTTGGCAAATATCTGTGCCTGACAGGATGGAGGGTGAGAGAACTTGTATAGAAAGTATGGTGGTGACATGCCAGATGTGGGAGAGCACAGAGCAGTGAAAGGGAAGGATCTACTTGCTTTTGCTCTTTATAACACAGCTTTTGAGAAAGAGAATTGAGAAGGAAGGGTTGTAGTGGGGGGATCAGGTTAGTGGCCTGGAAACAAAGAGAAAAATGACTTTTCTGGGTTTGAGGGTATGGAACTTTTAGAAAAGATGGACTTGAGTCAAAGGACTTGGGTATGGTTGTGAAATACTTAGATGTGCTACACAGCCAGAGAAGTTTATTGCATGTTGTCAGCTTATTTCAAATAAACCCAGTGTTGGGATGAGAGAACTGATTTGTTCAAAGATACAGATATAATCAAGGAGGCAACTGCACTTATTCAGGTAATTAGCAACCATGTTTGACACCTAAAACCTGTTGAAAATAGAAAGCAGAGATGGTGAAATAGCTGAGAGCCTGAAGCAATCTATCCAAAAGCTGGGGTGTCCGAGTCATTGCAGTAGTCACCATAATGGCTGTTCTCTGTTAAAAACGTAATTATCCCTCCCTTTTCAAAGCAGAGACCTGCGAAATCAATGCACATATCCAGCTCACCCAGGTATGGGGAAACAAAAAAAAGGTGTCTATAAACACAGTAAAAGGAGAAGCAATGTAGTTCTTCCAATTAACTTTTAGGGAGTAAGGTAACGTCATAGTTAATATCATTTTCCTTTATAGTTGAGAGGGGCTGGATAGAGTGTCATACAAACGTGCTCATCCTGTTCTTGCTCCTCCCGAGCACCGTCTTGTGTCCAGTGCTGGAGATTGGGAAAGCTGGAGCTTTGGCCCAGCCCTATGGGTGTCCTTACAGCTCTCGCTAAGGCAGGTGAGGTCTGGTGCCAAGTACTAGAGTGAGCTGGACACTGTTTTAGTATCAGCTGTGGAAAAAATTCCAGGCAGCACTTTCACTGTTTGCTAACCTTTTTTTCCACTAAATAAGAGACTTGGCTTTTGCCTTATAAAAATTACAGCTTTAGAGCGCTCTCATTTTATAGCTTTTGCTTGGCACAGAAACGTTTGTTTTCCGCGGGGCAGCATGGGACAGTACGTGTCAGTGGCATTTGGGTCTGGAAGCTCCAGATAAGGCCAGTTTGTGTTGCTGCGTTGCTGCTCTCTGTGATAGCAGCCTGGTACTGTGCTGCTGCCAGAAGGTGCTGGATATTCCACTGTATTGCGAAAGCAGCCGGCCAATATGTTTGTGACTTGAATGACTCTGTGATCTGAGTCATTCCTCATATGACGGAGGGGTAATCTGTAATCAAACTGCATGGGAACAAGAGGCATTTCTATGTTCTGGTCCATCTCTCTTGCTGTGTGAAATTGTTAACCCTTCATAGGAAACATGCGACTAGATTTTGCTCATTTACTTTATCAAACCAGCAAATGTTATTGTAGGGCACAGCTCAACTTAGAGACTCTGTAAGTAGATGCACAGAAATCTGCAATGAAAGCCAACTCATTACTGTTTCTCATAAAGTTTTGGTCTGTGAAGGCTGTTGTTTAGGAGCCCAGCATGCATCCCATCTGTTTTCAGTATCCAGTCATACAAGTAGAACACTCAGATTTCCAGTAAATATCTTAGCAGAGCTTAAGAAGCCTAAGAATTTTATTAGCAGTTTTTATTAGCACATTAGTAGGCTTGGGGTCTGACCTCTGCATGTGGTGATTATAGCCTGTGGGGATACAGCAGGCTTTTGAAATGGGGAGACGGATCCCAGGAAGCTGAGAGAGATCGTTACTCCCTATAGCAATAAATGCGCAAGAAATGTTAATTACCTTTCATTTGACCATTCTAAAGGACTCCACAGAAAGAAGGCTGAGGCTGGTTTATTGTGATTTTGGCACATGGGAAAAACATGGTTCAAAGAAGAAACTTGTGCAAGTGTCATTTAGTGAAGAGTGTTTTTTGTTGTTGTTTTGTTTGTAGTAAGATTCAGGAAAGTGCTGTTATTGTCACGTATTTTACTCAGGAAGTTGCCACTTGCTTTGGGACATAAACCATCTTGGACCATTTGGAAGTGCGTTCTCGGTAAGGAAAGGGGATAAGTCAATCCAGCTGTGTGTTTTAACTAGTGCACAGGTGAATGGAATCAGAATTTCTGAACTGTTTTTCTGGTAGATATTTAAGCATGAGGGTTACTGTGAGCCATGCAATGGCTTTATAAGGTTATACTGCAATAAAACCAAGGTCTTTCTCTGACACTCGCTGCATGTAGTGAGGTTAAATATTGCTTTATAAAGTTAACTGCTATGAAACATTTGTCAATGCCCTGTGCTGTGGTGGGCATGGCGGCCATAACCACCATCATTAGAAAGTTACAAACTCAGTTTTTCGGCTTGACCAGAGCTGCTTCGTAAGGAGGGGGCTGATCTTCTCTCCAGTGTGTGAGAACCAGGCATGTCCCTCGACCTGCCTGGTCCTGAATGGGCAATGAGAGACACCTGGGAAAAGCGTGGGGAGGATTGTGTGCCACGAGCATTAGGATGCTTCCCTACCATGTCCCAGCTAATTAATGAAGTGTTGCTTGCACGGCCCTCCCTGCAGTGCTGCAGCCGAGTTTCCACAGCTCCCGTTTGAGCTGCTGGCCCTGAGATGAAGGTTTGTTCTCCACTATTCATTCTCTGAACACTCAGCCTTCCTGGAGGCTGTGCTCTGTGACAGGTGAATCCCAGGGAGTTTCAGTGCTGTGCTTTGAGATGTGGCTGCTCCTGTAGCAGAGACAGGGACGGGAGGAACTGCCACTTCGCAGGTCTGTATGATGTTCACCTCTAATTGAAGGGCTGGGTTTGGTGAAGGCATTGTCAAAGCGTTTGTTTGCACTTCGGTCCAACAAAGCCCTACGTATAGACTTTTCCTGTGAGGTGTGCATGGCCTTTTAGAGGTGCTTTTATTTTTTTCTTTTTTATTAAACTCTTCATTTTCCGCGCCCCCAGCCCATTCCAGTCTGTTTTATGTTAACAGTGGAAGGGGTTTTCTCTCTACATTATCTTTTTATGAGATTTTCTTTTTGATCTTTCGGTAGCCTTAGTAGTAGCTCAACAGTGCCTTTAGTCTGCTTATGTCTTTTGTGTAGCTTCTAGTTCAGCTTTTATGTAAACTTTGAATGAACTGTATGTGCTGTTGCAGTCTTGAGTCTTTAATAACTGAATTTGGTAATAAGTCTGGTGTTTTTCATGCTGCTGGGAGCTGGTTGCAGACAGCTGGTATGAAGGCTTTGTTTCACAAAGGGAGATGTGGGGGAGTGTCTCTTCTTTTTAAAACACTTAAGTCGCTTTCAGAATAAGATCCCTGAAGTCTTGCACTATATTTATAGGCTTGTAATGTCATTCAGAGAGCGTTACACTATCCTCTGTGGCAGAAGTGCTCGTTTCGAGTTTCTCTGCCTGTTGGGCACAGTAAACAGCTCTGGGTTCCTGGCGGTGTGTGTGCTGCTCAGAGAGCTGTGCTGATCTGCCACGCTGATACCATTTGTTTGGGTTTTTCAGAAACTCTGTGTGCGAAAAGTCTTTGAACCATAATTTAGGTGTTTAAAACAGGGTCCCACATTGTCACATCTCGAGCAGTTTATTAATCTAGGCTAAGGCCTTGATGTTCAAGAGGATCCTGATGTGTTCAGAGCTCTGTACAGGAGGGTCCTTGCCAACAGCCATCCTTTTAAGTGAGGTGGAAAGTGCACTGGACAGCCCTATCAGTTCCTGATCATCTGTATTGGAAAACAGCTCTTTGTAATGAATATTCTGGATCTGAGAAGTTTGAGCAAAAGCCAGTGACAGAAAACAAGTATTAGGAAAAAGTGCAAACATTAGGAAGCCTTGCTTTTAAATGGAGCTCTCTCTGGGATTAGCATCCTGGGGCTGCAGCTGGGATTAACTTTGTAGGTGTGAATAGTAAGATGCTGAAGCGTGGCCTCACAACTCCTACACACATTCAGTGTAGAAGTGTTTTTGTTTCACTTGCCTGTCTCTTTGCTCCAGCACACAATGCATATAATTTGATTCTCTGAATGAACCTTTGTTTGGGAAAATACTGTTAGTTTTGGCTCTTGGAGAGCTGAGCTGACAGGCCCAACTCCCAGCAAAACAGATTGGAGATTAAAAAACAAACTAAAACCACGCCTTCAAAAAAAAATCTTGGGGAGAAGCCAAGAAGTTCCTTTCCTGTGTTGCTGAAAAAGCTGATCTATTTAGCTACTGTAATATCAAATCAGATTTTTTTTCTATTGCTTAAATTAGGAGCCTCACTAGCGTCACCTGCAATAAAAGGAAAAATCTTAGTCTACCTCAAAAGGTTGTGTGATCATATACAGGAAGGAATTGGGATGGGAAAGCGGCACAGAGGAAGTGGGGTTTGGGGCAGGAGTTAACCAGGCAAAACCTCAGGAATCTGTTAACTGCACAGGAAAACGCAATACGCTTCTGTAGCTCATTCCTTGTAAGCTGAATTTACAAAATTCAGATTTGAAAACAAAAGAATTTGCTTACAACTATAGTGCACAAGGCCAATATGGTCTGTATGAGAAGTGATTCCTGCAGGTCTGCGGTAGCTGCTTTTCGAGGTATCTCTGCTGTGTTTGCTGAGAATATATATTTGGGCAGCAGAGTCAGGCCTCTGGAATCCGAGCCGCGGTGCTCAGAGGTTTATGTTTAAATTCCATGTACGATAGATCTAGGCCAGGTGCTATCCAAGTGCAAAATTAAAAAATAACTTCTCCTGACCTAGAGAGCCAACTCTAGCCAGAGATTTTCCTTGTCCCTACATAGCAAAACAAATGAAAGATGAGGGGGTGGAGATGAGGGTTTGACATGCAGAGTGTGGCAGTGTGTCAAAGAAATCTGTCCCACTTCTAGTGCTGTCACTCACACACTTTGTAGCCACGGGCACATAATTCAGTCTCACTGTTTCGTTATTTTTAAGTGAGAGATTATGTTTCAGTAGATTAAAGAAAAATTTAAAAATCAAACATCGGGTCATGCTCTCACAGTGGACATGTCTTTCTTGTACTTTGCTGCAAATCTTGTGATGTTTGAAGGTTTGTAATTGTTTTTAAAATGCAGCTGCTTTCACTGGAATTTCAAAAATTGAGAGACTTGTGTTACTCTAGCAGATCCGTGCTGCATTATCTGTCTGCCTGTTTTGACCTCGGTTGCCAGAGGTAGTTCCTGAGCAGGGAAAAAATATGTAAAAATTCTTGGGAATAGACTCCAGGCTTTCTTGGCAAATCCAGGACTCATAGGTGGAAACTGCAGCACATGGAAGGGGCAGCCTCGATTGTCTGCAGCTTCTCTTCTGAAAACACTGCAACTTCTCCAAAGCACATCGGAGTCCCTGTGTCCAAGGGGAATTCCAGCTCTGGCTGTTCAGCTGAAGCTTTTTTAGTTGCTTTGCTGTGATCAAATCACTCGAGGACGTTTGGTCTCAGGAGGTGGAAATCTCTATGTGGGAGATTGAACAGAGGTGCTGGAATGTATTGCACATTATCCACCAGCTGATTTTCAGCCACTTTGATTCGGTCTGTGTTTAATAGTGATGAAGATATGAAATATTTTCCTCCAGCATTGCGTACATGAGCCAGCACATCCTGGGCAGCACAGGCTGTGCTTCTGGCAGCAGCGACCCTGCAGAATGCAACGAGTTCCCTCTGCGATCCTCTCCTTGGGCACCGTCTGTGCAGCATCGACATCCTCCAGGTCGTGCCACTGGCTGGTGTGGATCCAGCTGTCCCAGCTGGTAGTAGGCAATATTTGGCCCAGGCGTCCCTTGGGATGCTCTCCTCCTCCTCCCCTCGGTGGAACCCATGCTCCTGCAGAGCTGCCGCAGCTGTTGCAGAAGGAGCGAAGACCATGTGTGCGCTGACGTTTTATGCTCGCAGGTACATTGTGACCGTCTGGCTGGTTGGCAAGTTGCTCTGCATTTTTTTGTCGGAGTCAGCGTGGTTTTAGGAGACAGGGAGCAGCAACCAGTGGGTCTCTCCATTTGTTTTTTTGTTGTTGTTTTGCAGCTTTGAAATCTGAGGATGGGTTTCTCTTAGGCAGCTGCTCTCAGTCACAGTGGTTTTCAAAGTAATTGACTTTCCATTG
This sequence comes from Caloenas nicobarica, assembly GCF_036013445.1. NCBI lineage: Eukaryota > Metazoa > Chordata > Aves > Columbiformes > Columbidae > Caloenas > Caloenas nicobarica. The sequence continues at coordinate 4,896,754 of NC_088260.1, forward strand.
ACTTTGGAATTTGGAATAGTGTCTAAATATTGTTGTCAGCTTCATGCTGGTTCCTCTCCACGGAGGCTAAAGTTGTTTCACATATGACCTCAAGCTGGACTTGTGCTTTACTCCCATGGGAACTAAAAATAATAATTATTTTAAGAATAGGTTCTTAATCACTTCCTTCTTTTGATGCACTACTTTTGTTTAGCATTTTGTAAGAATGTAATAGAAAATGTTTTAAACTACTTGTGTTTTAATTCCAGTTTTAATTGGCTCTTTGAAGATGCAAGGAGTGTACAAGAATTAACACTTCCTTTTAGTTTTTTTTGTAGAAAAGCATTTGTTCTTGTTATTCTGAGTGAAGATTATTAGAGTTATGTTGCTTTTGCAAACTGTCCAGTCACACAGAGCTATGAAGAGATGAACATTAAGCTGACAGATTTCTTAGTCAAGGGCATGTGAGCATTTGTCAGTGTTGGTGGTGCATCAGCATGTTAATCTTCTGTCTCCGAACTATTAATGTACGCATGAGAAACAGAAAAAAAGGTGTGCTTTAATCTGGGTTTAGAAGGGATCATAAGACAAGGTATGCAATGATCTTGAGGCAGAGCTGGCTGTGCAGTGAGCACAGTTTGCAGAGATGGGGAAAATATTAAACAAATGGAAATCCACTGTCTGCCCTGGCCCACTGGATAACACAGCGAGAAAACACTGAGAGAGCCTTGAAACTTAGAAGTGGTGTTTTGGGAGACGTGTTTCAAAAAGTGGTATATGGGTGCAGTAGCAAAAGGGGGGAAAAAAGAGCCAGAAGGGCTTTCCTAGACTTCAGTGAGCATAAAAAGTGTGGTTGTATTGAGTGTCCTAGAGCCCAGCTACAGAAAATAGCACAAGTACATTAATAATTGTTTTTCCTATTCCTTGCTAATAGTTTACATGGTTTAGTATTACTTCTGGTCAATGAAGTTGCTTGCTCCAGCAAGTCTACTTGCCTTAGAGGGAGGCGATATTCTATTTTGTGGACCAAATTTTGTTCTTTGTTTCTTCTCAAGCGGCAGAATTCCAAAGGCTGGAGCAGAGCCCTGCAGCGAATGCACCCTGCGGGGACGCTGCACACGGGCTGTGCTGACCACGGGACTCACGAGCTTGACACTTATCTGCTGTCTTTTGCTGTCAATTGTCCTTTTAGTGCAGTTGATACTTGGTTTCTACACTCCCTTCCCTGTGCTACAAAAACATAACACTTTATTTTTAAAGAGGACAAGGAGAGAGAGAAAAATGTGTCTTTTTACTGTCAGGCAATAGCTCACCTGATGGTGATTTAACCCACTGCTGCAACTGGCATTATACGTAGTAGTAAAATTGGAAGAGCAGAGCTGGCTTTTCTTTGTATGTCACTTGTCTGAGGTCTGACATTTGCTCATCTGTCACTGTCACAGAATACCAGAGTGGTAACAGCAGTTGTGGTGTTTGCAAGGGAGAAAAGAAATGACGAGCCAGGTAAGTGAAGAAAGTGGTAGTTTAGTATCCTACTGTTGGCAGCTCTGGCATTCTGGCTTCTTTTGTGTAGGCCATGAGGACTTTTTACTTGTTTATAGTATTACAAGTTTTATTACAAGTTTTCTTTAGAAAGAGCTGCTATCAGGAGGTTTCTCAGACTGGGTAGGAAACGAGGAATCAGCAATTCTGCAGCGCCAGGCTGGCCCCTGCATGGCCTTGGGTGAGCCAAGGGAAATGCCCAGCGCTTCTGGAAGATGTACTTTCTATTCTCACAGTGATTTTAGAGCTTAAAACAGGGACTTTAAAGGAAAAATAATTCTGCTCTTTGAGCTCATTTGTACTGATTGTGTGATGGTGAATATACAGTGCCCTAGCACAGGCCCGTTCTAGTACATCTCTCCCTAGCGCCACTGCAATTCATGTAAAAGTGGCTCCCGACTGACCGGGTACTCGGCGATCTTTTCTGAGAGGGCGAAGTGTTTGGAGGTGACGTTCCTTGTGATGTTTCCAGATGAACCCGTTGCCTTTGCATGTGATGTACTGATGGCAGTTTGTATTGCTGGTCCACTTCTGTTGTAGCAAGGATGCACAAATGGCATAAAGAGACATAAACTAGGCAGATATATGGCTAAAACTACAAAAAATGAGAGGGAGAACCTCTCACACAATAGCTATACTTTAATTTGTGGCTTGAAATTTGCTATATTATTAATATTTCCTACTTCCTCTGCTCTGTCAGTAGTATGGATTAATGATTCATAAAGGTGTGTTTTAAGGGCTGGGTAGTTTGTGTTTTTACAGTATTCACGGGTGTCCCTGTTGCTTCCTCCTTTCTCCTTCCATTTCCCACCTCCCAGGATTGTTCACACATAAGCCATTTTTCTTTCCAGTCTCCCCTTTTCCTTTTCTTCCAACAGACTATTTCTAGTCTGTTGGTGATCCTATGTGCCTGGCTGCATTTACCAGCGTTGTAGAATTGGTGGGTAATGTTTTTTCTTGGACATTTGGTTCTTCCTTTCCAGTGCTACCAGCTTGGAAGATCAAATGGAACGGTAGAAATGAAGTTGTGTTGACTTAATTTAGGTCCTCTGGCTTGTTGTACTTTTTTCTGTTGACAATTTGGTAGTTTTAGGGGGATGCTTTGTCTTGGAAGGAGTGTCAAGAGAAAAACTGAAATCAGAACGGTTTGCTGTCTGTTTCGTTTCAGTGGAAAGCTGGTTTCACCAAAATGGAAAAATTTTAAAGGCTTGAAACTTCAGTGGAGAGATAAAATCCGTCTCAATAATGCCATCTGGAGGGCATGGTACATGCAGTGTAAGTATCACGCTGGGTTGTGCCACTTGCTATAAAATATTTTCCAAGAGGTATATATGTAAGAAACAAGAACAACTGAAATTACTGTTTAATGAAAAGCTCAAAAATCTGCTGAAGGCCCAAATGTCTCGGAAGCTGTTATGGCAGCGCCTTTGAATCCGTGTGTTCTTAGGGATGTCCACACAGAGTGTACCGAGCAGTCTAAGCACAGCCTGAGATCCCCCTGTTTCCTTTTGGTTATCTGGATGGAACTCTGGCTAGGGTTTTTTTCACATCTTACCATTGAAGTGACAGAGGTCTCTGCAGAGCCTGCATGTGCCGAGCACTTAGATTTTCATTCCTTTTTCAGACCTGGAGAAGCGCAAGAATCCAGTGTGCCATTTTGTGACTCCACTGGACGGCTCTGTTGATGTAGAGGAGCATCGTCGGCCGGAGGTATGTAAAACCTGAGGAACACACTAATGAGCTCTGGAGTTTATAGCAAGATTTTTAGTCTGCTGGATATGAGAGCAGCATAGCAATTATTTGCTCTGTCGTCTTTATTTAGAAGGAACCATTAGTATAAAGGAGATGTCTGTTGAACCCATTTTTATAAGTTTATCATATTGAAATAATCAGAGTGCAACCAGAAGGACATTTATTATCTGTGTAACTTATGCCTGTATTCTAGTTTACTGAAACATATGTCATAGAAGTGCAATTTGAATAGTTAAGATTTTGACAGCCACCACTCTCTTCTGGCTGGAGATTGCTGAAGTCAGTGGGAAATCAGTGACGACTGTTTCCAGGATTGAATCTAAGTGACGCTGTGAGAGTTTTGTTTATTTAATTGATGAGATGTGATTTCTAGACAACAAGCAATTTCTTTCTCTGTCAAGGTAACTTCACAAAAAGAGTGAATATGAGTTTGCATACTTTCATTTCTGTGCTTTTGTAAACGTAAATGAAAACTAACATCTGCCCTCTGGCTTCTTGCAGAAAACCAGTGAGGCCCTTGATGTGGCAATATGTGGCTCTCTCTATACTGCATAACTCTAGAATAATTTATAACTCAAAGGCGTTCCAGATGAGTTTGTGGAACTGTCTCAGGTTTTTGAAAGAACAATGTTGATGTTTGTGTTGAAAGATGACCCTCGAACACAAGAAAGTTGTGTTAAGGCTCTCATTAGTCTGCTGTCCCCAACTTATACACTGCTATCTGTGATACATTAAAGACCCACATTGTTCCGATGCTTTTGTTGCTGTTAATATGTGGCCTGCAAGGTCATGCTTCTCCCTGAGCTGGACATCAAGATTCTCTTGCTTTGCGTCATTCTTAACGGCTTTCGTGTACGTGTGTGCATGTTCATGTGAAACTCTCTTTGCCTGTTTTCTGCAGAACAGGGTATTATATGCTTCATATGTTATATTTTAGTAAATTCTTTTTTAAGTTTTTTATTTTTTTCCATTTCTTATCTATTGGTTATGGTTGAGCTGATGTGGGAGATGCCGACAGTGCAGTCAGACATCATCTCTTGTTTATTGTGGGAAAGATGAAGCTAGTACTGTCAGATTTGCTATTTGTAATAGCTGGACTCTGGGACAGTGTGGGCTGCTGATACATGAGCTCAAACAGAATTAGCATGCTTTCTTTTGCATTTTTTATGCCTGAATATTTGCTTGGAAATTTATTGAACATTCAGCCATTACGTGATTCCCTGTAATTCATGGTATGTGTTTGTGTTCTCAGGCCATTGCAACAGAAGGGAAATACTGGAAACGAAGAATTGAAATAGTCATCAGGGAATACCACAAGTGGAGAACATACTTCAAGAAAAGGGTCTGTTGGTTTACACAGTGAAAGTCACTTACTTGAACTTGATCAGTATGTTGTTGCTTTCTGAGTTGTGCTGTCACTTTTGCTAGCCTGCACGTACACTTAAAGCAGACAGTAAGCTAATAGAGGCATACTCATCTGTTTAGTCCTACTTAACTGAAAATTATTGTGCAGGGACTAACTGTGCATGATTGGATCTTAAAAGTTTTGCAAAATCTGGTCTTCTGCTGGCACATACAGGACCTATTCTGACTTTAACATCTGTTTCATTCTCCTTTTGCAGTTACAGAAACATAAAGATGAAGATCTTTCAAGTTTGGTCAGGGTAGGTAATACCACCGATAACTGGCAGTATTTATGCTTGTACGAGCTGCAATAAGTAACAAAGCTGTAACGTGCAGTAGCTTGCATTGATTAAAATCTAAAGACAAGCATCTTGCTTAAGCCTTAATTACGATTAGACACCTTAATGTTTCTGTGCCTTAGAGAGCAGTGGAAGATTTGTAGTTTAAATTGGATGGAGGGAGAGGTTGAATGTAAATTGCTGTGACAGAAGAAATGAGAGTCAGTGTTGGGTGCGCAGAAAGATCGATCTCTTTGAGAGCTGGCACATTATTTCACTTGTTACTGAGTCGTAACTGCCACTAGTGCTGTGCTTATGTAACTGGATCTGTGACAATGTGTGTGCTACATGTTGCAGATCTTCCTGCTGCCCACAACATGGACAAATAATGTGCCAGCATTGAAAAAAAGGCCAAACTCTTTAAAGCCCCCTAAAGCCATCAAAAAACCTACTTTGGCCATATAAAGTGATGATTAAAAGCACTGTTCTGATTTGTTTGTTTGTTTTTTCCTTTTTGGCACTAAGGATAAGTCTGGATCTGTTCCAGTTTCACAAAACTCTGGACTGTTTTGGCCATGAGCACCAATGCACAGTCATGGTGTTGTCGGTGTAGTTACAGCTGTGTGTTGGCTCAGCTGTAAGAACCTGACTGTGTGTGCTTTTAGTCTGCAGAAATGCAAGGCAGTTCAATTTAGATTAGCCTGTAGTGTAGGACGGGTGAACCAAGTCACATTGTGTTGCATTTTTCACGAGCTGAAAGTGCCCACAAGAGTATCAACATACCTTGTGCAAAGTCAGATTATAATGACACTTAACTACATTCAGATACACTTCAAGATAGTTGTTTGCTTTGAGTTTTTGATGTGCATGTTATTTTAAAATCTTTATTTAAACCAAGAAATTATTAAACTGTAGGTGCAAAAATACACGTATAATCAATGAAACTAGAAAGTGTGGTTGAAATTATTTTGACATATGTCCTTCTAGTCAACATCTGGAGTTTTTTGGCAAAAACCTTTCCCAGAGTGTGGTACTATCGTACCAAAGTTTTCTGTTGTTGCTAAGATCAGTGAGCTGAAGGTGTTGGTGTATTAGAAGTACCACTGATCTCTTCCATTCCTTTCACACGGCTCCTAAAGGAGAGTTTCTTTCTCTAAAAAAGTGAAAAATGAGGACTGTGTTTATACATCTGCACCTGACTGCTTTAGTGTTATCTAGGCAGCCTGACTTTTCTTCCTTTCCTTTGGCAGGATGATGATGTGGTTCTCTGGCAAAAAAGAAGGTATGGCAGAGAAACCCCTGTCCCTATGGAGGAAGGCAGCCTCTTGGATGCAGATATGCTTATGTCCGAGTTCACTGACACGCTGTTCTCCACACTGTCTTCACATCAGCTGGTTTCCTGGCCAAATTCCAGGGACATAGGTATTTGTTGGCTGTCAGCTGGGTTGATTTTGCAGTGGGAACCTCTAGGAGAAGTCTGTTTTTTTGCTTTGCTGCCTTTCTATTCTTGCCTAAGGAATTTATCCAACTTTGCTGCTACAGATAAAAAATAGGTCAGAGAATCAAGCTATCTAATGCTTTATAAGTTATGGAGCCCCAGTTATTTGTCTAAATTTAATTTCTGTCTTAGCTGCTTACGTGCTGCTCCTGGCACTGCCCTCTAATGTTGCTCTGAATAAATCTGTAATGAGCAGTATTTACCTATATCAGTGGTGAAGGCATTGTTATTTATCTCAAAGCACATATGTGTAGTTTTAAGGGAATGCCCATGTATTTTTCTTTGGTTATGTCCCTTAGAAAAAGGGCAAGTCACAGCTCCTGTAAAAACAATCCCACAGGCTACACAGTTCTGTCGAATGCTCTATAACAGGACAGATGTCCACTATGCATCATCCTTGCTGCACGGTTGTCTAAGTTGTCTGAGCAACTCCAGAGCAACTGTAGTTTACATGAAATGTACCTGACGCAAAATGAAGTGGATGATGGTTTATTTTAAAATACTGCACTATGAGCTGTGGTGGTTCAGGTTGTGCTTCCCAGCAAGTTTATGTATCATGCAGCTGGGCAGGGCAGGAGGTTTGGGAGCAGAAGGTGTCCAAGCTTGGCAATCCCCAGTTGTTAATTAGAGCCTTCAGGTTTCACCTCTTCCATTTTACTGGTTGAAAGTTTCATTCTCCAATAGTTTTGTTTTCAGCACTGTGCTGTCGTAGTGAAGAAAATCAGATGCTCAGTTCATTTCAACAGCAGTTTTTCTGTAAACATCCTGGCCCAGCCTGGCTGTGGAGTGTGTGTTGGTGTTCTAGCCAAATGATGGATTCCTACTGCTGTTACTGTGCAAGTGATGTGAAAGCTAATCTGATCTGTCTTTTGAACTTTCCAGGACACTTAGGAAATGCTGACATGATCCAACCAGGGCTTATTCCTCTCCAGCCAAATTTTGATTTTATGGACACTTTTGAGCCTTTTCAAGGTAAGAATCATATAGTCAATTTATTTAAAATTGCAGTGATTTATGAACTAGTTTTAAACAGAAGATTAAATGTTGCAGATATCTACTCTCTTCAGAAGGCAGGAGATTTGAGTGAAGGGTGAAAACACTTGATATATGTTTTCATTGTTCATTATTTCAAACAGATGCATATGTGGGGAGACTCTCTTATTACTGTGACCCCATTCCTTTACTTACCTGGATTTGAGAGTCACTTTAGGATCATTTATTCCAAGGTTTGAATCTGGTTGTTAATTTACCTTTCAAAAGAATAGCATTTAGACCTTAAGTCATTGAGTATTTAAAGACAGAGCATCAGATGTGGACAGGAGAACTCACAGAATCACAAAGGGTGATTCTTAGTGGTGAAGTGATTTAACACTTTGCCTTGGAACATTTTCTCTTACTCTCAAGAATTACATATGACACGAAACTACTACTGAGAACTTCGATGTTTATGGATCTTCATGCAAGTCAAAAGTCACATCTCTTTGTTGGGCCTGCATGCAGTCTGCATCAGAAAACCGAATTTTGTGGGACTGCACTGAGAATCAGCTCTTGGCTGTCTGTGTGCAGGTAAACCTTAAACAGCAGACTGATTTTTGTATTGTCCTCAGCTGGCATGAAAGTTGAAGAAGTCTGCCCTGAAGAGATCAGTTCCTCAGAAAACAACAATTCATCGCTCAGTCAGCAGCAGTTGTATGAAGCAAAAATCTCGTGGTTTCATTATTTGCAAAATAATATTAATATTCCTGTGAATTTTAGCATCTAACAATGCTGTACCTTGAGTATGAAAAGCAGATAATTAATAGGTGTCTTTTCATATTTCAGATTTGTTCACACCCAGTCGTTCCAATAGTTATTTCCCTTCTGTGTCTGCTGTCAGCTCAGGTACAACAGACAGCAGCAGCCATTCTTCCCAGGTAAGAGAGGTTCTCACTGTTTAAAACAGCCTGATCTCAGACATGTGCATGCTATGAATATTCTCAGACATGAGCCACGTTCCTTCTCAGAAGGCGTTCAGGTGAGTTTCAGGGGTCCTGTCTCAATCTATAATATTTTTCTTTTCTGCCAGTCTCCTGTCCTGCCGTCGGGTTCGTTGCCCAGCACGCTTCCAGCAGGCACCCTCGGTGATGGACTGATTGCTTCCTCAGTACCTGCGCCTGTCATTCCTGATGTTGGCACCGACCAGTGTTCCAGCATTAGGAGTGGGGAATCTTTCATCCAGCCACCAGACTTCACTCCTGACTCCTCATCTCTCAGCGGGCCACAAACTTTTATGCCGGTGTTTCAGGCACCCTTGCCACTGCTTCAACCTGCAACGCAACAGCACCCGGCCCCGTTGCCTGCAGTGCCTCTGAATTCCAACTTAAGCTCTTCACCAGCTGCATTCGCTGCACCAGAAGCCCAGAAGTCTGGCCTCTGTGAATCTACAGTTATCACCCACACAGCTTCTGCGACGTTGACCCACAATGCCCCTGCCACCACCTTCAGCCAGAGCCAGAACTACGTCCTGGCAACGCAGCACCCGGGTGCAGGAGTGCCTTGTAACCTGGCTTTCCAGACTGCTGTCCTGCAGGGCCAGCCCCGGCCCCAGCTGCAGTCCCAGCTGACATTTGCACTCCCCAAAGCTGTTCCTCTGGCCAGCGCTGGGACAAGGCCCAAACAGTCACAAAAAAGAGTGCCTGCTCCGAAGCCTGAAACAGTGTCCTTATTGGTAAAGAATGCCTTCATCACCCCAGGTGAGAAGCGCTAGCGGGGTGATGCTTTGCTTTTATTGAGTGGGTCTAGCAGGAGGGAGAGACCTTCTTTCTTTTCTTGGTTTACATAAGTAAAAGTATAACTTCTTGATGGTGTCCAAGGGACTTCTGAATCTGTGACTACACTGTTCAACTGGATGCTGTTGACTGCTGCCAGGACAGGAAGCAGTTTGGTTGTGAATGTGAAAAGCCAACCTGCCAAAGCGGGGAGTATCTCCTCATAAAATTTGTGCTGGGCTGTGTAGATGCATCAGCCCATGGGATGAGTAGAGCTCTGTGCTGCTACCCCACAGAAACCTTGGGTTGGATTTTCAATGCTGTTTTGATTAACTGTCCCTCAGAGCGTTCAGCCACAGCAGAGGTGGTGAGGAGGTGGTGTGGGGTGGAGAATGGCACAGCTGTCACTGTCATTGACTCATCCGGTTGCTCTGGACAAGTCACTACACCTCCCTGTGGATCATCATGCTCTGTAATAGCAGGGTACTTGTGTATGTCCTTTGGTAACACTTTGGCTGTATTCTGAGGTTCATCTTGATGTGCCTGAAGCTCTTTGAGACTGAGTCCTGTGTTGGCCAGGGAGCAGCTGTTGAAGTGGACCACAGCGTTGGTGCAGATGGAAGCAGGGCAGTGTGCTTGTCATCCACCACCAGTGCTCCCTGGAAGGACCAGGGGGATGAGAATCAGCCCTTCCAGTGGGGAAGGACTAAGAACAGGAAGGGCAGCTGGAGATCTTTGTCTCCAGCAATCTACAGACTCTTGAGATGCTGCCAGGAGCACGTGATTTTCAGTTCAGAGTATGAGGGCCTAACCAATCTGCTGGGACCTCGATGTCGGGTATGATTTGGAGCCATTTAAGAATAGCAAGTGTGAGTAGAGAGAGTTTTGCTTGTGGTGGTTCCTGTGGGAAAGCTCAAGACTAGACGGGACAGGCAGTACACTTTTTTTAGGATTGTCGCACGCTGTTTTTAGACTTGTGCTGGCTGGGGGCCAAGTGACTTAAGCCACCTGAAATGTGCAACAATAATCCAAGAAAAACCCTGCCTGGAGGAGGATTGTTAAACGGGCTTTACTAAGAAGTAGGTGTGTCTGCCAGGGCTGGGCATTGTGGTTACCCACCAAAAAAAAAAATAATCGCTGTTCAGGAGTAGAACAGACCCAAGGATCTAATTCTGATATGTCACTGGGAACAAGATGACCCACGATTAATAGCACAGGGTGTTAGCGACAGTGTTTTTGTCTACAGTACATTATAAAGGAAGAGTCCATGTACCTTCAGCGGTTGAGACATGCATTTCTCACCTAGTAAAGCATTGTAGGCATCTCTCATTTTCAGAAAGTTTTTGCTCCTAGCTTTCTTAGTGCCTCCTGGGTTGTTCCTCACCCCATGTATCACTTTCCCAATCCTTCCTCAGTTACTTCTGAACCATCACAACAAATATCTTTGCTTCTCTTTTAGATTTAAAGTTGTTGCTGTTTTTAATTCCTGGCAGTGGCGTGTGTTCAGGGATCACAGTGCTCCTAAACCACTGGGACACCAAGCTCAGAGGTCAAATCCAATAGAATAAATAAATAGAATAGAATAAATGTCAGTACCTGTAACTAAGGCATTTATGCTCGTCACTTGTGTTGAGGACAAATAAATTATCTCGTGACTAAAACAAATTATATTATAACCTGTGTTAGAAAGGAATGTGTAATGTTTACTGCCCTGTGATATAAGGACTCAAAAATCTGCACAGATTGTCTCATCAGGTGCAACACTTCACATGGGAAAGAACTCTGTAATCACCACTTCAGGATAAATGTTCTGATTTTGAGAGAAGTCTGCAAAAGATGCATGTGTAGGATACAAGCATGAAAAAATCTAAAGGAGCATCTAAATATGTGCTGATTGTTACAGTTACCCAAATGTGGAAGTCAGAAATACCCAATTTGTGCAGCAACATTAATGCACTGGTAAGAGCAGGCTCTTGAGCTCAGTAAAGAGATCTTAAGTCCAGCTTGACGTTAGTGAACGGTGGAAGGGTTGTGATTCCAGCTTTGGATGTGAGAATGCTCAGACAGAATGAAGTCCCTTTGTCAGACGACAGCGCTCTCTGCCAGGCAGACCCACACAAGGGCTGACCCAAGAGCTGTGCAATCCACAGGCCTTTCTACTAAAGGCTATACAGAAATCTTTGGTTGGTTCAAAACACAGTTGTTGTTGGTCACAGCAGGCAGGAGGGCATTAGATATCCCATTCTGCTGTGTCCTTCAGTATCCTGATGCTAAACCGCAAAGGGGTGGGTTGGCAGTGACTGAACTACTCTGGCACTTTTTGTACATCAAGACTTTATTAGCATAAAGGAGAGCTGGAGCCAATGCAGCCTGAAATGAAACTGAGTAAGTTTGGTGTAGTATTCTCAAAGAGCAGACAGAAACTGTGTCTCTGTGGGATTCTTCCTTCAGTAACAATATAGGGTGGTTAGTCATGTTCTTGGCAAAGCCTGGGCAAGAACAGTGTCAGCGTTAATGCCCTGTAAATAACCGTACATCTGTGTTGGTTAAATTGAGACCTTAACAGATATATTTTAGACTAGAATACTGTAGTGGTGAAAAAAAAAAAAAACTTGAGAGCAAGGATCCTGATTCCTGTCATGAGGGCGAGCCTCCTGTACAGACTTTTTTGGTAACTTTCTCTGCAGAGACAATTGCTGCTATTCACAATTATCTCTAACTGTCTAACAATGCAGAACTCCTGGTTCTTTAGCCTATTTTCTGGAATTTTGGTACTGATTCCCAATCACATTTGGTTGTCTTGTGCTTGTGTGTCCTGTAAAGCAGCTGTAAAACCAGATAGTGAGTGAAGTGTTGAGGAAGAGAATTTAAAATATATACAAGGGAGCATGAAGCACTGAACAGGCATCCTTGAGTTGGTTTCTGTCATGACCTTTTCTTGGTCAGCAGAGCAAGCCTGAGATCCAAGAAGTATGGATGTGAGAGGGGAGGTGAAGATGATCCTCCTCTCTGATTTACTAGGTACCTCTGTAAATTCACCTTGAAACAGTGACAATGATGCTAGAAACCTCAGAAATACCTGACATGTTGGAGTCCTTTGGACAGGATTCATGGGGTTGAGATTATCAGAAAACTGATGGCACTTTGTATTGCAATGAAATAGTATCAAATAGGTTCCCATTAATCCATTCCCCTGTTCAATGACAAGTTATTTCATATAAAATAATCTCCTTTTTTTTTTTTTGTCTCATTAACAATTCTAACTTAATTGTGTTCTTCAGCTGCCTTTCAGGGACAGTCCAGAGCTGTGATTGTAACTCCAGCACCTTTAAAAAGAGAGGGGATTTTGACGCCAGCCACGTCTCAGTCTAATGTTGCAATTGCACCACCTGGAATTGTCAGAGTAAGGAGAAGAAAAAAATATATTTGTTTTTTTAGGCCTGTTATTTGCAAGTAGTTAGAGCCATCATGTACTCAGGAGGGTAACTAGTCCACTAAATCTCACCTGTTACCCAGCACATGCATTTGTGCATTCAGCATTATGTTTGCTTATTTTTAATTTAGCTACTTTGTGGGCCTGAAGGCACTATCTAGTCTTCATGGACTCTGCCTCACACAACAGTAAGATTGCAAAGAGGTGTGTGTGTACAGTACGATGAATGGGGATGGTCTGTGCTTTTTATGAATCTCGCAGAGGCCAGAAGGAACCCAGGATGCTTACCTTTCCATGCGCCTGTTGGAAAGCATGCCTTGAGTATGTGAGCGGGTTTCCCAATGTGATGTGTGCAGGAAGATGGAAATAGATTTTAGCATATTATGCTGTTGATGTGTTGTAATACTGCTTTAAGTTATGAAAGGATACTGGTCTCCTGCCAGAAGCCTAACTTCAGTGCCTGCCAGTTCCTTATATATTAGCCTTTATTTCATGTCATCAGATTGTTAATCATGTATTAATTTGCTACTTTTAGTGAAAGGTGAGGTAACAAATCTCTCTCTCTCTTCCTTTCTCTCTCCTCCCTTTTCCCCTTTCTCTTATCCTCTCTCTCCCTCTGCCCCATTCCTCCCTTCCTGCTCTTCTTCTTTCTCTCTGTTTTTCTCTGTGCTATTTCTATGCTGTTCCCAGGCTCCCAGGGTGACGGAGTTCCGTAGTAACATTCTGGTTGGTCCAGCACAGCGAGCACCAAGTAGTCAACAAACCCAGTCCACAGTCTCACATCTCTTCTCTCCTAGTGTAGTCCAGGATGTGCTGGTGAAAGGAGAGCAAATCTCTTCCCACAGTAGCAGTTCACAAGTTCCCTCACCTACACCTAGTAAGTTAGAAAGCTCCAAACCTTCTGTCCCCTGCACATGTGTGTTTCCATTGGTTAGGCAGGGTGTAAATGGGCCTTGAGAATCCCTGGATAATTTTTGAAGGAAAAGCTTTTTAGACCCTTCTACCCTGCAGTTTCAGTTGCATCCAGTTGTTTGCAATTTTTGTCTTAAACTACTGTGCAGTGTTCCCGCAAACTGCGATTTTGTGCTCCTTTCTGAAAGGATGTACTGTTCATAGTCACCAAGAAATTAAACCCGTTTGAGAGGCATCTGCCTAGAAAGTGCTGAATAGGTTTGTTCAGTATCATAAGTATAATTTTGATTGGAGAATCTCAGACACAATCGTTGTAAACAGTAGGTAAGTGCAACGACTCCTTTTGCATGCGTGTTGATAGAGCAGTATCTGGGCTGGTTTTAGAGACATGTACTGGGTTTGCTGGTAAACGGCTTGTGTTACCATCCTATCCCAGGCCATTAGAGCCTCAAATGGGGGAGTACAGCAGAACGATGGAATTGCAGCCTATGAGTTCAATGTGCCTTTGCTGAAATGTGTATGTGAAAAGAGTATTGCATATCACTGTTTGGGATGTATGAGCCTTGTGCCATGAAATACTAAACTTTCTCAGCAATCTCAACATTTGCTACCATGTGGTTGCCGCATCAATAATTTGGTTGCCGACTGCATTTCAGTTCAATTCTGAATAGAAACTTCTCAGTGGTTACATTTGCTACAGAAAGTTGGTTGTTAATGTGACTTTTCTTTCTTCCTTTATGAAGGCCGAGACTGTCAGAATTCAGGCCAAGCTTCCCCCTGCACCTCTGAGCAGAGCCCCAGTCCACAGTCTCCCCAGAACAGCTGCTCAGGAAAACTTGCCACTGACCCCAGTATGACTGCTTTTAAGGTGTGTGTCCTTTGAGATGCTTTTCTTCTTTAGCTTTGTAGCTACTTTTCTGCCCTGGTGTCTGAGCATGGACTAGAGACTAAGTCGTGCTTCAGGAATAGTGGAGTATTTGTGCTTTAGGCTTAGCTTGCACTGCATCTCTGCTGCTCTGTTCAGCTTAAAATGTCAGACTTTAATCATCTGTTCTGCTCCTCAGCGCTGTGTCACCATAGGGGTCAGGCTTAACTGTACCTCTCCAGGTCCTCATGGTCTTGACATCAGGTCCTGCTGTGGTTCACAGGAGTGTTATGACAGGTCTCAGTTTACTCAGTCGAAGGTTTCAGGCTTAGTTTTCTAAACCGCAGCTTTTTGCCATTCTTCTGTTGGGGATCTTCAGCTCTGCAGGGCTTTGGCCATTGCTGGAGGGGGAGTTCTTGACCTGCTGAGTGAGTTACATGTCTCCAGGGACACTATGCTGCTCCACAGAGGAGCAACTCCACAAGTTACAGCTGTAAAACACTTCAAGAATTACTGGGGTAAGAACTCAGCGGTCTAGAGATAGCATCTGAAATCCGGCCGTACCTCATGCACAAGCTGACCTCGTCAGAACACTTCCTGTGATGGTTTGAGAAGCTTCTCCTCAAAAACCAGCCAATGCGGGAAAATCAGCTTTAACCTTCTCATTCATTCAGTTGTGAAAGGGAGTGTTAGCTGAACCATTCTGCAAGTGCCAGCATCTTTTGGGCTTCTCTGTCTTTGTATACCCTATGAGTTAATGTCAGCTTGGTTGCGTCCAGTTCTAATTCTGTTGCAGAGGAGAATCAGAACTGCCGCTTGCCGAGCATGCTGGAAGTTACCTGCAAAAGTCTGCAGTTCTTTGCTTGCTATAAGTGCTCACAATCAGCAGTTGCGGCCTGTTCTTGCTGCTAGAGAGCAAATTAACAAAGGAACAAATTACTAGGACTGGCCGATGGTGGGAAAGTGGCCGCTAGATGGAGGAGTGTTCTTAAGAGTAAGGGCACTACAACGAGATGGGCTTTAAAGCCATTTAAACTCGTCTACTTTGACAGGAATTGCTTGGGGTGTGTATGGTCAGTAACACTTCTGTGAGATGAGAGAGGGGCAGTGATGTTTGCCAGACTCTAGATCTAGGTTCCTTTTTTCTCTGCATTGCTAGTAGTTCTATATTGCTGGGTAACATTGTTTTTTCAGTTTGGCAAAGCACAGAGGGTGCTGGAAATCTCAGTTTTGCCCTTGAACCTGCATTTTCTGTGGTTTTGGTCAGTCGCTTCACTTTATTACATTTTTTTCCACCATTATAAAATGGGGTGACGGTGAGCTACTGCCAGAAGGGCCGGCTCTGCTGAGAATGTATTCTCAAAGTGCAAACTCCTTATTTTCTTCCAAGGATTTTGGTGGAAACAGCTTCTAAGTTTTTAATGCTACAAATGAAGGTGTTAATTCCTGACAAAGCCTTTATCTTCAGGACAGCCCAGAGTTGTGGATTCTTTTTTCTTTCTTATTTTTGTCAAACTGCCTGTTTACATCAGTAGACATTATGTATGTATTAGGAATAAATGATTTGGACTCTTAAAGGCTTCAACAAGATCCTAACTAATTACATGCCTCAAAAATTGGAATTTGACTTCAGAAAAGGAAATTGCGTGACAGTCTTAAATAGCATTTTTTTACTGTAGGAAGAAAACTTAAAACATTTGGAATTGCATTTAATACACTGGACACTCATTTTTAATAACTTAAATCATTGTTTGCAAGTTTATAGTTGTGTGGCTTTGACTGGGAAGACTGAATGCCGCAATTCAAGAAAAATCATACTGTGAATTTGAATAACTTGTAGTCATAGCAGTAGAATGGTAAAGGAGAGCAGCATAGACTAAGCTGATTTTATTTATGCAGAATCGACAAAAGAAGCATATTTCAGAACAAAAGCGAAGATTTAATATCAAGATCGGTTTTGATACTCTGAACAACTTGGTTTCACCCAGCTCCAAGTTGGTAAGTAACTTGGCAGCACCAACAGTTTAACATGGGATATAAGGAAGGGTCATTCTAAAAAGGCTTGTTACTAAATTTAGTCTCTTCACTGTTGAATGAGAAAGCCAGTCAGTCAGGGGAGACACTTGAACTGAGGGACTTGGAAAGGGAAGCATGATAAATCCACAGCTTATAGTTGGAACAGCGTGTGGAAGCGCTTCCTCTTTTAGGCATTGTTCTCTGAGGCAGCTTCAAATGCTGAACAAGTTTTGGCTGATGAGATGCTGCAGCTTTAAAGCCAACAGGGAAAGAAAAAAACCTGATCTTTGCAATCCTTGCTCTTGGGACACTGGTAATGAGGATTTTTGTCATGTCTGCAGCATAAGATGACTTTGCGTTTACTGTTACGTCACCTTTCTTCTGACATAGTGGCTTTAGTAAAATATCTGATTATTTTTGTTTCTCAAGTACAGATTTTTAATTCTTTCCTCAAAACTGAAGAGTATTTTTAAAAAGATCTGTGACGTAGTTTCTTTCTCCTTTGGTGACAGCTAGACCATGTTACCTTCTGTTTAACAACTTCAGGTTTCCCAAACTAAATAATCTGTATTGTAAACTTTGAACACTATTAATCTGCCAGCAGATGTCACACATCCTTCAGTACTTAAGTAAGAATTGTAAATATTTTTAAGAGGATAGGTAATGAAATAAGCCATGTAAAATCATTAAAATACTTTCAACAAAGTAGCAAAAACGTAACTTGTTGAAAACAAGCACTGCAACCAGGTTTCTCCCTACTAGTGTGCAAATGAGCCAAAGAAATTTAGAGTTCAGTATTATCTTAGGTATTTTGATCTACTTATCTATGTGCTTTTGCACACAGTGAAGGGAACTTAAGAAAAGGTGCTGAAGTGCTTTTCTGAGTGTTACAGCAGGTTAGGGGCAAATTCTTCATCTGTCTAGCTTTGTTCCATGAAGTGAGCTCTGTGTTTGTGTTTGGTCTAGATCAGCCATGCAATCACGCTCCAGAAAACAGTAGAACATATCACTAAACTCCAGCAGGAAAGAGCCCAGATGCAAGAGGAAACCAGGCGCCTTCGGGAAGAAATCGAGGAGCTGAATGCCACCATCATGTGAGATTGGGGGAGATTTCTGTAATGGAGCAGAGCAGCTTGAACGTTGCTTTGGCTGGTGATGGGATATTTGCCTCAGATGTCGTACCAAACAACAGATGGGTGTTGAACACAAGTAGAGTTGCTACCAGCTTCCAAACAAAAAGCAACATTGCTGTGGGATGGGCACTGGTAGCAAACCTTGTGGGTTTTCAGCAAGCTCTGAGCACAAATGCACAACAACAACAGCAACAGAAAAGATGCATTAGGTCAGTTAGAATAATTCTGAGAAGAAGCCAGTGACGATGGTTTTTTAAAGCTAGACTCACCAAGTGATCACTCTTCATGATGGCTTTGCAGCAGTTTTCTTTCCAAATGCAGTCAATTCTTATTGGAAAATATGGTTGAGTACATAAGACACAGGACTTGGAATCAAGAAGCTTGTGCCACTGGCTGCACATAACCCTGATAAGTCACTTCACCTTCCTGGTACCTTAGTTTCCTCTGTGGGCTTACGATAGTTATGCGTTATCACAATGCACACTGAGAAGCCCAGTGGTTTTTCTTCCATCCACAGAAGTGTCAGGCTTAGGCATTATGTTGGACTTATCAGCAAATCAAAATCTTTTTATATTTCTTTAAAAGTATGATGACGTCTGTTTGGTTTTATTTTAAATTGATCCGTTTCATAAGCATCCTTGTAACATTTTCTTCTGTAACATTGCTCAGGAGTAACTCTGTAAATTTGTCCTTGACTCCTAATGTGGATGCCAAAACCTTCTTTGTTCTATATTATACTGTATTTTCAATTTTGTTGCTTGTAATAATAAGTGTGTATCAGCTTGAGAAATCTCTTTGCTGCATGAATATAGACAAAATTGATTGGAAACAGTATGTATTCCTGGCTGTAACAATTACATTCTGGGACAGGTACTTTCGTCAAGGATACTGGGGATACACACTTTTCCCTTGCTATAATTTATTCTGGAAGAGAACTGTGTCCTTTCTGGTCTGGGATTTTGACCTCAGAACCTCTTCTTTTCAGTTCGTGTCAACAGCAGCTCCCTGCTACTGGGGTTCTCATCACACGACAAAAATTTGACCACCTGAGCAGTATGTTTGATGAGTATGTGAGAAGCAGGACACTGCAGAACTGGAAGTTTTGGATTGTATCCTTTTGTATTAACCTGCTGAACTTGAGGTTTGATACTAATATATCTAGAGCCAAGAACTCTGGATCCTGATGCTGTGACTTCTAAGCCAAATTGTTCAAATAACTTACATCCTCAGTTTTCATTCACATCTCCATGTGGGTATGAATCCTTGCGTTATAGACTGTTGCGAGGCAGAACCTTTTCACCTTAAAGTGTGGGATCAAACTATTTGGATCAAACATCATTAAGTTGAATCAGTTCAGGGATATTGGTAGTTAGCAATGACCAGTACTGTTAACCTTCTCTTTTCCCATTAAACTTGATACATTCATATAGCTATTTATTTTCGGTTTGTATTTTGTATGTTTGTGTTCTGTGCTGGTTATTTCGCCCCAGCTACCTGGATAATATAAGTACAAATGTGCATGGTTGTGCATGCAGGAATTACAGCGTTTTTAATACCTTGATCTGTGAAAATGCTTGCTTTCGTGTTTCCTGGTTTTTGTTGGCCCTAGAAAGACACCCTTAGCATCCTTTTAGGAAACAATTCTCAGCGAGATCTCACCCAGTCTATGATACTGTAGAGCTGGTACAACCGTTGAACCTCTGGATTCTACAGCACTGTTAACTCTGGAATAGTTTCAAAAGCATTACAAAAATATAGGTCTTTAATAAAACAATGGAAGTGCTTATTTAAAGACAGTTCCACCTGTGTTTGCTGATTGGATAGTGTGTTTATTTTGGGCAGCTCCAAGGTATTAAATAACTCCAGAATTTGGAAGTGAGAGAATTCTAGAGAATAGCAGAGGTTATCAGGGATGAAGGTGAAATTTTGGGTAGCTGGGTTTTGTAGTATTTGGGAAAGACAAAGGCTTTCGTAGCTGATGAAAGACAAGGTTGATATGCAAAGTAACGTTCCCAAACTTCCCTTGACAAGTCAGGATATAACTGTGACGGAACAGTTGTTCTAACAGCTGGATCGAATCCTTAACACATGCGGACATATTTCAGAATGTCTTGCAGTAAAAGCTGACAAGGTCCGGGGTGAGTGCTAATAGTAATAAAAAATCTGCTCCTCGTGAAATGACTGTGGGGGAGAGAAGGGCAGTTTCATTACAAATATGAAAATACCGTAGTTTCTGTTGCACATAGGAGGGAAATGAGTAATATGGTCTTGGCTACTAGAGATAACCCAAGAATAGAATACTCTTGAATATTAGAATATCGACAGAATAATACCCAGGTTGTTCTTCCAGTCACTCTGTAAAAGTCTGTAAGCACATGCAAATCCCCTCAAGTGTTCCAGGCAATTGTTAGACCAATCTTGGTTGTCAGCCACAGTGGGAAAGCTGGGGGTGTGTGACCCTGCTGAGATTGATTTCGGCCGTAGTCTCACATGCTGCTGAATGTAGTCAAGAAATCCCATCTGGAGTAATGTGGTAAAACCACTGATTCTGAGCCTTCAGATGAGTTTTATCATCCAACCAGCTTCTGAAGTAAATGTACCTGTAAGCCAGAATCTACTTGGTGAATTATTGTGACAATGTTATAACAAGCTGTTTTCAGTTCAAATATACTGACCATTCCAGGAAAGCTGGCTAAGGCTCCTGTACCCTTTTGCTATGAAACCATCAGTGTTAGATGGAAAAGGTGGCAATGAAGAAATTAAACAAATTACATGTATGTAGAAGTTTCAGATACTCAAGCGCTTGTAACAGTGCCACAGTGTGCAGTTGGTTTGTAGGAGATCAGGTGAGTTGTACAGGAATTTTACAAAAAATGATGAATATAACTAGGAACTGAGGTTCAAATTTTTCCTTTGTCTTAGTGTTACAGATTTTAAAAAATACTTTTTGAAATGTTGCAATCTCTTTTGTAGTTGAAGTCCATTTAGGAGTCCATTGGTTTCTCTGCAGACCGAACTGTAGTAGCCTTTCCCATAGGATGTTTTCGCTCCTCCTTTGTTATCTCCCTTAACATTTGATGGTTTGCAGTTCAGCATTATTATTAAGCCATTGTTTGAGTCATTCAATTGGATGGTTTCCACATCAAGCTTTAAGGATCTGAATCAAACTGCAATGGCCTGGTTGGATCAGCACTGTTCTCTTCCTGCTCTGAGGCCAAGTAAGTGAAGTTCTATCCAGAAGTTTTTCCAGATCGTAGTAGTGACACCATATATAATACTATTTCTTGAAAGTCATAGAATGACAAAGAAAGCACATGGTGCTGAATATGACTTCCAGTTCCTTTTTATTACCTCAATGGAAAAATAAGAACCTCTTTTGACTGTGAAGACACTTGGTTGCATGCTTAAAACTGAATAGAAAAAACATTAATTGCTGAGTATAGATACCAGAATTTAAACAGTCTCAAGCTGCATTTAAATTTCAGATAGTCCACTCTAGCTGGAGTAAGTTTGCCAGTGTGATTTACCTCATTATGAAGGAAGACTTCTGAGATTTGTGTTCAGCTTTCGAATGACTTTGTTTGGGCATGATTGCTTGATTCTTTCCCCATTGCAATTCAGCAAGTATTTACATTACGGTTAAAATTTCCAAGTGGTACTCTCATTTGTAGAAGGAATAAGTGTCTTGTTAAAAGTCCTGGATCTCCATTCCTTGTTCCTTGGGCACAGTTCTTGCACATCTCTGTTTCTTGCTCTGTGTGGAGGTGTGCAGGTTTTGCAGAAATGTTTCCATAATTCTCTCGTGTAACAGCCTTGCAGCACCTGCGTGGATCTGTTCACAGTCATACTAAAGGCTTTTCTTGTTCTGACTTTTTCACAGTGGTGCTGAACACCCTCCGGGATCTCAGTAAAACCACCTCCATTCTGTCGGATCCATCGCGCCTGCCCGAGCAAGCCGCAGAGGCAGTTAACACGATGAACACAACAGACGGTGACACCTAACAACCAAAGATGATGAGTTGCTTCTACAACGGGGTGGAGAACTGGCCAGCCCAGCAGCCTGGCGAGTCTCCTGTCAGTTGGTGCACTTTAGAAAGAATTCTCTCCATCATCCGAGACATTGTTGAGGGCATCTGGCTCTGCCTTCAGAATGTGTGCAAGTATGATGCAACATTGTCAAAACGTTTTGATTCCTCTTCAGTGCTGTGCTGTACTCCATTAAGTGAGAAAACACCAAGCTCAGGTAAATTCAGCAGGTTTGAGTCCTGCAGGCAGCAATATATCTCCATCAATGCAGCGTACATCTATATGCAACAAACGTATTTCTATGAAACAGCTTCAAGTACGAAGTACTCTGAAGTGTAAATCTTGTATACCAAGGAATGTTCTCTTAAAGGGGAAATATACTTTGTATTTTGTGAAAAAAAAATGTGGTTTTTATTTTGTTTTCTGGTATTGAGTTCCATTTGTTTTACTTGAATAGTAAAAATTGTTAAACAGGATCATATTAAAAACCAAAGGAGAAGAAAAATCTGTCAATGATGTCAACTCGTGGCAAAAATACTAGAATTAAAATCTCAGGCTCTGTTTCATGTATTTTTATTTGAATGAGTGTATCATTGCCATATGATCAGTTTCAAGACATGCTTTATTTTTTGAGCAAATAAAGTAGCTGATTTTTATTATTTTTCCTGATATAGCCATTGCAAGTGAGTAGCAGGGTCTGCTGTAAGTGCGAGAAAGTAGTTTTAGATTCTGCAGTTGGGATAGCTACATGAATTTCATATGCATTTAATCTGGGAACTGTTTTCTTGCACTCTGCAGAGTTCAGCTGCCTTCTTCATAAAATATGTGCATATAAAAACATCCACAGGTAAATGTAGTAGCGCTTCAGAGACGAGAGTTGAGGTTTTAATGTTAAGAAATTGGTTTTTTTGTTATCTCAGAAACTGTATCAAAGCACGTGGACTTGTAGTCAATTCTTTGCTGCTTCATCTTTTTTTGCTTGTTCTTTTTTACCTTCTGTCTGAAAAACCTGAAAGACTTAGCTAAATTTGGTCTGTATGGGAAGGTTATGTTCAACATGAATTATAAAACATGTAAGAATATGTTTAAAGTCCAAAACACTGCAGAACATTTTTCTGTGACAGTATGAGCAAGTACTCTGCTCTGCTGCAGATAAACTTAAGTCTCATTACAGCGGTGACAGCACTGGGATATTCATTGCGTCTGATTGTTCGTAGTCTGGAATGATCCTGTGACCCTTGTAATTCAACTCATTACTTGATTCTGATTCTTAAGAGCTATGGAAACTGTGAGTAACGGTTCCCTGGTACCTCCCCTGAGAAGTTTTCTTCCAGTTTGAAAAGCAGGCTGCCTGGAGGGGATTATTTGGCATCACAGCTCTAAAAGGAGGAGCAGCTAAAAGATTTGGGCATCGCACATGCTGAAGTGGGGTCGGTAGGTTCTCCGTCGTTTTCCTCTACGTTGTCCCCAGTCTTCTCCACTTGCTGGGCCAAAAGGAAACAAGAGGCTTGGGGAGTGGGACTAAGCACAAGGAGTATTTTTCTTTCTTCTTTGTGCTGGGATTTTGCAGCTCATGGCTTTCATTGCAGAGTTCACTCACGTGTGAGCAGGACTGTAGTGAGAAGAAACAGTGAAAGGTGAATCCCAGAGCCCTCCCCTGAGCAGAGGTACTGGGGACTGCTGAGGGGAACGGAGCCCAAGGGGAAGCCAAAATGCCAAAATGGCGTGAGCCAAGTACCAACAAGCCTTTCTGTAGCTGTGCAGACAAATGAGGAGATGTTTTTTTGTTGACTTTGGTTTTTACAGTAGATCTGACATATCGTTTGAAGTTTGTGGCACATGTGAAAACTGTGTCCCTGTGACAGAACCAACAAAAATCCAGGGCTCAGCTAAGGAATGGGTTGTTGAAATAGCATACACAGGTTGTCATTGTCATAGTAATTAAAGAGTGAGTAGATTTTCGGGGGGGATCTGTATCTACGTCTTTCGTACATAATGTTGTAATCAATCAAGCAATGTTCTTTGGGATGCATCTGGATAAAAAGTGTTGAATAAGTGTAAATTTTTTTTTAAATCAGTGCTTTAAATCTTCCCATTTTTATCATTGATTGTGAACTTGACACCAGTAAAGTCATTTAACACTGTGATTAGCTGGGGAGTGTCCCTCAAGTTTTTCTTTGCTGGGCTATCTCATTGAGATTCATAGATATCTACATGCTTATTTGCATGTTAAAAACACGTATCCAGTTTTCTAGAAAGAAATCAATAGGCAAATTGTCCAAGAAAAGACCCACTTGTGTTTTTGCTGTATTTTTCAGATGAGCAGATTCTGTAATGCCTCCTCTGCAGTGTGGTCTCCTGCTTGTCAGGCAGCGATTGTGCTTGATTTTTACCATTACTAGTATCAATGACATTAGAGTTTTGTCTCAACGAGCCAAGCGCACTACGAGCAGACTTCAAAGCCCAGGGAAGTCTGACAATTTCTAAGCTTAAATCGGAACGTCTCAGATCTCGCTGAATGGATTGGAAGCTGAAAAGGACCTTAAAGGAGTAGGAAGAGGTGGTGTGACTGAACTGCAAAAAATTTTGTCCATTAATGGTTTTTATCTGGATGTGGATGGAAAAACCGACATCCTGATTGCATCATGAGTTGGTTACAATTGGAGGAAGAGTGCTTATTTCAATAACTTGTGGTGGAGAAGCAAGTTCATGGCACTATTAAAAGACTGCAAATCTTAGATAGTAAAGAGAAAAAAATTAAGTAAAAGATTGCTTACTTAGGCAAGAGTGTAGGAGGGAGGGAAAGAAAAGTGAAAAGATCTTTTCCACGTACTGCGATTACCAGAAATGATGTGGCTGCTCTTTGAAGCAGTGATTCAGTGCATTTTTGTCACCCTGTTATTGCAAATCAGGATTTTTTTCTTTTATCAGTTAACCTTGTGAGGGGTGTGATTTCACTTCATTTGGAAACACAGGAGGAAAAAGCTGGTTTGTGTCTCACATCTGCACAGTAGAAATACTGAGGATTGGTACAAAAAGAGATTGACCACGTATGTATTAATTCCTGCATAGTTTTCCACTTTGGTTTATGTTTGATCTCCTTGTCTGTCTTACCCATTGAGGAGTCTAAGTACTGTATTTATTTAAAAAAAAAAAAAAAAAAAAAATTAATGCTTTCTCTGCTAATTGAAGTGATCTAATTTCCTCTGTCACCAAAATATACTTAAGCAAGCGAAACACACAGTGCCTATAGTCTACACAGAATTACAGATGACGCACGTCTGTCTTCAGTGAACTGGTGCTAAATTTTTAACGAATCCCCATATAATTGAATACGAGTGATATTCAGTCAAATCAAACACATTTCACTCATTAAAGGAATGGCTAGATAAAATATTTATGGCCTGTGATATGCACCAAGTCAAACTGAGATTGTCTAGTGGTGCCTCCTGGCCTTGAATTCTATTAATCAGTGTATTGTAGATGGTGCCCACCCCAAACACAAGATCTGGGGAACTTTTGCGTTATCTGGTGTAGTAATTGAGCTCGTATGATGCTCCCTCTTAGCAGAGGAATAAGTGGTGAAAGTCCAGGAGTCCACTAGAAGTGAAGGAATTAATGAGCAGTAGGAGCAGAGACAAGCACACGCTTCACCAATCTGATTTCTGCACAAAACCAAAGGATTCTTCACTAACACAATTTGACCCGATTGGCATGTTTTTCCATGCTTTTCTAGACCCGTCGGGAAGCTTTCCATGAAGGGAGGCTTCCTAGAATGTTTCCATCTGTGCCTTAGATCTTGGTGTCGTGTATCCATTTGATTTATCTGAAGTCATACATTCTTCCTCTTAATACAATGCTGTGTGGAAAATTCGGTGAATTGAGACAGTGGGGCTTCTCTGGGTTTTAAGAGGATTTTACCTGGGTGGCGTTACTCTGGCCTTTTGAAACTGAGGTCGCGAAAAATTCTGTGTATGGGAAAAAAATGCGTCTTTCCCCCTGACTTCACCGTCCTCCGCTGCTGTGTACGCAGGCACATGCGCACACGTGTACGTACTGTCATACCAGAAGCTTGACAGAAACCCAGTAAATATGAAAATGCTTCAATCTCTAGATCTGGAATGGCTTCAAAAGACAAAGGGCTGTCAAATCGCGTTGAAAAATAGCATCCCTTTACTTTGTATCTTCAGGGTATTTTACATTCCCTTGAGAGAGTGTGTGTATGCAAGTGTGGTGGAGGTGACAGGGGCAGGTAAATTTTATTTTGTTTGCTTTTAAAGGCCAGAACTCCTGAAGAGCAGTTTGAGCCCAGGAGAGGGAAGCTCACTGCAAAAACAGTCAGTAAGATAATGCTTATGTAGTACAAATTATTTGAAAGCTATTTTGCTTTCTGTGTTTCTGGAGTGGATAGTTCTTGCCTTGATGTTGCCAACTAGAAGGTACTGCTGAAAATAGAACGGGTTGTTAACTATTTTGACCTTTTTTTTTTTTTTTTTTTTCTTTTTTGGTTTCTTTCCACCTTTACTGCATGGAAAAACACCCCAAATCAAAAGGCTGATGATACCTGGGTTAGGTGCTGTAGGGATTCAGTCATACCAGTCTTGGAGGACTATGGACAGCTGTTGATGACTTTTAGGAGATTTTTTGATTAGGTGAGGGCAACGGGAGTTCTCCTGTTATTCCTACTTAACTTATACACTTGAGTTTCAGAGGAGTTTGTTTTGTTGGTTGGTTGGTGGTTTTTTCTTTTATAGGACCCCAATGTTATTCCCACAACATCAGTTAAGGCCTCGAGTTTCCTTTTATTTCATTCTTGGTTGGATTTCATGCTGATTTACTGTGTTAGAGCGGAAGTGGTAGTACCGAATTGTAGATTGATCCATAAAACTTGATTCAGTTACAAAGAAACACATCTTAGGCATATAATAGAATTACTTTCTAGCCATTATCTGAACTTTTCCAACATGAATAAGGTTTCAAATCAAAAGATATCAATGTTAGGAGCAAGCCTTTTAATTAACAGTACAGTGAGTAAATTGCTCTTTTTCTTCTTCTAATCTTGTATTTAAATGTGTTTTAAGTGAATGGAGTTCATTCTTGTTAAAAAAAAAAGCAAAAAAAAAAAGCTTGGAGGTATGAGGACTTCAGGTTGTGCTCTTGCTTTGCCTAGATTTGCTGTTCTGTTGCATGACACAACTTCTGTTGTGCTGTTGATATGTAGCACTTTTCAGTAGGTCTGTTAAATTGTGCAATGCATTTTTTTATATTTATAACCAAAACAATAAAGGTTATTTTTTGGAAGAAGCTAGTTGTAATGCCTCTATTTTCTAACTGGATGTGAGGAGATGGTAAGTGGAATCGTTCCTGGATCAGGACCAGCACGTGCTGTCCTTTTTCACAACTCCAAAAGGTGACAAGGACTCATTTCCCTGTTAGCGATGCTGACGTTACCCCTTTGGGATCTGTGTGTTTGGCTTTCCCTTTGCAAGGCTGATCTCCTCTGAGTTTCCAAAGCCTGGACTCCTTTTAAGAAACTCACTCTGATGATCTTATTTGAAGCTCACAAGTGATTTCTTTTCCCCATGCATTGGCCACCAGACTGTATTTGCTTTGTGCTGGCTTGTTCCCTGTCTCACCAGAGTAAATGTTAGCCAAACTGGCAAAAATTGAAAATTATCCTATGTAGTCAGCTCTGCTCCCCTTCAGAGAAGCAGCAGAGATTGGGAACAGGTGGGTAAAGTACCATCTCCACAAGTTGAGGTGTTTCTTTACCCTAAATAACCACTGAGTCTGCTCTTTCATGTTGTGCATAATGTAATTTTCCAAACATATTGATATTCTGATGTGTTCCTAAAGTGATCAGACCCTTATTGTTGTTAATCCCATGAAGCGTAACAGTGAGAACAAGCTCTTTTGACAAAACTAAGCAAACAAACGTCTATTTATTTCTCCACCTACTTTTAACGGGCTAGTAAATACAAAGGTAGCCCTGGTGTTTCTCCAAGAAAGGTAAAACTCCTAAGCCTGTGGGGCTGCACCAATGCCTTGATGATTTTATTTTCTTACAGGCGTGGATTTGGGACTCCTGGCTCACACGCTGCCTGGACAGTGGACTCCACAGAGCTGCACTGAGGTTGGATAACACGGTATTCCCATGGAACTGATGTCACTGTTAGGTGTTGAGCTGCTTAAGTCCATTTAAAAAGTGAAACAAATAGCATTTCATCTTTGCCTTTAATGACTGATTTTTGTTTTGGTTTTTTTGCCCTGGTAGGACACTTCAGCTCTCTGTGCTTCAGTTGGCACCTCATTGGTATATTGGATTTTCTTGCCTAGTAGAAGCAGTATTGGGTGACTGAGGCTCGAGTTGAAGTGAAAGGTAATAGATGAGTGAAAAGAGGGATTTTATTTTAAAATCATTGCACGAGAGTTGATGCTGCTTAATCTCATCTTTGCGATTGGTGGCTTTGATTTAATATAGTTTATGAGAACTTTTTATGAGTCAGGCCTGTGGTTCCAGGAGAAGGTATAGCAGTTTTCTTACTCTGTGTTTATTTGTTTTAGTATCTCTAGCTTGATCTCGCATAAAGCATTTCAGTAGAAAACAGGGATTCTTCACTGCTATTTAAGCAGTGATAAACCAACACTTGAGCCTGACTTCACTCTTGACCAGGCATACAAACACCAATGTTACTGCAGTGATGCTATCGAACTGCTCTGGGAGGGAGCTGTGGCTGACAAGCACTGTTTCTTTACTACTGATTTTATGGTGATTTCAGCGAGGCTGGTATAACTGTAGCTGATGTGCCAAAAACCAATTATTGAAATGGCTTATGTTTGTGGCTGATTCTGCTAACCCTTGAACAACACCAAAAGTGGACCTACGTTTACTCTGTGGAAATTACGCCAAGTGAAATCACTGCTGTAAGGGAATTGGCACTTCAGCTCAGGGCTGTCTTTATGTGTAAAAGAAGGGGAAATGATGCTTGCTGGATTTTTTTTTTTTTTTTTTTTTTTTTTTTTTACCCTATGTTTGCTCTCAGGAGCTCTTCTGTGCCTAGTCTCATCCCTGAGGACTTTTTCCTCCTGAGGCTGCTCATCACCAGGAGGTGGGCAGGCAGTGAATAGCTGGGTGCTGGGAAGTTCCCTGTGTGCAAACACAAAAGAGTCCTTGTTGTCACTCGGATTGATCTTTAACATGTTCCTATCTCAGAATAAGGTGTGTGTATCGCAAACCGCAACATCTTTCCATCACAAAATGGAAACAAACACACAGAAGATTAGACTCATCGTGTCCCTAAGTCCTGCTGCTGCCTGCCCTTTTGACACTTCTTACAAAGCCCTTCTGTGACTCCTCCATCTCAACTGTAAATTCCTCATAGGCCTTGAAAGCCAACAGCTTCATTTTCTGTCAGGGTAAATGAGGAACTGCATGTCAAGAACCCCCTCACTATCGCAGCAGAGATGCAGCACATGGTGCAGGTGTATCCCCCAACTTCCAGCCCTCCAGGGCTGAGGAGGATTTATCTGAGCCCTGACAATCCTGCAGCAGGAGAACTATGGATCTGCAGATGTTCCCGCACTGTTCTGTCTGGGGCTGGCAGCCTTCTCCTCTTGAGAGTGACTCGGTGAATGCTCAGGTCATGTTTTGAGAATCTCTGAGCTTCAGGGTGAGCTTTTGAGCACTCTGCCTCAGGGCTGAGCAGCAGAGGTCGTGAGAATCTCTTGCAAAGGAAGCCACACAAGCACCTCTGCGTTAGGGCTAATGCTGGCTCTCGAGTCTTTACTGCACAGACCAAGCTCAGTCATCCAACATGCGGCTCTAACCTGTTTAATATCCCTGCCTTTTCTGAAGCTGCCCTGTCTTCTTGGAGAAGTGGGAAGGGCTCTTCAAAGAAGCAGCCCCGACATCTGGCTGAGGTTGAAGGGACCCGACTATCAGAATAGACAAAAGGACAGTAACTGAGCAGCCCCACATCCAGAGGCTGCCTACAGAACCTAAACAAACTCCATCTGACAACATTAGTGGCTGCTATAGGAGCTTGCAGAAATGAGCATAAGGCAGATGTCAGAAGTGCTTTAGTGGTGCAGTTGTGTCACTTTGGGCATCAGACTGTCCGCAGTCACTGTTTCTGTCTCACACAGGCATGCACTTACACTCTTGTTCTGACTCCTTGGTCATCGCTTCCTGACCTCAGCCCTTTGAAGTCTGATGTTCTGCTGCCAGCCTGCCTGCCCTGCTGCTCCCAAACGCTTGTGGCAAAGCCCGATTCTCTTGCAAGCACATGTGAGGAGAACAGCAGCTCGCCACAGCTTTGCATAAGCCTGTGTCTCCCCATTTCAGGTGTGCATCCCGTGTGGGTGGACTCCAGTTCTCCAGGTGAGCTGAGTCTGCAGGGCTGGCATGACAATTCTGTGCCGCCATGGGAAGAACAACTCTCTTCTTTTTTTCAGATTGCTCTTCCCATGACGTGAATTGGGACAGACCATCTGACTCACCTTAGCATCTTGTTCGAACTTCTGAGGAAATCTGTTTCCAAGGAAAACACTTTCATGTAGCTATTTACATATTCAGAAGGTGAAAGAAAAGAGGTGCATGACAGAGAAAACCACAGGGAGCAGCCCTGTCTAATCCTCTGGTTCAGTAAGGTTTAAGTGGTTTGTGTCAACCACTGGAGATGGTGATGTCTAAGCCCTCAGGATGTAAACGTCTTCCTGCTTGTAGTGGTTTGCTGACCCTACCTGGGAAGGTCAGCAGATGTTGCTCCTGCCCTGGGGATAAGCCCATCCCCAGCCAGTGATGCTGGTGCTCCTGGACCGTTCGAGTGTCTCTGTTACCAGCTCAGCCACGTTTCGGTGCCGTGGTCGAGTCTGAGCTGCTGCTGGCCGTGAACCATGAGAACTTGTAAACCCAAACCAGACTCTGGAGCTGTGATGCAGAAACTGCAAGAATTGAGCCAGAGGTGGGAGCCGCTTAGAAAACAATTTACCCACTGGTGGATCCAAACGAGAAATCGCTTGGGGTCTTAAGAAACAAAATCGCTATGAATGAAAATGGACGGGAAAGGAGGACATGTGCTGTTTCTAATATCTTTAACACAAGGACCAGAAACAACTAGTGAATTTGCTGTTTAATAAAACACTAAGTGTTCAATGCAAAAATATTGTAAGAAAGAATGACATAGTAAAACAAGAATCCAGCAATATTAGTCTTATTTAATCTCATTTTAATTAAATTCCAGGTTTTATCCAAATATAATGACAGAAAATTAGTAAAACCATTCACCTACAATATATCATTCTTCCCTTTCAGTATTAAAATATAAAAGTTAAAAATCTGAATAAATACATATAAACTGTATAATCACTTAAATTTATAAAAATGGATGTATTACATAAATTCATAAATATGATTCACTAGCAAAGAAAGAAGCATGAAATCAGTCTACTAACAACTTTTCTTTTGAAAAAATAATTACAAGATAAAAATATAAATGACATTAAAATGACTGAAATCATGCTTTCCTGTTTGCTTATTTATATAATGATTGGTTAATTAAATCACCTTGAGTTACATCAGTCCATCCTTTTTATATGCTGTTGCAAATAAAACAGTATAAATAGTTTTATAATAAATACAATCAATAACTTAAGGCATTCATCCTTTAAATATTAAATTAAACTAGATTATATATTATAATATGTAGACTAGCAAGTACATTATCGGTGTTGTTCCTGGCATCACACTGATCACATAACTACTGGTAGGTCACATTTTGCCAAGTCTCTCGTATCTTGAAGTTATTTTTTTCATCCTGGCATATTACATTTCTGCTGAAGAGTAAATTTTTCTCGTCTTTTGCATAACTTGTTCGTATTTCTGTAAAACTTGCCAGATGTACGTCTGCTTCCCCGCCATGTCCATGCTCTGGACCTGACTGTGATCCACCTCCTTGTTCTGGCAGCTGTGAAGCGCGGCTCCTTCACTCACTGTCACATTCAGCTGATTGATATTTGCATCGACAGACGAAGTTAAATTCTTACCACAGATTAATTCTATATCGCTTCTTACATTTTGCAAAATGTTGTAAAAAACATGGAAAACGCAGCAATCTGCCTCAAAAGCTGGGCATTCAGGTATTTTCTTCACCATCTCTTTGGCCTGGGAGTCAGCCATTAGCCAGCTCACCATTTGGGGCGTTACAGAGATACACATATTCTGTAGGGGAGGAAGAGGACAGAGAAATTATTAATTTTTTAGTTCGCATCTTTCCTGGTAGTTGCTTCACATTCGGATGTCTGGGTACATACACACCTACCTTTCAGTTTGTGTGTGCTTGGGGGTTTTTGTTGTTGTTCAGTAGCTCTACTAACACCTACAGTCCTTTTATTGAGCAGGTATTGCACACTATCTGTGGCTATAATTGTGCAGAACTTACTGTCTTAATAGCCTGTTTAGCTTTGTTTTCAACTTTTCTAAATTTTTTTTTTTTTTTTGGCATATGGGTAAAATTTACTCATGCAAGAGATTTGCTTTGCGCTGAGGAGGTTTTCATCTGTTTCAGCAGAGGTGGTTTTGATTTCAAGAATGAATTCTGGGGAAATGTTTACATTGATTTTTATCAATGTACTATTAGGAACGCGTTCCCAGTAATTGATATTCATCTGAAGCACTGACGCTTGGGTTCAGTGCACGTTTTACCAACTCCAAGGAACGGATGGGCTGAGCAGGATTTTCAGCAGGAGTGCTCCTGACTGCTCTAGTGCTAGGATCAGATCAAAGACCAAGGCAATTCTCTCGGTGTTTCTAGCGTTTCATCCAAAAAGATGCCAGCCTCAAGCCCAGCGTGACTCAGGAGACCGAGAAGGAGCAACACATTTAGTTTGGAGGATCACATCTCACAGCTGGCTGAGGCGACGCTGCCCCAGCTTTCCCCAGCTGTCCTAGACATTGCTCCAACTCCGTCCTAAACGAATGCAAAGTGCTTTCCTTCATGTATGGAATACAGAGAAGAGACACGAATATTTCTTATAGTCTTTCTAGTGTTTTATAATAATTCAAGAGATTTCTCCACACACATAGACACAGCAAATACAAAATAATACACTTACGTAGTTTTTAAACAAGGTAGTCGCTTTCATTTCTATTATTGATGCTAAGGGCTTTATTCTGGTAGTAAAATGCTTCTGCCTGTGTCCCGTAGTAGTTTTGCTTTCTTCTGAGATGGCTGTTGGTGCCAAGGAGCCCAAAGAAACCAGTGAACAGAAGAGGAAGATTGCAAACCTGTTGATCTCTGCATTCAAATGAAGAGTGGGGAAAAAAAAAGAATACAGTGATCGGTCTCAAGCACCTACATCATTTTTGCAAAACTTCCTGGTTTTGTGCAACGTGCTGAATTTACAAAGTGTATAGATGTTAAATAACTGAGCCTAGTGATGAACATCCGCCAGTGCACCCCTACAACCCGTAGCAAGGTTGAGTCGCACCCACCTGCTCGGCGTCTCATGGCGGGCTGGGAGGGCAGCGGACTTGGCCGAAACCTCGCTGGATGTCGGTGCTCAAGCTGCTGGTTGCCTGGAGTGCTGTAGATGTGGACGGCCAAGCTGTGTTTAAGTACCGTGGAGCTGTGCGTCAGCGGCTCCTCCATGAGGTTTTTTTGTGGGTGACAGTTTGGGGTTTTTTTCTTTTTTGGAAGATTACATCAAAAGTTGGTTCAAGTGCATCTTCACTGATAGTGATCTAGATACAGTTTCAAACTGAAACAAATGGTGTCCCGTGTCATCTAGTTGACTAGGAGTTCAGGATGCTTGGCTTGGCCACCCCATCTAAATCCTTGGGATCTCCAAAATGTAGGATTTAGAACATAAGCTCCGTTGTGTTTTTAAGAAAAGATGATTGGAACATGCAAGCACATTACTGATGTCCAGGACCCCACCTCCCCATCTCTGTCACCCTTCTCTCTAACTCCCCTGAGACTGTTTTCTATTTCCAATAACTAAGTGCAGGAAATTCTTACACACACCAGAACAGAGAAAAATCGTTCCTGGGATTTACGAGTATGTGGCTGTGATCAGAAGACCTGCAGAACTACCGATAGTTTAGGACAGAAAGGAGGGCAGAGGAAACCCCTAGGAACATAGCATTGTGAAAATGCAGAGTGACACATACACACCTCTGTGACAAAAGGTATACCTGGAAGGTAGTCAGAGATTCAAAGATGAATGCGTCTCAAATCACCAGAAAACTTTCAAGGAACAACAGGTCAGTGTCAATAACCAGTTCTGTTTTCCGTGTGAAATAATCTCTGAAAATAAAAAGCTTGGTGTGCACATGAACTCCTCTGAAGTGCCTGGGACTGGCACAAGGACTGATGCCCAAGGCTTGGAATGGGAAGGGACATTTCCCCTGTGCCATGTTGTACTCAGGTCCCGCCAGCCTGCAACTTCAGGCCTCGGTGCTTGAAGCCACAATAATGGAGATTCACAAACTGAACGTGGTTCTGCCACGTGCCGCGAGGGAGCCCCGGGCAGCCAAGCAGAAGGATGCGGCCATTCCATGGGGACGCATTTCTTCTTGCATGATCCGTGTTCCCAGGTGCCAAATAATGCAAAGCAGAAGGAGTTATCATGGGCTGTAGCGTCAGGCAGCAGATAGAACAGCAGTGTGCTGGAGAAGAACCACAAAAGAGCAGCTCTGACAGATGCGTTTTTTATTTGAGGTTTTTATTATTGCCTGGGGGTAAATGGAGAGAGATGTTTCTCTGTGCAGGATTTTCTTTAGGAACATGCCTGCAAAGACAGTGATGGGTACAGATGGCTCCTTACAGGCAGAAGGGTGGACAGACAAGGAATCGCAGCCAGTCTTACCCAAGAGCAGGAAGCATCTCTGTGCAGCACCAATGGCAATGGGGCCCAGTTATTTGTAACAAAAAAGAAAAATGGCATTCTTACAGCTTGGCTCTCCCACAAAACACGATTCAACCACTGTCAGTGCTTTCGTGTAGATTTTTGGAAGATTTGACTCCGTTTTCTACTGAGCTGAGGACAGCGGTTTGCCTGGTCATTCCATTCCAGGGCACGCCGCTGTCTCTCGGTGCGTACATGCTCTGCACATCCTTTCCAATCTGAACACAGCTGTGATAAGCTGCTGAGCTGATAAGGTTGCAAATCGGCATCCGTCCTGTAAAACCCGACTCAAGTGGAAGGTCAGCTTTCCACCACGTAATTAATTTAGTGAAGTTTTGCTGACACAGGCTGCTCTGTAGGCTCCCTAAAATGGAATTTGTAGCCATTGCCTCGACACCTATCGCCGGAAAAAGCAAATAAACCTCAGAGCGCAGAGGGAGACCTGAATCTGACCCGAGACAGAGCTGTGGCTTTTGTTCCTGGGGCTCATCTACTTTTTCCAAGTGTAGGAGCCGGTATTTTAATCTGTGAACTTTGTTTTCCGATGGCCTTGCGCTGTTGTGGTGGTAGCAAGTGAGTGAACAGCAGTGCTTTTACAGCAAACTGATAACCTGACTGCTTCCTCCCCGAAACCTGAGTGACACTCAGGATGTAGATGAGTGAAATGGCAAATGCCATGCCACAGGTCCTTGGCCAGGGGACTGGGCTGATGCTGCACCCTGGAAACGCTGCACGAGGCCGCCAGCTCTTTCCCCGGTCGGGGACAGCCCCAAGAGCCCAGGGCGAGATCTGAAAAAGCCAGGGATGTATTCCCAGCCTGAGGAGCTTGGTGCTGTTCCAGGCTCGCTCCACAGCCCTGAGTGCAGAGCCTGGTCCCCGGGGCACCCGCGTTGGTCCCCAAGGCATCCGCGTCCCTGCCATCTCCTAGCGACAGGGACGCTGCCACAGAGCCAGGGAATTCCCTGCTGGCCTGGGTTTGAATGGCAGAATGCGGCCACTGCAGCTTCTCTGCTGCTTTTCAGGAGCACCTGGGGCGCCTGGGACTGCAGGACTTCCCCTGTGGCTTTGGCAGCTGGGTAGGGGACGCAGGGGCCACAGCCGTGGCGGGGTCTGCAGGGCTGTCACTGTCTCTCCTCTCTCCCTTTCTGCAGAACAAGTCCCACTTTGATGCACGCACGAGACCCCACGGAGGCCGGCTGGGGCTGGGGACGCAGCCCACAGGGCAGGAGGAGGCTGTGCCGCTGGGCGAGGAGAGCCCCGAGGCGCTGGTGGAGCTGCTGAGGGGCCCGCGCAGCCCCTGGGCTCGGCCGCCGGCCTGCGGCCCCCAGGACCAGCACCTGCGGGAAACAGCCGTGCTGACACCTGAGCTCGTCTGCGGCTCAAATATCTTCCGGATCTTCACGTCCCTGCGGATCACCGGCAAAGGAGTAAGTGCAGCTGCTGGGGCCCGTAAAGCCACTGATCTCCGGGCCAGGAAACCGTGTCATAGAATCAGAGAATCATTTTGGTTGGAAGAGACCCTTAAGATCATTGAGTCCGACCATAACCTAACTCTGGCACTAACCCATGTCCTTAAGAGCCTCATCTATACGTCTTTTAACCACTTCCAGGGATGGTGACTCCACTGCTTCCCTGGGCAACCTGTTCCAATGCCCAACAGCCCTTTCTGGAAGAAATGTTTCCTAATATTCAACCTGAACCTTCCCTGCCACTACCTGAGGTTGCTTCCTCTCATCCTGTCACTTGCTACTCAGGAGAAGAGACCAACATCCTGTCTTCCTGCTGAGAAGGAAAACATCTTGGGAGAAGGACACCTTCCCCATCCTGAGGTCTTCCTGGATGCTACTAATGCAGCTGCGGTAGAGCTGCTGCCCTGCCCCATAGCCTGTTGCGCTAATCTGTGTTACACGTATGTCACGTGGATCAGCGCTACGTGTCCATGTCACCTTGGCCACCAGCTGGCTCAGGGGAGCGTTGGCCAAACCCAGCTCTCTGCAGGTGGAGGAGGTGGATGAGGGTCTGTTGCAGTTACAACAGCTGGAGGAGCTCATCCTCAGCGCCAACCGAATCAGCAGGATCACCTCAGCCAACCTGCCCCGGACACTGAAGGTGAGCGTCCTTGTGACAGCGGGGTGGGGAGGGAGGTCCCATCTGCGAACAAAGCTTGAGGAAGTGCCAGGAACAGCTCGTTGCAAAGGGTGTTTATTGTTCCCTCTGTCCCGGGCAGGTCCTGGAGCTCTGCTGCAACGCCGTGGCCGATCTGCGGGGCCTGTGTGCTCAGCCTCCTCCGGACCTGCAGCACTTGGGGCTGGGATACAACCGGCTGTGCGGCCCTTCGCAGGACAAGTACCTCACTGCGCAATTCTGGTAACGCCACAGGCTGAACGTGGGGTCCTGAAAGGGGGTGGGCAGATGTCAGATGACCTCAAGCCGTCAGGGTGGTCCATGTTAAAAAACAACAGCCCTTCAGCAGAGTTGTTTCTTTGCTCTGTGTCCAACGCCCGTGCAGAGCGCTCTGTCTCCGTTCGCTGTCTTCTGTCTCATGCTTAGAGGGTGTCTCGGTCTGTAGCCAAGGTGTGGAATGGGGACATCGCCTGGGGACCTGCCCTGGCACCCTGTCCACTGCAGTTCCCGCGTCCCCGGGCAGCTTCGTTTTTCCATGCTCTTCCCAAATCTGCCCTGGGAAGGATCTAAAGCTTATGCTGCATCACCAAATGATGCAGTGAAGTGGTTAATGGATGCTAAAAGAACATGGCTTTGAGTTATGGTGCAGATTGGCAACGGACCATATGGCTCAGGAATTTGGAATTGGCCTCTTCACACTATACCATTGGATTCCCCAGTTTGACGTGGTTTGTGCTGGGGAAACACAATTTTTGTTTCTTTTTTTTGGCCCAGGGCAGTAGCTCTCTATCTTCAGATGGATGCTGTTTGCCTAACTTTCTTCTCTGGGTTGTCTCCTTAGGCCAAATCTTGTCTCCCTTGACCTGAGCTTTAACAACCTCACGGATCTGCTGGGGCTGGTCTCCCAGCTGTCCAGTCTGCAGAAACTCCGCGTCCTGCTGCTCCAAGGGAACCCGCTGGCTCTCATTCCCACTTACAGAGGCTTCCTCGTGGACAGCCTGCCCAAGCTCTCCATCCTCGATGACATCTACATATGGCCTGACGAGAGGCACCGGTTCCATGGTTTGGCAAGGCAGCCAGGTGAGCCTTCACCTTTGAACCTGTCCGTGCTGACCCTGTGATTCGGGAGGTGGTTTCACTGTAGTTGAGCTAGGAGTCCTCAGGGAAAACTCTGCATGAGTATTGACTTCCTTTTTGCCTAACTGCAAATGGAGATCTTTCTCTGTGCCTTTTTACCCCACTAGTACAAGTGGGTAGACAGGCAGAGGACCCTGCAGCAGTGTAATTGCAATCAAGGTAGTTTTAGCCTTAGTCAGGTCCAAAGATTGCAAGAACGACCTAATCCTAGCACTGCCTTGGTGTCATGGCCTGCCCTCATCTCTGCTTCCTAGACACTGTCTGGTTTCAGACTGCGCTTTTCCCTCTCGAGCTGCTGAAAGAGGAAACATCTCCACGGGAGAAGATGCTCACACGAGCGCTGCACTGTCAGCACGAAGCGGTGCCACCTCTGCGGTGCGGCATGTCCCCGGCTGGGACGAGGAGAGGGGCCTGGGGACACCCAGGGTGGGAAGCTCCTCTTAATGGCCCCTACTGAATGAGTTTATGCGCTGGATGTGCTCTTTGGAATCCAAGATGTTAACCAGGGAGACAAAGCAAACCGAGAGATGTTTGTGCAGCTGTGGAGTGACCCCATGTGGCAGTGGCTTGCAACAGCGTTAGCACAGGGAGGGATGCCAGCTGGTGGGACACGGCATTCCGGGGGCTTCTGCTTGCCCCGCACCTTCCTTGCTCTGGAAGGAGAACGCTGCAGCTTCATAGTAAGATTATCTTCCTTTTAGAGCTGATCAGGAGCGAAGTACGAGTGGCTGTGAGCATTGGGGAAATCAAGGGAGTCCCTGATCCCAGCGCCCGTCAGCAGCTGGAGGTCAGCTCCGAGTTTCCAGCGATCACCTACAGCTACTGTGTGACGTACGAGTTTGCAGAGGGAGAGGAGATGGAGGACAGCAGCAGCACCGAGGTTTGTGCTTAACCGAGCTCCTGCAAGCAACAGACAGCGGCAGGTCACAGCAAGGGGGACTTCACCTCCAGGCTGTGGAGTGAGGCTGTTCGTAATGGAGCCGGTGTGGGCAGCAGCAGTGCTGGGGACAGAATTCACATGTGGGCAGATCTTGCAGGACAAGTCCCTGCTGCCCACGTTCCCTGTCCCTCTCAGGGAGCCCCCGCTGCTCTGCGCAGGGGGTTGCATTTACAGCCCCTCTCCTGCAGCAGACCCCGTCCCTGGTGACCCTTCTTCCAATGACGAGGGTGGTCTGGGGAAGGGGATTTTGGAGGCGGCTCTGCCCGCT
Organism: Caloenas nicobarica; assembly: GCF_036013445.1. Taxonomy (NCBI): domain Eukaryota; kingdom Metazoa; phylum Chordata; class Aves; order Columbiformes; family Columbidae; genus Caloenas; species Caloenas nicobarica. The sequence continues at coordinate 4,935,714 of NC_088260.1, forward strand.
GGTCCTGCAAATACAGACAGACATACTCCGCCAAGAGATCCCTCTCTGTTTTAGGTAACAAAAATCCATCAGAGTCCTGTGGTAGCCACTCTGGACGTGGACAGCTCTGCTCAGGACACAGGAGAAACAAAGGGCCAGCAGGAGCCTGCAGCCATGGAGGAGCCCAAGGCCCACTCTGGTAATGAGGAATTACAGGTTGACACCAGTCATGTCCCAGGGGCTGTCCCTGTCCTTGGGAAGGAGAGTTCTCTCCTCAATAACTTTTTTGTGTCCGTACACAGCAAAGGTGTTTGTCACCCCTGGAAAGCCCTGGGCAGACACCATCGACTGCAGCTACAGGAAGGAGCACACTGCCAAGGACTTAGTAGGGCTGAAGTCCTACCTGGCAGCTGGAACGATCATCTCGGTCGTGGAGGAGAAGGTGAGTATGTGGCAGCGCTGGGTGAAAGGGGAAAGAGCTGCTGGGAGGCCCTGCAGTGGGATTGTGCTCCCTCTGGGAAGCGGCCAGGGATGGTGGTGACCTCAGACCAGGGTCCTCGAGCGTCCCAGCCCCTGGACTTCCAGCTCCTCTCTCCCGGCAGGTGCTCTCATGGCCTGTCGATGCCGATCCAGAAGAACCTGAAGTCACGAAGGGGAAGGCAAGACGGGGGACGCAGAAGAACAGTGCCAAGGTAGGGTTCTAGGAGAGAATAATGTCCAAATAACATCTGAGTTGCAAAAATAATGATGGGGGAACAAGGGTCCTTCTCCTGGGTCTGTTTGGTGTGTCAGAGAATCTTCCCTCCATCTCAGACCTCTCACCAAAGCCCCCGTTGCTGTGGGAGGGAGGCAGCAGTGGTTTTACACATATCTTGGTCAGGGTGCGGTGGTGGGCAAGGGGCTGGGTTGAGGTTGCTGCCTGATAAAGGGACCCCAGCCCTCTGCTGAGGTTTGTCCCCGTGCTGGTGCCCTGCAGGGTCCTGTGCCCAAGGACAAGCAGAAAAATAAGAAGCAGGAGACACCACGTGAACTTCGCAGTGATCCTCCCGTTCGGAGGACCCTGGGCACCAGGAGGGTGACCCTGGAGACCTTGCTGGCCACCGAGGACCTGGTGGCAACTGTGTGTGACTTTGGGATCCTGATCACCGAGCAGCCGCTGCAGCCACCCAATCTGGAGGAGAAGGTCAGGAGCAAGTCCTGGGGCAGAGGTTTAACGTGTCCTGCCCTGCAGCTGGCGCAAGCATCCCTCCTGTCCCTTAGTTCTCCTCTCCATAAAATGAGGCTGAAATAATCCTTCCTGAGCACCATCCATCGCTTCTGATATCGTTATTTGTTGTTGATGTTAGCAATGAGTAGTGCTACTTTTTATAGGCCAAGATTAAGTGAATAGATGAGTTTATTTTTCCATCTGAGAATGTGAAAGTAACCCCTTGTGCTTCCTCTTATGCTTACTCTCTCTCAGCACGGCAACACGCACCAGCTGTACTGACACTTTCTGTTTCCTGGATTCTCTTCTCCGAGCAGCCCCACTGCTTCCCCTCACCCCCTTCCTTTGCACTTTAAGTCCCAGTGACAGAACCCAGATGGCAATGGCTGTCACAGGACTGACTATGGCCAATGAATTTCAACGCAGCCTAAAATGTGGAAACATCTCTCTCCGCAGGACAAGAAAAAAGGCAAAGACAAGGGCAAAAAAACGAAAGCAGAGAAAGAAAGTCAGGCCAGGCGGAAAACCACGGCATTTGCCAAAGGTGACGGAGACTGGAGCTGCTGGGCTGAGGGTGGCATGAGTGAGAGCAAACACCAGCGGTGCCCAGCTGGGAGGCAGCCGCGGGTCCCCAAGCCCTGCCAGCTCTGCCGAGCAGGCGCTTACTCACATCCTGAGCATCGGGCTGTGAATACATCCATTGACTGCGCGGGCTGGAGGATTAGACACACGCCCGGACACTTTATTGAATTGGTGTCTGAACAAGCACTAAGCATGGGCTGCCAGCTGTCCCGGGAGCGACACACACCTCTCAGCTCTGCGCGCAAGGGGAGAAGGGCAAGGCAGATTTTGGGGTGAGAGATGTGCTGCCCAACGTGCCGGCTGCCGAATGTGGCCGGTGGTGTGCGCCGGCAGCAGAGGGCGGCACTATCTGGGATGCATAATAGGGTCCTCATCTGTTTCCAGCTCACATCTCAAAGCGCTTTGTAGGGGGGATTATTGTTCTTTCTGGCTTAGAGATGAGATGCACAGAGAGCCCCAGGTGCCCCAGCCAGTGCATGGCGGGGCTGGGAGCAGACCCTGGCCTGCTGTCGCCCATGAAGAGACCACCCTGACCCCTGATGGGTGTCCCCTGCCTCCCCAGTGCACAGCTCGTGGTCTGCTCAGCCAGCAGCATTGCTTAAACCACTGGAGACAAATGTCACCCTGCTTTTTTTGCAGGCTGTTTTTCCAGCAATCTTGTTTTGACTACAAAAATAGCAGTGCCAGCACATCGGAGGGGTAATGCAAGAGCAGGAGGAAGCTGGGGGGAAGGGGTGGCAGGGCGATGCTGAAAACCTGCTCATGAGTCGAGGGGAGCACGGAGCGGGCCAGGCCTCCGCAGCGCCACGTGGAGCTGCCAAGGGAGCCTTCAGTCCCCGCTCTAGCATCAGATTTAGTCACTAATTTAAGAGAGCAATTAACCCCCTTCCCCAAGAGCTCCGGGTTGCTTTTCTATGCCCTGCCACCCATGGCGAGGTCCCCATCTCAGAGCCCTGCAGTCCTAGGCTTTGTCTGTGCTCGAGGAAGGCTCATGGCCTTCCCAGCTACCTGAAAAGACAAAAAATCCTTGAATTATTGTTCCCCACAAGAAGATGTGTGTTAGCAACATACGCTCAGGCTGTTGCTGAAGCTGGGAGCTGCTGTCAAACAACTGCAGGTTAGCAGTGGTGTTTTTTATTTCCTTTCTGCCCCAGTGCCTGTGGTCAGTGTGCATGCAGGAGGTCTTTCCTTCAGCTTGAGTGAGAATGAACCCTTTCTGCAGGGGCTTGTGTGGCTGGAGATGGTGTTGGGTGCACAGAAAGCCACTGCTGCTGCAGGAAACCCAGAGCGATTAGAAGATTGTGCTTAGTTTGGTGTCCCCTTCTGCCTGTGCAGGTGGAGGCTGGCTGGCCGCGCAGCAAAGCCACCAAGTGCATATTTCGAAAAGATGATGCCTAAAAATCAGCTTCCCCCGCAGCCTGCTACACCCAGTGCCACAGTGTCCCGTGGCCGTGAGTCACAAGTACACCCTGTTTGCAGCTGGGGTGACAGACACGGCCGGGGGGACAGGTGGGGTGCTCGAGCGCTGCTGCACGCAGTGTCTGCAAGCCCGGGCTGCTCCGTGAGTCACCAAATCGGTCGTTTGGCACTTGCTCATCACCTGGGTACCACGTACCACGTGGAGCTGCAGCGGTGGCTGCGCTCCGAGGCGCAGGGAACGGCTCCCAGCCCCTGCCCCGCTGCAGCCGTGTGTCCAGCGAGGCTGCGGAGGGACCAGCTCTCTCACAGCCGGGAGCTGAGGCTGATTTGCATCCCTCAGTCGGCAAATGCACACAAATAATAAGTCTTCTCAGAGGAACTGGGATCCCTTCCAAGCAGCTCAAAGAGGAAAGGCAGCAAGCTTTGTCTTGAGCAAACATTCTGCCCAGACATTGAAGGATGTTGTCAGAAGTAGTCTCACGTAGGTCTCATTTTACCCCACACTTGATGTTCCAGGATCCTCGAAATGATTTATTTCTTCATCTCTCTTTTTCTCCTGGGATGTATAGAGGAGTTTAACAACAAAAAACAAAGTAGCACCCAAATTCATTGCCTGCTTAAAGATGCTTTTTGGGCTTCTTACCCAAAGTCGTATTCAAATAGGTTTTCCCTCAAGGCCTGGAAGTCTGTGCTAACGCAGTGGACACAAGCCCCCCACACACTGCTGCTTTTAGGGTGATTTATTGTGTCAAGACAGTGACAGATTTACTTCTTTCCACAGGAAAAGGAAAAAAGAAAGACCCCGCTGAACTGGAGGAAGGTCAAGTGCTCCAGCCAGTGCCACTGACAGTTCAATTCCAGATGCAGCTGCTTCGGTGGCCCTGGGCAGCCGACACCCAGAGCCGGGAGAGCACGGCCATGCCGGTGGGGAAGGCTCCGTGACGCAGCTGTAGCAAAACAGTGAGTGGAAAATAAAACCCATGGGGACGCTGCGTGGATCCTTGTTCAGCTGAATCTCCAGGGCTGGGAGCTGGGCCTTTGTGGTTGTTTGGGGGCTGCAGCTGAGCTTCTGCAGGAGCTGCAGTGTGCAGGGGCTGGTGTGCAAGGGGGTGTGCAATGCAAGTGTGCAGGGGGTCTGCAATGTGCAGGGTGGGTGTGCAATGGGTGGCGTGTAAGGGTGGGTGTGCAGTGTCTGCGATGCAGGGGGTGTGCAATGTCCATGGTGCAGGGGGGGCTGTGCAATGTGTGGCATGTAAGGGTGGGTGTGCAATGTGCAGGGTGGGTGTGCAATGAGTGGCGTGTAAGGGTGGGTGTGCAGTGCCCGTGATGCAGGGGGTGTGCAATGTCCGCGGTGCAGGGTGGGTGTGCGATATGCGTGTGCAGGGGCTGTGCAATGTGCAGGGTGCAGTGCCCGCTGTGCAGCACCAGACGCACGCTGCTCCGGGTCCACAGTGACCGGTGCAACTCCCCCTCCGCCCGCGGGCGCCCCGGGAGCGGCGGGGCCGGGCAGGGCCGGGGGGCGGGGCCAGGCGGGGCGGGGCCGGACTCGGCTCCTCGGGCGGCGCGGAGCGGCGGCGGCTGCTCCCGGTGAGTCCCGGCGGCGGCTGCGCGGAGCGGGGCGAGGGGTTCGCACCGAGCGGTTCGCACCGGGCTCCGAGCCCCGGGCCGGGCGGGCTCTCCCCGGGCTGAGGGCGGGGCGGTTCCCCGCGGAGTCCCGAGCCCTCCCGGAGACGAGCAGCCGCCGTGCCCGGCACCGCGCTCCCGTCCTCACCGGCAGCACCTGGTCTCGGTGCGACACAAGAAACAACGGCGAAGGGAAACGCCGAGACCCGTCCCGGCGGCTCCCCGGGCTGGGTCGTGCCCTCCATCCCGGCGTGGCTGCGGGCGTGGGAGTGCGGCGAGCACGAGTGGGAAGCGTGAGTGTGCAGGGCTCATCCGTAACCGGCTTGTCTTCCTCCGACCGCACAGGGGCTGGGTTCTGCACCGGAGGCTGTCATGTATCCCAGGATTAAAAACCTCGCACTTTATGCCTTTTCAATCGTGCTGCTGGCGTGGGTTTTTTATATGAAGAAAGAGGCAAAGTTGGCAGTGTCGTCAGCAGACCCGAGCGTGGATGTAGTGAATCACAAACTGAAGTCTTTGGTGCTGGACAATGCTGAACCTGGCAAGTGTTTGCCAAACTTGACCCTTGCCAATTCTTCTCTCGCTCTGCCAGAGCTTCACCGTGTCTTTTTAACATACAAGCACTGCCGGAACTTCTCGGTCCTGCTGAAACCTTCCAGGTGTAGCAAAGAGACGTTCCTCTTGCTGGCAATCAAGTCTTCCCCGATCAACATAGACCGACGGGTGGCCATCAGGAACACATGGGGGAAGGAGGTCTCCATCGATGGCAGGCGCATCAGACTGGTGTTCCTTCTAGGGCGCTCAAACGCCAAAATCCAGGCACAGCCCCTGCACCAGCTGCTGGCTTATGAGAGCCAGGAGTTTGATGACATCTTGCAGTGGGATTTTATTGACAATTTCTTCAACTTGACCCTCAAGGAGCTGCATTTCCTCCGCTGGTTCGTGGAGGACTGCCTGCAGGCCAGCTTTGTGCTGAAGGGCGATGATGATGTCTTTGTCAACACTTACAACATTGTTGAGTTCCTCCGAGACCTGGACCCTGAGCAGGATCTCTTTGTTGGGGATGTGATCGCCAGTGCCCGGCCCATCAGGAACACCAAGGTGAAATACTTCATTCCAGAGTCCATGTACAGAGCCCCCTTCTATCCCCTGTATGCGGGTGGAGGGGGCTACGTGATGTCTAGAGAGACGGTGCGCCGCCTCCAGAGCACCGCAGAGGACATGGAGCTCTTCCCAATAGATGATGTCTTTGTGGGAATGTGTCTGGCAAAGCTGGCAGTGACCCCAAAGAACCACGCTGGATTTAAGACTTTCGGGATCCAGAGACCTTTCAATCCTTTTGATCCATGCTTGTACAAAGAGCTGATGATTGTTCACAAACTAAACCCAACCGAGATGTGGATCATGTGGACGCTGGTAAAGGACGACAGCATTAGGTGTGCGGTGTCAGTAACACACAACTACAGAAGGCGTTGGAGAAGAAGCTACTGAGGAGCACAGCAGGATCGTGACTGGTGACAGATACAGGGTATTTAAACTAAAAATCAGGTTGTGGTAGAAACATGTCCTCTACTAACAGACTGTACTTGAGCTGTAGGGGTTTGTTTTGCAGTGAGTGTGTTTCTGTCGGTGGGTTCCTGAAGCAGTTGGATTGTCAGGGGGTGGGGACGGGGCCGGTAGCTCGGTGAGACACGGTGGAGGGGACTCGGCTCGGTGCCTCCAGGCAGCCTGGAGCAGGAGGGAGTCACAGCCGCCACAGGGACGTGAGGGAGGTGCCACCTGCTATGGAGGCTCCGCAACACCAAGGCTGGTGTCTGACCGCCGGCCAAAATCAGCCTCGCGTAGGAAAACTGATGATGACTAATGGGTGACAGAGCACTTGAAATTACTTGAAAAGGTAGAAGAAAGGCCAGGTGTGTCCTGCTGGGTCCACTGCGACTCTGCTGTCCCAGGCCAGCAATCCCACAGGTCCTGCTGGGCAGCTGGAGAAAGGGAGTGGAGTGGAGCGGGGGAAAAAAGAAGCCTCAAAAATGTATTAACACAGCACGGTGATCCAAGGGACTGGGCTCCGACTCAAACCCATTGGATTTTACAGAAGTTTATTACAGGTTTACCTGCACTGGAAGCTTTTGCACAAACATTTTCTGATTGGGTCTGAGAGGAGCAATAATGTCTCGAATAATCACGGTGGTAGTTGCAGTGGCTGTAGCTTTTCCTGTTGTGTGGGAGGTGTTTGGGGTTTTTTTGTTGTTGTTGTAACGTTTGGTATAAATAAAATACAGTTTTGAAAAGTGTTTTCACAGGAGTATTCTTGGGTCTCCTGAAAGCTAAGAGAACTAAAAGCCAGAGAAGGCTGAGATCTGGTGCTGAGCATTTGCATTAAGGAGTCATTGATATTAAAGAGGATGAGGTTATGTGGAGATGGAAACTCACCACTTCCTTTGCCGTGAGCAGCTGCTGTTCTCTGCCCCTGTCCTGACAAGATGTATTGATATAGATGTGATTCATCTGTGAGTGCTCTGAAGTTACTAATTTGAGGAAAGATCAAATTTTTACAAAGCCTATCATCTTCAGAGTGCCTTTCTGCTGGATCAGAAGCTGCTATGCTGTGTTTGAGCAGGAAAAAGCAGCCTGGAAGCTTTAGCAAAAGGTGGCAGGTAGAGAGGAAGTGTCTGATTACAGAAATGGGAGCAATTTGTGTTGTGCTGTTGTCATTGTTGTCTCTTGTGTCAGCGGTCACCGCCCACCAGATGTGAGCTGGAGCATTCGGAGGTGCCGGGAAGCGCTTCCAGGAGGTTCTCGCGTGTCCTCCGAGGGCAGAGAGACCGAGGGCAGAGGGGTGACACTCTGGGGCAGGGTGGCTGTCCGGCCTTCCCGTGGGCGCTGCAGGGCTGAATGACCTCAGCCTGACAGACTCCAGGCAGCACTGCTGGTCTGTAGTCGATCCCTCGCTGCCTTGGCTGTGTGAAGCGCTGGCTGTAGTTCTGGCTTAGCCCCACAGCCTGAGCCAGGCTCAGGAACTGCCGCTCTCACGCGAGCTGTCTCTGTGTCAGATGCAAGTAGGCGTTTGTCTGAAAAAATTGCTTTTCCAAGGGGTGAGCCCTCGAGTGTGTGTGTGTGTGTGTGTGTCCGTCCTCAGTGTCGTCTTGTACAAGCTGCTACTGTGTCCTCTTGCTGCAGCCCTAACTGGGCTTAATTAGCTGTATTAGCTGGGCCTGAGAACTCGTCTACACATAATTTCAGATGCATTGGCTTTGTAAACAAGGCTGAGTATCAGCAGCAAAACCTGGTGTCTGGGCAGGGCTGCTTGTTGTAGAGGCTGGACAGAGCGAGTACTGCGGTACCCTGAGAACTGCTGTGGCAACATTTTGTGATCCACAAAATGATTCCAAATGCAAACTCAGTAACACAATGTAGAGCGTGATGTCACATCTGTTGCGGGCTGAGGTGTGTGGGCTCACTCCTGACAGGCAACTCGCGCTTACTAATAAAGTTGTGGGGCTCTTTTCCACTCCCTTTTGGAGGTGATACGGAGCCAGTTGTGCTCCTCACTCCCATTTTGATTTGTTTGAACTGGCTGGCCAGTTCATGTCACGTCTGATGGTCAGATACGTGCAGGGACAGCCTGTGTCTTGGGAAGTAAGAGCGTGGCGTACAGTGAAACAAGAAGTGGGGCAGCAAAGGGGCTGGGAGCAGGCTCAGAAAGGGGAAGAATGCGTCACTTTGCAGACTCCTGTACCAGTGCTCATCTGTCTGAAGCCTTATCTCTGCCACGCAGACATCCGAGCGTTGTGGCATCCTGAAAGGAACACGACTGGTATGTGCATTTGGGTGAGCGGCTTGGCAGAGGTTCTTCAACTGCAGCACATAACAAATCAGAGCCGTTGTGGTTAGAGGGTGACCTGAAGCTGCATTTTTGGCTTTTGAGGGTGTGGTTGTGCCACTGCTGCACATAATCCTCCCTTGATAGTGATTTTTCTTCCTAATGCTCCAACCCAAAGCTGTGTCTGGGACCTCCTGACATCGGCATCTTCCCGTGAGCTTGTATTCCAGACTGTGCTGCCCTCCTCGGGTACAGCAGCACCCAGAGAGGAGCCAGAGCAAGGAAAGGTGGTTTGTTAATTCCTTTTCTATTTTATAAATGTACAGTCCTGTGCAGCTGAGATTGCATTTGTTCAAAAGGCAGGCAAAATGAGACACAGACAGAAAGGCTTGTGCTAAAAAATTCCTAGTCAAGCACAACTCAATATAGTAACAGCAACCAGTGCATCAGATGCTTATTTGTGGTGAAAAACCTGGGATTAATGTGTGTTTTCTTACAAAACCTGATGAATGCATATTAATTGGCTCAAATCAGCAGTGATAAAGTTCCAGTGGATGCCATTCTACAAAACAATCTCAGCTTAAGTTTACATTGTCTGTACAGTTACTATTGCAAATTTCACATTAAGCTGTCAAGTTAGAAAACAAACAGAGTGAAAGACACCTGTGGTCTTGAAGCCTGCAGTGAAACATTAAGATTGCAAAAAGAATTATTTTCCTAAAACTTGTGCTGGGAAGCATTCAAATATGTAAAACTCACTTTTGCCCACTGCTTTGTAAAGAAGTACACAGCAGTTGCCACAACAACTTTGTTTATAACCACAGCATCTTGAAAATCAAATCTCCCTTTGCTTCCTGGGGAAGGCAGATGCGTTAAAGACTCTTGGGTGAAAGGGGCTGCTGCATTGAACTGCAGAACTTCACTAAGAGGAGCCCGGGGAACTCCACAGAAAGTTTTCAGCTCTACAGCAAATGTTTCCCCTCATTGCAGTTCTGTGTAATTTGATGTAGCTGTCAGACCTAGCTCGGTTATAAACTCTTAAGTTCAAAGAGAAACAGGCTTAATCTCTTGTCCAAATGGGCACACTCACGATGAGATGTTTTTGCACAGTTTAATGAAGGTATCTCCTAAAGACATAATTTACTGCACACATTAAAAATAATCGCATTTGAACCACAATTCTTTGGCTGATACCAAGTTACCCTCTAAGTTAGAGAACTCTCACAACCACATCGGACGAGCGGTAGGACCCTCCCAGCAGAGAGACAATTAACAACAAGCTATCCTTGATAGCACTTTTCACATTTGCATAGTTAAACATTTAAATAATTGAATCCATAGGTCTTACAAACATGATAAGTTACTAACAAGATCAAGGCCTTTCACATACTTGGAAGTGACTTGTAAAGCAATCCTGTTTGGGGAAAAAAATGGAATCATAGGCTTATTGCAGCAGTTTCCCACCATCACACAGTTAAAAATTTGGGACCCTTCAATTTGCGATCGACTCTCACATATTCTTCAGTGACATTTAAGCTCTCTTCAGTCCTCTCGAAGATAAGGGTCCTCAGTCGCCTCTGCGCTTCCTAGAACACCCTGTGGCAATGACGAATCGTCCCCTTGGGCTTTTATGAGCTCTTCTGTTTGTGCTTCAGCTAACTTGGTCTCTGCTTTCTGGGACAGCTGTCGCACCTCTTGCACCTGCGACTTCACCAGCTGAATGTGGCTGCGGGCTGTCACCGAGGCTTGGTCTGCACCTGAAAAGGAATCATTTAAATATATTGGGTTAGACGAACACTCGGCAAACCTTCAATTAAGGAAGAGATTGTCTATAATTATCATCTGCCTTGCTAATTGCTAATTTGCTTGGGCTATATTAATGCAAATTTCTATGGCTCCCTGAACCATGTTTCAACACTGCATTTAAAAGTGATTAAAAGCTTCTCTCAAACATTTTTTGGCATGGTTGGTCTCGAGCTAAACCCCATGTGAAGTTTCCAGGCCTAGTTCTCAGAATGCTTCTACTATACTAGCAGCCAATCAAAGAATGTAAGTTCTCAGCATTTCTAAAACCCAGGCACTAGTTGTAAATTGGTTTGCTAACTGAATGTATATTCTGTGTCGCTCTCAACTCCATTCTTATTCAATAAATACTGCCTAAATGCTGGGAGAAAGAAATTCTCAGTCTATCTGCTTGAGCTTACCTGATTGATACGCAGCTTCTGCTGCCATCTCTGACAGACGTAATGCTGTCATCCAGCTGGACTCCAGCCTGAGGTATTCCTGCTGCTTTGTTGTCACCTAGGAGTAAAACAAAGTATTAATTAACGAGTGGTCACAGTGTCTGAATGCTGTTCAAACAGAGCCTCTGTGAAAAGGTGAGCAAGCGAAAGGAGAACTTTCTAGCAGAGTTTAAAGAGGCAGATCGCTGAGTGCAGGGAGGCGAGTGCTTACATCAACTCTGGCTCCTATGACCACCTGCCAGACGGCATCCACCTCTTCCGAGTTCATCTTCCCGAGGAGATTTGCATATTGCTTGTAGAGAGACACCAGCGTATAAACTGCCTGCAAAGGAATCATTTCACATAGTTATGTGATGATCTGTACAGCTCTGATGTTGTCTCCATTAACTGGTGTTAATTAGCAAAATTGCTGAATGGTTCCGAAGGTGCTTTGTTCTCCGGTTCACAGAATCTCTTCATATGCTTGCCCTGCTAATAAGGAAGTAAATTGGAATGCAAATACTCTACTCAAATTGGCACTTATTTATAAAATCAAAACTGTATCTTCTCTTTTCAGTTTTAAATATGGTTCACTCAAGTTCATGGCTTTAGAAATCGGCACAGAGATTAAAAAAATGCCAAGAATACAGGGTGGCGTGTCCTGCTTTTTCAGGACACAGGTATCCAATAACTGCTCTGAGTTTCTTTAGCCTCAGTTCTGAGACACGGGTCATTTCAGCTTAAGTTCAAGCTCAAAGCAATGGTCTAACAAAGCTAAAAATAACTTGTGTGTTTGGTTATTAGAACAGCGAGCCCTACCTCATCTTCAAACCCCTACACCTCTTTTATTAAAATTAAAAGAAAACCCCAAATAAAGTCAATTTTGAGTATGATTTAACATGTGCAGTTAGTGCCAAATAATTTAGTATTGACTTGCTAGTAAAGCGTGTAATCTCTCAGCTCACCTTTGTGTACTCTGTCAATGCTTCAATCAACGCGTACGTGGTTTGAGAGAGGAGCACAGAAGTGCTGTCTGTTACCAAGGAAACGGCTCTTTTAATCAAGGCATCGTTACTGAGAGAAATCGGGTTCTGTTTCTGAAAGACAAGACAAGACATTTGCATCACCTTTACACTGATTCATATGGATGTTATTAGTAACCAATAAAGGCAGGAAAAGCACCACTACAAGGCTGGACAGCCCAGTGCTCGCGGCTGTTTGCCATTGCAGAACACGGCAACTGTTTTTGCAAGGTGTTGCTGAAGGCACACGTTGTCCTTGTCATTTCCTTAACAACTACACGGCTTAAACACCCAAGATCCCCAGAAGGAAAACAATTCCTGAAGGTAAGCACTGCTCTGTGAAACACTCAGCAAGCGGGTTGGGATATTAAACTGTGTCTAATGAGGGGGTGCTGTTTGTCTCCCACCCCCGTACGTTACCTCGGCCACTGGGACTGCGCACAAGGCGACTCCAAACCCCACGCCCACCATCTGCTGCCACCGCCCGCTCACGCAGCGGCTCCTCACACCCGCCAGAGCGGGGAAGCTTTGTCTGGAAACGCAAGAAACAAAGTTAAGTGCAAGAAATAACCTGCGTGTGGTGAGAAATAGGTACCAACGAGGAAAAGAGCGCCCAGAAGGTGTTCTACGTGACCTGGTCTCTACTGAGCTTCTGTAATGCAGCTGCATATTTGCCTTAAATTCAGTTATATTTTTATAACTGCAAGAAAAGAAGACAAGTACAGGAACTAGTGCATTATTAATATTTTAAGAAAGGAAATGTATCTTATCTGGTACCAACACACTGGTAATATTCAATAGTAGCAAAAACCAGATAAAAAAGCGTGCTTAAAAGCGCTGTGTGGTACATGCAGGTGAGCAATATGCCTGGTTATATTTTGCTGCGATCCAGTGACACTTTGGGTCTCCCGTTGTTATTTACATCCAGTGTTGTGTGAGTGTCCGTGGGGTCAGGGCCTACCCCTGAAACACTCCTGCAGAAAACCAGAAGCGCTCAGTCATGAGGAATTTTTTGTTGTACAGCAATATTCTGAAAAGAGCTGGTCCGTTTTCCTTCTTTTATGCTCTTAAGCTACCTAATGCCAGCAGCCAGCGCTGTACGGGCACCCCAGCTCCTCCCGGTGCCGCTCCGGCCGTGCTGGGGCAGCCGGAGGCGGCTGAGCTGCGTTACGGCCATTCCCGCGGCACGGGCCGCGGCCGGCGTGACTGCACCGGGCACAGCAGGTGTGCACAGGCCAGCAGCAGGGAGCCGAGCCGGGAGGCTGCGTGCAGCCCTGCAAACCGCCGCCCGGCTGTCAGCGCGGCCCCGCTGAAACGCGCCCGGACCCCGCGGTACCTGAGGAGGGAGCAGCAGCCCCGCAGCCACCGGCTGCCCGCCGCCATCTTGGGACCGGGTGGCGCGCGGGAAGTTACGTCAACGCGTCGCGGCGAGAGGGCGCGGGGTGGGCGGGGCCGGCTTTCCCGGCGTGGCGCCTGCGCAGAGGGGCGGGCACGTGGGGCCGCGCGGCGGGGCGCGCGGGCGGCCGTTGGTCGAAGGCGGGAGCGGCGCGCGCGGCGCTGTGGGGGCGGCTCGTGCGTGAGGCGGCTCCTCCGTGAGGCGGCTCCTCGGGCCCCGCGGGGATCGGCTGCTGCCCGCACCGGGGCTCCGGGCTCCTCCGGGCTCCTCCGGGCTCCTCCGGGCTCCTCCGGGCTCCTCCGCCCCGCTCTGACCCCTCCGCCCCGCTCCGCCCTCCTCCGCCCTCCAGGTAATGGCTCCCGTCTCGGGACAAGCTGTCAGTTCCTCTGTGCCCAGAGGCGGCTGAGGGGCCGGGGCGGCTCGGCAGGGAACAGCCTTCAGCTGCGTGTCAGCTCAGGAATGTGGGCCGTGATTGCGCTGACTGACCGCCACAGCTCCTGCTCCCCACCTCCTCCCTTTAATTCAGCAGTGTTTTTCAGGAGTATATGGCGCTGTTTAGCTTTTGGCTCGTTCCACAGCTTCTCCAGCAAAGGTTTCCTTTGTAGTTCTACATGAAAGGCCTTGATCAGTTAAATCTATTGGTTTTGTCTACACCAGAAATTCTCATCTGTTCTCTGTGAGACTCAGGTTACTCAGTACAGTTTTAGCGAAGCAGGGCTGGATTGCAGGCACAGCTTGCAGCTAACTCCATGCTTTAAGTGTTTGTTGTAAAGTGTTGCGCACTTGAGAGCGTTAAATAATAGGCCTGTAGATAATGTGGTGTTGGTGCCCCCCACCCTGTGGAGAATGCTTTATAAAACTGTAGGGAGAAGGAAACCTTGTGCTAGTTTGAAATGTCTTTTTCCAGGACTTATTAAAAAAAATTACAAGTAATTTCTGCATCTCTGCCTTCACACCCTTAATGAGGCAAAGTCAGACAAGGCAGGACTTGTTTACTTGAGATGTCAGTCATGCTTGAGCCATGTTGCATCCCATCCCTGCGCTTTCGGAAGGGAAATTCCGGTGGGAATCTCAGGAGAAAACTACTGGGAGGCTTTTAAATATTTTGGGGAACAGGGGCAAATGTCTATAAGACACAAAGAATCTGCAGGAGCCACAAAGATCAGTAAAGTATATGCATGTAGGCACTTTTTTTTAATCTTTATTCTTTTTACATAAGAAAATAAGATTGTGATTAGGCAGTAACGGAACAAAATGCTTGCAGAACTGGCACAGGAGGAAGGGACCGCGGTCCTGTGTGCTGAGCGGACGCGCAGGACGAGCTGCACGGAGGAGCCAGTGGCTCTGGCCAGCCCATGGCTGCAGGAGCAGGAAAGGAGCCGTCATTTAAGCACCAAGAAGTACGTTGTCCAGCCGGCGAGGAGCAGCGCCCCGACCAGCACGGTGTAACTGAACAGCACGAAGGCCAGGAGCTCCTTGAGCACCTTCAGGAAGTGGATGGTGAAGGAATCCGGCATGGCTCTGCTACAGGTAGGGGCTCTGTGGGGCTGGCTGCTGCTGTGGGGCTGGCTGCTTCCTCCCCAGTCTGCAAGCAAAGGGTCAGGATGAGTCTTTCTGAGCAAGAAGATTGCAGAGCTGGGGGAATGGCTCCGCTGTGGGGAGAAATGGTTGTGTTCAGGAGGGTTAATGTCCTCCTGTCCTTCTAAGAAGATTGTTAGTCAGAAGATTGTTAGTGTCAGTGGACTTGCGTGTGCTTGCTCAGGGTTCTGTACAGGGTTGCTGAGCTGCGCAGTGTTGAAAGAGCGTTTGGGATCTGACCAAAAGTCTCCAAATCAGGGCTGATAACTAAGCAAAGTAAAATATAGACACCCAGGCAGTGGACGCTGCTGTGTTGGTGGGGACCAGAGACCCTTCCAGAGTCCAGCTGGCTCCTGGTATCTTCCCTCTCATGTCAGCGGCTGCGTGTCCAGAGCTTCCCAGTCGGAGCCGTGGCTGATGGTGCATTACCAACTGTGTTCTGATCAAAGTGGTCAATTTCTCCAAGGAAGCCACCATTAATATTTAATGATATAATTGCATCTAATGGAGATACTGGCACAAACTGCGCCTTTTGTTTAAGAATGACGATAACTGAGGCTCAAATACAAGTTTGCACAGGCAAATATTTATATCTCACATTAAAAATAACCTTTAAATGGGAGCCACAGGATAAGATGCTTTAGAATTCATCTTCTAGCTGTATTTTAAAGTCACACACATGGCTTTAGAAGTGATTGCTCATTTGTTAGTTTAATATAAAATCTGAACTCTCACAAAAGTTGTTGGCTTCTGAGACTTAAAAGCTGTGAAGACCCATCTAAAAAAATCTACTGTCTCTCCAATTTACATGTTCTTTTTAATTTTGATTATAACTGTGCCTGGTCAAAAATATACACACACACTCTTGGTCAAGCACATAGAGGAAATTTAAAACCAGACTTAACATAAAGCTAGTCTAAAAGGATTATTTCTTTTCTAAACAGTCTGAAGTCAGCCGCAGTAAACTGAATTCCCATCCTGCCACTTAAAATATTTTTTTAAAGAGCTCTTGTGATAAAGAGTTCACTTTTTGATGTTGTTAAAGAGTTCAGTCATTTCATTCTAAGCTCAGGCACATGTATACATTACAGGAGCTATTGCATTCTAAAACTAGGCATGGTTTCCCGGTTGTTCAAAGCATTGAAGTTTTCTATTTATAGGCTTTATGTGATTTTGCATTATCTAAAAAGATGTTGATAAAGAAATAAACTTACCCAGGCAGATGATGGGCTCTACTTCGTGAAGTTCCTATTTCTCTCTAGTTTTGTTCCCGTGAATTTCTGGCTTCTGGTCAGTTTGAATCCCCTTCTGCTCCGCTCGGCTGGGAGCCGGGAGTGATGAGGTTGTGTTCACAGCCCACGGGAGGGCTAATGCACTAGGTGTGGTCAGGACAGTTCTGATATGACATAGCGTCTTTGTGCAGCACGGCAGAGCAGAGCACACCAAACAGCTCCCCTTCCCCACGGTGCTTCTGTCAACAGTATTTGGTGAATGTAAGCACCATGGCTTAGTGTTACCAGGTCAAAAAACCTGCATTTGTTTAAATGTGTGTGGGGTTTTCCTCTAACAAAGCCTTGTGTCATCCTATACTTTTCATTCTGCCGTTACATGGAAGGCTGTTGTGCCTCTCGCTCCGTTCTCTGAGAGCCCTGTGCTGCTGTGGGCCGCTCAGGGAGGAGGATGCTCCCGCATGGCTGGGGATCCCCTCACATCAGCACAGCACAGGATGGAAGTGCGGGCTGGGTCCGGGTCTTTTATCAAAAGTGAGTGAGTGCTGAAAACAGCCTCAGCTGCCCTGTCACTGGGTCACCACTCTGGCTTCACCCTTGCACACCCAAAAAGTCACCCCTGCCTTTTAGAGAGCCAGGGCTACAACTCCTTTGCAGCAAGGGGGGAGGAGGGAGGTAAGCTATATGTTTATTTTTAGCAAAACCGCTTTCTGATAACTGTATATGAAAACTGAAAGTCTTTTGGGCTGGAGGTTGGGTAATGTTTTCTTTTTTTGCTTGTAAGCCAGACAAATGCAGAGAGCAGAGGAAAAGAAGCATATGTACTGCAAATCAAATCTCTTTACCTACAAAGATATTATGATGTAGAAAATGGCCCCTTAATTTAATTAGGCTCTCTTGTTATCAGATTATTACCCGCGTGGTCAGCAAGGCCTGAGACAGAAGCAGAACATAATCAAGCTGCTCAGGAAGCCTGTTAAGTAGTAATTTCTCCTCTAGAGAATCGATCAACGTCAGGATGGGTTTTATTTTATGTTGTTGTTGAATAGTTCCAGGAAGAGACTTTGTCTGGTTCGAGGGTCCACATGGCTCCTGCTTGGTCGTGGTTCAGGCTGCAAAAATATATGCAGCAGTGTTGTTGATAAATCAGAGTTTACCAAGTGTCCGACACGAGCTATTTTTGAAATGTTTTGGCTCTAGTGTTACTAACAAACACATTTGCTGGTCCAAGTGAAAAGGTAAGCAAGCTGTTGAATTGGTGCTTTGTGTGGTTTCCTTTATTCACTTGTGCCGCTTTTACATGTCATGAGGTTAGCTCACAGACTAGTCTGATCAGTGCTATTAATTTCCTTGCAACTAGTTCAATTTTTAAAGTTTTGGAAAAAAAAAATCTGGAAATGTTGACAGTACAAAGACCCTTAAGGCCAAGCTAAGGACACTCTGTAAGGATCACACTGGATCACATTGTTTCTTGTTTTTCTCTGCACAGTGACATCTAATTTCTGACCCAAAGCTACTTCAATTTTCTTTTTAAATACTGTGAAATTACCTAGTTTACAATGGAACTGTGGAAATAATGCAGAGCAAGGCAATCCACGTTTGCTCCGTGCTTCTTAGTCAAAATGGCAGCATGTTTTGTTTTATTGTAAGACAAGTCTGCAAGTTGCCTCCCCACCTGCACTAAAAAGTCTCAAATGATTAAATTTTTTTTTTTTAAATTTAAAAGTCAAGAAATGTATAAATATTTCTGATATAGTGTATTAAGTGGCAGAGCAGAATGTAATTAGTATATAAGCTTAAAGAAAAAAGTCTAGATGTTAGAAAAAAGTTTTGACTTAGGTCATTCAGTTATCCTGGGGCAGGAGGAGAAGGATACAGCTACCACAGTGCACTGTTTTATTTTATTTATTTATTTATTCCAGAGAGAGAGAGAGTGAGCACTTTAAAAGAAAAAAAAAGATAAAATGTATTATATTTTGTTCTAATAAGCCAACTGCAGTTAGACAGAGGGGCTCTGTGAAGGGGCTGGTTTGGGAGAACTCAATCTTACGGTCGCAACTGTAACAACTTTGAAGATTAAGCGTTTTTTGAGGGGGAGATAGTATACATTTTGCAGGATAACTAAGAGCAAAAATATTTGCTAAGATAGTGATTTATGGTGTGGAGGGATTTTTTTTGTTTGTGTGGGGTTTGTTGTTTTTTTTGGGGCAGGGGGGGCGTGTTTGGTTGGTGGTGGTGGTTGTTGTTGTTTTTAACTATTTGGGAGTGAAATGCAGTGTGAAATGGAGTCCCGGTGGTAGCTGCTGAAGTGAGTACAGTGAAGGTGAGTAGGGGGCTGAGCACAGTACAGAGGGTCTGGCAGCAGCCCTGCTGCCTTCCCAGCCTTGGCAATTAGCAAGGCTGAGTCTGCACCAAGGGCCCAACCACCAACCCCATGGAAAATTCCGTTTTATAATTTTGAGCTCTACAACAGCTTGTGGCTGACTTGGGGCGGGGGGGTGACAAAAGGTGTCTGTTTTAAACCTGCTGTTTACTGGGTCACTGACGTAGCTATTTCTGGCCTGAGTCCCATGTGGGGAGTGTCTGTGTCTCTGTGGCACACTGATGTGATTCATACTCTGGAGTAGCTTTCAGAGTCAGGTGGGTGCACCCAGCACAAACAAATGACCTCCCACTGAGCCCTTAAGAGGGTGAATGAAATAAAGGGCCTAATAATCTCCCTCATAATTTGGGTGCAGTTGGCTGTATTCAGCCAGTGCTGTTGACATGCATGCTGACAGTTCACGGTTTAGCTGTTGCTGCAGGAAACCCGATAGAATGCCTTGGCTAAAGCCTGCAGGACAGCACTGTTTACAGCAGTTGCCTTTCTGTCATACAAACAGCTTCCAAGGACGTGAGAAAATTCAGCTCTTGTAGCCTGGCCCTTGCTGCTGCCTGTTGACATAAAGGTGCTGAAGCTGCAGGAAGCACAAGTTCCTTGGCTTTCATCAGAAAAATAACAGAACACTGAACCCTGAGTACAGCAGAGACACAGCTGAGTATCAGGCCGCAGAGAAACTCAGACTGGGAATATCAGTATGAAACCAGGAACAGAAAACATCCTCCATCCTCAGCATCCTGAGGGGGGAAGTAAAAAGAAGTAATCCCATCCCTCACTAAAACTAAACTGAATTTAAAAAAAACCCCAATTTGCCAAATAGAAGGACCAGCACAAATCCCCACTCCCCCAGTGCTTATTTGCCAGTTCAGACCATGAGCAGGGATCTCTCTTTCTCCCATTCTTTATTTCATTGTTAGTGCCTTTCTGCACTGCTTGTCTACGAGGCAGTTCCACACATAGAGCACACAGAATAAAAGTGCAGAGAGGGATGCGGGTAACTGCATCATGAGCTGGTCTCAGGAGAGCTTCTCTCCCTGTTGTCTTTCTCCGACGTTCAGGCAGCCATGCCAGAAGACCAGAAGCCAACGTGTCTGTGTCACATGCAGCCTCGCACTTTCACTGTCTCTCACCACAGACCCTAGAAAGGGGCAGGCTCCAGTTTTTCCATCAAGGATTTGATCCAACTTGTTCCATTGATCAGTTTTGTCGTGGCAATGACGTACTCGGTGCCTCCATCTTCCATTTGGGACAGAAACCTCAGTGCAGCTATTTCTGCATAAGTCACCCCTCCCAGGAAGAACACCAGAGTGACTCGGTTCTCACCATGTTGACCTGCATATTCAGAGAAATTAACAGGTTGTCTTAGTTTTATTTTTATGTCTCCTATCCATCAACTGTCAGTCAAACTCAAAATGAGCCTAACAGAGATGCATCTCCCTTTAAAAAGGGGAAAACAAAGCAAAACTTACGCTTTTTCTGAAGGCCAGTAGGTAACTGCTGCCTCTCCTCAAAATGGGGACCCGGCAGCATCTTTAACACCTCCTCTATGCTCCGCCAGCCTGGCCGAGCCAGCAGCTGCGCCAGGCGTACGCTCAGCGGAGCATAGCCACTGTACACGTAGGAGATGTCGTTGGGGTTCTGCAAAAGAGAGCAAAGTGTGAGCAGCAGGCGAGCGCTACCATGGAAATGAAGTGAAATGAAATAAAATTAAATAATGAAATAAAATTAAAAAATAAAGATGAAGGTTTTCTTGCTGCACATAATTCTGTATTGTTAGATGCAACATTCACTGCTGAGGTGCCTGTTTACCTGTTCATTAACATCATCCATCCACAAGCGCAGGGTTTTCCTGATCGTTGGGTAGTTATTCCTACCACTTATCTGAGGTTTCAGGAGTCCAGCCTTTTCTAAGTTGTTTAAGGTCAATATATGTTCATAGCCGTAAGTCTGAAATATGAATAATTCACCTTTAATATACCATATGAATAATCTGTGACCAGAGTGTTAAAAAAAAAAAAAAAGCAAAGATATTAATTTTAAAAAGGACTTTTTTTTTTTAAGATCTCTGTAGAGTGTATCCCATTTACAGTGTTTGAATTATAGCAGGAAAAAGTGCAATGATCTAAACCTCTCTGTATCTACATGCTGTAAAACACACATAAGCACCTCCTGGGTTGTTGCCGTCAGCCCAGACAGAAGCCTCAGTGCTCCATCTGTACACACTGGACATCAACCACCCATATATAAGCTGTGTCTGTCTAGAATGCCGGTGTTGTAGAGCTGAGGATTTATGTGGGTTTTTTCAGAAATCTTATCAATTCAAAAGTCAGAGCCCAACCTGGAGAATCTCTCTTTTGTAATGGTCCAGAACCTTCTGTTTCAGTCCACTATTGCATACAGATTGCAAGCAAACAAGGCGTAAGATCTTGATTAATGGATGTTTTTGAGCTATGCAGTCTTCAATATAATTATTAACCTATTTAAAAAAATAACAACAACGAACAACATAAGCTGTTATTTAAAGACCTGTTAAAGTACCTAGAAGACCTTGAAAGAAAGATCTAGTTTTGCCTAATGTATCCAAAACAGCAAGAAAGAGGGTGCAGCTGCTCTCCAGGCAGCTCAAGCCTGTCTGTAAAATAGGGATCCAGCACTGTTTCCCCCGGCATCTTTTCTAAAGCTCGTCGATTCCACACTCAATAGCTAGACTGTGTCTGATGCACTGGAAAAGTTCTGATTACCCGTCCTGAATCTTCCACTGATCCCTCAGGGCTTGAAGTGCCCCAGCTGTGTACACCTGTGTTACAGGCAACAACAGGAAAAAAACTGCAAATGTGCATGAAGACATGTGAGAGCTCACAACCTTGACAATGGATAGAGACATGTATCATCTAGATCTGGTTTCCTCTTTCAAAAACCCCAAATGGAAAAAAACCCAACCAAACAAAGAAATACATTGTTGGCTATTTTTGAAGATGCAAGAGTCACTAGTTGTCATTATCTACATACCTTGTCTGTGTCTATTCCAGACATGAACTCTTGTTCCACTGTTAAATTATCAAAGAAATCTTCAGATGCTGTGGGAGAAGAATAAAAATCAATAGAGTAGCAACTAACAGCTTGTTTTCTACATTTAACATTTCAGCAGTTGCACTGGATGGAGCAAAGCATATTTTTGCCAAGCTGAATGATGTCCATCAAGTTATCTTGCTATATTTAAATTACTCTGATAGACTGCTCAACAAATACTCACTGGTGATGTCTTTGATGAGTTCTGCAATGGAGGTGTGGTTCGCTAGAGAACTTCTTGCCGCCTGCATGTGTGGCAGCTGCGACACAAACTGCTTAATCTCTCCGACGGTTTTTGCGTGATGTCTTTCCTAAATAAATCCATTGCTCAGGTTAGGGCTTGTTCATGTTAATTGGCCCCACACCAACTCGATCATTTTATCATGAAAAAAAAACTTTACTGTACTCACTGCAACAGCAGATACTGTTAGAGATATGCAGCCTTTAGAGAAAATACTTTAAATGCTTAGACTAAAGTCACAGCATTACCTGTAACAGCACTTTGACCATTAGAAGAGGCAGGACATAATACAACACGATCATTAGACCCTTTTTTCCCCATTAAACCAGTATTGCAAATCACTTTTCTCCACCTTTGTCTGACTTCAGCCATCACTATCTGTTCATCAGTGTCTCTACCAGCAAAACTACCTTTTTCATGCAACGATTAATTTCTTTGCTAGCTGCCAGCAAACAGGGAGCTCTAGACACATACAGTCAGAGATGTGGGATGTTTCCCCTCAAAGCGGTAGCGAAAGGTGCTGAGGCACTGGGCTGGCAGTGTCTGCGTCCCTCGCAAACAGAAGCCCACCAGTCACTGTACGTGACGGTAACAGCGTCCCAGGTTTGGGGCAAGTATCTGATGAAGCACAATGCAGACTTCAGCTCTCAGAGCAGTGCAGAGGTCTGTATTTCCTTTGGGCTACTTGGGATAAAAATAATAATAGTTTGACTAATATGTGAAGAACTTAAATGGGCAAGTGCAGGCAGGAGAGCGATAATGACAAAGCCTGCAAGTTAAGAAGTCCTCTGCTGCCAATATGCTGCTGTTTCATTATCACCTATTACCCCAGACAATTTCTTAATTTTTTTTTTTAAATTAACAACTAGTATGAATAATCCATCTTTAGCACCATCAGCACTAACGTTGCAGTAATAGACATCTACTAAGAGCTGAGGCTGAGCACACAGTATTTCAGTTAAGGTACCGCTACCTCACCTTAAATGTGGCAGAAGTGAAGAGGCAAAGACAAAAATAAGGAAATACCATCAAACAGTGTAACAAGTTCTCTTTAGAAAATCACCATGAAGTCTGAAAGCAGAGATGTGGGATCTCAGGTTCTTTATGAATCATCAACAGGATGTTTTCAAACGAAACTGCAAACACACTTCACAACACCCTCCAGTTTTGTCTAAGGTGACACATGAGCATGAATTTACAGGTCAAACCTCCTGTAAGACAACTGTCTTCTTCCCATTCTTATCGGTTTTTATGCCAGCCATAAACTCTATGGAAGTACATTCTGGAGTTTTATTTCTTAAAGCCTTTTCTCTGCATCTTCAGTAAATACAAAGGGAAAAAGACCTTTCTGTTAACAGGTAACAACAGCAACAAAGTGGAATTGATCAGTTCACTAAAATTCACCTTTGGCCTCTTGCAGAGGGAAGCAGCACCTGACTGTTCTGCAGACTTATCTGAGTACAAGAATGCCCTGGGGATGCACAGCTGGGTACAGGCCTCACCTCAAAGGCTGCTGAGATGATCTTGGCTTTCTTGCTCAGCACAGACCCCACAGCATTGAAGTTCTTGTCTCGAATTTCTGCGTACAGCTCTTCAGCAGAGTTCAGCTGGAGCTTCTTGGGTTCCGTGGGGAGATCTTTCCCACCCTCACCCTGCTTCTTCGGGGCAAACTTCTCAGGAGGGAGTTTCACATAAGCTACCAAATGCAGAGGAATAACCCTTATAAAGACTGAAACTTCAGCACCAGAAGTTAAGATAAGCAGGCTGTGGAAATGTGTCCCGAGCTGGAAACAGTTCTGAGCAGCAAAGCTAATTAAACACCCAGATGATTCAGTGCATATGTTAATTAAGGAGAGTCTCCCTGTACTCACCCAGGGACCCGAATACCTATACATACATACATTATCAGAACCCAAGTGCTAGCTACCCTGCTACCATGCACTGTCCTCAGCTCCCCTTCCTAGGAAAAAAGAGGCAGAACTGATCTTGATGGGCTCTAGCTTGGGACAGGACCATCCCTGCACCAAGTTCAGGTGAGCTGCTCCCATGTCACCGTCACTTAGTGAAACATAAACCCACCTGACATACCACAACCTGCTCAAGGACACCAGACACCTCCCCGTTCCCCAGCCATACTCACTGTTCTGAATTCCGTAGATTTCATCTATCAGCCCTTCGTACGTCAGCTGTGTAGCTAACGGCGTCAGCAGATCGACGTTGCGGTCCAGCAACAACAGGGTATCAAAGACGGGAAATATCGAGTTCTGGCTTCCAGGGAACTCACGCTTCATCCTGATCATCATATTAGCCACGTGCTGAAAATAAATTGCGTTGGGCTGGTTATGGTGCAGGTCACAATAGAGGGATCCGACTTGTAGGCCCCACAAGCACATGCTCATGCAAGTGTGGGGCACAGCCCTGTGCAAAGGAAGGGAATGGCAGGAGGTTCAAACCCGCTGACTGACGGGGGCAGGACAAAACAAAGAAAACAAGTCCTTGTCTGTCTCTGCACTTAGCAAGACAGCGACTGTAGCTGAAGAACTGGGTTCATCTCAAGCCACTCATTTGTTACAAAAGATATCGATTAAACCGTATTGATCAGAGAGAGGAAAAAAGGGTGAATTATAGAGAGAGATGAAAAAGCAAAGGCACGGGCAGTAAGTTACACATTTCCTGCTTTATGCAGACATTCTGATACCAACAGAGCAACTGTTAGAATCTCACAGAACGAACTGCTGAAAACATGAAGGCAGTGTACATGTGAGCAAAACATACGAAATCAGATAAATCTTCCTGACAGGAAGACTTACGGAACAGCAAATACTGTTCTTTTGGCCAGACATGACAAAGACCTGATGGCTGTGATCCCAAAATGGCAAGATGGGTCCACGGCTGGATTCAAAATCCCACAGAGGCATTTAACCAAACACACTTTAACGCAGTTCCAAAGAACAAGGTGCAGTTTTTAAGCAGCAGCATTTGCCTTACCCGGGCACACTCGCCCTTCCCAAAAATCTGTGGGATGGTTCCGTAGAGAGCCTGAAGCGTCATCAGCCCCTTTGCTGCGTGGTACAGACTTGTCTGGTCGCTCTCCAGGTAACATTCCTAAACAACAAGAAGGATTCCCGATGGAAGGTGTTGGAGCTGCTTCCACAGCAGAATGTGGTCCATATGAACAGTTCATAGGAGATGCAGGCTGGGCAAAAACTATGTGCCGTTGGCACATATGCACCTTTTCTGTGCTGTCACAACATCAAATCGTTTGATCAAACCAGACACTAATATTTCTGAATCCCAAACTCCCAGTTTGATGGAGAGTAGTAAGAGAGACAGAAAGTGAGCGCAAAGAGCCTCTCCCTCTAATTAGACCACTCTGAGAGCACAACACTTCGTCACAGCTGCCGACAAGCAGCTGCAAGCCCTGACGCATCCTCTGGGATATGTTTAATAAGGCACAGATGGCCAAAGGAACTCTTAAACCTTTCTGTCCCCAGATGCATCGTTCTGAGAAAACAGGATACACAGCTGGTATGGGGCAGCTAATTCTCAGTGCAGCTTACTGCGCAGTATTAACCATAGTATGCGGCTCTTCGGCTGTGTATTCACACAAACTGTGCTGGCTCTTTAGAACAACTAAGCATTTTAGGCCTCATAAATGCTCAATGTGTGACAATAACACCAGCAGTTCAAGCTGGAGGAACTGGCGTGCAGCTTGGTGTAGTGTTTAGTCAGAAAACAGAGAACTTCAGGCTCAGTTTACCTTGAACGCGCTCTCAGACTCCATGGAGAGCAGGTCTCCATCGAAGGGTATCAGGTCCAGGCTGTACTGCTCCCGGTGGATGAAGGAGCCCAGCACACCCTGCTCCTTCAGCCACTGCTCGCACAGCAGGCTGCGGCGTGGCACGAAGAGGATGTGGAAATCCCTCTGGGGAGAGCGGCCTCTGTCTTCCCTGGAAGAGTCACAGGAGGAGCACAGCAAACGGTAACTGGGCTGCACAGGTAACCAGCACAGACCGTGGGCTGGAGTGTTGAATTCAGAGGAAACAGGAATGCCGCACGTGGTTATTACCAGCTTCCATTCCTAGCTTTGTATTTCAAAACATTTTTTGCCCAGCCATATGCCTTCACAGACACAGGTCTGAAACAAGGGCAAAGTGACTTGGTTTCCCTGCAGTTCTCAAAAGGGTCACTCAAAGCATGACAGTTTCCAGCTAATTAGAAGGAATGCACATCTTCTTAATGACAAATGCACCTCTCTGCACTGCTAGCCAAAGCAAAGCCCCCCCTCCTTTCCCAGGGTGTCTCATACCCCAACTTGAGCCCCAAAAGCAGCTGTGCTGCAGTTTTGGCGTCTGCACGTAGTTCACGGAATCATAAAATCATTTCGGTTGGAAAAGACCCTCAAGATCATGGAGTCCAACCATTAACCCAACCCTGGCACTACCCCATATCCCTGAGAACCTCATCTCCACGTCTGTCCAACCCCTCCAGGGATGGTGACTCCAGCACTGCCCTGGGCAGCCTGTTCCAATGCCCCACAGCCCTTTGGGGAAGAAATTGTTCCCCAGATCCAACCTCAACCTGCCCTGCTGCAACTTGAGGCCGTTTCCTCTGGTCCTGGCGCTTGTTCCTGGGGAGCAGAGCCCGACCCCCCCTGGCTCCAAGCTCCTTTCAGGCAGGTCAGAGATCAGAAGGTCTCCCCTCAGCTCCTGTTCTCCAGCTGAACCCCCCAGGTCCCTCAGCCGCTCCCATCACACTTGTGCTCCAGCCCCTTCCCTTCTCTCAACTTGCTCCAGCACCTCGAGCTCTTTCTTCTCCCGTGATCTGAACCGCGACTCGACCGGTCGCACCTGAGCACGTTGTCGGTGATGATGTCCATCAGCTCCAGCTTGGGCCTCACGAAGAAGATGACGTTCTTGACGTCCGCCTGGGGCAGGCGGCCAGGCTTGAGCGTGAACATCTTTTCCACCTCATGTTCCTGCGCGGAGGCAGAGGCGCCGCTTAACGGCGGGGAGCTCTGGTGACAGCCCCGGCAGCCGAGCGGCCGCCGCCCCCCGGCCCCGCCGTTACCTTCAGGAGCGAATACTGCGCGATCAGCCCGAAGGGCCCGGTCAGGTACTCGTCCCACACGATGGCCTGCGGGAAGGGACGGACGCGTCAGGGGGGCCCCGCCGGGTCCCCGCGCCCCCCCCGGCCCCGCTCACCTTGGAGCCCGCGCACTTGTCCAGGAACTCGCGCAGCTCGCGCCGCCCGGCCTCCCGCAGCAGCGTCAGGTTCACCCGCCCCGAGCTCAGGTGCGCGGCCATGGCGGTGCCGCCCGCCTCACGTGACAGCGGCGGCGTCACCTGACCGCCGCCACGTGACGCGAGGGGCGGGGCCACGCGCGGCGGCACAGCGCCCCCTGGCGGCGCCGCGCCAGCACTAAACCCTTTCCCTTTCGCACCAAAACCGCTTTAATTTTGCACCGAATTCACGGGCTTGTACCGCCAGCCGTCACCGAAAGCCTCCCGCTCCCGTGAAGCGCCAGTAAAAACATCCCCCTGTATTTACTGACAGCGCTTGCCCCTGCGCAGAGCCCGTTACGTTCCCACAAACGGAAAAATACAAAGGAAAATACACCATTTTTTTTCCCAAAATATAACTTTAATATATATATGCATATGTACACACACACACCACACACACGCTATATAGAAGCCGAAAGAATGCAGAAAAAAAGGATGTCCCACAAAGTGAGGCATGTGCAGCACACGGGCTCTGAACACGCCAGGGCTCCGGCTCTTACCTGCTCCGGGATTCGTGTCTCGGGCGTCAAACCGTGACCCAGAGCAACGTCACAACTCAAATGAGCAAGTGAAAATAAAGATGAAACATTTCTCAACCCAGTCCAGTGTCAAAAAAAGCTTAAAAATCTAAATGTACAAATTCAGCCTTAAAATGGTTTAGTGCAAGTACGAAAATTAACAGCATAATTTTAAGGTATTTAAATAAGCTTTAATATAACTATAGTGCTTCGTTCCTATACATGTTTTCCCATCAACAGATGCAACAGCATGGGGGCATTTCTTGTTAAGAGTGGGGACAAACCCAGAACCTGGGAAGAAATAGCATAAAGTCATTTGTTAAATCATTTATTTATATTTTACTTAAGTTTAATAAAGGGGGATCGGGTATTTATTAGCGGAGGAGCAAAATATTCATCAATTTACTGATTCTGGCGTGGATGGGCAGGGGAAAGGGAGTGAGTGGCTCAGGAAACGCCGTCCCTTTTCCTGACATTCAGCACGTACAAATGCTGGTGGTACAAATCGTCCGATCCGGGCGCACAGACAGTCTCTCCTCCCGGCCGTGTTGCCATTAGAAGGTCTCGTCGTCGTTGCAGTCGGCCGTCCAGTGCCCGAACATCTCGCAGGTGTCGCAGTAGGGCCGCTCCTCGCGCCGGCTGCCGTGGTGAGCGGAGTGCGGCGGCTCCTCCAGCATCTGCGCCTGCGTGGGGCAGTCCTCTGTGTCGTGCAGGTCGAAGCAGCCGCAGATGTCGCAGAACAGACGAGGTTTCTTCTTGGACAGGCTTTCCTCCTCACTGCAAGAGCAGCACCAGCGCGGGTCAGAAGGAGAAAGGCCCGTCCCCCTGCCCTGCATGGTAATCTGTCTCGTTAATTATTGAGACTATGGAAACACCACAGTGGTCAACAAAAAAAACCAAAACCAGCCCACCACAAACAAAAAAACCAAAACCCCCCCAAACAAAAACAAAACAAATCAACCAAAAAACCCAAAACAAACCAATACCAACCAAGCAAACAAAAAAACCCCAAAAAACCCCAAACAAAACAAAACAAAAAACCCAACCCAAACCACCAACCAAAAAACTAAAACAAAACCAAACAAAACCCTTCTGAAGATCTTCTGACACCTCGACCACCTTGCAGTACCCTTATACTATATTTACTAAATAAACTGCTCTGTTTGTGTAAATATTTGTACAAAACCAGATATGATTTAAAAAAGAAACATGTAAACTAGTTTCTCTTTTCTCCTGGTAGAAGAGATCCAAAGTCACAATATATCAAATAGGTTTTAGTTGGATTTCTCCGGACTGGATCTCCTCAATGCAGGTACCGGCCTCTTGAGAGCAAAGATGACTCTACTGACTTTGGAAAGGGCCAAGATTAACCAAGACTGACAATAAATATATTCAGATACACCAGTGTTTGTCATCGATAACTACAGAGGAGCATTCTGTACCCCCAGGTGCACCCTGGTCACAGACTTAAAAAGAAGGCTGGGTTCAATCTCCCTAAATTCAAGAGAAATCTCCATTTCTCCTTCCCAACAGCTGACCTCGGGCTGGTGCCTCGCGCAGCTGACAGAACCCGGGGCGTTCCCAGAACACACGACAGGGTTTTCCTCTGGGGTTTGTACCTGTCATAGTTATTGATCTCCTCTTCATTGCCATTGAGCGCGGCTTCACACATTCTTTGTATTTTCGAGTTCAATTCTTCGTTTCTCCTCTGCAGATCTACTATCACTGAGTTCAGGAAGTCGATCTGTGAGGGTCAAGAACAAGGACAGTCAGCAGGTTGAGGACTGCGCCCCAGAGAACACGAGCAAAGGCAAAACCCTCCAAATGACACATGCAGATCTGCGTTAACTCTTACCACCAGATCACTGCGTGACAGACCGCACAAGGGACAGGGACGCCCCAAGGGACCTCTCAGACATTGGTGTGTTTCAACCCACCACTGATCCATCAAATTCTTTTCCTCATGTTACATTTTAAACATGAATGTAGTTGAGAAATTCTGCTCAGAACAGCGTCTGTGTCCTCTGGCCCTGCGGCTCTGGGGATGCTCAGACACCCACATGGCACCTCCCCGGTCCAGGCTGAGCGCAGAGGCTGGCGGCCAGCGCTGCAGCAGCTGCTGAATGTTCTCAGGTAATGCTCAGCAAATTAACCCCGTGAATAAAATGAAGGAAGCCAAGAAGTGGAACAAACCTCGTGCTGATTGGAAGGAAGCGTTGCCATCAGCAGGTGAGTTCAAGGAGACAGAAAAACAGAAAAAGATTGGTGGTTTGTGCATGTTAGTTACACTGTTTCTGATCTCTGTACAGACTAGGAAGGACTTTTTTAATCAACATAACTGACATCAGTGATCTGACCAGGACTTTTACAAAGAGCAGAAAGCACTTCTATTCTAACCGTGTTTCCCAGGCATTAGTTGTCACAGGCTGCAGTGTTGCACATGTTCCGTTATCGTTGTACTCTTTGATAACCACACGTTTTTCCTAAATCCGTTACCAAGCACACGCTGAGTAACTTCCTCGCCCCACAGCTGCCAACCCCCATTCTGAGTAAAGTTCTGCAGTTCAGAAGCAAAGACCAACATTTCCAACCGCAGCAGTTCAGCAGTGACCTGTGGGCTCATCAGCCCGTTTCTCCAGGATGAGAGATTCAGGTGAACCCCACCTTCTTCCTCGGTCACATCCAAGAAACCTTTGGACAGATCAGCAGGTGACTCCGTGGGGCTGTGCCTCCCCAGCAGCCAAAACGTGTTGCCCGCTTTCCTGCTTTTGCTTCCTCACGTTCCAATAACCTCAACTACCTCTCCACTATCACTCATCACTTGATTCTTAATATTTCCCGTCATTAATATTTCCCTTCAGAAGCAGAAGGTTAGAAGATAAATCTGCCCATTATAATCCTGAGCTACAAAATCTGATAGGAACCACTTTTGGAAAAATATTTCACTCTGCCTATAGACACACAGCTGGTTTAATATGCTCATGTTTCAGATCAAATACCTGCTTCTCTTTTGCAATTTCATCTTGAAGTTGGTTACCAGCAAAGTCACCTTTAAAGAAAAAACAAATAAAAAAACCAAAATGTAAGTATTCAGTAATCTACATTATGAAACATACAGTGGCTTAAGAGACTGAAATAATGTAATAGTCTCTAGTCTGCAAAATGTCTTATTCTCACTGCTTTCTAATAACTTGATATAATCTTCAATAAGGGTGACTTTTTTGGGGGAATTTTTGACCAGTGCATTACAGAAGCATATTCAATATTGCACGTAACTTAGCAAAATACAAAAAATGCATGTATAGGTGACAGCTGAAGTTCATAAATCTGCAAGGGAACACTCCTCTCTTGCAGTGATGAGACTAGAGTGGTATGAAGCATAAGCAGCTCAGCTTAAGGTTAAGCCTGAGTACCAAAAACGTGGGATTCCCAGTCCTGTGCTCAGGGGTGGTTTTGTTACCATTCCTACATGTTACTCTGCAGCAACAACAAGCAAAACCAAAATCAGTCAGAGAGGCTCTTGCACAGAAGCCACACCATGAACAGATCAAGTTTTGTGGCTTTTGCCCACGTTTCAAGCCAAGTGACCGGCAGCGCTGGGAGCTTTGGCGGTCTGCAGCTGGTCAGAGCTCCTTCCCTCGAGTCCCATACGTGTCCTACAACAGGACAGCCGCACGGCTCAGGACGGTCAGCCAGTTAAACGTCCCTTTCACTGCCTGGTTAATAGTTGCAGAAATGTGTGAGCTGAAAGCAGAGGCACAGAGCCAGGGTGGAAGGCTCGTCCTGTTACCTGCGGAGCCAGTTACAGGTAAAGGCTGTTCGTTGTTTTCCTTGAGTTTTTGCTCCAGGTTCTTCACCTTTTCCTCAAGTTTCAGTTTGTCAGACTCCAGTGACTTAACCACCGACTGCAAGGTTTTTGCAGAAGCGTTTTCTCCACGGAGCACCGTGATCTGTAAGAATTATTTAAGAATCCTGAGATCTTCCAGAACTAAGTCAGAGCACCACGGCAACATCCTTACTAGTAAGGGCAGAATAGCCACCAAAACACATGCCAGAGGTCACCAGAGTCGGCACAGATATCTAAAGATTTAATTCTAAGGTTCAACTATGCTAAATTAATAACGAAAAATAATTAGCCTGCTCTTCAGCAACAAGCATACAAAGCCATATGCTTCCAGCTGTAACTTAATCCAAAATTAAGAAGCATCCCACTGTTTGTCATTTACCTCATTTCTGAGTTTCTCCAGTTCCTCATCTTTTTGTGTGATCAAGGCACTAGTAACACTGATGGACTGTTGTAAAGATGCTCTCTCTTCATCAATTTCTTTTTTTAATGTTGATTCTCTAAAAGAAAACCAAATAGAACCAGAAATCATCTAAAGCATAGATTATTGTAGTCACCTAAAGAAGTTTAACTTAATTTCAATCTTAGACTACTGTAAGAAGCGGTTCTTAAAAAGCAAATTTCAATTCTGTACTTGACTAAGATTTTATAAATGTATAAACATTTCAGATGTTACAACTGTGGAAACAAAGCAAAAACTTTACCTAGGTAGTACATGCCAGAATCTGCATAGCATCGTATCCATTTGAATTTAAAGGAGCAAGTTAATAGACTGGGGAGATACAGGATAAACAAACAGGTTGCACAATGTTCCACAAAACCTAACTTCAGAGTTTTGTTACTTCTTGAAAATTATTAACAAGCAACAAAACACACATGCAAAGCTCATTATACGAATTGTCATGCAAAGCATTGATGATGCTGGAAATATCAGCTGGTCCTCACTAATTCCAGTGACATCATTATTTCCTGAAACATGTACTTTTAGAGTTTTTGGGTCTTTAAAAAATAATGTTTCAGCACAAAACCATGTGGGGTTTGTTTTACTTAAGGGAAGAAAGGTTAAAAAGAAATCCTCCAGAGTGGGCGCAACCCCTTCCTGTGTACGTATGTCCAGTTTTCCCAACCTTTCCAGCTGATCTGGTAAGAGCTGTGAGTTCTGCCTGCAAATCCTGTCCTGACAGTGACATCCTCGCACTGACGCTAACGACTCTTCCTGATCGGTCACACAATCCACACGGATGAGTAACTGTCCTGTGATGTGAAGACTATCGCTACAAAAGTTCCTCACAAGCTGAGAGGTTTTTGTTTGTTAAAATAAAGAGAGATTATTGTTACTCAAAAAAAAAAAAAAATCTACCTTTACTTATCTAGCAGAGAAACTGGCTTTTCAGAGCACCAAGCAGTGCCCAGCGACCAGGTACCAATCCTCGGAGCTTCTGCAGTGTGGCCAGTTTTCTATACAATTCCATACATCTCGGAGTAGATGATCATGGTCTCACTGTCACTCCTCACAGGCTGAGAGGGCTGAAGACAAACTGGGTGACCTGAATATGTACCCACTACACAAAAAGCACGGAGCAACCGGTGCTTCAAGGATACCAAATGACATAACGACTTCATTTAAGTAACTAAACTACACTCCACTCCTAGGGCTGTTCAAGGGATCATGAGCAGAACACGTTTGTGTGACAATGCTCGGCAGGTGTGGGACAGCTATTGAGTTTAAATGGAAAAGTGTTCATATCCACGGTATCTACAGTTAGTGAGAGCCATGATACCCAGGCCATGAAGTACAAAACATCTCACTGACAAGATAAATCAGAAACTCAACAATGAGAGCACACTCAATGCAATTCTTTCATTGTTCAGATTATACTTGGGAATGGAAGCAGCAAGTGGAGAATCTGGGGTTTAGAAAAGCTGATGCAGCTACCAAACAAGAACCAAAAAGTTGATTTTAGTTTTGGTGTATTTTTACAATGAGAGAATTAATATAAGCAGAAACACAACAAACTGCAGACTGCACGATTTGCCTTCAAACACAAGTTATACTCCTGGTCGCAAAGCCCAAAAGGGCAACGGATTTTCATAGACCTCCTTGCCAACCCTGACTCAGCAAAGCACTGAAGCTCAACCGCAATCTCTGCTCCTCGGCAGCGCTACACACGCTCCAGCCCGACCCGTGGTTTTAAACGTGTTGCTGAACTGGATCCAAAGCGCAGGGTGGTGCTGTGGGAAGGCGCCAGCAGCGCAGGGGACGCTGCTGCCGGCGCAGAGCTGCCCTCTCCAGCCCATTCAGCTGCAAATCCAGTGTTTGCTTCAGGAAAATGCATCTGGAGGTGCTGCTCACAAGCTCTCCTGTACCTGAGACTTTGCCTGGGCTGCCCTTTGCTGCACCCGCAGCTGCCGGAGGGCAGACGGGAACCTGGGGACTCATCTCGTGCTCAAGGACTTGGTTTAAGCCCATGTTTCCACTTTTGGGTTAGATCTTCATCTTGGAGATCAAGACCAAACAGATGCTTTTTGTACAAGTACGGTTCACTTGCCATTTATTTGTCTTGGTTTCAACCACGACAGGCATTTAGGTGGTTGTAAAAGGCAAACAGTTTGTGAGCATATAAACATATACTTACAAATTCAGTATAGGAGTTTAGAATACTATAACACAAGGGGAGAGAAACAAGAGAGGAGGAGAGAAAACAAGAGGGGGAAAAAAGTCCCTGCACTGTTGCATTGTTCTTTCCTTTTCCAGGGCAGTCTCTCCAGGAGCCAGGCCATACAGCTCTGATCAGAGGCCCTAAAAATGCTGAAACTGGAAAACCTACAAACGAGCAGGTGTATGTCACTGGTTATTTACACCTACGTGTGGATCACAGTTCACTTCCAGCATCAGCTCAGAGTCCACTACACTGATGCTCTCGGCTTCAGTATCATTTGTTGTACGATTCGCAGGACAGATAGTAAGTGTAAGGAGCACATGTGGTAGCTTGCAAGAAAAATCTTGTGGAAAGTATTTATTTTATCAGGAAAAAAAAAAGGAAATTGGTTCAGTGAACTTAAACTTTTTCCCGGCCAATTCAAGTCCAAATAATTTGCTTGCCAGCAGGGACTAAATAAAAGCAACAATAAAAACGTCATTTCACACACCATTTAAAAAATTCACTTTTCCTGAAGAGGTTAAACCATGTTTTGAGCAGTGTGTGGATGTCACAGGAGAGGGAGGTTGTTTTAACATTAAAAAAAAAAAAAATCACCCAGATTCTTCCCTTACTACAAAAATAAGAAATTCTAAGAATGAAGCAAATACCTTAAAGTGTTACTGGGCAAGCTTTAAAAATGCAAGATAACAAGAACCACACGTTAGAAACATGGAGTAGAAATGCAAAATATTGTAAAGGAAGAGCTAAATTTGCACCAAGGAGCTTTTCTGTTTTGATAAAAAATATAGACTATTTATATATATACATATATATAGCTGAGTATTTTACAAAACAAAAGCAAGACACCAAGGGACAAAGGCAGCCAAAATATGTACAACGACTTGACTTAAAAAAAAAAAATTATTTATTGTAACGTGGATAGACTTTCTTGAGTCTTACCATTAAAGACACACAGATATAGCAAAGGAAGCAAGGGCAGGAAAGGGAAGAGAGAGGAATGAAATGAGTATCGATAAATAGCGCAAGCTCAAAGACAGTAAGACAGTTGCAACCCACAATGAACCTCATGAGCTGAAGTAACACAGAACCCCCTTAGATCCACAAATATCAAACTCTGGTTATTCCCAGCCAGACCATTTCATAGAGGGAGTTGCTAAAATAGAGGAAGAGAATTCCTGGGGGTGGGAGGAAGGTGGGAAAACTACTGCTTTCCATACATCTATTGCAGAAAGACAGTACATTTTCTAACTTGGGACCATTTATTGAACAGCAGTTTCCAAATGGATGCCCCAGTCACCCAGGACCAATCTCCTGGTATTTAAAATCAGTGCTGAATGAACTGCCACACGAACTCTACATCCCCAAACTATGAGAACAACCCGTTCAAGGCTGAATAACTGCTCTTTTAGGTTGGTTTGTTTGTTTTAATAACAATCCTTAGCATCAACTGTATTTTTCCACTACTCCTTAAGAACCTGGCGGGTCAGATCTATATGCACACACACTTATCAGACTGATGGACACTCCAATATTCCAGAGCAGACTAAAACCAAACAGGAGAACTACTGCAATGCAAGAGGTGCAGAACTAAAGAGGAAATGGTAAATACCACTTCTTAACATGTTCTTACATTAATACAATTACATTCCCTTCTCAGTTTTAATAAAGAAAATGGGGAAGATATAATCTGTAAACAAATCTGTGTAACAACCTCTGGACTTTTAGTTACAATATAATAGAAAATGGTTTTCTTAGCACTGTTTTTGTATTATGTTCTCTCAAGTTTTCTGTAGGACTTTATAGTTAAACACATCAGAAAAAACAACTTACCTCTTTTTCATCTCTAGTAACTGGTTATTGAGTACTGATCTCTCCTCTTCCAGCTAAAACATAAGTACAGAAAAACTACAGTTAATACACTAAGGATTAGTGTCCTTAGTATTATATAGCAGAGCATCATCATCATCATCATCAAACAAACGTGGGAGAGGCTACAAAGCCTACAAATCCTCAAAATAATTGATTTTCTAGTAGGACACACACACGCACAAACACAAATTTTTCAGTGATCAAAAATATTGCCCAGCAAGGGGCTCTTACTGCTTTATACAGTATTTTCACGCCCTGTGCAGACAGGAGAGGTGTGGGGCTGGGATTGCCATACACAATGTTTCTGCGTCCCATGTGCACCAAGGAGAACCGTGAGCCTTTCTGCGCCTGGCTGTTGGGTTTAGCCCAGTATTGGTGAATTATTGGATTTGCTGTTGTTCTGACCCGGATAGTTGTGCTGCTGATCCGTGTTTGTTACTGTACCGTTATTTAGAGATAAATTATTGATCCCTAAAGCTGCTGGACTGGTGTGTGTTACTGCATCCTGAACCTGTACCTTAAGTTGTAAGCAACCAGCAAGAACTCAAACTGAAAATATTGTTGCTGCAGGTTCTTGGGGTCCAAGTTGACAGACACAGTAGGTTTAGGAAAAGCAAAACAAAACAATCAGCCATAATTTGTACAATGACAAAACAGTAAAGCCCCATCACAGAAACACTGGGGTAACTGAACTTCTGATAAAATTAAGAAATTAAGTATTTTCCAGGCCAATTAATTATTTTTCACTATCTCTTCCTTTCTTACTCAATAGCCAAAGTCAGTAATTACTGCCTTACAGAACTGCCATACAGTCAGCAATAAATACAGTTATAATGGAAACCCTGGAGTCCCAGGAACAACAGCAAATAGACTCTTATTGACTAAATACTTTCAGCACTTTGCAGACATTCAGTTTGGCACAGCCAGGCACAGAAAGCGTTAAGCAAGTGCCAATGAAATGGAAGCTCATCTGCCGGCCTTCAATTCTCAGCTAGATAAATTGCCTCCTCCACATTTTCTGACAACTTACCTTCTCCTTTCATGTACTGCAGTGCTGTTAAGCCTTCCAGGTTTAAAATTAATTGGAATTATTTTGCTGGGGCTTAGTCAGACAACTTTATTGATACAGAAGAAAATTGCGAGCATAAACCCTGCATCTCTCCTCCCTTTTAGTCTCCTGGTTGGCTGTGGAGAGTTGAGTGGTTTTTAAACAGACCAAGATAAAAAAGGATTTAAAAGAGAAAAAAAGTAAAGGACAAGATGTCAGGGGAGTGAAAGAGCTTCTAAAGTCCTGTTGCAGCTGCATCGAGTTGCAGATCAAGCTCGAAGGGGAGAAAGGACGGCCCTTCTCTCGCCAGTGTTCTCCAGCAATCCACGCACTCTCAGCCTTAGAACAGACATCTCGTGTACCTTTAATAAAACCTGGACCAACTGAGCCGGCTGACGTTTCTACAGTTTTTCCAACAAAGTTAAAATGCCTGGGCAGGTCTCAGGCTACTGAAACGCCACAACAAATAATTTGAAGCCAGGAAAGTTCCCTGAGCTCAGTATCCATCTGACTGGGAATCTTTAACTAATTACAAACAGCTAATTATTTACGGATCAATACAGAAAAGCACCCCTCAGCATCTTTAGTGTAAGACACTTTAACCTTTAGATGTCAGGATAAATCATTTATGAAAGAGTATTCATTAATTTTGCAAAGTGTGTCACATGCAGCCACAGATTCACTAACCCAATTGACTAACACACTTGCTAGAATTTATATTGTTACCATAGTGACTGCTGGAAATACTGAAAGCATATGTTTGCTACCTTTCCTGCTGCATTTCAACAGGCACATGCACAGGAACTCGCACAGCCCGAACCACCGCTACATTCTGTGCTTTCCTCCCTCATTTTTCAGTATCCACTGCATGGAACACAGCTCCATGAGCAATCCTGCTCCGTGTTGAACCTCTTCATTCCCCCCTTGTTCTCCAAAATCTAACTGAGCAATTCTTCATAGTAACATCTCTTTTCACTCCCCTTGTACAACCTGAGCCAAGGAAGCACAAATCACACCGCAACTTGGTGCCTAATCACTGTGTGCATCCACCCAAGGGGCAGCAAAGCAGAGGTGGCCGTGGGGATCCCTGGACTGTGCCAGCCCGAGGTTGGGCTGAGAATCCTCAACACCAGCTGGTTTTCTTGCCATTTAATCAAGAGACCTTGGCAGAGTCAGTGGTATTCCCATGTTTCCAAGATTACATCTTCCTCTCAGAAGAGGATGCAATGCAATGCGAATGAGTGAAGAAGGCAAGCAGAATGTTTCTCCAAGCTCTAGCAGATCTTCCAGATCTTTGATCTCGGAGCCATCTACCCATGGGCAGAAAACATCAGGGTGCAAGTGAACTGAGAGTATTTCAGTTTGCAAGATGAGTGACTAATCCCTGCATTTCACAGGCTGAGCTCTCTGTCCTGGCCAGGAGGGAATGATCCCTGCTGACAGATCCACAGCAGGTGGGACGCGGACAGCGGGATCCTTCCAGGTCATTCTGGAAAAGACAGGGGCCACAGGCTGAGACTGCAGAGACCACAGCCCAAGACCGCAGCAACCATGGGCAGCCTGGAGTGTCTCGTCCCGCAGGGACCTGCTGTATATCAATTCTGGCTCCATACAACAGGCAGGGAGATTTGACCAATGTTGCCGAATCCTTTCCAAGTTACAACCCTTTCTGAAAATAACAGGTTGCCTCAAAGATTCTGAAATAATTTAAGCAAACCTGTGGGAGGGGGGAGCAGAGCTCCACTGGCTGCTGAGGATGACAGCACTCTCCTGCCACACCGCCCCTCAGATGCAGCATGAGTCAGTGGCTGAGCCCACACGTCTGGGACTCCTGCGAATCATCCCCAAAGGCTCTTCAGGATGA
This sequence comes from Caloenas nicobarica, assembly GCF_036013445.1. NCBI lineage: Eukaryota > Metazoa > Chordata > Aves > Columbiformes > Columbidae > Caloenas > Caloenas nicobarica. Next base: position 4,974,575 of record NC_088260.1, read on the forward strand.
AGGAGCTCGTGCATTACTCCTGTCAGCAGCCAAAAGGGTTTAGAAACTGGCCAGGTCTGTAGTCACTCATCCTCAGCATTTCAAAACAGGACTCTTGGGGAACCAAGTCAGCCTCTTGGCTTCAGAAACAGGAGGCTTTGTTGCAGGATGGATGAGATCTGTTCTACTGTCGCTGGGAACAGGCATCCCCCTCTTCTGCACGAGTGCCATCTCAGAAAGGCAAGACATAAATCCAGGTCTTTCATGTTCTTGCTTTTGGACTAGATCTTCCGAAGATGCCTTCCTGGTGTGGCCGTCACCAGAACTGCTCCACGAGAAATAAACCCTCCATATTTAATAGCTGTAAATCTAATTTCTCTTTTGGCAAGTACCAGTGTTATAAGCTGTATAACTAAGCCCATACTTTAAGATTTCAACAATATGTTGAAATGTAATAGTAAAAAATAGATATGTATAAAAATTGAGTTATTTTTTCTCCTATAAACTGCCAACAGAAAAACGTCTTACATTGATTCTAGCCCCCAGTGCCCATTACCTGGCTGCAGCACTGTTCATGTACATGCACAGTATGAACTTTTAAGCGAGCATACACGTGTGTAACACTATTTAGAGACAGAGTCCTACCAAGCAGTTTTAAATAGTAACCTGAAAAAAATCCTAAATACTGAGTTTTTTTGCGGGAAGGGAGAGCAGGAATAAGGAGAACTAAATAGCTAGATTTCTTCCTTAGTACTGGGTAGATGGAGATTTACACAGTTGTATAACAAAATTACTTCTGACAGAAATAGCAAGTGTCTGTTAATACATTTGGCTAAAGCATATTTAATTTATGCTTATTCCCAAGCCTCCTAAGTATCCTTCACGGGTTACACAACCTTCTGTTAGCCTGCAGTTCCAACCTCCCAATGCAGGTGGCTTCCAAATTTATTTTAAAACATCCTCAGAACAACTCATCTTTCAAGCACAAACATGCAGCGCAGCGTCACCCGGGCACCAGCGGAAACGGCACGCACAGAATTTCACCACGGATCAGGAATCGTCCCAGCCACTCTACCTTCTGATGACTTGTGACTTCGTCCCTGCTCCTGCCCAGCTCCTCGGCAAGTTTCAGGTTCTCCTCTTGCAAAGCCGCGAGCTGCTGGGACTTCTGAGCTGCTGCCAGCTTGAGCGCCTCGCTGTGAGGACACAGAGTGCATCGTTACCATAGGAACGCGAGAGGCAAGAAAAAACTGGGGGAGAGATTCAGCTTCACGGCTCGGAAAAATGCATCCAGGTCACGTGCCTAGCAGGAGCTATAATAAAGGTGACAATCTATAGCTTGGATGCGCTGGGAGAGGATTAACCCTGAAAAGCAGCAGCAGCACAAAACTCGTTTTCCTTTAAATGTATCAGATACCCATAGAAACGGGAGGCGAGTTCCGACTGCCCGTTCTGCGTGGTGCCGAGGGCTGGCAAACGCTTGGGTTTAGAAACACAGGGGAGGGTTTGACAAGAGTGCTGGCGAGGTTTATTGCCTCCTCTTTCTCAGAAGTAAACTTTGTAGCCAGAGGTAAAACAAGAGAATTGGTGGGGTTTTTTTTTTTTAAAAAAAAAAAAAGAAAAAAAATGGTAAAGGAAAAAAAGCTTACCATTCTACTTATTTAAATACTCCCTACAAGGTCTGACACCCAAGCATACAATGTGCAAGATCACGGGAGGGAAAACAGGAAAGTATCTAATCTATTCTCACTATTTGAACAGCTACAGAACTGAACGCAAGACAAAACAAAAGCAAAAGAAAAAAAATGGATCTGCAGCTTTCGTTAGCCTATGTTGCTACTACTATGTGTGGTTTCCTTAAAGTAAGTTTATTTTCAACAAATTTTTGAAAAAAATATTTTGCATGCCTGCCTGTAACACAAGTGACTAGCACAAGTTCTTATAAGACTTGACAATGTCTTTCAAAAAGAAAAGATGTGCTTCGTTTCATTAAACAGTAATTTTTATGACCGTCTTTTGTTTTCATAAAAAGGAGTCTCAATTCTCCTATGTGCCAATATTACACAGAGTTAAGCCCTGACTAGAATATTAAAAATACTTTTATGACTGTGGGAGCTAGAAGAAGCTGTAAGTCAGAAACTTACTCAAGCACTTCAGAATAAAAGGACTCCGTGGTCTATTATTGGGCACATTTAAACAAAAGGAAGTCAGATTTACTTTTCTAATTCAGCATGAAATACAACCAAGATTTTCGAACCATTTCTTCTATCTGGTCTCAACTTGACCAATTTCCACTTGGATCCACCTGGATGAAACAGGCGGCTCACATCCCTGAACATCGATTCAAATTATCTTGAATGACTCTACGCGCTGATGCAGGACCAGACCTATTTTTAACTGGGATAGTTTGCTGAGCTGCAGTACTAACCAGTTCTCCTCTTTTTGCTTTTGGCATTAAAGCGCAGATTCAGAGCAGTGTAAAAAAGGCACACGATAACACTGGGGTCAATTTGTGTGAAATGCTCCTTGTGTTTAGTGCCGAGGAACATAAAACATGACAGCTCCACGGGCAAAACCTTCCCCCGCTCTTCTTGGCCAAGGCAAGGGCACCTCTACCACCTCACCTCTCCGAGGTGTCCTCTCTGCCCACGTTACTGCTGATCAAGAAATGCCTATTATCAAGCTAATGCCTTGTTTTAATTAAAACAAGGCAGCACAGAAAATAATTATGACAACAAAGATCAGTTAAAAAACAACTAGACAAGCTTCCACTTATCCACAATGTCTCTTACCACTGATGATTAGAGAACACGTTCAGCAATGCTCTATGACTAAGATTAACCTTAAGAAAAAAATAATTAAAAAACCCCACAGAGCGATCGGGATCACGAGAACACCTTTCACTGCTGAAGATTTTCAAGGCAGTATCTTCTATAAATAACTTCTACTGGACAAATTCCAGTCCAATATCTTTTGTCTTCCCCTGATACCAGAGCCTACGAGCCCCTTGCTGTTGTCGCATTAGAGCAACCAGTCTGGAAATAATTATTTTGCTTTGGCATTTCCCATGAGCACCGAGGCAGGTAGCAGTTGCTCACAGAATTAAATCCCGCCTTTCTCAAAGGAGGCTGCTCTCTGAACACGTGCAGAGGTTTTTAAAAGCAAGCAGTAAAACCCAGCAGTCATACAGAAACTCAGGATTAGTTCTGCGTGCTGATGTCCTTTGTGTCCTGTCTCCAGCTCGGAGCGGTGGTTGAGAAGCATCACAAAATGGTTGATGGAACTAACAATAATTAGCCCAAGCTGCTCTCAGCTATCAGTCCAGATTCCAGCTCTCACTCCATGAGCCAAGAAATTCTTCTCAGAGTGCAGGTGGGAATTCGTGATTTAACGTGTCACATCTCTGAAGGTCGGGGGACACGCAGCTACTGCAGGGTGGCAATAACGAGGCTGGATTTTTATCCACATTTTTGGCACACCAAAAGCTTTTACACAATGAGATTCCACAGGGCAAATTACTGCATATCAGATGCTCTGCAGTTAATTTGTTTGTGTACAATGTTACGCATCATTAGTTTGTAGTACATAAGAGGCAGTTTCTCAAATGAAGCATTTCAAATAATAAGCAATTAACTCTAGTTTTACATACTATATATTAGTATTGTACCAGTTAGGAAATAAGTGCATAGTGGGGCAATGGCAATAAACTTGATAAAGCCATCAATGGAAAAAAAAAAAAGTAGAACCAGATTTTCTATTAACAAAGCCATGTAAAACTACTTAACACTCCAAATGTACCTGCATTAAATACAAATAGAATTTCTTTATAATAAAGCTTTTAAAATTATCTAGTGCCCTCGAGTGGCAGAACTCTATATTTCCTCCAACAAACAAATTATTTCAAACAATGCTTGGAGTGAACAATTTCCTTCAATACCCTTCAGCACTCAGGGGCAACATTCTCATTTCAAGTTTTATGCATGTAAAACTAATATTTATTTTTACCTAATATCTGCTTTATAATTGAGGATACTGGAGAGATACTGAAAGACAATGTAACTACAAAGGAACAGTCTAACAGATTTAACACTGCAATACTTACAACTCTTTTTGAAGTTCTTCTACTTTCTTGTTCTCCAGATTTAGAAGCTCTTTTGATTTGTTAAGTTCCTCTTCATTTTTCAGGTTGTTTTGTTTAAGCATGTCCAACTGAAAGAGGAAAAAACCACCTCATTACACTAATGAAACTACATGGTTCTCAGGGTAGCACTCAGAAAATATATTCAGCAAAACGGGGGCCTGAGCAGAGCTGTTCCAGTTTTTCAACTTTAAATTAATCCAAGGTTTGTACTGAGAAGCATTTGTCTAACAAAAAGTGTTGTGAGAATTTCTGCATTCAAGTTGAACAGCACAGGGAATTCAAAGTCCACTGAAGAGCAGCTTACACTAATCTGATGTATATACCTTGATGTAAAAGGTAAAGCTCCAAAGCACCTCCATTTTAAATGCTACGCAACTCAAAGCACTTAGAAAAAATGCTTATTTCTAAAATTAGCTGTTCCCTTGCTCTTTATTCCTCTAACATAACAGACAAAGTTCTGCTTTACCATACCTTAATTTGTGAGAGACAGGCTGAATGTTGTGCTTGCAACCATAAGAAATGAATTCCTTTCAGAGATCTTCTTGCATGGGACAAACTGTTGTACATCTATTTACTGAGCTTGCATCTACCACGTAAACCCCATAAGCTTGAAAATCTTATTTGTTCGCATTCAGCAACACGTTATATTACATAACAGATAATCTTCAGCCATTCTCATGGCATTACAGGACCCTGTGGATTATTTATTTTTTTTTAAATCCACAATATGAACCCCTGCCATTATTAACGTCACTGCTTTTAATTCTCGAGTCATCAGAACTCGTTGGAAATCGTTACTGTTTCAGCACAAGCTGTGGCATTTAGGTTAGCCCGGCTGTTCACTGTCCACTAGATGAAAGAGCCATAAAAAGAGCCCTGCGGATCTCAGGATCTGCAGAAAAGATGCCAGTGCAACCTTAGACTAGATACTCTGGGGCAAAAGAGCGTGAAAAAGATTAGTGAGGACATTTTTCCCTCCTTCAAAGCCTGAAGTATCACAAAGTGGTGGGAAGACACAGACTGAAGAACAGTCCCTAGAGGGACCGCTGCACATTTTAGACTGCGAAGTTCTTTGGGACCATTGTGCTCATGTATCTGTACAGTGCAAACTCAGCAGCATTTGTACCTTATCAGATCACAACTCTGATTAACAGAAAAGTGGAAGTAAGAAGGCATGCTAACGTGACAGGTCAAGATCACAAAGAGGATGTACAGAGCAAGGAGTGCATTATAGGTGAGAAACGGAGCGATAACTGTTGTGGGTTAGGAGTAGCTACTCAGAGTTCTGCAGCACCTCACTGGAGCGCGAAGCTGCACCCCGTACTCACAACTAGGCAACCGCAGCACAGAGGGGTCACATCAGAGCAACTCATCCAAACCAAACAGCCAGACTGATTCAGCCTCAAGTCAAACCCACGTCTCCTGATTCTGTGATCTACAAAAGCTGCTGTAGCATCCAGAACTCCCATATTACACAAGACTCTGTTGTTGTTGTTGTTGTTGCTGCTGCACCAAGATTTAAGGGACATGACTTTATATGCTGTGAAGCACTTGAAACCACAGAAAATAACATAGGTTATATGGCTATATAAAGCACCCAGAATTTCCATCAATACACACTCATCCAGTAAGGTTTCACAAGCCAGTCAAGACAGTATTGTGGTAGGAAAACGACAGAATCCACTCTTGCCTCAGCTAATTCTCTGTCATTCACTAGTCGTTCCTTACAAACTAGGCAAAACTTTTCATATAATAGCATTTAAATGTGATTACTTCATTCTGTAGCTTCTCGTTTGTCTGTCTAGAGTTCTCCAAAGAGGCCAAAGTTTCGATCTTTTCTTTGTGAATGGCGTCCTTCTCTTTGGTCACCTTCTCCACCGTCTGCAAAACATCTTCTGCCATCTTGGCAGTCTGTATAGAAGGGGAGGTGGGGGAAAAAAGAAAAAGTATCACCAAAGGGAGCTCTGAAAGCAAAAGATTAACCACAATACTTCGTGCACAGTGCCATGGTTTGCCAGCTGCTTTCCAACTAAACAAGAACTTCAGCTGGGAATTTTTTAATTCCTGGATTTCTAATTACCACCACTGCGATTACCCTTAGACTTCTAACCATTTTAGACAGTAGTAGTTCAATAGTTATTCACTTCCAACAGACTTCTCTGTTTGCAGAACATGTGGAATTATAAAAAGCTGTTCGAAATTTGAAAAAGAAGTAAAAATCAAATCAGCGATAAAGCCAATTATCACATTATTTCAGTGTTGTTCATTATGCCCTCATACAAGGAAATACTTCACAAGTACATTAAAATACCTTGGTGGGCATGATACATTCCTACAGGGTTATCCGGATTCCAATTTGTATTCAAAGTTATTTTATGGGCTTCAAGCCCCACAAACTGAAATTCAAAATAGTAGTCAGGATTTGTTGGTGGTGAATACAAGACACTTCTGTGAATAAAAAGAACACCAGAATTGCCAGTGTCTTCAACAGACTGAAAGTCCCATAATGTAAATTTAAATGGTTCTTCTACAGTGTTTTTTATCCAATTACATTTACAGGAGCAGTACGTTGTTTTATGTTTTGAGTAACCCAAATTTGTAATTTAGCATAAAATTGCACAAAGATCTAATCTAAAACCGTATCTATTACTACTCTAGCTTTCAACCTGCCGAATACTTCAGAGGGGCTGCTCAATTTCTCCTACTGGATTCACAACACAAAACTTCCTTTTATTCACAGGTTATGTTGTTTTCTTGCAACATTCAGCAACAGCATAGGCTTTTATATTTAGAAATATTTTTTTGAATTAAAGTGTCTTTCAGACTCACATTTACAACTTGAAAAAAAGTAATATATTGAAAGAGACCATAATTCCAGCCTGTTTACACTGCGATGAAGTGCTGATTGTGCAATGAGGTGCAGAGAGGAAACCCCTGGGTTAGTGCTCACTGTTAGTATAACCATACTTGATTGTTTAACTATGCGTTTCAATACCTCAATTTTTTGCGCTACTGTTTGGGCCTGGAGAGTCTCAATTTCTTTTAGTTTCAAAGCCAGATTGTTCATTTCCTCCTGCAGCATCTGATTTTTGCCCTCAGAGACCAGCAATTTGCCCGTGAGGTCACTATTAGTTTGTTCTAAAAGTGCTACTTCCTCGTGCAGTCTATAATAATCGGTGGATAATTTCTCCTTCTCTTTCAGTATTTCTTCCTTCGTGATGAGCAGACTCTTCTGTTCAGCAAGCAGGCTGTCATTTTCCTGGAGTAATTGTATTTTCTCCTTCTCTGTGACCTCATGCCTGTGTCGAAGCTCATCCAGGCTCTCGGAGACACCGCTGTGCAGATCCTGGAGCTCTGCTTTTGATTTAGACAAGGAAACAAAGTCACTCTTGAGCCGCTTGATACTGGCAGCGAGCTGCTCCGTCTGTGCACAGAGGGCTTCTTTTTCCTTAATTATTTCTGCCAGTTTAGTTTCAGATTTTTCTTTCCCCTGAACTAAAAGTTCTTTCTCAGCCAGTAATCCTTTATTTTTCTCTCTCAGCTCTTCTATCTCCTTCTCTAAGAAACCGACGTTGCTTTGAAGTTCCTTACGTTCCAACAAAAATGATTCCTTGTCCAGTTCTCTAGCTTCCTTTTCTATGGTTAAGTTTTCTGTCAGAACCTCAACCTCTCCATTTAATTTCTGACACTTATCTTGCAATTCGGACCTCTCTCTGCTCAGCATTTCCCTATCAGAGGAACAGGTCTTCAGTGAAGACGACAGGACCTCTTTGGCATGTGCTACAACAGCCAGTTCATTTTCTAACATTTTTTTGGCATCCTGGGCCTCTGTCAGAAGACCTGAAAGGTCACGTTTACAGGCCATTAGCTCTTCATTTTCTAGAGTCTTCTTACTTAGCTCTTCCTTGAGGGCTTCAATGGAATCTTGGAGCGTGGTATTCTCTTGGGCCAGAGCTCTCTTGGCTGAGATATCCAGTTCCCGTTCTCTTTTCATATCAGAAAGTGCAGTTGCAGAAGACTTGTTTTCATCAAGAAGCTCTGAGTATTTGTTCTCCAATTCATTCTTCTCTTGAAGAAGAGCTTCATTGTGCCTTTCAAATTGCAACGACTTCTGAAAAACAGATTCCTTTTCTAAATTCAGTTCGTTTATTTTCTCAGTGAAGACTTTCTCAGCAAGTATGGCATCTGCTGTGGCTTTAGCAAGCTTCTCAGCAATTGCCTTATTTTCATTGGAAAGTTCCTCCCTTTCAGCCAAAAGCCTTCGTTCTGATGAAGAAAGAGCCTCTTTCTCCTGTCGTAACTGAATACATTCAGAATTGGATCTCTCTCTTGAGGCTTTAATTTCCTCGAGAAGACGAGAGAGACCAGCAAGGGAATCCTTCAACTCCAGATTGTCTTTCAGCGCTGTTTTGAGTTCTTGACGTTGAGTCTCTAGCTCCGTTTGCATCTCATCTGTTCTCACTTTCAATGCCTGGTTGTCACTAACCGTATTGTCTAAACTCACTCGCAGCTCTTCTACGCTTTTAAGGAGCATCTCCTTCTCGGACTGCAGACTCTGACTTGTCTGCAGCAGACTGTCCATTTCATTTTTTAGGGCTGTATGTGTATTTTGAAGGTCTGAGTGTTTACCTAGGGCTGAGTCTCTCTCTGCAGTCAGAGCTGACACTTGCTGCAGCAGCTCTTTGCGATCTCTGGCCAGGGACTCACAAGAACTTTCTGCCTTCTGAATAACATCATCTTTGTCTCTAACAGCTGCATCTTTCTCTTCCAAAAGCTTCTGATAATGCTCCAGTTCTTCCCGTTCCTTGATGTGTTTCTGACATACCACATCCATGGCATTTCTGCTGGCCTGAAGCTCTTCCAACTGCTGGAGCAAGGTTGACTCTGAGGACCGGAGAGCATCATTTTCTTGAGTTATCTTCAGAAGGTCTGCCTGTGCTGCTTCTAATTCAGAGAGTAATTTGTTTTTCTCAGAAATTAGAGCTAACTTTTCTGTGCTTTCCTGCTGACTTTTGGCCTCAGCTTCCTCCTTCTGCTTTAGAATTTTTTTATTTTCCGAATTAAGTTCTTCATTTATTGTCCATAGTTCTTCTTGGTCTCGTTGCATTAACAAAATCTCTGATTCCAGTTCTTGAAGTTTTGATAACAAGGAACCTCTCTCTAATTTTAAAGTATTCCCCTCCTCTGCCAGAGTCTCTTTTGCTGACATCAAACCCCTCATCTTGTCTGACATTAGTTCAATCTCTTTTCTGGCTGAAGCTAACAGAGAGCTTAAGGACTAAAGAAATAAAGTCAAGAAGAAGGGAAAACAAACATGAAGTCAAGCAGACAAATGAGAAATGTGGCTTAAGGGCAAACAGAGCTACTGTAATTTAAGTTTTTTTAAAAAGTGTATACGCTGACACACAGTCCCTGTGTGAATTCAGCTGCTGACGGCACCACTGATAACTCATGACAAAACACCCACCCTCTGCAAGAAAGCTTTTTAGTGGTTAAATAAAAAAAAATTAAATGGTTTGAAGGTTCCTCCTACCAGACTTCATCTTGTTTTTAAAACTACTCAACAAATTTTCTGAGTGTAAATTACTCAGAAAAGAGCCACAAAATGATTTAATGAGAATCTAAGTGAATTCAAATGCAAGCTGTTATATTAGATACTGTCTTCTCAAATTCACCTTCTATAGCTAATTGCCCTCATGATTCTGTCCAAAACGTATTGTCATAACCCACTCAATGTGAAGCACATCAGCGCTCTATTTAAAGTTCACTTGTGTGCCAATGTATACACTAAATATTTTGCTAAAAAACATAAACCAAACATTATAGCATATAACTAATGAGGGATGAAAGCAAGCAGCAATGTCAAAGAAACGGGAAAAAAAAGAACAAAACTACTGAAGTCAAGCTACATACCAAATAGCTACACATAATATGGGATTGTACTACAGAACCAAATTTCAGGTGTGTAGCACGTTTAAATGAAATGGTTCACAACATATCCTATTTAAAATGCATGCTTTTAAAAACCAGATAATAACACCTGGCTACAACTGATTGCGCTGAGCCAGATATTCACAAACACAAACCGTTAACATCCAAGAACCATATTTCATGGATTCTTGTGTAATTTGGGGAGACAATGAGTTAGCTGCACGTGTGTCTTCCCTAATCTATATTCATCTACCCTGGAAAAGTTCAAAACAGAAACACTGCAAAAATCCTACTAGGAAATTATGAAGCCCAGCAAAAAAATAGTGATTCACTGTAACAGAAATATTTAGATTACCCGCAGAGTAACACAGGATACCTACTTGGGCCTGTTCCGCTTGCTTTCTCAGCTCCTCAGCCTGTGTTTCTAACTCATCGTTTTTCTTTCGTGCCATTTTCAGGGCCTCTTCTGCATCCAGCAAGTTCTGCTTAAACTCTTTGATATCTGCATCATGTTTAGTGATCATCTCAGCAGTTTCTTTTTCATACTTTGCCTGAAGATCCTTATACTGATTCTGGCTCGTCTCCACTTGCTTTTTCTGATGGAAGATAAAACAATTGGAGTACAATTAAAGCAGCATTGGAACTACGTTCTGCACATAGTTAGCAAGCGCTTTTTAAAGTTCTTCTTACCATGTCTGTTAGTTGATCCTGCATATTTTTCAGTTCTGTTTGATGAATCTTGAGAGTTTCTTGCTGACTCTGCTCAGCTCTCTGTGTTGTCTGCTCCACATTTTTCTGAAGCTCAACAGCCTTTTCATTCGCTTTTGTAAGCTCAAGTTGTATTTGCTCCAACTCCCTAAAAAGACCAAATAAAAGAACATTACTTTTTGCCGACAGCACGGCAAGCACAGAGATGAAAGACTCTAAATTATGCTGAAGTTCTATATTCTGTCCAAGCATTTAGAAAGAGGTTTAATTATTTAACATATAGAGATTCTGCTAAATTAAATGTACACAAGTGAGACTGAGCACTTGCTTGTGTGCAGCGCAACACAGCTGCCAGTTACTTTGCTCCCAGTCTGGGGTTTTGCAAAGGTAAAGAACAACTGTTCTACATACAATTTTTATTTGAAACAAACCATATTTTCTCTTGCTAGTCAAAAATGTGACTCAAGTCTTTTATATTCAAATAAATCAACCAAGCTTATCAGGTAATCAAATAATTAAGTAGGACAATCACAAACCAGTCTAGATTATTAAAATATTCATTTACTCTGGAAAATGAGAGGCATGTTACATAAGAATTTTAGAATTATAAATGTTAGATGCTCTTCAGATCACTCTGAGGAGACTGTTTTGATTAATTTAGTTTGAAAGAATAAGTTCACTTGTCATATCAATGTGACACTCAGGAGCATCTTGTTCAGATATTTACAAAAAAGACAAAATGAGAAGCTGGGAGTCCAGGAGTAACGAATTAACATGAAAATGTTCTGACAATAACGGAATACCTTTCTTTTAACCGGAGCTCATCATTCATTTTCGTAAGCTGGGCAGAGCTGTCTCCTGAAGACTTCATGATCTCTGCAATATCATTTTCAAGTTTGGCTTTAGCTTCAATCAGTTGCTGCTCCTTCTCTTCTCGCTCCTTCAATTTCTTCTCCATCACTGAGCAAGACAAAGGTTAGCAGTCCAGTAAATTTAAGAGAAAGGGTGTACACAGACTAGCTAGAAGATAGTAAAGAACTATAAGCAGAGCAATATTGATGCTAGAGAACTTCCAAATTACCCCTTTAAAATTGAAAATTATGATTGTTTGACTTTTGAACTGTGAACTGCAGCAGAAGGTTCAGAACTCTTCAGAAGGAGTAAAAAAGCGACTAGTCAAGAAATCTTTCTTTCAGAAGAGATTCACTTAACTTCAGGCCATGAGAAGCTGATAGGAGCTCTACCCATGTCAGAGGGTAACCGGCTCTGTGACAGGAGGTGTGCACATCTGACAGGTGAGACGACTCACCAGCTATTCAGCAGAGTAGCAGAAGATAAGCAGTGCAAGCAACGTGAAGCTACAGTGAAAAACCAACTCGGTCCAGGGCAGGCACTGCCCCCAAGGGCAAAAGCAGCCCTGGGGGTGACTTCTACAGTCCTAACAATGCCTTGAAACATTTTTCTACAGGGTACATCATCGTTCTTAATTCCCTTCTACATGGGTTTTAAATTGAGATGTACAACTAGACAGATACAGCAAGACTCCCTCTATGGGAGAGGAACAAGCAGAGAACCCAACTAACGCAGAGTCTTTTGGCGTCCTTAAAAAGAAAATGCTACTTATGGCCAAGGCTTCTGCAAATTAGCTGTCTTACATTTGTAATGCCTCAGTCTGGGCCCCAAAGCCTTCATCTGGTATCTGATCATTACCTCAGCATCACTTCGTTGCAACATTGAACAAGAATTTACTGATTTTGAACACGCTCAACCAGGACATCTCCTGCCTTACAGCCTTATTTCACTAACATCATGGTCACCTTGCGGTGTCACTATACATAGTGCCAAAAAGCTGTTTTCTGCCTGGACAAAAGGCTTTCTTTCGGAAAAGCATTGCACACTATGACGCGGCGAGCTGAGCAGGAGGCGTACAGAAGCATAAAGCTGACACATTTTTCAGAACGTTCCATTTTATTTCTTCCTTACCCGTCAAACTAGACTTCAGCTGTTCCAGCTCTGAAGACATGAGTGCAAACTGCTCTTCTTTTTGGTTTAGTTTTTTTATTGTTTCTATGCAAGTAAAATTTTGAAAACAAAGTTAGTAACTACTAAGATGCAGAGAATTCCACCTACTTACAAGGTATATTACTCTTAAGAAGAGAGGCTACAAGTAATCCTGTCCTTTGCATAGCTGCTGAAAGTGCTGTACCCCCAGGTGTAAATTTGAAGGCACATGGAAAAAAAGCCCTTTATTTTGCATTGATTTTCTGTAGCTTTTTAGTTCTTTGTTTAGTTTAGCAGCAGACATACCTTGCATAGTTTGTTGAACTTTCTCTGCTTCATCAGCTGCGCTAGTAAACTTTTCTTTCTGAAAAAAGGATAAAAACCTGGGGTAAGGTTTGGTAATAGTATAATTCAGCCACTGAATTTATATTAGGTATTTCTCAAGTACAAAATAGAACAGTCTTCACTCCTGTCATAAATAGATTTGTGTTTGAATTACAGTCTAGCATAGATATAATCAGCAACATAAAGCAAAATTTTTCCCTTGCCTCAGTTGCAACCAAGTCCCTAAACATTCAAAATCACTTCTCCATCAGCTACAACAGCAACAGAACAGCAGCGCCAGAGCCCAGCAGAGGAGACGAGATTTCTGGGTCTCAATGCGAGAAGCTGCACAGTGGACACCTGCAGCCCTGTGATCAATCTCATACCAGTATGTTCCAGCTTTACCAGGAGGAAAAGATGCTAGACTGTAAAGAAAAGGGAGGATACTGAGGAAGATATGAAGTGAGACTCTTCCACCAACTTCAAATATTTACTGGGGCCATGGAAAGATTATATGACAGAGACAATAAAACCTAAAAGCATGTCTTTTTGTTACTACCTCTGGTGTGGTTTCTCAGGAAAATCCCACCCAACTACAGAATACTTGCACATTTAATTAAATTTGCAAAACAAGAATCAGATGAAAAAATGTCTTCAAAAACCATTTGTAAGACACATATAACAAGCACTATGTACAACAGTTTAGCCTAAATTTAAACCACATGCTGCTTTTGATTTCATTTAATATTTTATCTGAAATCCATAAACAGACAAGTTCTATTTAGACAAAACACCTGATAACACAGAACTCAGGTGAAATGTTCTTTTCATTCCAAGACAAGTCCCATTAGCCATGAACCCTCCCCTTCTTTGCATGAGTAAAGTAGCTTTGAAAGATCCACAGATTTCAATGATACTCTCACCATGAAAACCAAAATCCAAAGCATAAAGTCAAAATTTTGGGGTATTACTCACCAAAACTTGAAGTTCCTTTTCCAAAGAATCTTTAACTTGATTTACTGCACTCAAGTTTTTCTCAAGGTCAAGAAGCTTTTGCTCTTTGCCCTGCAGTTCTTTGGCCAGATTACTAGCCTAACGAAGATGATGAAATGGAGTAAAATAAAATTAAAAACACGAATGAAAAAATAGGAAAATTAAAAGTTGAATCAGAAAAATAACTATAGTATTGCTGTAGGATGACAAAAATTAAAAAAAAAAACCAAAAAACCAAAAAACCAAAACCAAAACAAACTGAAGAAAAAAATGTGATGCGTTAACTGAGTGAAGCTGCTTTCCACCGATGCCTACATACATCACAGTACTAATTGCACCCAGGAATATATTTGAAATAATTAGAATTCAGTTGTTTGGAATTAATGGTGAAAACATTATTTAATGGCAGACATTTTTGAGTCTTTGAAAACGAAGTTACAGCATCAGTTTAATTAGTAGTTTGGGGTTTTTTAATTAATTTTTTAACTGATCAATTGAGCATTTTCACTTCAACTGGCTATTCAGACCGGTACACACACATAGATGTAACTGTTCAAAGGCTCTGTACCACAGAACTACAGTGTGACCTCAAAAGTAGAGTTAAAGGTCTGTAGAAATCTTGTATCTTGGAACCATCCATGAAGGGTTTAGGAAAGGAATTTCCAGTTACTTTCCACACTACTCTTACAAATTAGAGCTCTAACTTGTCAGGTCATGCATAGATCTGAGGTGCGGGGAACCCTTAAATGAAATGAGATCTTAGCACTTGTATTCCTAGCTGAAGTGGAAGAACCACTTCCAAGTACTGAATTCCATGCCAGCAACTTTAAATTCACCCGAAACCAAGAAAAACCTTGGTAAGATGTATCACATTGCAATCTGGGCTTCAAAATGCTGTGAAGCTGCGCCTAACATCACCACTGCACACCCTCGTCTTAAAGAAAACTTCCGCCAGGATCTTTTCTGCTTTCTTTTTTTTTTTTTTTTCAATAGCCTCTTCCATCATCTTGTTTGATGAGAGGCAAAGTAATGAAGGTGCAGAGGAAACATTTCTCCATTGAGCCCCAAGTGACTTTATCTGAATACCTCTGTCACCAAAAGTTAAAAACTTCTCCCATATCAGCCAAGAAACTAACTCTTCCATCACACGAAGCTTTTGGCACAGGCAGGCCGGAGCCTGCAGCAAGGAAGTGCAGACAGAATTTTTTTCTTTTGCGTAGTGGTGCAGCCCAACGACCCAGTTAACACTTTTTCTCTAAACCTCCTCAGATGGTACCAAGACACGCATTCAGTAAAACTCTTTTTTTCTGTGATGTATTTGCCATGGCAGATTAGAACAGTACGAATGTAAAATGAAAGCAAAAAGTAAAAATAAAAGGATGGATGTTGATACAAACCTTGCTACTTC
Organism: Caloenas nicobarica; assembly: GCF_036013445.1. Classification (NCBI taxonomy): domain Eukaryota; kingdom Metazoa; phylum Chordata; class Aves; order Columbiformes; family Columbidae; genus Caloenas; species Caloenas nicobarica. Next base: position 4,990,060 of record NC_088260.1, read on the forward strand.
CATCAACCTTTTCAGTCTCTAAATTCTGAATTTGTTTCTCAGCTGCCTCAAGCTGCTTGCTAAGTTTCTGGATTTCCAATTTACCTTCAGAATTGGCTTTCTGAAGTGCAGCAAGGTCCAAAAGCTTTTCTTCAGCAGCTTTGATCTGTGGTGTAAGACTATCAATAACTTTGGTTTGTTCATTGTACTTGGCTTGCAGTACCTCTAGCTCCTTTACCTTTATTTCAGCTTCCTGTAATTTGTTTAAAGTGTCTTCCATTTCTACTAGATGCTGATCTTCCACACTTTCCAGTTTGGTCTTCAGGCTTTCCAGGTTTTGTTCTTTCTCCTCTGTGACTGCCAACAGTTTTGCTTTCAGGGATTCAATCTCTCTTAAATAATGAGATTTTTCATTTTCCTGCTTCAGTTTTAAATTTGACATTTGATTTTCATAGTCTAATTTAGTCTTCTCAATCTGAGTCTTTAACTCTGCAAATTCTGCTGTCTGAGCCCCTACACCTTTGCTGAAAGAAACTTTTAGTTCTTCCATTGCTTGCTGGTGGGAGGCAATTGCAGATTCCAGCTTTGATTTCCACAGCTCTATTACATCTGAATTCTCCTTGTTGGCGTGATCAAGCTTAGTTTTCAAGGATTCATTTTCTTTCGCCATTCTCTCATTTGAAGCTGAAAGTGATTTGATCTCTTTCTGCAATGTTTCTTCACTAATTCCAAACTTCTCTTTCAATGAATTCATCTCATTCTCATGTTCTTTGCTAACAGCTGCCATTTTTTCTTGCAAAGAACTGATTTCTTGTAACAATGAAAGAGAAGTGTCCACATCATCGATGTGTTTACTAGACTCTAATCTCCCCCGAAGCTCAGCTACTTCCTTCACCCGCAATGCTAGATCTCTCTCTAGTTCCATGATGCGAGATTTTTCTGACACCGTGGCCACCTATGATTAGCAGCATTTTAAGAAAAGAAGAAAGAATTATAAAAGATATGTTTAATACAAAGACATATTGGCTTCACTGAAAAGAAACTGCTGAGTGTTGCAAACTAACATTCACGTGTTCTCACCAGCACTTTGGATTAGAATACCTTTGAGTTTCTCTGGCAACTCCTTACTTCTATGGAAATTCTAAAGAAACCTTAAGTAAAAGCAAATGCTGCTTTTAAATGCAAGGCTGTGAAACAAGACCAACTGTTGTTTTACTTTCATATAAATTATTGCTTTAAAAAAAGAAAAATGTCCACATCTTTGTATTACATGCATATTATATTCTCTCTAAAGGTGGAATTTAGTTAAATTCATTTTTCTGAAGTTGTCTAGAAATAACGACGTGGTAAACAGCTTACAAACTACACTTATGTATATTATCGATGTTTAATAAAATGTTTCTCAGAATCATTTTAAAGCAGACCGAAAACCAACAGAGAACCCTGAGGTCTTTATTTGTTGACATAATTGCTTTCAAATTAATCTCATGCCAGCTATGAAGCTGTCAGAGAAAAATAAACACATTTTTAGCCTACAAATTCTTTGAAACTGATATATCCACTCCACTGTTCTTTCAAAAAGCGTCCTCAGATTATCTGAGTTTTTCACTGACTGTTGATGCAGCTTGTGGTATGGAAAGGCACGCAAAGCTACCACAATTATTTCTAATTAGGAAGTTACTGTTTCAACCTCCTTATTATACCAACATCCTGAAAAAGATATTACTTACCTGCAATTGCCCTTTAAAAGTACTTATTATAGAGTACAATCTTGGTTTTATAACATTCATCATACCTCAGCTTCAACAAAAGCCACACGTGTACGCATGAATATAAAAGTATTTATCTATTCTTAAGAATTGACTCCTGCTGAACTTCTGACTTGGGACAAAGTATGTCCAGTAATATTTTGACAGGCAACAGTATTACTTATGCTACTGGGATATCTATGAAAATATTATGTCATGGGTGGAAAAAAAAAGAACTAAAAAGCCACAGCAAACCATGATTTAGTAAAGCAAGTAAGTATTAACAACTATTTAAGACATCAAAAACCAATCCTCAAATACTGTTTGTGTTAAAAGCACTGGCACAGTCGATCTTTTTTTAGTTTTAATGAAATTTACTACTTCTAAAAATGAACCACTGAACACCCCTGTAGGTCAATTCACAGTTCCATTTGTTACTTTTGACATGGATTCAAGTATTAATTTTGCAGATTTAAGACATCTTACCTGAATCCTTCTGAAGAAATGAGTACACATATACAGGCATACACACACACACAACACTGAAGCTCAAAATTAATGTTAATTTTTAAAGTGTTCCAGCTGGATCTATTGCAGGTAGCGATCACGGCAGGAGCAGGGATCTGTTTCAGCATGTGTTACAGCAGCCTGTGTCATCAGAAATCTTCCGCAACACAAATCAGTCTTGTTATTTAAATAGTGAAAACCATTACCCTAGTGTCTTCTAACTCCCTCTGGAGTTTGTCAGCTTTGGTCTTTTCAAAGAGCAGGCTCTGTTCAAGCTCCTTAATGCGGGCATGCTCCAGTTTGGTCTGCGTCTGTTAGTAAAAAGGGAAAGGAAGAGAACACAACGGTGCCACCATCACATGCCAGCACAAGAAGAGGGAGCCACATGCAGGCCGTGCTGCCAGAGTCTTCTACCCATGATGAGCAGAGAAGATGCAGTGGATAAAATGAACAGGGAAATGCTACGGATGAGAAAGATGGACTGAAAGTGTAAATGGACTGACGTGTAAAAAAAAAATTTAAAAAGAAAAAAAAAAAGTCACAAACGAAAAAATATGGACAAAAAAGTTTCATGCAGCCAAGTAGAAGTTATTTATCAGTACATGAAGTTTTCAGCACAAATTAGAATAGTTATGTAAAAAAATATATATGTGTATATATATCTGTACCTCTTCCAACAGGATAATAAGTCCCTTTCCTTTTTATTCCACTAACTTTTTTCTTTAAAGTATTTGGCTTATTTTATAAATGATCTTTTTATTAACCAGGGGACAAAAATTCACCATGGAAGCTCGTGTGACAAATCAAAACTTTTTTTTTTTTTTTTAATAGTAGCTGTATCTCAAGTCTCAGCCATAAAAATTCCTTTGGCCAAGACCTGGGAACATTGATGTTCGTTTGTCATTACAGTATGAATTATCTGAATAGAAAGAGAATGGTTTTCTAGAAGTGCAGCACCCTCCTAGTTTTTCCCCCTCCTCCTCTTTCAGGAAGGAAGGAAGGAAGCAACAAGTAAGATTCTCCAAAACCAGGGAAAAGAGTGAATCAGTCTGGTTGCTCTATAGTTACTGAAGTCTAAATACATGGAACAAGATGCAGAAGGAAAAAAAAAGTCTTTCTAATTCTAATAGGTTCCTAAAGAGAAGCAGGAAGCAAACAAAACTAAGTGAGCAGGTACCTCCTGCCTTGTGCTTACAAAGAGGTAGAATTTTTAGCAAGAACACAGAATATTGGATATTCTGGTTTGATAACCAGATATTCCCAGAGGCCCACAAGAGAGCCTGATGCTTGAGAGATGCAGGTAAAGTACAGCAGCTGGTTCAAATCTGACCTGTACCTCTGAAGTGGTTATGGGGAGAAAAAAGAAATATCAAGATGTAAGAACCAGCTGCCATGCTTATTTCTGAGGTGCCACGATTCTAGTATTATGTCAGCCTCGACAGGCCACTGTTAGTTTGAATTTACTAAAAAATCCAAATTAGAAGGATTATGAAAGACTATTGTTGCTTCAGAGTGTCTTTTCCAAAAAGAGCAGCTTTTCAGGGCTTGCCCACACATTGAGAGTAAGGTGGATGTCCACAAGAAGAATGAATGAAGTTCTGCCTGAGTGAGCTGTGTTTATCGACCAAAGAAATGCATCCATCAGTCCTCATGAAAAGTTCTTCACACAGCTTCACTGCTGCAATTTATTTAGTGTGGAACAAAGTAACACAGAAACCCCAAGCCCTAGGAACTGCTATTAACAGAATAAGAATCCTCAATCCTGAGCAGCCACCCATTGAACACTGGACTGAAAGAATCCCAAAAGGCAGGAAGACACGTGAATAATTCCAAAGCCACAGCTGGCAGGACGCTGCTGCTCCTCTGATCTTTGTAATATGATACTTAGAAAGCCCTACGGAACTGTGTTATTTATAGTGACAAGCTGGTTAATGCTGCCTCCAAACCAGGCACAGCAGTTAAAGATCTGATGTGGTCTCTGCAGAGCAAATGGGATGGGGATGAGCCTCTTGTTTTGCTTCAGGCCTGTTCTCCTCCAAGCACCGTATTCCTTCTGACAGCATCAAGTTATCTTCTTGCCCAAGAGCATGCAGACAGCTGTTGGTTCAATTTTTGAAACATTTTCCCAGTTGAAAACAATTGGCTGTTTTACTATGTAGTTACTGGGTCCACAAGTGTTAAACGTTGCTTCTTAGATTTGTCTTGTTTTTGAAATTCCATAGCAGATCCTCTATCAGTGTAAGATCTTCAATGTGTATGGGGTAAAAAACCCCATGAGAACACAGATTGCTGTTTTTGCCTCCCACAGATTATGAAAATGGAACAAAGTATTCTAAGGGAAATAACAAGATTTTATAAGTAGCTATAATTCAGTCCTCTCAGACAGGTTAGTATATTAGCCCTCATGCACAACAAAATTCAAAGTCTGAAAGCCATCTATTTTTAAAAATCGATTATTCATTCCTTCCTTGCTCTAATTCAAAGGGATCTATTAAAAACCAAGAACCCCCAAACCTGATGGTTATAGAATTTTCCCTTCATGGCTCTGCAAAATATGCTATCTGAAGTTTTTGCATCCTACACAAAACCCAAACCACTTTGTTCATTGATTTTATAGACATTACTTTACTACAGTAAAGATCAGATGTATTAATACCATCACTGATTACTGGTTTTTTGTTTTTTTGTTTTTTTTTTTTTTTTTTAATCCCACCTCTCATATATTACCAAAGGGAAATAAGCTAAAATCACAGCAAAATGGAAATAAAAGATTAAAAAATACTCCAGAGATCTTTGCTGGCCACCTTTTTCCCCAATTTGGGGCATGAGGGATTGATTGTCCTTTAACCAACTCTGATTTCCAAGGGACAGGCTCCAGTTTCCCTGAGGTAAAAATCCCTGCAAAATTTTGAATCACTCAAGTTTCTCTCCTAATCATTTAGAGAGAAATGTCTACATGATTATGTGGAAACCTAGAGCACAGTAAACTGAGAAGAGCAGAGTACTATGAAAAGAATTTGATTATAAACTTTAACTTGGATGGAAAAGAAAAACAGAAAAGAAAAACAAGGAAAAACCAAAACAACAAAGGAAGCATCTTCACCTTTTCCAAAGCTTTGCAGTTAATGATTAAGAGTGACAGGGAAGTGGGACGAGTCTTACTCTGCCTTGAACCTTAAAGAATTCCACTTGAATAAACTTCAGAGACCAGTCATCAGTTATTTTCAGCATTTATGTATTCTAGCTACTCTTTCACTTCAAAATAAACCTTACTCTTAAGGTCTCCATCTATAGATCAAACTGTGAAATTGTGCTGAAGCCATAAATGCTGATCATTGCCTCTAGGATAGGGGCAAAACGACCTTCAGCCCCTTCGTGCTGGGGTAACAATCGCAGAACATGACTGAGATTATTGAGCATTAGCCTAGAAACTCAGGGATCCCCCACTTCTCTCCTTCCGCAAGTGAAGATGTCCATTTTTATGGAAAACTTAGAATAGGGAAATCAGGAATAAAGAGGGGATTAAACAAGGAGTGCACAAAACAAGAGAAAGGAAGGGCACATGCAGATTTACTTCTAACACACCGTGAGCCTGATTGGAAGAATAGAGGAGAGCCAGATCTCAGCTGAAGTAGCTTCGCAAAGGGAACACCTAAGGATGCACAGCAGGAAACCAGTTTTAGTCTTAGGAACTTCCTATCTTGGCTGGGGATACAGCAGGAGGCAGCCTGGGCTTAATTTTCCTGAGTCCCATCTAAGAGAGGGTTTTCAAATTCCTCTGTTCTGAGCTATGGAGGCAAGAGGGCTGCTCAAACGTCTCATAAGGCAATTTCTGTTATGCAGTAACATATATTTTTCCTAAATAATTCAAAGAGAAGCTACATGAAGATACTGTAAAAACATACAGCTTTGCACACTAATTCTTCAGATGTTTTTAATCATCCCTCCCCTTAGCATTTCATACCAAAAAAAGAGAAACAGATAAGGGGAGGTGGGGAATGTACTGATTTATTTCCTCAGAAAAATTAATCAGCTAATTAAATACTGCATCTATTGAACAGCAGTAGGAGCTCATAGGAGAGCGTGCAGGATTTTGTGAAGAAAGCAACTATTAATAAAATCCTCCATTTAAATGAAAAACATTTCAGGATCCTGGACAGTCATTTTCCACAAGCTCCTCTACTCTTCAATTAGTTGCAAAGCTTTTGACCCTCAAGAATTCTAATGACACATTCGCCCTCTCTCCAGTTAATGGGGATTACAACGTTTAGTCATTACACACATTCTTTTCAATAAATGTTGTAATTGCTCTGAAAGCAACATGCACACAAATACCAGAGTCAATGTTTCAATAACAGATTATGCAGTTAGTGAATAAGTATAAGCATTTTCTGCACACAATCTGTTAACATGGGATGTCTCCGCACATTTAAGTGCCCTCTTACATTTTCTGTGTCTTCCGAAATCTGCCTCTTTCGCTATCAGTAAAATTAAAAAACAAACAAACAAAAATATTTCACCTGCAGACTTAACACTATCATTCCAACACAAGCAACAGGATACATTTCATTATCTTGAATTCATTTTTAACTCTAGAAGCTGCTTGACAAACCAGAGTCTTTTAACATGGTTTGCCATGACTATCAACTGATTTAACAAAAAATAAAAAATTAAATTTTTCCATGAACTAAACAATAAAAGGAGCATTCTATGAAAAGTCTAGATAGGTATCTTAAAATGAATGGAAGACTAAAATAAAATAAATGTTATATGAAATGATTAATTTTCATAAGGCTAGCACTTTAATTGTAAATGTTAATCATAATGTTCACAGGAACACAAGTTTGTACTTTACACTGTGCGAGAAGTTCTAATATTTTTCTGATTAGACAACAGAGTAGAACAACTAAAAAGTATTTCAAATTTGAAATTTGAGATAAAACCTGGCAGTGTTCAAATATCTGAGAGTAATTTTTCATTAAAAGTTTTCTATTCTGATTGTGTAATAACATACTGTGGTTTAGCCCAATGTTATAGTTATACAAACAGTAGAAAGATAAAGATTGCACATGTTAATTGCTGTTTAGATTTTGTGTGCAATAACTCTCAAGGCAAACCACTCTGTTTTTCGATCTTCCCTAAGGAAAGCATAGGGATTACTAAAAAAAAAAAAAAATAGAAAATCGAAGACAAACAGGACCAGTCTTCAATATTAATTTTCCAAAGCATAAATATTAACTTGTGATTTCATGACTTCAAAGTGATTTTGTGTTGGGGGTTACTTTTAAGCAATTTCAGAAACATTAATAATATATAATATAAAATAATGTAAAATATCAAAAGGTAGAGTTTTCTATTAATTAATTTAATTACTACAGCCATCCCATGGTACAACTTTTGCTAAAACGTGTAACTGAATTAAGGCTGCAGTCCCGTAGTTTCAGTTTACTCAAGGACCACAGAACTGGGAATCACTTCCACGTGCTTTGCATATGCTTGGACCAGTATTGCATCTATCAGTAATTTCTGCCTTTCTCTTGTAGAGAACAGTACACTTAACCGGCACCGATTGCATTTCTGTGCCCTACTAGATACTCTGTTCACTAAGCTGGAGATATTTTACCTCTAGGTCTCCTTTGGTAATGGATTCTTCTTCCACACGGAACTGAAGATCTTCAACTTTCCTGTGGGGACAATTCATTAAAATTCAGATAACTTCTAAAGAAAATGCTTTCAAGCTCACTTTTCAGTGGAAATCAGAACTACAGCGACATCCTTCTGATTGCACCAGCAGACTGCCAGAAACATCAAAGATAATTCTCTTGCAGGAAGCATTGTGAGAGATGATGCTGCTGTCTTTAAAACAGGACCACTGCCACAGTCAGGCATCGGTCTTCCTGCAGCTCTATACAGAAAGTGTTTTGTTGCATTTTCTGCTGGGTTGAAAAGAAAACCTTTAGGTCATCATTGATTCTTGTCATTCTTTCACCCTCAAAAGAGGTGACCTAAATGAACAGTTTGATCCGTACATTCTACCATTCACCTAAGAAACAGTCCAAGTCAGGACACATCCGAGACACCCTGGGCCTTGTAGAAGCGCGCTGGGTGGCCTGCAGCAAAACCCCAGCCGAGACAAACATCCGTTAGGTGTCGGGATGAACCGTAAGATGCAGAACGGGAGCACAAGCAAGAACACTGCCTTGCCTTGCCTCTATAGGAGTCTTAGAATGAGAAGACAGATGTAAGAAGCTAGTATTTGACTTTAAATGAAATTTGTAAAAAGTTATTTCTTCCCATCCCCTGACTCTGGTTATATCCCAATGAGCAAGGGGACAAATCTCCTCCTTTCCCCCTTGATCCTTTCAACACTGTAAGATGTTGCAAAGGAAGAGACAAGCATGTCTTCTTCCCTTTGAATTGCACACGCTGCTGGTGCCCGCAGCTTGGCTGACAGATGTAGAAATCATTGCATCAAAGGGAGTTACAAGTGATGGATGTCTAAAATAAAAGGACAATAAGAACTTACTGCTGGAAACGGGTCTCACCAATGTGCTTTGGGAAACAGGATTAAAGATTATTTGACTTCAAGTCACTGCTGAGACTGACTTGAATACATATCACAGAGAACTTGCGAAGTAAATAAGCCTAAAGTGGTTAGGAGGGAGGAGAAATATTACTCTGTGAAGCCGAGCGATGTTTTCCCGGCTGCAGGATGTCAGTTTGGTGGTAGCAGGCGCTGCACGCTGCCTGGCAACACGCTGAAGGTGAGCTCAAGGCCAGGGAGGATTGCGGTAAAACGGACCCCACTGACCTGGCATGCAGCAAAAGTAGGTCCACAGCCCGGCTACGGAGCTGCTGCAAAGCTTTTTGTTTTTTAAATTTAAAACCCCACTGCTTTATTTTGTAGAGAGCACACAAATAATTCCAGACCTAATTCTACTGCTTGTTTTGAAAATTCAGTTAGAGTAGGTCCCATAAAAAAGCAGCATGAAAATTGTAAAGGAATTGCTCAAGATTTACCACTGCATTTTCTCATCTCTGATTTTGAGTTTTAAGGAGGCCTCTCAGAGAGGTTGACATCTGATTGATTTCAGGGGTGCACATGAACCTACAGCACAGACTCACAAGGGGTTTCTAAACAGACTTGCTTTTCAAAAGCATTCCAAATCCACCAAAACAATCTATCGGATTATTTCCTCACCTAACCTTGCCCCAACAATTTATCAGATTATTTCCTTTCCTAACCTCACTTTACCTCTTTGGTAATCTCAGTTCCTTTCCTCAAGTGGTTACAAGAGGCCATTAGAAAAGGCATTAAAATGTATGGCTTTGATGATTTTCCTTTAAGAGACAGATACTACCTAGTAGTAATCAATTATTCACAAGAGAACTGTAAATTCTTAATCCAGCACTGTCAGGAAATGAGATTATCAAAATTTTCATTTTGAAGTGGACGAGTGTTTCAAGATCAGGCATGATCCAATAATTTCATATGAGTAGGAATAAAATGAGTAGCATGAAATTCAGCTATAAACAAGAGTTAAAGCTTCTAAACAAGTAGTCCACTTTCTTTGGCTTTCTCTCCTCAAATGTAAGAGTTTCTTTTTTAGTTTTAATTTTAAGAAACTGCAATATGATTTTATACAATAATTACCCATATCTGCATTATTCAAAACTTGTTTCATATTTCAAAGTCACCATAGCATTTGCTTGTAATGCCAAGTTTGTTTTTAACACAGTTGTACCAACAAAGACAGTTTTCAGTTACCTTTTCTCTTCCTCGAGCTGATTGAGAAGCTCCACTTTCTCCCTGTCAGCAGCCTCCACCATGGCTCGTAGCTGGTCCATTTTTGCTTCCATCTCCAGTACATGCTAATTAGCAGGAAGAATAAGAACAAAATCTAGGAATTTTTTTCCAAGTTAGGTATCTATACCTCAGTAATCACAGTTTGGTACAGTGATGGGCCAAGGCACAGGAATGTTATCACATTGAAATATGCATATAATAAAGGAAAACCATCGCTAACTGACATGTGTGGGGAAGTTCAACCAAAATTAGTTAAATGAAACAGATTTGCTATCTCATCAAACCAAAGTTCCCACAAGGAAGATCTCACAGGTATGGAATACTTCAGTTTTGGAACACCATGTTTTACTCCCAGACCTCTTCAATAAGAAAACACAATTTTTGAAATTAAGTCAATTGTCCAAAAGCCTCTGTTTTAAGAACAGCATCACTGCTCTTACCCGATCATGTCCATCGCGAACCAGTGCTAACTCCTGCTCCATTTCCCCTACATGACTGGTTGCTTTTGCAACCTCTGCCCTCTCCAGGTCCCTTTCTGCCAGGAGCTGTTCGATGTGTTGCTGCTTCTCCTTCAGGGCCTCCTGCAGGGCCGTGGTACCAGAAATTTTCCTTGCATACCGGGAGGATGTTTCTGTCAACTTCACAAAGTAAACACGTTAAAAATCATTCTGTATCAAGTGAGAACGAGGAATATCTCCAGACTCAACAGGCACTGGGTTAGTAAAGGAAATGCTTTCTGTAACCTACTGTACCTTCTCTCCTTTTACATTTAAATTACTTCATTTTCTATAATTTAATAACAGCCATGCATGTGTAGTAATACTTTTTGGTAGCGATTGGCAGGTAGTGTGTAGGAGACAGAAGGGTTGAAGTGAAAACAAAACGCTGGCCTCAGTTGAAGGTGTGCTTAGTAGACTCACACAAAGGCCAGGTCATTGTGTTTCCAAGCATGTCTTTGCATTAAAAAAAGAAAAGCAGCCTTTTAGCAAGTTAAAAACATTGTGCCTTTAGTTATCAAGTCATCATCTTGGGTTGCCGGAAACAATATAACACTTCCAAATGCTCTATCAAAAACTTTTGGAATTCAACCAGCATTTGGCACCTCTACTATGGCAATAAAACATCCAGGATGAAAAGCATTTACCTTGACCTAAAAAGCCAGCCTTACAGCTAAAACCTTGTGAAGAAGAACAATTGGTATCTGATTAAAACATATGTTTATAGCAATTGGAATTCAATTACTTGGGGAAAAAAAAATCTGAAAGATTAAACTTAAAGAGCTTAGATAAACATGAATCGGTCTAGAGAACTACAGCTATAATGAACCTTGGGGTTTTCCTCGACCTTGCATGATCTCTGTTCCACTGAATGGAACCAGCGTGAGTCAAAATTCAGCATGGCCCTGTCTTCTACTTCCTCAGGAGTTTTTGAGCAAGGAGAAAACAATAGCAGCCCTGAATAACTGAGAAGATTATGGAAGAGTTCAACAATTTCCAGATAAGTTATAACTTTCCTAGAAACTGAAGCACGAAGAGTCTGCTGTGTCAAAACTGATTTCAGGAAACCTTGTTTCTTCAGCGGCTTAACTTTTAAAGAAAGAGTGTCAGAATTATTTTGACAGTCCTTTTAACTTGGATGGTAACCGTTCATGTTGCCTAGGAAAAAAAAATTGGAAGAAAGCTGGAATTTTAATTCCAGAACTAATGGATTACAGAAGCTTTATATTTTATGGCCAAAACATGCAAAAGCCCTGAGGCACAACACAGAGGCAAAAGAAGCAAATGTATTATAGACATTTCCAATGTGTAACTGTGCTCTCTTGTTACTTAGAGTATCATAGCATACAGAATAAAATGTAGAGGTTTGCTCTGAACCTGTGGTAGGCACCACTTTAGTGCATCGATTTCAGACTAGAGGGCACTCTGCAGCTGGAAGTGCAACTTCCAGCATGGATTAAAGTCCCACTGTTTGTGCCAAATAAAAATCCTTTATGCTTTTTGTGATACAGTATTAACCCTGTTGTCCTGACCAACTGTTGACCTCTGCTCACTTGTAATCTGCTTCGGTTGGGAAGGACGACGGCAAAGTCACCTCTCGCGTCCTGCACGGCGGGTCAGTGGGACAGTGCCGGCTGACCGGTCCCACCTCAGTGGGAGTGAGGTCTTTCTAATGAGATAAACCTATATACTTGGGTTATAGAAAAAGAGGAAAAATCTAGGGTGACTGTGGAAAAAACCCAATTACTTCTATGCTTTTAATTGCCTTCAAACAGAGACTTCTTAAAATTCAGCTTTCCCAGAAGATTTCTGTTTTACTGCTGCAACCCAAGATTAGGACATTTATGTAACAGAGCAACTTTAAAAGAATCCATAGTAAGTGTATTAGGTGGAATTAATGCTGTGTTAGAATTCACCTGAGCCACTGTACTTTGCAACATTTAGCCTTTATGCATTCATAGGCTTAAAACCAAATGTAAAAGAAAAGAAAGAGGCTTCTTTTCAGCAAAGACTTGACAATTGCTACTTCTGTATTTCTCAGTTGGCTCATCTCTTTGCAGTAAAAGAAAATCTTTTACATTTTAGACAATTTGAGGCTTCCTGCTTAATAAAACAAGTTTGATCTATGGAAGCTTTAGCGCATACCAGATCCTCAAACACAGACCCCGTACGACAGCGTAGTGCCAGGAAAATGAACAACTAAATGGAGATTCCAGCCAGAGAACACTGATGCCTTTTCAGTTTGTTGGCCTCGCAAGCCCCTTTCTTATTGCAATAACTCCGTTAGCCTGAATTAACTGTGTAAGTTTAAATATTCCAACATTCAGCTCCTCTTCAGGGCTAGCTAAGATTTCCTTCCTTCATGCATGCTTTGAATGAAAAAGAGAGCACAAGTGAATGTATATTGTGCTCTCCCCAAGATCTGTTCTATTCTCAGTTTATGCAAGTAGACCACAGGCAAGTGCCGCGTGGACTCCTGCTCGGGAAGGTAAAGCATGCAACAGAAAAAGAAGCTTACTAGTCCTGTACGGCTTGGCTTGCTGCTTACTGAAGATGCCACAGAACTGAGAGAGCTCAGGGAAGATGCGCTCGGACTACGTTTCAAGGCTGTGGGAGTTGCAACCACTTTTCGCACGGTTGTCTTGGCTTTCGCTGGCGTGGTTGATGGGAATCCGATCTTCGTAACTTTGTGGACTGGAGCAAATAAACCATACTTTGGCTGACACTGAAAATACCTTTACAAAAGCAAAGCAGACAGATGAGAGTAATTAATTAACTTCCATCTTTTCAGATACGTGGTCTGGCTTCACAAATAATCCTACATCAATAATGGAGAAGAATTAAAGAACAGATTATTTGATTATACAGAACATATCTTCAGTTATATATAAACAAAAGCCACTTAAAATTATAAGTTGTGATCACCTATGTTAAGGCACCACAATCCTTGTAAAACCTCTTTTTAATTAGTCAAAGGATTGTTCCTTATACCAAAGGAGAAAGAACATTAAATTGTCACGTGAATTAATGCCTTCTAAGTGTGACTTATTGGAGGAAGCAGCCACACTGTTCCCAATCTTTACAACGAGGCAGTTATTGGTATAGGAGTTTTCGGTTCCTGTGATGCTGGAATATTTCCCTTAAGTTCAGCTATTGGATACCCAGAGATTTTCTTAACTGAGCATTCATTCCAAGCTGAGAAACCAAGCAGACATTCAAAAAGCAGGAAATTGTGTTTTCCATTAGGAGTCTGTGAATAAAATTCACATGGGAGAAGGAGAGAGCAACTAATCCCATGAACGTGGGGTTGAAGCAGACTTTCAGAGATGTGTAGGCGTCATAAAATTCAAATCAGCTTCTAACAATCTCCCACCACCATCAGCAGAGAGTCAGGTTTACAGCCTAACTACTTCGCTTGGTATAAAGTTCAATGTAAGATAGAAAAACAAACAAACAAAACCCCAGAATATAGAGATGTAAAATCTTGAAGACAGCTGTGATCTGATAGTGGACTAACCTTGTTCCAGCAACAGCTCCATCGTTCTTTCCCAGAGGCTCATCCAGCTCTACTCCACACCACTCTCCTTTAGCAAAATCTGTTTCTCCCAAGAAACGCACAACTCCAGCTTTTGTTCCACCAACCTAAAGCAGTGAGAAACACAACTGCATTTACTGCATTTCCAAATTAAAATACGAAATAGAGTGAAAACATTTTCAGTATTATCATGTTCAAAAAGCACATTAATGATGCAACCAATCCTTATTTCAAGTATTTCAAGCTGCATATTCTTTTGACTATGAGTTTGTCTTAACATTGGATAGATCTTCGCAATAAAATTGTTCACACAAGATAAAAAATAGAAGAAAAAAAGACAAGAAAACAAAAATCACTGTCCAATTTGGTATTCAGGAAGTTTGTCATGATTGAAGGCCACAAATCTATTAGGTGACTTAATATGGCTATAAGATTAAAAATAAATTTAACAAGACTCAGTATAACCACTGTACTGAATGCAACAGATTTGTACTATAGTTTCACACATATTTTGATCAGCATTAAGGATTTCTAAGAACTGTTTATTTCTTATTCTAATTCTGTGAGGAAAAGTAAAAGAAATGAGAACAAAGTCTTTCATATTTTCTCCAAGGAATAGTTCAGATAAACTATATAGCACAGCCCTCTTGCATTTAAAAGAACTGATACAGAGCACTTTGCAAAACTGTAGAGGCAAACAGCTATTTGCATTCTTGGAGAGGGGAGAATAATTTTCTCGATCATTTCTTCATTTAAAAAAACCAAAAAAAACCCAAAACCAAATAAAAAAACCAAAACACATACCAAAAAACCCACACACAGAAACAACGAAAAAAACCCCAAACCCAAACACTCCTAAACGGAAGAGTAGAAATAAGTTGTTTTCAAGCTTATAATATTAAATATTTACAGCCATTCCCATTACTTGCAATGTCGGCAAGATATAGCTTTTCATAATGCCCAGGGGAGGGAAGAATTAAATTAAGTGAAGAAGCAAAATGTGCTCAGTGTGGCTGACACTTGCCAAGAGGGGCCACACGCCAGAACTGCCGGATCCCTGCGGGTCAGAATGACGAGATGTGCCCCATTTGTGTGAAAAATGTGTTCAGCCTGCATCCAGCATTATGAAAATGAGCAAATGTTAATGAAAACCTCTTTGAGAGGTTCACTGAATTCAACATAGACATTTTCAGGGCCATTGGATTTTTTTCCACTTGTGTTTTCCAGCACACATTATACAACAAGGAATATTTTGTAGCCTTGGCAGAGAGCTTGGATGTAACCTGCTAACACAAAGATTGTGATTTTCCTTTTTATATACTAAGAGGTATATTAGGATTTCATATAATTTTTAAATTATTCAATTTCTTGGGGAGAACGTCCCAGGATAACTAGTGAACAACAAGCTTCTTGTGCCATAAATGAAGGTGCATGATCACAGTACACTGGATAATCCATATTAATACACGTGGGAAGCGTTCACCAAGAGGTTAAGTGTGAGGAATGGAGAAAATTATCTTGCATGAAAGCACTAAGTGTCCACCAAGCACAAAGTGGGTGCACAGGAGCTGCCACACACATTTGTGTCCAGCTTGTGGCTCATCCCCTTCGCAGAGCTGACAGCTCTGGGAGCAACAAGGCTTTGGCGGATGGGAAAAAAATCCTCATCCACATAACCCTCAGAAAATCAGGGAAGAGCAATCACCCCTTTTGGATATTACTAAAATGAGAAAGCTGACAGCAACATCTTTCATCCATATTTCAGGTGGCGGTCCCCTTCTCTCATTAGTCTTGAAATAACATTTAATCTGCAAATTACCTTTACATCTTGCTTTAAGTGGCACTGTATCAAATTATTATTCTTCATGGAATAAAAATACATAAAGTTTACAGTTATCATGACTCAGCCTAATATAGTAACTAGTAGAACGTTTGGTATTTGGTGTTCTTGGCAGAGAACAGACAAACTTCCCCTCTCAAAAAAACAAGCCCAAGTACTGTCTTAAAACAAAATAATTGTAACCAACCAAAACAGCCACACAGAATCCAGATCTCCTCTGGGCACAGTGGTGAAGGGGGAATACATAACATTGGTTACAAGTATTTCCTGGGAAGAACTATCCCTTAAGTCGACACATGTCACCCACTCTCAGACATAACCTACTTTTTCTAAAGGATAAATATCATTAATCTAAGTAAAAACACAAAAATAAAGTGTGAGAGATACACAAGCACTTGTCTGGGCTGTCAGTCCATACTGGGTCTTCCAAGCTGCCCTTCTCCTTATTCCTTTTCTAGCAAGTTGGGTGGGTTTTGTTGTTGTTTGTTTGTTTTCTTTATTTTTTTCTCCTTAAATTCAGAAGACATCTTGAGGTGAAAAGACTGGTTAGGTCTGTGTGCACTGCTTCCCTACTCAATTCTGTACTGTTGTCTGCCTGAATAAACAGAGTTAAATCAAAGGAGGCTGTAAAAAACCCATTAAAGAAACGAAACTGGAAAGTTAGAACAATGGTCTGGATGAGGAGCATCCCTTCAAAGCCAACAATGGGTTTGGGGTTGCACAGAGGATTCCTCATTCCTCAGCTCCTCTTACTCAACTGTTTGGCCAGGCCAAGGAATTTTACTGCAGTTTTGGAGAGCGGTGGGTTTTTTTTTTCTTTGTTGTTGTTTTGTGGGGTTTTTTTGTTTGGTTTTGTTTGTTTTTTGGTTTTTTGTGTTTTTCTTTTCTTTCTTTTTTTTTTTTTTTAAATAAACAGAATAAGTCAATTACCAAAACACATGCACAAACCTTTTCACAGAAAGGTGAATGGGGTACCGAAGATCAGAGCTATCTGAAACATGGTAGCGGAAAAGGATAATTAGATGCAAAGACTCCCAGAGAGGAAAAACTGTTGCAATCTGTTCCCTCCAACTCAAACTGTAAATAAACTTCTAGATAAGTAAAGCTAGCTCCAGGATAATACAGATTTAACTTGGGTGTGGAATATTAATTTCTGGTTGGTTGGTTTTCTCCCTCATACCTTGGCTCTGTCCTTTTTCCATATTTAGGTAAAAAAATGTATGGCATTTATTCTGAAGAAATTGCATCCCAATCACAAACCAGGAGACACGATCCCGAAGTGAAACTTTGGCACAGGCCGGTCCGTGTTGGACGCGATGCCAGCGGATCCGCACCGGACAGAACCCAGGGCACGGGAAGAACTCAGCCCCCCAGAACATATGGGGATGCACAACGTGAGATCCCCAGCAGAAAAAGCAACGTGACTGCTCTTGTAACCATGGTACCAGGGTTATTTTAAAACAAGACGCAAGGAAGAATGCCAATTTTTTTTTTTCCCCAAAACTAGTCAAGCTTCTTTGAATAACCAGCTACTACATTTCTGCTTTCTGCAAATACTGAAATGTGTATCCTTAGTGATATCAGGAATCAGAGCACACTGTGGCAGTAAAGAGCTCACAGCTTCGACGAAGGTCTGTATACGCAGTTTTGCTCCATTTTAAATTTCAGCTCTGAAGACCAAGTCACCATTGCTCTATAAAGCCTGAATCTATTTCAGACCTACAACCATTCACAGCCGCCTGCTCAAAGAGTGGAAATTAAGTACCCTGCGTGTGACAACAAAGCTACCTTGAAAGCATTTAAGAAAATAATCACTTCTTCCCTTGGTAGTACAATGGGAGGTGCTACTGTACAACACAGAATGGTAAAGGCTTTTCTATGAATAAAAGTTGCTGTACATGTAGAGACTGACACTTTGTGCTCTAAAGGGGAAAAAAGATTAAGACGTGATGATGCTAACCTGCATATACCAATATGAAAACAGAATTGTACTTACAGAATTATAGCATTTATTATAGAATTATAGAAAAATTATTAAGAATCTTATAAGAATTATAGCAAAAAATGTTAAAAAAAGGATTAAACCAAAAAAACTGGTTACATTTGCCAGCAGATCTGCTTCCCAGTAGTGCTTGAAGGACTAAAAAAAAGCAGCCCAGTTTCTAAAAGAACAGGAAAAGAAGTTTATTAAAACATTTCTGAAAGTTATATGGAAAAATAGGGCATCACTACCATGCCGACAGTTTTTCATGACCTTCATTCACGCTAAGGCAGGTCACTAAATAACAGAGCAGAGAAAAGAACGGCCAGACATTTTTTTAGTCAGTTATCACAATCAATATAATCAAGCTGTAAAATATAAAGTGATAATATGGCAGAGAATCTAGGTTAGGCTACTCATCATTGGGGGGTGAGGGAAATTGCTTGGAATTCACTACTGTTATGTCAAACACATGGTAAAAGTGATTAAATTCCATTTATTGTATTATAACTAAGCTTACGTTAATTTGCTGCAATGTAAAGTGAAGTGGCAAAATGGGCCTGCAAACGTGAAGCAGTTAAAAACTTCCTGATGAAAGCACATTGGGATGAGCACCTCAAACCTTTGTAGAACCACGTTTCCAAAGGTAAGTAGGAAACAAATACACCAGTGTAATCCAGGAAAAAAAAAAAAAAAGATGGTCCAAAAAATGAAGACTGCTATTTAAACAGTATTCATTGAAAAATACAGATCTCTTTGAAAAGAGCACAGCCGCTGTCTGCGACTTTGTCAGTACAACAATATCGCTTATGCAGACCAGCTGAGCAGAGTTTAAAGGTGAATAACAATTGCTCTGTCTCTTCTTCTGCCTGAGCATGCACTTACGGTGACTCTTGAAAAGCATCGCTTGGGTATTTCTGTGTTTGTCACACAGATCAGCCATTTTCAGAACCATTCAAACCACACCACCCACAATACGCAACACCTGAAAATGCCAAAAACATCCAAACAAACAAACACTGCCTTTGAAAAACTTGGGACCTAATAATCAGAATCTTCTTTCCAGCTGGCAAAAGCAACTGTATTTAATAGATCTGTTCACCCATTCAAGGCCAGAGGGAACCAGCAGATCACCTCCTCTGGCTCTCCTGGAACAGGTCTTTCCATCTCACCCGGTCACATCTGTAATTAACCCTGAGCTGGGTGTGTGGATGATTTTAGATCAGGGCTGATTTCCATCAGCAAACATGCTTCCACCGACAGTCTGTTTTCATAGTTAACCACTCCATTGTTAGAAACGTGTTTGATTTTGAAATAAAGCAAAGTTCAAAAGCAAGGGCAAAATGGGCAGAAGAGCTAACGTGCAATAAGACACAGACACGGCGCTAACACACAGCCCTTCACTGCCAGAGGAAAACAGTTAATAATTTAAAATTATGTGCTATTGAGGTTCAATTCATTCAACCAATTCATTCAGTCACACAGGAAGCAATACAAAAAAGAGCAATATCATCCTACGAAAGCCACATGTGAATTTGCCACCACAAAAAAAAAAAGCAAAGACTAAAATAAGTAAATAAATAAACTGTTCTTTGGCTCATCCTGTGAGTAAGGACAACACGTTCCTGGATATCACTTCCCTTGGGAAGGCAGGGGGAGGGGAAGGGAGACAGTCCACATACACACAAAAAAACCATCTTGGATGAATAAACTATTAACAAAGCATGCAGAGAAGTCACCTATTGCTGCCATTATATCCCAGTAACTCGCATGCAATTTAAGTTAAATAAGGAGTTGCCAAAACAAAATGACTCACTGTTAGACACAACTCACACCTTGCTGCAATAAGATAAATTTACCATCTTATTTCTCTGTGAACAGATAGGTAACCATGTCCTGAAAAATGCTTAAATGTAACACTAAAAGAAAGCTGCAGCTTGAGCAGAGAAAATCATGGAGACAACGAATGACAGACAAAAACCTCTGGACACTCTGTATACTTCAGCTATATTGTCATACATATATTTCATGCTGCAGCAACCACTTTGCAAACTAATCTACATTATACTTTACAGCACCCAAAATACTACATCTAAATATACGAATTCCTTTCATCCTTAACAGGACAAAGCCATAAAATACAGTCAATGCAACTTAAGGGTAAAGCAAAAGCACGACTGAGCGGTTCAACACTGTGGTACATTCACAGTTCCAGCAAACGAGGTTTGGGGAGACAGCTCCTGTAGAGCAAAAACAGCCACGTGTTCTCAACTTCCAAATTTTTCTTCCTTTTCTGTCCTCATATGCATTGCAGCAAGATATTTTTGCATTGCTTTAACTGTAACAATGCAAATGAATATTTGTTTTTCTAACAGTTAAATATTATTATAGATTTTTAAACAGATTAAACTCAGAAATGCATTTCGTATTCAGAATGTTATAGAAACTAGTAAACAGAAAACTTTAAAATGCCACGTGGTCAATGCCGGCTTATTTCTAAAGGGAGCAACTTCTCTCTACATGTGAAGTTTCTTTCCCCGTGTTGCTTTTAAGAGCCCTGGAATTTAATCAGTTGACAGCCTTACGTCATGTTTACTTGCAGATAGGTTACATGGGTGGAAACAAATCTGACAATAATCTCCTGTCAGTCTTTGCCTATTACATCACCAAAGAACTTGGCAAGAAATAATGAAGCAAGAAATAACTCACAGTGAGCAGTGTAAAACAGACAATAAGAAGAAATTAGATGTTACTCATGCACAGAGAATAACTTTGCAGAAAGGCCGCAGCAGCATATGCCTGTAAATCTAGTTTGTAACCTTTTGTGAACATATGGACGGAGGCCCGAGTTCCAGCTTTGCAGCTCAGCTCCAGAAGCATCAGATTTGGCAGCCCACGATGAGGCTGTAACTGGTTAAATGAATGAAAGCACTTTAATCCCTTGAGAAGGCTAAGACCCCTAGGTTGATAAGATTTTTGTTTATTTATTTAAAATACAGCATCTGGTCCCTTCAGGAAAAAGCCTAGGATGCTCTCAAAGTGGCTTCAACTTCTGGTAGGTGCAATGGCTGTCACACAAAGCAAGTTTCCTCGTTTTATTTCAACAAGCTGGGTTTGGTTGGTTGGTTGGTTCAGGGGGTTTTTGTTTGTATTGTAAATCAACTTTACGCTGGGCTCTAAAGAAATCCTAAGTGTTTGCAACACCAGGGCAAGCAGGTTCTCTGGCTGCAAATCAAACAGGAAACAGAAACTGGCTTTGCCTGAAAGTGTTTTGTTTTCCGAATTAGTTTTCAGTTATTCTTTCCCCACCTGGTTTAGCACCTAGTGACACCACTTCCACTGGCACAAGAGGGACTTTTGCATAGGAATTCTTATTCATACAAGGTTCAAGATGCTGAAACTGTAGCCTAATTTTCAGCAGGCAAATCAGCTTCAGTTGTGCTGAAGACCTTGCGCTCTGTCATTACCCCAGTAAAGGCCAGATGAGCATAATGAAGGAAATGAAGATTTCCCCATTAACATTTCCTACTTTACAGGAATCCCCAAATATGAGATCAGACTGCCCAGAGTTCATGTCCTCCCTTTAACAACTAAATCATATCCAAATTCCAGAACACAGTTCAGATGTTAAGAATGCAAATTATGGTTAATACAGAGCTATTTGCATTACTCATTGCATTCATAACTTTTTCTTCGGTTTAGCTATATTATTTTTTTCCAGTAAATTATACATCAATGCAACAAACGAAAAGGTGAATAATAAGGAGCTACATATCAGAAACAATGGTTCTTTTAAATATGTACTTTATCTCCCTATATTTTCAACATTTCTACATATTAACATGAAGTATATCCAAATACTTGTTAGAGGAAGGACAATTACTGCTCAGCTTCAAGTCAACGAGGCAATTAAGTACATGCTTGTTGAATATGGCTCAGATATATGGGGATTTGAGGGAGACAGACTTCTTATCAGAGATTTCCAAGACAGCAGAGGGTTTGTGTGCTGTTTTAACCTAATCGCCTTTGATAAGGAGTAAACTACAGAAATGTAAAGGACCTCTCCTTTTGTACTGGAACATCCATTTTGGGGTAGAATACTTCAGCTCAAGTGTTCACTTACTTTGGTTTGCTTTTGATTTGCCAAGAAAAAAAAAAAACCACACCAAAAACCAGAAAGAACAGATCAATTCAAGGTAGCTCCTATCAAGTACATTTAAAAAATCAAAGTTAGAGGAAAAAATACAGCAGATTGAAATATTCCAGCGTAACACTCCACGCCCTAAGAACACACACACAGATCAACACAGTTGAGCCACATCTGAAGTCCATTCGAGAAGGTAATCTTAGCTGATGAGCTGCGTCTCACCCACCTCTAAATTTGCCCTTAAGGACATACTTTCCCAATTAAGTATTTTAATAAGACTCCCAGATGAGCTTTTGTCTATCATGAATTCATTATTCCACTGAACTGCAGTTCTATGCTGCTGGAGGCTCACTGTTTTCAAGATGCAACTCTTGACAGTTGTTTACCCCCATATATCCACGATCATCACAACATTGCTATTATTAAGAACTTTCCCAAAGTATTCAATGTAACAGTCAGTCCAAACTGCAAGAACTGAGGAACGTGGGCAGCATTTAGTCGCTAGAGTTCTGCAATGGTACGGTCAGACTGGAGCATATCTCAGACCTATGATGCTACTTTGTCACTTACGGGGGAAATTCCATGAAAAGTTACTTTTGTCAGTGTAAACAAAAAACAAATGACATGGGGCAATCCAGTTGCATTTGTACCTGTGTTGGAGACAGAATGGCTAAGCAAGCTACAGTGAGTGACAGGCAGGTCTTTCACAACACCCAGTGCTACCTGTGGGCTCTGAGGACACTTTCCAGCAATTACTCAGTAAAAGCTCAATTCAGGATTTCAGTGGCAGAGAAAAAAAAAAAATAGCAGATGAATGGATTATTCGGTCAAGTTTACTGTTATTTGAACCAACCTGGAGGTTCAAAATATTTACATCTGAATTATTTTAAACATGACATCAGAGTCTGGGATGTACCACAAAAAATTAGCGTGGGACCCGAAAGGGTTAAAAACCAGCAGACAAGAATCCTGTCCATTTAAGATTCATATTTCTGTGCGCACACTCTCTTATACTGGCATATAAATTACAGAAATACATCACTGACATGCTGCGCTAGGAATTGCCTCAAAACCTCAACCTACAATTTGATGATTCAACGGGAAGACTTAAGGCAACCAGTGGAAGTAGGAAGGACGAAATACTAAGTTTAATCTGTTCTGCTTAACAAACAGAATTTGGGACATTACTATCAAACCGTGGCACTTAGGATATTCTCCTTCTGCAATTTTTACTAATAAGATAGAGGAAAGGTAGAGCAATGCCTTCATAGGCATCAGAGGACATTCTCACCCACAGAGGACGTCCTTGAGAAAAGGGGAAACGAGGTTAAAAAGACAACAGTGACTGGAAGAGACGGGGCTCTAGTCCCTGACAGAAATAGCCAGGGATAAACGGTAAATCTTTGTTTCCATTGTCACTCCAAGAAAACACATCTCAGCCCAACTCTAGCTGTCAGCCAAACCCTGCCCTCACTTCACCAGAAACGTAAAAAAATATATTGTAAATAAAAAGATATTGTATCAAAATAACAGTAAGGCAATTCTTCAGCTTAACAACACATGCGACTTAATTCAAACACAAAATCAGATCTCTTACAGTGATCACAGATCTGGTGGACATACAAATATCATCTGGGTTACATCTGAGGGCTACATACATAGCCTTTAAATAAAGAGTACAACATAAACAATGTATCACCAGCTTTCTACTGCCTTTTCAAGCAAAGGTTAGTGTTTCAAGGCAAAGTTCCCACTTTTCTTAGTAGGTGTATATCAGATCAGTTATCAAAAATGACCTGGGCTCTACTACATTGACCCAAAGATAAAATATATACAATGCAATTATTTTTTAAAAATGTTTAAACTAAGAAAACTTCACTCTCTTTTAAAAGAGTGAAATGATACATCAGCAGAAGCATTTATGGTTCTGAATTTAGGAAGCGCAGCCAAGTAACATGGCACATCACCAACGGAACACGTAATTCCTGGGTGATCAGTGGCATTATGTGACCACTTCTGTCGCTGCCCATCTCAGGGGAACAATCAATTATTGAACTGTTGGCTTTCTAAAGATACAGCCTTGAATAGGGCAAAAGAGCTGCATGGAAATCTCACAAGCTCATTTTTTATTTAGCATGACTGCCGTTCTTGAAGTTAAGGAAAGATAAACTTTTGTTAAAGATCTTTTTTTTTAAACATTGGCAAAACATAATAGACTAAAAACTGCCAGATTAACCAGTTTATCTTGGTAATGCAAAGATCTTCCTAAAGTGTGCAACACCGCATGGGAAGAGCTTGTCTACAGAAGACACCCAATGAAAAGAAAGCTAGAATGTAAATTTACATTACCTTGCCCAAGGAAACAGTAGAAAAGTTTTGACTATTAACAGAAGTCACAATTAATCAATCAATCGAAAGCAGACACAGAGGCAGTAGGGGAATCTTACCAGAACTCGATCTCCAATTTTGAGCTCCCTTTCTCCTTTCTTTAGTGATCCAGCTTCAGATAGATTTGATATAGATTCACTTGCAGATTTTGAAAGATTGCTAATCTGAGGAGTCGAATGTTCCTTAGCAGCAAGCGGTGAAGTTTTCTGTGGAATTCCCGAAGGGGGAAGCGCGGCAGCGGCTGAGGACACCACACTAGCAGCTGATGTGGAAGTTGGGGATGTAGCTCTAGAAGGATGAGCTGCCTGTGTTCCATTGGCTTCATCTTCTGTCAGCACTTTTCTTGTCAATTTTGATGGTCTTGTAAATATTCCCCTCAAGGGTTCACACTGGAAATAGCGAATTCCAGCCACACAGCCATCATTCTTACCAATGGGTTCATCTAGAACAATCCCTGCCCACTGTCCTGGAGCAAACTGGGTTTCACCAAGGAACTGAATAAAGCCAGGTTTATTTCCATTGACCCAAACACGCTCCCCAACTCTGAAATCATCCACAAACTCTTCATGTGCATCTGCAGCGGTTGCGCTTGAGGCCTTTTCATTGGAAGCGGCTTTTTCTGCTGGAGCTGGAATCAAGCACAACAAGAAAGCAAATACGCCATAATATTCCAGAGAGCATCATTACATAGTTTCATTGCAACAAGCATTTGGAAAAGCATGATTTCTAAAATGAAGAAGAAAATTTCAGATTTTCTTACTTTTGAAAACACTGTAATCTCTGGAATACAATAATTCAAAATCTAAGGACAGAGATACTGAATGAATTTAATGTAGGTTTTGGTAAAATCCTTGTAAAGATTACAAGTCTTATCTCAAAAACTACCCAATCATTTCTATCATGACAAGCTTTTTCCAAGGAAAACTGCTTGATCGCATCCAATTAGTAACTTTGATTTTTTTGCATGCAGTACACATAATTTTTGTTAGAAATACTAGCAAAAATACCTTGGTGTAACAGTAAAAATAGTGTGTACTCATAGCTTTCAAGGTATTTTTGTTACAGATGAATAAGGGAAAACTTATTGAAAGATGCCTTACCAGCTGCAACAGATCCAGGTGTTTTCAGCAATGTACTCCCATGCTTGATGGTCTTTGAAGGAGCCTTAAGTCCACTTGGTTTTAACAGACTCATCTTTTTGCAATACCAGTGGTAATCCTCTTTGTCCGTAGCCGACTATCTTTTTCCACACATGAATAAAATATATTATTGGAGGTTTTCCAGCTCTGGAATAAACCTGCATATAAAAATATTAGACATGAAAGAAAAATCAATATTTTAACTCCTGCAGAAATTTTCACATATACACATAGTCTGTATATGAAATGCATGATAAAGACTCTTTACAATAACAACCAGAAGCATTTCGCAGGACAGCATTTCCAACCCTTCGTCTTTTGAAGGCCATTTCCCATCAAAAGACACCAAGTCCGAACCTAAAACATCAAAATAACTCACTTTGCTGAATGCTGCTGTATGCATCCTAAGCTTTAAACTAAAAGGCTATTTTAAGAAAGAAAAACAAAGCCCTTAACAGCATTACTAACATTACACACAGATATAACCACCCTGCGCACCCTGCTGTTTTCAGTCACATTTTTCAAGGGTTGCAGTATCCCAGCAAAAACAACTTGAGACTAGAGAATGAACTGCAAGAGAAATCAAGAGAACCGGGAATTTCAGGATAAAAGCAATAAAGTTTTTAAGAGAGACTGGAACTGAAAAATGAAGACTGATCGACAGAGTTAGATGATGACACCCAGAAAGCAAACATCCACCTCAGCTGCCTGTGACCCTTTGGATCACAAGATGGGTTGGCCGGCAGCCCCCAGCACAGCACTCGGCTCTGCTCCTCGGCCAGGAGGAGGAGGGAACCTTCCCACGTTGCTAGGATGGAGCGCGGCTCTGCCCTGGAAGCCAGCTCGAAGCTTTTCAGGGAACTATGTCATCAGGGTTTTGCCACAGAAGGCATCTTCCTTCTGATTACAAAAGCTTTAGAAAGGCTCTTTCATCCTTAAGAAAAAATTTTACTTTTTTTTTTCTGTAATGTGAATTCAAAGCCGAACTGTAAGCTGACCGGTCACCCCACCATATTCAAAAGCATAAAGCATGAACACAGCTTGGATATTTGCTAAGCTTTGTATATAAAAGTACTGACAGAACAGCTATGCCCACTTAAAAAAAAAAAAAAAAGTATATATCTAAACAAACACCTGAAAAAAAAAACCCAAACCCAACAAAAAAAAAAAGGAAACATAGACATGTAGCAATAGACTGTTTGCTCAACTGTTTGCTCAGAACATGACAAACAAGAACTGTAAAGCCATTTACTCAGCATTTTGGCACCAGTCAGTACACACAGAGGCAGAAAGCTGGCCGATTGCAGACGGCCCAGACCCGTTCCCAGCAGGGCCCTGGTACCGCATGTACAGGATGTTTAAAGGCAAAACGCTGCCATGATATGGGAAGGAAGACTAAACAGACAAGCCAGCCGTGTCTTTTACCTACCAGTAGAAATCTCACCCCTCATGTATTATTAATAGCCAGTACATTAGCGTTCCTAAAAATCAATTCACTGTGAAAAAAAAGAAAGTATCAGGCACACTGCTTTGTGAACCTAAATAACAAAGTGAAACATTCCTTCTGCTATTCCAAGCTCAGCCATGTCAAATTCAAGCCATTATCTAAGAAGTCTGCAAAAAGGTTATACTTTAAAAAGCATTAATTACCACCTTGACTGGATGGCGTTTGTCTACAATTTAAGTTATGCTCCATGAAAACTCTGAAGTAGTGCTGTGAAGATTGCTGAACATTTTTTCTAGCCTTGCCAGAAATATGTCACCCACCCATCTGCAGAGTTATGACTACTGAAGAGAAAAATTTCCCCATTGTTTTTGCAAGACGTATGCCAATTTACTATTAACTTTTAAGTGGGAGCTTTCACGTTCATGAACATGAAAGCAGAGTTCACTCTCTAAAATTAAAGCAGAAGGATAGGCATGAAATATGACACAGCTCTGAAGAACTGAGAGGCATAGAGTTATACAGAAGAACAACTAGAGGATCACATAAAATGTCACTTTGGAGACAGAGGGAACACTGCCGGTTTTTTTCCCCTCCTACTACATACCTGCCCTCCTTGCTAAATCCAAGTGCATCGTATTTCTTCATATTTTGTTCTAGAAATCTTCTAAGACTGCACTTCACTTTGACATGCCAAGGACTTGAAAAGCCTTCCTCTTCTCTTACAGACGTGCCACCTCCCTGTTCTCCCTCACACCGCAGGCCTTATTCCTGCCAAAGCCACCATCTCCACAAGCGTCTCCGTTACTGTCCTCAACCCATCAAAATCCACGGAATGGAAAAACCGTACATAATGAAGAAGGATTTGGTACAAATACAGAAATATGAAAAGGATCGAGATCAGTTCTTTTTAATTCACAGCCTTCTCTGCCAGTGCCGAACACCAAATTTCTGGAAATTCAACAATCTCACCCGGGACAAAGGCTTAAGAAAGGCTGCCTCCTAAAACCACTATTCCACCATTCTTTTCCATATATTACCTCTTTCTTTGCCCCCAAAGAGCATTCCAGCACCACACAGGTAGTCACCATCTATATTGTGCAGATAGGCATATGAAAAGAAAACAAACACTAAATTACACCCCCCCCCAATTACATTTTGCCAGTTTCAAATAATTATTTATTAGTGGATGTTCAACAAACCTCTGCTCATCAGCAAGTTAGAATGTTCTAATATTGCATTTCTTGGCTCAGGGTACTCATTCACATTTTAATCTTGCTCTCCCCAGTCATGGGTTATATATTTGCTGTGTCATTTGCTTTTCTCAATACACAGGCGTTCAGCTAGGCCACAAGTAACACAATCCCTTGTGTCCTGGTTTCAGAGTTACTGAAATTGTAGCTTGATTCAAAAAACTGTTCAAATATAAGCAACACATTTTGGTAAATTATTGCCTTATTGAAATAGTGAAAATGCAACTTTCAGTCTTAGAAATGGTAGCATTTCCTAATAGAATTCATATAACACTGAATGCATGTAAATTTGCATCAAGTGATTTTAAGCATCTCACTCTCTAGTATTTCCTAACAGGCTCCAGATGTCAACTAGCTCATCGGAGTTCTCCTATGAGAGCACAGCTAGCCACTTGTCGCAATTTGCTCTCTTTCCTTCCGTGCATCTGCCTCAGCTCTTCTGAAAAAGAATCTTTATAACCAACAGGCAACGACATTAACTGTAAGTTTCTCAAAAGATCTAACAGGAACCTAAGGAGATGCCCAGAAAGATGCTGATAACATATACTGCTAAGTGTTCAGAAAACCACACATTCCCATAAAAATCAGATTTTAAACACAAGCTTTACACTTGTGCCATTACTGGCAAATATATCATTTTGTGCCATATGAAAATGTGGTACATTCTCGAATAAATTGCAATTTGTGTGTGTGTGTTGGCTACTAAAAAAATTTCAAACACAGATACGAATCCTTGCACTGGCCCTTTTAGTTAATCAGTAATAACCTTATTCTTCTTATTTACCTTTTCAGACCTTGAAGTAGTGCATGGATCGAAGCGATCCATGAGCAACCAGTCGAGAACCATTGGTTTAAGAAAATAAATCATATTAGTCTGATAACAGATATGAATTCTGTTGGCAAGCTGAGATTTAAAATAAAGAAATAAAATTTAACCACATAACCCTGAACTAAAAAAGCAGAATATTTTCCAACTGTCAGAAAAGGAATTCCTATAATAAAAACAGCTGTCCACCACTGTTTCTTTGAAGGCTGTATTTTCAACAACTAGTACTCCAAAAAGAACTAAACCACAATTAAATAAGAAAAGAGGGAAAAAAGTTAAAGCCTCAGTTCACTCCATTTAAGAGCCCTATAGCCATGACAAGAATATAATAGTACCGATAGTTTTTTAAGCTTGGTTGATATCTGACAATCACGCTGCTACCATCACACTCTCCTTCCTCAGGACAGGTAGGGCCAATATTAAAAGTAAAACCTTTAATCTGACAAAACATTTGAAACGACTTGATAATTTAAGGAAGAAACATTTGTTGCCATCACTAACTCAGTACCATGGAACAGATGCAGTGTTTCCATGGAGAAAAGCAAGTTGTCTGTCCATTTGGTAGGGGAACAAAGAGGACATTCTAGAACAGAGCAGCACAATGTGTGAATGGACTCACACCAGACGGCGTCATCTCGGTCCTCTGCGCGCAGACACACGGGCAGGCTCTGCCGTGCACTGGGAGGCTGGAACACTGCTTGCATGGTTTAGTTGTATAATAAAGTGAAACCATTATTTTAATCGATGATCATCTGCTATGGGTCATGCATGAGCTCTTCAAAACATTTCAAATTAAATGAAGTTTATTATTAATATTTTAACACCTTTAAGAGTCTAAATATTGTTGGAAAATGCCTTTCAATGCTGGCACGTTTCTAAGCTCCAAAAAGAGATCACTTGAATTTGTTTATTCTGCTAAGCACACCAATATTTTGCAAAATACATATAAACATTAAGACTAACAGATAGAGTAAATATTCTAAAAGGATTGTGTAGAATAAAAAAACTGCTGAAAATCTCCTGTAACCAGAGATCACATACAATCCCTGTTGTAGACAACTAGTAGCTATCTAGAAAACAAATTCTGACCATACCATGAAGAAAATGTAACATGTACAAAATAAGTCAGAAAATCCCTTCTGTAGAAATGAGATATGGAAAACGTATTTCAAAGACCACCACAATCCAGTAACTTCACTTTCCTGAGAGAAAAACAAAGTCACCACATGAAGCACTATGAAACAACAGCCTGGACAGCATTTCTTAACTATGTTTCATACTCTTTATGTTCCTACCACTATTGCCAAGCTTTCAGAAGCTCATGAATCATTCCTCAAATATCCTGACAGTGGTTTATAGAAAATAACTTGGAATTTTGAACCTGGAAAGTTTTCTCCACTGGTCCATGAGTTACTCTAAGAGCTCAGACCCTGCACATTTACAAATGCTTACAACTCCTAAAATTCTTGCAGTCTTAAATCTTTATGATGTATAAGCATCTTCTGTATGATCCAGATCTAATTCTTACTACAGCTCTAGAAGTTGTATTTGTGGTCTCCTGGGCTGGTATTACATTTCTGTAAAAAGTGAGCATATGTATTTCCAAAAGCACTTAAAATAACTCCTTTAGTTGGGTTTATAGGCTTTTGAAATCCACGCACAGTTTAAAAATGCAACCACGTTACAGCTTTAACAAAATAAATGCCGTTGCAAATACCTCTTGCTACCTTTTTAAGAACACTTCTCTCTGTGCAAGAATGTGCCAGATCACAGCGACCAACTTCTGGAAGGTTCAAACAGGAATGAGATTAATTCATCCACAGCAGGTCCACAAACTGACCAGACTGGGACGTACCGAACAACATCCTTAGTTAAACAATTCTGGACCAGGGGGACAGGGAGGGATGAGCGGGGCACTGTGCCCACTGGTATGACACAGCTCTTCTGACAGCGTCACTCATTCGATGCACAGAACCTGAACCGAAGAGTGGCTGACAAATTGCTCAGACTGAATCATATCTATACGATCACTAGCGCAGATCCCGAAAAATCTTCCAACTCTATTTTAGAAGGCATTTGTTTAGATAAACATGACTTGGTCTGTAGCAACTAGTATGTTCCCCAGAGGGTATTCAAAGCAGTCCCAACACTGCAACACAAACACTGTGTCTTGTCATCACTCATCCCACCATCGAACACCATCACTCCACAGGATAAGGACGTGCCCATAAATAGCTGCTGGGTTTCTGTCACTTCAAAGAGTGAATCTCTGTTTCCTTAAGAACTCAGGACACACTCCTGCTTTCTTGTACACATAGATGGACTGGGGAAAAGCAAGATTTATGGTTTGGGAATCAATCCAAACACCCCACAGTGCTGTCCCTCATTAAAGACACAGCTAATCTAGAGCTCAACCAGCAACTTTAGAGTTATTTCTTAACTGAGATAGACAGTAGACTCTGTATTTCTATATCATGGAGATGACTTGAACTGAAGCATACTCGGGATCAAAGACACTTGGATTAACTTTTAACATCAGGGCTTTTATGGCAGCCAGTCCTGCATATGAATCTGTATTTCTCCTTTGATTTTGAACCTGCTGAGTAATCTCAACTAAATAAAACAAAACGCAGGAGATTTCTAAAAGCAAATATATTCTTACAAGTTCCATAGAAGTAGGTCAGCTGGTAGGAGGGAGACTTGTGTTCAAATAGTCTTGAGTTTCTCCCAATTACTTTAGATCGGACAAACTAATTTCTGAAGCCAAGTGGAAAAATCAAAGTATTACCATTAATACACTTCGTAGCAGCAGGTTATCAATATGTTTGGAGATAATACAAAACTTGAATATAATGTAGTTAGGAGGGCAACCATTATGAGATGCTAATCCACTGAAACTTAGAGGGTTTTAGTGATATTGCTAAGTTGGTACATAAGATACGTGGCTGGTTTTCTACCTTGGAAAGTGCAGGATATTCACTGCAAACTAGATAAACAGGATTCTCCTGGCATATGCTTGGGAAAGGGAAAAGGCAGGGTAAATTCCTATAACTTGGAAACTGTAATAAGAACAGGATGAAGCAGATCAAAGATCGTAAGAGGCTTAGGACCTCAAACCATCAGTCAGATATTACAGCAATGCTATGAGAAAGATAATGCATCAAAGCTTCTGCTCTGCTTCTGGATTTTAACTCTGCATCAAGGACATTTCAAGTCACCTCATTTTACCATTCTGTAACTTGCTATAGTCATTCAGATTCCTAAATGCCTTGAGGTTCTCGCTAACAAAAAAAAAATTACCATTGGGAAAAAAAAAAAAAGACGCTACTGAATATGAAGCGCAAGGAAGAGAGGATGTCCATAACAGTAAAAAAATTATTTTGGGCTAGCAATATTGTGAGTATTTTTTTCTCAATTTTTGTTGCTATTTCTAAATACAGTCTGTTCAATTTTTTAAAAAGATTCCCATCTTTAATTAATAAGGAAGAGCTGATAGCTGTTAAAAAGCTTTAAAAAAAAAAAAAACACAGAAATTATGATGCAAACTCTAACACTTCAAGTTGCCACCGTACACATGCATTATAAAAATGTCACTGCTATAGTCTATTAAAAGATCCGAAAGCACATGATCGTCCTAAGCACACATCATTCTCTACAGAATGAGTCAAGGATTGAGAAGCAGAGAAAGTTTTCACCTGAGAAAGCAAATAATTGCCACCTCTTCTGGTAAGCCCATTGTCAATACTTACTACTTTTCCTACATTTTTCCAAGGAAATTCTTGTCTTTCCCAAAAGCTTCCATTTAAATAACAAGAAGAGTAATTTGACTGTCCACACTCACTTCTTCTGATGAAAATACACTTTAACCATCTCAGTAAGTGCATTCAGTCCACAATAACAATTACGATTTTGGAATAGCGGAACATAAAGTTTAAGTTATTTGGGATCTAAAATTTAAATGAAAGTTTGAGAACAAAAATGTAACCTCCTGTCAGCCTCAAACCCAAATGCATATAAGCAAAGACACAGAGCTTCTCCCTAATACAATTACAATTGAAAGAGCTGAAACAAAGATGCTGCTTTTTACAGTAAGAATTTAATTTTGATAGACTTGGGTGAAACTGTAACTGTTTCACACTCTTTGAAAACATCAAGTCAGCAATCCCTTTTTAGCTCTCCATGTTCTTAGCCTTTTAAATTAGCACCATGACTGCTATACAGCTGGCATATGATAAAGTAGAAATATAAATACAGAACTTAGATAAATATCACTGTGATTGAGTGGATGCCGCCACCAAGCAGAAAGGCAGAATGAGAATGTCGGATAAGCTAACTCTATTAAATAGAGAGGTTTTTCACTTTGCCTTGCAATTTCCTCTCAAAATAAGCTAAAAATACAAACAGTAAGATTATAAAGATCAGGAAAACTGAACAACTTTTAATGGTTTCTCCTTGAAACAGTAGAGTGAAGACATCTTGGAAATTAAAAGAATACATGGTACTATTCACCCAAGAGTCTTCCGTCTGAGTTGGTACAAACAATCAATGAGATATTCCAGGTGGAAAACAGTCTGGCTGGTGCTAAGGTAGCAACTTGAGTCTTCTTAGATCCATCTTCTAAATCCTTTCCAGCCTTTTGGAGGCCAGGAGAACATACCAGATTTGTGGGTGTTCCTAAGGGTCAGTTGTACTGCTATAATTCATGCGAGTGCAACATCACCTTGCAAAAATAAATGTGTGTAGAAGACAGACACCTGGACAAGCCCAGACATATTGTTAGATGTTTGAAATCACGGGGACCGTGCTGCTGACAGAGCTGGCTTCAGTTCTGCTGGTCAAGAACGAAATGTTTGCTCCAGCAGAAATTGGCACCTAGCTGAGGGCAGCTGAGATTACAGCTAATGCAGTATATAATTGCCTTTCATTAAATAACAAAACACCATCCATCTGAGGCATTTCTAAACATGCCAGTCCAATAAGGATTCCAGTACGTTACTTTTTAGACGTGCCAGCAGAGCCAGTAGTCTCCAAGGAATGCCAAAAGATTAAACAAGAGCTGCATTCATTCACGGTCATCATGTTCAAACATTAGAAAACTTGCATTCAACATACAGAGCTAACATTTGACCTGAACGTTTTAGAGAGAGAAAGAAAAGCAGTTTTGAAAAATCATATTGGCAAGACAGATTGCTCGTTTTCTTTTGAAGGAAGACCTATTCTGAAATATTCTCAGTCACTCCCAAGAAAAACTTTAACAGGGCTAAAAGGATAAAGGGAGGAACGCTAAAGGAATTACCCAATCTGTCCAAGATGAGTAACTAAAGGCTGTCCTGGATACTCGCGTTCAGAAGATGATAAACATTTACAGCCTATAACTCAGACAGGAAACCTACGGGAGCTCTAGAAAGTCACAGCAATCAGCACTGCTCCTTCCTACGGCATAATCACAGGAGGAAAGAGTGGTTTTACTTCCTACAGTACACATCTGTGATAAGGATACAAGACAGCTGTTTTTCTGCCCCTCACTAGAAAGTCAATATCTTCTCTTTAAAGGAAACCATACAAATTATATTAAACTTTTTTTTTTTTTCCCCAAATAAAATCTCCCTCTTGACCCATAAAGATACCGACATTTGAGGTCACATTTCCGAGCTTTTCTGCTCCAGCCGACACATCCCTCTTCCTTCAATACACACAAAGCTTCAGTGCGCTTCAGCACAGACAGAAAATCTTGAAGCACGTGGAAGGACTGGACAGGAAAAGCACCTTAAAATCTCATAATTTTAAACTAAGAACTAATAATCCTCTGCATGTTTTTCAGTCATTCTCCATTCAGAATGTAAATGAAGAAGTTTTGTCCCTGAACAGTTATACATTCCTTAAGACTAAGATATGTTGCTGTTGGGGCAATGGGAAAGTTATTTACTTTTCCTCCACAGTATCTCATTTGCTATCTTGTTACATGCTGTAGCAGGTGCAAACAGACACAAACTGAAGAAAAATCACTCTCTGACATCACTAGTCACAGAATTATATGCATATTTCTTTTTTTTAAATAAAATTCTTCACAAAGCAGCAGGCATGAAGGCATTTCCTCTTTTGTACCTCCTTTCTTCTTCCTACATATTAATACAGATATCACATGTTCTACAATCTTTCTGCATAAAGATCTCAAAGCAACCTGTGAACTTCCATAAAACCCAACCCATAAAGCACACGGGGTGAGTGAGTGAAGGGGCAGGGAGGAGAGAGTCTTAATTTCACAGTCGTATTTTTAATCATGAACATATACAGCCATGGACTACATTTTCTTCCTCATGCTATGTTTCGGAATTTTTTTTTGTGGTGTTGCCTTTTGTTAGTTTTTATATTTTAATTATTTAAAACACATACACAAAGATGCTACAATGAAAGGGAAAATTAACACCTGACCTTAATGCAGCAGAAGCCACATTAACATGTGAGTAACAGCAACAATTACCTTGTGCCCCATGATAGCTGAGGCACAGAAAAGAGACCACTGAATGGCCTTAGGTAGCAGCAGTAGGGATCTAGCGGGAAGCAGGAGGGGCCTTACAGCATCGCCTTTGGATCCCGCAGCTCGAACCTGGGCTGTAAACATGGCAGCAAACTCTGGCAGAGCCACCCGGAACCGTGGGGTGACAGAAGGGCAGCTCACCTGCAAATCGGTAGCTCTGAAAACAACACAGGCGTAGGGAGCAGACATAAAACTAGCCAGCGCCATGGTAAATCATAAGCCAAATCATTAATGGGTGAAATATTGACATATAACTGTGAGATGCTGAGAACTGCAGGTCAGCATTTACTCAGACCCCTTCCCCACAAAGTCATCCATTCAAGCCGCCAATAAGCACAATGCTACGTTCAAGGGTGAGGCTTGAGCAGAAGGTCTATCCGAGACCCTCACGTCCCCACCTGCTCCTCACGAAGCAGGAGGACACCCGAGGAACCTGCGCGGTGAGAGACGAGGCCGGGGAGGCCCTGGCCCACCCGAGATGCTGCACTCGCCGCCTCGGAGTTCACCGAGCGCGGCTGCCCCGGGACACGGCGGGCGGCCAGCGCCGTCCCACCGCGGGCCCGGCGGGAGAGGGGGCCCTACAAGAGCGGAACGAGCCCGGTAAATCCCGAGCACACGGCTCGGGAACCAGCCAAACAGGCTGCTGTCACGGCGGCCCCGGCAGGCAGGCGCAGGCACGTGTGGCGGAGGCCAACAGCTCCCCGGGGGGTGGCCGCCCGCCCCGGCTCCCGGGGCCTCGCCACACCCAGCCCAGCATCGCCCCTCCGGGGCTGCCCACCGCCCTATGCCCCGCTCAGGGACCCACACAGGGTCCCGCCACCCAGGCGAGTCCCTCAGCATAAGGTCCTCCAGCACTTCCAAGTCACGGCCGCTCCCCGTCCCCTCAGAGCGCCTCACCGCCCGCCGCCTCCGCCCCGAGTCCGGCGTCCGCTGAAGCGCCCGGACGGGAAGCGGAGGCCCCAAGGCGGGAGGCAGCCGGGGGCTCCCCCGCCCTCACACAGCTCCGCCACGAGCCCGGCAGCGCCGCCACCCTCCCCGCGCGGCCCCAACGGCGGCCTCACCGTTGCCGCCTTCGGCTCCGCGCCGCCGCCTTCCCCGGCCGCAGCTCCTGCCGCCGCCGCCGCCTCCTTCCCCTCTGCAGCGGCGGCGGCGCCTCCCCGGCTCGCAGGGGGCGGAGCGGGCCGATCAACGTCTGCGCCCGGCCGGGCCCGCGGCACCGCGAGGCGGAGACTGCAGCAGCGGGAAGCGCGCCTCCCTCCGCGCCCCTGCGCCGCTCCCGCTCCCCCGCGTTCTGCCTGCGCCCCCTCCTCGCCTCCTTTCCCTTTGTCTCCCCCTGCTTTGTTCGCCCCGGGGCGGCCCCGGGTCGCCGCCAGCGCGGGGCCGAGCGGGAAGCAGCGGCATTTCGGTCTGTCCCGGGCGGGCGGGGAGGGCAGGCCCCGGGGCAGCCGCGCGTCCCGGCAGCCGCTGGGGAGCGGCCGGGGGCCGGTGCGGAGGCTCGTCCCGGTCTCCGCAGCGGGGAGAGAGCCCGAGCATCTCCCCTCGGGGAAGGCGCTGCGGCAGCAGGGAGGGGGGAGAGCGGGGAGGAGAGGCGGCGATGTGAGGCACAGAGCTCTTAGTGAGTAACTTCACTGTGGCTTCTTTTCTCCATTTTCCTTTTGTCCTGATGCCCAGAAATGTATCATTACCTCTCTTGCTCTCAAGTACTAAATATTTTAATTTTCATTGTGTTTGTGAAGCAGCACATTGGAACCTGGCGTTATCGCATTGCTCAAGTTTAAACAGCTGTAGCAGTAGCTCCAACACCGTCATCCACAATTTAATACCAGTTTTCAAGGCTGACTCAAACAGCTCTGCTTCACTTCTTTACCTCTTATAAACAGGCAACACAGCCCAGCCAGAGCCGACCCATAACTGCTGAATTCATCACAAAGCAAACCTCAGTTTGCAGTCTCACAGATCATTTAGTTTCTGCATGATGCCATTTGAACAAAAGGGTGATGAGAAAGCAGTTCCATTGCTGGAGCCTGATTGCAATTTGTGTTTCATTTTGGCTCCATTCTTTGGCGTTAATCCAGCATGGTAAAGCACAAAATGGTGTGACGCAGTCTCCCAAATAACAGGTTTCAACTAGATCAGCATTTAGCAATGTTTGTTAGAATTTCACTTCCTAAATGTTAAATAGAATCTCTTACCACAGCCATTAGATGGTGAAACAGACACTCAAATCTCTGTACAGCCACCGTTCTTCCTGCAAAATTTGGTAAAAGTTACACTGAATAAGGGTTTAAATATCAGATTGTATTTAGAAGTGCAGAGCTAGCAAATGATTGCTTAAACCAAAAAAATAGATCCTGCAACCTCTAGCTATGGAAATAATTCCTAACACAACAATTGCAATTAGGGTAAAAACTACAGTCAGACTTTACAGAACACTTGCCCAAAATACCTGTTGACTCAAGAGCTACAGCTGTGAACCTTTGTCCTTGTTTTCTGCTATCATAGATTTGAGCTTTCTGTTCATCTTGATTCTGAGTGTTTTATTTCACAGGTAACTGAGAAGCCATAGCCTATTAAAAAGGATGGACTATGCAAATCATTCTATCACTTATGTAAATACCAATAAAAGACAAATTCTCACCTACAGAGAAGCAAAGCAGAAGAGTTCTGTTCCTACTAAGAGTGAGTTCTAAAGAAAGGGTAAATTTTTTATTCAGTCATTGGATGACAGCTAAATATACATTGCAAAAAAACCATGTCAAATCTTTGTGGCTTATAGTTAACTAAAGTTCAGGAAGTGTTCAACTGTCACACATTAATTACCATGTTATTAAATCCATCCTGTTTGTACACTTCTCCAAGAATTGAGATGAGTTCCTACCTCTGACTCAGCCCCTCCCACCCCCCAAAATGCAACTAGGACTCTATGAAGTATTCTTAGGAACAGCAGCAATCTCCAATGGCATTTACTTACCAGGGGCAACATAGCTGTGTTACAAGATGAAGGTACTACAAAGTTCCATGGCAGCTACCAATACATTTCAAACACTTTAATTATATTTGAGCTTTTTCCTCCTCTCTCTGCTTTTTTCCCCCAGCTATCCTGCCTTACAGACTTTGCAGTAAAAATAATTCTTCTTAGCAGCTAACACATCTTCCAGATATCTTCTAGAATCTCAGCTATTTCTCTTTTCATGACAGATTAAGCGCTGTGAATTAGGTTATAAAAATGTTAAGTTAGACATTCAAATCTTTTAAAGATACAACTAGGCACCTGGTACCCTGAATATTTTTCAGATTAGATATTTTTAGATGTGCATAAGCATTTTAAAATGCTGTTCCAAAAGCTGTAAACAAACGAGTATTATGCCAACAGGAATCTGTGGGAAAATTTGAGTGATGCCTACTCACACTATACCCACCTCATTACAAATTTTATTACGCATTCATTTTAGTAAACTCTAATCTAGGTTATTATGCCACACCCATCACCATGGGAATGTGACTTAAAAATAGCAGAAATACTTTGCTATTCTAGCTTTTTCTCAGACCTTGTAGCATGATCACATTGCACATCCAGAGCGCTAAAGGTTACTAAGCATATAAAGATGATTTGCACCTTGTGGCACCTGTAAGCCAGGCAGAAGTATACAAGTGTAAAGTTGCGGCTGCATGGCGTTCTAAAGTAGCAGCATTTCCTAAGGGCTATTAAAAAAAAGATCATCTTAGGTGTGGAGAGAGAACTGCATGTTTAAAATATGAGCACCTCAACACACCCAAAAGGTGTGTCCCCTTGAAATCATTACCTCATGCCCTGCGCCACATGATCATTCCCATGTGAATGATCCAGCACACAATGGCTGGTGTAAACTGTCATTACTGGCTCCTAACTCCATGGGAGGAGGAGGAGGCACGGAGATCTCTATATGCTTCCCAACTGACATTTCTTTCTAAAGTGTGTAGAAACTGGAAACAATGTATGATTTCATTATCCATTCCTGTTACAGAAAGTAATACGATTTCTCCTATAAAAGATTTAAAAAACCCCAACAAAACAACAAAACCAAAACAAAGAAAACAAACACACACAAAAACCCCACGAAAATAAACACCTTTCACTTTAGCACATAAAGTGAACATTTACCTTGATCACCGCTTTCCAAACACAACCAGACAAACTGAACTGGTACATGCTGCAAACGTTACCTTTTTTTCCCAGCCTTTCAGGAGACAAGCAGTTCATCTAAAAAGACACTTCGGTTTTCCTTTCCTGTAAATTTAGAGGAAAAAAAAGAAATAAATACAAAAGCTTTAACTACAAAAAGCCTTCAAATGCAGAGTGTACTAATATCATACATTATAAGGATCTTTGGGAAATACATACTATCTGCAAAGTCAAGATTTTAAAGAATAAATTCAGTCTCTGAAGTTATTTATCACAAACACTTTGAACAACCCCCCCCTTCACAGATCTTTTCTAAGATACTTGAAAATGCTCTGGTTTACTAGGCCCCTCACTTGCCTGGGAAGACTTTTTTCCTGCATTTACACAAACACAAACAAATGCTTTACCAGCTCCACCGAATACTGTTGAGTCCACCTAGAACTCCCTCTGTTGGCAATGCAAATAACACAGTAATTTCACCTACAGGTCCCTCTGAAGACAATTAAAGGAAAAAAAAGTGTTAGAACAATTAATTAGCAGAATTATAACACTTGTAAACTTTCAGAAGTGGGCAATCCTTCAGGTTATGAAAATTGAATGGCATGGCAAGTTTCTATTTAAGTAGCTGAAATAATTTTAACAGCTTCTTGATTATGAACACCTGAACCCAACAGCTGTGACTCTTCCTAAAATATTTAACTTTATTCACCTTCATTTAAATCAGCTTGTTTTTCTAATTATCCTCAGCAGCTAATTGTCAAAAATCAGCAGTTTGATG
This sequence comes from Caloenas nicobarica, assembly GCF_036013445.1. NCBI lineage: Eukaryota > Metazoa > Chordata > Aves > Columbiformes > Columbidae > Caloenas > Caloenas nicobarica. The sequence goes on from NC_088260.1 coordinate 5,030,629, forward strand.
GTTTAGGATTCAAATAAAAAAAAAATCTTTATATAAAAGCTCATTTATTAAACCCCTGTACACAACAATGAACACGTATGTACAGCAAGTTTACATGAAGGATGATCTTACAAAAGATACAGTGGTAATTAAAACTGACCCACATAAATAATTTATAAAAATATCTGAAATGGTGAATATAATGCTGGTAATCCCCAATTATTTTAATCCAATTGTCAGGATTTTTGCGTGGGAAATCTTAACATTACACCTTTTTAAAAAACATTCTGAATATATTAAACTTATCTACAGGATAATTAGCAAAATGTATAAAGTATAGATTATTGTACAAAGGACAAATATTAAAAAAATCACCAATACACCTGAAACTCAAGGACAATAGAAATCTTAGCCAAAGTAATGAACAGCAAACCACAAACTCTTTTTAGAGTTTCATGTATTGGCAAGTAAATTGCTCTTAACGAAACAACAGTCCTGTTACTCCTTAGTGGAAGGATGCAAACTGGGAAAATTCTTCTATATTTTCTGGCTGCATCGGTGGTCCTGGTCAACATGGAAGCCCTGCGCTAACTTCGGTTCCAAGGAAGAACGGGGTACAACTGTATTTGTCAAGATTTTCTCCTTCCCACAAAAGGATGAGGAAGATCATCTGTGTTTGTAAAACTGGTGGAGAAGGGAGCAGGGATTTGGATATAATGAAACAGAGGAAGACCAGTCATGATTAAGTCTTTTTCTTTTGCTGGTTTCTTGGGGAATTTTTTAACACACTTCTTATTCGGAGATAAACACCTGTTGACTCTGCCATGTTTTCAAATTCAAATGGTGTTATGCCTACAGCAAACTTGCTCATATCAGGAACAAGACTGGAGTTTTTTGCAGATGATTCAATCCTTGTGACCACCTTATCACTGCCTGTATTTTCTCCACCATGCACCTCATGGTTGGGAGCAGGCATGGTGTTATCCAGCAAGCCTTCAGAATCCATATTATCAGGATTTTCCTTTAAGTCAAGTAAACTATCTCCTGGATTAGAACTAGTTATAGAATGTTCATTTTCTGGTATCTGCTCACTGATGTTGGAAAACTCAGTTTCCACAGTAATCACCTTATCAGATGATCTTTCTTCTGCAACAAGATCTACTTCGTTCCTAGAAGGTGAGGATGTAACAGAATTTCCAGTTAAAGGTGTATCAACAGGAATATCAGAGTCACTGTTTGTGCTTTCTGCCTGCTCTAGTGCCGCCCAGATTAATCGCTGCTGTTCCTCTAGCTCTTCCAAGGTCAGAGTATCCTCATCCATGATTGAATCGACTATTTTTGGCTGAGGAATATCACGGGAAGGATTTGAGGGCACAACAGTCCTAGGAAGAGGAGGGTGGGTGGGTGCTGAAGACTGAGTTGGTGGAGGTGTTTCCTGTGGTAAAGGAGGAGGAGTTGACATCGATGGACATCCAGGTGGCAGCGGAGGTTGGAACTGAAAACTGTTTTGAGATCTTTGTGACACTTCCAGATCTAGAAACAGATTGAAAGACATCTATTAGAACCCAGAATCTGGCTAGGATAAGGTTCAACATGCCAATGCTCTGATTAACAAGCAGACTTTTGTCTTCTCATCCTTGGTTTTCAGCTGAGATAGAACAAACTTTTTGAAGGTTTTAATATTCACTATGTTTTTGGGAATTGCAACTCTGCTAGCCATTCAAGAAAAAAAAATACTCTTGAATGTACTGAGAACAAACTTATTCCATGCTGAGACACACTGACGGACTTCCTCATAGGAAATCCAAAAGGAAAGCCAGAAGTTTCTCCAGCTATTCTAACATTTAAACAACACTGTAAGTCCTCCTGTGAGTTTGACTCATTTTTAAGAAGCCATGACCTTGTAACTTCCTACATTATTTCATCCAAATATTTAAGGATTTGGAAGTCTTCACAACAGAAGTTTCTTTACAATATACCTGAAGTAAAGAGACTGGAATTTGTAACTTAACATTTCAATTGCTCTAGCATGCTTGAAACATCCTGCTTGGTATTGGAAGATATGACAATCACAGCAACAGGGAACACTTCTTGTAGAGGCCCAAATGCAGCTACAGTAGGACACTGCTAGCATGTGTTAGCAGTTACATTAAACCACCATAACAAATACTAACATATTGGTTTCTTTTTATGGACACTGATATTTCAGCTCAGAGCAAGTCATTTTGAAAGTAAAATAAAACGTGAAACTAAGAAAAAAATTGCAGAATAATTATACCGGAATCTAGGTCCATGTCAGCTGCTGGTACCTCCAAATTTTCTTCTTTTGGTCGTTTTGAATGACGAGAGCTTGACTGAGATGCGGCCCTTTTATTGCTAGATTTTGGACTTGGCTGAAGAGAAATTACCCAGAAAAACAAAATAAATTAGTATTAAATTGTACAAGGTAACATTTCCAGCCATAAGAACATATTTCAAGCAATTTCATAACTGTACAGTAATTTGGTGACTCAGTGTGTAAAGTAGACATCGAAGTTTGCGAGACTTAATGCAACCGAACAGAACTGTAATCTTGTTTAGGTGTAAGTGGCAAAAGAAGAGACTCTGCATTTCTAACACAGGATTATGACCAAGTTTCCATGTGGACACCTAGATCTTATGAGATCCATCACAACGCAAGTATTGTGCTTCCCTTCCTGGCAGGCTTCGAAATTACTGTTTAATTCCATATAGCATTATGCTTTGGGACTGAGGGCAGAGCATACACCTTCCATCCTCACCCGGCAGTGTTCTGCAGCAGCTAACACTAGGCTAGAGTTGCATTAGAGAAGACCTGAGAATGATACAGGACAGGACTACCATGTGTTTTCTCAATTCACTGTAATAACTTTACTGTAAATCATGACTACGGCAAGTAAGCTCTTCACTTATTAGGGAAGTTTGGAACTAAGATTGTTTTTAGGCTGTAAAAATGTATAGCAAACTTTTTTCACAACTGTTTATAAAATATTGCACAATTGGGATCTGCTTATATTAATTGAAATAATGGAATTTGTTCTAAACATGAGGCTCCTTTTTGTTAGAATAGATAAGCCAAGCATCAGCATTTCACACTGGTAGTGTCAATAGGAAAGTCCATTCCTTCATGCAAAAAAGAAGATATACAGAAGAGATCATAATTAGCTACATTAACTACAAGACTTTTTTTTTTTTTTTTTTTTTTTTTCCAAATAACAAAGAGAAATATTCACCGCATGAAAATTAGAAAGGTAGTTGGCAAAAACATCCTTCTGTTGAGATGGCTGCATGGGGATGGAACCAAATATCTGCCATTCCTACAGGGGAAAAAAAAAAAAAAAAAAAAAGAGAAAATGTTGCATATGGTTGGCTAATAAAATGACAGAGAAACACTGAGAAACTAAGCCAAGATGAATCCAAGTTCTCATCAAAAGCCTCATTTATCAAAGTAAATAGATCTTTAGTAGGAACTTCTGGCAAACCAAGTACTCTCTCTTGTGAACACAAACTACTGATGCAATGCACTATGACTGGGTAGTGGGAATAAAAAATCATCACCTTTTTGAAACGTCTTGTTAACCATTTCATAGCAACAACTCTACAACATTTGTAACACAACTACAAACCTACCCTTGAAATAACTGTTCAGATGAAAAAGGCTGACTTTGAAAAACTTAATTTTTTGTGAAAACTGAAAAAGACTTGAGGACAGAACTTTGGCTATGAATTTTGAATGCAAAAAACACATTTTGAGGCCACTAAATGGGGAGATGTAAAGACACAAAAGAAAATGCATAAGTGCTTATTTTTAATGCACAGGTATTAATATCAGTGATAAAGTTCACTACTAAGAAGGGGTAATTTTCATATTCCAAGAACATTCAGAAAATTTAGATATATAGAAGGAACAGGCACTTGTGTGTGAAGTTTTGTGTTTGAAAAAAAAAAAATAATAATCCCACTATCCTTCTAGGCTCCCGTTGGTCTCATAATAGAAATAATCACCACAGAAGCACTGTCAGACCATCCCCACAAGAGTTGTGACAGATATCAGACAGATGGATGTCATGGCAATTACCTCAACAGCCCCCAGTCCCAAAACAGGTGCTTAAAACTAAGAGCCTGTGTAAGGAAAATGGTGAGATGCAGAACACAAAACATTAAAGTTGACTAAAAGCAATTAACATCACTCAGCATGTTGTTGATAAGGTAGAAGACAGCGACTTACATCTGGGATCCCACTTGGAGTGGATATATTAAAACCTGGATAGTTTATCAACTTGGAGACATCGTAAGTGATGCGTTTTGCTTGACAAGATCCTTCATCTTCTGTCCCACCATCATCTATAATTAAACATAATTATTACTGATGATAATTAAGGATGTTACTGAAAAAAATCCATGGGATTTAAGAACAGGGTTTTGGTTTTTGGAATGCAAGCATTGATAGAAGGCTTTGTAATCCACAAAGGCAATAACAGCGACCATGTTTACCAGATACATGCACGAAGCTTTCTCAGAAACCTAACCTGGTATTCATAATACTACTATTTATCTGCCATTAGTAGCCTCAAGTCTTGCACAGTTTCACAGGAACTCCATGTTCTAGTATCAAGGGAAAATTAGAGTGAAATCACACTGACAGAGAGTCTTCATCTATGCAATCTAATCATTACAGAAGCTGTTTCACTGTCACAGCACAGCTAGGTGAAAGGGGAGTATTTTTACATGTCTTTAAAAACTTGATTTACAACTCTCTCACCCTCCCATGAGGAAGAAGGTTTACAAACTGGGTACTTTATTGGCTCCTGAATAGGGTGCCAATAAAGTGAAGAGCCTGCATACCAAAAACTGCATTCCTGCAGCACATTCCTTACCTTTTCCGTCATAAAGCGCCAGTCCTGAGTGCTCCATTTCAGCCTCCTTGAGCCAGCCTGGAGGATAACCCAGCTGGCGCATGCGATATATAAATGGAGGAAGACTCTTATTTGTGACACCAAGTGCATCCTGAAGTTCCCCACTAAGTTGAGAAAACAAACAGAAAACAAAAAGTCCTCCAGTAAAAACCCAGAACTGACTTTTGACAAAAGGAAGTTATGAACATTTTGTGGAATTTTAATCTGTCAAGTTAAAATAACTTAGTTTTAGCTCAAACTATGTTGCCTGTCAATCTCAGACATAACAAATTTAGGTCAAAACCAGCTTTGATGTTAAAGATAACTTTTAGCACTTTTGTTTCTCCTTACAAGTGTACATATGCTTGAACATTTTATGAGAATTTATTTTACACTGAGAACAACTTAATCAAATTGTTACTTCTCATTCATGGCCTTAACTGTAGCTATGGGTGGAACTTAATGCAACACTAAATTTACCAGTGATTTATTTGGAGTTTGCTACAGACATATTATGATTTTTTTTAAACATTTTGAATAGAGAGAAAAAGAGAGGAAGGGACACTCAAAGCTCAAAATTTTCTGAATCTTGCATGCATTTTTAGCTTCTTAGAAGTGTAATAAATTTGCAATTTGAGTAGCCAAAGAGTATAGTTTGTCTCCCTACCCTGGGCAAAGTGCCATAAGAAAGGGCAGGACTCTTAAGCTAGCCATGAGTTTTCACTTGAAAAATATCTGTGCAATTTATCAAACAAAATTTTATTTAGCAAACAAATTTGAACATAATACACCCACAGTTAAGAGTAGCAGATGGACTTATAGAACTCTGGAAAAGAGCGTCTGGCAGTCCAAAGTTAGAAAAGATATTCCAGAAAAGCAGTGCAACAGTTAGAGAAAGGAAAAGAGATACCTAATTACTCCTGGTTTAAATTTTCCAAACCTCTCTTCTACTTCTTCTGCATGATAACGCTGCTGAAAATTCTGACTGCTCGCTTCGCCACAAGCCTCCATAAACTCCTTTCTCTTCTCACTTATACGAGCTGCATTTCGTGGCTTAAAGATAATACAATTGGGAAGTTTAGATGTAGACAATTTACAATTTATGCACTCCTTCATCCACTGTAACTGGTACTCCTTGCCCTCAGCATGCTTCATCATTTGCCACAGGGACATGTGATACAACTACAGTTGCAATGAAAACTACACGCCAAAAAACCAAGAGTATTTGCACTGGATCTAATAGAGCTCTAAAACACAAGAAAGACTGTTCAAACTGAAAAGTGTCCCTCCGTAAATTAAAGGAGACATTCAAACCATTGTGCAACAAAATTAATTGACGTTCTGATTTAGTATGTTAGAATTTGTAAGTATGAACAGTAAAATCTAATCATCAGAGATGGAATTACCATTTGTACATCCTGACCCCAATGCATCTAATTTTTTTTTTTAATTGTGCAGTACACCAAAACATTTCTTGGAGAGCAGCAGTCTTTGGAATACTGATGTAGACTTTACCTTTGGACAGTCTTTCATTTGATGGTCTTCGGAACCACAATTGAAACAATGCGGTTTTGGCCTGATTAAAAAATACACAAGAAATTAAATGTGAAAATCATTTTGAAATATTAAATGCACTTAATTATTTTAAATCTTGTTAGATTTTTAGTTTTAGACAGAACGAAAAATGTGTAAGCATTGCTTGCTAATTTCATGTGCTGTCTTCTGCTTCTTTTAAATTGACTGATTAATTAATTAATCTTCAAAAGAGTAACAGAATGTTGTGGGTTTTTTTCACAGCCCTAAGTAGAACACAAGAAATGAGAAAAACACAGGCACAACAGTGGGGGAATACACGACAGCACTAACAGCATGTGGAGAAGAAAGAGCTAACTAAAATTACAGTGGAAAAGTAGTACTTCCAGGCAGAAATGGAGCTTTTATATCCCATGTAATAGAGATCTATTCCTTTAGATAATAGAATAGTCATAGAATAATTCAGACTGGATCTCGGGAGATCTCTAATCTGATCCCTTCATCAAAGCTGGGTCAGCTATGAGATCAGACCAAGTTGCTCAGGGCTTTATCCAGTAGGGTCTTGAAAATCTCTAAGGATGGAACTGTGTAACCTCTCTAGGCAACCTGATCCCATAGTTTACTGTCCTCCAGGTGGAAAAGCTTTTCCTTACATCATGCTGCAGATAGACGAGTATTCACTGAAGGATTTCTGCTTCTGATTAAAGATGCGAACATTTGATTAGATAGTGCCAATAAATTAAAACAAAACCTACATACTAAAGCTTATGCTACATCCAGAGGGAAGAAAGCAAAGATGTTAAAATAATACTTTTAACTCTGGAGTACAAATAAGGAACTCCTCAATTTAATATGCCTGTAGTACTTTAATACCTCTATTTCTCTTTTTATGCTTCCATCACCCAAACTCTGATCCTTCTTACGATACTGTCACAACTAGAAACAAGTAGGAGACCATGACTCCTTCTTTGGAAAGTCCTGGTCCACAGTTTGAACAAGTTATACATACTGTGAAATTGTGCACTGAAAACCTGGAATGGAACTGCAGCTGGCTTCAAGATTAACACTCCTTGTAAATTCATACCACGGCAGCAAACATTTCCAACATTATGGGGGGGAAATGCCAATCTCTTACAAGATTTTAGAGAAACATTTATTTTCTGAACATTAGTTTTTACCTAATTAGGATGGGAACCAGAAGAGGAGACAAAAAGGGTGACACAAGGATGAGTATCCAGGGTAACCCCCAATACACACAGATTACAACCTCTTGAAGCCTCTAATTACATAAAGTGTGTCTTCTGCTTCATCTTTATATAATATTCAAACAGAAACCTTTCATGGGGATCCAGGTACTTTATCATCATCATGAGCTCAACCCGTCAATCTTCTTTCCCTTCAGATGGTAGCATTTCTAATAAAGGCAGAGTTTAACTCAGCATACCCCTTGATCTTTGAAATTCTCGCTAAAAGCTTGCCTGGTCTTCATTGCACCTGAAATTAGTGACTTGAGATGCCATGAAGACCACATGAGTTGTCAGCTGAAAACGTGATTAACTTTATTTCTTACCCCCATAAAAGCTGTACAATTAACTCTATCAGTCTGTCATAAAAGTCTATAAAATAAGTCACGACAGGAGTTGTTCTACAAAACAGTAAGAATGATGATAGTACACCAGTGCAAGGATGACAAAGCAATCACTAAAAAGGCAAGCAACAGAAGGAACTGAGCATAAACTTCAGAAAGTTTTTTTACACATTGATTTTAGGCCCTTCCTTAAGAAAGTCAATAAACAAGAGAGACCTTCTGACTGCAAATCTCAGCATTCGTTTGCTTCCTTTAAACTCATTGCTCAAGTATGTTAAGGGTTTAGTATACTGGGGAATAAGCACAGTGTACATCTGAACTTTTCAGCCCAAAACTTTATATTTAAGGATAATACAAACCTTTTTGGTTTTACTTGTATTTCTTGTCCATCTAGGGAGAGAATCTGGCTGAAAACTTGCTGATATCTTTAGATTTCAATAAGGAACTGCTACTGGATGAAGCAAAATTTCAATCTTGTTTAAAATATCAGTGAAAACCTAACAGTGCTTTGAATAGAATACTGACTCTTCCCAATTAAGCTGTAGATGGGTCCTTGATATGAAGTCTATAGTATAAACTATACAACTCTATCAACTACAAACTATTTGCTATGATGGGCTTACATTGTTTCTTCCTACCCATTTATATCCAATAACCTAAAACTACAACCCCCTTGTTTATAGGCAGAAGTTTCAAGCTAGTAATTCTGATAGGCTTCACAGCAACTTTATTAATAACATATTTTGATAAGAGTTTCAAAAATATAACTCACTTCTCAGGTAGGTGGAGATAGGTCCTATCATGCTATTAGAGTGTGCTTTTGGATTGCAGGGTCAGCTGCTCTGTCCGTTTGTCTAAAAATGTTCGAGAAGACAAGAGGGCCACAAAAGTAAAGACTAAGAGGTTCAGTAGAGCAGGGAAGCACAGCAGTTTCCAGAATCTAACAGCTGCTTTTAAAAAAGAAAAGCAGATGCCAGACGCTAGTCGAACTGACGTGTTAATTGAGTGTAGTACTTCACGGTCCCTGATACACCATTTCACTTCGAGGTGCTATTTTAGGCTTAATATCATCTCAGGGAGCTCTAAAGAAAGATGCAGTGAGTACATTTAAAGACCAATACCAAAGCTAAGCTGGTAGACATGAAAGTTGAGCCACATTTAACTTTGCATTTTAGGAGAAATTCACCTGTTAGGCATGTACCTTCTTCAGCTAGAGGCTGGGAGAGAGTATAAATATCATTTGGAGAACAGGATATCTTAATGCACCTTAGCAGAGGCAGCTTTCCCAATGTAAAATTACAGCACAGTGCATATACAGTCCAAGGTAGGCACAAGAAAAGCCAGGTTAGCTGGCTTTTAAATTTGCAATTTTTGTTCCCATACAAGTAATCTTTAAACACTAGGAAATGACCTTTACTACAAGCTTGATAACTAGATATTGCAGAAATTAACTGTGAAACTGGTTCTTGTCCTGACTCCTTCTGGGGCAGAAGCAATACTGGAAAACTGCGGAGATGAGATTACTTGAGAAAAATGGAGAAATTTCTTGTCTAATTTATTTTTGTCACAGAAGACTACAATATTAAAACCCACTTTTTCCAACATTTCTTTCAATCCAACCTTTCAAATACTGGTGTTAGTAAGCAGCAAAGAACCAACTTTAAAATGTATTAGTTAAGAGTAGTTGATAATTAAATTTTAATAAAATACTGGTTTCCACATTCAGAAAAAATCACCTTGAAGCACATTTGAGTTTGCCAAGCCCTTTTCTTTTCCCACATACCAGATTTGATAGAGGGAGAATGCTTATTCATATCTGGAATGAGCTGTCATTCCAAACCTGACGGCAGACTGGCTCAGGAAATTCCTACAGTCACAAGACGTATTTATGGGGATATGGCATTCACTCCTCCCAAGCATAAGTCTTCTAAAAAAAATCAGCAAGCCAATCTTATCAAAACACTTGTATGTTTTGAATAAAAAAGTCATTAATTACTCACTAAAACTTTTCATTTATAATGAGTGATACAGTTTTGACAGAAACGTACAATCTACTAAACAGGAATTGAGCTCAATTTACCGACTGGAATTCTTTGGATTTGACAAACAGAAAAAACCCTTGTTTTAGTAAACAGGATACTTAGGTATTTCCCATCCTTCTGTCAGCTGTGGATTCTCATTTAATATAGGCTGTCCCAGTTTATCGAGACAAAAATTGGTAAAATACAGAACACTTCCTACAACCTGTAGAAAAAAAGTCAGAAAATTGTCAGAAATGTGTCAGTATTTAGGTCAGATTGGTAGTACTTCTACAAATTTACGCTGCTTGAAATACTTCCAGGTTTTTTCCCCCGCTCTGTTAAGAATTTACCAATAATACCTGCCCACTCCTGTACAAGTAAGTATTTTTTACATTGATGTAGCCAAAACATGCTAAACTTAACTGCTATTACACTGATAAATGAAATTTAACAAGATCTTATTTTAATGGCAGCGTATATTGAATAGGTAGAATGAAGAGTCAGACCTACCATTGAAGAGTATAGAGTCAAAAACTTACACTAAAAGCTTCTTTAATTTTTTTAACAGAATTTGAGCTTGCTGTTTTATAGTCCTCTTCCAAAAGAACACTGGAGGGCTGACATGAAAAGTAAAACCACAAATAATTTATTTAAAATAACAGTAAAAGGAAGAGCTCCTAAATTACTAAAGTAAGTAAAAGGCAATAAATCGTCTATTCTCTCATGGAACGGTAGTTAAACAGGAGGACAGAGATGTCTACGTTAGTCATAAAGCTTTCCACAGTCCAAAGTATGACACAGCTCATTTCTAATGTTTTCTTCGATGAGAAATATGCTGCATAAGAACATTTTTATTCTTATCTCAAAACGTAAGAGAAAGATGGAGAGAATCCTGCCATTGCCCCCTCTTATTCAAAGTGAATGCCAAAAAGTGGTTAAGTAAAACTCAAAATTCTAAACTAAGAGAAGAAAGTAGAAATTTCTGGCTGCTGTTGTTCATCTAGACTCTTATATGTACTAAAAGTTGGGACAAATATTATCAGAAGATGATACATTAAATTTGTATCTTACAGTCTTTTCTTGATTATTTAAGCCAACTTATTACTTTGTTTTTACTAAAATTTCAATAGGAACAATTTTAAAGAAGCATTTTCATGGGCAGAAAGGGTATTTTTTTTTTGTCCCGGTCCTCTCGTTTTAGAACAAATAGTTATATAACATTTGTTCGATAGGTACTTGATTTGCAAATTAAGCAGGAAAAGCCATCTAGAATTCATCTATTTAGCAGTGTAATATTTCAATATTCCCACTACAAAGATGCAAGCGAAGGAGCAGCTAATAACAATTTGATTTTAAAGTACCTGTGGCTTAACATTGATGGGTGTTGTTTCTTCTTCACATCTCTTCTGCTCCTCGTATTTCTGAACTAAATTAAAAACAAAATCTTCAATTTCTTGATGATACCGCCTATAACAGAGTGAAGAAGTATACAGATACAAAGAAATGAGAAAGGTTGAAATACATGCCAAATGTCCCTTTTTAAAGTATTTCTCATTTACTACTTCTTAAGAACTCAGAAAAGGGACAATCAACTTCTGTCCTCCTCCCAACCCCCACCAACATGAATGTAATCTATTATTAGAGAGCGCCCTTATATCAGTATGGCAAAACAAATCAACTCAGAGGCAGGAAAAATTTAATTTACTATATTTGCCCAGAACTCTCATGAAACTCCAACTGCTATTCAGACCGACTCCAAGTTGCTGGAAGTCACACTTCATTTCATGATAAAACCAGATATTAACTAATGAAAACAACAGAGCCCCTGTCATATTGCTCATTATCCTTTCTCCCCTTCAAGCTTACAAGTTCATGTTATTAAATAAAACATTCTTTGGGCAAACATGAATATATCCAAACAAACAACAGAAAAAGTCCCACTTCCTGTCAGGATTGCTTTTTCTTGGAAAGTACTTACTTAGAAATTACATTGTTCATAAATAATATCTGTAACAGAGGTCCATCAAATTTGGAGCTGTCCACTGAAATTCCACTAGAAGAGCAGAACAGAGACACAACTGTTACTGTTATTAGCTTTACTGTAAATATTCTCTATCCATTTTAACACAGCAAAGAGTCTGTAGTCCACAGAAAGAGGAAGGTTTGGCCAATACGAGTTCTGTTGTTTTAAAAAGTTCCTGTTTGCTTAAACAGAAATCATTCTTGTCCAAGCAAAGCAGTTTGCCTGGCATGAGGAAGAAAGAAAATGAGAGAGAACACAACACTACAGAAGTTTTCTTCTAACTGTGGTAAACTGCTATAAGCCCTTATAAATAAGATCTCTCATTTATTCAACCATTTAAATGTACTTGTTCTCACTGCTGAACTTTGCAAAAACCTGTTTTCCTAAAGGCCACATAAGTTTCATGAACAGACACACACACAAAGAAATAAACCTACAGCAACACAAACTAAATTCTCAATACTCAAGTGTAAAAGACCTTTTGTGAATGAAAATGGCATTTTGAAAGTGCAACATCTGAGCAGGGATGGGGGCGTAGAAACCAGGTTTCTAAAAGACGTGGCAGATATTGTTACCTCAGGCAGCTGTTATCTTGGACAAACTCTATTTCAAACACATATAGGTCATACAAAGTGTTTTAAGTCAGCATTAACATACCTAGGACGCGTCAGAATATTCAGCTTCCTTTTAAGTTCTTGATGTTAACATATTGTTAAGGAACATTACTCTCTTCAGATGACACAGACTCTTAATTAAAGGATCAAAATGAATAGGAAAACACCTAACAAGAATTCCACAGAATAACATACACAGTTTTAGACCTTCCTTTTCACTGCACAGAGGATTATTTACGAATCCACCTGTTGCTAAAGAAACACAATAAAATAATCATTAAAAAAATATATATATAAATTAAAAAAACCCAACACACGACCAAAACAGATCAAAGAGGACTAGCTGTGACAATCCAAATGGTGTAATTCATTACATGCACTACGGTTGAATAGTCACATTTCTAGTATTTTATTTTTAAAATACCTACAACCATCACAAAAAAGTCAACAGCATGTAAATAGAAACAGTATGTAAGTAGAAAACAAACTATAAAAAACACTTCAGATTCCACTCTGCTACAATATCTAACCCAAAAACCCTTCAGGGAACCAGTCCAAATATAAGTCTAAAATTATTTCTAGCTATGTTAAAAACGGATTTTCAAAGTGAACATACAGCTATTTATTTTTCTTAGAAAAACAGAAAGGAGGAGTCAAGCGTCAAGTGTTTTAAGTCACCTCGGCACTCCAGAACTCAACCACCTCCTTTGGCAACTGGAGCGAAACTGACACGGACCCGGACATTCTGAGAATGAAAGTTGTCCGTGAAAACTTCGTCTGAAGTGACAGAAGCCAGGAAAAAACAGCCACCGGCCTGAGCCGCGGGCTCGCAGCTGCCGAGGAGAGGAGCCGCCGCGGAGAGGCTGCCCGAGCCAGCCCCGCTCAGCTCGCAGCGCGCGGCAGGCCGCGCCAGGGCCCCGGCTGCGCCGACGGGCCACAGGGCCCGGCCTCACGGAGGGGCCCGGGCGGCGGGAAAGGCCGGAGCCGTCAAGGCTGGCCCGGAAGGGAACCGGCGGCAGGAGCGGCGCCCCCTCTTCCCCCCGCGCCCTCGCCGGAGCAGGCCCTGCCTCTCCCGTCAGGATATTCTCCGCCCGGAGCCGCCGCACCGTCTCCTCGCGGTCCCGCAGCCGTGCGTACAGCTGCTCCAGAGCTTTCTCGGGTCCCTCCTCCTCCTCCTCTTCCCCCTCGAAGCCGAGGCGAGGCGGTGAGGGCGGCCCGTCCTCTTCCTCGAGCTGCTCGAAGAGCTCGCGGTCCCCAAAATCCACCTCAGCCGCCATCTTAAGCTGCAGCAGGAAGGGAGGGGCTGGAGGGGCGGGGGGAGCTGCCGCGAGGGCAAAGGGCAGGAGGAGCCGCCGCTCTCAGCGGGAAGCGCCGGGCGAGCGGGCCCGAGTCCCCTTGTGGTGGCGGAGGACCACAACTCCCAGCATGCAATGGGCGCAGCCCGCTACGGCAACGCCCGGCCTCGGCCGCTGTGCCTGCTGGGAGTTGTAGTCCGTACTCTGCGGGCGGGAGCGGTGTGTGCCGGGATTGCAGCGGCGCAAGGCACGCTGGGAGCTGCAGTTCTGTGGAGAAGGGTCCCCAAAATGGGAGGCAGCAGCTTTACCCCCCGAAACCACCTGCTGCATTGGTACCTGCCTCACCCAGGGCATGAATCCCCCTCTCTTTACTAAAATTTACAAGTATCAAAATGACAAAAAAAAAGTTCAACATCCATCAGGAGCTGTGCTCTACACTGCAAATCTTATTTTAGAAAAAAATCCTACTTCAAAATCTTCCAAATAAGCAAAAGATAAAGCAAAACAAGCACTCTTTCTGCCTTCACAACTTGTTTTCCTGACTTGCCTTCACTACTTTCCTTAAAGCTTAATTAACATAAAGTAAGACCTTAGAGAAAAAATGTCTTTATTATTAACCAGGTTTTTTGCACTGGATTATGTGCCTATTGGCCCAGACCGCTAAATAACATCTACACAATGTTTCTTTTATGCTTCAAGAATTGAAAATAACTGTACAAGGTTAAAGTACAAAAGTACACAAGACAGTGGACACGAAATATTCATGTATGAGCATTTCCCATCTGCTGCGTGGTTTGAAAAGTAGAACTTTAACTAAAAAATACTGTCCTTCTATAGTTCTGTCAAGTTTAATGGAAGTGGGTATAACCTGATTACAACACTAACACCAGTATCACTGATCTGATATTTACAAAAAAATTGTATTTTTCAATAAATTAAAGTCAATGCAACACCCATGCAAGCTAGAATGCTAGCTTTTTGGTGAACAAGGACCCAACATTTGAACAAGAACCTTCCATAGTCCCAAACTTTAAAACTGCCTCTTTTTTTCTTTTTCAAACTGTATCCATTCCTCGCATTGAAGATGTAAACCCCAATCCCATTCCTCTTTGCGTATGAGTCTGTGATCTTGCCATTTCATACTGTGCATCTAGATTTCTGAAAACCTCTTCCTGTTGTTTCAGCGTTTTGTAACTCTCTTCATCAACTGAACTACATCCAGCTTCATCCTCACTCTAGAAACCAAACAGAACGAAACAAACGTTAGTGGTGTTTTCATGTACTGCGGGTGTCCTAAGTGTCACAATTTTGCATTACTGTTTTCAAAAGCTAGTAAGAATTCAAGCATATGCTTTTGTTGGACCATTCTAGTATAGCTTTCCTCTCACTGCCACAAAACACACAGAGGCCTTCATCACATTCCTTTGCTAACTCATTCAAATAAATGTCTCCAATTAACTCATCTATACAAACAATACTATTTATCAGATTAGGGATACTGGTTACAGTTACCACTGCTGTTACAGATTGTAACAGTTGCCTTGTTAGACAGAAACATAATGAAATTCTAGAATTTGAACTGAATTCAGATTTACATGGTGCTTGTGAACTTTAATCAGAAATACTTATAAAGTTCGTAACTACATCAGGCAGTATCAGGTCTTTACTGGTTAAGGTACACTTTAAAATAAAAAAATAAAAATAATTTTAAAAAAGAAATTACTGTCCTACAAGTAATAATACACTTAATTACACATTCAGAACTCTTTACCTTAATGCCCATCAGTTTTCTGAATTTGACATTTTGGTCCTTGTTTCCAAAATTTAGCTTTTCCCATATTTCTGCAGACTGCGATTTATCCTGTACAAGTTTAAAAAAAAAATCACTTTTTAACGTAATTTTCCATTACTATCACAATACAGTAGCAAGCAAAAAAGCAATATTAAAAACAAGGCTTATTTGTATCTATAACTTTTGTTAGAGTTTGTAATGCATTACCCTACTCCTGAAAACTTACTAGCAAGGTCTGCAGACTTGTTTTTGAAGTCTGGAAATGGACAGGATACAAGAATCAAATGAAAAATCACTACAGTCACAAAACAGAGTGGTCAATTATAGCTTCTAATAGCTTAGTCATCACTTTTCAGTAAAAAGAGGTCATCTATATTTGATACTTAGTTGCGAGCTGTAGGCAAACTGACAAAAGTAACATTAAGATCCAACTATACCTCTTAAGTTTTATGACATTAGGAGTTTTCCTAGGTCTAGTTATCTTAGTCCTTTGCCTCCTGAAGTTTTGGGCTGCTGCTAATAGGGAAACTTTGTAACAGGTATGAAAGTAATTTTGCTAGAAATAACACTGACAAGTATCCTTAACCTGTCTTGAGTGCAAGTTGTTTCCAAACGAGTTTTATGAAAGTGAGAAAAGACAACATTACCCCTTCCTTTTTGCCTTGCCAAAGCATCTTCCGCTTTTTCTCTTGCTCAGCAAATTTCATTGGATTCACGGCTGCTGGGTTGTAATAGCTCGGGACAGCTATTCCAGTCTCTGCGAGTGCTTTCGCTTGCAGTGCTGCCATCTGAGCTGCCATTGCTATTTGAGGAGTTACTTGTGTTCCCGATGCCAGCAGAGCAGCAACATTAATAACAGAACCTCCAGTGGCTGCAGCCGCTGAAGAAGAAAGATAATTTGCTATCAGACAATAAGTTCAGACTTTATTGGGCAAAAACAAACAAGAAGCAAACAAACAAAAAAAGAAAGCTCAAACGCTTCCCTTCATCAGAAATAAGTTGAAAGTGTCCAAATAAATACATGATAAAATATACGTTGTTTGTAAATTAAGAAACATGTCTCCAATATTTTCAGGAAACCAGAACTGAAAGTGAAACTAACGTACCTCATGCATCTAAATACGCCTGACCTGGTAACAGATTTCAAACTGTTGCTTAATGATGCATAAAGGAAGGGTCCAATGACTATCACAAAATCAACTACCAGCCTAACATACAACATTTTTGTTGTATACCCAGTAAGTGACAAGAAATCCTGATTGTTTTTATTGGGGTTTTATGCCTAGTTTGGTTGGATTTGTTTTTTCAAATGTGTTCTAGTTATGGTTCTTATACATGGACCAAGTTAACAATTATACAAAGACAGACAACTTGCACATCTGTTGGACAGGACTGTAACACTCAGCACAGGAGTCTCCACTATATTCCACCCACACTACTGTTTAGGAATGGATGTAATACACATGCACTACCTGCAGCCATTTCCTGTTGCTTCTGTTTTTCAACCATTTCCTTCTCTCTCTGTTCTTGCAGTTTCTTTGCTCTTTCCAGTCTAGAAGTAAGTACATGAGAATAAAAATATTTAGACACGCAAAATCAACAGCAGCAGCTTATTTATGTCACATATCATTAAAATCATAACAATTTCTGACCTTCTGGCTAATGCTTCCTGTGCATCCATAGCTGTATTTCGTCCCCGAAAAGGTGGTGGACTTGGACTCCGGCTATGACTCCTGCTGAACCTTCGGGGCTTTTCAATTCTTTTCTTTCGCTCTCTGCAACCAAATTTAACAGTTGCTAAAACAATGAAGGTACATATATACCTTAATATTTAATAAAGTTATTTGATCATAACTCCGAAACACTGCTTAATGATGAATTTGGGGAGCTCTCAAGAGCAGCTTTCACAGAGATTATACTAGAACAATGCAACAGTCACACTTGCCTTGTTACAAGGGAGAGCTAAAACTGAAGATTACCAACTGCAAATACAACAGAATGTGCAATTCTGGGTATTCATTTACCCTCTTATACTTGATGTTTAGAATAAATAGATCTGGCTCTAGAGATTTTCATTCGAAAACCTGACAAGGAAAAAGATTGTGTAACTTTTAGGCAAGAAAACTGTAAAATGGTTCGAGTTACAAGAATGCTTTAAAAACCACAAAAGACCTCACAGCACTGTAATTATGTAAAAAACGAGCATTTTTAAGAGGTCCGATTTAAAAACTGGACTAGTACTCAGGGAAGTTATTATTTCTCTCCCCTCTGTATAGTCTTCGCTAAATGTGCTTTGGACAACTGTTTGAGGACAGCAAAATGGGAGAGCTGGTTTAAACACATGTGGTTTGTCTTGGGTTTGCTCTTGGGAAGGACAGTACTGTGCAGAGAAGTATGAAGCATGCATTATCTGGAGCCTGACAATCTGAAAAGAACCCAGTTAAAATCTATTTTTAAACAAAATACCAAAATATTCTGCTCAATTCTCCTTTAGTAACTTTCACCCCACCTCCTCTCAAATAGAAGTCATTCTTATGACATATACATCTAGTCCCACTTAAGCAACAGCTGCTCAAAATACACATGTAAAGTGCTAATAGCGGTATCTCTGCCATGATCATTAATATCTACATTATAAAAGATAAGGGTTTATCCCTGTTTAAGCCTCTGACACTGATGTTTTAAACAAAAAAGTCACAGATACTAGAAGTGTCCAAGAAAGCTTAAATGACAGGAGACATCACTCACGTTTTCCCCAGATTTGCCATAAACAGTAAGTTGAGATGTACAAAAATATTTCTGCAACTTTATACTTAAATGTTATTATCAACCATTTGAGATAATAGCTAACTTGACAACAGCCACTCTAAATGGCATTCAGATATTCTGTTTCTTCTGTTTGCAACTTGGGCAGCATCTACAAACATCACAAAACACAGGCTGAAGTTACAAAAAGAGATCCTTGTTTACATGACAAATCTGGTAGAATACAAAGGAGGCGAAACTTATCTTTTCATAGAAGATGACAAGATGCAGATTCAGGCACTGGGAAGTGACAGATCTGCATTCCTGAGATAGGATGTAATGCATGTTTCAAAGATACCTTCATTTTTCCCGTGCTGACTATTGTAGTTTGGTCTTGTCTTTGGTCTGATGCTTTATTGCACTGGTAAACATCAAGGAAATAAATATTTGAGCTTTTGTATTTAAGTATTTCCATTTGAAACAAGCGGATGGTGTCATGTTTTCCACCCAGCATTTCATCAGAGCAATGCTAACAAAAGAACTGCCAGGAGGGTCTACATGCCCACAGAATGAAAAAGTTCGTTTAAATGCTAGTGAGCACAGATCACTTGAAATCGTGAGCTTGAGACTATGCAAAGAACCCTCAAGAGGTCAAGCTTTACTATTTGCAAATGCTTCTGTCATAGCCTGCTAACTGTAACACAGCAAATTTTGCATGTCATGAATGAGGGAGTTCACTCCATGGTTCAGTTTTAATAGGGTAGGTTTCCACATCCTGTTTATCTGGTTTGTGAAGAGTTTTCCTTGAGGCTTAACCCAGAACTTGATGAAGCATCCTAGCTACTGTTCAAAAATACTTATGCCTCACTTATTTTCGTTCTCTAGGATCTGTGAGACAAAAACAGTACTCGAGCGAAATGGATTCTTGCAGTATATCCATCATTATGCAACAAACCATGTCTCCAGCTGAAGAAATTCCTAAGCTATGACTATCCCTTACTTTTTCTTCCCACATTTGCTGTTCTGTTTCAGGTAATTTGAATTCAACTGCAGAAGCAAAAAACTCCTTGGGATGTGAAGTTTTCAGAGCCATTAAACACAGAGTGTTCAAAGTGACTTTCAGTAAGTGCACATCATCTATAATAAATGGAAATAATGGGGAACTGAAGCCTTACACATCATGCTGAAGGTGGCTTAAATACCATTAAATGCAAGTAACATGTACACCAATTGAAAACCCAGCTCTACTCACCCCAGCTGAAAGTTTGGTAGAAAGTGCACGCCAAAATAAAATGTGACACAAACACTGTAATTCAACTACTTCTTCAGAAAGATAAGTCTTCTTAACAGTTTCACAAGTGGTGATGGAGCATTACGCGAGTGTGCTAGATTCTTAAGTCTCCAACGATCCATCGTAATGTTGAGTAGTCATAACCAACTTCTACATCCTTTAAATATGTAATTTGAAATACTCTAGTGAAAATACTACTAAATGAACTGGAACACTGTCAACACTTTCTCAGGAGCACTGAAGGGACACCAATTTGTATTCAAACTACTTGTTTTACTTGAAACAAGCAGGAGGGAACAACAGAACTGTAGTAGCCACTAAGTCATATCTCAGCTTACTCATTCAGAAAATCCTACAGGGTTTAAAAATGCAAAGGTGATACATACAAATAGGCTCAGAACTCTGCACCAAGATATTGAAAGATGAATCAGTATCGGAAAACATTAACTTCTACACAGTGATGAAAACCTCAATTCTAGCATACTCCAGGTGAGGCAAGGATTTCGACTCTGTCAAACAGACCCAGAATATGCCAGTATGTGTCTAGCTAGAGTGTTTCAATCTGTGCTTCAAGAATTTAAGGAAGAAATAAAAGCACCCAAGACAGGGAGAAAAATTAACATGATAAATATTCTCACATCTAACCTGACAAAAAGGAGTTGGTAATCACTAACACAACAGTACATTCAGAGCAGAAATATTCCATCTGACTCAAAATCTCCATTAGCACTACACTAACTGCTGGCTCATAGATGACGAATTTTTAAGTAAAGTCTGTAGAGCTGATCAGGTTTAGCTTCTGATCAGTGTTATCTGCTCTTACAACCAGTGATTTCCAGTTAAACTTCCCTTTTACAATATACACGCAGAGAGATAAACACAGTACTTTTTTAAACTACTCCTTTGCCAACCACATTACTCTCATATCAAGCACATGAAAGGACCGGTTTTATCTTATTCTTCAGTTTTTTGCACTTAACTATCATTTAAATATCCTATTAAAAACAGTAAATTCAGTTGTGGTATAAGAAACCAAAAAGAGCTTGAACTGTGGTCATCATTACTACTCAAAATATTAAGTTATTGTATTTATTTTCCTTCTGCTTTATCAGTCAAAAGTTCTAAAATGGTGGTTTTATAAGATACCCACAAACTAACTGGTTAAATATTTCTAATTGCTAACATGAAATCATGCTATGAAAAGCCAAGACTCTGAGACACTCAAGCTGGCTAGGACAAACGTTTCTGTAAGTGTATACCCAATACTTAACCCACTGTATCAATACAGCTGAGAAAACACCAAACACACATTAACTGGCAAACCCATCATTCTTCTATACATCAGCCCGCCACAGAACATTCAACCAAATACCACCAGTAAGGGTATACAAAAGTTAACACTTACCTGCTTCTACTCCTAGTTCTGCTTTTACTTCTACTTCTATGTCTGTGTCTAGATCTTGATCTAGAACGAGATCTTATACGTCGTTTTCTCTCTCTGCTGCGAGATCGGGATTTTTTCCTATCACGACTTCTACTACGATGACGTCTGAAACACACGTCCCAAATTCTTACATATATCCTCATGTTTACACTCAGCTTCTACTTAAGGACCTACATACAGATTCGTCACCACAGGGCAAAATGCATCAGGCAGGGTGGGGAGACTGCAAATTACACATGAAGAGTTCATGCCTGGAACAGTTTAAGTTGTAAGACTAGGAGATGAAATGGGAAAGGAACTAAACACACCCACCAGCCACAACAGATGAGTTACACAGAGTTTATGTAAACAATCATACTCATCAATACAGCTACTTTCAGTTGTTCATTAAAGTGTATATCTCAAAACAAATACACAGCCAAACAAATTTAAGAATCCTGCATCAGATTAAAGGCAACAAAACTCCCCTTCTCCCCATGGTATTCCAACACCTTAGGGAACAGATGCCCAGATTTCATTTTGTGAGTCACACACAGTCCTTCAGCATATTATTAGCTGAAGCCTGTTCCTTGCCATCATGTTTGCTGCAGATCCTCAGCTATGAGCAGAGCTGGCTGAAAAGTTCTGCTGGCAGTAACCTGCTTGTCCTGAGTGATTCTCCTACCAGGAGCGTGCCAGGTGGCCTACAGCGCAGGGAGGCTTAGACAGCACTGCCTCTGGGCAAGTTCTTGATTAAGGAGGTAAAAAGCCAAAGCATTGCTAAAATGTATTTTCTTTCCTGTCACTGACAACATAGAACATTCAATACATTCTGTTTATGTATTTTCTATACTCTGTATACTAATTATAAATATGAGACAGATCACCTATGTAAGTAATTTTACGCAGAACCAGTCTGAAAAAAAACATAGCAGCAAATGCACTACCCAATGAAAACTGAAACATGCAATATAAATGGATGTTTTAGCATTAAATTAGGTCAAGCTGTACTTCAGAGCCTACACAAATCCCAAACACTACTTTTGCAAATGCTCTTGGAGAATAATCATGTAAAACAACTCACCTTTCACGAGACCTGGATCTTGAATGACTCCTCCCTCTTGATGATTTTCTCTCTTTACGTTTGTGTCGATCCTCACCATTTTCAGATGAATTTAGGCTCTCTCTTCCCTTGTCAGAAGAATGTTCTTTGTCATTGTGGTCTTCAGATTTGTGCTTCTTGGAGGACTTCTCTTTGGATTCATGTCTTCTTGCCTGTTTTAAGAAGAAGTTGGTTCTTTCAGGAAAATAGTGCAACAAAGAGAGTTAGTATGGGTATCAGAAGATAAAAAATGATAAGTTGTGATGCAACATTAGTAACCTTAGGAGTGTGACTCAATCATGAGTGATGGCTGTTTTACCTAATGCCACCAACTACCCAAAATTGCAAATGCACGCTATAACTTTTTCCCCTTTTCCCTCCTCCCCACTGCCTAAAGGATTCCTAAAGCATCCATCAAGGTATCTTTACAGTGTTTCCATATAAGAGTTCACAACATTGTAACAAAAACAACTGTCATTCTCAGTTGTCTCCTTTCCAAACAGGTAATAAGTACCTATCTTTAAGTACCTGATAATTTCTGAACGTGCATATATGCATACGTTTGTAATGAATATTCAATATTTGCTTAAGCCTACCACGTAGAAAGTTACTAAAATCCATACATGGTTGCAGACATATACTATTTTGTTTGCTTTTAAAACTAAAACAATCTTCTGTCCATCACTAGATAATTAGTTTTTAGAGCACAACTCTTCAGTCAGTAACTTCCAACAGTTTTCAAAAAGCAAAGTAGTAAGTGACATGGTTGACATCCCATTTTTAGTATTTAAAACTAACATGCATCACTCTGAGACCTCCCACAGTAGTTTTAAATTACATATATGCTGCTCTGCTATACTGCAATTTCTTCCTGCAGTGCCTCTTAAAAAAGGATTCCTTTTTATAGCCACAATGCCAAAAATATTTAGCAAGGTCAGGTCTGATTTTTGCCAGTGTTTTCCTTAGAGATTAAGTCATGACATCAACACCTTTTCTTAGTATATCCAGTTTATTTTGAAATCTTTCTAGCACAAAAGCATAGCTCACTTAAGTCTCATTTTTAAATAATGTTTTGTTTCAATTTAAGCGTGATACATTTATTTTAGAGTAAACCCCAATTCTTCAGGTTTGTGGGTTTTTTTTCCCTTACATAAATCTGTTAACCACTCATAAAACCTTTCCTACAATCATAACTGTCTCAAAAGAAACAAGTCTGGAGAAGATGCTACAATTAGCTTATTCAAGCCTAACTCCTTATTAACATATATCAATTTCTAAATATATTTCATTATAGTTTTTCAATAATACAATAATATTTTTTCCTGCTTTTACAGTACATTAACTCCTTGAATAATCAGTTGTTACATAAAAACACATCTGAAGTTTGTGATGTTACCTGTACATTAACTTTAAGTATGCATTTACATAAGTAGTTGTTCTGGTAGACAAAAAGAATTACTGATATGCAGTATTTAGGCTACAGACAAAGAGCTTAATCTTGCAAATGAATGAAAACAGTAAATATACTGTGAGACATTATTCCTTAACTGCTCCCTCCGTGAAACTTAGGAACTGTTAAATAAATTGTGTAAGATTAGATCCAACAGCATGGCAAAACACTGGACATAATTTTAAGCAAGGACCTTTATTTTCAACATTAACAGATCTATATATACTTTTAATCACGTCTTCCAGGCACACATTTAGTAATAAACCACGATGATATTCCATAACGGATTTAAGATATTTTTTAAGGGAAATATGAGTTTGAATGACTAATAGTTACCTTATCATGAAGTAGGCTTATAATTTTGCTATCTGAGTCTGCAGCGTCTTCAGTTCAGTCTCTTCGCGCATTAGCACGCTGAGTATGATTTATTATAGAAATGTTATCATGTGAGCTAAACAATATATTCAATTTCACAAAAACTCTCCTAGATTATTTTTTTCCTGCTTTTCTTTTTTTTTTTTTTTTTTTTCTCTCTCCTCATTTTTTAAACAGAGCTTCCATTGGCATGAGGGAAGTAGAAGTTCCTGACCTGGGTCAGAAGTTTAAGAGTCCCTCATCTGACCCAGCCTGCTATTGCCCCACATGGCTTAAGGGGTTTTTGTGACTATTTTGATGTCCATTTTTATTTTGCTCATTTTGTCTTTTCTCTGGTGGGTAAGCCAGTTACTTTCAAGGTATTACTCGTGCTGTCTCTTCTCACTCCCCTATATACACACGCACATTTATCTAAAAAAGAGAGACAGCCCTCTGAAATTTTTGCTACTACTGCCATGTTCCCAGCTGACTCAGCTTGTTTGTCAAGCTATGAGTCTTTACAATTAAAGGATGCAATAAACAGAGCTCAGTCATATGGGGTATTATTTTTAATACACTTAAGTAATGGGTATGTATCATTCGAAGTCCTGAACATGAGCCAAGAATAAAACTATTCAAGGCTTTTGGTTAATGGAAGCTCTGTGAAAGTCATCAAGCATACCATTCTATTTCTCCACATGAATTCTTTCTTTTGGCTGTTTCCACAAAAAAAGAAATTAAGTTACTAGTTTCTGAAAGCATTTTTATATAAAACTATTACCTTGTCAACATGATGGCTGCAATCATGCTTCACTATGAAAGGATCTCCATATCCATTTTTAAGCTTAAAGTTTCCAATTTCTTGTACTTACCATAAAGTCATTTATACAGATTTACACATATGTGCATTACTACAAGATACTTTAAGATGTATTGTACAATTACCTAAACGCTACAAATGTTAATTACCTCTTTGCTTCTGCTCCGGCTTCTGTGTTTTCTTCCTTCAGTATCTGTAGAATAAAACATTTATTGTTTTTTACCAAGTTAAAGAGGACATCGGCTGGCTATAATGTTTCTAGTTCCTTTCAGTTATTCCACCCCACTAAAGTAAAGAACAGAGATTTAGAAAACAAACAGCACTATTTGAATATCTACTGCAGAAAGCAAACTCTAGATGTTATACCCTGTTTTTTGTTCATGTTTATTTCAGCTCCAACAGCGAAAAACTAGCCCATCTCATATTCCAGTCACATTCTTGAGCCAGGTAATCTTACTTATTTACAACCATGCAAAAGTATCCCAGTCTAAGCATATCAAATTAAAATGAAGACAAAATAGTATGGTTTTCTGTTTGGTCTTGTCCCCCCACCATCCCCTGAACACCGATACCCTTTTCCTTAGCACTTCTATCACTGAAATAGAAAAGTTTCAAAACAAGACATTTAAGATACAAAACCAAAATTAGTAGCTACTTTTTTCCCCCAACAAGTTACTAGAGCCAAGTCTGTATGTTTTTTCCAGAAAAGCTTTAAAGAGATTTCAGTTCTACAAGCACACACCAGAACATCACTAAGCAACTCACTTATATGAAGACCATACCTGACTTCCGTCTTCTTTCCCTTGACCGTGAGCGTGATCTTGAATAATGATGCTTTGATGTCCTGGGAGAACTGGAGGCATCTGATTGTTCCTTTTTCTTCTCTCTTTCTGGAGAGGATTTTTCTGGGGCTACTCCATCTCGTTCTGTATCACTACCCTACATATGAGAACAGAATGTTTAAAAAAGAAAAACTTAGGACTGAAGAACAGGAAAAACTATTTCCCTAGTACTTCCTCTGGAGACAAAATTAAAATCATTTTCTGTAAAGACAATCTCATGAGTAGCCATGAGTAGTCCCAACAGTTCTAAGTCACAAAGGACTTGAACTTGCATGGTCTTCTACCAGCTTCAGTTTTATTTGCAAACGGAACAAGACACGTGAAAACTTCTCAAATGCTGAGTTAAATACATTATTTTGAAAACAAAGCAGCTAGTTTTTCTTAAACCACAACAGATATTACAGACTGTCAGTAATATATTGTGTATTAACTGTACACTTCCTTCATAACATGCTGCAGGTAAATCTTTGGATTTATTCTTCAGTTACTACTCTTTAGTCTGTCCAATTTGTTACTAATTTGCAACTGTACAAAGATATATCTATTGGAAAATCTCTTAAAGAGTGAGAGATAAAGCAGCTGTTCACTTCTCTGTTTGTGTGGTATACTGATATCTAGTTCAAAACACATCGGCATATGGACATCTGCATCAGAGTTTGAACTACAGTCTGTGATGCTTTAGAACATTAGATAAAGAGTAGAAACTGACTACCCTATTTGTGATCTTCGCCATCACAATCCTTAGCATTCCACATTTATCATCTGCTTATCTACACTTCCCCCCCTTCTACTCAGACCCTCCCTTCTCTATCTAAGGCTTCCAAAAAATTCAGTTACAAAGTGTTTCAAAAGAATTTTGGTATTTCTATAAATTTACATTTTGAAGTCACTTGATGTCCTGGTTTCAGCTGGGAGAGAGTTAATTTTCTTTCAAGGAGTTGTGTTTTGGATTTAGTATGAGAAGAACACTGATAATACACCGATGTTTTTGTTGTTGCTGAGCAGTCAAGGACTTTTCAGCTTTCCATGTTCTACCAGGTGCGTAAGAAGCTGGGAGGGAGCAAAGCCAGGACAGCTGACCCAAGCCAGCCAAAGCGGCATTTGACACCACATGGCATCATGCTCAGTACATATTTTGGGGGAAAAAAGGAGGAAGGAGGGGATGTTCAGAATTATGGCACTTGTCTTCCCAAGTAACCACTATGCACGATGGAGCCCTGCTTCCCCGGAGACGGCTGAACAGCCAGCAGATGGGACATAGTGAATGAATTCCTTGTTTTACTTTGCTTGCATGTGCAGCTTTTGCTTTACCTATTAAACTGCCTTTACCTCAACCCATGAGTTTCCTCGCTATACTGATTCTCGCCCCCATCCCACCGGGGGAGAGTGAGCAAGCAGCTGTGTGGTGCTTAGTCGCCAACTGAAGTTAAATCACAACACTTGAGAAGGGCACAGAGTATACCAACAAACAGTCTAAGCGAACCAGGTTTTTAAACATACTACCCAACTGAACTTGAGCCTGCCACATTTACCAAGGCTACTAGTCTCATTATTTATACACATCGCTACTCATTAATGCCCTTGTGCACTGCACCTTAGAGAAATCTCTCAGCTCTACGAAAACACAGCAAAAAAAAAGCTGACAGACTTCAACTAGATGGCCGCAGGGTCTTGAACACAGCCTTCACTTACTGCTTTAGAGGAACCTCAAAGATAGTGCCTATAACCTAGATGCAAAACTACAAGTCCATAATTCCTCAAACCATTTTACAGAAAAATTTATCTTAAAAGGCTAATTTATATAAACCTAAATTGCATTAAAAAAAGGGGGGGATTCATTTCTTCCAGAAGTTTTCAGTCCTCTTGTTTCACCACTGACAGGCCAAAGTTTCAAAACAAGAACTTAAAATACCAGATTGAACACCACAAGGTATTTAAAGCCAACTTCGAAGAGTTTAATCAGTTTAGAATCCCGTTTGTTTGGTATTTTCTTTTCTTGCACTCAAGACTATTTAATAACTTTTGAAAAAAATGAACCACTTCGGGTTCGAGAACTATTCATATTGGTTCTTCAACTCAATTATGGGACAAACACCTTTATATATTACCAAGCCATACGAACACCTTTATACGTTAACAGGCCACACAGAGAATAAAATTATACTCTTAGGTCGTATATGAACATAAAGGACCGTGATAACTACAGCAGATGCATTTCCTCTCGATATTAATCGTAAATACAGTAGGACAGCAGGCCTGTGACCAAACACAAAGAGAAATAATAGGGCAGGGAAAGCTACAGGAACGTGAACTGAGCACGGCCCAGCCAGCCTGGCTGCTCCCTCAGTCCCTCTGAGAAACGCCTGCTCCCATCGCAGCAACACTTCTCTCCCCGGCCAGAAAATGACACGGCCTAAGCCACAAGGCCTCTTCGTTTCTCTTCAAGCCCAGAGAAATAAAAGAGAAACTTCTGGAAACGGGGAGAAAAGTAACGGGTGAAAGGCGGCCACCCCTCCCCGAGGCCCATCATGGCGCCGGCAGACGAAGGAGCGGCGGGCGCCATTTTGTCTCTCCGCGCACACGGCCGTCCGACCCAGCCCTCCCCGTCTCACACGCTCTTCCCTCCCGCCCTGCGGCAGCCCCCTTCCCAATCCGTCTACTCCGCAAAAATCCCGACGGCGAACGCCACTCACCGCCATAACCGAGCGGCCGGGACGTCGCTTCCCTCCCCAACAACTCCTCACAAGCAGCTCTGCCTCCCTCAGCGGCCACAGCGCTCGGAACCGAGGCGACAAGCCCCACCCTCCCTCTCCGTTCAGGCGCCCGGATGTAACCGCGGGGCGGGGGCAGGCGGCTGGGCGCGCGGGAGCCGCAGTGCACTCTGGGGGCGCACAGGGATTAGGCGGTATCTTAGCAACAGTGCCGTTCGCGTTTGGAAGTGGTTTGGCCGTGCTGTGACCCGTAGCGGTAGTCAGAACTCCCGCCAATTTGAAAGCCTGAGGCGGCGGCGGGGCCGCGATCGCGGTTTGTCACCGGCCCCCGGAGTCGCGGTGAGGGGATGGGAGGGCGGATCGCGGTCCCTGTGGGCAGGGGTTTCCGCTGCTCGGTGGGGAGGGCTCTCTGCCGCGGGATTTGCCTCAGCCTCGGGCGCGAAACCTGTCCTGCGTTCGGTCGGGCCCGCTGGGGACATCAGCTGGGAGCCACATTACTCTTGTCACTTAACTTTGTCTTTTTTAGACACGTGATTTGCCTTTAGGGGGCTCACTGTACTACTCTACCTCCTAGATGCAGAATCACGATAGAATAATAAAATCGTGTGTGGTCATATAACTTTTTTAAAGCTTTGCAGCGTGTTCCTTTATCGCAGGTAAACATGTGGAATGAAATTGAACTTCTGGCAAACGATGACACAGGGACTGTGCAGCTCCCCGTAGGTTTAGGACACGAATGTGGAACTGCGTTGTACCAAGTGGATACGCTCCTTCAGATCACATCTTCAGAAAAGGTAGCGTTCATCAGAGCTGTGTTTTTCTTTTTCTTAATAATTACCAGAGCTTTGTCATATTGTATTCAAGATCCTTTCTCTTCTTAGGTCTCTGTTAACCCGCAGCTGTATGCATGCAGCTCAAGGGATGGCAGTATCATTGTTGTTGACAGATCCGTGGCACTTCTGGACAGCACTGGGCAGCTGCTCCGGATGCACATTCAGTTTGGTAAGTTCATTCCTTTGGAATTCCACTGGAAGTTAAAACTGACTTGTAAAATATCTATGTTAGGTTTATATAGGAAACTGTAGCAGGTATCTTGCGTATCTAACTAGCCCGTAAAATAAAGCATTATAATAAATACCTAAGTAATAGTGATTGGTGATTCTGTATACTATTAACTAAGCAAGCTGTACAATTCAATTAGAAGGCTCACTAACTTTTCACTGAAATGGGAATAATGGATACCAAAACCACTCCCTGTATGCCCTTTCCTGTATAGAGTTTAATCAAAATAAATAATTTTGAAGAAATCAAGACACTGTATTGTGCAATTCCTGTGTTTCAAATATGAATGTCTATTAAAAAACAAATCTTAATGTTTGACATTTTGCCATGTAACTTTTCAGATTCTAATGTGGATGTAGTTGGTATGTGTCAAGAAAACCAATTTCTTGTGGTGGGTGAGAGAAGTGGCAATTTCCATCTTATTCACATACCATCTAAACAAACCTTGCTAACCAAGGTACAGTAATTTTTCTGCTCTAATTTTGCTGAAAACCTTTTGTTCTTAGAATTTCTTGAGCTGCTTTTTTTCTTTCTTCCAAATATCAAAATGTAAACATTCTTGTTTTGTGAACACATCTTCTAGTTTGAACAAACAGATTAAAGGGACACTTTTGTTCCCATAAGTAACAAATAAGCACAATATATTTAGGAATGACATGTTTAAACAAGAACCAGTTCTTCATGAAAGAAAAAAGTTTAAAGTTTGAACTGATGATCAGTATTCAAAATATTTTTTAAATAAAATACAGAATAATAGTCTAATAGTCTTCACGTTGATCCTATTTTAGATTTTGGTTGAAAAATCTTCAAGTGAAAAGACTTACTTAAATCTATTTATTGAAAAAGACAATGCAAAAGCAGGTAGGAATTTGATTTTTTTTTTCCCTTGTCTCAATTTTTGGGATTTTGTCCCCCTTTAATATATCTCAGGGAAAGAGACTACAAAATAAATAATCAGATACAGCTTTATTTTGCATCGTACACATTAAATGCACTTTCCTTAATAGTTTCCTTTAGAGATATTGTGACAGAACAAGACTGGGATCTTATAGAAAGAACATGTAGTTTTTTAAATGTAGTTTTGTCATGAAAACAATTTGCAGTCTTATGGGTGCATACAAATATTATAATTTCAAACGAAACTCTTAAGATGTACAAACTTATTCTACTATTCGTTGAAGGTGACAAAATTTTTGTGTAAAAATAGCCTAATTTATTGGTCAGATTTTTTTCCCAGTTATTTCACTGTCCTACTCATAAACAAGTAGTCTCTTTGCGGTTATTGAATACTTCAGTTTGAAATATTTGTATTGGATTTTTTTAGGTGTTTATCATATGTTCATTCTCACAAGCAATGGATTCTTCTGCATTATGTGTCTCCCACTTGCTAGAACGCAGGAGGGTAAGATGATCTACAAACCACTTGGGATTTCCATTTGAACAGAAAGAGCTGTATTGAAAAAGCTTTTCCATGCGTCTTCCTAGTGGGAATAAGATATTGAGCTGGGATTTTCTGTGTAATCTTTGTTTTTAAAGGGAAACTGATATACAACTACTTCTGTAATACAATTGGGTTTGTATTTTTCTAATAATTCCTTTAGTTTACGTTCCTCTGAGTCACTTTAGAGAGAGTACCAAATACTATGGAAACAGGATTTTAGGCTATAATCAGTCTTGATTGCACTGAAGAATATTGGGAATAACTTAAACTTTTGATACTGTATAAGTGTAGTTATTAGTTAATTTTCTGTAACTCAGTACTGTGGCTCGATAGAAATAGACCCTGTCAAAGATCCTGGCTGAAGTGTTTTTCAGCATAGTTAGGTTAGAACTAAACTATCTTATATAGCATTTAGTGGCTTTTTTCCATTCTTAAAACATTTATTTAACATCGATTTTATTTTTTTTTTAATGCAGCAATTGACAGGATGGATATGATAACAGCAAAGAAAGTAAGAAATACCTGCTAACTTGTAACATATGTCTGAAGTGTATGTTTCATTCACTACTTACCAGTTTATTATTACAACTCATAATTATGATTATTACTTTTTCTGTACATGGAGAAGTGAGCAGTTCAAGGTTTTACCCACTGACTGTATAAACAATTTTTTTCTTCCCCTTTTGTTTCCTTTCCCTTCATCTTCCACCCCACAAGCTACAAGGACAGATAAAGACAGCTTTCATTTCCACAGAAGAGTATCACGGCCTTGGCTGTCAGAATTTTGTGATAAGTAACTCAGTCAACAAAATCCATTTGATAGTTGGGGTAAGTACTAAGAATATGTTGATAACAATCGTTATGGGATCAGTGACATTTTTTGAGCTGCAGCAAAACTTTTTCTCTAGCTGGTTGAAAAATAAGACAGTGAACTTTTTGCACTAAGACTTGTCTTTCATTTCCCTCACTGTATATTTAAAGGTTATCAGTTCTGCAGCCTGTTCGTAGTTTTTCTTGTAAGGAAATCACTGTTGTAATTTCGGAACTTGCTCTATTATGATGGATCAAGGAAAAATGTTTTCACCCTGGTCGTATGACCTTAGTAAATCACTGTAGTTCCTAGCCTGCACAGCCTGGTCTAATTGTAGTCTCAACCTTGAGCTCAGAGACAAAGCCAAAGCTGGCAAGAGCTTTCCAATCAGGTTCACATTCAACAAAGGCTTGCCAAAGTAACAATTAAGGTGCTGATTGAACAAAACCCTTAAGCTTGAATTAATAAAACTAATAAAAACTAATAAAAAAATTAAAATACAGACATATTTTGAAATGTTATTTTGGACTACAAACAAGTTTTTTTTGTTCATTCACTGAAGCCTATTGAATTCAATGCAGTTTTTCTCAGCGGGTTCAGTGTACATTTCTTTCAGGTTTTATGTTCTATGAGAATGGAAAGTGGATGTTTTTAGAAGAGTCGAAAATGTTTGGAGATGCTGACTATAATAATTACTATAGTAAAGGCCAGTCTTAAAAGGAGAAAGGACAAAATTTAAATAAATAAACAGATAAATATCTTTTTTTCTGAACATTGACATCACCCAGTAATAAAGTTTAAATTAGTTTTGCAGCTTTCCAAGTGTGTTTATAAGTTAAGGGATTGATTGAATTAGCAGACATGTCAATGGCCAAATTTCTAATGTATAACTGCATTTTACTTTGCCTTTACTGACAGGGTAAAGGTGATTATGTACTCTCCATGTGGGAGGTAGACACTACCAATAACCTGGTGTCTGTTCAAAGTTTTGCTGATTCAAGTCTGATCAAAGGTAAAGAGGTTTTTTTACTTTTTATAGACAAGCGTAGAATTCATATTTAATTTCAGAAAATACTAAGACATTTTATTATTTTTAGTAAATACACACATACCAAATGGAACACTTCTTGTAAAGGTACAGCCAAATATGGGCTTCAAAATTGTTGAGTTTAATAGGTAAATTACAATTCTGTTTAAGCTAAACTTTTTACAGACCTAGGAGGTTCCTTGAGGTTAAACATCTGTAGATTTCCAGTTCTTGGTTGTACATTTTAATGTTTTTTCTTCAAATACATTTCTATGTATTTGAACTATGTATTTGACTATGGATATTTTTTAGATGCAGCAAAATTTCAAGTTCTGGACAATCTGCTGTTTGTTTTAGATACAGAGGTAAGTGTAATTATTTGGTTTAGTCTTTGTTTTACAGCATTCTTGAACCAGCTCATAAAAATATTTTTTAAAGTAGTAGTTTTAAAATACATTTCTATAAAATAAAGATGCTTATATTTACAGAGGATCTTGATCTTACTGTGTTTTTTTAATTTTACTTCTAGTTGTTATTTAAGCTATAGAGTGTGTTAATATTCTGCTCAAAAAAAGACATATTCTTTTATGAAGACTATATGAAATCTCTATCTGATAATTTTCTTTTTTAATATCTAGAATATCTTAAGCATGTGGGATGTTTATTCTCTTACTCTTATTTGGAATTGGCCTTTAATACATATTGAAGAATTTCTTCTAAGTACAGAGTCAGAGTCTCCTCCAGTCGTACGGTAAGTAAAGCACCAGTTTTGAAAACTGAAAAGTTATTTATCATTACAGGAAACGTGCCACAAAGACTCGATTTTCTGTGGTGGTGAATTCTTAGAAATCTTTCTTGAAATCTTTCTAGTCAGTAGGGCAAAATAATTGAACTGCGGGTATCATTAGCTCTGTGTTGTAGAAAAGAAAACCTTGGTGCTTTCTGCTTTCTCTTGGTTTATCTGTTGTTTACTGCTAAGGGATCTTGCATGTAACCTGTATCATTTAGGAAATGCTTGTGTAAAACATGGTGTATAATAATGCTTATGAGTCTGATGTTATAGAAAAAGCTTGTTTGTCTTTTGGAGAGATAAACGGTAAGATCTTCATTGTGCAGATAAAGAAGCCAAAATATCTATGTGTGTGTATCGGTTAAAATACAAAAGGAATTAACAGCAATTAAGATTAGAAGACTTTTGGCTCTTTCCATTGCTCTGTGACAGTTTAAAAAAATAAGAATCAGATCAATTTGAAAAGCTTAAAAATGCCAGAAGTAAATGCATGTCCTCCACATGCTGAAACATTGTTATTTTTGGGTGCACTGTAGGGTTTTTTAAATGTACCACTTTCCATGGAAAACTAAATTTTCTAAAACTCAGAAGCAAGAATATTTCATGCTTTTAACATAAGACTTATACAGTATATTTTGCTTTCTTTTTTCTTTCTTGTTCTGTAGGCAAGGGCTCGCCAATGCTAAACTGATAGTCATGACAATACCAGATAATAAACAGGTATAAACTCTTTATCGGGGTTCTGTTCCTCAATTGTTATGCAGTCACTCATGGAAAAAAGAGGGGAGGGAGAGAAGAAAAGAAAATGGCTCAAAATTAGCAGCAAACAGAATTCTTAGGAGCTGAAATGCTACTATCTATATATTAAGATATAGTGAATGAAGGACTTCTTTTTTTAGTGGTAGGCAGATAGGGGAGAGCAACAAAATATACTACTGTCTTATATGCATTCACGGAGTTTTTTAGAGCAGTATCTGCTCCATGTACAGTCAGTGGAGGTAGCTGAAATAGCATGCCAGAATGAACATGATACAGGTTTAAAAATGAAACTTATCTAATTATATATAATAGGCCTACATATAAGGCAACATCTAAAACTTCATTAAACTTTCTCAAATTGTAGAGATCTGGTTTTGGTAAAAAATTATAAAAATAGTGTCTTCCATCTAATTCCACAAAAATCCAGAAATTATTCTGCAAGCATAACTCCGTCACCAATGAATGAGGAAAAAAAATATTCTGACGTTTGTTTTCACTTTTTTTTTTTTTATAGATGAGAAGTCTAATGGTTTTTGCATTGTCCACTATGCAACCCCTCTATTCTTTGGAAGTATCTGTTGTTTCTTCACTTGTTCAAAGTGGGATTGGCACAGTACGTTTAGATCATTTTTGTTGTTGTTGTTTGAATATAGCTGTCAATAGGTATAATTATTAAAGAGAGTACTGTGTTATTCTTGTTAGATTACAATGAATTTGTACTTGAAACTGCGCAGGAACTATACAAGGACAGATTAAATGATGTCGCCAAAGGATGGAGAAAAAGATACAGTATCTAGCAAACGGAACAGTTTAATTCTAGGCCCAGGTCTATTGCAATGTTTATTGTTCCTTATAAAGACTTTAACAAAAGAAGGTCAAAAAAGATGGCAAGAACTTTTATGAATTACGAACATTGTAAAGACTGGTGGAGTTTGTATGTGAGAAGACACCGAATCAGAAGCCTAAGCAGCAGCTCTTCATTGTAGTCGTGACAGTAAATGTAGTAAGCTCTGGATCTGATAAGCAATAAAACACAAAGCTGATGAAATTGCTTGCCTTGTAGGAAGCACTTGGCAGAAAAGACTATATATGCAGCTGCATAGTGGAGAAAATAATGCCTATTACGTCCCTTTTCTTTGATCCGAGGTGATAAAGTCAAGGTGGGAAATGCCAAGGCATATATTGCCTCTGTGGAATGTAGCAGAGAGGTCAGATTCTAAAAGATGTGAAGATGGACAGAGTGTGACCTCCTTATGGCTTGGACAAAATCAAAGTGTGTAATTTTGAGAAGCTGATTCACTCGTGTGGAGGGCGCACTGATGCTCACTGAACTGGGGTAGCAGAGTGGTTTCAGTCTGAAGTGTCCAGTTAAGGCCCTCAGAAATTTTAGATGGTGCAAACTATCCAGGAAATACCATGATAAGCATTTAAAAAAACCAAACTTATCTGAGAGAAAAGTAGTCGTTTGTTTTTAGATTAAGGAACATTTAATGTATTACAGTTGTGCTTTTTTATGACTAATTTCCCTTGCCACCTAATGATTTCTGTTATTGCACACTACAGGATACAATATACTTCTTGGAAGGAATTCATGAAAAACATCAGATGTAAGATAATGTTTTGTTTCTTACTAGATCATTATTATATTAAAATGGCAGATTACTTCTACATATAGTTGTTTCACATTTGATAAACTCACGTAGCTCCCTCTCATCCTTAGACCCTCTGAAGGCCCAGTTTCTATTGTTGTGATGAGAAGTTTAACCGAAGCCTTGCCGGAAAACAGGTACTAGTTTTGATTAAATGCCTTTTTTTTTTTTTTAAGTCTGTGGTTTGACACATATTAAAGTGGTATGCTTTACTTTATTTCACCCCTAGACTTAGTCGCTTACTTCACAAACACAAATTCACTGAAGCAGAGAATTTTGCTATTCAGTTTGGACTAGATGTTGAGGTAAGTTGTCCATTCTTGATAAATAAATTTGGAGATTAATTAGTATAACTGAACTTAAGAGCAAGTTTCTTGCCCTACAATCCAACAAAAAATGTTAAAAAAATATTACAAACGTAGTGGAATGTTACCTTTCAAAGCAACTCGCTATTCTTGAAAGCTGATTCAAAACTAGATGACTACATGGTGAACTATGTTTTTTCTTTACAATAACTAACAAACCTTGCAATGAGAAGTGGTGCTGAAGTACATCTTCTGATCAAAATAAGCGCTGCTGGTTCAGGAGAAGGCACGTTTATCCCTTTAAGTAGCAAGAAAAAGCATTGCCTAAAAAAAAAAAAAACACCAAAAAACACCCCGATTTTCACATGCATTTATTAGCACATAATCTGACTTAATTAACTGGTTTTTAATAAAAACACAGGCTTAGCTGGTGAGATAAAAAGATACCATAATTGTTAGGGACTAATTGGTGATTTGTTTCTGTAATGAAATCATTCAATGTACATGGACACACTTTATCTCAAAAACATTGTGAAGGAAATTGTGGAGTTTTCAGTTGAAAACTGTCTGCTTAAGACTTCATTGTGTCAAACTGAAAACTGTTGCTTTTCTTTAAACAGCTTGTATACAAAGTGAAAGCAAACACTATTTTAGAGAAACTTGCTTCAGCTTCTGTTGGGAGTTACGGTCACGAAGTCTGGCTAGATCTTGTGAATGAAGCCAAAGAAAATTTGCAAAAAATTCAGGTATGGTTTGATTTCTACTCTCTTTCTCTTACGAAGTAATTCAAATTATAAAAGACCTTGGAATTAACGTCAGTTGTGTCCTTATGCAAACAGGATAGCCAATTTGTTGTGGATTACTGCATAAATGCTCCTTGGCCGCTCTATGAAACTGCTCAAGAAATGTTGGACTATGCTAAAATCAAAGTAAGGGGTTTTATTTCTTTAAACTGCTTATACCCATCCATTCCTATTACATGCCTCTGTCCAACTCGAGAGGGAGGACAACTTCAAACCAGTTACAGTGATTCAAAAAGTAAATGCGTTATAAATTGTATGTTATCAAACATGAAGCAGCAGCAAGGCTTGTTCCAACCTCGTTCTTGCTATTGCTTACGGACGAAAAAGCTTATGGTTTTATTTTCACATCAGAAAGCAGGTTTTAGTTTTGAGCAGTAGTCTTTTAAAATACCTTTTAAATATTAATTTCAGCACTAAAATCTCAAAATACGTCACCTTTTTTGTTTTCTTTATTTTCACCTTTCCTGCCTTATCAAACAGAATCAGAGAGATACATATTATCTGTCTGATCCTGCACACATGTAGAAATCCAGTCTGAGTCTCACATTGTAAAATAAAGACTTCCGTTTACAGAGATACTAAGTTTTTGCTTGTTTCTTTGTTAAATTTGTAGTACTATCTGGCATGTTCTGCATGTACTGAGTTGTCAGCCAATCCATTTCATGTATTTGTTTCAGATCTTGAAGAAAGATGATAAAACCCTTGCTCAGTCACCTGATGGGGCTCTGGTCTCCGTAACTGAGGTGGGGACAAACTTCTGGGCCCCACAGCACCATATAATAAACAATTACAATGTAGAGTTTTAAAAACTGTATTACTGTTGAACTTTTGAAAAGTCTAAACAAGAATATATTTTAGAGTATGAAAGAGAACCACAGAAATGACAAGCTGCTGAAATAAGTGATTCTTTCGGTCATAGAAAGATTCATTTTCAGATGCTCTAGAAATTGAAGGGAGAAGCTTTCTTAAGTGCTCTTAGGTTTTTAGTTTTGTTTCTTATTTAGTCCTATTATGTTTTGGACAGGCCTCATCTGTCTTCAAGGCAATTCGGTCTAGTGTTTACACAATTGAAATTTTGGATTAATGCTTTATTAAACAAACTTACATAAGTAATTAAATGAAATTATTGAAAAGTCTTTCTTTTCCTCCATTCTTCACCTTTGTGATGGTTATTCGAGCCATGTAATATGACTGTTTGGTAAGCTAGATATTGACCTTAAATCTCTTGTCTGCATTCAGGTATTGAGAGCTCAGGCGAGGCTCACAACTTTTTATGGAGCTTTTGGACTAGAGAAATTCAGGTTTGTTTCTGTTTCTTTGTCAAAATTTAAAGTAAATTTAATTGTAACGGTTAAGTATGTGCCATTGAAATTAACTTTTTCATTTTTCTTTAAATTTGCAGTCATTGATCTTTAAACCTTTCCCTGTCTTCCTGCAGTTTCCTATCCTTTACTGTGGTGAAGGGAGAATGCAGAGAGGTTCAGTCATCCTGTATGTTGAAAACATACATTATCTGTTCCACATGCACTATCTTGTATAGATTTTTGGTCTTTAACACAGGAGGGG
The DNA here is from genome assembly GCF_036013445.1 of Caloenas nicobarica. NCBI lineage: Eukaryota > Metazoa > Chordata > Aves > Columbiformes > Columbidae > Caloenas > Caloenas nicobarica. The sequence continues at coordinate 5,069,338 of NC_088260.1, forward strand.
ATGTGATTTTGTACATGCACAATCTAACACTACTGTTGTCTCTTACAGCATATAGTACTAGCTAGAAGAGCTTTGAGGTTCTCCCCCAAACTCCTTTAATGTTGACATATATCAATAACAATTTCTTTTCCTCCTCTCGCTTCTAGTGGTATTGCTTGGACAGAATTCTTGAATAACAAAGACATTTTCAAGAATATCCTTTTCGAGCTAGAAGAAGGAAACTTATCTTGTGCACAGTACCTCTGGCTTAGGCATCAGGTGAGATGGCATAGACATTTCTTTGGTATTTATGGAGAATGTTAAGTCTCTTAAATTTACCATCCTATTTAACAGAATCAGACCAATGCAGAAGCAAAGTAAGAGAAGCAGCAAAGATCTATGGCAGAATCTCATCTACTATCACAATGATTCACCTAGCTCCTTAGAAGGCTGAACTTATTGATTTAAGAATAAACTGGTATTTCTTATGTCAGACCACATATTTCTAGGTCTGAAAGCTGATGATTCTTTGATTTATTCTATGGCGGTTATAATCCTCCATTCACTTTTTTGCAAGCACAGCTCTCAGAACTTTGAAATGGACATTTTCTGGGTACCTTAAAATTCTTTAAAAAGAATCACAGACTTCTTACTGTCAGTGACACTTTCATAATAGTGGCTATGGGCTATTATATTCTTTAGTTCAGGACTTCAGGTCCATGCCTGTTGTTTTCTTAATAAGGCAGGATTATAGAGCAAGTCCTAAAGTAATAGGACATGATCCTGCCACTGTAATTTGCAAAGAAATTGCTTGAATTAGCTCTTGTTGAAGACGACCAAGCTCTAGATTTTTCTGAACAGGACTATGGTTTTTTAAATTCCTATCTATGATTACTGAGATTTTATCTTTATATTTGTGAACTACATTGCTTCTTCCTATTAGTGAAACAGCTTTACAAAGTACCGAATAAATGTATACTTCATATTTCTGTAATTGTTTTGATATTTTAGGCAGATTTTGAGAGCAGCTTTGATGAGAAAATGCTGGAGAACTTGCTTAATGCCATTCACTTTACTGTTCCTCTGAAGCAACTGTGTTTATGGCTTAAAAATGTCGTGATCCCTTTCTTAAGAAGAGTTGTACCAAAGGGACAGGTAGGTGTCCTAATAAATGCAAAATGTCATTTTCTCAGGCTAAGATAATTTTATAGACAGACCTACAGACTTTAATTTTCGAATGTCAGAACCTCGTTCCTCTATCTTTTAAATGACTTTTTTCTCTACAGTTTATATTTCAAGTGATTCTAATGGCAAATTTTATTCTTATAGATAGCATAACTCTACTTATAACTGTATTTTTTTCAGAAAATGTTAGCAAAATGGCTGGAACAAGGTGCTCGAAATCTTGAATTAACTGATAAGGTAAGTCATACTGCAGAAACTTTGCATGTCTTATATTTCTATATGTATAGTACAGTTTGCTAATATCAATTACTTTGGACAGGCAAATTGGCCAGAAAATGGACTCCAAATGGCAGAGGTTTTTTTCACAAGTAAAAATCAAGGTGAAATGGGACTGGCAGCTTTTGACCATTGGACTCCTTTGGTAAGAAATGTACCAAATATAAGGATGTACTACTAAGAGACTTCAGAACATATGCTCTGTGCTAGAGTTGGAATGGATGATGATAAGGTCACTAATGTTTTTGGTGAAAATTGACTCAATTCCATGAAAGGAAGTAACTGAGTTCCAGTTGTCTTGGGTTTAAAGATTAAAAAAAAAAAGTCAGTGCAACCTGAATACCCTTTAAGAGATGTATTATTAGTCTAAATATGAATAATATTATTGAATTTTCTGTAGAACACGAATAAGCCTGAGTTCTACAAAACACTTAAATTTCAGTAAAGATTCTCCTTATGAACTTAAATTAAAAACATGTCTCATCTCTGTCAAAGTTTTTGGAAATTAATTTCAATTAAGCATGTGTTATGTCCTGGAGAAAACAGGTATTAAAAATCAGCTTGCTGTAAGGTTACGAATACTGAATTTGTGCAAGCACAAGTAAATTGTCTATGTTATATATTCTAGTTATACTAGCATCTATAAAAGTGGTAGTATGAAAGTGAAGAAAGATAAAGCTAACCAGCTGTGCATTTTAGAAACTGGAAACACTGACATTCTATGTTAGTTAGACCTGCTGTCGTAAAGTCCCAAATCCCACATTCAAAGCGCATAATGGAAAGAAGATACATTTACGTTACGTTCAACCTGTACTTGATTTTCCTTTGTTATATGCCCTATAAATATAACAGTTCAGCATATATATTCATAAAATATTTAAGACGGCAAGGCATGAAAAATTGTGAGGTTTCTTAGAAAATCACATTAAAAATAGGGTTCCTACTCTAAAGAAAATGCCAGCTGTAGGTACATTGTTCCCAGCCATTTGTCTTACCTGTCCTTTAGACTTCAGAGAGTGAAGTGCTCACCCCTCTTACCTGTGCAGGCACTTCTAGTGCATCACTGTCTTTATATTTAGAAACAATCTTTTCCTAATATCTTACTTCCTCACTGCATTGTAAGTAAGCTGCTCTTGTCTTACACCAGCAATGTGGAGAATAATTTGTTTTCTTCCTGTTTATGAAAGCACTTAATGGTCTTGAAGATTGTAGTAAGTCTTCTAACGTTTCACTTCCAAACACTGTTTCAGAGATGTAGTGACTGCGAAGAAGTACATAGGTTAAAGAAGCTGGTAAATGATTTACAAGAACTGATAAATCTGTACAGGAAATACAACTGCAGGCTGGCACTCTGTGATTTTGAAAAGGTAATTCTGCAGGCACTTCGAAAAGTGCTTTTGGGTAGTGGATTGTTCCAAGAAGGAGAAAAATCTTGTAGCACACGATTTGAAGTCAGACAAAAGAGGAATCCTGATGGATTGGTTGGTTAAACTTGTGTTCATAAGCTGCTAAGACTATTTGATATGTCGTGTTTGTTAGAAATTTTGTTTCAACCATGGATATAAATATATAATGTGACAAGATACTATGAGAAGGTAAGGCTTAAACTCCATGATTTGCAGTTCAGTACAGATTGTATACTGTGGAGCGAACATTAGCAACAGAGAAATTAGAAGTACAACTGAACAATAAAAGAAACTTTGTTGTAAAAGAAAGCTTTTATTTGAGCTAAAGAAGGATGCTAGTTCTTGAAATCATTCAATTCATTTCAATGACACTGGATGTTGTATTATGAATTAGAAATATAAAGGATCGTGTTCTAACATGTCATTGTTCTACTTGCCACCCAGGAAAATGCAACTACTATTGTGTTTCGCATGTTCGATAAAATTTTGGCACCAGAGCTTGTCCCTTCCATTTTGGAGAAGTTTATAAAACCCTACCTGTGTGAGCATAATCTACAAAAGGATGAATTACTTCTACAGTATATAAAGGTATCCATATTTTCTTTCTTTTCAAGAAAACTATTTAAACACGAGTAAGGAGAAAACAAATCTGATGACCATTCTTATTTACACTTGAATTTTAGGGCAAGCTTTCAGATTAGCTTACTCCTATCAATGAGTTTTATAGTTACTGTTTCTGTAATAAGGCATTAACAGATACAAGGGAAGATAGCCAAATCTGTCCCTTAATGTCAAAAAAAGTTTCATTTTTTGTTTATATCGTAAGATATTCCTATCTTTTCTGAATTCAAATATCCTAATAATCTATATCAAAACATACAGGATTTGCTAGAACGTTGTCGTACACGGTCTGCTTCAGTGTTTGAAACTTCATGGGAGGCAAAGGCAATTGCTGTCATTGGCTGTATCTCTGATACAGATGTAAGTATATTTTACAAAATAGGCATCAAGTGGCTCTAATATGTCAGTTCAGAATGAAACACGTAGTTTTTTACATAAGCATATGGGTACATTTTTACATGAGGGGTATGAGATCAAATAGTACGCCATCTTAGTAATCTTCTCCCATGTGATGTTCTTTGCTTGAAAATTTAATTGTAGTTTTGATGTCATCACATGGAAAACTCATCAACTTTAATATGTATGAAACTCAAGCTCTACAGTGTCATAAATTACTATAAGCATTTTCTGATCTAACTTGATGCATTATATTATCATAATGAATGTCCTTTATGCGAGTGAAGATTGGATCAGGAAATAAAGTGAACAATACATCAAGAGATTACCTTGTAACTTATTTTTAAAAGTGACCTTTTTATGTTCCTTTTATAGTTGAAATTTGATGCAGTTGTCCAGATAATGCACGCTGCTGTAGTACCATGGAGCGCAGCAGTGGAGCAGCTGGTAAAACAGCATTTGGAAATGAATCATGTCAAGTAAGGCAACGTTCACAGTCTGCACTTCAGTTCTGTGTGTACTTTCAATTAGAATTCTGGTTTGGGGGTGGGAAATACTGTGTATCTGACATAATAGGATTATTAAACCACATAGCTGTAGGTAGCAAATAAATCAATAATAGTCTAATTTGTCTGTAGAGTAAAGTTACTACATGAAAGTTACCGACTGATGGAGATGAAGAAGCTTTTGCGAGCCTATGGCATAAGAGATACTAATCTTTTAAAGGACAAGCAGATGATAATGGTAAGTGATTAGCATTACTCTTCTTTCTGTTAAACAAAAATCCCTACAGTTACCTGCATGTAAAGAAGCAAGACTTTTCAAAAACTCTTAGTAACTGGTTATCAATATCCATTTTTCTTGTCCTGTTGGGACATGTTTTTTGCCTGAAAGCCCACTCTTTTCTTGAGAATTGGCAGATTAACTTAGCCCAACCTAATTAGCATAGCACTGATAATATAATGCTCTCTGTATGGGGGATGGGAAAGAAAAAAGGAAACTAAAAAATGGAAGGATAGGTGCTCTCAAGACTTCAGATCCTAAGGTCACGGTGAACGATACTCGGTGATTTTTTAATTTTTATTTTATTAATTTTTTTTGCATCTCCTTTTATGAGGGAGAAAACATGAGTATTTCTGGAAAAGTTCCTTGCTATCCTGTGGAACCAGATGAGTTCCCTGAATTTTGAGAGTTCCCAGGATAATTCTCTTCTCCAAGCCCAGTTTTCTCCCACTCATGCTTTACTCAGGTTTTCTCTAGACGGAAGTTTTAAACTCCTGGTTTTAAAACCTCCTTGGTACGAGCTGTACAACTGCAATGCAGAAGTAGTGTGTATATATGACTTCCCTTGTTGTCCTATACATCAACAAACTCAAGTGCGTATCTGTTTTCTTCTTACAGAGGCTAGTGAAGTACATTCTGAAACAAGATACCCCTACTTCTTTGGAGGATGCTTTGAAGATCGTAGCAGCATACATGTTGCCCACTGTGAAAGTCTACGTTCTGAGGATGATAGACCTGATTGACAAAGAGAGGGTATAAAATACTTCATGTCAGTTGATCTTAGAATTTAAAGACACTAAGGCCTGTTTTCAAACAGGGGCAATTTGTACTACTTACAGAAATCTTATATATGGTTTACATATAATTTTTTTTCTTTAAGGTTCTATTAATTGTATGCATAACTGCCTATACTTAACACTGAAAATTACACCTTTGTCAGAGTTTTAAATATCATGAGCCATCCTTCATTCCTGGCAAGAAAGGATGAAAATTGTGACTCGCAATATACAAGTTTGGAATTGAAGTCTCTACATATTTTCACATACTGTTTTTGCTAGAGCTGTTTTTGGACAAGTTGCTTTCTTGTCATCAACAACAACAAAAATAGTCTTCTGAGAAATGCTTTCTTCTACTGCAACGGTACCCCACATGAGTACAGACCTACCCCTTTAGCGGATGTCCTAACTAGAAATATTTAACTTCGCTTGCTACATTACACTAGGTGTGATCACCTTTATACCCTGTGTTTTCCCTGTGTTATGTTATTGGGATCTCTTTGACCTGTAGAAAAGGAAGCTTTTTGATTAAAGAAATCAAATTAACTCCTCTGCAAAATGGTGTTTCTCATGCTAACGTTTGTTCTACCTTATTAGCACATGGTATTCTTGATAATCATACTGTTTTAAAAATACTGCATAATTGCCAATGAGCAAAACTGTGTTTTAATTTGCCTATTATAACTCTTAGCGAGCAAGCACATAGATTTTACTGAAAGCCTTATAGATTTAGTAAGAAATTATTCAGGGAGTTTCAGGATGTCATGTCATAGTAAATGTATTTTATAAAGAGATTTGAAGTTCATCAGCGGAAGGTTAATTTTACCCAATTGGCCATCATGCAACCCTTGTATCAAAGCAAGAAAGTACACATAACTTAGCTTTTCCAAAGGAAATGCCCCTCCCCCCCTTTTAAAAAATTATTTCTGGTTTTCTTTTCCTTTCTTTTTCTTCAGGGAGAGGAATCTCTGACTTTGTTAAAATCTCTGACTCTTGCCGAAGCTGAGAAAGTTGCAGAAAGATTGACTGTATGGGGAACACTGGTATTACAGAATAAAGCAGATAATTCTGAGGAGGTACCAAGTCATTTCACATAGTAAATTGTGTGTACAGATTATTCTAAATACTATTTTTACTCAGATGGTTAAAAAAAGATAAGGGATGCAAACGTAAAAACTGTCTTCCAGCAAAAAGGGATGATGAACTGGTCCTGTTTTGGACTACATAACCTCTTGAAGTGTTTTCCAACTTGAGTTTATTCTGATTCTGTATGCTATGTAATTGTTTTGAGTTATTTTTAAAGGCCTCTCCACACAGTGGCATATCTATCTGAAAATTAAATTAATAATTTATGAATTCTGCTACATTATTATACCTCTAGTCCTATGTATTTTCCCATTCTTTCTTTAGTTGCTTGGAAAACATCTAGTTAAAAACTGTAGGCATGTCTTTGCCAGGCACCAAAGTGGGTTGAAGCTTCACAGTTGACAGTACACATTATTCTGAGCAAAGGAAGGATGGAAAAAGAGGGAAGGGCAGATATTTTCAAAACTCCTGTGAGAGCTAACATACTGTAGAGTGCATGTGTATTACAGCTGTAAAATATTTGCTATTTCTATAAAGGATGCATACAAACAATAACTTTCTGTTCCCTTACTTTTCAACTGGTTGTATCTTAGACTTAATAATTGTTGCATGAGGCCTTTGTAGAGCACTGTGTAGTATTTTCATAGAGCAGAAACCTGAGGGTCACTGTCTGTTACTCGCAACTTTTTGACCAAACAAAACATTAACCTCTTGCTTTCTTGCAGCACAAAAAACAGATGTCTATGACTAAGACACTTGTGGAAATCCTTAAGTTCCTGTTCAGCATTCAAAAAGGTAAGCTACAGCTTAATCTTACCTTTTGCTTGTAAATGGAGTCAGGAAGTAATTGTTTTTCTCCTCCAACAGATAATCCTCTGAAGAAAGATGAATGTGAAGCAAACCTGAAAACGTTTGAAACACTTGCCACCCTGCAGGTAAGTGTCTTTATAGTTTCAAACTGCTTTTGACTTACTGTAGTTATTCCAATTGTTCTTATAACATGGATGATATCAAAAATTAATTCTATTTACAACTTATATGCAAAGGTTGTTTTTATTATTGACTTCAAAGAGATTCTGAGGGTAATCTAGCAATTTAAATAGCACCTTGGAAGGTTCCTTATTACTCAGTTGTCCATTTGAACGAAAAAAGTAGATACTCTCCCAAAAGTCTTAATTGCTAACACTTCAAAGATTTCATAATTGAGTACTGTAATATTTTATTAAGGATCTAGTATGGTTTGTAAACTTAAATTCTTTAATGCATTTGAGCATGCAGTATCCTTCAGGTTTTTTCGTTTTGCTTAGCTACTGCCTAGCAAAATTCTCTAATCTATGACATAAATCGGTAATTGGTAGAAACTAGTAAAGTCAACTTTGTACTGAAAGTATTCCTCAGAATGAAACAAGAAATAAAAACATTAAAAAAAATAAAGGAAGCTACATAAATACTAATACATAATCTTTTTTGTTGCTGTTGCAGGAAGATTTTGAAATCTTTCTTTCAGTCAAAGAATTTAGGAACCCTTCACTGATGTCCAGGCTTCTTGAGACGCACATAAAAGCTTATGAAACTGTCAGATCTCTGTCCAAGTCTAGAAAAGAACAAAGGACGATCTGTAATTCAGAAGATGGTAAAACCAAGACCCGTTCTACAGAGTCAAGGTTGTACAAACTGGCTTTGCTCCTGCAAAGGTCAGAGCAAGAACTGGGAGAAAAACTGGCCTTGAGAGCACTAGATGCTGGAAAAGTTGAAGATGCTGTAAAAATATGCAGGTAAAGCTGCAGAGGTTTTCAGGATTATGACTTTTAATGGGCCTTTCTGTACTATTTCTGATACTTTGCAGAAGTAAGTAGATGTAGAGCAAAGGAAAGTATGTTTTGTTTTAGCTTTTTTTTTTCCTAAAAATTAGTATCTCAGCAATATGCTTATATTGCTTGTATACAATATTGAGTGGAGAGTTAAGTCGTAGTCTCTGAAGATTGCCATTGGTTCTGCCGTAACATGATTACTAACTAAAAAGAATCCCTACAGTTTTATAATGAGAGATAAGTAGGGCACAATATTAAATAACCATTTTGAGAGCTTCTCAGCTTACACAGGTAGAAGAAAACTGTTGTGCACTGACTGTACATACCATGTCATGGTTTCCAGCTGGTCTCTGCCTCATGCTCAGGTTGTCAGATAATTTAAACTTACTACCACCTCCCCCCAGAAGAGATGAGATGAAAATGCTAGATATATTTCTTATTGTTGCCATGTTCTATGTGCTTCAGTATTTATCTCTAAGGTGAGCTCCATTGTATTCTTTCACTTCAGTCACAGAAGTTTTAGATGCAGTGACTTATATAGATGAAATAAGTAAAAGATAATTAAATAATTAGAACAGAATGTGGCCTTAAGTGAAAGCCCTAAGGACTAGTTTTTTATTTTTAACTCTTTTTTTTTTAAATAGGGACTTCTACGAAAATCACTGTAATGAAGAAACAGGGAAGCTGCTGTTTTCAGCATGTCAAAGGCTTTGTCATATGTTGGGAACTGATGTTCCAATGATCACTCCTAATGACATGAATCTTCCAGCAGTGATCTATGAACTGGCTTGCCAAGCAGCTACGATATGTAGCCCAGGTAATTACTATTATCACTTATTTGTGTTCATGCTGGAAATCCAACTTTTCAAATAGTATTTAATAAACATGAAAACAAAGTGAGTTCCTATATATGCCTCTGTAAAAACAGGTGCTGCAAAAAATTGTTTCCTTTTAATAGGACGTATGAACCATCCGTTCATAGTATGCTAATAATATTAATATTTTTACAGATTTACTATTAGATTCTCTGGAACTATGTAAATATACTTCGGCTGCCAAGGAAATTTACACACAGTGCCAAATAGAAAACTATGGATTTACAGCAAAGGTATTTTCTGCTAACTTAAATATATTTTTTAACATGTCTTGATTGACTGAATAGTGTTTACTGTAGATACATTTTTTTCTCCCATTTTCCTAGCAATATTTCATCAGCTTGTTTAAAAAACAAATGCCACCACCACAACCCCAGACAGCTCTACAAATAAAAATTTCCCTGAATATTTGTGTACATCGGCATAAAGAATAAACTGATTTGAGTACTAAAAAACAGTGCAGCTCTGGCACGAGCATCATTCTCCACTTACATTTCAGTATAATAGATCCGGCTAACATGCCTGAAAATATTAGTGATTTTATTGAATAGCTGCTGCCAGGACTATGAGAGAGCATAGAGAGCTGACTTTTTAAAAGTGCTTTTTTAAAAAAAAAAATAGTGGGTTTGATTTTTAAATGCATGTCTTGTAAAACCATAAGATGGATCAAGTTCTTGAATAGCATCTTTGTTTTTTTGTTCATGTCAAGCAGTGCTTTAGGCTACGTGAAATGAATGGGCTCTTATTTTTTGAATGAAACAGATCAAAGTGGCTAGGCAAGCATATTTATGCACGAAATGTTATTTTTCTAAAAACTGTCCATTTGAAATATTTGCTTATGGTATTTGGCCAAGAGTGTTTATGAAAGCCTCCATTAAATTAATCAAGAATGCATTTTGACTGTACAACTAAATAACTGCAACATTAAGGGGAAATGTGGCCACTCTAAGTAGGAAATCTGTTTAATGCTACTGGCTATTTAACAAAAAGTAGTATAGTAGAATCCATTTTCAAATAGGAGGTTGTGTTCTGTTCCTGTATTTGAAACCTGGAACCTCTTGCAGCATTCAGTTTGTCAGTAGACTTATTAGCTGTTCTTTTTATTTGGTGTACTTTTGACAATGTTCTTATTTAGACAACGTCCTTTGGAGGAGATAAAGATCCTTATGAAGAGTGGACTTACGATGACTTCTTTAATGAAGATGGAGTGGTTCTTGATCCACAAACAGCTCTTCCAGTTGCATATGAAACTATTTCTTCTCTTCTGCCTATATGTGGTAAACTTGCTTTCCTGAATGTTGAGTCACTATACAATCTGTATTTCATATTGATTTTTATCTAGGAATAGAAATAATTCAGCACTTGTGTGGAAATTATCACCTCAAATCTCGATTAGACAAACTCATGGAAGAAATTTCCATTGGAGGAGGATGTAGAATGTAAAGATTACTTTGGTTTTTGTTCTGGTTCAGGAAGAGTCTGAATGTCAAATACCTGAAGACATGGAGAATGCTCTGGAGAAGCGTTACTATAAACTTGCCCTGTTCTTATGATCTTCTCTAGACATCTTCTAGTAGCCATGAATGGAGACAGGATTTTATCAAGATGAATTTCAGCTTATTCTAAAATGATCATCCTTGTACTATATACCATTGTAGATACACACAACTTTTTGAAAATTTCAAGTGTTATGAACAGAACTCTACAATGTTTTAAGTGCTGAAAAAGACACTTTCAGGTCTCTAAAAAAAGTGCCGAATATTTTACGTTATTTATTTTTAATACTTCTTGGTGTAAATGCTTTCTCATTTGTGTATTAAAAAGCATATAACTGCAAATACTGTTGCACAGTGCTAAATCTACCTATAAAGGATATGCTGATTTATTTGAATAGATTTATTACTTTCACAGATGAAGCGTTTATGTTAACTGTCTTATCAAGACAAAGGGATTTGCACACAAAGTAGTTACTGCAAACAATTGGTTTGTATTACTTCGTGTGCTTGAAAAGATATTCCCTCCTGTAAAATAACTTCTGATTAGGCACAGTAAAAAATAGCAGTCCTGGCTCTTAGAGGTGATGTGTCTTTATTTTATGTACCATCCCTGAAGTATCATGTTTTTAAGGTACTTCCAGGCTTCCTAGTGTTGCTGAGATCCTAGCACGCTGCCGATGTGTTTGTCTGTCTTTCAGAGAACAAGCTGTATCCTTTGGATTCCACAAGCCTGGCAAACTGCGCATTTATTAAAGGTATGGTGGCAGACTGACCATGCTTAAGTATAAACCAGACCACTAGAAAACGTGAAGTTTAAATTAAACCATTGCTTTTTAAATAGATGCCTGGGTGTTCCACTTAAAGCCATGTTCTAGGGGAATAGCACAGAAGACAGCAGTTCAGATGGTAATTGCTATAATTCAGCCATGTGATTTTGGGCATGTTGTCAAAGCCTGTACCTCAGTACAGAAATTCTGCCACTATGAGCTAGAATCCATTAGAGCCTTTCCAAGAGGATGGCCAAATTAATTACTCTGTATTAAATTAAAAGCCCTGAAAATTTAAGGTTTCAAAGGAAGCTAACACTTATCTTGTGTCATAAATTTAATGAAGAAAAAGAGAAACTGCACTGATATTAATTCCATGAACAATATGCTTAATATAAAGATACTAATTATTTTCTGGGTTTGTTTTTGAAATATATTACAGGACAGAACCTTCTACTACCAGCTCGAAGTCCCATCTGTGCAGTGCTACAGAACCTCATGGAGTGCAGTCAGTGCGAGTTAGCTTTGCGGATAATCATCTGTTCATTTGGATCCTGTCTTCAGCATGGGATATCAAACAACATGGATTTGTCCCTGAGTGAAAAGGCATGGCAAGGACGCTGCTGAATTTTGCTGAGAACAAGTCTTACAAATATGCTATTAACAACTTTAGAGTAGTTGCATAAGAATTTGATACGTATGAGAGAGGCTATTGCCATGACCTTATAAAAATTGCTACCACTTAATCAGATGTCAAGACATTTTGTGAAAGAAGCTGGTAATTTCTTCCCTATTTTTCAAGGTCCTCTGTTTCTCTTTGCAAAGTAGGTTCTGACCTAGACTTCTGGTCTTTGCAGAGAGCCCAGGAATAAAATGAATGTTAACAATGGTGTATTATGTTCTTTCACATTGTTTTATCATTAGTTAGGATGGGAAAAGTGGCAAGTAGAATATTCAAAAAACACTACTCAGTTCAAAAGCACTTGGAAACAAAGATCCTTTTTCTGTGGAGAAGAGATTTTTATAAGACCTTAATTAAATCTGAAAATACAATTACTGTAGTACCTCCTATTATGCTATAAATGACAAGAGAAGTTGAAGGCTTAGAATTTATTTTTAGCCATGTGCTCTCTTTTTTTGTACTAGCTACATGATGACCATATGCTAGCTGAAACCAAAAGCTTTCTCATCGCTATGAAACCAAAGTGTACTTCAGGAATTATGACCACTATCCTGACCTTACTACACAAGGTAAGAACACTCTGAATAGGCTGAGAGTTGAGCCTCTTTCTTCTGCTCTGTCAAGAAAAGTGCTGCCCTTCCTATTGCAAAAGCATATTCTGAAATTGTTCTGTGGCCAAACACCACGAAAACCTTCAAAAATCACAGACCTTAGAAAACCACAGAGAAGGGGAAGGGAAGTACTGACAGTATTTTAGTGGTGGGAAGGGACTGGGTTCCACAGCCTCGTGTCTCAGTACCAGAACAGGGCAAGGGTGGGCTGGATGGTCTGAGAACGTTGGCCTCCACAGCCCCAGCTGCTCTGCTGGGAGTTTCGTCTTTGTGGGATCCTTTAAGGACTCCTAAACTATTATCACAGAATCACATCATACCAGGTCGGAAGGGACCATAGGATCATCTGGTCCAACCTTTCCTGGCAAAAGTACAGTCTAGACAAGATGGCCCAGCAGCCTGTCAGCTGAATCTGAAGTATCCGTAAAAATGGCCTTTATGACCTGTAGGTTTTCTCTGTCTCATTTTCACTCCTGGTTTCATTTTAGATTTGTAGATTTCTAGTTGAGGGGAGTTTTTTAAAAAGGCACCTGCAAAACCTGCCATATGTCATTTTCTAAGGCAGTCTAGACTAAGGGAAGTGACTCTTAGCTTGGCTTCAGCATATTTAGATTTTAAGTTCTAAAACCTGAAATGCATTTTTAATCTTTTTTTTTTCCCCCCTCTAACTTAAATGCCAAATACACTTCCAAATTACAGAGCACTTTTCATGTGTTATACTTCATACAAAGAAACCTATTGAAATATCAATTCCTAAAGTTTATAACTTGTTCTTACTTTTTTTTTTTTCCCCCTGAAACACAGGTGTTCAATTGTCGTGTCATAGATCAGAACCTGGCATTGGGATATTGCACAATTTTGCACAAGGAAGACATGTTCAATAAGCTGTGGGATGTCATAAACAATACATGGCAAAATTACAGAAAAGTTTTGGTAAATCCACAAGGCAATGTATTTCTTCAGCAAATAGAGAATGTTAAGCAGTTTCTTAAAAAAAATACATCAGCAATGTAATATGGATGTGCACTAGTTTGCCATTATTAAGAGTATAGCTGATACTACCATCTGTGAGGTTTGTTTTCATTTTACACAGTTATGTGATTGTCTATGAATTGTTTTAAGTACCTCTGAGGATTTAGACCTTAGGATTCCAGATTTTCTGATTATTTATTATACTTGTATTAACCTCCCTTCTCACTGCTTTTAGGCAGTAGCTCTGGTTGGAGCACAGCTCGCTAACCAATGTGATGAAGCAGAAGAAAAACAAAAATTCCAAGAATTAGTTACTGATGCAGAATGGGGCATCCAACTGGCTAAATTTGGTGTAAGTTTGATCTTTTTTTTTTCTTTTTTATTTATTTATTGTAGGGTTTTAGTTACTATTTAAATATCAGTATATTCTGAGATGTATTGTGATTTTTAGACAGATTTCCCATTCAGATGTAAGGAAAGTTGGGGTTTTGTTTTGGTTTTAAATTTTCATTCTGCTTGTCTGCTTAAATAAAACTCAGAAACTGAGAAATGCAGTAACTGAGGGTGCTATAAAAAGAATTTTTAAGTGCTTAAGTATTGTTTGGCACAGGGCATAGTAAGCAAATGCACTTTTTCCTGCTCTGAAAATCTCTGGATTGAAACTAAAGGAAACATAAAAGATTAACTATATAAGGAATTAGTCTTGATATTGTCTAAAAGACTTATTTGAGATGAAGCTAAAAATGTTTATTTATCTGTAGATTTCTTTCGAGACTGTATTTAGACAACCACCCATAAGGAAGAAGGAACTCATAAGAACGCTGGTACAAAATCCGAAAGTAGACACAGATCTCATATTGAATTACTGCAGGTAATAACTGAAGCAAATCAATTGTCTTTAATTGTTGCTGGGATAAAACCCATGCCTACTGAAATCTCTTTTAGTTTAAATAAATTGTTTGGGGGTTTTGTTTGCGGGGTTTGTTTGGCTGTTGTGTTTGGGATTTGTTTTAAATACATACTGGTCTCTGGTGAATTTATTAATAAGGAAATAAGCACCATGACAACACCAAAGGTCACAGAGAAAATAATATTCTGTCCTCGTCTAGTACTTTCATGCTGGACAGTGATGCCGCACTGCAGCTCTGCATCGAAACGCTGCTTCTCCAGAATGCTAATACAAATCACGTTGAAGATGACTCTGCAGAACACAGCGAGAAGCAACTTCATTCCACATTACTCGCTAGAGCGCTAGAAATAATTCCTCTGCTGAAAAGCACAAAAGACCTGGTCACTAGCCTCAGTGGAATATTGTACAAGGTAAAGAAATGATTAAAAAACAAGACAAGAAAGCAACACACCAAACCAAAAAGAATCCCTGAAGAATGCATTTAGTCTCAAATGCTGCACATCACTTGAATGACAGATTAATAATTCCATAGAAATGAGAAAAGGGTTTTGTTTTGTTTTAAATTTCCTAAAGAATATAAAAGTTAAGTTTCAGTTTTCTACTTCTCTAGAAGAAAAAAATAGAGCGACATATCTAATTTTCTTTAAAGACAGGTAGAGTCTTACCTCCCTTAAAAAACAACCAGAAAATAATCAAACAAAAAAAGTAATTTAATACTATTTCTTCAGTGTTATGCCAATATATTTAGTATTAACATTTGAAAAAATTAACTCAGTGGTATGTTCTTATAGAACAAAACATATAAATTTTTTATTTTGAACAGCTTGATCCTTATGACTATGAAACCATTGAAATTGTCCTGAAAGTGATACAAAATGCTGATGAAAAGAACACCAGCATCCAGCTGAATCAGGTATGTCCAAACATGTTGCTGTTACCTTGCTAATGGCATCTGTATTCTGGTTTGTCTGTTTATTAGTGTAGTTATTCAAGAGTCTGTTGAAATTAATTGAGTTATTCTGTCTACACATCTCTCATTCAGAAAATACCATTCAAGAAAGTGATCTCCAGCTTTTTTGTTTGTTGGTTGGGTTTTTGTTTTGTTTGTGGGTTGGGGGAGGGATTTTTTGGAGTTTTTTTAATTATGTGTG
Organism: Caloenas nicobarica; assembly: GCF_036013445.1. NCBI lineage: Eukaryota > Metazoa > Chordata > Aves > Columbiformes > Columbidae > Caloenas > Caloenas nicobarica. The sequence continues at coordinate 5,085,121 of NC_088260.1, forward strand.
AGTTTTGGGTTTTTTTTTTTTCTTTCCCTAGGCTTTGAGCCTCCTCAAACATCTGGAATCTTATAAAAGGATTTCTCCACCTGTGGACCTAGAACACCAATATGTTTTAGAGCACGGGATTCCCTTATCTCCAGCTGCACAAACCAGACTGCCCTTTCATCTGCTGTTCTTTAGAACCACACAATGTTTCTGGAATATTATATGTACGTTCAGTATTTTTTTGAAGGCTAGATATCTGTATAATTCCCTTTCTCTGCTATAATGGGTATACAGTAGATGTTTCATATTAACTGTATTTCTTTATTAAAGCTGTTTTCATCCCAAGTACTTGTGAAAGCACTTGTGCTCCCCATTTGCTACTGGTGAGGTAACTGGCTGTCAGTGGAGCTAAGAAAGACAATATATACAATGCAGAATTCTGTTCTCAAATCCTTTTCTAAGGACTTCTCAAGGACCGAAGTAATCCATGTATCCCGCTTCCCAGGCCAGTGTGGATAATTAAGATTGTATTCTTTCTCTCCCAACGGAGGTCTGCATCTAACAATAAACTGAAAATACTGAATTTCTTAGAGAAAGCTGCGAGTGGACTGTGACACTATCATAGGCAGCTCTTTTTCCTTTCAGCTGCAGAGCTCAGCGAGGAGTCCTTCCCAACACTTCTGTTGATTTCCAAACTAATGAAGGTATGTAGCATCTTGAAATAATTTATTTCAAAATTATTCTTTTTCCTCCTGCACAAAAAAGAGCTTTCGTCTTTCTTTTGCACGATTTTGGTCTCACTATAGAACTTCGGACAACTCTTAATCTACTTTAATGTTTTTCTAGGTTTCACTGGATACCTTACACATGTCTGCAGCTCGACACATCTTTGAAAAAAAATTGAAACCAAAAATATTTGAAATGAGAAGCAGTGGATATACATCAGTTGTTAACAAGGAAACAACTAAAACAGTACAGACAATTCAGTCTTATCTGCTGTCTATAATTAATCCAGAGTGGGCTGTAGCTATTGCTCACAAGATTGCACAAGAATTTCCAACAGGTAAAGTGCTTATGTGGTGACCTGAGGGGTGAAGTAATGGGTGCAGGACAGTAGGTTTGAGAAAAGAAGAGCTAACCTGTGGCCAAACACTTGTTCAGTGTTCTTGGATAGAAGATGGGAAAGTTTGAGAATAAAAATGCGTTTGTCTCCTAAATGCAATTTTGACCAGTAGGCTAGAAAAACAGCCACTTTGTAACACAGCATCTCTATTGAATCCTCTTTTCTCTCTTTTTAAACCATTTTGTCTTGCTTAAAGTTTCTGCATGTTCAGAACATCTTCAGACAGGTTTTTCAGCAAAAGCAAATATTTCAGCCAAATTTAAGCTATCTTCTCGATTATCTGAATCCAGGTAGATTTTTTTTTTTCCTCTTTAGGCTTTCCTAATATTTTAAATAGTTTCTATTTTTTTTAACTCTTTGAAATAAAATAGATATAGTGTATACTGCAGAAAGGATTAATGAAAATTTATTTTATTTACTTCCTTCCTGCTCTTTTTTTTTTTTTCCTTTAAAAAAGGTCCTGACCAGATTCAGGCATTGAAATTCTGTCTCTATCTGGCTGAGAAGTGGCTAAAGAACACTACAGCTAAGGTAACAGTAAAGTGCTTGCAAGACTGTTGTTGTATAGTCAGGTACCTATGTCAGTGTTTTGTCTTTTGGTATTTTGGATAGCAATGTGTAAATTGTCCCATAACCAACCCTGACTCGGCAAGTACTTTCTTTTGGGGAAGTGACCATGTAGGTGACCCCTCAGAAGAACCTTCTCTGTCCAGTTACATTCTCCTGTTCACATCCTTGCAAAAATTAGGCTTACAGTTCTTGGAGGCTGGACAAAAAAGATACCATTTTAAGGAAGAATAATTTGTTCTTTCTCCTGTTGTGTGCATTTTTCTTGCTGCGGGAGAATGAGTTAGAATCTGTTCCAGCTGTGAGATCAATAGCACTATTAACTTTTGCTTTGGGTTCCAAGACTCTTTAGCTATTTTTAGTAGGATATTTAAAGAAAATCTGCTTTTACTTGATTCTCAGGCTCATTTTTACGTGGTTGGTAGGGAAAGGTGACTAAGAATCTCAGCCTTGCTTATAAATATCAAATTTGCTATGGAGTTGCTGAGGTACAATGAACACTAAATAGTTCTCTGATACTTAGTCACATCTTTGGATAGATTTGTGCCAAAATTAAACTGTAATTCTAACAGCCAAGGTTTAACATTAAATCCCTTTTCTTCTCCATCTTACCTCAAAATGTCTTAATTTTACATACTGCCTCATGTGGTACATATTTTATTTGGTTTTTTCACAACATATCTTTGTTTATAGTTTTTTTATAAATACATTTTTGTGCTAGAGCAGCATGGTTGATACCATCTGTTTACATTAAAAAAATATTTGTAGATACAGGTATGGGGACGCAGTTGAAGAACAGATCTTGCTACCCAATTCGCTGGTTTAGACTATAAAAAGTTAAGGTGATTTTTCTAGTGCTTTTGAGTAAAAGAAGATTGTTTTCTATAAAACTGTGGTGTTTTGCTAAAGGATGATTCACATGAAAAAGCAGAAGTCCTGCAGAAGAAATTATATATGCAGTACAAGCGATCAGCAACAGAAAATGTTCTAATAATACATAACTTGAACACTGGAGAGCATTTAAAGTCTATTGGAAAACCAGCAAATCTTATCATTTTACTATACGAACATCACAGCATAGACCAAAGAATCCAAAATCCGACTGGGAGAGATTATCCAGGTCAGTACCCATAATCTAATTTCAAATAAGTTCTTTAAAAAAATGGTAAGCAGGATAATACTAGTTTGTAAATATATTATCTCTACCCATGTATGTAGATATCCATATGGCAGCCAAGGAAATAGCTGAAATTAACAGTTTGGATATGAACAAGATTTGGGATAAACTGCTGGATAAATGGCTGTGTCCAAGTATTCAGCCCTCAGAGGTAAGTCATCGCTGGAGATCTGGGGTTGGAGAAAAAAGGCCAATTACATAATATATATTGTTTTTAATCACTTGTTCAAAAGACTAAGGCTATTTTGCACAATTTTCCTTTAGTACTCATGAATCTATTTAAGATGCATCTGAATTCAGATAACTAATAATTTCAGTACCTTTCCGATTTTGTTGCACACCGCTGTCTCTAGCAAGAATGATTTGAAATGCTTTCCCTTCTCTCTGTGTAGAGATTAAAATCTCATCTTTGATGCTACGGTAAGGTTGTATAGCCAGCCTAAAGGAGTTGCAAATATATTCGCCTTGAACACTGATTCTGGAATCAGAAAGAGTTAACAGAGAGTTAATTGCTGTCTGTGCAGCATATAGCTGGGTGAGATAGGGCAGGGAGCTTCAAAATCCCGGTTAGCAGGCTGAGGAATGGTGTTGACATTACAGATAAATAAAGAAAGGACTGATAAAACCAGAATTCCTTTCCTTGCCTGCATTAGCAGAGGCTCCCATCTTTTAAGACAGAGTTTAAGCAAGGATATGTCCAAGCTATTTATCCAAATAATTCAGAGAACTCTCACAACTAGATTTTCATGTCTGTTTAAAGCAAACTCCAGAAATCTTTGGAGGCGCACAGGAAGATGAAAAGCTCCGAAGGTACGTGTGTTTTCTTATGTATAATATGGCAAATTATTGTTAACTTGCAAGTTGAACTATATCTGGCTTTTTCAAGAAATCTGTGTGTGATTCAGAATTCACTGTTGTGTTCTAATTTTTACTTTCTGATGACATCAGTTTTGAGTCATCAAGTACTTATGCAATGAAATTCCATTTGCAATAACTTACAGATGTAAGTGCGTGCTTAGGAGTAGCTATTTGGAGGTTTTCTTGTCATTTCCATATCCTTGGAATGTGTTATCCTTAATCTCTTTTTGACAATGAAATATATTTGTATTTGAATGAACGTTGATACATTGTATTTCAGCAGCTATGCTGTACTTGTCTTAAAAACAAATGTATTTTTCCAGAGTTATATATCTACTTCAGTCACGCCCAATGGATTATAGTTCAAGAATGCTTTTTGCAATTACAACATCTGCCACATCTGTAAGTTTCTAAATTCTTGGTTTAGCTTGCTTCTTATTAATTTTTTACCTCTAATTGAAATCAAGTGGTGCCTGCATAACTGTATGGGTTTCAACTTAAGGCCTTTGCATCTGTGAGAGTTTATATATCTGTATGAGATCTATGCTTCTCCCCTCCCACCTTTGGGGTAAAACCGTGGTGTTCGTTGAATTTTACTATCGACTGTCAAAAGCAGCCCTTGAACTCTGGGTGTTCCAAATTTATTGTTGATATTATGTGAAAATAATTTAAGTAAATGGTTTCTAGAATGTGCTTTAAACTGGTGTAATACATTGGCTCGCTTTAGGTGGAATTAAAGCAGAGGGTAAAATTATTTTAGCAGAACCCTAACCTTCCTTCTCCACATTTACTAAATGTATTTGTGGTACTATATGTCACTAATATTTTTCTTGCCTGCATTAATAGTCTTTAATCTATAAAACCACCAGGTTTAGCAGTATTCTTTGAGGCTGACAAATATTTCAACTGGTTAATATAAAAGTTGAACGGGAACCAGCCTGTTACTTAGCATACATTTCCACTAAATGAATCAAAAAAGCTTAGAAAGGATCATACTAGACATTTATAACCCTCTTTAGTTGTTCAGCCAACTGTTGTGACTTTTCACTGTGTTTCCCCTCTCAGCCAATTGGTGTTACTCAGCTGACATTTGCTCACAGGAGCAGAGCACTGAAGTGTTTGCTCTACTTGGCTGATACCAACACGGTGGAATCGCTCTTTAAGAAACCCATTGAGAAAGTCAGGTAAGACGATTTTTCCTTAAGGCGTTCATTAATAATGAATTTTTTTTTTTTGGTCTTTAACAGCCATTGGGAAGAAATATAAGATATTTGGAGAATTACTTTTTACTGATCTGGTTTTCGTGATTTTAAAATCTATTTCTGAAGAGCATAACTAGATCTTTTAACTTCACCGTAACGCAGTCCAGTACATCACAGTCATAATTCAAAAATCTGAAAGTAATATGACATTATGTGGAACATATTTTGTTCCATTTTGCATAGACTACACTTACTTCTCTAATAACTGAAACATTTTTTCCTACCCATATATACGGTGTTCTGTTTATCAGATTTCAGAACTGGTCACCTTGCAAAGACAAAGTCCTCTGCAACAGTGAGGAACCAAAATCCTGGCAGAATAACGTCGTTTCTCCAAAAATATCTGTAGAACTAACGTCCTTAGAAAAAAGCCTCGACTAGAATTTCTATGCTGGTAATCTGGAATTAGGGCCTTTTTAATGGAAAGTGATGTTTTCAGAGTACATTGTGCCAACTAGCTACATATGGGTTTCTGTAAATATGCAGTCTCTGCATGAATACAGTCTACATATTTTTTCCTTATTTTTTTTAAAGCAACAGAAACACTTTTCCAATATTATCCTGAGCTTGATTATGTGAGTTATAATGTAATAATCACTGTAAATATCATTAACTCCTGTTTTTTGGGGGAACTTCTTTTTACAGGTATTTTCTAAAATGCTGCATTTATCTAGCAGAGTTTGAAATCTTGAATATTCCATATACTTATGAATCATTTCATAAGAGTCCTAAGGAAGGAATGATTAAGGGGCTATGGAAGAATCACAGCCATGAACCCACGGTATGATTTTTCAAACATTTTTAATTTCTTGTTTGTTACTCATTGTGTAAAATGTGCACCTTCCTACATAGAACATGCATTTCTAAAGAGATGTTGCTCCAATGTACTTTGTCCTATTCATACACTACTCATATTTAAAAATACCAGCAAATGTGCAGTTACCCCAAAGGCTCTCCTCTTTCAGAGCGACCAAAAAACCCAAACCTGTTGATATGCTCACTACTGCTCATCACAGAATCATTCCCTAGTACTTGCCCACCTTTGTGGTCTTGTCTGGGAAACAAGATCTTTGGTGCAGAAGCCTCTTTTTTGAAGTTGCTTGAACCTCAAACTTACTGTGAATTAAGTATACACCTTCAACATAGCTGTTATTTACTTATCCAATACACAAGGGATGGGGTTTAAGTTATGCTCTGCTTAGGAATTTAACTTTGACAATTACTTTCTGTTACCAAATATCTTTTGTAAACAGCTAACTTAATTCTGAAGACAAGGGCAGGTAAATGTAATATTTCTGATTTAGAGCCATAAAATGGAGGTGATCTGTTCTTTAGTTGGCATATACACATACTAGTCTAAAATTTGAAAATGACAGGTAAAAAAACCATTTAGCTCTAGAAAATAAAGTGAATCACATATCAGAGTGGGTTTTTTTGTTTTAATTCTCCTCACATTTAAGATAATTTTGACAGTGGCTTGGTTGTGGCCTTTCAGGAGTTAAAGATCCTGGTAATGCTGTAAAAATCTACAGTTATGCTGGCAAGTACTAAAGGCTTGAAGATCATGAATGTATGTAAAATACAGCGTGTCCTTGCCCTCCTTTAGGCTGTTAGACTGGTGACAGAACTCAGTCTGGAATACAAAGTATATGATTCCCAGCTGTGGAATGGGCTACTACAGAAACTCCTTGGTTTCAATATGGTAAGGAATTTTTAAGCATGAAGTCCTGCAGCAAGGTGAGATAAAGACAGTTCTGTAGATTATCATCAGATCTTCAAAAACACTGTAGCATTTTATAATTTTTTTTTAGATTCAATATCTAAGAAGAGTTTTGATAGCAATTACTGGGATTCATTCGTTATGGGAGGTAAGCAAATATTCTGTGACTCCTCATCTTTTTCTTCATTTAACAGGAGTTTGGCATCCTATTTGTGTGTGTGAATGGCAGCCATCTGTGCCATGAAGTGTTATGCACAAGAAGATTCTTTTTGAAATATTATTTTTATGACAATGCAATATGCAGATGAGTATCTATCACTGAAATAGCGTGTTTTGCACTTGTGGTTCCTTCAGTAATCACTTACTTGGAGGGCTTTGTAAAGTTGGACAGAATAATTTTAACATAAGTCAAAATATGGCTAAACCTTAGACTCTGAGAGAAGGAAAACAATGCTATGGAATAATTCATCCAGGATAAAAAGAAAATAAAATGGACAGGCTTCTTCCACCTACAGTAGGTCAGGATGTCTGTGCGTCTGGGTTTACAAGGATACTTAGTTACAACCACGTTTGGCTATTATTATACTTTAAAACTTTGTTGTCAACAGATCCCCAACTTCAGTCGAGCTTGGCGAGGTGTAGTTCTGTCACCATTTCTCACAGGTAGGGTTGTTATAATAGCTATCGTGCTTCTGTAGCAACTTGGTTATATATTTACGTTATCATGTTTTCTTTTTTCCTTAGCTTCATGTCCACCGAGTCCTAAACAGTTAGAGGAATGTTGCGAGTGTTTTGTGATTCTGGTCAAGTAAGTAGATAATACATATGTGTTAGTTTGAGTGGGAATGCCCATGTTTAATTTCTCGTCCAACAACTTGCCCTGGGAACAGGTGCGGGAGCTCTGAACGCTGAGGAACCTGAGACGCGAGGAAGAACCTTGTGCCTCTTGGGGGAACAACAGGATCAGGGCACATACCCAAACAGAAATTCTGTGTTTGCTCACAGACTATTGACAACACGTGCTGGGACTCGGTACCTTTGCTGTTTAAACTGTACTGGGAACTGCTCTCAAAACTGGGACTCAGAATCAGCAGCACAGACTGCCAAAAACCAGTTTATCTGCCCAGTCGCTGCCCCCACGAGGGATATCTGTTCCTGTCCTGACATTTTTAAAGGACTTATGGTCAGCCTTAAAAGTCCAGATAATATTTTTCTTAGCCCAAAATACAGTACATTTCCTAAACATTAACACAGAATATAAGAAAGAAATAATTTCTTTTCCTACAAAGAATAAATCTGAGATGACAAAAATCTAATACCTGCACATGTATAAACATGGTTAACCTATGGTAATAATGTTCCAATACACAAAGCAGTTTTGCATTGCTTTTACAATGCAAAAAAGCACAACAAACCATCTTATTCACCACAATGCTCTGACTTGCTCAAGGAGAAAAATCAGAGGTCAGAAAGCGTGACTTGAACCAAAAGCTTGTCAGGAAATACTGGAAAAGGATCCAGCTGAAGAACATGCCTGCACTACAGTGCATACACACGAGTACCAAAGCATTACTCTGGGCAGTTGGCCAACACTTCCCCTCAAGATAGTTTTGGGCGTGTAGAAAGAGAAATTGAGGTTGGTTGGTTTTTCCAAGCTAGAAAATCATCGTGCATTTGTATTCTGTGAAACTTCAACTCACATAGCTTGGCCGTTTCTGAGAATGAGATGAGGTAAAGATGTGCATTCTACCTGGCTTCAGAATCTCAGTGCAGTTTGGTTGACAGTACTAAGCCATCCAGTTGTACATATCATAGCTGAAACCGTCACTCCTAATCTTCTGAAGGTGTCCTGTCCTGGCTGACTTGGATGTCATCGGAATAGCTAAACAATATGCACAGTTGGACCTCCCAGCTTTTGCTTTGGGGTGCCTGTTACTGATTCCCCAGCCTGAGAAGCGAGAGCAGCAAATTCAGGTAAATAATCTGTGCCAGGGAAATGTCTTTAAGCACACTGTGTTCAACAAAGACTGTGAAAGATGGTAACTTGGAATTCCAGCTTATTTAGACATGCCATTGCTGACAGATGCTTGGTATTTCCCACCCTCAGAGGCTATTCCCTGAATTTGTCCTTCTGAAAGGGATCATGTGAACACCTCCTCTTTTTTTTAATTTAAAAAAAAAAAAAAAAAAAAGGCAAAACCAGCAAGCTTAGAGTCATCCCCAGCGGCTTTGTCATATGACTTTGTCTTTTGTGGACTGGAGGATATTTGCTGGGATCCCACACATAATACCCATGAAAAAGACCAACAAAACCCAAGCTGTAGCCATACATCCGCTAGACCAGTGTTTGATGATGAGGTATATAACTGCTGAGGAGCTGCCAGTGGGCTAGTCTCACAGCACATTTTAAGAAAAGTCCCAAATCCTACTTCAGAAAAGTGTTGAGTTGAAATCTCCTGACTTCGCAGAAAGATACTTGGTGTGAATCACAAGTTCTGATGTAAACCTTTTGCCTTAAAGCCACATCCTCACTATCCCTGGATCCTGAGTTTCATTTCTCATCTGCTTCGATTAATTCATGCTCTGTGTTGTTCTCCCAGATGAAGCATTATAGGCTGTTCCCATACTTGTCATGAGCAAACTGGCACTAGTAAAGGCATCTTAAATTCTTCGACTTCCAGTCATGGGAAGTTAAGCTCAGAAAGATTTCCCAAATCACAGCATTAGTGTAACACATGTATTCTGCTGGCAATGAGTCAAAAAATGTGTAACAGATACAGCAAAACACCCTTTGAGAGTTAAAAACTAGTACTACCCTTTCAGTCAAACTGTACAGACCCTGGTTTGATAATTTCATGTTTGTACCTCGAACTTCAAAATATTAGCTCCTGAATAAATAAAATACTTGCTCTGAAGGGAGAGTTTCTACTTTAATCATTCTCTTTTTTTTTTTTTTTAAACTTATTTTTGCAAGGGTTTCTTATCAACATGTAACACAGAAACCGTGCTGCAGCAAATAGATGAGCATATGAACACTGGAGAACTAGTGGCATTTGCTTCTCAGGTAAATAAATAAAATTTACTTCACTTGCCTTTGACTTCGAGGCTTTTTTGGTATGTGTATACAGAACCTTTTTTCTCACTCTCTCTCCTGATCTTGCCAAGCATTAGCTGACATAACACACGCTTCTAAAATGTAGCAACATTTCTTAACTCATTCCCCTATCTGAATCCAAGATTAGTCTTCATAAAATATGCCATTTCACAACATGATAAAAAATAGCAATTTACAAAAAAAAAATCTTGCTCTATAGGAGTACAATAAGAAAAGTCTGAGCTCTTTTCATTCAAAAGTACAATTTCTTATGTTTAAAGTATTAATACTTTTCCACTACTAAAACTTAAATCTACAGATTAGATCCTCCGTTTTGGACAGTATCATAAATGAGAAACAATATGAAAAGTTCTTGAAAACTAAGTATTTTCCACTGTTGAAGCAACAACTGATGCATACTCACCGAACGAAAGAACTGGTGGATTATTTTGCCAAAAAGAACTGGTAAGTTAATAAAAAGTAAAACATGTGATGCATTACTGATAGCAATTATAGAAACTGAATTTCTAATTTTATTTTCATTTATTTGAAGTCAAGATTTTTCTAGTACTTAGTCTTCAAGAATTTTTAAAGTATTTCTAAGTTAAATAAATAAATACAAATCTCAACTCACTACTTTGCATACTTAGGATATGGAGTTTTACTGTATCATCCAAGCCAAAGTAACAGCTTGTTGAGCCTAGACTGGCAAGCAGATCAAATGCAATTAAAATAACAAAAGTAACCTGACTAAAAAAAAGCAGCTTTATTTTTAATCACTTCATCTTACCTTCAGATGAATTTGCCTTTGTGCCACCATGGAGTCACAGCTTCAGTGATAAGAACACTCTGAAGAAATAAATTAACTGCTTCTACTCAAGACTTAGGAATTAGTGGTTTTGCTGCTAAGTTTTTCAAGAGTTAAATCTCTTCTGTTCCGCTTAAATAAAATAAAGGGTCACAGCTCTGAACCTACTGCAGCACAGTTCTCACTCAGTTCTCACAGCACCTGGGCTGATTGCACACAGCTGCAAACTTGCATTACAGGAACCAATAAATAACCATTTAAATTCTAGTATATATTGGTTTTATTAACAGCCCCAGGTTAACGGCTCAGCTTCTCATGGCTTGATTTCCTCTACGGGGAAATGACAGAGCCTAACTTCAAAAATGTGGGACCTTACCTTATTTTTATACTTCAGTGTACGTAGTCTAAATTCTTGGCTAGTTAGAGAACTTGTTGACAAAGCTGATGAACTTTTGTCTCCTACAGCATTGATGATGCAACAGCCCTAATTCGAGAATATCAAGAGAAATGTGGGAATCCTACTCTGGTAGACACAACATCATCTGACCTTCTGAAGGTAAAACCAACCACTTCTGTACATCATGCGGTATTTTCTCCTTTTTCTCTAAACTAAGACTTTCACTCAGCTTTTAGCAAAAATACTTGTTAGCCAATTTATTTTACTAAAATATATTGAATATAATAAAAGATCCCTTTATCAGTTCAAATAATTTATTTTACTTGAACCAAATCTAAACCTTCTGAAGCACATTCACAGGTCTTAGATTATATCCTGTTTTCCTAAGCCTTATTAATAGCGTCCTCTGACCTTCCAGATGTATCTGACTGGACCAGAAGAGACCTGTGCGCAGAACTGCCATCGATAAGGTCTTGATTTACCCTTTTCTTTTCTCCCTGTATTGGCAAGATGGGGGCCATGGACTGAGAAGGCTCAGACTGGTCAGGTGAACATGAAACAGAACCCTCAATGCTCTTTTACCAAAAGCCACCACAAGCTTTCCACATTTTTTGAACTGTTCTAGGCTGTTTCTTCTCCGTACTCTGTCCCTATGGAAACAGTTTAGATTTATAGCAGAATTTCCTCTTTCTATTCAATAGTAATGTTCATATTCAGCACTTTGATTTTTAAGAAGGATTAAAGTTTATTTCCTTTACTTCTATATTTGTCAGGATCACTAAGATTTCATTCACACAAACAAAACCTTGTGTAATTGTGATAAAGCTTCTTAAAAACTTCAAGTTATATACTTCATGTAAAATACACTTTGTAGACAAATTTGTAATTTTAACTACAGCGAGCACAAATAAAGACACTTTGATATCAACTTTGGCCTTGCAGTATTCTATAAGCCTTTTTTAATGATGAAGTTGTCAGCAAATTGATGTTTGCCAAGGGTGGGTTTTTTTAACTTTGTTCTTTCTGTACATCTGCAGCAGGATAAGGCAGTAGGCAGGTGTTTCACTGCAGGAAGCAGCAGTTACTCAAAGGTTCCTGAGATACCAGGCTGAAAATGCTTCGTCCTTTTCTAAGGTAAAGCAGGTTTATTTTGAATAGAAGTAAATTAAACTTTCTACAGTGAAATGACTACTGTAACTTACAAGTTAAGTGCAATATTTTCAGAATCTATCAGTCCATTTTATTCTTTTAACTTGATTAGGAATGTTAAATTGAGAAAATTAAGTATCAGCTGGATTCTGAAGCAAATGTAACATGGCCCCAGAGCCCTCAATTTTTCTGTTCAAGTCCTTTACAAGTCACCAAACCAGGGAAAGCATCAGGCATTTGAAAAGCAACTACAGCTGTTGCATTTTTTCCAACAACAGTGCATAGAGCTTAGGTTTTTTTCTATGAAGTGGAGTTTATTACAACATAAAGGAACAGTATTTAAACAGTTATTTTAATGGAATATTTTACAAATCAATTCATACAGAGAAAAGCAAACACAATGTTAGTTTAAAGTTATTACCAATAAGCTACGTTGTTAAGCTGTTAGCGAGTAAGTGTAGTACTGCAAACTAGCAATCAAGTACTGTAATAACTTGCAGTTCAGAATGAGATGGTAAAAATACCAGAGAAACAAAGACATTTTTAAGACTTTTTGTACTCAATTCTTTCTACTTTCACATCATCTCCAATTAGTTGATAGACATATGTAACTACTGTAGAGGCCTGGATATCCATCAGCACAAATGAAGGAATGATGTTGCTAGAAAGAAAGGAAAAAATTCATGTTAATTGTGCATATATAATCACCTGAGCAGTGTTCCACCACTACTTAATAGGAATCACTCTAAGAAAAAGGGATATTATTTTTTAAGCACAGATAAGACGCTTTTAAGTATTTCATCTGTTTCAGTCAAGGAGATTTAGCAAGTGCTACCAACCCTTCCCCCTCCCCAACATTTAGAATGGAAACATGAACCTTCACAAGGAGTTTTGTAGTTCAGTTTTGTTATCAAAAAGAAACCCCCACAGGTGTTTTTCATACTTCACTTACTTCTCTAAGGCATGATAAGCTCCTGTAGCTGATCCTGGATTGATATAGAACTTGTTTTCATGTTCAAATGCCTCAAATTTGTGTGTGTGTCCCGAAATGAGGATGTCCACATCAAACTGCCTCTGTAGCAGCGCCAGGCTGGCCATATCACCCCAAGGAATGACCTGGTGGCCATGAATCAGCCCGATTTTGAACTGTCCAACAGTTACAACTTTCTGTTCAGGATAATTCAGGTTCTAAAAATATTTTTTAAAAAAAACAACACACACCACAGGTTAGATGTACAGATTTATATTTAAAAATCTCTATGCAACACAAAGAAGAGAGGGGGAAGCTTATGGAAATATTCAATAAAACTGGCCCTACCACTACAAAATGAGAGCTACAAAGCTGCTTTTGTGAACACTGTGGAGAATGTGGTAGGATACAATGAACTTCAAAGATCTGACAACAGCAGATCCTGTCTGCTGCAGTCCCAGACACAGCTAAGTATGCAAATTACTTTTAATCATTCTGATGACAGATGAGAACTTACTCTGCAATTCACATTATTGATTGTAACCCCAAATCTTTTGCCCAGTTTGCTTGTCACATGCTCATAGTGCCACATAACCTCAGTTTGCCCACTTGTACTTGAATTACAAATAACCCAAATGTTGCCTTTATATAAAAAAAAAAAAAGTCATCATCAAGAGAGGTCCCTACCTCATCAAAGTCCCCTCTGACAACATGAACGTCCCCAGCCAGAGTCTTGAGGTAGTCGTAAGTGTCCTTGGTGCAGAGGTTTCCTGTGCAGAGGATGTGTTGGATCTTTCCTGGAACCAGCAGTTTTTTGAATTTGGCTGGGAGGCTGTTGCAGCGATGTGGGATGTGAAGATCTCCTAATACTAACACCAACTTATTGGGTGTCACAACAGGAAAGAAAGATCGTTACAGACGCTTATCAAACAAGCATCACTGGCAACCAGAAAGCATTGCAATGTTTTCTTCAGTTTCACAACTTTGCATTTTGATGTAAAAACTACTAAAATAAGGATGAAGTGGTGATGGAATACTGCTATATTGAGGGAAAACATGGGACCTTGCTAACATAGAACATTATCCAGAGGGGAGTCTTACAAAGAGCCTACAGAATTCTTTATTTTGTTGCTGAAAGCCATTGCAAGGTATAACAACCTTGACTTGATGATCTTAAAGGTCTTTTCCAACTAAAACGATTCTGTAACAGAAGTGTTACTACTTGATGTATTTTACATAAATTTGGGAACTACCATAAACTCTCTCACATTTTTCTCTCCTTAAACATAAAAAAAAAAAGAGACATCTCTAGTACATGTTCTTAAGCACAGACCTGGCTAAACCACAGCCACTTCCCTTTAAAACTCTTTATCCAAATTTCTTTCTACTTTAATTAGCTTCTGTTTTGTCCTCTATCAAAAGGAAAAAAAAAAAAGCAGCGAAGTTGCAACATGTGTTAACAGCTGACCAGAATAGGAACCTTGTTCAGAGTCCATATTGTGGGAACCACTGAACTGTAACAGGAGAGTAACAGTTTAAAAAAATAAAACAAACAAAAATAAAGGGGCACTGCAGAAAATAAGCCACACAACTGCACACAGTGGTTCTGTTACCAGTTCTATATATTAATTCATTAGTTGCAGTACAACAGATGCCAGGGGAATACAAATTTAATGGGGGCTTCAAAATTATGGATTCAGATGAAGACCAGTTTAATATCACAGGCTTTAAATCTACGAATAAAGAAATAATTAATGCGAGCAAAACAGCAATAAATTAATTATGCAAAAAGGGGATGAAAAGTTCTACAAAGCACAGGGTGTTATGCCACTACACTGTAAAAACACTGGAACTAGAGCCAGTCATCCCTGTGAACTTGATAAATAGCTCCATATTAACAAAAGACTGTTTATCTTCCAACCATAATGCTTTGTTAGTAACACAGTTCCTAAAATGGCAGCCCTCAAATGGGCTTGTAAAAGATACAGCCCAGATATATATAAAAGCAGTACTAACTATGCTAAGCAATTTCATTTTTTAATATTTGCTTTTTACATTTTCAGGCCATGCAGCTATCTTCATGCTAACAGTGATCAAAAAAGGCAGAGGGAACTTGGGTGCACTTTTCATTTGGATTTTTGGGGTGTGGTTTGTTTTTTTTTTTTATATTAAGAATGTCCCAGTGCCATCATCAAAGCCATGCATCTTTGGAGAATAATTGGTAAAGCAATACAAGATTTTTTTTTTTTTAATCAATGAGCTGCCAATTTAAAACTAACCCAAGAGAGATAAAAAAAAAAAAAAGACAAATTTTTGATGATCTTTCAAGAGTTCCCAGTAAAAAACACTCTTACTAGCATCAGCCTAGAGATTATATACTTGAATGCAAATAAAAAATAGATGTTGCTGATTTATTGAAGTGGCTACAGATAGATTATCTTAATGACGCTTAAAGGACTTAGACATACAATACCAGTTTATTTAATGTTTAATAAAATTATACTGCCACTTAAAGCACAGAACCCCACTGAAGTCAGCAGAGTTTGTGCATTCAACACAGATCGTTTCCTTCGCTGACCAAGTGGCTGCCCCATAATCATGTTTGAACTCCCGTTAATTAAAGAAAAGCTCAGCAAGCTACAATAACACAAACGAACTAAAAGCACTGAAGTGTGTTAAATAATCACGGGCATCTGCAACATTAAATAGTGGCAAAGAATGTTACGATATCAGGCTTTAATGAGGAATTTAGGTGCGATGGTATGAAGAGCAGCCTCTGATTCAGATGTACCGTCTGACATGAATTTATATCACGCAGTAAAATTACCAAGCCCTTACCCCCGGTGTGAGCAACAGCCAAGAGGAGGAAACTTACTCTGTGCCCAGCCTGAGCGGGGTGGAGGAGTTGATTGCAGACAGGGGGGATGAAAAACAGGGCGAAACATGATCAATGTTAAGCAAAAGAAAGCAACAGAAAAAGAAAACATAGCCAAATGAACAGGCAAATCATAATTAATGGATTGTCGATGTTATGAGAGAAGCGTTAAAAAAATAAATACGACTTAAGATGAGCTCCAGCTCTCCCCCAGCGCGGCCTCCGCGGGGCTTCCCCGCCTCGCAGCGCCCCCGCCCGCCCTCCATCCACCCCAGCCCCGCGGTAACCGGGCTGCTGGGCGGCCCCTGCCCCAGCGGGGCTCTCCCGCCCGCCGCGCTGCTGACCCAGGCCCGCCGGGCGGCGGCCAGAGGAAACAGGCCGAGAATCCCCCGGCGCCGTGGGGCGAACCCCGTTGGGCAGAGGGCCCCGTTGGGGACAGGGCCCGGGGACGGGCCGAGCCGCGCTCACCATCCTGCTCGGCGCCGCGTCCCTCACACCCGCCGCTGCGGCTCCTCCCGGAAGCGAGGCCGCCGCCAACCACCCGCTACGGCTCCTCCGAAGGGCCAAGGGAGCCCGAAACGCGTTTCTCCGCAGCCAGCCCGCTGGCTACATCCGGGTCTCTGATGAGCGTTAGGCCCCGCCCCTCGCCCGCAGCGGGGCGTTTCCCGCCCTTCCCGCAGCCGTCGTGTGAGGGCAGGGGCTGCGGGAGCCATGAAGTGCGTCATTGGGGGGGCTCACCTCAGAGGTACCCGCGGCCCCAGGGGAGGCAGCAGGCCTGGGACAGAGGGGTGTGTGTGTGAGAAACGGGGCTGCCTCAGAGTGGCAACAGCTCAGCGGCCGTGAGGGTGTGAACGGGCTCCTGACGCTGCCCTCAGCGGCGTCCCGGGGCTGTCAGAGGGTGTAAAATGGGGCACGGAGCAATGGGAGCTGCTTCCAGCGCCATGGCGGCCACAGCAGCGCTGAGGAGCTGCCTCTTTCTCATCCCCAGGAGGACAAAAGGCGGTTTTGCGGGGCCTCACGCAGCCTCTGGAGGTTGTTCAGAGCAGAGGGCTGGAGCTGCGGGCCTGCAGGTGGAGGAGGAACCGCTTCCCCGGGTGCCTCCCAGTGCACACAGTTCTCCTTCCAGAGGCCCAGCTCAGCCTCCCGCACGCAGCGTTCCCTGCAAAATGCTGCTCTGCCAGTGTCAATGGGCTGAGGCGAATTGTGAGGCCCACTAGCTGTTTCTTCTGTGTTTCTTAGGGCTACATCTTTACAGGTGTCCAACGGCTTGCCACGTGATCAGACTTGTTCCCATCTACAAAGTGTAACTTCTAACTTCAGTGGTGTTTGGTCCGATTAGATGGAATTAATTTGTAGTGGCATCAGGTCATACCAGCTGCTGCAAAGGTGACATTTGAGGTGCACCTTGTTGGATGCAGCTTTTGAAAACATCGAGGTGTTTGCGCTACTAAAAAGGAAATAATGTTTTCCATCGTGTCATCAGTGTAGGAAATTTGTAATGTTTCCTTTTAAACTGTTCTGGGGAAAATGCAGTATAACTTCTTTTTACCTCATTATACATATTGCACTCTCTTCTTTTCCTGCTAGTGTTCAGAAGAGCAATACATGCCATAGCACGTATTAGTGATGAATTTTGGTTTGACCCCATAGAAAAAGGCGTAAGTGAATTTGATTTATTGTAATTTTAAAATATTTCTCAGAAATGTGGTATTTATGTTGTGGGATATTGTGTTGTTTTCCTTCAGGTACCTTTCAGTCCAAGTTACATTCTCTCTCAGCTTCCTCCACTTTCAATATGGACAAATGCAATGTTTTCTGCAATTGTAATTGTGCCGTTTCCTTCACAGAAGGTTCATTCCTACTCTGCCCCTAATATTCTTTAGGTTTTTGTTACCTAAGCTGAAGCTTGTCCAGGACATCCGGGTTAATACCAAGGGTGTTATTTCTGTTGTCATGCGTCAAAAGGTTTTTGTTTTGTACCGCATCAGGAGATGCCTCTAAACACCGTGTTTTTGTACCGGTGTGACGCAACAGGAAGAATGCAGCCATTAATGTGCCTCCAATTAATGAAACACCATTTCCAGCAGAATTAGGGTTTTCTCTAGAGGTTTCTTAGTAAAAGTGATCAACTCTCCTTAACTTGCTGGGAGGCTGGAAAATCAGAAGTGGACATAATTTCTTTTTATACCTGAAGGATTTTTGAGGTGCTATTAATGTTGTTGCTCATCTGTACGTATCATGTGGGTGGGTTTACAGGAAGATTGTTTTAGAATAAACTCCAGTCCTTCAAATGCCTCAAACACAAGCTGAGCTTTAAGTGTTTCAGTAACTCATACTTCCTGGCCACTTATCCATAGATTGAATTCCTATGCTTGTATCATACCAGTGACTTTGGAGTAGTAATAATGAAGGTGATTAGTTTGAACATGAATGTCTGCACGATGCATCTGTATTTATTTTGAGATATACACATTTAAAGGTTTTATGGCTTAGGCACAGTACTGAAGCACGGAGATAGCTTTTTTGTTAAATGTTCAATATTAAATAATTTTGAGTTAATAAATTGTCTTATTTCTATTTTCAGCTTGCCTTAAGATCGGTGAATTCTTCAAGGTCCGCATATGCATGCGTCTTCTTCTCATCTATGTTTTTTCAACATTACTGCTGGACAGCTGTGTCTCAGCCATGTCAGAAGGAAAAACAGTTATCCCTTCCATGTAAATTGATAATTAAGGTACTTTTTAATGAATTGTCATGCACAGCTGTGTAAGCAGCAAATTAGCAGAGTTTCCAAATGAAATTATAGGGGGAGGCTCTTGTAGGCATGTGGATGGCTTTAAACTTGAGCAATTCTGCAAAAGGGAGCGTTGGTGTTTAATGATGCATGGAAGTTGTGTCCTGAGCTGCACCCTGTGGCGCCCGAATGCTGAACCAGCTTTATCTTGGGGTGAAGGAAAAGCACATTTCTGCCTCTGGAGCGTTTCTCCTGCAGCCTTCAAAACCAGCCTGAGGCAGGAGAGCTCCGACCAGTCGTTTAGCAAACGGATCTGTTGGCCATGTCTTGGAATCGTGGGTGAGGATGGTGAGGATCGGCATTGGCCGCCCCAGTGTCTGCTTACAAAGCATTAAAAGCAGGAGCTTGGGATAAACTGTACAGAACTCAGGAAACAATATTGCAAAATTGCTTGGTGAGTAGCCTCTGCACTGATTTTTCTGTTTTTGTTTTACAGTCAGTTCTTCCTGTATTTAGATGTGTAAATGTGCTGGAAAGGAATGTAGAGAAATGCAGCATTTATACAAATATTAACGATCATCACATAACTTTTCAGCTCCTCTGCAAACATGGTAGGTTACAAATAAAGTGACTTGACGGAAACAGAAGCAGTTTAGAACAGCAGGGCAACACAATATTCAGTGTCATTATTAACTGAATGTCTTTGGGTTTTGTTCATATCCTTTATACTTAGGTGTTGTAAAAACATATAACCTGGTGTTTCAAGACTGTGATCCATTGCAGGCTGTTTTTGCGAAGCACTTGTGTCCAAACATACTTAAAGTCCACTCAAGGTAATGAATACAAATATATTTTTCTGAAAGAAAAAATTTTAAAAAATCATACAAGAGGCAATATTGCTGTCATAGGCGTTAATCAAAATCTCATTAGAGGACAGTGAAAAATAGCAAATTCCTAAATCCTGTATCCTAGTGCTTCATTTTTCACGTTACAACTTAAGAAATTTGGATCATGCTGCCATTAATGCTACTCAGTCTAACCTCGAGAAGCGTGCGATGTGTAATTTGAATTCACACCTTTGAGCAAATTCCACCTATGACAAATAAAGTCGTGCTTTCATTTTATAGGCAAAGAATCCAGTGGTAAAAGTACTGATTTTTAATGGAATAAAGCAAAGTTCTGGTTCAAGAAGCAGCTCCGGGCAGAATCCCAGAGTTGGTTTGTTGCAAGCAAAGGCAAAGGACGGTTAAGACTCTGCTTTTCCTGACAGGGTTTCTGTTAAACATGTTTCTTGTGCACAGGAGCTCTTGTCACAATAATTAACCATTAAAGCACTCAAGCTGTATGAAGTATCTCTGTATAAATATTACGTATCGTGTTTATAAAAAGATTCTGCAAGTTTAAAACTGCAAGCAAGTATAGAACGCTGAGGTTTGCTCAGAATTGTGATATACACATAGAGAAAGGAAGCAGCAATATGTGTGTGTGCGAGACTGATTTGGCAGCATACACAGGCATTAAACAAGTTTGCTTTAGTAATAACTGGTTGTATTTTTAGATTCCTATATTGCTGTATAAATCAATTAAGAAGATACAGCACACCGTAAGGAGAGCACATTTCCAAGGGAGTTTTTCAAGCAGTATTGCCAAGTAACAGTTTTCATTTCTAATGTGAGGAACAAATGCTAGCTAAGTAATTTGTGGCATGTAAAATAATTTTAATGTTGAATGAAATGTTGTAGGCTGCTGGCTGAAATAATGATTCACTTTCCGACCAGTCAAGAAGAAGTAACCTTATCAGTGACTCCAATGAAGGTTTGTTTCAAGAGTTACACCGAGGAGGACACTGGTAAGGAAATTCAGAATACAAAACAATATTGGGATTTTAAAACAGGTGAACTGAAGGCATAGTAACTATTGCAACATAAATGGAGAATGCATTTTATGGCTGAATGAGATTTTTAAGAGAGGGAATATATATAGGGAGATTTTAAGTCATACTGCCCCCCTCTGGTTTTAATATACATGTATTTAATAACATTTTCCTAGTATCAGTAGCAGATATCAGACTGAGCAGCCAATTCAAATCAATTAAGCCACGTGCTGTAGGCTTGAACAGAGGTAATTACTGTGCTGTGCTGCAAGAGCAGAAGCATGGCAATAGACAGGAAAAATGAGAGAATTTTATGTTTTAAAAAGAATTATTTAAATCTGAATACCATAATTATAGAATTGATATAATTATGGAGTGTATTTTAGTAGAAGGGCAATAGGGGGTGTCAGCTGGCCTGGCGCTGTTGCGCTGCCATGTTCACATCTCCAGCCAACATGGAGAACTATCTGGATTCTTGGGGTGTGACTCAAAGTAATTTTAAAGATATAATTTTGGTTTTGAAGCAGAGGTTCTTGTATATCGTATAATAAAGGGGTGGTTTTCGTACTTACTTGTGACCAAAGCTGAGGATAAGGACCTGGAAAGAGATGAGTGCCTAGAGCATAGGGGTGGGGATGGGGCTGAGGCTAAAGTGGTGCTGAGTGAGAAGGAAGGAGTGAAACAGAGAAGAAATTACTGAAAAGAAAGACACACTAAAAAAAAGCACATTTTGAATGACAAATTTTGTTAGTTTAGAAGCACACAAGGGTTATTGTAAGACAGAAAGTGAAAAAAATAGCAGTTAAAAAATTTATGAAATACCAAAAACTGAACGGTCAAGGAGAAAAAGGAGGAATTAGGAGCATTGTTCTTGTGTAGCGTGGGATGCAATCCACCGCCTGCAGCAAACGTTCTGGGAAACAAAACGTGTCCTTTGAACAGATCTCCTGCCCAGGGCTTGGGTTTTTCCACAGTCAGGTTTAATTTTTACAGAAAGAAATTCCACCTTCTGCCCAGACTTGTTTTTGTTTGTGTGCTGTAGGCTCTGCCATGCAGAAGAGCTGGCAGCTGTGCTAGAAATAGATATTTCTACAGTTTTTAGGAATTTTACAAGAGTATATTTGAACACCCTCGTTGTAGGCTGAAATTAAAAAAAACCCCTCTTGAGCAGAGAAACAGAAGACTGGGAATAGTTTGTGAGGCTTGTGAGCAGTCTGGCTGTTCAAGCTGCCGTAGAATTTTTGTTAATGTCTCTGAAACTATAGCACATCAGGGAAGTGCTCTCGTACTTTCTTTTCACACACCTAATATCAACTACGGACTAATCTAACGAGAACAAGCAACAATTAAATACCTGAAACTGAAGAGCCTGTTTCCTGTTACCACTTACATATCAGGAAAAGATTTTAATTTAAAACGAAGAACCCAAGTTCACCTTAATTGTCCTCTGATGAGTGTCAGCAATTATGATTCAGCTGTTAAAGCCATGCTGCAGTTTGGTCTTCCCGTTTATGGAACAATAAGCAGCCGGTAATGCTATTTGTGATGAACGTCTGTCGACAAAGCAGATTTGCAAGAACAACAGCAGGTATCAGGTCAGATCACACAGTGGAACATAAAACAGGTTTTGTTAAAAGCCATTTAAATCTACATAATACACTGTAAATAAATAGAGGACTTAATTATGGAATAAATTTAGGTAAGCTAAATATTTATTACTGTTAGTCACTATAAAAATACAATTTTTTGTTCAAATGATACTGATGTAAATATCTCGTGGTTATAATCATAGTTTTGTTGAGTTCAAACTTCACTCCTTTGAGTCCTGGACCTTTCTGTTATTTTAAACAGATTTTTCAAAGACAATGCTCACTGAAATACAACTAAATCCAGAAGAATTTGACTACTTTCAAGTTGGAGTCGATTCTGAAGTGACATTTTGCCTTAAAGAATTGAGGGTAAAGTAAGAATTTTTTTTTAAAAATAAAATATTTCCTGTTAACTTGCCTGATGCAACCAGGATGATGCAGAATGGCCCTGGGAAGTTCCACCAGGTCCTGACCAGCATTTCACCAGCTGGTTGAGGCTTGAGCTTTACAAAGCAGGATCTTCAGGACACCGCGGACTCCCGCACAGAACAAAAATGCAGTTTCAGTGCTGAGCGGACGCACTGTAACTGTACTGGAAAAATATCGTGGCCACAGAGGTTCCACGTGCAGAAGCTTCTCTGTCAAAGCTTCAGGCAGGGAAGGCAAGAAACTTCTTCTATAAGCAGTCAACTTTCACCCTCTTTTTGCCAGTAAACAACAGCTGGGATAAACTTTCATTCTAATATTAATCTTCTGGTTTTAAAACAGCACTTAACCCTCCACCCCTTCTTTTCAGGGCCTGCTGGCATTTTCAGAAGCAACCAGTGTTCCTGTCTCAATCCATTTTGACGTGTCTGGAAAGTACGTTTCGGAACATGCCTGTCTAGACCTGCTGCAGTTACAGCTCTACACTCAATTTTTGTCTGCAGGTTACTCAATGAGTATTTAACTGGAACAGAAAAACAGATTGTCATTTTGTACCAAAAGCCATATTTCTAATCTGCAAGCCACAGTTAAGTAGTTTGTTATTATGCATAAAGCATTTAATGTAGGCACTACTACAGCAGCCATGCTGACTGGTAAGCACTTGTATATGTTACCTGGACACTTCAGGCTCTGTCTTAAGTGTGCAATGATTTTATTTCATAGTCTAAAGAAATAACACATTTTCTGTTTAAAACATAATTTTAACAGTTCTGTATTTAAAACTGTAATTTAACCAAGTGGAATATTGTGTGACATTTGCTCACTGGTGCATTTAAATCTAGCAGGAAGCCATCTCGTAGGCTTCAGCAGCAAATATATTCGATTTTCAGCGCTTTTAATGTGTGTATAGAATTCCATGAGCTCTGTTTCCTCCTACAACATGTGGAATTATGCGTGCTGGTTTAGTCTCTGAATATTTGTGTTTAGACCAATTGCTTTCAGCATTGAGGACATGGTGCTAGAAGCCAGCTTTATTTTGGCCACCCTGTCGGACGTTGAAAAGGAGAGGGCGTCCCAGCAGGCTCCGGAAAGGTAACGCTGAGCCTCAGGGGCGGGAGGCAACTGCCTTAGGAGCATCCAAAATTGAAGCTTAAGGTTTTCCAGCAGAATCAGGTTAAGATGGAAGCGATTTGCTCATTCTTGTGGGGTATCAGTAAGTGCCATATGGATCCTGGATTCTTTGTTCATAGGAAAACTGAAGTAGACAGGGTCGGGAACATCTCGGCTTCACACAGTGATAGAACCCGGTGCCACAGAGTGCTCCGTACCAGCGTCTGCTTTCCTGTGTCTCCACAGGGTTCTGTTGCAGTGGGAGGGGAAGGGACTTGTTGAGAATCTATTCTGAAGCCATAATGCTTTTCATGAACACAAAATAAAGACATTCTAACAAAAACATGTAAAAGGCAGTTACTAACCTGACCCACTCTTTCCAATCCAGCTCAAAGACGCGCACAGGTAAATCTGACAAAACCTCCGTGGACAGAGAGAACAGCGGAGCAGTTGCTTCCAAAAAGCCACAGTGGAACAGCAACGCAGCGAACACAGCGTCAGCAAAACCCGCAAGTCCTTTGGCAAAACAAGAGATTAAAGATATTCCCAGAGCTGCAAAGAGAGAGGTGACGGGGACAGAAGGAACAGCCATGACCGAGGCAGAGGAGCGGGCGGCGCTGGGAGAGGCCGCAGGGGCTCAGTACCAGAAGGTAAGGAGACCCAGACCCCAGTTACAGGGATCCCCCAGTGAGCGTTACCCAAACGCTGCTGCATGTTGAGATTCAGTTCCGCATGTGGCGTTTCCACAGAACCAGCTTTCCCAGCAGCACAACGGACTGAAACCGCCACTACCGTGTTTAACTGTAATGCTGGAAATACTCATAGAGGGGAGGGGTATTTTATTAAAATCACTGTAGACTGATAAAGATTTTGAAGTGGCAAAAGCTTCAGAAATAATTAACCCCCAAATTCTGTATCACATGCAGTTTCTTACTTCTGTAAATGTTGCATTTTCCAGTTTCATTCCTTATTTTTCGGAGCCGTTTCTTGTCAGAAGGATGCCCCCAGTCACTCCTTCCATAGTTTAGCTACAGCGAGTGACACCGAAGAGGATTTTGGCAACGCACAGAGCTCCCCAGTTCTCTAGGGACACAAAGCGTTGGAGTCCAAGTAAAGACTATCAAGGATTGCCTTGAAAGATAAAAGGGTGTTTGACGTGGCAATTGTGGAGCTGTTTCTCATTTTAGAAAGAAGTTTAATTGCAGTTCTTCAGCAAGTTAGAACTCGATGGAAACTATTTGTACTCTGAGCTTGTGGGGTGAGCTGCATTTCACAAACACCTATTCAGACACTCTGGCAAGTGGGAATCCTATGCACATGGTACTTGTTTCATTTTTTTGCAAGACAGATATAAGGACAAAACTCAGCTCTGTACTGAGTTCTTTATCAGCTCCTGCTCTGCCAGTCCAGGTTCAGTGTTTATTCACTGTTACTTTAACCACCAGCATGGGTCATTCTAGAACTGTTAGATGCAATATAAATTTAGGTCACGATCTAAGAGATTGAGGTTTGTGCCTTATGTATTCTGTAGGTGAACAGCCTGGGAGGTTCAGCTCTCCCATATGTTCTCAGGTAATTCAAACTCTGTTACCACTTCAGACCAATTAACCTGCTGTTGTTAAGTGCTGGAAAAATAAACCCACCCCCAAACACCTAACAGCTGGTATTCTTACGGAAACTTTGCAGAGCTCGTAGTTACCTGAATAACCCACGTTGTCACAGAAATGCGTTTAAAAAAAAAAATAAACTCATGCTTTCAAACATTGGTTTTAAGAGGCTTTTGTTTCAGACTTGCATTAATCTTCTCCCTCTTGTCTCTTCATCCAAACGCGGCTTTGAGAACAGTGTGCAAAGGTCTGAACGAGAGCCCAACGCCCCAGGTACCGGTGGTGGCTGCGCAGCTCTGTGCTGCCAGTGACACCGCTAACAAACAGAGCTTTTGCAGTCTACTTTAAAAACCACATTTTAGTATAAATACTATATTTATTAAATATCTTTACAATTCATTTAAATGTATTTACAGAACTATTCCTGCATAAGTTATACCTCAGACATGAAATTCACATAATTGCCTCTTAGGTAAGCATAGATGATAGTCTCATTTTAACAACAACAAAAAAGCATCCTCATTAGATACAGACTCAAATTTGCTTCATTATTTCAGCTATCTTTGTAAGACACCACTTCATACAGCCACTTTCTACACACACAATCTCTTTTTTTTCCTGGGGAAAGGATGTCCATCACCGAGAGATGGAGATTCCATCACCAAATCCTTCCCATCTTTGCCAGACCTTCCCCTCTCCCTTCTCCTTGACTCAGTCCTAACTGTCTGGTCCCAAAATCTGGGTTTGGTTTTGTTTTCCAGCCACACCTTCTTCATAACCCCAAAAAAGTATATTTAGAGGGCAACTGTATGTTGCAGGTCTCCCAAAGATAGCCAAAGTAGCAAGAAACCACAGAGTTTTTTCAATTCACCACATTTTAGCCCTGTTTTACCCAAATACCAGTAACGCTGCTGCTGGAATCCCAACCCCTGCCAGTGCCGGGACGTTACGTGGTTACTGGTGTAGAAAACTCTTCCTTTTCCTTCAGATCCCAAACCCGCTCCCGATAACAGGCTGAACACCAGCCTGCGCTCCGCTCCCCACCCCGTGTCACAGAACACCTTCCTTGAACCTTCCTCTCATGAATAGTCACAATAATCTAAAATTCCTAGGAAGTGTTACTGCTTCATGCATCGTTTAACATTATTTTGATAGTATGGGCCCTGTCATTTCCTTTTCCAAAAATTCATTGTGCGCAGACAGCTTAAGTTCATAGGAAGAAATTAGGTTTGATATGTTCAGGGTGCACATCTTAAAAAGAAAAAAAAGAAACCACAACAACAAAACAAAACCAAAACCAATCAAGCATGTGATAAAAATATCAATTCTTTATAATACAGTATTGCTTTATAAACAGATGGAAAAGCTATAAGCTTTACTGGTCTTTGGTGTGTCCAGTGAGGGATAAACTCATGATTTGTAAATCAAAATCCAAATTTGTTCTTTGTTAAAAACAAAACAAAAAAAAATCCCGATGCGATATGAGGCAAATGGCTCAAAGGGGCTCAAAGAGCGCGCGGCTCAGCACCAGGCAGGCGGCCGAGTCCCTCTGCTCGGGGATGCCAGACCCCGGCCGAGCCGCGTTCGGCGCAGGTGACACCTCACACGGGGGTAAGCGCCTTCGCCATCCTCTGTACTCACCCCATATACATCTCAACGTATAGATCTAGAAAGTGGGGGGGAAAATACTGAGGGTTGGGGACGAGCGTGCAGAGGGCGAGGGGTCAGAGTGCAGCACAGCCCCAGTCTGCGGGGAATCGGCGTAAGGGAAGTTCGAGGGAAAGAATAATTGATCAAATCTGCTCTAATCGAGAAGCGTGAGAGTAAATACTGAAGAATAAAGTGTAAAGACACCCAGATTTAAGAGGGGAACCCCCCTCCCAAATGCTAGAAACAAAGCCCTGTACTGCAGCGTGAATACATTCCTCCCAACGAGACAGCTACAAACAGCTTGTTCAATTTTAAAATACAACGAGGACTGACAATTTGTGCAAAGTTATTCCACCACTCACTGTTCCATGGATGGCAAAACTAATTAATTTTTCTTCATTAATATAATCCTCCCCGTACCCTCACCAAAATAGTATTTTGGTCAAGTTAGGGTAGTTAAGGCATTTTGACGAGTAATTACAAGGTGATTTAAAATAGATAGCTAACATTATGCCAATTTAGGAATAGCAGATAAATTACCAAAGAGCTTCCAAATTAATCACTTATTATAAATGAAATGCCTGTTACAAGCATGATGCATTGAAATATAGTAAAATGACATGTACATGGTACATGTTAAATGATCTTAAATAAAAGCTTGACATAGTTACGCAAATATACAGTACAAGTCCACAAAAATTCTTTAAACAAGTTGAGGTAACCTCAAACTTAAACAGTTTTAATACAATAAACCAGGTAGTAAAAATCTCCTTTTGAGAGCAGGTAAGATTACTTACTGACCAAGTTTAACTGCACTCACCTAAACAGCAACATTACCCGACTTTTTATATATAAAAACATGGCTTTAATTTATTTCTACATACTTTTCTACCAGCAAAAAAGTTAATGAAAAACTGACCAAAAATATATATATCTTTACAGCTATCAGCTTTTTGTATGAACCTCGGGAAAGAAAAAGGAAAGCTTGCTGGAAGAGGGGGAACAAATGCGAGCTACTGTAATCCAAAAGGAAATGTAATATTGCAAAGTGGCTGTTAGGTAACTGTAAACATCATTAAGGTTCATTCCAAAAACCCTACACTTTAGTTACTGAAATGTAAATTTTGCTGATTATTCATTAATAGTTTCATTTCCGTACTTACTGCTGCTGCCACAGCATAAGCAGAGGTGTTTGGTTGAGTCAGAAAGATAAGGATCGACTGGACTTAAACTGGTGCAGCATATTCTGTTCTACATAAGCGAGAATGACAATTATTAACACAAATTATGTTTCATTAACAACAGAATTTGCTACCAAAAGTGAAGACGTTCAGAGCTGAGGATGATCTGGTTTTTGTGCAACCTCCCACTGTTGCATTTATGCCGCATCATCCGCGCTGGTGAAATGGGTTAAAATGCTGAAAGGACCTCAATTTTGGCCAGCTTGGCTTTTTGAGACTGAGTTACAATTTTTGTTTTAAAAAAAATAATAATAATTATTATCCACAGCCAAAACATCCAGAGACCAGGCCCATTATGGACGAATGATCTGCAGAACTTTTAAGATCACAGTTAAGCACCTGAAATCACAAAACACATTTGCATCCATATAACTTGAATTAAGTATGTTTTTTGAAATTTCGTACTAGAAAAGGCTCCTAGACTGACACCATGTATGGCAAAAGCAGAATGTTTACAGCAGTTATAAGCCTCCTGAAAACTGGAGCTTAGAAACACGAAACCTCAGCTACCACTGTAACAAGACTATGCTTATGAAACTGTGTTCTGTAACATACCCTTTAATGAAGAGTGAACGTTTCTAGTAAATAGAGTAATCTGCCCCTTTGCAGAGGTTTTACCTATTGAATCTAGTTTGAAAGACGCTAAACCAATTCTACTCCTTGGAAAGTCACATTTCAAACGCAGTAACAATGTGGGATTGATCCTCCCCCTTTTAAGCTCTGAAAGACATGCTTCGAGCCTCGAGCTTCTTTATTTCTGGCTGGCAAAGCCCAGCGTACTAGAGTGGTTCTCAACAAGGACGTCAGTTGTGTCTCAAGACAGGCAACAAGCTGGAGAACTGGCTGCCGAGATCGGCTGCAAAGAACGAAAGCAAATCCTGCCAGCAGGAAACCGTACGAGTGAAGCTGGGAGCTCGGGGACAACAAAAACGTCAGAACCTGACGCTCCGGGCAGATCAGTCTGTGTACTCGGCTACAATCGAAAGAAGGACGGTGATGTCATCTGGTTTTCCCCCTGCAATACAAGAAAAACAAAATTATTTCATCAAACCACAGTGGGTCATCATCTTATAGTCCATGACAAGCCTCCCATGGAAAGCCCTTAAAAAAAATAGTTCAAATACCAAAAAGTGGTTTGTGTAGAACTCTACTTCCTCCACCTCCTTTCCAAAATGCAACTGAGGGTAACAGTGAAATTTAACACAACAAAAAGCGCTCTCCTTTTAACCTGTAGCAAGAGCACAAACTACTAGAAGGAGTAAGAACCTTGAACACTGTCGTTAGCTGGTAGAGCAAAGCCTGATTTCTAGCAGACTGTATTTATTTAATACACATACAAAACACCCTGACATTGCTTTGTTAAACAGTATCTGCTCAGGAATTTCTACTGCAAATCAAACACCTCTTCAGCACCTGCTCCAGGACTGTATGACCACGGATCTTTCTAAAAGCTACTTAACATTTTTTGTAGTCACTTCTCAAACCTCAGTAAGAGCAATACACTCAAATCCCAGAGAAACAGACATTTTGTTACGCAGGAGCCACACCAGCCCGTCAGACTCTGTATCTCCTGATACAGAGATAACATATTTACCAGCAAAATTGTATTTATTTAAAAAAAAAAAAAAAAGGAAAAAAAGAGAGAAAGGAGTTTGATAGGACTCTGAACTCTACCAGGTGTCAGTATCTTTCTAGAGCATAGCAAATAGAACCAGAGATCAGGGCAGGGATGTGAAAGGTACAAGGGTCAGAAATTTGAACAAAAAAAATAAACCAAACCAAACCGACATCAAAACACCAAAGAGTGGGCAGCAGCTCAACTAAAAAGCATCAATAACAGAAGACCTAAAAATAAAAAAATAATAATAATAAAAAAACCCCACACCACACCACACACACCCCACCACCCAAATCCAAGGAACAAGTCAAGTACAGTTTCCCTAAGAGCCTGGAAAACTTGTGTCAGGCAGGACTCCTGGAGCAGGAGTGGACGTATTAGGATTTAAAAAACAAAAAAGAAAGAAAGAAAATCAATGTGCTGTGTTCTCTGCGTTCCAGCTGCTTCCCCACAGGAGGCTGCTGATCGGCCGAGGCCAGGAATGACCCACATCAGGAGCTGGGGTCCTTGCCAAACCCAGCGCGTGAGATCGACGCTCCACTGCCAACCGCATTTCTTACCGCCCTGTTCTCCTATCAGAATTTGGAATGACAGAACTTCGCTTTGCTGAAGATTTCTCAGAGATAGCAGGAGTGGGAGGGGAAAAAAAAAATTCTTACCTCTCACATTCAATCCATTGTCACACGCAAACTGTGCAAACGGCGACATGTAAGTGGGATCATATGCCAGCTCATGAGCTTGCTCAGCGATGCTTCTCGCAGTCTGCTGTATGCTCTCATAGTTGGAGTTCTAAATTAATGAGGAAAAAAAGGTTATTCTTACCAGGAAGTCTACCGGTAGCTGTTTTGCTGATGTGTGTCAGCACCTTCTCTTCCAAATAGAACACTCACGATCTTTTAGGTTTTGTAAATTTGCGTTAGAACTGCACAGCTTCACAACCGGAGTCCAGACCTGTACTCCCTACCAGCAGCTATGAGACTTGGGTTTGGAGGATTTCTAGAATTTAGAAGCTTAGACAACTAATACCCCAAATAGACTCAACCTGAAGGAAACGGGATATTTGACAGTGGCACTGGCAGCTCACGCTGACAGAACCAGCCTTCCCTCACAAGTAGGATCTGTTGAGGTAATTACATTTTACCTTGAATGGGAAGTTTCTTTTCTCTGACCCTCTTACCCAAATCAAACACACAGCTGGGGAAAATGGGCACTCCAAAAGTTAGATGAGAAAAAAAAGAAAATTATCAAGCACAAAAACTTTGTATAAACTACATTAAGTGCCGTTTTTTTTTTTCTCCTGTTTCAGTAACTCTGCTGCTTTACTCCAAGACTTCTTACTCAAGCCAACATGACACAACCACCACCACTCTTTTTGTTTGTAATTATTTTGAAATGCCTCATCGTTTCAAGAGTCTTCCCTGCACTTTGGGGAATTAACAGGCATTTACATGATTAACTTTTGGTTCAACCTCGCAGGGAACTTTAGTGCCTCTCCCAAACATGCCAAAAGGTGGAGCTCAACTTTTTTCCACTGGGAATTCCATCTCCAGTGTCCGCCCAGGGGAAGTTCAGACGGGGCAGGAGCCACAGCCCCGCAGGTTGGTGACCAGGCCCTTCCACACAGATACATCCTCGGTGCCATCACTGCCTTTGCTGACCAGACTAAAGCCTCTGCGACAGCTTGTGCCGCGGTATCATCACATTTTCCCCATCCTCGTTTTCTACGCTCCTCAATTTCACACCTGAATGTTGCCCTGAGGGGAGGGTGACAGTGGGGACCGCAGGGAAGGAAACCAAGCGCCTGCCCGAGGGACATATTTTCTGCGAGGAGCCATTCTCTGACACCTCCTTTCAGTTACGTAGCTGCAGGATAAGAGCAGGCAAAATTTTTTAAAAGCGCATTATAATTCTACACGTTAATCTTATTTGCATTTGGTAACATCAAAATAGTTTCCTCAGGGAGGTTATGCATATTGATACCTCCTAAGTATACTTTCCTTTCTGCAAGTAAATAGCCTCAAGCTAAATGCTCTCATCCAAATTAAAATATATTAATGGATTTTTACTATTTAAAGAGAACATCTGTGTTTGCTAACCTGGAAAAATTGCCAGGAAATTTTTTTTTCAGAACATTGAAGACTTTCAAGCACACACAACCTACAATTCAGAGAGCCCATACTTCTTTAGAATTACTGTTTTCTAAGCCTTGAGAGAAACTTCAAATGGTTTTTAAGTATACAGCTTGCCCCCTCAAATAACCTGTAGAATGCTGTATTTTCATATATATCATCTAGAAACTGCAAGTACAGATAAAATCCAAGGTGTGAGCAGCCTGGGTGCAGATGCAAGAGCCGGTGCTTGGGGGTCACTGTCCCCTTCTATTGCTGACATGTGGAATTAGGTGACAAGTCTCTAAATGACAGCACTTTGTGGTGGGTCTTTTTATATAAAATACCAAAGTTATGTGCATAAAAAGTAATGGTAGCAACTACGAGGGATAACCAGCGCAAAAGATGTGAGAGATTCAGGATACACACACCAACCTTGAGCTTTTTTAACTCCTGCAGGATCATGTAGTCAGGCATGTTGTCAAACAGTCCGTCTGTTGCAGTCAAAATGATGTCTCCGAGTTGGACGTCAAAAGAAGTGCTATCAGCAGCATCAGGGCTGTGGACATGACAGATTTGTTAACAACAAGGACTCCAGCTTTCACTAAAACACCAAGAAATGTCAAACTAGCACATCAACAGCTTTTTAAAATTCACTACTGTTCCATGTTTTTCTGCAAAAGAAAGAAATAATCACCAACTGTGGAGCTTTTGCACCAGGACAGCTTGTCAGGGAAGCTACAACAGAAGAGCTGTGATTGCAAACAGGTAAGTACTCCAGCTGTTACACAAAGGATTTGCATTTAAAATTCCCAGATGAACAATCCTGCCATCTAATCTGCTTCACAAGTGTATCGCCATGGAAACTATTAAGCAGAATGGCAGCTCAGAGCATCCTTCTCAGCTTCAATATGTGAGAGAGCAATACTTGAAAGGACAATTCATAACAGGAATGGCCAAAACACTCAGGGATTCCGAATGACTTTCTAATGCAATGGAATATGAAACATGTCTGGAAATCACTATCAGGAGACCACAGCTGGTTGGTCTACTTATGTCTAATACATTACACAATATCACGAGGAGAAAAATATCCATTTTGGTCATGAATATTACTGCAAAATCCGATTCTCAGAAGCAGAATAATGTCGAATCCTTCCTTTTCTAAGATTCTTCAGGGGTCTTCAAAAGTTCTGCATCCCATGCCATTTGGCTGTGTCAAACAGCAGAAAGCTGCTTTGTTCAACTGATTTGTAACTTCGGAAAGGTTAATAGAGTCAAGAGTGCTCGCCTATTCCCATATGTAGCCAAATTTAACATTTAACTCAGACAACAAACCAAAAAAAAAAAGTACTGGAGAAGCATTTAGACAACACACGAGTACTAATTAACGTCAAGAACGGTGCAGAAACTAGCCAGAAAGCTATAATCATGATTCAGAACTGAAGTGTGGGAGTTCATTTATCTTGTGCTTTCCTTATTATGCGATGACTCAGGTTACTTTGCTTTCTTGACTTCCACTGGACATTATCAATTATCCTTGTGCTTTTTGGGGTTTTGTCTTCTCATGGATGACAGGGAATCTCAGAACAATTAAGTTTTTTACAGTTCTGCCATTTCAAACAATCATTTAATTTTAGTCTAATAAAGAGGTGAGATTATTTAAGGCTCTAATTTCAGAGTTCCACCCTGGCTTCCTCTCTGCAGACTTATGATGAAGAAATAAAACCACATGTGAGAATGGTCAGGAGTTCCAACAACTTCACCAACATTCAAGGCTGACGCAGTACCAAAAACTTCAGATGCTTATTGCACTCCCTGGATACTCTGGTCACTTTGAAGATCCCTTTATCATCCACCTGTATTCAGAACAGGCATATCGCTTTAATGAGTCTATAATCATTGATTTGACAGCTGTGTTTTAATACATATTTAAAACCTGATTTTTTCTTTTTTTCCAATATTTTATTTTACTGACAAGACTTCATGAAGTCAGAGGATGGATCAGCCTGACATTCTTCGGGGAAAACACAAGTACAAGTCTGCCTTTGAATCGACTCATTTCTGTGAACAGATTGTCCTTTCCTAATACTCTCATTTCCCAGCTTGATGTTCCGCCAAACAGGTTTTTTTCGCTCGTTTTGCTCAAATACAATATGCTGCGGGAAACACAGCTATTTGGAAACACAAGTTACAGTCACATGTCCCTCTGCTTTATTCTTCAAGTACTTGCTACTTCACTGCCAAAACATCTAAATTAGCGTACTCCAAACAGCCCCAGGAGAGCACAGACAGGGACTGGGGATGGAAGCCGCTGATAAAAGAAGCTGCTCAAGCAGGATGACCAGCGCGCAGACGAGCCACAGCATTGCTACAGCAGCTTTATGGCGTAACGTCTTTCCACGGGTCAGAACACGCCTTGTACACACCACAGACTACGGGAATACGCCATCACAAATGAATAATCATTAGCCCGATAAATCCGAACTGTGCAACAACGTACAAAATTTGTTACATACAAAGTGAGAAACATTTGCATTACCTAAAGATGGGAGGCAGGTATAAGACCCTTTGATTGGGCACAAGGTTAAATACACCGCACTATACAGAGAGCACTGCAGCAGCAAAACCGCAGCCTTCTGGGAGCTGATCACACAGGCAGATTAAAAATTTAAGATCCTCTCCCATCTTACCTGTCACTTAAGACAACTCCTTCTGCTTCTGGTGGAGCTATCGACAGTTGGAACGGAGTGTTGAAGTAATGCTGTTGCTCATCAGATCGATGTACTACTTCTCCTCCTCTGACTACCAAAAATCCAGAATCTCCCAAGTTGGCTGTATGTAAACGGTGACTTGTTCTGTCCAGAACGACTATACAAGCTGTACTGCTTCCTGCGAGCAAACAGAACGGGGAAATGGAGTCAGCCGTACAAAAACTCTTTATTCTTTCACCAATTTCATTCATAGTCCAATTCTTCAAATATTTATCAAAGCTTACAAATCAGGAGAAATGGAAATACTCAATAACACCAAAATTAACATACACTAAAACCAGCAAAATGCTAGAAATCTTTGCAAGACAAACTATGATTTTTCATAGAACTTACTTTTCCCGCTTTGATTTTGGCAAACACACTATGCTGACAAATACCTGTTTTGTTCCACTTTATTTACAGTTTTCCACCCCAACATATGTCAGCACATTCTGCTATAGGACTGGATTTACAGAAGTCCTATAAAATACTGAAATTCCAAAATCATTGAGATAATAGAATTCTAGTAGCATCCATACAATGCTAGGTGCTCTCCACACAGTTTCACTTATTGACTGTAAATAAACCACATCCAGTAAAGAACTGCTTGCAATTAAGGTTTAGGTATTATTGCATTTCTCTTGTCAGAAGATTAACATGTTTTTCTTCATAGTATGGCTCTGTGGAGCTATCTTCACATGTAAAAAAATAATAATCCTGTCGCATCTTCAGGATACTAACTTCACAAGTTTAAAGAAAACATGTTTCAGAGCAAATACTATTCCAGATGAAAGTCAGACAGAATGGAAATGTATCAACTTGTCAACCATGCTCAGAACTATCCCAGCCATGCTTGAGGGCACTGAGGAATTCTTGATTCATTCACTGGGAAGCAGCCACCAACTGTTCCTGGTTGCAAGCCACAGAAATAACTGTATTGAGAAGATACCCATCCACAGATTAAGTCCTTCCCAGCAAGCAGCAATCACTTAATTTCTGCAAATAGGGCAGCACATCCACCATGAGAACTTTCACTTCTGAAGAGGGTGAAATACAGCTAAAGCATTTCTTCTGCCTCTAACATAATTCCCCATGTCACCAGCTGGTGAACAGTCTTCATATTCCATCCTAACGCTCTTCCAGCAGGAGTTTCCAAGCACAGCTACACGTTGGACAGGCCACAAGCTCGTAATGAGCTGAACTTACAATCAGGCTTGTAGTGCAGAAATCCAGCTGGCTCTAGGCATCACCTATTCCAGATGTTTCCCTTTCTAATACTGGGAGTTCCCTGCAATACACTTGCACTTCATTTGTTCTCTAGTGAATATATAGAACCTTCTACACTCTTAGTCAATGGAAAGTCAAAGCAGTATCTTATGAAAAACTCAGATTTTATATGTGATGGCACCCAATATTGTTCTACAATACAAGAACAGCATTTAAATAAACCACACAGTTTCCTCCCACTTCAGTTTTATTTTGAAATATTTGCTACATCTAATTCTGATGAACTAAGTGTCAAGAATTAATGCACAACGGCAAGGAAAAGTTATTGCCTAATGAATCCTCCTTAATGAAGTTCTCTCACCCTATTTTAAATAAACTCTAAATGCTCATTGCTGTGATAATTCCAGGGTTTTATTTCTCCTTCTAAAAATACTGTTCTCGGTTAAAGGAGAAACACTAAGGATCATTAGTTTCAAATTCTAACTCTATTAGCAGAGTGTAACTAGGAGGCCACGTGTGGAATGCAGATCTTGTGACTCAGCATATGCCGCTTTTCAGAATTCGAAAGGTCAAGCCGAGCAGAGCTGCCTCCGTCTACAAAGCCATGGCCAGAGCTCTCACCAGTGGCCCACTTTGTAGATCACTTACGGCTACATCTGCTTCGCACAAATAAGCACTATTAAACACACAAAATCCTAATGTAATCACCAACCACTGCTATTTTAGTGATACTTCAGGTCACTTCTGAGGTTTGAACCTATTCTTTAGGCGTATAATGTGAGAACATCTGTTCCGAAGCTCAGCAGGCAAGTTAAATATAGCTTACACAGCGCTCCACTGGCACCCAAGTTTAAGGTCAGGTGAGAAGCATGCGTATGACGCAGGGTAACACTTTCTTGGTGCAAAAGAGGTCACACGCCCTTTAGAAAAGCATTCTGGTCTCAAGGTTGTCAGCAGAGGGCAAATGTTGCCTCTCTATCTGCTCGCCATTCCCAAGGCAGCTGGATGCCCCGTCTGAAATCGACTTTGACACAGAATACACTAAGCATCTACTTGAGTTTGCTCTCAAAAAAAAAAAATCTGTAATGAAGCCCCCACAAAGAACCATAAAAATAATATGGCACCAGCGATTGTATGATATAAACTACTTAAGTCAACCACTTAGGTTTAAAGTTCACTGGACATAAAAGGCAACGGGAGCAGTAAGGCAAGCAATGAGCAGAACTGCATCCAATTATCGTCAGAAAATATTTCTGCCTGCATAGCTTAAGCAAAGAGCCACAACCAACCATTAAGAGTTTTCAACGGAGAACAGTTATTTACACATACATAACAGAGAGAACGAGCGCGCACGCCATAGCGTGTTCTACTGCTGAACTCATTTTGCAAACTCTCTGAGCGCGCTGGTGAATTACCAACCTTCACACGGTAAGGCTGTTTGCCTTTTTTTAAGATACAAATACACACACACAAACATTCCCTGCATTACTGAATGAATCAAGACAGTTTTTAAACATACAAAAGAAAATAAGTATGCTATCAAGACAACTACATTTCTACATTTTTTTGGTTAATTAAGAGAAGATAACTGCCTGTAAATTTGATGTAGAAGCTGACGACAGATTTAAGCAACCTTGACTGAGTATATGTCCTAGATAACATAAAATACGGATCCAACTTATAGATTTTTGCTCTCTTACCAAGCAAAGGTACTTTGTTCTGCAGCAGCTCACAATAACCTGCAGTGAGAATCCCAACAGGATTACTTGGTACAAACCGTCCTTCTTTTACTAAACGTTCACATGTTCGCATTAGAGTCCCTGAGAACTGCGAAGGGTCAACCCCATAGTCTCTCCAGCCACCTACACCATCTGCTACTCCTAGAAGAAAACAGAAAACAAGATTTATATGAACAGAAATAGTTTTCAAAACAATGTTTTTAATTTTTTACATCACTTATGATACTCAGTAACTAAAAAGTAGGACACAGCCCCTGCGTGAAAAACATTTTTGATTAAGAAAAAAAATTCTGAGCATTTATAAGATTTCTGACATCAGCTCCTAGATAAATCTCTAAATAGAATCTGGATTGCTGAAGAAAAGGTAAAAGTCTAATGCTGAGAACTCTAAAGAGGCTGATTTCATTTGGGAACAGCTAATGAGGAATTTGGGAGGGAAGGAGGAGGATTCAATCACATTAACCTTTGATTAGCCCATTAAAAAGGAAGAAGAGTTTTTATTAGTTTTAAATATGAAGGTTAAGACTTTAAATAGGAGAGAAAAGACAAAAACTCTTCCCCACTATGAGTTTTTTCTCAAGCTACCTGCTCATATGAAGGATAATGTTTTCTATCCGGTAATATCAATTCCTGTAGAAAACAAACTCCCATTTTAAAGTGTGTTCAAAAACCTACGTAACCAACACAATGCCGGGACCTATCCCTGCAAGGATAGTTTGTCGCTTACAGCTTCGCCCAAGCAGGAGAATGAAAACTGACTATGATACAGTCAATTTTCATTTGGTTATTCAAAACAACCTCGACAGCAGAAAATTAGACCCATTCTGCCAGGGCTTAGGAAGCTTCTGCGCAACTACGGAGCCAAACAGCGAAGGCACACATAGAAAACGGGAGTGGTCAGAGAAGACAAGCAACAGATGTGATATTCTGCTGCCCATTTGGCTGAAGTATATTGAACTTCCTCAATTGGCTTTAATGATAAAAGTAAGATACTGAATGAAGGTATTATTTATGAGATAAAACTATTTCTACTTGGAAATTTTTCCAAAAATCTTTTTGATCCTCAGCATGTAAGGGAGTAAGCACTCCAAGCACAGGTTTCTGTAACATGATAAAGCTAAAATACTATATTCGTGATAAAAGCACAAAGAGGCGATTTCAGAGCTCAGATTGTGCTGAAGAACAGCAGCCTCCTCAGGAAAGGATGTCACTATTAGCAAAGGCATGAAAATTTGACCAAGAAGGTAAACCCAAGTTTGCCTCATGTACAAATGCCCTTCACACGGGACATCATCTGAAACTGAGACGGAAGGTTTAGAGCCGACCTTGGCAGGAACTATAATCTGACAGGAGGTTATAGCCAGATTCTGAACAGCCTATCAACATTAATCAGATTTCTCCCAAAAATAGTGCACAACCTTTTAGACACCTGCTTTGTCCGTTTGCTTTCTTAGAAGAATGCTAAAGGAAGGTGGATCCCTGTATTTGTCTCTTCAGAGCAGACCCTGGGAAGCAGCCCATGCAAAAGCCACTCCGGCATTCTCAGAAATGCCTTTTCTAGTTTTCTCAAAAACAAACTGATCTTCTGGTGCTACAGGTCTCACAACTCCGGGTTAATGCTGCATTAACCCTTTGCTTTCTGCTGCCATGCAGACAAGTCTAGACTAAGAGATTATTACCAAAAAGTTCTAGATCTAGAACTTGAAACTAAACTTCAGTTGGGATGATGATACTTGCTGTACATGAAGTTGCCAGATAAGTGGCTTTTTTTCCCTTTAAGATGAACAATCCAGATGTGCTTTTGCAAGCTGAATACAGCACCGCTTCACCAACAACAGGGTTAATGCAAGGAAAAGATGATGTTTGACAAGTACTGTCCGAAGCTTTTGGCTCTGAAGGTGGTTACAAAACAAGCCCATCAGAAGTTACAGAGTTCCCTCAAGCCATCAGTAAAGCCATTTTTTTCATTAGTCTTCTAGGGAAAT
Organism: Caloenas nicobarica; assembly: GCF_036013445.1. Taxonomy (NCBI): domain Eukaryota; kingdom Metazoa; phylum Chordata; class Aves; order Columbiformes; family Columbidae; genus Caloenas; species Caloenas nicobarica. The sequence continues at coordinate 5,124,760 of NC_088260.1, forward strand.
ATTTAAACAGAAACACTACAGCATTAGTATACATTACAAGAAAGCCGTCGTAGCAAGCACCTAATAAGGTTAATTATCAAAAGCTAGTTCAATTCTTAAAGCAAAAATAGGAGTATGGCACCTGATTTTCTTTACTCACTTCTTACTCCAGGCAGGGAATCCGTAATTATGGCAGCTCACTTCACGCTCCATCTTGAGCCATCGAATGGCTTTGTCTGTCTGCCTTCCTGTCCACTTTTTGCAGAATGGCTCTAAGTGCATTCTGCCAGTGCCTTCCAAAACAATCACCCTCTAGCTCCCAAGCAGGTGATCTGATTTGCTTTGTACCCTCCTTACGAGAACAAGACGGTCATGCGTTCCTTCTCCTTTGCTGGCACAGAGGCAAACAAGACCGTCCCACTCATGAGCAGGAAAAGATTCTTACATTCCCTAAGATCTTCAGCCACCCTGTCCCACCTTCAGAATAGTTCTAAAATAAAAACTGTATCTTTGCAGTCTTATGGTAAAGGAACCTGTGATTTTAAAACAGATTGAATGAACTACTACTGAAATAGGTGCGAAGTAAACGAGAATAAAGTTTAAGAAAACTTTGTGATATTTGATATAGCAAATGAGGAACAAAACTATTTGTGAGGTATCTCAAACTCCAGAAGTAGCAAGAACTGAAAATTCAACTCATAAAAATGGACTAGTTTTTATGTAATAGCACATTTTCCCTCTTCACCAAAAGAAAATTCAAAGGTACTGCTATTGGCAGTATCACCACCAAAGAATAATGCCAAGCTCTATTCATTTATACTATAATTTCATCTGAGACCAAAAAAAAACCCCTATAAATATTCAAAATAACTACTGTTTTAACAAGTGAAAAAGATTACTCAGGTTTTCATTTTCTTAGATTTCACCATAAAACATTCAATATTGTCTTCCAGCATCCACCATTTAACTTAAAACAACCATCTTACAGAATAGGAATCACAGGACATTTAAGATAAACTGCATGGCTGAGAAGAATTGCCAAAATTAAACTGTACACGAGCCTTTATTTTTTTCTAAGCTATACAGTAAATCAGAACATTTTATAGGAAGAATATTTCTTTGGATATTCCCTGTTCAAGACTATGCAGAAATTACACAAATGTCCATGTGACACAGTGAAACGCCTGTGGCCAGATGAACAATCGCTATAAATAAAGCAATTGAAAATTTCACAACAAATTACTTCAAAAGACTAAACGCTTCTCAAGTATTTAACTATATTATGGAGACCTTTCAGAATCTTTGAGAGTTAACACTCCACTCCATCGCCTTCTGCTGGAAAATATACAAATACTACTGCCAGATTAAATACTCGCTGCATGTGTCAGCCCAAAAACTGGCTCTAACTTCTCAAAGATTCAGCGTATCAAGATCTCTGAGAGAGAGACAGTTGTAATGAAGTTTCAAGACAAAGCACAAGCGAGTGATGCTGCAGCGCTGACACTGAGCGAGCGAAGACACTGGCACCGAAACTTGTTAAAATTTATTTCAAAATGCTACAAGCGCCTGGGATAAAATACCACTTGAAATGCAAACGCGAAGTTGTTTTGACTGCCAGCACGTAAGGTTAACTGCAGAAGCCCAGGGAACAGCCAGTGCCAAGACTTGTAATATGTGCTTTTCAGCGCACACTTTTTGAAGTTAGATCCAGATGTTCTATCTAGCTCAGAGCAAATACAAACTAAACAGGCTTAAAGTGTAGAGAAGATAAAAAGAAAAAAAAAAAAAAAAAAGAGAACACGAAACTAATAAAACCCTGTTGAATATAAATGAATTATGAGTGGAAGTTCTGGCTACCTGGCAAACTAACCTGCCCCTGGTGAGAGCCCAAAAGTATCACCCTGTCCCAAAAATCTCTTGAAAGATGGATACTGCTGACACGTTGCATCAGCTAAGAATAATCATCGTGCCCAGAAGCACCAGGCAGGCACACGTGTGCCAGCAGGAATTGCTTCTGCATGCAACCACAATTAACTTTGTAAGACACTGCATAAATCCTACTGAACTTCAAATTTCTTGACATACTTACCTGATCTGGCAATGAATCACTGACAAAAGATCACCAAAAGGATATATTTGTGACTGAATTTATTTTGCATCAAACACAGAGGAAAGGCTAAAGTGGTAACGCAGTGCAATCTGTTGCACTACACGAGTTTGAAATGCAGTACCTACTGTTTGTCAACACATCAAATTGAGGTAAACTGATAAGATTTCTTGTTTCATATGCGATGAGATTAATCACACACCTGGACGGGTTCCTCATCCAAAGCAAGTCCCGTGCTCAAAGTCAGCACTAACTCTCCCAGCAGCTTCACTGGCAGCGACTACAGGATCACAATGTTACAGCCAAAACAGGGCTACTTCCCCTCCTCCAGGTTTTGACAAAGAAATAACCTGGTTAAATACAAATCCCTGAAGGCAGATTGTGTGTGACTGATAACTCATTACAAAACAAAAGGTTACTTCTTCACAATATGCATTTTAAAAGTTACAGCAGACCTTAAACTATCTTTGCATTAAATAGAAATGTGCTGGAAGAATAACTGGCTATGTTTTTTTTCCTCATTAGAGGAATAAAATACAAGAGGCAAAGTGAGAGATGATGTTGAAGAACAGATGAAGGAGAAACAAGGAACTGAAAACATTAAATTGTGCATCTACTTCCAGGAAAAAACAGTAGTTCCTTGTATCATTTTTAACTGCTATAGTACATGGTTCTTGAAACGGGTTTTTACCAGGTACATCTCTTACCTGTTTTATTCAAGCCTGAGAAATCGCTCGGCAGATTTTGGGAGCTACAGGAGAACAATGAACTGTTATTTATCTCTGAGAGTCTTGTAAAAACTTCCTTATGTGGTTGTAACTACTTATTCTCTCAAGGTGTTGAGCAACCCTGGAACTTATTTTTGCAGCTGAACTAGTAGTGGCGTTTGGCACGTAAATGATGAAAAGGGAGAGGTACTGCAGACAGACATCAGTCAAGCTGCACGGAATTACTTACAGCCTCAACAGTCTCAGGCTCACAATGTTAATGGCGCGGATGAACCAAAGTAAACAGCTGGAGATTTTTGCAACATTTCCTGCGACATAGGTATGATTAACACCTCACCTACTGTATTGTGTTCAGCTTTGCTTATTTCCTTCTGTGATTTCTGACAGAACCTGTTTTTCATTCCCACCAAGATCTGCATATAAATGGAAAATTGTTTGCCATCCACAAGTATCAATAGCGCTTAAAATTAAAATTGGTGCTCAATTGCAAATTCTGATCAGAATACATTGCAGGCAATGCCCTTCCAGAAACTGTGGTAAAGATGAATAACCAGATTTCAGTTTCATTCTCAGAAAGAGAGCCACCACATTTCTAAGTGGTTACATTCAATGCTACTTCAGAACAGCTCTGCTGACATTTGCATTAGCTGCACCGACAAGAATGTCAGTGAATATGATTCTTAATGGGGACGTTTCTCAGTTATATGTAGTTTCTCTACAAATGATGGTATTTATGTTATCACATTAAAAAGAAAATTTCATTTGGTCTATTACAAACTAAGATGATACATGATACAACATTTTTCAAATCACTGTTACTCCCTCTAAGATGTCCTTAGTTCTCTCAACGGAGTAGGTGAAAGGCTACTCCGAAGTAAGCAGATGACTTACCTCCTTCAGTGTGGTAAGTTGTGATAAGGCAGCAATCTCTTTAATAGGTATGATACGAAATAAACCACTTAACGTAGTCTTATATGACCTTCAGGCAAAGCAAGAATCCCTTCCTCCTCTAGAAATGCCAGAACAACCTTGATGTTTCACCTACAAATCCTTTTACGCTGTGTGTAGTTTACTTTTGTTGATAACAGTGAGACTAACAATACTCCGGGGGCTTTGCCACTCTGGAGGTTTCCATACCTCCTACGCAGGCTGCTGACAAACTTTATTTTAAAATAAAGTGCAACTCCTTTCTGTGTAGAGTAGCTGCCCTACAATATCCAACCCTCTCCCTCCACCAAAAAAAAAAAAAAAAAAAAGAAAAAGAAAAAGATTTGCAGATAGAACAGCAGCCAAATTTTAACTTTGCAGTGGACAAACAGTCCCCTGCTGCCCGATAATTTTTTCCTACTACTGCTGGGGGACAGAAATAGTTTGGAAGACTAGTCAAGTCACACCAGCTACACCCAAACTTCTACCCAGCACAGATATTGTACAAGTGATGCTGTCACGGGATGCGCATTGGTTGCTGCAATGTTTCAATAATGAGTCACATAACAGCTTGGAAAATCCATTAAAAAAAATAGCAAAGACACAAGGAGCCCAATAAGGCAGGAATAAGGAAAAAAAAATTAAAAAAAAAGAGGCAGACCTCAACCAGAGAAAAAACGATCACCAATACGAGACATCTCAAAATTTATAAACAAGCTTCAATGTTTACTTTTGTTAAGTGAAATCTTTATATAAAATGTTTACATTAATTTTAAAAAATTGTGGTTTGCTCCCTATGCACTTGTGCTGATTATGAAAAAAGCCAGAGCTGTCAGTTTCTGAAGGGTTTTGCTTTTCAACTTTGAAAAACAGTATTCCTGTCCTCAAAAGTTGCAAAGGCATGCATTCAGATGTGAACAAGAACATAACATCTACCAAGTCTCAAAAAGATATCTGAATATTCTGAGGCTCTGGACAACCAACGTTGGCAGTGAGCATGCAGAAAGGTACAATATGGTAAAAGCAGCAGCAAAAAGGAAATACGGGCCTGAATCATAAAGCTCAAGAGATTAACGTTAGCAGTAAAGCCGTTTCCTTTTCTCAGTGATCCCAAAGGAAACACTCTGGTTTTGAGTTTCTAGTTTCTCCCTGTGCTCAGGATGGGAAGAAAACATGCAAATTTAACAGGTACATACCAGACAGAAGTAAAAATAAGAGACAAAAACTCCAAGGATTCAAGTACACCAATAACAGGCCTTTTCAAGCCTTTAACTATGGGTTGGAAATAACAGAAAGCTCATGAAGATTCATGTTATCTTACTATGAAAAGATAAAGCACAGACTAGAAGACACGGTTAATTTTCAGCCTTAAGACTATACAGCATACATATAACAAAAGAAGTGTTTAACATTCTTCTGTTTGCTATAAACACACTGCCCAGTCAACTTTTGTTTGACCTAAGAAAATGAATCCCCAAGCACTCCTGCCAAGCGGCTGGGAGTTGCTCTTTCACTGTTACACCACACCCGTATCCATCCCACACAGGCACGCTTCCCGTATACTGGCTCTAGAAAAGACTGGCGCAGAAGAATTTTCAAATTAATTACCTGGCATGGCTTTGTCACTGATGACTACTAGGGCAGACTAACTCTAAGGGATGCACTTGAAATTTACTATTCTCTAAAACCACTCTTACTGGGGCTAAAACCACGTGAGCCTCTTCATTAAACTAATACTGAAAAACGAAGCTTGAAAAGCAGCAGGTCAGCTCAGCGAGTTTTATTGAGGTGTAGAGTAAGGCAGGTATTGAGTCCATACAAAATTTATGAGGGTCTTTAAAAATCAGGTATAGAACCCCAGATTTGTGATGAGAGTAAGAGCAACTGAGAGCAGGAAAGCACTGGTGCTGAAACTCTTTTTGCAGCAGCGTAGAAAAGCTGACTGAGAAAGGGAGAGCAGAGAGATGATCACAGTAGCCGAAACAAGGAGAAAACTACTATGTCTGCAAGCTGAAGAACTCCAGATGAAGAAAAAGCATCAACTTAGATTGCATCAAAATTCATCCTGAGTGTTACCATTTGGAGAGTGTACAGTGATCTTGGGTTTTTAGTATGTATATTAGAAAAGCAACAAAGAACTACATGAAAACAGTTTTACAGGGGAAACAAAAACCCCACATAACGGCTTTTCTATTTAAGTTATTTTCTTCTTGGTACATAAGACATCCTGGTCTGAAGCCGCCTTCGCTATTTGATCCTTAAGTAGAGTTACAATTCAGTTTGTTTTCAAGTTGCCATGAAAATTAATGCAAAGACCAACTTAGAAATGCAATTCTCTGCTGATTCCAGCAGGAAGACAAGATAAGCTGTAGGTCCACATATGGTAATTACCAAATATGGCCAAAACCCCTAAACATCAGCAAATGTGTCTAAATCTACCCGCTTCCCCATGCAAAGAGTCCACCTCTAAGTAAGAGAGATTCTGCGTTTCTTACGGGCAAATACCGATTGCTCAGTTATTTATCAGTGCTGGCCCAGTATGAACTTTCAAGGCAGGCAGCCTTAGTCACATGTTAATGTAACGTTGTCCAACAGCTCATTCTACTAGAAAAAAAGTTCCTCTGGAACAGGCGCAACAGAAAAGGTGCAAAGTATCTCAAATGCAGTGAGCAGTTTTCCACATCTCCTTGTAGGCTGTAGCGTCGCCCTCAGAGTAACAGCTCCCGTGAGACTTCGCAGCAATCCTGTTACCTAGCACCAAGTTCCAGCTTCCTGAAAAAATGCCTCAGCTATATTAAACGGCAACCAAGTTACAATGACAGCACCAAATTGTGAAGAATCACCAAGCACGGTCACATCATGAGACACTGCAGTGCAAACCCACCAGTTTTAAATTAAAAAAAAAGGGAGGGGGGCAAGGTGGAAGCAGCTTTTTAATGTCAAAGTTTTGGTGGAAATTTAGTTCTGTCAGTTGGCCAAAAACTAACTTCTGCAGAGTGTCTGTTAGCCAAATTCAACCTTGACTACCCAGGACAAAGGCCAAGCACTGTCAAAAACACTGCTGCTCGCAAACTGCAGATTCCATTGATTACCTATAATTATTCACTACTTCTAAAATTTGAGCCCTTAAGCTTCATTTTGCACGACTCCAAACCAGAGAGTGTAATCAGGATAGAGCAAACACTGCAACTGAAGTTTGACATTTGAAACCAGTCTCAATGTCACTTTGCCTTTCACTTGACAAGGACACAGCACGCGCTAAAATGAGGAAGTGTCTGGTTCCAACAATCCTTTATGTAGAAACGCCATATGTACATATGGGGCTTGGTTTTAAAGGCAAAGTGAAATGCACTACAAGCTGTTTCTCTGGCTTTCGCGGCCACTTGGCCTTACAGGCACCTACATGTGAAACGTCAAGGCCGGGCCCTGACCACCCCATGCCAAAGGCCGGCTGAGCAAGGCGCTGCAGCGGAGAGCGCGAGCGCTTTCTTTCCAAACTAAAAAAATGAGAACTCGTGCTGACGCTTACAGGCGCAACCGGCTCCTTTGTCTGCGACCAAAGACTGAGCCACTTCGCCCTGCGCGGCTCAAGGAGGGGAGGTCAGGTCGTGACACCGACGCCAAAGCCACCTGGGCAGGCCGGGCAGGGCCCCGCCAGCACTTACCCAGCACATCTGCCGTCCGGTGCCGGGCCACGAAGCAGGCGTCATCCCCGTAGCACATGCCTTTCTTGAGGATGCCCTTGCGGAAATCTTTGCCAAAGCCACAGCTAGCTGTCACCAAGCTGTAGTCACGGGAGTCCGTCTGCGAGAGGCCGCCCAGGACTGCCCGGGCCACCAGCCTGCCATACGAGAGCACCGAGAACATGGCGTGGGGCGCCCAGCAGCCCAGGGCCAGGAACGCGGGGAGCCACCGGCGCAGCCGCCTCCGGAGCTGCGAGCGCCCGCCGCAGGGAGCCAGCGTTCCCCTGCCCGCCGGCCGGCCCCGCTGCCGCTCGTCGGCCGGCCCCTCACCCCCCCGCCGCGGGCCGCCTCTCTCCTCAGGGCCGGCTCCCGCCCTCGCTGCTCCTCGCGCGCCGGCCCCTCACAGCCGGGCTCGCCGGTAGCGCCCCCGCCTTCCGCGCCACCCCGCCCCGAGCTGGGGGGGGGGGGGCTCTGCCTCCTCCCCGGCCGGCCGGCGCTGCCCCGCGAAGGCCTCCGGGAGCCCTCCCGCCGCGCCGCGGGGTGGCCCGGTCAGAGCCGGCGCTGCCCGCTGTGCCGCCCCCGCGCCCCGCCGGCCGCAGCCGCCATCTTCCGCCGCGCGTGCTGAGGCCCCGGCGCTCGGTGAAGCGGGCGGGCGGACGGGCGGGGAGGTCAGCCCCGCCCCCGGCCAGCGCGCCTGCGCACCAGCCAGCGGCCGCCCCTCATTGGCTCCCCGCCACGCCTCATTTGCATGTTGCGGGACAATAACACCGGGCGCCTCCCGGCAGCCCCCGCGGCGGCGGCACGGAGGGGCTCAACGGGGCGTCCCCGCTGGAGCCCCCGGTACGCAAGCGGGGGGTCGGCGGGGGCGGGGAGGTGGTTCCCTGCCTTGCTGGGTTTTCACCTGTAATTATCCCAATTACAACACCGGGGCGAGCGAGGCTGCACCTAACCCAGATACTTGCCCTCCACGCCCATATCGGGCCGCGTGTCTCGCGTGCTCCGAATAACTTGAAGGGACTTGGTGGCCGTTTATGCTTTCTGGCTATTAAGGACGGTTATGTGAGTCATACCGCACAAAAAATTATATTTAAAGTACGGCTCGTCCTGTTTTTCCCCAGCAGGGTGCAGTTGGGGATAGAGCCAGCTTGCTGCAGTGCATGATTTTGATGTGGTTTCTGTGGAAATCTATGAAAGTGCAAACCGTGAATCCATTTTGGGTAAGGGACATGAGATGTCAAACAAAACCCTCACGAGAAGGCCATAGCATGCAGTCACCACACAAAACCCCCACCAAAATAATCATAATTGCAGCTGAGCGTGTGATACAAAGGCAGCAAGCCAGGTTTCAGGTGTGCCCCTGGACAACTTGAAAACATCAACAACTTCGAGGCATCAAAAGTTTGAAGACCCACCGTGTTCAAGAAGACCCAATTCCTTCTCTTTTCTGCAGCTCGGTTTTCTGTGCTGCCCGTAGGTGTACAAAACAGGTTGTCCCTTTGGAAGTTCCTAGCAGGTGGCTCTGCACAACGCGCGCAAATTCATTTAATGCTCCATGTACAGACGCATAAAGAGGCTGCTGCTGCGTTAGATAACCCGAGAGACGTAAATAACAAAATAGATGGGTGTAAATAAAGCAGAGGTGGGTGTGAAACCTAAACCCCACGCTGACTCCAGTGAAAGGAAGAGCTGTGCGACATACTCTGCGGACCCAACCCACGGGGAACATTATCGAACACGTCACTATAATGGCATTAAGAGATGGCAGGAATTTCACTTGCTGTGTGTCTCAACAGAGACAATATTCCTCCCCTTTAGGCTGCTAAAGGCTTAGCAATGCATGAAAATTTTCTGCCTAAAGCGGAAATTGTACCCAAACTTATTAAAAAATGAATCTGCCCGTTAGAATGTGGAGAAGGAAAGTGCAGGGAACACAAAGCCCAGCCCTGGTGAATTAGGAAGCTGCCGCAGAGCCGAATTTGCCAACAAGCTGGAGATAAGGCTGTGCTGCTGCCAAGGCCTGTTGGGGTGTGTGAGATGACAAACAAGGTAGCTCCCCTCCGCGGCAAACGTTGCTGCCTCAGCCCCTCCCGAATCTCCAACAGGAAAGGGAAGCGCATGTTTGCAGATTTTCCCCCACAGAGTCATTTTTTCCCTCCCTTCTTTCTCATTCTTCCTCCTCCTTGTCCAGCTCCCTTCTAGAGTAAGTCCAGCCTGGCCTAAACCCTTTAACACCGCAGATTTCCATCCTGCCTGCAGTGCCAGGTGCCCCGCAGCAGCTCTGGTTAGTGCCAGGTGACCTGTCCCACCGCGGCTGGGTGTGCGTTGCTTCTCAACCTCCCCACACTTCCAAGCAAACCCGAGTTCTCCACGCCTCATCGCAACACGTTGCCCAGAGCTGGCCGGGACGGTCTCCGTACCGCTTTGCAAATCGCAGATTGAGAAAGTCAGTATGAGCGCAAACACGCTTGGCAGAGTGTGACTCCGTGTTTTGGTAAGAGCTCCCACACCAAGGTGTACCAGGAGCAGTTCATCCTCCCTCCAGCCCTGGCCACCCACCCAGGTTTGCCCAGCCAGCCAAGGAAGACGACATAATTTACGAAATAATTAGTAACCTTTGCTGAACTCCTTCACTCCTGCATGATGACGCTGTACCCAGATGAAAAAAATTGCTATTGGTTTTCATTCAGACACTCACTCAGCTCCTGTGAGACAAACAACAACTATTTTTAATGAAACAGGACAGAATTGGTTTTCCGCACTGCTCAGTATCCTCACTGATTGCTCTCCTTGTAAATCCCTCCCAGGACATGCCCTGCTCTCTTACTCAGTGTTATTCTTGCACCCTGTGAGTTGATATCCCGCCAAGTGATATTTGTTTGAAATTCTCGAACGCACAAATTTGGCACAAAAACTGGAGCAAAGGGCATCCCCCTGGTTACTGCAGCTGGGAGGAATCTTCCCACTTCAAAGTCCAAGATCCACACGCAGCCGTTCATTTAAGCTGCAGAACAAAGTGAACTCTTCCTGCTTGGCTCGCTCCGACAGACTAATAAATGCAGCAGGTAGCAGTAAGCAGAAATGTTGTACAATGGAGTCAACTGTTGAAGGCACAAGCAGTTTTTCAGCTTGTATTAAGACTGATTCACTTGTCGCTGACGTCAATCCCCCCCGTAGTATCTCAGCCTGGGGACTGGAGTATGATAAATACTACCTGTAATGCCATCTGCTGTATGGAAACAGCTCAGGCTTCTCACTATTTATTTAAGTGGTAATGTGCTAGAGCAGAATAGAGTTTATTTCAGCCTGATTTGACTTTGTTTTGACTCTGATTAAAAATGCCTGTCCACTTGAATTTTTAAAGTGATCTGGCATAGAGCAAAAGCAATGCTTGCCTTGAAAAGACGAAGAAGTTCAGACAGCAGAGTCAGCATCAAACAGAAAACTAATGTGAAAAAGACAATACCAAACTTCTCCATCTGGAAGAGTCAAGAGAAGATGCAGAGTCAGATGATCAGCACCTCAGGATGGGGAACTGGGACGTCCCAAATCCTGGCTGTCTGAAATCCTGGAGAGCTGATTTATCTTGTTTATCAGTTTCTCCCTCAGTTCCTTTAGAACCTCACCCAAGTCATCCAGTTTCTCTATAAAACACAAACTACTGTAGTTTAATGGTGACTGTGACTTTTGGTTGGTGGTAAAATTGTTTTGAATGGCGTCAAACTGAAAAAATGTATTTAGATCAAGTAATACACATACAAAACTGCTTCCTCTTAGGATTTTCTTTAAAAGTTTAAAGGAATTATATGACTTCCTAGATAACCTAATTCAGTATAGTAGTTCTTTTGAGCATTTTTTATTACTAAAAACTTCTAACACCAAAACCTGAGACAGTTAAAAGCCTTGTATACGGTGTGTTCGGAACAACCATGCTCTGAACACACCATATGTCCAGCTGACAAATAACAACACCTCATCCATCATCATTTAGAGAGACTGTGGTTATTACACTAATTCTGCTCTGAGTTAGTTTTAATGGCTGCAAATAAACTGTTTAATCCAAAGGATATGTGTCCATGGGCAGAATCTCTGTCATTGTCCCACTGCAGAGACACATGTTGACTTTGCGAGTTTATTCACTCAGATTTGCAGATTCGTAGCTACGTTCAGGACAGATATTGGTGTGCTGTTCTGAGAACTCTAGTGTCTTTTGTGCTGAGGAACAGCAGTGATTTTGTATGTGTAAAAGTAATTAAATTATTTAAATCGCAAGTAATTTTAAAAGGGAAGGGCTATGGTAAAAGTTATACAGTTAAAAATTTTAATTTAACTGAATTATTAAAATAAGCCTGGATGAGAGAAACTGAAATATAAATAGGGCTTTTTGCTTAGTCTTAGCATTTCATAAAAGACATCTGCATTAGTTTTATTGGTGTTTATAATCAGCTACTTCCCCTGTACTTGATGGGACTTAATCCTGCAATGTTTGGATTGCAAATGCCATGCTCTAATGCTTAAACGCACATCAAAATCTTGATGCTTAAAATATAATTAAAATAGTAATACAGTAAATCCCTGAACATGTTTTTTAATAGACAGCAATCTACTGCATCTTAAACTGCTTGAATTTTCATTTTATAGGACCTCCCACATGAGGATTGCAGTGCCCTTTTTAATTATGAATTAACTCATGTTGATAGGATAAATTTAAATCTCTGTGATGGACAACATGCATAATTTATTTATGTCCTGATCTTGTCCTACACACTGTGGAGTTTGCTCTTTGGAACCTGCTTCAGAAGTCTAACACAAGGGTGTTTCTTGTGGAGATGGGATTATCCAAATGGTTTCTCTTACACTCAGCTTCTGTCTTGCCTTTCTTCTCTGTAAGACAAAGGTAGTTGTTTATTTATATATTTCTTTATGTTTCTTTCTGCAGAGACTTACTGCATTCTGTTTGTATGTATTTCTGGAGATGCTTCATTACTTTATTGAACTATCACATCCTACAGTTAAGGAATTCAGAGTTAGTCACTTTAATAAAGAGGAAACTGAAGTGACACAACAGCGATGTTCATCTTCTTCTTCTTTTAAAGCAGGTACTGGGGATGGGGTCAGGTGAACTGTGGGTCCAAGTAAAGCCCTAAATTACTTCTGGAAAAAAAAAAAAGTCGTAAGAAAAACATATTAATTACTCCATACTTTGCTATTGAATGGTTACCCGGTTCTGTTCTATTTCAATGGTAGATGCAGTAAGAAATAATACCTCCTTATTCATCCAGCTCCTGCCCACATGCATTCAGGGAGCAATCTGTGCTGCGGAATAGCTCGCGGATTTCAGCGAGGCTTGGCTTTCCTCTAGGAGTTGGGTCCCCTGTGCACCATCAGCTTTGCAAAGTAATTCTGGATGCAAAAAGAATATATTAAGTTATGTTTTCCCTTGTGCATTGTCAACAGCCCTCTCTACTGATTTTATATCCATCAGAAATGTGTAAACTAACAAGCAGGGATGCTTAAATATTAATTATCTCATCACGCTGCTGTTGAACAAGTGATACAGAAGACAGAACAGGACCAGTGATGATAAACAGTAAATTAAGCACCACTCTCCCTCCAAGCCTGCAAACTAAATTCCAAGTTTCAAAATCTGCAGGACTTCTAGGCAGGAGAAACTTCTTCATCCTTGTTAACTGACCATACGTGGTACCAGGAACAGATTAGTCAAGGAAGTTCAAGGGACTAAGCCTCACCCAGAGAGATGTCTGACCTCCAACCCACGGCAGCGAAGGACAGAGCAGCCACGGGCTCCAGTTGTTCCTTCCTGCAGGTTTGTCCCTCCCAGCCGGGACAAGCACCACAGCAATTAGAGTAAAACTCCAGATTCTGTTTTACTTCCCCTCAAGCAAGAGGATGTGGAAACTTCACTCACTTAATAGTGACAAAAGTAGAGCTTTACTCACCTTTTAACTCACCTTAAAACAAAAGCTGCTTTTACTTCGAACTGCTCCCTGCCTAAGGCCTCCTCCTCTTGAAGCTGCAAGACTTCCAACTCTGCCAGCAGCAAACACATCCTCAGCTGATGGCTACAACCTGTGCCAATCTGCTTGATTACAAAGGGCCAAAGACACAAGAGTTTTCAGAATAGTGCACCAGTATCTAGCCTGAACATAGCTAAAAAGACACAAATCTGAGTAAGCTGGCAAAGTCAACATTTTTCTCTGCTGCGGGACAAGGAAAGACACTGCTCTTTTAAAGATCCCATAACTTCCTCCAAATACAGGCACACCCTCTCCTCGATGGCTGCTGCCAGTCCTGGTGCAGCCTTAGTGAGAAGAAAAAGAAGGAGCCCTATGATGTCGCTTTTACAGTAACTTTTCAAAATGGAAGTGGACTGGAAGTTACTGCTACTCTTCAAGCCTGAAGAAAACCCCCAACACCAGTAACATCATTTAGGAGCCGTGATTGAAAGGAAATGTGTGAATGCTTCCAATTGAAGCAAAATAATCTCAGAAACAGCAAAGAAACAAAGAGACTAAACACATCAGTTGTTCCTCCCCAAGGAAGAAGGTAAGTACAGTAGCTCTGAGTTATTTTAACAGAAGGAATGCAGAAGGGAGACCCAGGTGAGACTATTATTGGATGTGACCACACAGAGGTCTGAGGTACAATGCTGTACACTGGATCCTCACCTTCATGTCACCATGTCCTTAGAAGAATGAGGAGTTTCCAAGGAAAAGGATGATTCCAGGACTTCCACGTGATATCCATCCTGTAACCAGCTCAAATGACCTTGGTAGCCTTGTACTGTGTGAGGCAGACAACAGTCTGTCTCGCATAACTCACCAACACCTTTGTCAATAATTGGCTCTTGTGCAGCAGAGGACGGTGCGAAGAAGTGACAAAGACACTGTATGCACTGTGGAATTATTTCAGTTTTCAAGAGAAGCAGCTGGACCATTCACCAACATACTAAATCTGCACGTCCGTGTGAAGTTGCGCTGTTCAGATGTTGTGACTGGCACAGGGAGCAGTCAAATGTATTAAAAGAGAACATGCCCTCTTGTGGTCTTAAAGCTTTTGTCAGCTTCCCTTCACGACAATAGGAATGAACCTGGTCAGAAAAATAAGAAACACTGTGCGACGCTGTACTTGTCGGCTTGATGCAGGAACAAACATTGTAAAGTTGCTTTTGAACAGATAAGGCAGAACACAAACTTCAACAACTTTAAAACATCATCTCTGGTTGGAACTGAAGCCTGGATGTGAACATTTGTATGATAACCTCAAGGAACCTTGACCACTCACTCTCTAGCTCAGTTTTTCCAAAATAGTAGAAAAATACCTGTATATACGGTAAGATTACTAACAAGATTGATGAATATGCACACCGAGTGTTAAGGACTTGTGGCATTTTCAAAAGGACAAAGAAAATGGTAAGACTTTGAAAATAAAGTTTAAAAAAGGCAGATTACTAAAAACAGAGTTGCAAAAATACACTGAACAAAGGATTCCGTAGCTCACGAGGGGCCATTCCCCACATTTGGTTTTTTGTGTATAGCCCTCCAGTAGCATTTTTGCCCCAAAACAGGTACGTGGCCTACACTTAAATCCCTACACCTTAAACCTTCTCTCGTCGCCCTTGGGCTGGTACTGCCGGGCCACTCGCTCCGGGTTCCCGCCGCGCTGGGCTGTCTCTGAGGGGACACCTGAGAACACCACGATGGCGAGTGGAGTGGCCTCACAGGAGGCCACGTCCAGCCGAAGGCCCAGTGTGTGGCCTCACCCCAAGCCGCCCTCCGCTGAGAGGGGCTGAGGGAGGCGGGAGGAGGCGGCCACGCCCGGCCGCAGCGCTGCCCCGCCAGGCCCGGCCTCCCCGCACCGCCCGCCATGCTGCCCGGGCTGCACACCCCCTCCTTCCCGTCATGCCCCGCGGCGGGCGCGCCCTTCCCGTGATGCTCCGCGCTCCCTAGTAACCGCACCGTTGCTAGGGGCGGCCGCCATGGCGGCGGCGCTGAGCTGCTGGGCCCCTCTCCTCCCCCTCCTGTTCCTGCCGCCGCTCCGGGCAGCAGAGCCGAGCGCCCAGCCCGCCCCCGAGCCTATGGCCAGCGCGGAGGGCCCCGCGGAGCCACCGGAGACCCGCGCTGCCGCCTGGGCGCGCCCCCGCAGCGGGCCGGCCCCGGTCACGGACGGTGGGTGCCCGGCGGGGCGGGGGCTGCGGGACACCGGCCGCGCTTCCCGGGCCAAGGGAAGCCCCGCTCACGGCATCTCTCGGGCCGCCGGTCGTCGTTGGGCCCTTGGTCCCCCTCCGGCTCCCATTGCAGCCACCCGGGGCGGGGACAAGCTCTGTGGTTACATAGTGGTGCTATGGCAATATTGATCACAAGTTACTGTGCTATCAGAAGGTGTTTCCCGCTGTCTTCTGCTTGGCAGGGATTCTTTTATTTAACTTTTGATTTCCCAGAGTTGTTGCCGTCGGTTTGGCTCCCTTAGATCCCTTGCCAAATTAAACATGGCCCGGTGCGTTTCTCCTTAGGGAAAAGAGACTTAAATCAGCGATCCTAGAGACATAACTGCACAATCTAATCATCCGTGTTTAAACTTCTCTTGTTTACGAGGTGAACTAAGGATTCCAGTGCTAAACTCAACTAATGGAACAGTCAGAACTTCAGAGATTCCAGGAAATGCCTGGATACTGTTCAGATGGTCAGAGAACAGCCAGGAGGCTGTACAGAAGTGGGCAACAGTCAAGTTGAAATGAAAGAAGCACTGGTTATGAAAATAAACCTCCTTTGATTGTCCTAACTATGGAGCATTGGTCTTAATTTTCTTCTTTCTGTGCTATTCTTAAGTCTAGATTTATTATAGAACAGCAACTCTCAAAAACAGTTCAGTAGAGTAATCTGTTCTTTAAGTTTATAAACCTGAAAACCTAAGAATGTTTTAAGAAGTTGCTGAACGTATTTTATCAAGACAGTTTACAGTATTGCTAGCGGTTACTTTCTGTATTATTACAATATTTCACAGTATCTAAAGACAGAGAGAAAAAACAACTTTGAAGAAGTCAACTATAGTTATATTTTCCTGATGTGCCAACATATTACTGGACCCTGGGACATGCTCGATACTTGAAACATCTCACTGCTCTATCAAAATGTTTCTTTTTAATTTCTTTTTGCCCAATAAGCTGAAACAAGCAGATAAGCATACCTTGTTTGTATTTTTTTCCCTCTGCAGGGCTGAGTATATTTTCATAACTTCAAAATTTTTATTAAGTTGCCTTTTTAGATTTCAGGGAACACATAATCAGATTTTAGCATGCTCTTGGTTTTGTTATTGTGTTCCAAATACATTTGCTAAGTAGCAGCAAAGACGGCTTTTAAAAAGGACTTAAAAAATAAAATACATGAATTTGGATATAGACTTTTGACCATTGTCAAAAGCAGGGCGAGGTGAAAAATGGAAGTGTCAGGGAACATGCTGTACCGTGTAAGGTTCTAATTCTAATTTAAATCTCTCCTCCAGTTGCCAAGCTGTGTGTTTGTGATCTGTTGGTGGCACAGTGTGATGTAAATTGCTGCTGTGACCCTGACTGCAGCGCAGCAGATTTCAGTCTCTTTACTACGTGTTCAGTTCCTATTGTCACGTAAGTGGATAAAAAGCTATAAGAAATAAATCCCGTTTTATTTGCTGAGTGTATTTGTAAGGGCTCTGTGCTCTCTTACCAATTCCTAACCCTTCTCCTCCTGCCAACCCTCTCACCACTCGTTCCTGCTCAGGCCTGTAAACTTTTGGCTCCAAACAGCTAAAACAGCAAATTGGCCTCTCAGCCCAGTTTCTCACTCACTTATTCCCCATTTCCCGAACTTGCACTCCTTGTTTTTTCCCTGTTTCCTTGTGCTGGCATCTGTGGGTGTGTAGGTACTGATGCTGGGGAAAGAATAATGCACCTTTAGCCTTTAATCAAAATAATGCAGTGTCTGAAAATTAAGAAAGCTGATACCAGGGGACCAGCTGGCCACTCCCATAGGTCATCAGCGTTTTATCAGTAACCTCTTTCATGTTAGTTTGTGATATCAGCTAGAAACTTGATCCATTTGGGGCTTAATGTAGCAGTGCAAGCATCGTTCTGATCCTAGTTTTCCAAGTCAGCATCCCAACCTGCCGCCTCACTGCCAGTCTGTCACTTTACAAACAGTAAAATGTAACATATGAACAAAGTAATGCCAATGGTTGTTTCTTTGCTGTTTAGTTTACCTGAAAACACCTTCACCCAATTTCATTTTCTCAAAAAGGAGTTAAGAAAGTTCACTTCAAAATCATAATTAAAAAAACCCAACAAAAACCTCTCTGTGACTTCTCAGAACACTAAGTACAGCTCTTCAACCCACCTTCTGTATAAATTACGCTAATCTGAACACTAGGGTTTATTCTTGGAGCTTTGAAATTTGAATTAGCAGTCATCCCAGACTGAGGTTTCTTATTGTTCTTGCACACAATGACTACTGCTATCCATTTATAGATATTTATATATATATATATATATATATCAGAAAGGTCTAATCAACGCCTTCCTGAGTGACAGTTTAATTCTCTCAGGTGACTATTCTGTCTTTGTCAACTAGAAATGCATAAAATCAAGTTGTGTTTCTTTCCTCAAATTCTTCTGTGTAAAATATTCATTTTGCATGAAAAGTCCATGGGATTTTCAATTACTGCAAGTATTGTGGATCTCATTTGTACATCTAGATTTATATACATTCGCATAATTGTGTTAGTTACTGAAAGGGTTTGACAGATCACAAGAAAGAGGCTATGTGGTCTCTGAAACAGCAGAAAAAAGGTGATTTATGATGTGATCCTGCTAACAAACGATTCACCTCATGGAAAAGTTTAACTCCATGCTTAAAAAGTAATTTCTAAAGGTCATTTCACTTCTTCAATATCTGTCCTTGACTGTTTTAACTCCGCCTAAGTACCAGTTTGCCAAGGATCATCATTTTGTATTTCTGGCATGTAGGACGCACCAGTTCTCTTCAGGGTATGAACTGGCACATTCGCTGCGCAGCCGTCTGCAGTTCTGCTGTTGGTGAGGAACCCATGGCTCATCCGCAAATATTTTTCCTGCATTGGATGGGTTATTTCACCTCCCTGTTTCTCACTCTGCCATTTCATTTACATGCATCTCAAGTAGGACTTTTTCCCCCGTACCCCTCAAAGTGAATTTTATTCCAGTGTTCACAAAACTGACCTTTTTTCCTGGCCTACATGCCATTACATTACCCTAGAAGTCACACTTCCCACTTGTGTTGTATAAATAAAAGTGCTTCTGAGCTGTACATAGCCTGTGGTACACCCGACACAGCATAAAACAATATAAACCTTCTAAGGAGGCACAATTGATGCTGCCTCAATACATGAAAAGAACTTTAAAATATGGTCAATACTAATTTCTAGTGACTTACTGATTTTATTATCGTTGTTTGCAGAGGTGACAGCCGTCTTTGTAGTCAGAAAGCTGCTACATATTCACTTGATGTTGAAGCAAATCCACCAGAAAGGATATTTAAATTAACTGACCAAGTCAATCCCAGTGTTTTCTGCATTCATGCTACAAACTGTAAGTGGAGTTGTTTTTATAAGCTCTTTAGGTACCAGAAACAGACTAAAACTAAAAGTAACTCAACCTGTCAGAAAACTGGTTATTCTGTATGTTCACAGCCCTTAGTCCTTTCACTTGTAAAACTAAGGGGTTTTTTCTGTTACTGAGTTTTTAACAACTCCAGAAAAAAAATTTTTACTAAATACCATTTCTGTATGTTTTATCCTAAAAGTTATCACATTTTTAAAAATGTTTTGACAGATAAACAAGCACTCTCCTTCAGGCCCCCTGAAATGCCTACTTCTGAAAATTTTGATCTATTGCTTAAACGGTTTGGAAGTGCTGCTTTCAGTGCTAAGCCTGACAGCTGGAACATGAACACAGATGCTCAAAATCCTTCTGATGCAAATGAAACGTATAGATATGAGGTAAATAATTATATGACTCATTTAGTATGAGGTTCCATAAAAGATCAAGGGAATATTGTTTGCATCTGCTCGTAAAAATAAATAAACAAACAAATCACAGTTCTTCTGGAAAAAGCAAACATTATTTTGATCTTTAAATACAGAAATGTAAAAGTAAGTGTAGCATTTTGTGTTAGCTTATTTAAAAGTGAACTGCATTTTTAAGATCTGTGAAAAATAAGCAGCTGTTTTGCTATTGTAAACATAAAGCTGTTAGCATTGGCTTAAGAACCGATGCACATAGTATGGAGTATTGACAGATAGAGTAGAAATAAATACTTCTTTTACGCAGATTTATAGTTAATACAAGTGCTCTAAAACTTTCCATGGACCAAAACACACCTACATACTTGAATGTGTTGCTTTATTTCACAGTACGGTGTTCCTATACAGACAGCGGATGCATTTCTAAGACTTCCTAGTCCTGTTGTCTCCTCTTGGTGCTCCGACGCAAATCCTGCAGGTTGGAAATTGCTTTTGAATTCCAGTTTATTCGCTTTAGAGTGTTCTGCTCTGACTTGAGCTTAATCAGTCAGTAAATTTGCACACGCACAAGTGTAAATTCAGGTAAAGATTCATGAACAAACATTTTTCAAATAGCTTCTGTTTCTCTGGGAGTTTTTTAGACATAGGTTGGAAGTTGCATTGCATCTATATTAAACATTCAAAGTTAGATGTGTAAATCCTTGAGAGTCTTGTTAATGAGTTGTTTATCCAACAGTAAAACATCCTAATTGGCTTAATAAAATAATACAAGGGTGACACCATGAGGGAAGAGGGTATTACACAAAGCAAGACCTCACTGGGCAACCTTTTGTAAGTTGTCCCTCTGGTATAATGAGGTTCCTTTCATAGCCTCAGTGCAACTCAAGTCAGACATGCTTGCTTGAGCTGTACATTTTAACCTTTCATACAATTTTCTGAAAATCTGAAGGGGGGTGGGGAAAGCAGCCACATCCACAACCACACATCTGCATTTTCCAAACCCCACTGTTATTATTAAATATGGCATCATAACTATCATGATGATGATCATAGGAAAAGTCTCTTGTGAAAGAAAAAAAAAGTCTTATGAGATCTCAAAAATGAAGTAATAAATCTTCTAGCTTTTATTAAGCTTCTGTTGTTAAGAAGTAAGACTTTTGACTCATAGCATTTCTGGAGAATCTAAGAAAGTATCATTCTTCACAGCTCACATAAAACCTTATCTGCAATAGAAATCAGGTTTACTTTTGCTTATACTTGAGGTTCTTATATTTCTGCTTTTCATAATTACTCTTTAATTTCATTCAGTAATACTTTGTGACTTTTTTCCAGGGTTTTTAGTAAACCAGGCTACAAAATGCACTAGATCAGTAAGCGTGGAAAAATGTAGCAACATTCAAGCAGTTAGTATGCTGTTCTATATCAACTCCAGCATTTTAGCAGTAAGTATCATTTGAAACAGTCATATAGCTGACTGTTGATATTACATATCTTTTTGTGTCCCCAGAATTAAGTAACTTCTATTTAATAAAGGATATGGTGTTTTATTTGGATTTTTAAATCGTGGGTTGGGGAAAAAGAGAAATATCTCTGTATGTAACAGACTTCTATGCAGAAATCCTTTGGAAGTGTTTTTACTTCAAGCTTGGGTAACAGAAGCATTTACTGTTTTCTGCTTAGCCAGCAAAAATAATGGTCTTGAAGAGACAAGCTTGTGCTGCTGAGCTAACGCTTGCCGCAATGGCAGCAGTTTTATGCAAGTCTAAGCTTTTTCCAAGCAGCCTATTACCAGAGTGCCCATTTCTAAGAATTCTGGGTTTTAAAGAGTTGGCAAACATTTGTACTTAAAGAAGAGCCTGTAAGGTTTAATCCTCTGCGTATATCCTTTTCTTACAAGCCTAAATTTTTAACAGCAAGGTGCAAAGCCTTCCTTATACTCCTCAAATAACATGAACTTTTACCCTACTGAGAGCAAATTTATTTGTATCCAGCCTACTAACAAATCCAGTCTATGGTTATTCTTCAAAACTAAACTTACTTTTTCATTTCTTTTTTGAACTGGAGGATGATGCCTTATGTGTAAATAAACACCTTTTATAAATATTCAGAAAGACAAACCATACATGGAAAATTGAAACTGAAATACAGAATACCTTATCCTGGTAGCTCCTTACTGAAGGTTGTTGAAAACCAGCATAGTCTCCACTATTTAAATAGATTTGATTTACATAATTATTTAAATTAATTTAATTAGTACTCTATAGTGAGTCACTTCTTAAAGACCCTTCCAGTCTCCTCAGAGATTCCAAAGCTATCAGCAATAAAGGAAACCTGCTGAATACTTCACATTCTCACAGGTGGGATCATTCTGATTGTTGAGGACAAATCAGCAAAGGGGTGCTCGCAGGTGTTACCTTTTCATCATCCTGCTGTGGAAGAGGTAGGGAAAACTCTCCCTCAGAAAGGCTTTGAGTGTTTCCATGTGCACCCAAAATTAGAGTTCTGGGTGGCTGCAGAACCAGAAAAGAAAAAGCATGCCTCAGGACAGACTCCGAGCAGCTGAACGTTTTTGAATTGAAAGATGAATTCTCCTTCATCAGTAGGACCGTACATAACACGTTACCCATGTGCTGCTTGCCAGTTCTAATGGCCCAGCTTAGGAGAGGTCAGATCTCTGTCCAAAGGACATTGGACATTCAGGAAGGACCAGATGCAAGAACTGGAGAAGGCTGAATAGACGCTAGAGATGGTCTGTAGGAACCAACCCCCTTCCCAAAGGCAGCTGAAGATGGGATGTGACAATGGAAAAGTGACTTGGTATTGGGGACAGGGCGGTCACCCTTCCAGTGCCAGCAGGTGGAGCTGGCAGCAAAAAAAACACATCAGCCCAGGGAATCAAACACTCATTGAGGAGTCACAAAAATAAAACTTTTGACAAAATGCTGCTCTGAGTATTTTGCAGGCCTGATTGATGACCTTGGCTTGACGTTTCTGCCACAATAACAGTCATGCCAAGCTGAGATCCTTTTCTTGAGTCGCCTTTCTGATACATTTTTTTCAGTGTTTCTGAAACACTAGATTCATCTACTACTTATTGCATGCATGGTATATTTATTGGGAATGTAGTCAAAGCTTGGCCTGATAGAAAATTATGGAAGGCACTGAGAAATTTTCCATTTACTGTCAGGGGAAGAAGAGTCTTGGACTGTAAGACTTTGCCTACTAACCACAAAGAATAGCAGTTATTTTCACCCTGCCTGGATACTGTAGTGTATATCCAATCACTTCCACAATGTAAAAGTTATTGTAATGATAGAGAGTTAAATAGACAAAGCAATTAAGCTTTAACAGCTTTATTTAACTGCTACTTGTAATAGGCCATATGCCTTTGCTATTGTTTGAATTTGTTCTTTTATTCTCCCCTAGGTGCCCAAATCAAGTCAGATGGTAAGTGTCCTTCTAACTTACCCGGAACAACGTGGGGCAAAAGTCTTACTCAATTATAGTTAGAGAGAGTTTTTCACTGACTTTGTCAGAACAGGGACTTTATCCTTAACCTTTGAATTAAAAAATTTCTATAATTTGCTATCAGTAGTGATACTTAGCAACTCCAAGATAACATGCTACCTGCAAAGATTTAAGCCTGATGCATTCCCCTCAAATAAAACTCTCTCTTTTTAAGTAACTCTCTCTAGTTACTTAAAAATAGAGCTGTTCATTGAACTTCAGAACATAGCAGTTGTTCAGAAGATTATTGCCTGCTGTCCCTGTGGAAAAGAACCTGGAGGGGTCACAAATATAATAATATGGAAAACGCCAAAAATAATTATACACAATATTCAGAAATGACATGAATTTGTTTTTCAGGTTAATATTACTGTCCAGTCCATAGTTGTCCAGTCCCTGAATGGAATGCGGACTTTACTTAATGGGAGTGATGTCCTCAGGCCCCCTGTGACTTTGGATGAACTGTGCATAAATATAGTTCTTGGGGTAGGTATGACAGTTCTTTTCTTCCTCATGTTTGATGGAAAGCACGGATGCATCAAATATTTTCTGATTCACAAATTACAAAGATGTGAGAAGGGCCTTGCACAGTTTTCATATATTGTGACATCTCCAAAGCGAATGTGACAGGAGAAACGCTGACTTTGGGATAAAAAGAGAGTGTTTTGCAACAAAATAGTAACTGTATGCAACATAACACAGAGACAGGATGAAATCCTTTTCTATTATTACTGTGCATTTATGGCATAACAGACAATAACATGAGTTTAGAATCTACATTATGCTTGGGAGAAGATGACTTCGGGCACAGGGGTGGCACAGACGGGACTACACAGTGCAAATAATCTCAAATAGGTGAATGTTGGGCTTGTGCTTAGAAAAGGTTTATCAACTACAACTGAGGATATAGTATATCTCTCCCATGTAGCTGGGTATTTCTTCAGCAAGGAAGAAAACGATACTTACAAAGCTTTAAGTTCCTTTTTTTTTTCCTAGTTTCATCCTCTTTTGTATTTGTTCTAATTAATATCTAAAATGTTTAATTTTCAGGTGAGTTATCACATTACATACACAGATGCAGGAGAAATAATAGAAGCAGCTGCTTCTTTTGTCTTGGGGGCAATTACCAAAGAAGCACTTTCAATCCAGCAGAGCTTTGACATCAGCTTTACTCAGGTAACTGCTGGAGATGTTACGGATGACTTGTTGAAAGACGTTTAATTACAAAACTTATTAAACTTGAATCAGAACAATTGTTAGCAGCAAGGTAAAATGTAACTTGCCCTGGATACACAAATGAGGCAGCATTTCAGAATGGGGCAATAAAGGTCTCTGAAGTCTGTTTTTCACGTTTAGAAGCGTCACCTTGTGACTCTCTAACTGTATCCAGTGAAAGCAAAGCCTGCCCCAGTGCTGGAGAACTGTTATAATCTTACAGTCTTATTACTATCATTGTTCCAGGCAGTTAATAATCCTAAAATAAGTAAAATATTTCTGTGTTTTCCAACCATTTCAGTACAGGATAAGAGCTAATTTTGTACTTCTGCATTGCAGGTAAATACAACGCCAGTTCCCCTCAGTGGTAATCCCGGTTACGTTGTTGGGCTGCCTCTCAGAGCGGGCTTCCAGCCACAAGGATATCCTTTCCCCACTGAAATTTTGTTTGCAGCACTTGTTCTGATTCATCTTCACAAACACTTTCTCGCATGGATATCTATAAAATGTATCTGTTCTTCAGCAAAAGTGTGGGGTTTTGGCTGTGTTTTAGAAGTAGCGAATGACTCAGTCCTGACTGCAGTCTCCTGGGACTGTTTAGTGAGATAGATTTAGACTTTCATTGTACACTCTAGTGCTTCTGCACAGTTTAAGAGGAGTTGAGCTATTATATTTTAAGGCTATGATTAAGGATTCTTTCTTCATGATATACATCAAGTATTGAATTTCACTTTAACTCTGTGTTACATCTGGCATCATTCAGAATACTAACAAATACAGTCAACTTACCATTCTGCAAAGTACATCCAACCAGGACTGCCTGGCAGCACAGGGAGCCAGAACCCCAATATTATTTGGTTATAACATGATATCAGGCTGTCAGTTACGGTAAGAGGACTTTTTTTTTTCTTTAGAGCTTTTTAACCTTCTGACAACCCTTTCCATTAGGATCTGTTCAGGTCCTGGGACATTTATACTGCTATAGGAGTATTTCATTATAAAAAATGTCATTTAATTAACAATGGTCTTTTCTCTTGAAAAGATTATGTACATTAGCAACTGTAGCCAGAGGGCTTGAACAGTCCACGAGTGCAAGGAGGAATTATTACTGTGCCAAAGCAATACATATTGCTTTAACTTTTTTTCTTTTTTTATCCTCTGGAAGAATTACTGCAGCTATGAAGTGCCAGCCTTTGACTCAGACCCTCCTAGATTTGCTGAAGGGACAAAGCTTTCCTGAATACGTGGCGTCATTTGGCAATTCTCAAGCCCAGAATGTACTTGACTGGGTGCCGATAATTCACCTCCGCACCTCAGAACAGGTAAAAGTTACACCGCTACCGCCACCCCCATCGCTCTGACTGTCCTTTCTCCCGAGAGCTGTACCTGTGCTGCAGCATCAGCTTAGGTTTCTCAGACCTATGGGAAAAAAAAAAAAAAGCAGAAACAAACTGGAGGAAAGTCCTCCTGGAATATTCACAAATGAGGAGTTTCACTCTTGCTGTAGAAGACAGAGTTTACTTTTAATCAAGCTGGTATCCAGGCACCTCAGTTGTGGATCAGGACAGCACGTTAGGTACAAAATGAGTTTTAGCCACAGTGTAGAGCTTTGCTTTTCAGATTGGATGAAGCAAAAGAGGCGAGGTTGAAAGAGTGAAGTAATAGAATCAGTGTTTCTGCTTGGTGCTCTTATGCCAGGTTAAAGTAAGAGAGCAAAAATCCCTTAAAGCATAGAAACAGTATATTTGAGTGACCCAAACACTACATTTATTCTTAACACCATCTGAACTAGCCCTTTTCCTCCCGCTGCCGCTCAGTCCCTGCTGTTGGTGGCAGGCAGTGCTGCTTGGCATGTGCTGAATGACAGCAACTCCTCAAGAACAGCTTGTAGATTGGTTTCTTGCGTGCTTTTGCAACAGTGAATTATTCCTGTAACCAAAAACTTGGCAGTTCAATAAAAAAAAGCCTAAAAATATTTGAGATTGCAAGCTTCCTACTAAAAAGAGCCAGCTCAGCACTAGCCCTAAGAAGAAATACCTACAAATATTTAAGATCGTAGGCTCCAAAATTCCGCTCAGTGGTATTACTGAAATAAGTCTTCTACTAAAAAGAGCCAGCTCAGCATTGTCACTAAGAGCCAAAGTCCTGCACGGGTAGAACAGTCCGGGTGAAGTGCAGGTACAGAGTTGGTTTGTCACCTACGGAGAAACCACAGGGACACCCCCGAGCCCAGGCTGCAAGCGCCTTGTCCAGGGCCCAGGCAAGACGTAGCTGCTCTGGTAACCGCCTGGAGCGAGCATTCGGGGGGCATTCTGCCATTCTAATAAGATGAATAATTAACAGGGTTGCTTCTGGCCAAGTCAGACAATGAAAGAATGTATAACCCTTTTCAGAGCGCATGCCAAATACCAATATCTCTTGAAATAGAAGTGAAGTGGACTAAATACGGATCCCTAGTCAATCCACAAGCCAGAATAGTGAATGTTACGGCAACGATCACTACTACCACATTGAAGCAGGTACGTAATTAAATTACAGGGTTTAAGATAAAAAGAATGGCTTGTTTTGCTTTGGTATCAGCTGTGCAGCAGTGACCCAGTTAATCTCTTTATCTAAAGGTGGCACTTCATATTAGAATGTATGACACACAACCCTTTCTGTTCCAACTCAGACAAAACTGTGGGCTGTTTGCCAAAACACACTTCAATAAAGATCTATACATCATTCATTAAGAGAAGCATGGAACTATATATGAGAAAAAACTTTTACAAATAACAGCTGAAAATATAACCCAGTCCAAACAAAGCAGTTGTACAAAGAGAAGACTGAAGCTAATGACCATTTTTATTTTCATTGCAGCTTCCCCCAGGAAGGGAAAGGACTATTCCTGTAACAAGTTCTGTTGTGTTCACTGATATTTCTTCACCTGCAGAGCCAGGCTATAAAGCTTGGCCCACCATTAACATCAAGTTACCCTTTGATTTTTTCTTCCCATTTGTCTAAGGTAAGCATGCATCAAAAAAAAAAAAAAAAAAAAAAAAGCCATATTTCTGCCTTTTTCTGATTTTTAGTTCATTTCCTGAGGAAGCAAGCTTTATTCAGCCACTGTGATGGGCCATCAGTTCCTTCTAAACTGTAGACACCCTGGGTTAAAATTCACCAAGGGAGAAAGGGTGTGAGCCTTAGTGAGGGTTCTCAGAAGTTTTAAAGCAGAAAAAAAAAAACCCAACACATTAAGCAGAAATTTCCCAATTATACCTCCGCCGAAAGGAAAAAAGGTTGCAGGATGAACGTGATGGTGGCTCTGAGTGGCCAGTCAGCACACGTGCAGCCTCCAGCTCTGAAGCAGCGCTCGTCCAGCTGCCTGCGGAGCAGCGCGGAGGCTGGAGGGGAAGGGAAGGGCACAGGGACACAGAACGCTCCAAAGGAAAGTAGGTTTCATCATTCTGTGAACAGCAGAGCTAAATTGTTAATTAAAGTAATTGTGCTATTAGATGTGGCCTCTGCTTTATCTGTTTTCATAGATTAATAAGCCATATATTTCTAGCTATTTTTCCCAAACCACTAATTAATTACTTTTCTTTAAAAATCTGAACAGTTAAGTTATGCTTTCAGAAAAGCTCAATGACCCTTCCAGCTGAGATCACCTGGACACACCTGCTACAGCCAACACCTTTCCAAATTCCCACTTACTGAATCTGACACTTCAACTATGAAATAGTCTCACCCCAGGGACCTTCTAGTACCTGAAAGAGTTGACGTTGTGTTCAAACACCAGCCTGGTCTTTTAGAATACACTTTCTAATGGTTTTTCTGAAGTCTAACTGTTCCCAGCAGTCCACTCACCTACATCTG
This sequence comes from Caloenas nicobarica, assembly GCF_036013445.1. Classification (NCBI taxonomy): domain Eukaryota; kingdom Metazoa; phylum Chordata; class Aves; order Columbiformes; family Columbidae; genus Caloenas; species Caloenas nicobarica. Next base: position 5,152,809 of record NC_088260.1, read on the forward strand.
TTCTTACATATTATAATTCTTTTAATGTGTTGATTTATGAGCTGTGGAAGCAGGAAGAACTTTGGAGCCCAGGAGGCCACAAACAAACACTTGAACTGGAAGTAGAGATGAGAGAACACGGTATCAGAATTCCATTCTGCTGCTGAGAACAAGGCATTGTCTGATGAAAAATGGCATGTGTTTGCCTCTGTTTTGGTCTCGATTTGATCGTCAGCTAAAGGAGTGGTATGTTGGTATTTTTGAAATGAAGTTTTATAAATAACAAAGTGGCACAAGCAGCAACAGAAATGAGGAAACTGCCAACAATGTGAAAAGAATGGTTGGCAAAGAGAAGTACTCATGGCGAATGGTCAGCTTGGAGAGAAGAAGTGACATATTCAGCCTCGCTTCTTATAATTTGTACTGCAAGTTTCTACAAGATGTTGCAAACAAAGAACATTATCACAGAAAAATTCAGTTATTTTAAATCTGGTACTGTTGTGGATGTACAGCTTGTAAAGATGTGTCTTTATTAAATTATTTTGAAGTTTTGACTGTACAACTGTACAATAAACGTCTTATGAAATCACTGTTTACCGGGAGCATGCATGATTAATTTTCCAGCAACGTTTGTTTTTGCAATCCCAAGATCTAATCTAAGTGTGGTCAAATAGAAAAATGTTTACAGACAACACTATACAAGAGAAAGCAAAGAGACAGGAAAACCTTTCAGGTCAAACTGGTAGATTGCTACACTGCTCTCTCCAGGGCAGACATCCCCACCTCGAAAACTGGCCTCCTACTTTTGCTCGCTGATGAGTCCGTGCTGTTTTAGTATCTTGTTAAGCCTCTCAATTTCTTGCTCCTGTGGGAGACGAAAGTCAAATCATTAATATAGCTTTTATGTTACAGCAGCAGGAAGATCTGTGGGAACCTAGGAAACTATTTTAAGGTATCTCATGCTGCAGTAAAACAGCACAACCTGGCTAAAGTAAGTAGGACGGAGGTGGCCGTCGTTCCTTCGCAAGAGAGGCGGCGAGGGAAGCACGGGTAGGGCTGTGGTTCTTCACCCCCCCACTTTCTGGTGAAGAAACTGAGCTGACAGTGGCAAATCTTGCAAAAGGAGCCCAGGCCAGATTGTCCAGGGGAGCAGCCAGCGGGTAAATCTTTTAATTTAAAATGTTTTCTTACCTTCTCTATACAGCTCTGTTCCAGTTGTTCAACCTTTGTTGCAAGTTTCAGGTTTGCTTGCTTTAGCTTGGACACTTGTTGTTCGGAGCGGGTCTTTACCGATAGAATTATTCCTGTGAAACAATTCACAGCGGATTCGTTTTACAATGTAAAACAGCCGCTAGCAGGAGGCCGACGGTACACAGGGTCTGTACTCAAGGAGTTAAACGTGTCCCTCTCCAGCTCTGCTTCTGTCCTCTTCAAACCACCCTTCCCAAGCACTTTCCTTAATGAGGAGAGTTTTAAAGCAGCCCCCCCTGCCCCAGGATTCAGATACCAACACTGCTGGGAAGTGCAGTCTGGCCTCGGAGCTGAATTAATCAAACTGTCATTCAAGTCCTGAATTTGAATCGTCCCTTGGCAGAGCCTGGGGGGATGTAACTGGCAGCTTTGTTGCATATTAGCCGGTTTTGTGTAACCGGGAGCTTTGCTGTAAGGGCACAGCCTGGGGCACCAGGCTCCTGTCCCTGCCCTGGGGCCGGTGGCTCCTGCCCATGTCACAGGACGTGGCACATCAGGCACATCAGCGGCTCCTGACGGTTTTGGCTTCACCTCACACGCCGTTTCTCATTACGGCGGAGGTGTCACTTCTGCACTGAAACATTCTGAGGTTATTACATGTGAAATTAGCCCCCACAGCAAAGGTGTTTCCTTCCCACCCTTTTCCAAGGGGGGGAAAAAAAAAAAAAAAAAAAGCTCGGTAGGATCAGCAAGAACATCACGTTCTTCCTACCGGACAGAGCTCTCCGCCGGCTGCAGAAAGAACCGCGTGTGCGAGGGCAGGCACTGATGCGTGCCCGTGTTTCTAGTTCTACAGGCAGCAGGTTTGGGGTTTGGGGGTTCACTGCTCTGCAGACAAAGCAGCGATGCTGCTTATTTGCATTGGTAACATCAGACAGTCCCCACCTGCCTGTAACCCAGTCCCTGTGGGTCAAGAGTGACTGAAGGCAGTGAACCGTGCCTGGGTTTAGCCACGCAGCACCCCAAGCTTGGGGCAGGTTTTCTTTGTCCCTCTGTCCCTCCAAGCGGATGGGCATGGAGAGAAACCTGGGTGGAAACCCAGGAGCACCCAAGGATAAGGAGAGTTACTTGTAAACACAACACTGCTGCTCTGCTGTAAAAATGAGGTTCCTGCGGCTCATGCAGCTGCACACGAATCCGGTTTCTCTCTGACTTTCACGCTGAACTAAAAAGAGCCCCAAGCTGCTCTCATGCCTTCCCCATTCCTGGCCAGTGCCACCGATCAGGCACGTTCTCCCCATCGCAATGGCAGCGGGGGGCTGCAGGTGCCGGATTCGAGCCCGGCCATCCTTTCCTTTTGTCCCAGCTAACAAGATTTACAGCTGCATCAAGTGCAGAGCACTCACCCAAAGTGCACTCGTAGGCCCAGGACGGCACTTGGGCTGAGGTTTCATGTGGGAATTAGGGATAATTCCACTGCCACATTTTTCGAATCTCAAAATCCTTTCCCAGACAAGGCAGAAAGTGTTCCCAGCTACGGTCATTTCAGAAGTGTCTGAATTTCCATCTATTTGCAACTATTTATGGTTACAACAGCAGAGTCAGTAAAGTCTTGCTGGGAGAGCAAGACCCTGGTGTCTCGCAGATGGCTTTGAGAAGGGAACAAAGATGCCATCCCAGATAATTCAGGGAAGGTTGGCAAATCCAGCCCAGGCACAAGGGAAAGCTCCCGACCGGCCGCGCACACCTACCGTTGATAATCCTGGCCACGCGCCACAGCCGCAGGAGAATCAGGAGCCCGATAGCTTCAAACTCGTGCTCCCGGAAGACGAGGACGACGTCGAGGATGAAGGACACGATGACGACGATCCCGTCCAGCACTTCAAACTTGTGGTGGAAGAATTCCCAGCGGTAGATGAAGACCTTGAACCCCACCTCAACCAGGAAGATGGTTAAAATGGACAGGGAGAGATAGTGGAAAACCTGGGAAAAGACAGTGTGAGTTTAGGGTCAGGAAAGCCCCCTGTGTGCAGGTGAGCAGGGCAGGTTGGAAAAGCTCCACCGCTGCAGGGCACGTCTGGTCTGAGTCTACGAGGGGGAGGACTGGGGACTTTCCTCCTGCTCTAAAGGACAACCAGAGCGAGCGTGGCTGGGCAGCCAGAGGCTTTGGGTAAGCCGGACCAGGAGATGAGAAGATGACTTGGAGAAGGGTGACGAGAGCGATTCAGCTCTGCCACAGCCCAAGGAAACACGAAGCTGCTGCACGGACCAGCATAAGCCAGGTTGGCTCCGCACGCTGCAGGGCTGTCACACGCGTCCCTGCGAGACCTTTGTCCGTGTGGCTGCAGCCGCCGGCTCAGCAAGGCTGACGGTCCAGGTCCTGCCTGCCCAGCCACCCCATCTAGTGGGCTTTGAGCCACCGAAGAGGGAAATCGTGGTTCGCGTTGACATTTCCCTGCATTTTACCTTTGGGGTTATATTATATTTGTCCGGATGGATGATTTTCAAGTCCATAAGCAATTCCCCCAGGACCAACAAGGCATCCAGGATGACCAAGCAGACAACCAGGATCTGTTGGAGGAAAAGAACCGATGATAACCCCTTCCCAGCATGGACGGATCGGCAAGAGGAGCTGACGCAGCTCTCACCTAAACACGCTCCAACCTCCTGCATCCCCAGTTTGGCTGGTGGTATTTCATGGAGCTTTCTGTTGCTCCCAAACAGGACCCCCACTCGAACAGCCCCCGATCAGTGGGGTATTCTCGCAAAGTCTTGCCCTTACAAAACCGCTCAGCTCCCACCAAACCTGGCCGTTTCCCACCATTTGACGTGGGGGATCTTGGGGAGCAGGAGCCGTGGGAGAGCACGTGCCCCCAGCCGCGCTGTGCTGAGCGCGCACCGAGGCTTATCGCCGCTCAGGAAACATCTGCACCGGCTGCAGAGCGGCTCGTTTCCAACAGGACGGCCCAGCTCGGAGGCAGCAGCCGCTGTCGCAGGCACCGTGAGCGCTCAGGAGCTCGGTGCTGCTCCCAGACCACTCTGAGCTCCATCCCGCATCGCCTCTGCTGTCACAGGCGCCTTTGGCCGCATCTCGCTCTCATTTCCCTTCAGTCTGAGTGTGTTCTGCCTCACCTGAAACCTGTGGGAGCTGAAGAGCCTCTTCATCATGATCTGGAAGGAGACATGGCTCCTGGTGGGCTCCAGCTTGATCTCCGAATCCGGCTGCTTCTCCCCAGCCTCCTCCTCCTCCTCCCATTTCCGATAGTCGTTGCTCCATTGCACGGGGTCGTCCCCCACCACTGTGAAGTGCTTCAGGTACCTGGACATGGCTCTGGATCAAGCTGGCATCACCTGGCCAGCGTCTGAAGGACAAGAACAGAGAGTCAACTTCCTGCTCGGGACTGACCAAGGATGCCAAATCTCCCCCGTTTCACCACAGCAAGCGTGACAAGAACGTGATGCTTCATTCAGATGCAGCTGGATGGTGTGGATGGGCCCTGCTGACGGGAAATTGCTTAACGGTGGTGCTGCTTGTTTTGCATCACCTCCCACGGTGCGACGTGGAGTCCCCGCCACCCGCCCCAGTGCTGTTTGCACCCCGTTGTGCTGCTCTACAATGAGGAACTTCCCCACGAGGTATTTCTAAACATCCCAAAACAAAGCATCAACTACGGGAGAAAAAAAAATGCCAGGCCTTATCTCGCATCTTGTGATGCAAGAGGAGGCAGCTGCCGATTTCCCGTTGGAAAGAGCCATTGTGTTTCTACTAGACACTGATGGATGGAGGGTATCGGTCAGAAGCTGGATGCGGGTGATTTCCTCTCCTTCATTTGCTCCCTCACGCCCCACCTGTCCGGGCAGGCTGCTGTTAGCAACGCCCAAGCCAAGCCTCCCGCTGCGCCCCCAGAGCTGCCCTCGTCCCTTCGGGTGGCCGCAGCTGCAGCCCAGCTGCCCCTGGGCTAACTGGGGCATCACCACCCTCCAGCCGCACCGCCAAGCTGAACAACAACGTAGTTTCCCTTCGCTAACACCCAAGACCCCTATGTTTTCAGCCTCCACAGGCAAAATACACAGGTGAACTCTCGTGTTTCATCGTGGCCGGTGCGTGACGCCGTCCCGGCACACGGCTCCCCCATCTCCTCTCCCGCACCCCCAGAGCTGACGTCACCCTTGGGCATCCCAGCCTCAGCCCGTCCCTGTGGGCACCCAGTGAGGACCAAGCCCAAACCTGCGGATGATTCCAGTTGCGGCTCGGCGCTGAGAACGGCTGCAGGGAGAGGCTCCGTCTGCGCCCGCTCTCGTGTTCCCCTGTCGCAGCCCCACCAGCTCACCCTTCCTCTTTGGGCAACCTGGCGAGACTGCCTGGCCCACAAACCCGCCCCAAAACCGCTACTGCCGCCGGCAGACAACTGCGTCCCCATCCCCAGCGGGGCTCTCCATGCACCCGTCCTTGGCCAGAGCTGACCCGGGGCTCAGCGCAAGCCGCTCTTGGCCCACTGGAGCTGCCGTGGGTCTGCCCGTGCCCCCCGGCTGCTCCCCCTCCCCTCCGCTCCCTGCAAACGGGGGTCTCTGGGGGTCCCGGTGGGACCCGCTCACAGCAGCGGTGGCTGCTGGAGGCCACGCGGGCTCCGGACCACTTTGTCACCCGCTGTAGGGGACAGTGACGGCCCCGCGCTGCTGCCCCAGCGGCAGCACCTTCGTTCGCAGCCGCCGGGCGCTGAGTGGAGCCCCCCGGGGAGCTGCCCCGGCCGTGGAGCCCCCGGCCCGTTACGGAGCAGCCTCTGGGCTCGCCCGGGCCGCGGGGCCCGGAGCCGCCACCGGCGGATGGAGCGGCCGGGGCTGCGGCTGGGGCTCCCCAACCTCCCCCGTCCGCGCCGCCGGCCGGAGCGACCGTGTCGGCTCCGCGCTCCCGGAGCGGGACGGAGCCCCCGGCCCCGGCGGGACCCCCGCGGGGAAGGACGTGGCGGCCCCGGGTGGGGGCCCGCTGCAACCCCCCCGCCCCAGAGAGACACTCACCGATCCAAACCCCGGGAGCGCCCCGGCCACTCCCCGCCCGCTCGGTCCCGCTCCCCCCGGTTCCCGGTACCGTGCGCGTCCCGGCTGCGCCCCCCGCCGCCCTGCGCCTCCCCCGGCGCCGCGGGGCCGCTCCCGGCCCAGCCCGGTCCCGCCTCCCCCGGCCGGCCCCGCCGCCTCCTTTCCCATCGCGCCCGGAAAGGCGCCGAGCGGGTCCCGGAGTCCCCGGGCCGGGGTCCGCACTCCGACATTTGCCATTTTCGCAGCTTTTTCACCCCAGGCTCGCAGCGATACGCCCCTGAGCGGGAGCTGCCGGAACAGGACACGCTGGATAGAGTTTAAACTTTTTTTTTTTTTTTAAGACTTTTAAAAATCATTCCCCTCAGCCCACCGGGTAAACCAAGCGGACATCCAGGACAGGCACGACATGAAATCATGAGCCGCTGCTGAGATTAGCGCTCGGCTGCTGAGCAGGGGCACAGATTAGTCCCACGAAGTAGGTGGAGGTCCAGGGATCAAAAGGATTACAAAAGTGTAAACCCTAGAAATTAGGCCTGGATTAACCTGCCTCCATTTACAGGCTCAGGCTTTATCAGGCAGCCTCTTCTTATTGAGGGTTCCCCTTGCTTTTCAAACACGAGCTGGTTTTGGAAGTGCCCTGAGCAAACTCAGCTGCAGAAAGGATCAAGGACGCATCTCTATTGCATCTCTAAGACAAACCTGAAACATTTCCAATTCTTCCCTAATTAAGAGGTGTATCTCAGCTTTTACACTTTTAAAGCCAAAATACATTTCTTGGAAAGGGTTTTCTCCTGGAGACTGCCTAAAACTTTTCGTGGAACCTGGAAGTTTTCTATTGCCTCATCCCACAGTGCACAGGCCCGTCCCCATCCTCCTCCCTGGGGTGATGGGGACTCAGCATCAGCAACACCCTCCCAGAGCTCTGAACCCCTGTCCCTCCACCATCACCCCAAAACACCTACTTGCAGAGATCAGCCCAGTGCAGGATGAAGGTGCAGTCCTGCAGCAGCACCAGGGAGGAGTTTTATCTTGGGAGTTTCCAGATAATTGAGGCATTTTGGTCTCAGCTGACTCCAGTAAACACCAACACAATCAGCTGAAGGTGGAAGGCACCACCTCAGGACTAGAAATGCAGATGGCAGATCTCCTGAGAACTCAGCAGGCCTGACCCCCTTGTCAGTAAGAAGTGCAGGTTTTAAGGAGAAAACTGCCAGCTTCTGCTCCCCGTGAGCTGAGTTGTCTTCATGCTCCGTGGGCTCAGCTGGCCCCATGCACAGCTGCTGAGTGGAGCTACCAGGGTGATCACAAACATGAAGCTGCATTGTCAGAACTTAAATAAAATCCCAATAACCAGTGTGTGCCCCCTGAGCTCTGAGGGGCTGTACATTAACCATGGCTGCAAGGCAGCATGAAGCACTTAGTGAGGACCAGGCTGGTGCCCAGTGCGATTTCAGGGTGAATCCAGCGTTACGGGGCTGGAGCAGGGGAGGCTCAGCTGCCTCATGCCAGGGCCTCACCTCAAACCTCTTCCCAGGCTGCCAGTGGGCTAAGCTGCCAATTTCTACACTTCATAGTAACAGCACAATTTTTCACAAGCCAATTTCTTCCTTATATCTGACCTATATCTCCCATTTTTCAGTTTAAAGCCATCGTCCCTTGTCCTGTCACTACACGCCCCAGCTCTCTCAGCCTGTCCTCCCAGCAGAGCTGTTCCAGCCTCAGGTAATTTCTGTGGCTCCTCTGGCCCCTCTCCAGCAGGTCCACGTCTGTCCTGTGCTGGTGACCCCAGAGCCGGACCAGCGCTGCAGGGGGGGTCTCAGCAGAGCGGAGCAGAGGGGCAGAGCTGCTGGTCACACTCCTGGTGACGCAGCCCAGGATACAGCTGGCTTTCTGGGCTGTGAGCGCGCATTGCTTGGTCGTGTTGAGCTTCCCATCAACCAACACCCCCAAGTCCTTCTCCACAGGGCTGCTCTCCATGCCTCCATCCCCAGCCTGGATTCATACTGGGGGTTGCCCTGACCCAGGGGCAGGACCTTGCCCTTGTTGAACCTCACGAGGTTCACATCTGAGCTTTTGGTCACAGTTCATAGCAAGACCAGCAGCTCTTCTTTCCTTCCTGCCTCTGCGGTGGAGCAGGAATCTTTCCACCTCCGCTTCCTTCCCCCCAGCAGCTGGGGAGTCCACGGGACGTGAAGCAGCCCGGGGAACGCAGCCAAGCAGAAAGCGCGGCCCAGAATAGGCACATGTGTTGCTGAAACCGCATTTGAGGAGAGGAAAAAAATACAAGTCACAGAGGAAAATGGTGTGACATGGTGACACGCAGAGCTAATGGTTACAGAGATGGGTCAATGCATTCCTTCAGACACAAGTCAAATAAAAACTGGTTCCATATGCGCTCTATTATTTGCCAGATCAATAGAAGACATGTGGGTGACTATTTTACAAGGAGGGAGAAAAATTATGGAGCTATAAAGAAAACCACAGATGTGGTGAAAGTACATTTGTGAGAAAGCCTTCAGCAGGCAATTGTGAACACTTATCTAACGAGCTCAATCAAGAGTTACCAAGAAGTGGTTTGGTTAATCAGCTTTAGAGGGAGGAGAAAGAAAAAAAAAAAAGGCTTCAGAATAGGAAAAAGGCTCTTTGATTTGGCAGAGAAATACATTAAAAATCAAAATCAATGGCTGGGGACTGCTAAGATGTTACATTATTGTCTAAAGAATTCAGCTGACTCCAGAAGTGAAGGGAAACTCAGTCAAGCAGGACAGAGCTGGTGGCTTCTCTGAGCAAGGCACTTCTTCAGAACCAGACTCCACCAAGCCCCAGAAGCTCATCACTGCAGCAGTTTTAGAACAGGCTGAACGAGCCACCTCGACTCTAGAAATTGCCACTTCATTTGACTCAAATCTCAGAGTTTTTTCCACAAGGCACACGAAGGAACAGATCAACTGCCCAGAGCTGCTGTCACCCCTTGGCCACCACCTCAACTCTGCTGGTGCGCACCAAACCTTGCTAGTGGGAAAGTTTACTGAACTTCCCTTCCTCACCAAGAATTTGCAGTTCTTTAATTAGGAACCAGAAGAAATTGGTCTTGTCCTCAGCTACAACCCTTTTAAGTCAACAGACCAAACAAAGCAGCACCTGCCTGAAGTGCTCCGGGAGCTCCAGGCCTGCACCCTCCCCATGTTTAAGGGCAACATGTGCATTAAAGCTCCAGAACTGGACCTAAACCCAACACTCCTGTTTAAAAACCTTCCTCTCATGCTTGTAGCTCAGACAAATCCAAACCGAGAATTTGTGGGTTTCCAGAACAATTTATTTCTCTAAGTCAGGTCCTCTGATAGCGGTAGTGTATATGTTGTGATAAACCGACACCGAGAAGATTTAACAATTTCTTCATTTAATAAGTGATTTTCACTACATGGTATTGTACACTGTTATCTGTTCAAAAAAGATTAACAGTTTTTAAAAAACAAGATTCTGTGAGAGATTTATATAAACTGGTGATCAAGATCGATGCCTCTGGTTGGCTTATCAAGCTGTTTTCTAGGTTTCTTTGTGAAACAAAGTCTTTAGGCTAAAACGCACAAAACCACTCAGGACGATCTAGAACCATTTCCATCACTTGCAGCTTTCTGACGCCACTGTAAAACCGTCCACTTGAGTGAACGTATGGAAACTGTACAAAAACGTGTTTACTTTTACCATGAATAGAATTAACAGCAGAGCGTTTCTGCTTGCTATTTCAAGTCCGGACTTCCTTTTATCTCCAAGAGGAGGGTGGGAATGGAAAGCCCTGCCAAACCAGCGTGGCGGGTCGTGTACAAACAGTTTTCTAAGCGAACTTTGGCTTCAGGAAAGAGACACAAACACTTAAAATAATGGCTTTTAATTGTCATTTTCAGTATTCGGAGAGGGATGTGTGTCTGAATTAAATATACATCATACCAGTGATGCAAGGTTGAAGGTTATTTCTACTGTTGACAGCAATAAAACTAACTAAAAGAAAAGCAATCCCTTTAAAACAAATTTCAACGTAAAAAAGTTCACAGTGGTTTGTATAAACAGCATGTAATTTCCAACAGTAACAAATCTCTACTCTCGCAGCACACTAGTGCCCTCTTTAGATCCTAAAGAAGAAAACAAGCATTTACACTACCCATTGTACAGATTCCGAAAGTCAGTTGTACAATTACCCATCATGACAGGAGAAGATGCTGTGGAGTGTACAGCTGTAACACCAACGAAATGAAAACTTCCAGCTCTTCCTGGGAGGGAGAAAAGTCTTTCATTCGCTGTTACAACCAGCAAATGCCATTCATCAAATCAAAAGGAAAACCACAAAACACGTTATCTATTTTGAGCAAGCTGAACAGTACACATTACAGTTTTAAAAATGGAGGTTATATACTATGATACAAGTCCCAACAAGGCAGCGCCAAAGTGACTACTTCTTCGCTTGTTTTGTGATCATACCCCTGGGAGGCGTGACAGGTCTGCTGGAATTGGGTTTCTTTTTCTCTGCAGGTTTCAAAATCTGAAAAGATAGTTCAAGCCATTTAGCAAAAAGTTTTAGCTTTCTTAACATCCATTAATTCACTAGTAAAGCACTACGCAGCTCATCTGGACTAGTCATAAACATGCCAAGAAATAAATCTGTTTTCTTCTCAGAGCTCCATCAGGGCTTAGAGCAGCTGATCTGCGAGGCTGTGCCAATGGACACAGGCTAACAGCTGATAACTGTGCTCAGACGATTTAATTCCAAGGTAAAACAGTTCATCTGCTCACACGGGCAAGGGCTTATCACATTTTTGAAGGCATGCGTGCAAACATAACCCTGTCTACATGCGATATCTGTAAAGACCTATTTGAAAAAAGCATTATGGTTCTGGAAAAGTGAAGTATCAATTTGAAACAGAGAAAATGTAAAGTGTGACTACACAAACAAGAAGGTAAAATCTTCAGATACTATACCTGAAAAGAACACATTAGAGTTTCGTCCACACTCATCATGGCACCCGCATTATCAAATTCTCCACAGTAATTTGGGGCAGAAAAGAGAGTTACCAATTGTCTTTTTGCAAAAAACTCATATCCATCTTCAACAACCTTTAGAGAAAAAAGCAGAAATATTAGACTGGACATCTTCCTGCCAAGATGCAAAGCAGCTTAAACAGAGCCAGTAGCTGAAAAAAACTAGCAGATATTTAAAACTTGGGTGGACAAGATCCTCAGCAACTCGGGCTTATGCTGGTTTGTCCTGTGTTGAGTACATGTGTGTAGGGTTGGACCAGATGACCACCTCAGGTCCCTCTGAACCTAAATTATTCTATGGCTTAACGTACAAAATTAAGATACCTGATGAGCTCGACATATGAGATCCAAATCATGTTTGTGGAGAAACTTAGCAACGACTTCAGCACCAAATGTGAAGGACACTCCTCTGTCATTTTCACCCCATCCTAGGACATCCTTGTCAGGGTCAGACCAGAGGAGATCACAAAGGAGCCCTTGATCTGGTACATCAGTGGGGCGCATAATTCTCCTGATCTGTTCCATCGACTGAAGGTCTGGTGACAAGCCTGTTCGGAGTTAAGACACATGCAGTCTACACTTCAGTCCAACTTTGTAAGACTGAGGTATTAATGCAAGACAAAAATAACTTGTATTCAAACTGATTCACCACTGCAATTTTATGTAGTTCAATGGCAATGTTAACCGGCATTTTTTTAATCCAGCATTTGTTTTACAGCTTTTGTAACAGAAGACGAGTGACTTTCTAGAAGATTTACTGGGAACAAGATAAGCAAAGCCATTTTCACATTTTACAGGATTACAATAATCTCACTGTAATATTTTGCCAGTGTCTGTTAAAAGAGCTGTCAAGTAAAAGAGGCATTACTACTAGAAATTACAGGGTATGTTTATTTAAATGATCAGGCCCTAGTAAGATGAAATACAATATCAAACAGACTTTGTACCATTTTTCACTGATATGTCTTCCTGGGCAACTTTAATTACTTCCAGGAGATGAAACATTTAAGGTGTAATATGTATTTTATTACTTTGAAAAGTTGCATGAAGCAGGTATCACACAGCATAACAGAGCTGATTTCTACAAACAAAACTCCAAAGCCATCGGGTTGGACAGGGCTTTGAGCAACTTGAGCTAGTGACAGATGGCCCTGCCCATGGCTGGGGGATTCTGCTCAACCATCTTTAAAGGTGCTCCAATGCAAACCATTCTATGAAAATATGTTCTCAGAATGTACATAAAACTCGTAGTAATAGAAGCCTAAAAAGACCTACAAGGATTTTGTACGCAAAAGGAGACACTATTAAATGTGCTTTTTGGTAGAAAACGAAAAGCAGACAATTGTGTCTGAACCTACAAAACTAACGGCTCAATGATTCACAAAACTGACACTAACCGAGCTCAGCCTTACCTCATACCTCAACCAAAGCAGAGAAAAATCCCTGAAGTTTTGAAGCCTCAGCAACATAAACATGAAATTGCTATGACTGATATTACAGTACTAGAGTTTCTGAAATGTTAACTAAGGAACTGTTACTTACCCCCATGACAGCAGAATATTTTCTCATCCACAATAGCTGCAATTGGTAAACAGTTAAAACAGTCTGTGAAGGTTTTCCACAGCTTAATATTGTATCTTCTCTTACCTAGAAGACATTTTGGAGGAAAAACAGTCAATATGCTTTTCCAACACAACCACAACCAACATATCATGGCTGCCTTAAGTTACTAAGGCTTGCAAAAAGTTAGGATTAAAGTCTCTACACAGTTTATCTTCACTGATATCCACTGACATATTTTATTGCTTGTAAGAAAGTTGCAAAGGTCTTTTTCAGCATGGCAGAGTGCTCTGAAGATCACACAAGCCTGTTCGACAGAATGACATTCCACTGTTGGCAGCCAGACTCTCCAGGCCCAACTGTGCTTTGGAAAATCATCCCTTGGAGAATTTGGTCCATTTCAGAAAGTTTCACCACTTGCTTTCTTCAGCAATTCTTGGAAAGCAGATTTTCTTTAAACTTCTACTAGTGCTTTACCACATAAAGTCTCTCTAGGCAAAGAAAAAGGACTGCAAAATGAAATCGAGGCAGTTTTGCTTTTCAAGGGACTCTCTCAACAGATATGAACCCTGAACATATTTGTGATATATGACTAAGCCTGTGATTAATCTCTGAGGAGTCAAATTCAAAATACCACACATCTTTGTATCCTCGTTGCAGGAGAACAAGACATGGCGAGTACATATTGTAAGCTACAAGCCAAGTATATTCCATCATGGATGTCATGAGAATGCTTCAGTGCACAATTAATTTAACAGTTCTATCTGGATTTATTAAGTCACATCCCTTGAAACATGAACATACACTTCTACTTCACAGCAAAAAATTGTTATCTTAAGGAAAAGTCTATGTATAGTCTCCATCACAATAGACCTTAACACACTCTGCAGTGACAGAGCTGGCACGTTAACCGCACAGCAACATTGCCTTTGTTCAAAGGAGAAGGAGCACTCATGATGCCAAAAAAAAAAAAAAAAAGCGTTATTTCCTTATTAAAAGGCTGATACACTGGTTCAAGCGACAAGTTTTGGAGCTGAAGCCACCTACTGAAAGAGCGAGTATCTGGTGCTCAATCCAAGTACGCATCACACCGAAGGCTTCACTCTTGCTTTGCTCCATTTATGAAAAGAAATATTGATTTTGGCCAAAGCAACCGCACACAATACAGCAGGACTGCATCTGGAGAAGGGTGAAGTCTTTTCTTTTTTTTTTTTAACATTACAAAGCTACAAGTATTTATATAAGTAGATTGCAAGCACTGTAACATAATCACAGTGAAGATCAGTCCATTCTCCAAGCTAAGTTCTAACAAAAATATACATAATCATCCCTCAAGTGAAGGAAATGGAGGTGGACTTTTGTAAAATACATCAAGTAAAATCTTCTCATCCCTCACTAGGTGACTTTAAGAACTTTAACAATATGTACCAGTGACAACTGTTTGTTAACGGCCAATAAATAAAACTGCCTACTTGCATGCTGCTTTGTACTGTGAGGATCAGACTCCAACAGCATCAGGGCAAGTACACATTTCCCTTCCTAAAACAGGCCCTGGGCCCCCCTGAAGTGTGCAAAGGTATTTACAATTAGGAAAGAATCATCTGACACTGCAACACTGGCACCTCCTACCCTGCTTTCCCAAGCCAAAGATGCACACGTCAGTACCACTTACATTCATCGTAAAACCCATAAATTCTATTAATGCTGGCACATTCGTGGTTCCCTCTGAGGAGGAAAAAATTCTCTGGGTATTTAATTTTGTAGGCCAATAGAAGACAAATTGTTTCTAAAGACTGTTTTCCTCTGTCGACATAATCACCAAGGAACAGGTAGTTGCTTTCTGGTGGAAAACCTCCATATTCAAAGAGTCGAAGCAAGTCGTAGTACTGTCCATGGATGTCACCTGTAAAGAGTATTCAGAAATGACACATAAGTGACCCTTTGCTACATGCTTTCATTGATTCTAGAGAAAGAACAAATGAATGGTGCTTCATAAACAGAAAAAGCTTGCAATTAGATACAGCCTACAACATACTTAAAAAATAGTTTATCTTAGTGCATATAAAATTACTGCATTCCAAAGTTTTACATCTATGCAATGCAATGCCTAACTGCACGAAGATGAAGTGAGTAGCTACTTAAAAATATTGTGTGCAAAACAAAACCAAGATTCCATGAAATCAACTTAGAGTGTTTAAGTGAAAATCTGACATCCAGTTAAATCTTTTACTTGACTAGTGGCTATGAGATCAGGAACCTTTACCTCATTTTTGGTATTTCCACTGAGCATTAGTAATATAGATGGAAAACTGACCACTTGGAGAATTTGCTTTCCTTTGTACCATCTCTGGTATTTTCCTGAAACACTCAGTAATTCACATTCTAGCAGTGAAGTTGTATTGAAAACGAAATTGGTATTTCTGCCTTTGGTTTAAATCATGGTTTTGTTTCTGACAAGCAGAACACTAAATCATGGTTCTAGACTACCCATGTTATAAATATTGAACAAGGTACTTCAATTTGATGTAAATCCCCAGTGTTAAGAGTAGGATAAAATACGGTTTGCTGGAAGCTTTTTATAAAGTGCCTTTATGGAGGCTTTTATTTTGACATTTTTCATTCTCTTAGCATAGCTAGACATGTATATGTGTGCAAAGTGAGCACCACTGTGTACAAGTACAGTGAAACCACACTAGAAAGTAATTCCAAGAAAGAACATAAAAATTTAAGTTCCCAGCAGGATTTTAAAATACTGTCAAACCACTGTTCAACTCTGAATAGCAGCTACAATAAACTACTGTAGTTCTCCTTTGTTTCCCCTTGTTCAGCCATGACCGGGCCAAACATTATTTAATTGATACAAAAACTCCTTTCCAAAACTTCATGTGAATCCCTTCCCCAAGAGACCTGGTGAAAGTGGACCAATTACTTTTTGGGTTTAGATTATTTTGGTCCCCACTCCCTAAGCATCAAAACAAAAGTCACGGTACTCACCGCATATTTTCAGTGGAGCTTCAAGTTCTAGTAAAATAGGCTGACTGAGAAAGATTTCTCTGGATTTCAAGCACAGTCCTCTAATTTCATTCTCTTGAAGTTGGACATTTTTGCCTGGTTTTGATCCTCGCACTGTTGGAAGGAGTCAGAAGTCAGTTATCAAAATCAACAATATGCCCAGTGTTATTTTAAGAGCCTGACTAAATGCCACTGTAATACAGAATGAGAAGATAACAGGGCAATATCAGTCTGTTGAGGTGAAACTGCACTGCCACATTACCAGAGAAAGGGTACTGTGTTCTGTTTCAGCTGTCTGTTACTTTCATTTAACAGAACTCATGGCTCAACACTTCCCCCGTTAAATGTCACATTTTAAATAGCATCGTTTTAGTTCTATTTAGTTATAAACCCCATCTTGGAGAATATGACTGTGTATATATATATTCTTAAAATGAAGCGGTTATACACTTCTTCTCTGGAAAGCTGTCTAAACCTGAGAAAAGGAAGTCTCCCATTTAATTATCAACATCGTAGCTCAAATGTACAAGCTTCCCTAAACTCTCATCTAACCTTGCCCAAGGCAGTCTCTAAACAAACAAGACTACAATACCAACAAATACTGTACTGCCCCATTCTACACTGCAGTTAGCAAACAGAAGAAAAATAACCATACGATTAGAAGGTCAGAACTATATGCAAAGAAGCATTTTTGGATCACAATGACAAAACAGCTTGCCTTACCACTGCCTTTGAGCACAGTAAAAGTCAAGCCAGTAGGAGATCCATCTCCCAGTCTCAGACCACTTCCCCCATACCAATCAGGGTTAGGATAAGACTACATAAAAATTTGCAATGATGCCATTACTGGTAAAGCTTATTTTTATTTGGTGTCAAAACCACTGACAACATGGAGCACTTACAAAGCTGAAGAAAACAAAACAAACAACCCTGTAGCAAATTCCAGTAAGATTATGGAATAAGAGCAGTCATCTCCTGCAACATAACCCATTGGTTTAGCAGCATGAAAGCTGAATGACCTCAGATGCCTGGAAACACTCTGACAACACCTCCAGAAATGAAAACACTACACTAGTAATATTGCCTGGTCAGGCTGCTTACTGTGTACAACTCATATTGCACTGAGACTGAAGAATCTATGCCCTTATCCAAAAACACTTGGTCTTTAGTTGCAAAAAAAAAAAGCAAGAAACAAGCCCCAAACCCTTTCAAACATAAGAATCTCTGCAATATTATCTTCCTGAATTCCTAAATAACCTTTTAGATACTATTTCAGTCTAATTCCCTTGATGCTGTTTAACCTCAGAGTGAGAAATCTGGGAGCTACAGATGACTCAAATCTCTGTACTGTCACTGTGGGCCTTGCACTGTATGAAATCCAGAAATGAGAACTGCAGTAGGAAAGGCCGAGAAGGGTGGCCGGGGACATGTTTTAGGAAGAGTAAGAACAAAAATAGTTGTGTTCCGAAGAGTTTACGATTTCTTATTAGCACAGAAGTTTCCTACTTTAGTGCAAGCCTCTGATCAAGAGCAGAGAACATTGTTGAGTCAGCATGCATCTTACCAGGGAAAGAATAAAACAGTGATTGTGTAGTATCCATCCACTGGATACAACCTCTACCAGCACTTAACAAGTGTTGTTACCAAAACAGTTCTCCCCTGCACACTGACTCCCAGAGACCCCAGTCACAGTAGCACAGGCTGCCCTGAAGAATCACTGACAATACACTAAAACACACCACCTTTCCTCAAACAAGCTTCAAAATTAAACTTTTGTTCAAATTACAGTGTATACTGACAGTGACATAACTGTGGGTCAAAAGTCTGATGTTATCTTTCAGGCGACCCATGCTCCTTTATTATTCACTGCCTATGTGTTATCACCCAACACCGACATTACATGGCAACACTGGAATTACTGCTAAACTTCATGTCTTCCATTAAAATATTAGAAGTAATGAAGCATATAAATGAAAGTTAAATCTTTGTCACAGCAGTTTATCACGCATGAGGCTTTTCATCCAGTCATTTTTTCATCCATACAGTAATTTTCCAAACGCTCCTGAGCAATGAACAAGTTATTTTAAATGTCAAATATCCAGAAGCAATAAAAACCAGAAATGTACAGAATAAAGTGATGAGCTGGATGAATTATGTTATTTCTCCCCCTACTCTTAGATTCTACAATTCACCTTTGTTTCTGAGATAATAAAATTGACTTGTATTTAGTTTCTGAGAAGCCAAAAGTGTAACTTTCCCCGATTTGGTCTTGTTAGAAATTGCTAAAAAACAAACTCTGTATATCTCACATCCATAACTTTAAAAGTATAAAAAAAGTATACAGACTATGTAATATACTTAGTCACTAAAGCTCATGAATAAAGCATATGCATTCATTTTTGCTGAAGATTAAAATCTGAAAACTGTTTCAGATCATTTCCTATGTTTCTCCAATATATTTTAATTGAACCAGTATAATCTTCATGCCATTTTAGTCATCTGCTTGCAGAAAACTTTGACAAGATAAAATGATGCCTTGTTGCAGTTCACAAACTCACTAGCACAGAAAAACAGGATAATTTGATGCAGTTCTGTAGCACGCTGCCTGCCAATGACATTTTGACCATTTTCGTCCAACATGGAATCAGCACAGAAGAAACAAGAGTCTTCAATTCCTTCTAACATTGACCTACATATCCTGGAAAGCTGCAAAAACTATTTTGGCTTCAGAAGAATCAAATATGCAGAAGCGCATGTTGGTTTGAGCAATCTATATTTTTCGTGCAAGGATTTTCTCATCTGCAATGAAAGACCTGGCAAGGAAACACAGGATATTCAGTCTGAATGACTTCTTAAAAGGTTCCTCTCATTGAGTCTTCAAGCTACTTAGTCCTGCTAAGAAAGGCAAAAATAATATACTATGAAAAATGTGTTGTGTTTACAGTTTCTTTTCTCTGCTTTGGAACAAAACAAGGCAGCTTGTAGAGATCAAAGAGTACGATACTAATTGGCAGCTTGGTCATAAAGTCAAAAGAGCAGCTCAATAGTACTGTACATGCTTATTTGTTCTCTCAATGCATAAAAAATAACCTCTCAGAAGTGACAGTCTGGAACTAACAGCAGAACAAGCTAAAGATTAATCAGCTGAGGAAAAAAGTCAGCCTATTTCAAATATTTTATTTATGCTGCACTATTTCCAGACAATAATACATCCCCATACTCCTTTAGGCAGAGATGTTCTTGCTCTTAAGAATAATTTTTTCAAAGTTTGAATTTGAATGTCCAGTCTGGGCAGTTTTTTAACAAGTAAAATGTTCTCCACTGTACTAGTACGAGTTTTGGAAAAATAAGCTCTCCACTGGATGGAAAAGACTCCAGAAAAAGATCCCTCCCTGAAGCCTGGATGATCTCTGCAGTGGTACTGACTTGAACATAGGTTCCAACTATTAAAATTACTGTTACTTTCCAAGACAAGGAGAAAAACTGCTAGGGGTTCAAACACCACATGACATCTAGGATAACTTTTATATATATCATTGTGAAGGATAAATGGCTCAAGAACTGTGGGATCTAGAACATCTGTACGTCACCGTCAGGTGACCACATGCACATATAGTACAACAGATCTGTATACCACATCCCATCAGCAGTGTTTTCCAGTGCTCAGCTAGGTGCCACACAATCCTTTAATGAAGGCAAACGCTACGACATAACAGAGTATATTGCCTCATTTAAGGTTCATATGAAAGAGATGGATACTTAGGAAAAGTATTCAAAAATAACATTATATTAAATGTTACAAGTGATCCAAACATCTCCTTTTCCTTCAGTATTACATTAAAAGAAGCAACTGAAATGCTGTCAATTGAAGCGCTGGAATCAAGTTCTCATGCAGAAAATGTTTTAAAGAAAATAGGCTATCAGCAGGTCAGTTCATTTTTCAGCTTATTAAATGGGTCTTCCAGGTTTACCATATTTTATGTTAAGATGTCTGCAATCCTAGAGACATGTCCAAAAATACTGCAAGTTGTTTTTAATCTTGTTTTTAGCAGTTCAGTTCCTGATGACAGTTTCACATTCAGTTTTGTACCAAAGGCACAAAGGGAATAAATAAGTTGAAAGTGGTTGATGTAAAAAAAGGTTTTGCTTTACTGTAGGCACAACTAACTTTGATCAGATTATTTCCAATTCAAAATTGAAACTGAAAAGCAACTCCTCAGGGCCCAAGCTGCCAAAAAGAAAAAAGTTCTAGTCTACTTTTAATACGACAAAAGTTCACAGCAGCATTATCAAACAGAAGATTCTGCATGACTGCAAAATTTTCATATTGTAACATACTTTAACACTGGAAAGAGCTATACAGCAACAGGTACTCATGCTGATCACAAATACTCAGAGATGATAAATTCCTCCACTTCACTGACTGGGCAAACACGGAATTTAACTGACTTATTTCAATGCACAGCAGCGACAGGAATCTAATCCTCATCTTCCAAGTGCAGAGCTCCTATTTCCCATTATTAGAAACCGCTGCAACACAGCAGGAAGCTATTAACATTAAACTACACAAACTATGGAAAATTATATGGTTTGAGGTCAACAAGTGCTGCTTGTCTATTAGAAGCTTTACCACAGTATCACGACTCATCGACAAGTGAAATCTGACCACATTTCAGATTAACATCTGTCAGAACCAGAGACTTATCTAAGTATATGAAGCTACACAGTCAACAGCCCTTCAGACCCTATCAATGCTGTATTTAGCAGAACGGTGAAAGGAAAAATTAAAGAACCAAATTCCTAAGAAGTAATTTTTGTTGCAAGCAGAAGTTTATCCATGCTCTTTAGATCAACTATTTTTAATAACTGGATGATCCTCTTTCCCCATTTAAAGCAAATTAGAGATAATTTCTCCTTGACAGCTATAAAACAGACCTTACTGGGAATAGAAAACTGGGGGTGTATAAACAGGAAAGTTTGAGGACTTAAGAGTCTTTTTGCTGATTTTAGTGCACTAGCCAGGATTTCAGCTTTCAGAATGGCTACCACCATTCTAGCCTCACATGGCTTTATCTAGAGTAGCCTCCATTCATCATTTAGTTTTCCCTTAACAGCACTTGCAGAGGCTGCAGTACAGAAAAGATTTTCAGAAACAGACGTCAACTCAGGTTCCACTTAAACATGTTGAAATTGTGTTATTTTACCATGTTATTCATTATTACCATGGTAAGACTAGTACATTTCAATCTTGTTTTCTAGATACTTTACTCTGAGCTCTGTTCTGCAAAAAGCTGCCAATGAACTAGACGAAGGAAACAGATAAAGGGCTCAAGTTATAAGAACAACATCTGACTCGACAAGGCAAGGAAGCCACGCTTACACTCGGGGAATCTCGGGATTTGTCACTCATTCTTTGCCCAGAGCTGAACAGGAATTCTGCCATTTCCTGGATCCTTTTCCACAACCACACAGATGCCACTGATTTTTTCATCTTGCAGGGAGCTTTTCTAGCATCTTCTTGTCTACCGGCAGTTCTGACTTAACAGACACGCGCAGCGGCAAGCTCAGAACCATGAAGTTACTGCTTACAATACTCCTAGGAGAGTAATTTGCTCTCACGCATGCCCCTTCTTCTTCCTTAGTGAAGCAAGTTAGTTCCATAAATATTCAAGCTGTTATCTACTACCAAGGACACTTAGGAAATATTTCAATACTCAGTGCAGGATACTGTCATTTAGTATACTTCAGAAGCCTTATTCTTGTGAAAATTGTTGTTAGTACAGTTATTAAAAGTGACAAAACTAGACAGCCTGTACTCATAAAATTGCTCCTAGCAGAACACAGCCATCATTACTAAAGAAGGCTACAAATACAAATTAAATTATAGCAAAAAAAAAAAATATCAGTACATTCAATGTTTTCATTGAATGGTTTTCCAAGGTTGAGAACAATGTTACAGAAAAATGTTTTTGTGACATTTCAATGCCAAAAGGCTCTGTACTATAAACATTCGGAGCAAGACTCTTCAAATATTTGCTTTAGAATTAGAAGCTAAAGATATACTTTCAGGCTTTTTAAAGAACAAATTAATAATTTCAGCTAACTAGCCTAATGTGTGCAGGAGAGTATCAACTACTACAAAAAAGTAAAAACCCCTCACAAATCCATTATTAATACCTCATATTAAGAACAAAAGCGAGAGTAATTTATTATTCACCCTTTAACCATTCTACCTCAGCCGTTCGACTAGATTCACTACTCGTGTAGATCTCGGTCTCTTCCATCAGTGCAATGCTAACGCATATTGTAAAACACAAATACCTGCTTAGCTGTATTTTCTCATCGATTTGACATATTTCATCAAGTATCTCCTTAATATTTTGGTTTGTTACCTTTAAAAAGAAAGGGGCAATGACCCCTGTTCATCTCCTTTGCATTTTACTAGCAAAATCACCAAACATTAACTGCTACAAAAATATTTAAGTATACAGTTTAAAGACAGCTGTAATGAAATACCAAATTGCTCTAAAAATTACAGCTTGCATAAAGATTTGGGCAACTTAGTTTGTGAGTAAGCTGATTATTTAAAGAGATTTTGGAGTGTTTTCATACTTGAGTATGATTTTAATCTGTGTGCAGCCTTGTCTGAAAAGGATATCACTTGAGACAGAGTTCTGGTACAGACACACCAGACTTTATATAACTAATATTATACAGTTACTCTGCCAGAATCGCACTGAAAAATAATTTCTCATTTGCTCCAAATCTAAATAGGATGAGAATTCTTACACATACTTCAGATGTTTTTTTCTCCATTTAATACTATGCAGACCTCCACTTTGGAAATTCAGTCCTGTCATCCACCCAGTTGGACCTTAATCTTTTCAGGGAAAGGATGAGTGAAGAAAATTTTAAACAACTGACGAGAACGGCATTTGCACAGTAATTCACACAATTTAGCACTTTATCAAAAATGCAGTGTTTGCTAAAATACAGTATCATTTTGCCCTTTCTGGAAAAAATGTATAGAAATGACAGACTACCACAAAGGTCAATCCCTACTCTGCCTTGAAAAGATATTTATAACAGACATTTAATAAGCAACAAAAAAGCACTAGCATAGGTCACTAACACCGGCAATTGTTTTAAATATTGAAAGACAAGCATTGCCTCAAGGAATCCAAAATCCCAGCTGAAATGTCAATGAAGGAAAAAAATTATTTTCAGTTCTGGCAGCTGATGCAACCTCAGGTAACATCTTTAGTTGCATGGACCATTCTTTAGAAGATCTTGTCAATAAACCTTCTGAAGCCTGATTTATGAACTCTCATCTTCTCCAAATGTATAATACTGATATAAGCTCAGTAAGAACATAACATAACATACTGATGCAGTACTTCTCACTACTTTTTTAAACTTTAAACAAGAGAAATCATTCAAAAATCATTCAGCTCTCTTTCTAGGATTATCTTATTCCATGTTTTTGATATTAAGCACTTACACTTTGAGAAAATCACAATAGCTACACTACGGAAAATCAAGTAAGAATTGTAACTAATACCTGCAGTAAAACTGAGCATGTATTAATATGTCGCCAAACATACAACATACAGGACCTGACATCTACAAATTGTACTACTGGACTTTCAGGAAAATCCTGGTCTAAATTTACAAAGGGAAGCCTTTAAATAATTGAAACCAGGGCAGTTTAAATTGGTAACAGGCAAACCCCAAAACGGATCAGAGGAAAAGCCCTATCTACTTTTCCTTATTCTAGTTCAATAATCCCCTAATACATCTATAGGATTTTTAACTCCAAATGATGTCTAGAGTAGCATTATTGTTCCTCTGACCTTTTGCTATCCAAGCCATTACACAAGCAACATCTTGTAAGAAGGGTGTAATACAGCTGAAAGACATTTCTTCACCATTTGTCTCAACATCTCAGATGACTCTGTGCCAAATGGAAAAAAGTTAAATCCCTGACCAAGCTCTTCAAGCGTAAGTCCTGATGAGATGCCTGTTCTGACATATGTGAAATAAAGCTTCCTTCTCTGAATAATTATCATTTTCTTTGATCCCTGGAAGAATATTCGGCATTGGCTACTTTGCAGCCTTTTGCCTTAAGAAAGATCAGCCGACAATTGTAGCCCCGTACTGATCCCTGCAACCAAAGGGATGATGCTGAAGACACCGCCTGCAATTTCCAGCTTTTCCTTTGATTTAGAAACTCCCCTGCAACTCTTTGCAATCCAAAGCACTAGCACCACAAGACAATAAGCCCTTCCACAGACTGTCTGAAACACCGAACCCCAACCCTCTATTCACACCTAAAAAAAGCCACCATATGTTACGAATTAGGAGCCGAAATCCTACGGTAGCGTTAGCGCAAGCGGCTCATCACAGCTAAAACCACCATAACCCGAAGTCTCCTCCCGACTTGCCGAAAAGCTGCCCCAAGACTCTTTAAACACGCCAGGTCTCCCCAGAGCCCAGCCAAGCACAGACCCCGTGTGCACATGTGGAAGAAAAAAAACCACTTTTTTTTTTTTTTTTCTTAAACGCTTTCCTACGAAAATAATACTAAATTAAGCATCTCCTTAGAGGAGGAGAAGGGAGGCAGGCGGCCGGTCCCAGCACCGGCCCGGGGGCGCGGAGGGGCTCCGAGGGCACCGACAGCTCGGGGACACACGGGCTGAGCTCAGGAGGGAAAAGTTGGGGCCGAAGGGCTGAGCCGCCCGGGGCGGCGGCGGAGACGAGCCCCGGGGAAGACAAAGCGCCTCGGCGGCCCCTCCACGTCGGTCCCCCCGGGCGGGCGGGACGCGGCGCAGCCCCCGGCGCTGCCTGAGGCGGGACCGCGGAGGCGCCGCACGGGCGGGCTCCCGGACACCGGCCCGGCCGCCACCCACCCCACGGCCACTCGCCCCGCGCCTTCCCCGGCCCTCACCCTCCAGCAGCCGTTGGATGATGCTGTCGATGTTGAGCTTGTCTATATCCGCCATCGCCTCTCAGCGGCCGGCGGACCCCTCCCCGCGGCACCCCTCCCTCCGCTCGCTGCTTGGCCGGCCCGACTTCTCTCCTCGTTCTGTCTCGTTTTGCCCCCTTCCTCCTCTCCTCCCCGCTCGCCTTCTTCCCTCTCTCTCTTCCCCCCCGCCCCCCCCTCGACCGCCGGTCTCAGCAGAGACCCAGCACTGAACAAAATGGCCGCCGTCTCCTCAGCGAGCGAGCCGGGCGCATGGATACTACGAGCGCGAGGCGGCTCACCGGAAACCCTTTATAGGCCGGGCGGGAAGAGCGGGGCGGTGAAACGTTCCGTCTCGCGGAATCCTTCCGCTCGCGGGAGGTTAAATAGTGCGGCGCTATCGTAGGATCATTTTGGTTGGAAGAGACACTTAAGATCATCGAGTCCAACCACAACTTAAACGTAGCTCCGAAATCTGGGGGATTTCTGCAGCCTGAGGAAGCCCTTCAGCTCCTAGGCAACTTCAGATACGTTGCACTCCCCCTGAGAATCCCTTAAGTACGAATGTTCAGCACCTCAGTATCCTTACTGGGCCCGGATGGAGGAATTAGCCTAATCTTTCAAGAGCATCTTGCTATTTTATTTCACACTTCTGCTATTATTTTATACTACATGTAGGAACAGCGCGGCTGCAAGCAATTACACAAGGTTCAGCTTGTAAATTGGGTTGTGTTTGCGAGGGAGACGGGCTGTGCGGCCCCTTCCCACTGCTCCGTTTGCATCTCTGATTGAACATTGCTTAATTGCTTTATTTACTCCTACTTTAATTTGCAGGGATGGCTGTGTCAACCTCCTTCCTCCCCATCTCCCTCCCCCGTGCGAATTGCTCCTGCTGTCCGTGCCGGATTCCTCCTGCCGACAGTTATATTGCAATATTCATAACGACTTATTGCCGCGGTGGGGCCAGAGCGGAGCTCGTGAGGGCGATAAAGCAAAGGGCTTGTGATCCCAGCACACCTTAGATCTGCTGGGAGGAAGGAGATCAGAGGACGCAGACTCCACACAAACCTCCAGCGCTCGCCCTTGCAAAACGCGGCTTCGACGCTCGACTTTGCCGAGCCAGCGCTACGCTAATCTTAGTCACGCTGGTGTAAGCCCGAAGTAACCCTGTTGAAGACAATGGAGTTACTTTAGATCTGCTTCAACGTAACGGCATTTACAGATTTACATCTATTTTTGTGCTGCGCCTTCCCAGGGAACAGCCAACCCCCCCCCGCTCTTTGGCACTCAATGTTTTCTTTCTCTTTCAAATCCTTTCTAATTCTGCCGGGCAAGTTGCTCTCTTGGACTTAGCCGAATTATTTAAAAAAGGGAAATTGCGTTTCCAGAGGAACCTTCCTGGCCTTGTTTTCCTTGCTGGAAATCTCTTCATCTTATCTCATCCTTCAGCTGTTACCCCCTCTCCAGGGACGTGTCCTGCGAGGATCTGAGCACCTTTGGTGGGTGCTGAGTCCCTTTCATTCCCGTTAATGCTCTGGAAATGGGGCGGAAGGGGAGAGCTCAGCACCTTCCAGGGCATGACAGAGGAGATGTACTCGGGAATTCACTGGAAACGCCATATTCTGGAAGGCGAAGAATGGTTCTCACTTGCTGAACCACATCAGGCGAGGTCCAAAGCACCGTCAATTCTTGTTAAAAGAGCTGTAGCCAAGAGGGCAGGAGAGAAGTGACAGATAAAGGCGAATCTGTTGAGGCTCCATCATCACCTCGATAACCAGCGTGTCTTGCAGCAGCTCCGTGTCGCGACAGCAGCCGCCGGCGCTCGGTGTCTTGTTCGGAGGGGGCTGTATTTTTGCACAGGGCCTTTTGCATCTACATAAAAAATAAGGGCCCTTCTGTGGCAGCAGTAAACTCTGTGATGAGCCAGAGCTATTAAAATGCCACCGCGAAATTATCTTTTTAATAAGCTAACTTTGCTGGAAATAACGAGCCTCGCCCCACAGCAGCTTCTCTGATTAGAAAAGGGACCAAGCCAAGGTGTTCTAAACATCCTGAAACTATTTTGTTCTCCGGTGTTGCTCACAACAATGATTTATTTCTAGAGGGGGAACAATCAGGGAAATCCCTTTGTCCTTAAACTCTGCACACAGGCTTGAAGCATTCAATAGTTTCAAAGCTTACAGTTCATATGTTTTCCCCTTCTTTCTATTTGTCTACAATTTGCATTCTAGTTTGCTAAATACACAATGATGTATGGTTTGTCTCGCTCGCAGCTCTGAGACCTTTGTGTCTTCCTTTCCTCTCCCAAAATGCCACAAATAAATCACTGCTTTGGTAACATTCCTTGGAAGCCTCCATGTAAAATATCTTTCCCCACTGATTTGTCCCCACTCTCTCACGCGCATGCCACTTTTTTTTATTGTACGGTTGCTCATAATCCAGCTATGTTTTAAAAAACAAAAAACAAACCTGCCTACCTACGGGAGCAAAATAAGGAGCGTTTCATTATTATTCTGTATATATATATGCATAATATATGCACACACATATATATGCTGTGTGTATAATATAATATGTAGATACACACACATGCATGTGTATATATATGCAGATAATAATGAAATGCTCCTTATTTTATCCCTATATGTAGGTGGATCCTAAGAAATGCGAGTCACCCACACTTCCCCTCGCCTTAGATTACATATTTGCTAAGTCGGTGAAATTCAATGTGTTTGTGTACATTTGAAACAAAGATCTCCACAGGCTGTTCAAACACTGCAAAAACAAGAACCGCTGACTCGTGGGTCAAATGTTATTTTTCCTAACACGATACACAGCCGTGATTTAAATGTTTTCATAACTCCTACTGTTTGCATCCAGATTTCCTTGTGTTACAATCAAGATAAAGCTTTTATGCATGCTTCTTGCCTCTGGTGTCTAAAATAATTTGCTGACCCTCAAATTTCAGATGCTGCGGAGTTTTGGGGGGAGACGGTGTCAATTTGTTGGACAAAAGACGAGCAGCTGGAACACGCTGCAAGGCTCATTGGAAGATGTCGGGGTCCGTGTCCTGTTTGGAAGGGATTTGATGACGCACGGGCAGGTGTTTTCTTAGTGTCGGATTTTATTTACAAAACACACAGCGCAACCATCTCCCTCCAGCACCAAAACCTGCAAACGTGGCGAGGAGCTCAGGGCTGGACGCTGCGCCAGAGCCTCCAGCTTCACCTTGGGGCTCACCAAGGACTCCAACCATGTGCAGAAGCTGAATGAAACCCCATCCGCAGACACGTAGCAGCAAGATCCCTGCCAGAGACATTAGTTACACGCTCTCTGCTCGCCGTTGTACCTTACACACCGCAGCCAGGCCTTGATTTCCACTGAGCCGAACGTTTTGCAGTCTCAACAGCTGGTTTCCATCTGAAAACTCCCACCAACAGAAGCCGTCAACAACGACAAGTCCATCTCAAGTTTAAAATCACATTTTTGATTAAAAATGTTAAAGGATTCTGCTCAAAAAAATCTCAAGATGGGCTCTTTTGACATGGGAGAAATGTAATTTGCCATTCCTCCTCTCCTACTTCTTTTTATTTTAAATTTTTTTTTTTTTTGGTAAAAGTTGATGTACTTCACGGGTTTCTGCTGAAAGGTGTTTTCTAATGGAAAAATGTTCTGTTGGTGAGTTTTGGAAGGTTCATACTGGCAAAAATGCTACCAATAAAATCCTTCTCATATAGAAATGACCTGAGTTGCTTTTTTTTTTTTCCTAACATAGTAGTGACCACAACAGGATTTTTCCTGCTATAGCTATTTAGATTAAGAAAACAGCACATTCCTCTTGCTGAATTTTTTACACGGATCCGACTTTCAAGGCTAGACCAGACACAAGAGAACTACTCAACTGATGTGTCCTGCCCCCGTTGAGCATCCCTGGGCAAGCGTGGCAGGGATCTGCTCCATCGCTTAGAAAAAGAGGAGAAATGGGGCTAGAGGAGACTTTGTCCTACTTTAAGTGGAGAACAGCCGTAGCGGATCAGTTGACGCTGCTTTGGCAAGGAGTGGAGCCCCCGGCTTCCCCTTTTCCGTCAGGAATCTCTACACTCCGCCAAAACCCGAGTTTCATAACCGGCTCAAAAGCTCTTGCAGGTTTTCACGGGGCTCAGCTGAGCTGATCATGGAGCGGGAGAGAAAAAATGTACATGGCAGCCAGTGTTGCATATCCAGCAAGGGGCTTTTCAGCACTTCTTCAGCTGGTTCATGGTGGGACAAGCGTAATTTTGCCTTTTCTCGTTGCTGGGCGAGGGGAGAGGTGTTGGGGAGCAGCGCGGCTCTCGGCACGGCTACCTCGGTCTGCTGGGATGGGGCTACAGAGGGTGTCATGGTTGAGACGGACAAACGACAAGAGGGCTGGGAATCGTCCTGTGGTTTGGAACATACCTTGCAAGATGGGGAGAGGCAACGGCTTCTCAGAAAGACTGAGATATTTTTGTGTAGCTTTGGCTTCATGTGGTGGCTTGAAGAAAGCACTTGGTGGATGGTCATCGTTGCATTGGCCAGAAATGCCGGTTTGCAGCCCAGGACACGGCCGGCTTCTTTGCTTCCTCTGATTTTACCCCAGTGTGACTCTGCTTCATGGATGAGCTGCTTCTCTAATTAAAACTGATGAAAAAGGAGGACCAGGAGGGCTGCCGGGGGAGTGAGAAAGTGGAAATAAGATGAAGGTCTCTCGATTTGCTGTCGGTCAGACGGCTGCTGTGTCTCTGCGGACCCCAGTGAGAGCCACATCACTGAACACAAGATGCAGGAGCAAGAAAGAGAGCCTCCACGCACCCTGGGGATCCCAAATTCCACTGGGGATTTTGAAATGTGGAGAAAATACGTGGGAAATCCCACCTGCAGGTGCCTGCAGGCCTCTCGAAGGCTGGTGCACCGAAGCCTTCCCAGGCCTGGGACAGGGAACAAATGTTCAGAGGGCAGTGGCTTTGCTGGGCCAGGTTTTATTTTCCCTTGTGCTCCTGAAAATCCAGAACAATCCCACTGATGGCTCTCGGGCACCTGGAGTTTCTGCTTACATGCAGCGTTTGGAAACGTGGTCCACTGTGGAAGTAGCTGCCACGTGTGCCTGTTTATTTGTTTCTGTTCTCACCTCCTCCTTGCTGCTCGCTGCAAGCAAGCCTGGCAGATTTTCAGGAGCTGGGCTGCTCCTACATAATGTTGCACCAAAATCGGTACAAAAAGATTCGGAGGAATCTGTGGCTGGATTCACCTTTGATCCCTGGATTCCCTTCTGGTTTGTCTGCACAGCTTGTAGGCTTGAAACCGATTTAACTCTGAAATCCTCAGCCTGAGTCGCACTGAGCTGTGTCCTCGGCTCCACAGACCTGCACCCGTGTCCAAGGGGATGCTGTGGGGTGGGCAGCGTTCACTGCAGCACCCACGGGGCTTTGGGTGCTGGTGTGAGCTGGTTTAAAGCAAACGTGACCTGGGCAGCTGCAGTCGCATCCCCAGATCGCAGCACAGACAGACCCGAAGCGACAAAGCTGGGCTCGTTCCCACACCAGCCTCCAGCCTCTGGTGGTAAATCACCAGGGTTTTGGTTTGGTCATGGTGATAAATCTAAGGGCTGCAAATGGTAGTGTACACAATAGTGGTTTTTCGCCAATAAATAGGGCTTTTACGTCAATGTTTCCATACGCACCTATGCTGTCAGGTGACAGGTGAGACGGGAAAGTCAGAAACATTAATCTGCGGAGAAAAGGGAGCCCTGGAAACTTGCCACTTTTGTCCGAGTCTCTGCTCTCCGGGAACTTGATTTTCTCTTTCTTTCCCACCATGTTTTACTTCACGTGATTTCTGTGCCTTTTAAAAATAGATGCCTTGGAGCAGGGAAGAGACATGCCATGAAAGGCCCTACAGACTGGGTGAGGATCAGACCGAACCTTCTCGCGGCACCTCCTGATGCTCTCAGTGATTCAGCACATGCAACTTGCCCAAACCTGCTGCAGGGATGGGTCCCCTCCCATTGCTCAAGAGAAGGAAAAGCAATTTTGAGGCCAAGAGGCAGTATTTTAGAAGGAAAGTAGTTTGTGAAAGAGCTAATCTTGCTGCAAATTTAACTTTTCTGAGACGAGGTTTCTAAGATGGGGATGCTTCACCCCAGCTCCTGCCTCAGTGACCCCTCATCTGCCGAGCTGTCCTGCCTTTGACACATCTCCCAACGAAACCTCAAACAAGTGTTGGGTATATTTTTTTCTCGGTAGCATGTAGGTCACTGGAGAGCCTTAGGGACCTGACAGCTGACATTCATCCTTGATTTCAAATCCGTGCGTCAAACTTTCTGGAGGCGATAGGAGTATAGGAGTGCAGTCGCTGGTGAGACCGATTTGCCTTTTGTGTGGCTTCAATTAAATGTCTTTCTCAGCATGGGATAGTTTCCAGATCTTTTTTTTTTTTTTTGATAAAATAAACTCTTTTATTTAGATATATATAGAAAAAGTCCCACCTGGCTTTTTGGAAGGGTTTCAGCTGGAATGTAACACATCCCATATTCTTCTATAAAAAGGTGAGCTGTATTTCTCACAGCTGAACTTTTCTGCCTTTTATAGCTGCGATTTGGCACACGCGAGGTGTGAGCGGCGGCAAGGTCGCTGCCCTTCCCCGGCCGAGGAAGGAAAGTCGCGGCACATGCTGGGACCAGTGATATGGGGACAGCTGCTGAGGACAAGCATGGAGGGGGACACGAGCTGTGGGGCTGAACCTCAGACCTGCTCATCACTGGGGTCTGCGCAGGAGCGCTGGGGTGACTCGGGGACCCTGGGAGATGTGTGTCCTGGCCGCTGCCCTGCCGATGGGACGCCTTCACAGCCGTGACCTCCATGGACCTGCTCCTTCTCCCAGCCTTTTATTTGCTTTGTATTCACCATCTCTCTCTATTTTAACATCAGTGTGAGCACAGGCAACAGGTTTAAACAAGGCAAACAGCCACCGCTTCCTCTGTTTTCTTTCTTCCTGCACCTTTTTAAATCTTGGTTGCTCAAATGACATTTTCCAGACCTGGGTGTCCTCCCCGTCGTGAGCCGTGCTGCCTGATGTGCCCTGCGCTGTGACCGGGTGCTTTGGTCCCTGCTGACAAGGAGGTAGAAAGCAGCAGCTCTTCACTGCAGTGTTACATTGCTCGGCTACAGATGCATTTTAATTTAATTATTTAATAACTTTAAATCAAGATTACACACTTATTTTTACTTTTACCAAGGGTGCACGTTGCAGTCTCTTCCCAGCCCCAGCCGGTGAAGCGACCTGTCCCATCTTACCCAGACTTGCTCCTTCCAGCAGCATCAGCGGTGCCAGAAACACTCCAGGAGCTGCAGCATCTCAGCCCAGGAGTAACATTTGCATGAGAAAGAGGGAACCGGTGAAGAAATAAAGTCCAAAGGCTGAGTGGAGTGAGTCACTTGGTGAAACTGCGGTACCTCTGCTGAATTCCCTGGGGCTTAAAACCAGGGCGCAAGGAGGGGCTGGAAATCCCAGGGTTGCAAGCGACCAGGTTGATGAGAACATACTTGATCCTTGTGGGCCAACGAGTTTGTTTCTGTTTGATGTTTTTTATTGTGGTCTGATTAATATGGCAATTGTCCTGTGTGCTCAGGCTGGGTGACCGTGCACCCCTGCACTGATCTGGAAATGTATTTCAGGCTGCGGGGTGTCCCCGGCTCCCCGGGGTTGCAGCAGGAGCACAAAGTGATGCTTTAAATCTCCTGCTCACTCCTCCGAGGTTCTCCCAAGCACAGCTTTTAAATGCTGTGCCAGCAACCGCTTGATTAATTAATGCTTGTTTGTTTGATGAAGATATTTGGTGATGCGAATGAAACTCACCTCCCAGGGTGGAGACGGTCTCATGCACTGAAAAGGGCTGGACGTGTATTTTTAGTAAAACACTATTTTCAGCTCAGGATTTGAAGTTTCTGGTCATTTCCTTGTCCCTTTCTGAGTCACACACCACGTCCTCTCTGTTGTTTATTGCAGATGTTGAAGGTTACAATAACGTGGGAGTTAAGTGCTCGGCTTTTGGAGGGAGAAGAAGAGAGGAGCAGGACGAGCTCTCTCTGCTCATCGGCACCAGGCACCTGAACTTATGGCAAAACTTCAGGGAGCGTCAGTTTGTGTATATTATTATAGAAATAATGTATTGGAAAAGGCATGTGGCAGGGTTTAAGGCCATTCCACATTATTGCTCGGCTCAGCCGAAAGAGGTGAGGGATCAGCGCCATTGTCCTGGCCTGGATATGAGCACAGCAGGGCTGTCTGTCCGTCCGTCTGTCCATCTGCCTGTCCAGCCAGGGCTCCTGTGGCTGGTCCCAGGCCCCCGAAGCCGCAGGCTTGTGGGGTGGGTGAGCACTGGGTGTGTGAGCCAGGGTGCCCTCCTCTACTGCCACTTCAGCAAATATTCCTTAATGTGGCTTCTCGCCTCTGCCTGCAGGCAAGGATTTAAGCCAGAAATGCTGTCAGTCTTGTTTGTCCTGCCAGCATCAGCTCACCTTGGAGGTGTCACCTGCAATGGTGCTTAACCCATGTTGCATCTCCCGAGTGTCCCCAGGGGGATGCTGGTACCTGTCAGAGCTGTTATCCTAAAAGCTGGTACCCTGGTGTTTCCCTCCTCACCCTTATACTCCAAATTTCCAAACTCTTCATCAGTCAATAGATGTTCAAAGCACCGAGAAGCTTCAACCCAGGGATGAGACAGGGATCTGTGAGCTGCTGGCACGCTGGGCTAGTGCTGCGGTGC
The DNA here is from genome assembly GCF_036013445.1 of Caloenas nicobarica. Taxonomy (NCBI): domain Eukaryota; kingdom Metazoa; phylum Chordata; class Aves; order Columbiformes; family Columbidae; genus Caloenas; species Caloenas nicobarica. Next base: position 5,186,363 of record NC_088260.1, read on the forward strand.
CAAAAGGGAGCAATGCGGTTGTGGTTGGGTCCCCTGGCAGGACCAGCTGTATCCAGGAGGATGCTCTCTGCCAGAGCAGGGGAGCTGCTGGAAAATCTCCCTCCCAAGCTCAGCAGCACCAGTTGGCTGCAGGCGGCAGGAGCAGGATGAGCTCTCCCCATTAGGACACGTGCTCTTCCCGCTCCAGTGGCTCCGAGCTCCACTTGCCGTCGCTCAGAGAAAGGGGACGTGTGTAGGGATGAGTGTGTGTGCCAATGCGGGACCTTCCCAAAGCATCAGGCTCTTGCAGATCCAGAGAGGACCAGACAGGCTGTCAGGAGCCCTGAGCATCAAATCCGCTGTGCAGCCTCCAGAGCCTCAGGGTTGGGTTTCTTCTCCCTGGGGGTGCAGCCCCGGGTGTAAAGCCCCTGTTTCCAATGCTGCATTGCCTTACCCACTACCAGCCTTGGGGACACCAGTGTGTTCCAGAGGGATGGGTGGATCTCCCTGCAGAGCCCAGCTGGGCAGCGGTGCCTGGCTGCCCTCCCTCCCCATCTCCCCCTGGGGTTTTCTGAGCCCATTGGACCATTTTACAACCCAAAAGAGGATTTCCCCCTGGCGAGGGCTGCATCTGTGGAGTGTCCAGCTACCTCCTTTCTTCCTCTTGCAGGAACAAAAAAATTGACATTTTGGAGCTGACAAGAGTGTTTATTGCTTAAGAGACAGTGTGGTGGCCTGGGACTGGGGGATGGCACACCGTGGGGTTTTAAAACCACAGATGAGTGCCCGATGGGATATTTTGCCAGCTCAGAAGGACATGGGAGAGGACTCTGTGCTGAACCAGGGAATACACTGCACGGGCAGGTTTCTAGAAGCAGCACAAATTGAGCTGGTAAATTATAAAATGCCACACTTGAGGTCTGTTATATAACGTCCCTTTACAGAACCTGGGAGCTAAATATAAAAGAGAATTACATTTTGGGCTGGTGTAAAATGATGCTCCAGAACAGGTTTGTGTGGGAAGAAGCACTTTGCAGCGCTGCAAGAATCGGAAAGGCTTTTGGGACTCTGGGTTTGCTCCCGCCTCCATCACTTGTTTTCTCTGCAACCTTGTGAAAAGCGTTTACTCCCCGGATCTCAGTTTCCCTCTCTTTAAATCAGGAACAATAAAACCTTAACTTCCTTGCAGCTGCGTTGTCAAGATTAATTCATCTTTGCAAAGTGACCTGAGAATCTATAGAAACCCGAACAGTGTATCATTATCCTGATCTAAACTGGGTGTATAATATCAGTGGGCCAAACTTCCCTCCCACACTGGAGGAGAAGGGGTTGTGTCAGCATAGCTGAGAAAAAAATTCCAGTCACCATTCCTAACCAAAAAGTCCAGAAGAGAAAAGCCTTTCTGGGCTGAGATTGTTTTGTTTTCCTTGAGGAAATTCCCCCCTTCATTAGCTTCAAGCAGAAGGATCAGCTCCCACACAAATCGGCTCATGCTGAAGTGTGGAGGGGGTTAATGGGAGCTCATCCTTCCCCTCTGGATGGTATTAGTGACACTGGGCTCCTGCAGGACCTGCTGCCACCATCACCAGCTCCTGCCCCTTGCAGGTGACAAAGCCAGGAGCATCTCCTGTGGGAAACGCAAACAGCAGCGGAGCAAAGTAGAAATGCAGAGAGATGCTGTGTGTGATACGATGTGTATGTGATATGTTCGTGGCATGATCCAGCCTGCTTCGCAATGTTTTTGGCCATTTTGGCCTCCTTCAGCTCCTGCCCTCTTTCTCTTCAGCTCTAATTTCACCACCAAGCCCAGCGTGGTCCCCAGCGTCCTGCCCTGCTCGGAGGATGCTCATCCTGTCCCTGTTCTCCGTGAAACGCTGGGAACAGCCCAGCCTGGCTTCCTTCTCCTCCCTCTCTGCACTCAGAGTGAAGGTTGCAGCTGCTGGGCAGTCACAGAAAAGCTCGGTGGATTTTCAGGTCAGGTTTGATTGCTCAGTTTGGGGGCCCAGGGGATCCAGGTACAGCCTGAAGGATGTCGGAGGAACGCTTGGCAGGGGATGGCACTGCTGCAGCCTTGCTCCCACGGTGATGGAGGAATGCAAAGATTAATCTAGGCTCAGCCTAGTTCAGCTTCTCCCTCAGCCTAGAGAGAGCAAGGTGCAGCTAATGGAGGGTTCCCCAGCCAGGGGGACCAGGGAGCAGCTCTCCTGGGCTCACGTCGCTGCTGATTTCCCCTGTGGAGGTGGCTCATGCCCCATTCAGGGGTTGCCTGCAGAGAGAGGGGGAGACCACTGCACCCCCTGTCTTTTGCTAGGATGCAGGTGATGCAGAGCATCGTGGTCCCTAAGCAGAAGCCAAAATGGGGATGTAGGAGCTCCGGGAAACCTCTTCACCCGCCTTGCAGCCCTCCCCACTGTGCAGCACCTGTCAGGAGCTGTGTTCTGCAGTTCGTGCTGGGCTGCAGAGCCGGGACCTGGCCAAAGTGGATGTGCAGCCCCTCCAGGTATAGTGTGTTGTTTCTTAAAACCACCTGATCAGCAAGGCCTGATCCTGCGCCTGTGAAATCCATCTGAATCACTGGAAAAAATGGTTTCTGACAGGATGGAGATTTGCAGGGGAGTTGCCAAGCAACTGGCACAGCTCTGCCACCTCCTGCTCCTCTCCTCCCTCTGAGCAGTGAGCAGGCAGGGGATGGCTGCATCCCTGAGTGCCTGCATCCCCGCATCCCTGCGTCCTTGCGTCTCTGTGTCCTTGCATCCCCACATCCCTTCATCCTTGCTTCCATGCATCCCTGCATCCCTGCATCCCTGGCTGTGCCACCCTGCCTCCACTTGTCCATGGAGGTACGGCCGGGAAGGGCAGGGACCACTTGCTGCTGGTGGGACGGGACACTCCTGGCAGGTGGGGACAAGCACTCCTGCACGCCCGACCCATGGAAAATCACCATCAGCAGCAGGGTTAGAAACAGGGTCTCTCTTCCAACCCATCTCCAAACTGTGCAGCTTCCTTTTGAACTAGTCCCAGCAATGTGTGCTAACACACTGAGCAAAACACCCAGGGGGACTCATTATAACCCAACTTTTATTAGTGTCATCTCTGCATTTCCTTGGGAGTCGCTTCAGATTTACACTGTTGAGAGAAATATGCAGCCCAAACCCTTGGGATTTTCTTTTTTAAAGCTTTAATTTAAATAAATTCTTGAGTAACAATTGCCTGTTACAAAAATCAGCTGATGTCCCTTGTAAGGCCTTGGACCTCTGGCGAGGGGCATAAAGCAATGGCTGTCAGGAGAGGAGGCAGCTGATAGTTCTGATCTTGCAAAAGATCAGTTGCTGAGTGGCAAAAAACAGCAAATCCAGCCAGCTCACAGAAATGGCAAATGGACCAGGCTGTTCAGAACAATCTGTTCCTTCTCCAGAGAAGGACTCGGTGCTGGCAGTGGGCTGGGAAAGCGGCTATTCTCGGCGTTGAGCTGGTCTGAAATTCTGCTTCAGAAAAATGGCAGGGCCAAGAACAGGGTAATTACAAGGACACATGTCCTAAATCAAAGAAAAAGGCTGTGAGTGGCTTTGCTGGGCTGACTCTTTTATTTGTGCTGAAGGAGCCCGTCTCTGCCTCGTCCCACGGACCTGCTCGCTGCCGTGTCCACGGCTTTCTGCTGCGGCAGGGAAACCCTGCCGATCCACCTCGGGTCGTTTGTGCACTTCACCATCTCCCACCATCATCTACTTAATCGGATATTGTCACTGAGCCAGAAGAAAAACAGTTAATACACCCAGTTTCTTGCCTGGTGCCACAGTTGCTGATGGAAGAGGACATTGCAGAGTACCCAAACCTCTTCCATAAAGCCAAAAGTGGGGAGACAGAAAGGTCTGGGAGTGTACAGATCAACATGGTGCCAGGCTGGACCTGGGGTGCAATTCCTCCAGGCAGATTTATTTCCATTGTCCTGCTTTCCTTGGGGCTTGTGAGCTCCCCGAGGATCCTCTCCTCTTGTGCCCTACCCAGGGATCAAGTGGCTCTCATCTGATTTGGAAAATTAGAAGATAAAATGAATGCAGATGGTTCAGAACACCCATACAGCAATTTAATTAATTGCCTTTAAATGTTAATTCAAAATAGTTTCCCTGAGTGATCTTGTATAAGCAAATCCTCAAGCTGCCTTAAAGCACTTCCAGAGCATCTTCAACTAACAAAGTATTCTTAGTCCTGATCAAGAGCATTGCACGGGATGTTTAATTGGAAATAGCTCTTGTAAACCAGGCTGTACCCACTGCACTCTCCTGTGCTGCCCAGCTCTGCCCTGGGGGGTCACAGGAAAGGAGCCCTCCCATGATGTGCGGCTTTCCCAGCCCCAATCACCGTCTCACCCCTCTCCCCAGTGCTCTCCAGCCGTGTCTGGCACGGAGGGTTTCCAGCACAGCATCTGGACCTGCCAACAAGCTTCCCTGGGGGAGAACAGGAGCTGAGAGGTCACGGTAGGAGTTTATCAGCTCGGCTTAGCCACAGCCAAGCGTCTCGCCGGACCTTCCGACCTCTTGCATCGCATAACCCAGGCCTGGGCAAGGCCGCCTCCTGCTTGGGTTTTGTGCTGTAAAATGGCCGCGTCCCTCCAAAACTGCTGCAGGATCAGCTACCCTGCTAAGAACATTACTTTGTGCAGCTTTGCCTAAATCACAGGAAAAAAAACCCACGAACTCCACACAGAGAAACCTCGTGCCTAGTCAGGCAGCTTCTGTGATGGCTCCGTCCTCGAGTCCTCTGTCCTCTTGCTTTAGCTAAAACCTTCCCGCAGCGTATGAGTCCTTGCTACATGCCAGGTTTGACCTCAGGCCAGTGAAATTTTCTGAGGTCTTTTCTTGCTTTCAGATGGCAGCACGTCCTCAGCTATTTTGCTTCTGCATTTTCCCACCTGCGGCGGCAGCTTTCGAGCAGTAATTCAGCACCAGGTACCTGCTGCAGTCAAAGGCATCTGTAAATTAGCGCATAAAGATGAAGCAAATCCATGTTATTAGGCCCTGTCAGAGGGGCTGAGCCTGCAGTGGGAAAGAGTTTTACTTTCCCAAACTCGAGGCCTGGGGAACTTGGTCCTAAAATGACCCTTTAAAAAATACCAAGCGATGCCACGAAGGAGTCACTTTGCTGCTGGAAATCACGTTTCGCTTGGTGTCAGCAATTCATAAGAAACCCATCTGCAGGAAATTATGATGACAAGTTCCTCTGAGCGAAGAGGAATTACAGCTGTAATTCCTCATTGCTGTAATAATGAAGGAGGCAGAGAGCAGCCTCCTTTCTCCTTATTTAATACCCATTACTCTTAAAACTCGTAGCCTTGTGTCCATACAGGCTTGTCTCAGTCCCATCCTGCTACCTAGAGACCATTTCTGCTGCACTTGTAAGAAAAACACACCCAGAGGTGAAAATCAGCTACTTCTGTGCTATTTTGTTATCTGTAATGATGGATACGCACTTGTTATTTCTACACTGTAATTTTTCAATGTGAGGAGGATGTCCTGCTGCAGGCTAGTAGAGTGTCTGGCATATTTGGCTCCATTTTCTTGAGATTTTACGTGTTAAATAAGGGAAACAGCATCAGAAATTTGCAGTGTTGTTTCAAATGCTGGGCATGAGACCCTTCTCTCCAAGGAAGGGCAGGTAAGAAGTGGTATCGCGCAAGGGGAGAATGGTTTGGCATTGGCAGATTAGAAGATGTGTATTTTGAAATACACCTTTTCTCTAAGAGGCACATGGAGCAAAACTCAGGCCAGCTGGAAAAGATTACATGTCTGCAAATCTCAATGTGTTTGCAATGGCTTTAGGACCAAAACTGGTCTTGCCCATCAAAGGCTGGTATGGTTCATGCACATATGAAGATAACCATTGATCGGAGGAAAGAGATAAAAACTGGGTAGAGAGTGTGCTCGTAGGAGGCCATTGCCATGCAAAGTCTCGGGAAGGTGACACCATGAGGCCAAGGTACCACTCCAGGTTCATGTGGTGACATTTCAGCAAAGAGGTACCCTGTGTATGTCTGAATTTGGGACCTCTCTGTATGGTTTTGCCATCGGACCGCTGCCTGAGAAGATCTTTCCTCATCACCAGCTGCCTTAGGACTTGTCAGCATCTCCCTGCTCCTCCCAGCGCTGCTGCTGGAGCTGACGGGAGTTTGATTCTGATTTAATCCAGGTTTTTAGAGGAGGGAAAAAAGAAAGTTTTGACAGTTCCATATATAGTCCTCTGACTCACAGACTTCATATGTCAAACATCGAAGACAGGTTAAGTAGAATTAAGTTCTGGATTTGTTATAAATAGGCATTAAGTAATATGAATGTTTTACATTTGCATGAGAATATGGGCCTGATTCTCTAGTTTACCCCAGAGATTTTCTTTGATGCTCCCAGGTAGGCGACCTCAGATCAGAGCCAGCCCAGCTCTGACCAGCCACCATTTAACTGGACCCGGTGAAACCAGGAAATCATTGCTGAAATCAGGAAGGTTTTATGCTGCTTGCACAGACCAGAATTCGGCTTTTAAAACAGTATGAGCAGTTTTAATTAAACCCCAAATCTGCAGCTGAAGGAATAATTTCTCCATGTCAGTCAGTGCTAAATGTACCTATTAAATCAGAGAAGAAGGGTAAAGATTAAAATTGCATAAAAAGTCGCTTTTCTTCTGTTTCTCCCAGAAGTTAGAAATGCATTGGATTCACACGTTACAGATGATCTCTTACTGCTCCAATTACCGTTCTGCTCAGCCACAGCTTAAAAGTCCATCCAGACAATGAAGTCACCCCAACTCAGAGCAAGTCTGACAGCTGAGCATTGTTTGAGTGAAAACAGTCCGCTTTAGTAAAATAAATGCTTTTGCAATGAGTGTGACAGACACAGACTCTACCAAATCAGATCCTTCCTCAATAGTTTAATTTACTGACTTGTTCATTGCTAAACAATTGAGAATTGGTCCATGGAGAAGGAACCAAAAAGGACAGACAATATGGGCTGTATTTTGAGGCTGGACTGGTCCAAACCAAGAGAAACCAGGCTTTTGAGCTCCTCAGCAGCATTGTTTCTGGAAAAACAATGTCCTGCCCTGCAGCTCGACTGTTTTTCTGAACTGGGAGTTTGGCCTTAGTTCTGCTGAGGGTGAAGAGAAGCAAACTAGAGAGAAAGGAGCTGGAATGTGACACAGCCAGGGCCACCAAGACAAAATGACAACCTCATCCCCAGAGAGGCTGTTATCATCCCATGGAGCTGTTGATCATGCAGGAATAGCATGAAAAGCTCTGGGAACTTCCCTCGGCCCCAGCGGGACCCTCAAGCTCCGGTGCCTTCCCTGTATCGTTCTGCCCTTGGTTGCAATTTTTCTTATCTAATGCCACATTCTGCTTTCTGCCATGAAATGTAATTCCCAATTAAACGCATCCTCAGAGCCAATCTGGCTGTGGATTAGCCTGGAACTTGGTGGCTGGCTTGTTAACTCATCAAAGTCTCCAGGATAATGGGGAGGCACAGCCTCAAGAGCAATGCACTGTTTGGGGATTTTGCTCATTGCCTTGAATTTGTCGCAGCCCTGCAAACTGGGACGCAGATGCCCTTTGCTCACCTTCACCGTTTTTCTGTTGTCCTTCATCCCAGAGCTGAGTAAGCAACACCAGGGCTACAAAACACAGCCCTGCTGCAACCTCCAGCGCTTTCTTGTGCTTCTGCCCCGAGGGATCTCAGGGTTTGCGGAGTCCCTGTTAGAAACGAGGAAGAAATTTATTACGCTGAGGGTGGTGAAACACTGGCCCAGGTTGCCCAGAGAGGTGGTGGATGCCCCATCCCTGGAGACATCCCAGGCCGGGCTGGACGGGGCTCTGAGCAACCTGAGCTGGTGAAGATGTCGCTGCCCATGGCAGGGGTTGGGCTGGATGAGCTTGGAAGGTCCCTTCAACCCAAACTCTTTTGTGATTCTATGAAGGAGCTGGCCACACACTCCAGTTTATGGAGAAGAAATTATCGTGGCTCTTGTGACTCAGACCACTGCTCCTGTGTGCTTCCCTGCATGGACAAGACAGAAGCTGGTGCAAATCATCAATTTGTCCCCTCTGTTGGCTGCCTTAACAGGCTCCGTCCCCAGGGACCTTCCCCCTGGTTGGCAGCGGCAACCAGTGCTGCTCTCCCAACAACAGGCACCTCGAGGTTGTCCTGGTGCCGAGGATGATGGCAGAGATGTGGTGATTGCTGCTTCTCCACGAGCAAAACGGACAGAAACCAGGTAGGAAGCCCAGGGAGCTGGCTGCAGGTCTGATGACGAAGGGGAGGGGAGAACGGCACATCCATGGGCCCAAAGTGCTGCTGGGGACGGCGAAGCCTTGGGTGCTGCTCTCCGGTCAGAGTGAAAGGCTTCGGAGTCACAGGTTATGGGATAATTCAAACACTGCAAAAGGAAGCAAGAACTAGTAAAATGAGAGTTTCTGTTTGCTGTGGACACGTGGCCAGGGACACATTGGAGCGTGTTCTTCAGGGCTGGTTTCGGGGCATGGAAATCCCTTTAGTCCATGTAGTGAGGGCTCCCAGCACTCCCCATGGGGCGAGTGGGGGTGGCAGTCATTCCATGCTCCTTGGTGACGGTCCCCATGGAGAACCCTTCCACTCTGTAGTGTGACACTGCTGTGGCAACCAGGCCAGTGCCCGTTCCACAGTGCTGGGGCAGTGCAGGGCGCAGGATCGGGACCCACTCCCCACCGGGCTGCCATCTCTCCTGTGTGTCCCGCGGAAAAGGGGCTGTTCCTTGGGGACACCCGACTGCTCCCACTGTCCTGTCCCCTGGCTGGAGGGGAATCACAGCACCCTGTGACGGGGTGAGCAGCTTTGGGGGGCACAGAGGAGCCTGGGGGGCTGCAGCAGGGCTGGGGAGACCAGGTTTTGGGGAGGCTGAATCCAGGTAATGTCCCCTGCTTGCACTGCCCGGGGGCTCTGCCCGCCAGGACGGGGGGTCTGACCTTGCTGGGATTTCTATGGAAACCCAGGTATCGAACGGGGTGGAAAGCTCAAACCATCTGTTCTTCCCCTACTTATAAACTCGATCAGAGGAGCGTTTTTCACAATGACATCACTACAAATGTTCCCCTTTTATTCATCGCGCCGCCATCTGTGATGGTTTCCTCATGTGCCAAACACGCGAGCGGGTGCTGAGGGGTGGGCAGAGGGGACACATCCCCTTACTCAAGTTTTGTTTCTGCCTTTGGAAAGCAGACCTGGCTCCGTGGAGGCTTCTTTATCCCCTTCCCGAGACATCTGCAGAGCAACCGGCAGAGTTAGCTGGAAGAAATGAGGCGCTCAAAGGTAAAAACCAAAGTATAACCCAAAGCTGGTGGAAGATCTGCTGTGGGGATCTCACCTGCAGAAGTAAATGCCACAGTGCAGTGAGCCAGACAGGCGGTGGGGAGCCAGGCTGAAGGTGTTGGGTTGTGGTGGGACTGGTTCTGCCTGTCCTCCTGTGCTGGGGATGAGACTGTGGCTTGAAATTTGGGTGTTGGGGGAGGCAGGGTTAGATAATATGGGTCAGCTGAGGACATTGGGTAGTGATGGATCTGCCACAGCTTCAGTGCTTACCTGTTAAGCAGTTTCTCAGCTTGAAGCTACCTTCCCACAGCTGGAGATGTGAGCGCTCCTGGTCCGCTCCTGGGAAAAGGCAGCTGGGTTCCTACCCATCCCCAGCACCGGTGGGCTTGGTTCTCACACAGTCCTCGCAGTTATGTTATGTTGGGTGATAAAAGAGGTGACAACCTGCCCTCCCCCCTGCTGGAGGTCTGCACCCTGTCCTGGAATCAAGGTGTTGGCTGTGGTCAACAGGCACCAGTTTTGGTCACTGTTAACACCTCCTTGCCCTGGGGGGTGGTGGTAGGATGGAGGTGGGTTACCCAAGAGCAAAGCACCTGGTGGACCTTGCTCAGAGGTGCATCAGAAGCACTCACGGAGCTGGTTTGCATGGCTCAGAGGTTTTGGGTGATAATGAATATCTGAGGTGGCAGCAAAGAGCTGAAGGTGGTGACAAACAGCTGGAGGTGGCGATGCTGTTAACCCGCTCCCCTGCGCCCAGCTCTGCTCTCTGGTCGTGTTCGCCCAAGTGACCAAACTCTCTGTCTCTGTGGCAGCGGGGAAGGGCCACTTTGAGGCGGACACTTTCGGATTCCCCTGAGAAGGAGAAGGAGAAGGTGGCTGAGGCCGAGGTCAGGAGGCTGCAGAAACAGTATTGGATCGCAGCAGAGAAGAGGAAAGCTTATGGCGCACACGTGCGGCAGCAGATGCAGGCTCAGCAGTGAGTGCTGCTCAGAAAGGTCCTCCATGCCGAGATCTGGGGGCCCTGGCACTGGGACGGGGAGGGGTAAGGACCTGCCCCAGTGTTGCAGGTGGGTCATGCTAAATGTCATTTGTCATTCTGCTTTTGCAGAAAAGAAACAGAGTCGCTGAACCAAGAACAAAAAGAGGTGTCGTTGGTGCTGAGCCAAATCACGTCCATGAGAAAAGCGATGCTGAGAGGCAGAGATTGTATGGAGCTCCACTGCCTTTTGCAGACCAAAAATCAGTATGATTCTCTGATTAGAGACAGAAAAGCCCTGTTAGCTGACCTGGATGACCAGGTAAGAGCATCTGGAACGTTCCATGGCTGACCAGGGTAGAGCAGAGTCACAAGGTGAGCCCTATGGCTGAAACTCCTCAATGTAAAATGTGTTTAATTCAGGCCTTGGACAATAATGCTGCCTCCTGGCAAAAGACACATGACAATGACCAATGGATAGAGCCAGGCTCCCACTCAAGCCAGCAGCACTGGATAGAAAAGTCAGGTCTGACTCTCCACCTTGTTGTCCCACCAGTCTCTGCAGCTCCTCTTTGATGGCACCCACCTGCCTGGGGTCATGCAACATCCCTCTGCTTTTCCTTTGACTTTTTTTTCTCCTAAAAGAGAGGAAAAAATGGAACAGTTGTGCTGCCTGAGGCACAGCAAATAGAGGAGCAGCAACATCTGAGGGACATCTCATCACTTCTCCTGGTTGGATTTGGCCAAGGATGGGATGGGAGGCCAAGGGAAACCCAGAGCTACAGAAGCGATGGGTCACTGCAGCTTTCTGCTCTGAACAACCCACCAGTGACAGGAGTCAGGGAACACACTCGGGTGGTTTACAGTTGCTAGAGGTGCTGCAGAGCTTTCCACTACAGGCTTAGCTTTCAATCAGGGATCCCTCGGCTGAGTCATACATCTCCCACCTGCCTCCTGCTTCGTTGTTCTCCAACAACTTCATTCTTCTGGTGGATTTATTTCTTCTGGTAGCTCCCCACTTCTGGCAAAAGTTTTCCTCCACTCATTCCCAGAGAGGACTCTGCAGATCCCTGTCTGGCCAGCACAATGCCACTACAAAAAAACCATCCTCGTTGCTTCTTCCACTCGGCACAGAGTGCTGCTGTGCCTTGTTCAACACCTCCTGAATTCCCCTCCAGAGGCAGCTGCATTTCCTTTGTGACACGAAAATAAACCCATTCCTAGTTACAGTTTATGTTTCTGCGTGTGCAGGATGGGATCCTTTGGGATTAAAGCTGCTTCTATAACTGTGAGCTCATTAATGACACGGTTGCTGTAGTTCAGGTCAACAGAGGGTATTTGCTTTGGCTAAGTGTCCTGACAAGAGTCCAGAATGTAGGGGTGGAGATTATACTTTTTCTTTTTTTTTTTTTCCTCTATGTGTGCAGATATTAGAGCTGGAAAAAAAGATCGTGAAGCAAAACCAGATAGCAGTGAAGGTGAAGCAAGCGAACTGTAGCAAAAGGCTGCAAAAGCAGATTGAGAAACTGGAGTTGTGTCTAAATAACGTAAGCAAACATTTTGCAGATCTTTGGAGACCACGTGCAGGGCCACACTGGGGCCTATGCACAAAACGCTTTTTGCACAGAACAAAGGATAACGGTGCAAATGCATTTGGTTGACATGAGCTGCATAAATGACCTGGCTTGTTCTCCTGGCCTGATTGCTCCCAGAATATCTCAAAGACTCCTTCAAGCTCGGTGACCCAAATGCAGCACTTGTGCCATGCCAAGAAGCCTGAAGGTCTGCACCTGCTTAGTGATAAAACCCAGCTGCCTGAAGCCACCTTGCCTTGGACAACGCCAGCTCCAGGTCTCTGCCACAATCATCCTGGCCTGCTGTTGTCCCTCCTGTCTTGGGGAGAAGGATAAAGTCATAGAATCACAGAATCATAGAATAATTTGGGTTGGAAGGGACCTTCAAAGCTCAGCTGGTCCAACCCCCCTGCAATGAGCAGGGACATCTTTCACTAGATCAGGCTTCAGGGCCAACTTGAAATCTCTTGGGCTGTTTTTGTCCCAGCCCTCTCTTTGAGCAGACACCTGAGCCCACACCACCTTCAAGCTTTTTGCCTCCCTCTCCCCAGGTCACTGTCCAATTTGATACCGTCCTAACCAGAAATAACGAGCTCCGAGAAGAGATTCGAAGCCTGCGAATCCAGAAAGCCATTTTGGATAACTTCTACCTGAAGCTCCATAGGAAGCTGGGTCAGCAGAGAAGAAGGATGAGCACTGCCGTTGAGCAATCCACACAAGCCCACGAGCAGCGGTACGTGGCCTTGCAAACACTCTGTGGCAAAATTGGCACGAATGGGCAATGCCAGTGTTGAGTATTGACGGAAAGACAGACCGATTGTGATTTCAGAGGAAGGATTCACCACTCTTGTCTACAGCCGAGTGCTAAGGGTTGGGTGGCTGGTCAGTGCAGGGAGGCTGGTACCTCCAGAGGGATTTACTCCTTGTACCTATGCGTGGTGTAACCTGCTGCTCACTTGTACAGGATGGAGGCTCTGGCAAGGATTTCAGCCATGGATGAAAGGAACAACAAAGAGACCGTCCAGTACAATGTTGAGATGCAGGAGAGGGAGCGCGTCCTTAGCCGGGAGACCAAACTGAAAAGCTTCATGCTCACCAAATGTGTAGATCGCTCTGAATTGGAGGAAGAGGCCAAAAAGATAAAAGGTACCAGATGAGAGAAACCATGTGCAACTGGGACTGCAAACCAGGAGTCTGCAGGGTTGGCAAAGGGGCTGCTCGTGGCACTGCACCCCACTGGCAAGACCTCTCCCAGGGAGGGATCCCACTGTGTTTGCCCCATTCCCATGCAGACTGTGAGCTCCTTGCTTTATTTCTGAGTGAAATAAAGACACCTTCTGCCCCGAGCACCCCACCCAACCCTGCAGAACCCTCAGGGGAAGGCTCTGCAAAGGGGACATGCACAACCCAGGCTCTCCATCTCTCCCTCAGACCTGAAGGAGGCCGAGCGGGCCAAGCGAAACCAATGGGAGAGCATCGAGAGCCGGGAGGTGGCTTACGAGCGTCTGCTGGAGCTGGCGGAGGACCGGAATGTCGACCAGCTGGTGAATGGCTTCATCGAAAAGGAGCAGAAGAACTTTGCCTGCTTCAGCTATGCCTCCGAGCTGAACAACGAGATGGAGAATATGCAGCAGAAGATCAAGGACCTCCAGGTCTGTGCCAGGCTCTTCATGTCTGCCCTTTCTCAGGTGGTGATTTTAGGCTGGGGTGGTTTTTCCCTCTCCCTTGTGTCCAGCACCAACTGCCCACACCACAGCCCAGCTCACAGCCTGCCACATTAGGGGAATGCAGAGAAGTAGCCAAAAATACGACTCCGATAGACAGAACGCTGCGTTCTCAGAGCTAAAAGTGTCTCAATGCTGCCACCGTGTACCCAGCAAAAATACTGCAGGATCCAGGAGAACCGAGAGCTGCCTTGGCCATGTGCGGGGTTGGTTGCAGTGAGAAGTTGTGGGGTCACCTCCTGCCCTCCTGGCCCCGGGGACAGTGGTCCCCAGAGGGGTCAAGTGGCGTGTCCCTGCTTCCAGGGTGGAGGGATGGTCCCCAGCCTCTGTTAAGCAGCTCTGGTGGACATTCAGCCAGTACCCCCTCCATGTGCTTGTGTTTACACAGGATGAAATTACAGGCCTCATGTCGAATCAGGAGTGTGCAGAGAGCAGCAACCTTCACACCCTGAAGGAGCTGGAGGTATGGCGGTCGGGATAACAGCAGCAGACACATGCTGGCGCATGTCCTGAGGAGTCTCTGGATGTCTCCTGGGATGTCTCCAGTGTCCAGACTGGAACTGGCCAGCACTGGAGGGGGAAGGGACAGGAATGGGCTGGTGTGACACGTAGCAAAACCTTTGCTGATAGGAAAAACTAACGAAAGCCACCGAGGAAGCCAACGAATATGAAGAGAGATGCAAAGAGAGCAGCAAGGTGCTGGGCCTTCTCACATCCAACATGGAGGCCCTGTTCAAAGGAATCAACTGTGACACTACGAAGATAACGAAGCAGCTCGGAGAAAATGGGCAGATCACGGATCTGAACTTGATGCAGTTTTTTGGTGGGTCGGAGCTGCCCATCTTTCCCTGCCATGTGGCCTGGACCTTGTATGCCCACCACCCCCTCGCATGGTGTTTTAATTTGAGCTGGTTTTTTGCCCCTTGCCCCATCATGCATGGGTGCCCCTAGTGTGCATTTGGGGGTGTCAAATTCCCAGCAAATTCAGGAGCTAACCTGGCTGTATAAACACCCCAGTAGACCCCCCCAGTCCCTCCCTTTGGCTCTGGGTATGAGACCCAGCCTGGGGACCCTTATCCCTGGGTGCGCAAGCTGCTTGGTTGCCCTGGGGCAATCCATGGAGTCCCACTGCTCGCTGGTGTGATCCCATACCCAGGGGTGGGTTTGGGCAGGGGTCTGGGTGCAGGAGCCCTGTGGGATGATTTCCTCGCCCAGGTGTCTTGGAGGAGAAGACCAACAATCTCCTGCTGATGGAGTCCATCCTGCGCTACACAACGGCTGATGAGTCCCACCTGGACCAGGACATCGACAACCCGCTGCTGGGCGGCACTGGGCTTCTCCGGGGGATGGATCGGGCCCAGCTCTGCCCGTTGCCCCCCGCCCTGGATGGCACCACCGACACCATTGATGCCGGTGAGTGCGGGAGGTGAGAGGGAGGGGCCGTGGCCATGCAGCCAGCCAATCCACAGTTCCCCCGTGGCCACTTGGCCAATCTGCTGCTGCCACCCATCTGTCCCAGCCAATCCCAACCAGCCTGTCCCGCCCCACCGGGTATATAAGGCCTGGGATGGGGGCCGTGACGGGGTGACCATTTTCTTGGGCAGCGGAGGTGCCGCTGGACCACGGCCAGCTGTCCCAGTTGGTTCTCCAGAGCCACGAGAAGGAAGAGGGCAATGCCGCCAGCACAGGCAACAAGGGGAGAAATGACGCCAGTGTGTGAGAACCCGGCAGGGATTAGTTAAATAATTAAATTAGTTAAATAAATCATAGAATCATAGAAACATTTTGTTTGGAAGAGACCCTCAAGATCGAGTCCAACCATTAACCCACCCCTGGCACTGCCCCATGTCCCTGAGAACCTCATCTCCGTCTGTCCAACCCCTCCAGGGATGGTGACTCCAGCACTGCCCTGGGCAGCCTGTTCCAATGCCCCACAGCCCTTGGGGGAAGAAATTGTTCCCAAGATCCAACCTCAGCCTCCCCTGGCGCAACTTGAGGCCGTTTCCTCTGGTCCTGGCGCTTGTTCCTGGGGAGCAGAGCCCGACCCCCCCTGGCTCCAAGCTCCTTTCAGGCAGGTCAGAGATCAGAAGGTCTCCCCTCAGCTCCTGTTCTCCAGCTGAACCCCCAGCTCCCTCAGCCGTTCCCATCACACTTGTGCTCCAGCCCCTTCCCCAGCTCCATTCCCTTCTCTGAATTCACTCCCGCTGGGCGCAGATGAACACACAGACACACCAGCCCAAGATCCGCTCACACCAGCACCTGGATTTCCTCTCGCCAAAAGGCAGTTTAATGTGGGTGCCATTCACTTGTTCCCCAGGGGGAGAGGCAAAGGGACCCCCACATGCGACCTAGAGAGAGGCGATCTCGCGGTGCCAGCCCCGGTGTGGGCTAGTCCTTCTCTTCGCCATGAGTAATGACGTGGACAAGGTTTTTGTAATCCAGGTTGCCAGACATGTCTGGAGGGAAGGCTGCGAACATCTGATCGATCTGCCAGGAAAGAGCCGGGGTGAAAAGGTGGCACAGGAGGGGTTTGGGGCTGGGAGGAGGGCTGGAGGTCTGTTGGGATTGGGGGTGCAGGAGGCTAGCAGAGCTGGGGAAGGAGCTCATACCTCTTCCTGGGAAAACCTCTCGCCCTGCGTCATCAGCATTTCTTTGATGCTGTAAACAAGAGAGCGTGGTGAGCACCAAGGAGGCCTTGGTGGGGATGGCCACCCATGCCCCTGGGCACCCCTGGACTTACTAAGCAGATTTCAGGCCTTTCCCCTCTGGATCAAACACCTTGAATGCATTCAGGATGGTCTCCTCCGGGTCGGCACCTGCGGGTGACATGGCCATGACCATTGGAGATGGTGGAGGAGGAAGGCAGCTGTGGTCTCCTGCTTCCCCCAGCCTTTGGGGAAATGATGGGGGATATGCCAGGAAGTGGGGGGCTCTGTGAGAAGGTCAACCCCACAGCCCTCCGGTGCCGGCAGGGGCTCTTGATGCAGGTGGTGGCAGGTAGAGGAGCAGACGCAGGGTGGTGGTGTGGACACAAAGCAGCTGTGTCACCACCGCCCTGGCAGACGGCATCTATCTAATCTTTTGGGTGTATTTATAGAGCTGCAGGCACAGGCGCTCTGGGCTGTGCAGCCTCCTGGAGATTTGTGGCGAGGCTGCATGCCTTGGGTTCCAGAAGTGATACAGGGTGCAGCCGGACAGGGCTGCTGGGTCAAAGTCACTCTGCAGCCAGTGCCCTGGCCAGGGTGGCCATCGGTGCCACCATTGGTGTCAGCAGGCTCGGAGACACTGCAAGATCTCCTGTCTCCTCTTTCTATGGGGACAGCAGCATCACAGCCTGTGGAGTTTTTTTTGAAGGCTGGGAAACTGAAGCAGAGAGACCTGCTCATACCCCCCAACAGGTTGGGGACACACCAGGTGGTGGCTTCCCAGATGGGACAGAATATTGGTGATGGTGTGGGTTCCCACCCAGGCCCCCCTCCAGCTCCCTGGGTCCCTCTCACCCTTGAGTTTCTCCCCAAACATGGTGAGGAACACGGTGAAGTTGATGGGGCCAGGTGCCTCCTTTATCATCTCATCAATCTCCTCGTTTTTCACATTCAGGCGCCCTAGGGGAGAGCAGTGTTGGGTGAATTGTGGGTCCTTGTCCTGCTGCAAATGCCTGCAGACCTTCAGGCTCTGCTCTGTGCATTGGGGGCTGAAGGACACACCATGGGAGCCTTCTTCTGCAGGTTTTCTCTAGAACCTACGGGGTTGAACCTCTGCTGCTGCAGGAGCTGCTCTGAGTCACCCCTTGTGGGATCTCACAGGTCAACAGAAGTCATTTCGGATCAGGAGGTTTTCAGCAAAAACAAGAGATCCAGTTAACAGCTGGAGCTTGCTTTAATCGGGGCCCACAGCTGTTTTCTCATCTAATAGGTCTAATGTCATCGAAGATTTTGGGGAGGGTCCTAAAAGGGGGCTCACCGAGTGCAGCAAACGTGTCTCTCAGATCCGCCTTGTCAATGAAGCCGTCCCGATTCTGATCCATGATGGTGAATGCCTGGAAGCACAGGAGGAGGGCAGGGGGCACAGGGAGAGGGAGACTTGTCAGCCTTTGCCAAAGCTTTATTACCTTCTTCTTCCTCCCTTTGACTTAAATGGGACAAGGGCACTGTGAGCCCTTCCAGGATGGGGCTCTGGGGGTCCTCACCCAGCAAGGGAGCAAAAACCATCACCCGAACCCAGCAGCAATCCTGGCCCCTGCACCCTTGAGCGATGTGGGGTGATGGCTTCCTACAGCAGCCCAAACCCTAATGCCACACAGACCCTCTCCATGGCCAAAGCCCCCTCGCCTTGGGATGAGACCAACTGGGCAAGACAGCCTGAGCTGTCAGCTCCCCGAACAGGGACCAGTTATCCCTGTAACTGGGATCTACCCAGGACCACGTGCTGACTGTGCAGAGGGTAAGTGAGGAAGAGCTCCTGGCACGGGAGATGTGCTCCTGCTCTCTTGGGTGCTGCTGGCTGCTCCGTGGGGTGTGGGCTCTTCAGAAGCTTTGAGGTGATGCCCTATTTAACGATGTCACCGAGTTGTTATTCGCACTTTTAAAATAAAATTACTCAAAACCGGGCATGCTGCCTCCTGTTGCAAAGCAGCTGTCACTGATCTGAAAGCGCTGAGGAAAGAGCTGAAGGTCACATCGCATCAAGGACCCTCAGTCATTTCTACCAAATCCACCTACCTCTTTGAATTCCTGGATCTGGGCCTGCTCGAACATGGAGAAGACATTGGAATTAGCACCTTCAATCCTCTTCTTGGCTTTCTTGGGTGCCTGCAGGGGTTCAAGTATGTATCACTAATTCACTGGCTTTTTATGGTGTGGAAGAAAAGCATGAAACTACCCTATTCTTAGTTGTGAGTCCTTCACAGTAGCTCTGGGCACATGTGACCCTCTGAGATACTGAGGGGTATTGAGATTCCTGCGGTTCAGTCTTTGCTTTCCTGATGAATTTAGCCAAATAGGTCCAAGGAAAGACGAGCTGGGAAATTGCTTCCGCTCCAAAGGCTACAGCAGGTAAAAGGATGGGCACCGGGGTAGGATCTCCTGGGGTGGAAACCCGGGTTCGGGAGCACTACTGAGGCTGCATGCAAGGGCTGGAGTCATTAGGTGCTTCCTTACCTTTCTGTGCCTCTCGCTAATAACACAGCACTTATTAAAATATTTGCTTATTAAAAAAATCTGCCTCTTCCCACACTGAGGCTTGAAACAACCAGAAATTGCTCAATGTTTTTAAAGAGGGGCAGAGGACAGAGCCGCTCACCATCCCACCCTGCCTGTCATCCCTCGTCCCACCCGCACGCTCCAGCAGCCTTGTCCCCTCTAATTGGGGGGGTCTGCTGGGAGGAGGCAGAGCAGGAGGGTTTCAGGGATACAATGGCCCTTCCTCTTCATGGAGGAAGGGAAAGCAGAAGGATGGCATTTGGACCTCCAAACACTCTGCCGCTGTTGGGAAGCTCTGCTAGCGTGAGAGACACCTCTGTTCCCCACGGGATGCTGCAGATGCAGCCAGATGCTCCCCAACTTGCTCACCCCCTTTCCAGGACAGGAGGGACCCTTGGCCATCAAATCCCTGTCACCCCCATCCCTCCCTGCCCCATTAAAGCTATCCTGGTGAAAGAGCTGATGGATTTTGCCTCTTCCCACTGGAACTTTGGTCCCTCTGTACTCACCATGGCTTTGCACAGCTGCCGATGTTGCTGCGAGAGGCGTCCTGGAGGCAGTCCCTCGCTTCCCCTGGGCTGAAACAATAAATACATCCCCCTTGGGGCTAAAAATAACCCCATGCCCACTTTTGGCTGTAATAGGTATGTTAGCCACCCCCAACCCTGTTGTCTCTGCCTTTCTCTGTCCCTCTCTCTCTAATCTGGAATAGCTGCTTGTTGTTGTCACTGGCTGACGTGACATGTGAGCCGGAGAGGATTTCAAGGTTAATGAAGTGCCAGGCGGCCCCACAGCTCCCACACTGGAGATGCTGACCCGAGGAGGGGACTGCACAGGAGCAACCCCACCTGCGTTTGTCACTCGGGCTGGGGATGAGCTTTTCCCCTCGGCTAGGACATGCAGGGAGCACTTTGCCTGGGTGGACCCTGGCTACAGTCCCCCAAGCCTTGGGACATGGATGCTTCGCCACGGTCCTGCCAGCATCTTTGGGAGCTCCAGCACGGCATCTGCATGGCAAAGCTGGGCGTTGCTTGGCTGCTAGAGGCGGAGGAGCCCTGCTGTCCTGGGAGATGCTTGAAAAGCAGAAGAAGTTGCCCGGCCACTCTGTCTCTGGCCGAAAGGGACCGTCCTGCCACAGCACCAGCTCAGATGCTGTGCCCCGTCCAAGAGCTCCAGGATGAGACCAGAGGCAGATGCTGAGCTCCCACAAAGCCGGGCAGGCACGCAGGGCTCCTCTCTCATGTGTCACTCCCCACCGAGGCACCTGTCACCCACTTAAGCCAAACACTTGCTCACCCTGGTCCCGGCGAGACACACATGATTAACTCTCCCCATGCTGGGCTCTGCTGCCCGGCATCATCCCCTCCACGTGCTGGCGAGGCTGGTGGGTGGGTGGGGGTGCTGGGACAGGGCTGGGGACAAAAGGCAGTGTGAAATGGGATCCCCTGAGCTCCGGGCTCTGCGCAGACACTGCCCTTGTTCCCCCGGAAGACATAAATATCGTGTTTAATCCCTGGCACTGCCGTGGCTGAGGCAGCAAGGATGGCATTACGGGGAGGATTTGGGTAGGCAGCAGGGAAATGAGCAGGGAAAAGCGCCTGGAGAGGAGAAAACTCCTGATCCAGGAATGACCACCTTGTCTGGATGAAGCTGCAGCTAAGGGAAGGGATTTCAAGATGGATTTCGGGGTCTGTTTGAGCAAAAGGGTGGGCGAGAGAGCCGAGGGGCAGAGCTGGGTGAGGATGAGTCCCAGGCGCACTGGCACAGTCAGGGATGAGCAGGATCAATCTCGACACGGACGCTCCCTCCTCCTGCCAAGTTGAGCTGGATTCATCGGCCAGCCAAGCCCAATTACCTTAATTTGTGGCATTAAGGAAAAATCCATAAGCATCAGGGAAGTGATGTGTAGCGGTTTAACAGGATGGGTCAGCCGCGGAGCCGCTGACACTACCCGTCCCTGGCTCCATGTCCACGCTGGGGCATGGCAGCCCTGCAGCCACAGAGATTGCCCAGAAAATTTTTTTCTGGGGTGGCGCGGGAAGTACCATTTCTGCTTGCCCAGCCTGGAAGAGGTCAGACCTCAATCTCTCTCTGGTGTTGCCCAATGCTGTGGCTGGGGATGAGACGGTGGCCAGGGGCTTCGAGGGCCCGCGGCACGGAAATCCTGGCTGGGGATGGGATGCAGATGGTTGCCTGTGTTTCTGCTGTAATTTGTAAGACGGTGCATCTGCTCCGCTGCTCACTTCTCACTGTCAGATGTCATTCTTGGTGCTGCACGGGTCAGATCCTGCCCCTCCAGTGAGGACTCTGGTCCAGCTTGGGGTGGAGTTGGCTCCAGGCACATCTTTTCCTTATTCTGCTGTAGAAATTGGGAGATTTACCAGCATCCAGATAAAACTGAGTGCTTTAAATATGTATGTGTGTACATATATACCTATAGAGCTCCGTAGTGAACAGAAGAGCCATTAGGAAGTGGATGCAGCCTGTGAATAGGTGTCAGGGAACAACACATGTATCTGTGCCACGGCAAAATCAAGCATCATCCCTTCTTATCTGCAAAAGAGCCTGTGTTTTACATGAAAAAGCCTTTCTAATTAATAGGACAGCCCCTCTTGAGCTCGATAAAAAATGGAGTCAAAAGGATTTGATTAACCCCCGCTCTTTTCAAGGCGCGCGCTCTGCCTGAGCGAGACGCGTGCCTGCGCCCGAGCCAAATCCTGCCCGCAGCTGATAACGGGCTCTGTTCATCCCAGGGAGCCCGGCAGCATCGTGCCCATGGGCAGCCCCGAGTCTGGAGATGACGGACCCAATTCGGGGGTGTCTGGGGCTGGCTGAGCGCGGCCGCGTCGGTGCATGGGGATGCTCCAGAGCCAGCCCATGCAGCCGCTCACTCCGTGCCGTTGTGGTTTCCTTATGAATATCTTTGGCTCCAACCGATATTTTTTTCTGCGATCAGATACATTTGACTAAACTAATACATATGTATACATGCTGGTACATTCCCATTCAAACCAATGTAAATTGCCTTTGACCAATACATTTTCCTGGGAAATCAATGCATTTTAACACTGGATAATATTTATGAAATTGAATTTTTTATTGAAGCTAATGCAATTCTCTTCTATTTTACGCATTTTTATTAAACTAATGCATTTTAAATTAAACTGTTGTATATTAACTACAATGGCTGTCGGTACTTACAGTAAAATAATATATATTTGCTGAAATCAATACATATTCCAAACCTAGGAATTTCTAGTTAACAAGGCTATATCAAATATAATAAATGCATGTAGCTACTTAATTTGATGCTTATATACACTGGCTGCTATATTTGTTTATTGGTAATGATTGTTTTTAAAGGGAGAAAGCTTATTAAAGGTAGAAAGATGGATTCCTGTGCAGCTCAGGGCTGCAGTTTGGAGCCAGTGGCGGTGGCCACCCCATCCCCAGTGCTAACGCTGAGGGGGCCGCGGGGGTGGCCCGCGTGTCCCAGTGCTGGTTGGTGGCTGAAGCCCATCTCGTCTGCCACAGACAGTCTTGGTGCCGTCAGCCACATCCCTGCACCTCGGTTCCCACTGCGCAGGGGTTTGGGCGCATCCTTCCCTTTCCCTGGGCTCGCCTGTGCTCATCACACTCCCCCCACAGCCCCTTTCTGCTGGCGGCCTCTGCAGGAGCTTTCGGAGGGTTTTATCCATCTCCTCTTGGTGTTCAGAAGGTTTCAGTGTTTAACGGCTTATTCCAGACAGATTTAATTTAGCAGCTTTGCCGAATTCGGCTCCATTTTCACTCAGAAGGATATATCACTGCAGTAACGGCCAGGAGGATTTGCCCAGCTCAGGGGTCTGGGGAAGAGCTGCCGCCTGCAAACCAGAGCCAGGGGCTGGCTGGGCTGAGGACCGCACAGGTGATGGGGACGAAGAGGGATGCTACCCCCATCCTTGAGCTGCTGGCCTGTCCCGGGGATGTGCCCTGTGCTGTGCACAGGATGCGGCCCTAGGAGAAGACGGCCGTCCTGGCCTCCTGAGACGCAGCGTTGACAGGCAAAAGCCATAAATAGCAGCATTATCTGCTGTGTGCGCGCTGAATGGCGCCGTAGCTGAGATAATTTGGGCGAAGCAATAAAAGAGGAAAATTAATTAAAGAGTATGTGCTAATTGTAGGGGGAACGTGCCTGGAAATAAGTAGTTATGGCAGAAATGCAGCCGGTGGAGGGGCTCGGGCACCTTCCCTGCACATCCCAGGGCACCCAGGGGACACGGCGGGCTGAGGGCGCGCACAGCTCAGCGCACGTCCTGCCGGAGACACGGTGCGCGCTGAGGGGACACCCCGCCGTGTCTCACCCTGCACTCGTGTGCCCTCCATGTCCCCCCTCATATGTCGCGCTCGGGGTGTCGGTGACCAGCCGTGTCCCCTCCAGCCCCTCCGCTTTGTCCCGCCGAGCGCCCCCGCCCCGGCCCGACGGGACGCGCTGCAGGTGCAGCGGCGGCCGCCAGGTGGCGCCGTCGTAGCGGGCGCGGTGCGGACGCTGCCCGGGGACCGGCCGGGGAGAGGGACGGGGGGACGGGAGAGGAGCAGGGAGAGGGGCCGGAGGGAGAAGGGCTGCGGGGAGAGGGGCAGGAGGGAGAGGGCAGGCTGCAGGAAGCAGGGACATGGCCAGGAAGCTACTTCTCATGACCAGCGGTAATGAGCTTTCATGCTCTCAAACACCTTCATGGAATCAGGGAATCATTTTGATTGGAAAAGACCCTCAAGATCGTAGGGTCCAGCTGTTAGCCCAACCCTGGCACTAACCCATGTCCCTGAGAACCTCATGTCCGTCTGTCCAACCCCTCCAGGGATGGTGACTGCACCACCACCCTGGGCAGCCTGTTCCAATGCCCCACAGCCCTTTGGGGAAGAAATTGTTCCCAGGATCCAACCTCAACCTCCCCTGGCGCAACTTGAGGCCGTTTCCTCTCGTCCTGTCACTTGGGAGAAGAGACCAACACCTTCAAAAATCTTTAAATCATCTGTGAGTATACAGGAAAGAGACTGGAACAGCCCCGTACCCCGCTGCGGGGGGTGGCTCCTGCTGTCGTGCGCAGCATCAGGCATCGCTGGGATGGCCTTGGGCTCTCCTGCTGGAGGAGGCAGAGACTCTGCAGTGGGGGGCACAGGAGAGGCGGTGGGACCCCTGCCAGGTTTTCCCGGCCCCCAGGACCCAGCTCTACTTGGTGACAGCTGCATGGGGACAGAGCTCGAGGAGTGGTTGGGTGCATCTCCATGAGGGTTTTCCTGCTCTGCACCCAGGGCTGAACCTGGCCCGAGCTCCCGGCCAGCCCCAGGGCCTCACTCATCCCCTCTTGCCCTGATGGCACTGCTGTCCCCAGTGTGGCTCCTGGCATCCTCCTGCCCATCCTTGGGCCAAGGTGGCCAACTGAGCTCGCCATCACAGCTGCTGTGTGGCTTTCACCCCTCAGCTGCCTAATGGAGCCGGATCACCGCACAAAGGACTTATCATGTGGATCACAAACGGCAGGAAGGCAAGAATAAATTAACGTCTGAAATAGGAGTGTGCTGAAATCTAACTTTTTTTTTTTTTTTTTTAAGTACACAGAAAAGCCTCTTCCATATTTTAATTAAAAGCCTTTCAGAAGAGGAGGCAAGGGGCTGCCATTTACAACGGGCTATTGTCAGGCGCACAAAGCAAACCATTCTGGAGACAAACTGATTTATTAACCTGTGCCTCACAGTGCTCCCCAGGGCGGGTGAGCCCTGGGTGGTGGGGGGACGGCGGGACCAGGCTCCCCCTGCTCTCCTCAGGATGCCCTAGGGCCACTGGGACAGTGCCTGAGGGGACACAGTGACACCGGGGGAGCGGGGACGGAGTGTGCTGACCCCTGCTCTCCATCCCTCTGTGTGGCATGGCACACAGCCCCTCTCCTCTTCCTTATGGCTCCCATTGATTTATTAATGATTTGGCCAAACATAAACATTCCTCCAAATCCCACAATTTAATTTACTCACCAAAGATGCCAAGTTAGTTTTATTTCTGATTTATGAGCAGGCTCTTCTTTTCCCTCGGCAGCAGAGCAGGGCAGTGATTTATGGGCATGAGATCAGTTTTGTGGGCACAGGGAGAAGGTTCCCTTGGTGGGACCTGTCTCTGATGATGCCCAACAGCAGATACCTGGAGCATCTTTATCATGAACAGAGCCATCCCTGCCACTGGCATGGAGAGGATACCTTGGTATCAAACAGCAGAAACCAACACTCACTCCAGCAAAGAACATCCATCCCGCTTGGGTCTATTGACCTATCCTGTAAACAAACCTCCCCCTGCACATGGCCCTGAGAGAGGGACAGAAATTAATTCCTGGGGGGCAGCTCCCACCTTGCACAGCCTGTGCTCTCACCCCTGGCTAATTACAGGCTCATTAAGCCAAAGGTGAAGCACCTGCCTAGCACCACCAGCAGACCCAGTCTCCTTATAAATCTCGATGCTTCACAGGGGTTTAGGCTCTCTGATTTTGGGGGTTAAGAGAGGGTCTACTTGTAGTGTTTGGGTTCCCAGAGCAAAGCTGGGCATGCCCAAGCAGAAGGAGTGCAGAGGTGCCCAATGGTTGGGGTGTCAGAGCATCCATGGAGTTTGCATCTGATGCCAATGGGGTCAAGACTGCAGCTTAATGTTTGCAATTGCATCTGCAGTTCAATGGTTCCAGGTGGATGTTTTTGTTGCAGCACCATGAGGAGGATCTGCTCTGGGAGCTCCTTCTCCAGCCAGCTCTGGAAGTGGGGGGCAAGCTGGAGCAGGGTTCGCAGGAGCATCCAGGCTCTCTCCAACACAAACTGCCTCGGTGCTTGCAACTCCTCTCTTTGAACTTTTATTTTCTATTCACTTGTTCTTCTGCTTGAGGCATTTCACAATTGTGGGATTGTGAGCAGCTCCAAGTTTTTCTGAGTGGAAGAGATGAGAAGGATGAGATTGTTTCCTTGCTGCTTATGCTACAGCGTGGTGCCAAGGTCATTTTAGGTGTCTGCCTTATGCTTTTGGACACTTTTCCTGGCTCAGGTGAACTTCAGACAGCAAGAAAGGAAGGAGCAGACATGTCCCTGTGACAGTCAGAAGCACCCACGCAGCAGAGTGAAGTTTGAAGGATATTGCTTTTCCTTGGTGTCTTCTGAATTTGAATTGTTGCTTTTTAGTCGAATCTCAAGAGTCCTGCAAAATGCAGGTAACAGCAGCAGGATGGTGCCTGGGCTGCCAGGTGGGGACAAGCCCCAGGATGGCCGAGGAGCCGCTTCATCCCCAGCTACGTGCAGAAAGACACTCCAGTGCCGCAAGATCTGCTGCAGCAAGAGGAGCTGAGAGCTTTGGGACTGGGACAGTGATGGACTGTGACCGACAGCTGCAGGAGCACTTGTCCTGGGTTTGCTGGTGTCCACGCACATGGATAATGGTGGCTGCTGGGATGGTTGACCATCTCAATCCAGCTTCCCCAAGCATGGGGATCTCTGCAAGTGGTGACAGGTAAGATGGAGGGGACACACACCAATGTGCTGGTGACTGAGGGGGCTGCTGCCTGTCACCCTTGTCCTCTTTGCAGTTTCAGAGGCAAAGCAGCCTGGGGCAGCCCTTCAATACTGCATCCCCCTCCATGGGGTGGGGGGCCCAGCTCGCTTCACACTGGGTTTTGGGGGAGTGGGGATGTGGGTTTGCGTCACAGCCTGGCAGGAGCCCTGGGCTCTTCTATGTGCGGAGATGTGCATGTGCCTGCACAACAGCTTGGGGTGTTACCTGTTCCTTAGCAGGAATATTAAAATGCTGCACTTGCTTGGTCTGCAAAAACTCTCCTGCAAAACGCACCCGAAGGGGCAGCTCAGCCCTTTGCTGCTCAGAAGTGAGTCACGGCCAGCGGCGCTGGGCTCCCTCCAGTGCAAACACGGCTCAGCTCTGCTGGGAGGTTATCGCTTCCCCCGGGGAAGGGAAATTAATGCTCAAAGCCCTTGAGATGTTGGTGTGGTCGGTACAACAGGATATGGGGCAATGTGAGGCAGAAACCGTGAAGTCCTTTATTTGCTTTGGTAGGAAAGCAAAAGGGGTATTTCTTGCACAGGTTTGGTTGCTGCCCAGGCATTACTGGCTGCATTCCATTCTTCTGTTGAAGTTGGTCGAATTCTTCAGAGCCCAACTGCATTAAGTAATTTAAAAACGCAGTCCTAAACCAGTATGAATTTGGGGATTTTTCTGGCCGTGGTGTACTGGATGCTTGCTGTGCCAATTCCCACCAAGGTCAAAGGTGCTAGATGTGTCAGGTTAGAAAAAAAAAAAAATAAAACAACCTGAGAAAGTTTAACCAGCAGCTTCCGGCTGGTGAATTTCCCCCTCCCCGCTGGGGCTCGGTGTTTATAAAACACCGATTTGTTTTTAAAAGAAAATCAATCGTACCGCGGCTCTGCGCCCCTTCCCCGGCGGGGGCGTCCCACGGTCCCCGCGGGCGGAGCCGGGTTTGGGGGGTGGCCGCCTCCCCTCCCTCCCCGCGGAGCGCGGGCGGGGCGAGGCGGCGGGGCCGCCCCCGGCGGGGGAGGCGGGCGGGCTCCTCCGCGCCGCTCCGCGCCGCTCCGCGCCCCTCCGCGCCGCCCGTCTCCCCCAAGATGGCCGCCGACGTGGGATCGATGTTTCGATACCGGACGCGGTTTGATGTCCGCCGGCTCCAGGTTGGTGGTGGCGGCGGCCGCGGGGCTGGCGGAGGAGCCGGCGCGGGGGGGGATCCAGGCGGCCGCCCCCATCCCTCCCTCTCCCCCCCCCCCCCACCCCGTTCCCTCCCTCTCTCCCTCCGCCCGCCTTTCCCCATCGATAGGTATCAGAAATTGATCCCCGCCGCCGCCGCTCTTTGTTCGGCGCCGCCCGGGAGCATGGAGCAGCGCTAGCGGCAATGGAGCCGCGCCGCCCCGGCCCCCGCCCCGCCGCCCCCGAGGTGACAGCGGGGCTGGGAGCGGGAGGGGGGGGCGGCCGCCGCTCCGCCCCGGCGGGAGGAGAAGGAGGGAGGGAGGGAAGTTACCGCGGGATGAAGTTGCGGGGAGCGCGGCCCCCCGCGCCGCTCCGCCAAGTTTCTTGCGCTCCCCGCCCGCGGAGCGGAGCCGCAGGTGCCCGCGGGCTGCAAAGTGTCCCCGGTGTCGTCGTTCCGTCCCCACCCGCCCCGTCCCGGGAGCGGGGACGGCTCTGTAATTGCGTCCCCTCGCTGGTGTTCGGAGCCGGGCGCTGGGAGGGCAGAGGCTCTTGATGGAGATGATGGATGCGCGGTAGCCCGGGGGATGGCGGAGCGGGGCTGCCCGGGGCCCCGCCGCGTTCCCATTGTTATTCAGGGCCGGGGGTTTGCGGTGCCGGCGCTGGGGCTCGCTCAGCCCTGAATGTCGGTGAAGGCGATCGGTATCAGTCGGCGGCTGGTCAGTCCTGAGAGCCGGCTGGGGTGAGGGCTCGTACCCAGCGGTCGGGACTTGTGATGGATGCGGCGGGAGAGAGATCCTTTGTGGCTCTGGGCAGGTCACGGATGCCGTATCCCGCCGTGGTGCCCTCGGTCTGTGAAATTAACGGTAAGTCCTTTTGTTAACGTGTGCGAGGGAAGATTTGTCAGGGGATGCTGACAGTTTTGTGACCTTAAATAGGCGCCGATGTAGGGGGGAGGCGGATAATTAACACAATAGCTCTCCCAACATAATGGGATGAAACCCAACCTGGATCTACTACAAAAGCCGAAATGCTCATTTACATGGATATTAAATGGGTTTATCCCTGTAGGATATTACAGAGTTTAAAATACAGCGTGCTTCATAGCGGAGTAAACAAATTGAAATGCGATTTATGGGGCTTCAGTACTGTATCAACAGTTCCAGCATTTAATACATTTTTGGCTTTTAAGGAGATTACGTGCTACATCTGTGATACGCAACCCTAAAAGTAATGCAGGTACCAGGGCTGGTCGGTTTGCCATGACTGCTCATTTATGGCATTGTGGTCGGAAAGGGATTACGGGTCTAAGCAGTTTGGATACAAAAGCGTTCCTCGCTACATCACACTAATGACTTTTCCTGGGTGCGCGCAGACCTTTATTTAAAGACAAATATTGGCAGCTACTTTTCCGTGGGTTTGTCGGGGGGGCTTTGCCGGGGGGAGAGGTGGGCTGGGAGATGGGCAGCCGCTTTCCTTCCCCGCCGTTCTGCTTGGCTGGGCAGCCGTGCCTGGGTACGGAGCTGGAGAGGGAGCGCTGGGGATTGACTTCTGTCCAGGCAGCAGTTCTGCCGCCTTGCTGGGATCACGGTGGGAAAGGTGACCTTGTGCCAGCTTGGCCTAATGCCCTCTATTAAAAAAAAAAGAATTAAAAAGAAAATAGGAAAAAAAAAGTAAGGGAAACAATCCGTTTATTATTCTTCCAAGAGCTTTTTCCTTTTTATTTTTTCTCTCTTTTTAATGCATGTGTCTGAGAAGCTCTGCTGGCCTGGGGCTGGCTGGGAATGGCAGAGTTTGAGCAACCCTGATGAATGGTGGGCATATGTAAAACATGTAGATAATGTGCTACTCGGCAGCACTTTGATCGAGATGGCGTTGAGCCTTTTTACAGCACATAGTCTCGGAAATGAGAAGAGATAAAATTCTATCAAAGATAATACCAGACATATTTCACTGGGTTATGAGATTGTTTTATTGTGTACATTACTAATGCAGTATTTTTTTACAGCTTTCTTGTGTATAATAGTCATAGTGGGATTCATACCTTTGTGGGTTTTTTGTGTTTTAATTTGCTCTCGGTTTATTATCTTCCGGTTAGCATTGTATGGATTACACGCTCCGCGTGCTGGATGCGGTTTTAATCTAGCCTGTTCTGTGTTAAAATGGCAAAAAATAGCAAGAGTTGTGAGCTGCTGATTTGGGATAATAAATACAACTGCGAGTGAGAGGAGAGAGACCGATTATAGCCATCTTTTATAAATGTCTTCACATCTCATTATGCAGATGAGCTCTGGCTATACGGCTCCAGTGTTTGGTTCGTCAAATAAAATGCTCTTCGTTTTATTTCCTGTAATGCGAACGCTTTCCGCGTGCCGGAGCGGAGTTGGGCAGAAACTTCGGTGGCGGCTCTGCCGGATGGCAGCGTGCCGGGAGCCTCGAAGCGCGGTGTGGTTGATGGAATGTTTTTTAGCTGTTCAAAGTTTAGGGGAGAAAAAAACCCCACAACTGTGGATGTGATTAAAATATTATAACCTTATGATATTCTGAAGTGCATAAATTTTACATATCAGCTACAGAGGGAGTTTAGACATCCATTAAATGATATGACAGCTTGACTTATCTAAATGTGCTATCATTTAACAATGTGTCAAAATTCTTCTTTATATAGACGACAGCAGTAAATAAGCTATCAGTCCTCTTGGCTGAAGCTTAATTCCTGGAGCTTGGGCTAATAAACTTAACTGCACTCTGGTGGAGCAGCCTGCGGGCAGGATAATCTCGGGGGGAGGACAAGGCACTTTTGGGGCTGTGAATGGGGGGAAAATTCACCTCTGCAAATTCCCTGGGTTCTGTGTGTTTTGGGGGGCTCTTATGGAGCAAATGGTGGGACCTTCCAGTTTCTTCCAGCACCCAACGCCATCCGTTCCCACCCTAGCATTGCAGAGGTGGAGGGTGGGCTGGTGCCCAAGGGGAAGAGAAGGGAGCCTGAGGGGGGGCTCTGGGTGCCCCATCTCGGGTATTTTTGTCTTTCCAAGCTGAAATCTTGGAGTTTATGCAAGTGCAGCCCATGCTTGGGGTGGCTGAGGAGCGCTGTGGGGTTGCAAAGATGGTTTGTGCTCCCCAGGCATGTGGGCTGCAGAATCGTCCCGTTTAAACCATTAATATGAATTTAGGGGCAGTGGCACTAATGAAGCCTCGTTCTCTGCAGGTGTTTATCTTGTGGCGGTGGTATCTGTTTTCTGAGGGTTATGTGCTCCTCTTGAGAGGTTCCCAATGTCCAGGGCATTCATGATGATGCTCTTCACGTGGATTCTCCTCTGTCTCCTATTGCAGCTGTGCTCTGCAGCCCATGCATCGGCAGGGACGCTAGTGACATTTCTTTCCTTCGCCCAGGAGTGCTGTTTTCTTAGAGATCTAGGGCCGTGGCAGCTAGAAATGCTTGTTCCTTCCAGGTGCCACTAGGGAGGTTCAGCTGAACCAACCACCGAAGCGTAGCTGATGCTCCAGCGTGGCCCCTCAGTGACTGTGGTACTCATGTGTCCATTGATGTCACCGTCGTTGACCAGCTTGTGGTGTCCCCTTCCTCCACGTCTCCACTGCAGCTCCCTCCTTGGGACGGGCTGGAGTGCAGCATCCATCCCACCGTTCCCCCAAAATCCTTCATTAGAAGCAAATACTTGATATTTCTGATATTTCCAATTTGTATGTGAAGGGGAGAACGAGGCAGGCCATGTTGCTGGTCCCACCCACGGTTGGGCCGGTGTTGTCCATCCGCAGAAAGTTGGACCATGAAGTTTCTAAAGTGAAATGTGGGTTTTTTTAATTCCCCCCCGCTTTCCTGTGGCTGAATAATTGAGACGCTGCCAGACAAGAAGAGCGCAGCAGAAAATGAGAGTTTATCTTTAGCTCCACAGCTCTCACTTTAGAAACTGGTGACCCCAATTTCAGCCCGAAGAGCGACTTCTTCCCTAATTAATAAATCCATTAATTAATTGTGTGCGTGCCGCAGCCCATTAGAGATGTGCGTGCTGGCCTCCTGATCCAGTTTGGTGGATTGTCTCTGGCCTTGGTGGAGGAGGGGAAAAAGAAAGGCATTATGACCAAGAGGCAAATAGGGGACAAGGGTGGATATATAATTTGATCTTGTGGGAGCAGAGGGAAGGTTATCAGAGGGAGGTATCACCTCCTGGGGGACTGTCCGGCGTGGAGGTGGGTTTGGGGATGAGCCATTTCCTTGGGGTCCCTGGGCTGCGTCATCACCTCCCGCTGCCTCGCGGCCGTGAGTTTGCCAGGGCTCAGCAGGGCTGCTGTGCTGCAGGTGGAGCTGAATATTAAAGTGTTTGCTGATCCGAATTATTATTTATGACCAGATTAAGCAAACAGTACACTCCCAGCCCGTGAGTCCTTCAGGAGGTACTTGCTTAACTAGATAACCTCGGCGGAGCGTGCAGAACTCGCTATTCATCTCCCTCCATATGTTGGCACAGGAGCTGCTCCCTTCAGTTAATTTTTCTTGCCGTCTGCAGAGACTTTGAATAAAAATGCAGGCATAATTGTTGTGTGTGCCGGTCCCATAGCTACTGTGTTCTCTGCTGAATGGGAAGTTAACTGTTGGCAAAAGAAGCACCATGTTTAAATGCAGAAGGCTTTGCTTGCCTATGGATTTGGGGGATGGAGTGGCCTGTCTGCTCCCCTGTTTTCCCCTCCTATTTTTGCTGGTGGGGACAAGCAGCGTATTTGCGTTCTCGGGGTGGCTGTGTATCCCGTGGGATGGTGGTGGTGCTGTTCCCTCCTCCCTTGGGTTCCGCTGTAATGATGGCGCTGAACATCCCCAGCTGTGGGAATTCCCATGTCTTGAATTTCAGGGATTTATCTCGGGAGCTGCCAGCGCAACACAATAAATTGAAAATGCGGGGCCATGGTTTGCAGGGAGGAGGGAGGGCGATGGAAAGCTGCAGCATCCTGCTCTTCGAGAGCCTGCCTTTAAATTAATCTAGGGTTCAAAAGCGATGGTCTGTGCTCCTCCCTTACCAGACCTTGAGATGGAAACCCCACCGCAGCTTGCTTGCTGTATTAATGGTGTTGCAGATTCCCTCTTGGTTTGGAAAAGACGCATTAGAAACATCCATTCCCCCCAAAAAAAAGCATGGGTGAAGTTTCTCAGAACATCTTGTACCATCCTGCTCCTATTACCGAAAGATGTAATTCCCCAACTTGGGAGATAATAAGCAGGTATTGACTTCTGCTGGGGTCATTATCAAGATTTATTCAGTCAATATGCCTTCTTGGGTCAATAAATCTTGAGGCTGATAAAGGAGGAATATATACTTGCAGACTTTATTAAAAAGTTTTCCCCTTTCGTAACACTTTCTTGTGCATGTTGCGTTAGGATCTATGACTGAGTTTCCTTTAATTACTTTTTTTTTGTGCTGCATGCTTTCCTGCAGCTTTTGGTGTCTTGTTGAGGCAGCAAAACCTGGAAAGGAGGATTTGGCCCCATGCTGGGTCCAGTTCATTTGGGATCGGTGTCTAAGATCTCCCATTCCTGGCTTGGCTTTGACGATGGGGCGGGGGCTCGGGGGGGTGAGCTGGGGCTCCGGGTGCCTCGTCCCAGCATCTCAGGGCTCAGCGGGTGGAGAGGATGGGGGTGAGCATGGGGCAGTGGGGTTTTTCTGCTGGAGGGTTAAAACTCAGAATTCCTGTTCCTGGCCCGCCATAAAATAACAGGATGGTGTCCCTGTGTCCCCTTCCCCATTGTAGGCTGAGAAGTCTGAGATTCGGGATGGAATCAGACTACTCTGGTGCTGGGTCGGGCTCTGTCCCAGCACCTGCTTGCTCCCTCGGGTGATGGTTTTGTGCCTCAGTTTCCCTGCTCCTGGGGTGTAAGGGATGGAGTATTCTTGCAAATCGCCCCAAAAAGGGGCCTGGCAGCATTGTGGCGGTTGTGCCCATGCCATGGCGGTGTGGCTGGGCACTTGTCCGTGGTCCCCCGCAGAGAATGGCCCTTGGAAGGGTTGTGTGCCCTGTTACGGTTGCCCATTTTGAGGATCTTGGGGGCATCTTTAAAGAGGTCCAGGATGTATCAGTGCCATGAAGCAGCAGCTCTCGAAGCCAGCAAGCCACCAGCCACAGGGGGTCATCAGTAAAATCTAACCAAAAGCCTTAGCCTGGAAAGCTGAAGTGCTTGATATTTACTGCAGTGCCTGTTAATGAGCAGCATCGCCCCCTCCTCGCATCATCCCCAGCCGGCGCTGGCAGATCCCGGCTCGGATTTGGGGTGCTGGGGGGGCAATAGCTGCTCACCCTGGGCTTGCAGGCAGGAACACTGTTGGAAGGGTGGTGTGCGATGATGGGCTCCTTCAGCTTCATCTGTACATTTAATATGATTTATTTTGGCTGTGTCTGCCAAAGAGCTGCTTTGCAGCATCCCCACCACTGGTGGATTTTCTTTTAAGTTGAGCTTCCTGATTTTACACAGCTGAACACACCAACACCACCTTCCAAAATGGTTTCGGTGCTTTTTTTTTTTTTTCCTATTATGGCCTTGCCGTGTAATTATTTTTTGACTACTTTGGTGTAGCACTTAATGATTTCCCCAAAGCTGCAACAGGACCCCAGAGTATTGATTTAGCTGCAGTTTAAGCGACTCACTGCTAACGCGTGGCCGTTTTAATATTAATTGCTTGGCGTGTGCGTGCTAGCTAGTTCTTCTGCAACGCGGATTTTCTAAAAAAGTAAACAACCAATTTGAACCCCATGTAAATATTCCTGTCGTAGGAGCTGTGCCGTGCGTCAGCTGCTCCAAACACGCTGCCGTTGCCTTTGGTAACGCTCCTGCAGTTTTACACCGAAGTCAGGACCTCGGGCATCCTTTGTTTTCTTCCGTCGGGATAATATAATAAAGTATTACCTGGTGCTGGCAGCGCGTCTTGTAATGTGCGGTGTAAGCACAGCCGCTCATCGGCGCCGGAGTCGGTGTGTTATTGCTCAGCCTGGCTGCGAAGGACATTTATTCTTTATTAATCACACCGATGGGGAGAGCTGCCGTCATCTGTGGCTCTCGCAGCGGTTTGCAAACGTTGCTTCATCCCCTGGGAGCTGGGTAGTTGTTACCCCTGATGTCACCCTGGTTTCTTGGGTGAAGAGAGAGCAGGGGCACGGTTTGGGTGTTGCTAAAAGCCCCCCATGATGCCTGCGTGTGATGCAGCAGTACGTGGTGATGGGGAGGAGGATGGTGCTCTCCAGGAGGAAGGCTCTTGGGGATCCCTGTACTGCAGCTCCCTGTACCCCCAGGACGGCAGCTCATCACCCTCCATAGAATGATGGAATAGTTTGGGTTTGAAGAGACCTTGAAAGCTCATCTGGTCCAACCCCCACCACGAGCAGGGACATCTGCACCAGCTCAGGGTGCTCAGAGCCCCGTCCAGCCTGGCCTGGGATGTCTCCAGGGATGGTTCATCCACCACCTCTCTGGGCAACCTGGCCCAAGGTCTCACCACCCTCAGGGGCAAAATTTTTTCCTTGTGTCCAGCCTGATGGGGCAGAGCTTAGTGCTGGGTCCCGGGAGGTTCCCCTCAGCAGTGCCCTAGTGGAGGCTTCTCCATTTGCTCGTGGCACGTTGTGCTGGAGCGGGACGCTCTGGCTGTGTCACTCCAGTCCCCTTCCTCCGGCACCCGTGATGGGCTGATCCCAACCCCCTCTTGACTCCGCAGACCCCATTGCAGTGGTGGCAAGGGCTGCCCAGTGCCGTGGCCACCCAAGGCCAGCAGGTCGCAGCCCGTGGCACGGCTCCGGTGCGTGACCCCGCATCCAGGATGCTGGTGGCCATCAGGGCCAGCAGCTCTTCCCGCTCCCTTCTCCACTTGGCACACACCTCAGAGGTAGCGGCGTCTCCTGCCACTGCACTTTTCTCTCAAATAAAAGCAGCTAATTAACATTATTCTTTAATTATTGCCTTTATCAACAAGGGGTCTGGTTTATACCAGCAGGATAGTCGCTTTGCCTTCCACTACCCAAGTGAATGCTTCAATTCCTGTTGCTTTTGAAATGAATTTGATGTCATCTGCCCATTGTCACTTAATGGGGACACTTGGGTAATGATTGCGCGCTCCAGCCCTGTTAGCAGCACTGCGAGCGTGTAATTTAGCCCCTTAGGCAACAGTACTTTTGAAATCTCTGGATAGTTTTGAACTCTCTGTTCTTAATTAAATATGCAATTTTTCACGGTAACCAGGTTAATTCTTTTGTGTTGTGTTGTAATACTGTTAGGAATTTTCATAGTTCTTATTAAACATTATTCAGGCATTGTGAATTCCATAATTAAAAAAAATGAAAAGAACAAAGCTTGATTCACTTCTTTCTTTTCCCTGGTTAATTTATCAAATGAATTTTGCAAATTTTTCTTTTTCTCCCCAGACGGCGTGCCAAGTGTTTTAAAGGGGAAGGATTTAATTGCTCTGTAGGGATTGGTTGGTTATGAAGGATTTGGCTGTTTGATTAGTAAACCCTATTGGGAATGGTTTAATGCTCCATGATCTTAAAAATTGTCTGATTGTTAGGCTCTCCAAGGATGTTTTCTCTTTTCCGTATGTATGGCAACAGCTTTGCACAAGTGTGATTATTAGATAGCGAGGAGGGAGCGGAGGGGTGGACGGTCGGTGCTGGGTGAGCCTGTCTGCCCTGGCAGCACCAAGGGAGCCACCGTGGCCCCCGGAGAGGTAACGATGACGATGGAGGGACAAACCAAAGGTTGTTTACTTACATCCTTGCAGATCACAGGAATGTATCGCTGGCTATGCCAGGATGGCTCAGCTTCTCTTCCAAGAGTCATTCCCTGATATCTACCTTGTAATATAATGAAATTATATGGAATATCTAATTTACCAAGGGGCAAACCCCTGCTGCGTTCTCCGTGTCTGAATCACTCTGATACCCCACCAGGCAGCATCCCTGGAAGGATGCTGAAGTGCATGGGGAGGTCTCACCGGGAGCCTGCCAGGGGTTTAATCCGAAGCAGAACCGGGATCAACTGTGGCCAGTCTGAGGGGGCTCCCCACGGTTTATTTGGGCTTTATGGAGAGCTCGGAGAGTCATTAAACTTCCAAATATATTCTGATTTAAGAGAAGAGCCATTATTGTCTTTGAGCTTGGTTTACGTGGCACCTATTTTTCCCCATTCTGGTTCAAGCCTCTTACAGTGAGTGGATCAACCAGCGGCTGATGCTGCGTGTGGCAGGTTCCCAGTTTCCCTGTTCCTCCGTGGCTGATGCAGTGATGCTGGGCGATGGTCAAAGCAGGGGTGCGAGCCTTTTGCTCTATGAATTTTGTTCTATGACGATGACCTGGGGCTCGAGCAGAGACCGGCAGTGTTGCCTGGGGTCTGCCGGCACAGGGCTGCTCCCTACGGTGCCGTGCTGAATCCGGAAAGTCATTTAAAAAACAAGACCAGGAAAAAAAAAAAGGACTAGACATTTGCAAGGCGAAGCCGAGCAGACACCGGTAATGTATTCCCAGGCATGACACGGAGTGGCAGCGTGTCATGAACCGCCTCCCCAGGGACCCCTGGGTCTGTGATATTGGCTTTAACCCCCACCAGCTCCGCTCGGGGCGTAAATTCATCAGGCTTACGGGTATTGCTCTTGGACTACTGAATAATTTAGAGTTGCAGAGCCCAGCCAGGTTCAGGTCATTGGGGTTCATGGGTTAATAACAGGTTTGGTTTTTGTTGTCAGCAGCTGCCTTGATAACATATGAAAGAATCCTATTCTGTTGATTAGATTTTGAAATGGATCAATTTTTAATCAGCAGAACATCTGACTCACTCAATAAGAGGAGCGTGGTGGAGACAGGACGAGGGGCTCGTTATTTACAGGATTGTTTGTTTTTTACTAATACGCAAATCCTGGCCAGGGCTGGAGCCTGCCCCCCGCCTTCCCTCGCCCTGGCTCCCCCAAAATAAACCGTGGGGATTATCTGCAGCCTTGTGCCAGGTATTTGATTCATCTACGGATTCAGCAGGACATCCCTGTTGCTGTTTAAGAGATCCGACGCTGAAGCTTTGATTTATCTATCTGTTGTTATTGATGGAAAAAACATTTACTTACCACTTACTTACCAGTCATCAAATCTTATAGAGAAAAGCACATTGGGGGTGCTCAGCTCAACCCTTCCAGGGGGTTCCTGTCCCCAAGGGCCACCAAGAAGCACCTTCAAGATAAGCTTGTGGGTGCTGGCGGAGCAGGGGACAAACCCCAGGGATGCTGAGCGGTCCTGGCCAAACTCCTGAGCGTGGGCAAAGTTTCTGAGGGAGTAACTTTGATTTCATCATGAACACTAAAAGAGCTGAATTCCTATTAAAAGTTAAGTACTGGATGGGGACCTGGGCAGATGCGCTTTTTTTTTTTTTAATTATTACTTGGGACACAAAAAGCATCCCAAACTTGACATACTGCATTGCATCTTGATAAGCACACGTTTCTTTTTTGTAAAGACGTGTGCGATGTAGATTTTCATTCCTAAACGGAAATTTAGGCTTGAAGTGGTCAACAACCACTG
Source organism: Caloenas nicobarica (assembly GCF_036013445.1). Taxonomy (NCBI): domain Eukaryota; kingdom Metazoa; phylum Chordata; class Aves; order Columbiformes; family Columbidae; genus Caloenas; species Caloenas nicobarica. Next base: position 5,224,404 of record NC_088260.1, read on the forward strand.
TAACAGGACTCTCTGAAAATTAAAACCTTTTTTTTTTTTTTTTTTCACTAATAGAAACAGTAAAAGTCTTGTAAACGTAACTTTGGGAAGAGTGTCGCTAGAATACAGATGACTCTGTGGTTGCTGGCTGGGCGCTGGTGGCTGGGGACAGTCTGTTGCCGGCAGATATTGATATAGATAAGAACTCGGTCGTGGTGGTAATTTGCATGGTTTTTCCCTGGGTGCTTTGGCATTTTACTTTTAAAACTTGTGCCTTCTGGCAATCTCCTTAATCTAAATAAATATTTTCCCTCTTGCCTTGGATCAATTAAGATCAGGGCTGTGTGGGGGCTTGCTCCTGGCAGGTTCTTTTTTTCCTTTTTTTTTTTTCTTGAAAGACTTGCCTCTTATTTAAAATTTGGTGTATTTCTGAGTGTATATATATATATATATATATGTATGGGGTTTTGTTGATTTGATGAGGTGCTGACTTAAGTACCAGGAAGGGCGTCCCAAAGCCTCTGGCTGGTGATGGGATGAGCTCCCTGGTCCCGCTGGGTGTTGTAGCCTTTTCAATACCATAAGCCCAAGAGCTCATTTCTGTAACGTAGAAATAACTCTGCAGGTAATAGCGGTTTGCTAATAGCCACAGCAACAGCTTCTGGGCTCTCGCGCCTGTCAGCGGGCACGGGTGATATATCAGTTTCTGCTAAAAACGTTAGCAACATCAGAAGGTTAAATATGCATATTATATCATCCCTGGCGGTTTTATTTTCAGGAGAGCAATGGGTGTCACAAGTTCACGACTTCAGAATTAAGTTTATTTTAGTGATGGAAAATGTGCTCCTCTGTTGAGCATCTGCTGGTTATTTTCTGAGATGAGCTGAAAGAAAAACATTGTTGTAAAGAGCTGAGGGGCAGCTGACCTGGCTTTCATTTTTTTTTTTTTAAATAACCAGTGCCTAGGAAGTGTTGATGGAGATGATGGGTCTTTAGCCTCTGTCAGGCAATGGGGAGCTGCCCAGTTCTTGTGCTTGAGCAAGGCAGCGGCTCCTCTGGTAACTTATTAACTCTCCAAATTGCCCTTTTGTTTAACAACTGAGTACATGAATCGCTGGTGGGTCGCTGGGTTTTAGCGTCATTGCTCCAGACAGGGCTCACCCCAAACCGCACCGGGGCCGGTTCTGCCGTCCTCACCGAGCAAACCGCACCGGTGGGGTTGGGGACGGAGCTTTGCTGCTTCATTTGCGATTGAAGGGCGTGCGAGGGAGTTGTTCCATTGCAGCTCAGGGTTCATTTTGGGTCTATGAATTTGGACCTGTGCCAGTGCCACGGCTGGCGAGTACAACCCTGTGTGCTGCTCGAAAGCTGCGCTGATTTGATCTGAAGTTTACCAAAACCAGAACACAGCCCTGTCCTTTCTCCTCCTTGATTTTTTTTTTTTTTTTAAGTGAGTTATGAAGCTCCAACAATTTTGGGCACCGCAGGGTATTGGGGTTCATTAGGTCTTGCTATGAGGGACATGCGGACGGTATTTTGGCAGCAGTTCTCCTTACCCATCCCCGCTTTCCTACCAGGGTGCACAACCAGACCCTGGAAGGGTTTCTGTATTTTTGGTCTTTTTTTAGGCTCATAATTAAACAAGCACAGAGCCCAGCTTATTTAAAGACCAGATGGAGCATCCTGAATATTAGCACGGTCCTGGCTCTGACAGAGTATGGATGTGCCCCCCAAGGACTGAATTATTGGGCAGGCGGCGGGCAGCAGCCCTGCGGGATGCTGCTCAAAGTGGCCGGGGCTTCGTTAGAAAGGGCTGAGCCGCGACGTTTTTCCTGCCGTCCCTTCCCATCCCGTGGCAGAATCCTGACGAGATGCTTCGAAAAGCACTTTTGGATCCCAGTGGGTTGTAACTCCCTCCCGCTGTCTGAGCCGGCAGAATCCGGCACCGCGGGCTCGGCCGGGCAGCTCTCCCTCCATCCCGCCTCGCGAGAGCTCCGGGGAGACGTGGCTTTTACCGTTATAACTGGCGTGGGTGGTTTTTATTTTTTTGTGACAAATGCTTTATAATGGATAATCCCAGTCTGCTACTTTAAAAAGCTATAAAAGAAAATAGCACGAGCGCTGGCTGCTGAGCTTGCCCGGAGCTGGCTGCTCCCTCCTCACCATCACTGATGCGTTTGGGGCTGCAGTGGTGCATTTGGGGCTGCAGTGGTGCATTTGGGGCTGCAGCAAAGCATGCGGGGCTGCAGACGCCGTCACAGAAGGTCCAGATCAATCACCAGCAAAATCCCTGTCTTTCCCTGTTTTGTCTCTAACTGGTATCGCCATCTAGCAACTGTATTGTTTACCTCCCGCACTGATTTCTCATTGAAATGCCCTATTTTTATTTTTTTCTTAAGCAGCTGCAATTGATAATTTAGCTCTGGATAAAGCAACCTTACAGCTTTTTTATTTCTCAGAGGCCGAACATTGATGTTGTGTGAAATGGGAGCTTTGAGGAGGCTTTGTATGGAACTTAGCTTCCTGAAAAATTTATTTACTGCGACTGTGATCTGCAGGAGTGAATTGATGTTTATCTATAGTAGTTCTTGCCAGAAAAAAAAATGCATAACTGCACTTTCTTCGGAAGCCTTGAAAGGCCTTTTAAATAAGTGTGTAATAGTAGGCTCTCAATAGCAAACAGCCAGCTTGATAGACAGTGTACAGTATATTATTAACTATAAGCAGGCTTAATCTTTTTCTCATGTTTTAGAGAATGCTTTATAACCTTGTGGCCAAAGAATTCATGATCGCCAGGTATTTGAAGCTAAGCAAAATTATACCGGCTGTTACTGCTGGGAGATCGATACTGCCGGGAAGCTCGCGGGGCCGTGAGCTCCTGCTCGCAGCCCATGTCCTGGCGTCGGCGGCTCCAGGGCCATCGTGGCCGCGGAGATGGGATTTAGGCGGCGTGTGATCGCTGGAGAAGGATGCTCAGGCGGTTATTTATTTATTCTCTTGCAATTGCCACATGGGAACCAAGGACCCTGGCATTGCACTCGGGTGATGCGCAGGTTCCAGCTCGGTGATGCAGCCACATCAGAGGGCAGGATTTGGCCTTGGTGGGATGGAGCCGGCTCACCTGCATCTCTCCTCTGGACATGGCAAAAAACCAAACCAAACCAAAAAAGCAGAAGTTTTCTGTCTGGCGGTGTTTGCACTGAAGTTCCCAGTGAGCCTCTGACCATTTCTTTGCTCGTGGTCAAGGGCGATCTCAGCCACGCTCTTTAGTGCCCTCATTTGCAGTTGGGTTTTTCTGCTTTTCCTGCCCGCGCTGTGCTGGATCCTGGGAGCTCTGGCCAGGAGTCAGGGAATCGATAGATGGTTAAGGTGATAAGTGGCTTTGCTAAAAACCAATTTTGCAAGAGGAGTTTGCAAAGGGGTTGGCGGAGAGGAGCTGCATCCCTGCCCCAAATGGCTCACTCCATCTGGGAGCTCGTCTCTGACCTGAATTAACCTGGGGAGCATCCTCGGTCTGGTCACGGCTGCTTTTCTTCTGCATCTGTAAATCTATGTGGATCCTATGGGAGGGTGAGGTGAGGCTGAGAAATAAGTCTCCTTCCTCCAGAGAGAGTGTTTGGGGGAAATCAGAGAGGCAAACGTGCCTGAGAGCAATATAAAATTAAACAAGCCGAATTTGCTCAGCTGATAACTTCTAGCCAGTATCGGAGCCGGTGGCTCTGCTGGCATGACGGCGACAGTATTTACGTAGAGATGAAGTGTTCCTGCACAGCTCCCCCAGCATGACCAGTTCTGAGCAGGCTTTTCTCTGATGCCCACCACGACTTGCTGCTGCTTCAACTCTGTTTTCCTTTGAACAAACACATTTGTTGTGCTGACTTTTGAGTAGATCCCACAGCCCGTTAGTGGTGTGGTCACTGGCATCAAGCACAAGTGTCCCCTGGCCTCGTGTCACCACGTAGCACCCAACCATGCATCTCAGGAGTGTTTCACCAAGGCAACTTTGACCACCAGCAGCTACTACGTGTTCTTTTCAGAGGAGACCAAGCTGATGGCACCCAAGATCTTCCTTTCTAACTAAATTTTGCAATTAATTTCTGTCTGTTTCAAATGCAAAAGCACTCAGCGCACATGATGAGTCCCTTCACACACCATCCAACTTGCTGCCGTCTCCTTTGCTGTATCCAAGGGGTCCCAGCTCCCTCCTGGGGCTTTGCTGACCTGGTCCTGGTGTCTCAGGTGGCTCCTTGTCTTTGTGGCAGACCCTGAGCCCTCTCTGCTCCTCAGGGCTGCCTCCTTGGGCTGGTTTTGGTGGTTCCCCCCAGAAGAAGTCAGCTTGGGCTGGTGATTTTTTCGAAGGTGTTGTAACATTCTTCTGGTCCATCCCATCCCTCGTGTACCCTCATCTCTGCTGTGCCTGGGCTACAAGTTGATGAAGGTGTGGGCTTTTCCACCTACATGTTTTATTTTCTGTGGGAAGAAGAATGGGTTGTTTTTAGGCTTTCTGGCATTTCTCGGGCTTGACTCGTCTTTTCCCACCTGCGAGGCCAGGGACATCCCCCAAACTCCCGCCTCAAAGCTGGGGCACTGGGGCCGGCAGCAGCATCCCCCTCCCCTCGAGCAGCGGTTCTTTATTTTCCCTGTTTTCCCATTTATCAAGTGGGATTTCCCCTTGGACAGTGACCCCAGAAGGAGCATCGTGGGATGCTCATGCATTGCTGTTGGGCTTTGCTTTCATGCCATTTTTATTACTATGTCGCTCCATTAACGCATCCACAGTTCGAATGCTGTGGCTGAAACCACCTTATTTCGTGGTTTTTTTAAATCATAGTGGGGAGGTTGTTTCTGGATGCTGATTGATGGAAACATCTTATCTCCTAGTCAAAGTGTCTCTGCTTTGTGTGGTAATGAAATAGTTTGACACTTTGACATGTGTGTCAAACACTTTTCTGAGGAAGCAAACAGCAGAGACTTTGATCTAGATGCAAACTGGTTTCATTACAACAAACACACCCCCCCTTTCATCCAGAAAAGATGATAAGGGGTTTCAATTGGTGCTAACTAGCAGTTGCTCTTAATGATTTTAAAAATAAAAATAAGAAGAAAATGTAATAATCGAGTAGTTAAGCTATTACGTTATAAACTAGCCCCAGTGCTGTGGAGTGCAATAAGGTAGGTGTAATGCCAACAGTATGAACAATAAACAGGAGAGAATCCTCCTAAAATAAAACAACAGAAATCTCTTTTGGGAGATGTTCAGATTTGTTTTCCCCAGCATTTTAAGTGAGAACATCTTCAGAAATGCCTTTTCTGGAGAAAATGCATCTTGTTTTTTGTAAAAGTGTTTTTTCCATGAAAAAGAACCACTTCTACTATTAGCTTGCTTTCTGATCTCTTCCCCATATTTTCTCCCAGCCAGGCCTGGAGATATTTTAAGTCCTGGTGGGAGGGCTGGAGCGGGGAGGAATCCCAAACACCCTCAAACTGACAAAATTCTGCTCAGTTGTGATCTTTTATTTTTCAATAGACAATTTTGAGTAGAAATGGGTAAAATTCCTCCTTGGTGTAACCATGTTGACCCAAGTATGTCCAACTAAACGCAGCAGCACCTTTTTTTTTTTTTTTATTTTGAGCATTGGGCTTGTGCACAAATGTCCTTTGAGCAGCTGAAGAGAATTTACATGACGTATGGAAATTGTTGAGTTACAGCAAATCTGGAGGTTTACGTGAAGGTTTTCTCTTCCGTATCCACTGTACGACATCATCACGGGTGCTGCGGTTTGTTTTCTCAATCCGGGAGTTTTGCTTTTAGCCGTTTTATTAAAAAATATTTTCCCTTTTGAGTATCTTGGACTGAATGATCATTGTAGGTTCCTTCTAACTGAACCGTCCCATGTCCCCATCCATGGGGCAAGGAGGCACAGGAGGTGGTCATGCATGAGCAGAAACACTTAATTTAGTGCCTCCTTAATTAGCGCAGCAGCTCCTGCTCCTTGCCCTCGTCCTGCCCTCTCCACACTGGGGGCTGGAGCTGGAGAAATCCCCGCCGGGAGATGCTGTATTCGGAAATGACAGGGGATTTGGGGCTTAATTTTAGCCAGAACATGTGGCTTGTTTTTAAATGCTTTTCAAGTCAAGTCGCGGTGGCTTTGTTGCAGTTGAGGAAAGAAAAAAAAATCCCCCAAAAAACTAGAAAGGCGATGTGGTGTAGATGGTATCTCTCCGCAGACGGAGTTAAGGAATTTAATACAAGGAAGCTTTTGCAAGTTGCTCGGTCTGCATCGGAGCGTGGAGAGCCTGCGTTTGAGATTAAAACTCACATTTCATTTTTATACACTGTGCTTAATCCAATAATGATTCCATGTTACAAACGGCAATGATATCTTTCAGCATAGTTAATCAGAAGAGACTTAATGCTGTCACTATTTATTAACCTTTGTTGAAAAGCAAGAAGTTTTCTTACTAATCTGTGATTGTTGCTCTTGTCAGGCTCTATCAAGTGCAAACCAGATTTGGCATTTGTTCCGGCAGGAGGATGCTGCTGCCTTCCCTGCCGTCTGCTGCATCCCACCCTGTGCAGGAATGGGGTCCCACACGGTTCGGGGGGGGTTGTTTGGGTGCTGGGGGGTCAGGGTGGCTGATCCCCTCTCTCCTGTCCCCGTACAGATGGGTTACAGCCTCATCTGCTCCTCCAGACCACAGTGCTGGGGTAAAGAGGCAGCTTTGCCCTTCTTGGGGTTATTTTTTGGCTGCCTGACCCCTGTTTCTGCATCCAGGTCCCCCCCACCCAGGGGCTGTTTGAGGCAGTAGCTCCCGGTGTGGGGAGATGCTCCCCTGCCTGGGGGACCAGTGTCGGTCTCCGGTGGTTTGTGAGAGGTGAAGTGGCTTCCAGCAGCTTCTCCAAAAGCTCAGGGGATGCCCCCACCCTGCTGCCGGCATCCGTGCCAGGGGGAGAGGGTGTCACTGGGCAGAACGGGGGGTTAAGGGGGTTTTGTGAGGATGCGGTGTCAGGAACTCAGCTGAGACAGGTGGAGGTGGCTTATCCCTTGCATCCACAAAGGTGTCCCTTGCATCCGAGCATCGCCCCAGGCCCTGGCAGAGACAGGTGGAGGCTGCAGGCAGCGCTGCCCGTGAAATCGTGGCCCCACGTTGGCATCCCAGGGACAGCGGCTCTCCTGGCTTTGCAACACCGATAGCCAAAATGTGAGTTTTGGGGAGGGGGGTGGTGGAGGATGCATGGTTTTTTTTTAAGCTCCGTGGTGATAAAAAGGTCAGTGCGTGAAGGAATTTCAGCCTTCGATATTCTCCCGTTTATCTCCTGTTGCAGGGAGGCCAGTGCTGGAATTGGCTTGTAGGAGCACCTGGAATTAATGAGCCAGCTTGGTGCCGTGCAGAAATCGATGCTTCCTGCATTAATTGCGCTGTGTTGGAGCTTCAGCTTTTTATTCTGAGTTATGTAGTTACAGGGAGAGATGTCTCTCTTCGGCACAGCCCTTGGTCCCATGGGAAAGGGTCCTTCTCCTGCCTGGGAGGGGGTGGAACGTCCTTTGTCACTGCTGGTGGTGGGGCAGGAGCTATTTTGGCAGAGCAGGCATTGCTGATATTTCTTATTTTTAGGGTGGCATTGAGCACTATTCTGATCTCAGCTTGGGCACTTGAACAGGTGCAGTTATTTTATGTTTAGCCACGAAGAATCCCACTTTGCTAATATTGTTAGAGCCTAAACATGGTATTTATATTTTTAGTAAATTGTTCTTTATGGTATTGATTTACATGTAATGTAGTCCTTGCATGAATAACTACTATAAATCTGGAAGCATTTATCATCTGAAATAGCTACAAACTCAATCAAATCCTTTGTTAGACACGATTAAGGAGCTTAAACTGCAAGGTAGAGAGTAAAATGTAAACCATATTTTCTGTGACCAGCTCAAAGTTTCTACTTGCCAAGCCATTGATCTGTGATAAGACGTAAGGGTTAAGATAATTTGGTGAAATGAAAAAGTAGGGAATAAGTTGCAATAAATGGGATCTCTGATCTGGCCTGTCGATATTGGGGATGGCGCCTGCCTCTGCCTTCCCTGCCCAGCCAGAGAAATTAACTTTTGAACTCAATGGCTCTGATCTTTTTCTCCTGATTTTCATCCTTGGTGCTGATGGGCAGCAGAGATGGATGCTTATGTGTTATCCTGTTGATACCAAGCGCAGGAAAGCTGGACTTTGTGGACCCATGGCTTACAAAACTAGTGTAAATCTTGTTTGGTGTTTGTGAAACAGTGATCATATTAAAAACCCCAAGTCCGGAGCCCGCGCTGGTGCCGTGTGCCAGACGTGGAGGGCTGGAGGGTTTCTTGTTCTAAATTTAGCCATTTAAAAGAAGATTATGGGCTATCCACTTGGGACTTTTTTTAAAAAGGCTTTCACAATAACTCCTGAAAGCCTGATGCCTTTAATCCTGAACTTTAATTTAAAGTAAAGAAATCTTTTCAACTCTCCTCTTTCCCCTCCTCCATCCCACTATTCCAGGCTGAGGCTCTTTCCAACTTGCTTACAGAGCAAAGATGTGCTAAGCTCTTTTAATTTCTTATGAAGATATTTATTTTTTAATAGAAAGAAAATCAAGTCAACACTCGAGAGTATACACAGCAGTTTACCGCGATAGGAGGAATTAATCAGTCTATAAAGTTCAAAATATACAAAGAGGGAAGAAGAAAAAAAGCCCTGACTGATCAAACACGAGACTCTTTTCGAAGATGGGAAGATAAAAGCCTTTTCCTCTCCGAGCTTCTCTGTTATTGGCAGCCAGTGGGGTCAAGATTTTTTTTTGTGTGTGTGTGTGTTATGGAAAGCTCAAGATAATTAATGTTGTTGAAAGAGGACGGTTGGTTGGCGTCTAGCAGGCGAGCCCCTGAGTCTGGCATCTTGTGAAGCAGCAGTGAGTCGGGGGGGGGAAGTTCCCCAGCAAGGGAACTGCCAATTTAGCGGAGCAATAAATAAAATAAAGATAAAAAAGAGAGTTTAAAAAGGGATGCGGTGCTGCTGTTGCTGGTTGAGCTTCTGTTCCCTGGCTCAGCATCATGTACGGGTGTTTACGAGGACCGCTCTGGTTTGGGATCTTGGAACAGGCTTCTGAGAGTGGCGGTTGATGCCCCAAGCCTGGCAGAGTCAGACAATGCCTTTAATAACGGGCTTTAACTTTAGTTCAGCTCTGAAGTGGTCAGAAAGTTGGACTAGGTGATCACTGCAGGTCCCTTCCAGCTGAAAATATTCCCTTTCCCCATTCTATTCCCTTTCCCCATTCTATTCCCTTTCCCCATTCTATTCCCTTTCCCCATTCTATTCCCTTTCCCCATTCTATTCCCTTTCCCCATTCTATTCCCTTTCCCCATTCTATTCCCTTTCCCCATTCTATTCCCTTTCCCCATTCTATTCCCTTTCCCCATTCTATTCCCTTTCCCCACCTGGCTTTACTTGTCTGGATGCTTTTGCAGGACCAAATACCTGCAAACTCCTCCTGGATACTGGGAATTCTCAGCCAAGGCTGTGCAGACCTGCTTGCTGCATGCTTGATCTTTCTCATTTCCTAAAGCTCGTTTGGATGTGTCCTATTACGGTTTTCGTGTTAAATCTGCCTGCACTAATAATCAATAGACGTATGGTCACCCAGGCTGTTTATGTATCTCCTCTATCAAAGCCCTGACAACACGAGATCAAGATGCGAGCAGGCAGGCTCATACATCGAACGCTATTTAAAAAGCAGGATGAATTAATTACTGCCATTAATGACTGGGAAGAGATTTTTAGGAAGCTTCAGCTGATGGTTTGGAGCCTTGAGCATGAGACCAACCGAACAGGTGGGATCTTATGCTGCTTCCCCGCTGATGTTTCGGTCGGGGATGCTGTGGTCCCCATCTGCGTCCTTGCAGCTGGTGGTTGTGAGACCGACCAAAATTTGTAGGGTGTGACGAGTCCCTGCAGATCTGGCAGGGAATGGACCTGGGGAAAAGATAGATCTAAATGCCCTCCTTCCTAGCGGGCGCTAGAAAGGGCGGCATTTAGATCTATCTTTTCCCCAGTCCCTTGTGTCCTGCATCAGCAAACCTCCTTCCAGCACCTCTGCCCGAGCATCCTTGTGGGATGATGTGTGACCGATGGGCTGTGACGGTCCCCAAACGTCCCACCAGCATGTCGGGGCTGCCTCAGCATCGTTACAGCAGAGCGGTGGCGGCTGGGTTTGCCACATCCTGCTTCTTACTTAGAGTTATGTTAATTATGATTATTTTTTAATTGCTTGGAACTCTTTCTGGCCTTTCGCAGCCCCCTTCAATGGAGCCGAGACAGCACAGCTGATCATCCCATCCTCTGCTGCCTTTTCTATTCCAGTTATTTATTATGCAGCATAACCAGAATTGCTCTCAGACAGGACTTGTCAGCTATAAAAGACACTGGCAAATTTTATTAGTTGACAGAAGGGTTTTTGTTTCTTTTTTTTTTCCTTCTGAAAATATTAAAAAGTCATTTTAGTTATAGAAACCTAATTTTAATTTAGTTAGGTTTTAATTTAATTTAGTTTTTAAATTCATTTTCCGGCAGAACTCAATTTTTCAAGTGTAATTTGATGCCGTCAGTGGCTATAATGTTTAATGTCCTACCTATAAATTGCAAGGATGGCTTTGAGATGATTTACAGGATTCAGGGGGATAAAGCCGTCTCCTGGCCCCGCACGTGGCAGAGGCCAGAGAGAAAATGGTTTTATTGTGGCAGCCGCAGCAGCTGGTGCTGTTATCTATGGAAAGATGGGAAAAACCTTAATTTTCCTCCTGGCTCAGTGCTGGCTGAGGATGGATGGGAAGAGGGATGGGGTCTGTCCTGGGCAGGGATGCTCCAGGGATGTTCCTGGGGATTTTTGCTCTGTCAGGCTCTGTGCTGGGATGAGGGGGAGGGATCCCAACGGATGAAAAAGGGGGATGGGGGCAGCAGTGTTACCCCACAAACCCATCTGCTTTCCAAAAAATGAGCCGAGCCCTGTCTGGGTGCAGGATGCAAGCGACAGCCGACTGCTCGGGGGGTTAAAAATGGGGGTAGACCCTTAGAAAACACAGTGTAATTGCATAAAATACCCTCCCGATTTCATCCATTTAAGTGTTGCATCTAATTACTGGATTAGCGAAGTCTTCAAACCATGTATCGAACATTATAAATGGGCATAAGATGATTCTGGTAATGGCTTACTAAAACCAGGGAGGTGGTGGAGGCTGTGTACATCTTTGGGTGGGGGCCAGGTTGATTTGGCAGAAGAAAAGCCCCTCGGTGCTTTGGAGAGTGTGGCCACAGGGAGGGTTGTGGGGGTGTTTTTTGGGGGGTAGTTTGGTTGTGGTTTTTTTTTTCCTCTTGGATTTGGCTTCTGAGTAGCAGCACTTGGCTCCTTTTGTTATCTGGGGGATGCGCCAGCCCCTGGGAATTCCTGCCTGGTGGAATTCGTCTTCATTATTTGGGAAAGCAGCAGCCAAGCTGTGTGTTCACGGGTGGGAAGGGAGCACCCGGGGGTGTCTCCTGGCGCGGGGTTTGGGGAGCCCGGCAGCGGCTCTGCCTGCCCGGTGGCACCAGCGGGTTTTGGCTGCAGGTTGGTGCAGCTGTATCTCTCGCATCCTGATCAGCTTTGGTGCAGCTGGGGTTCTGCCCTGGTGGGACCTGAGACACATCGCACCGGTGGGCTCAGTGGCCTTCAACCTCAACAGCCCTCCCCACGTGCAGGACGGGTCCTGTCCCCCTGTACCCCTATGCTTGGCTTCTTGCAGGGCTGAGGCTTGTCCTTGGTGTCCGTCCCCCTCAGTAATGTTGGATTCCTTTGGTTAATTTTAAACCAATTACTGGAGATGCAAGTGTTTTAAGAACTGTTCAAAAAATTTCGTGAGAATGGGTTGTTAGGCTGCCAGAGAAAAACACCTTAAACTATTGTCCTCCATGGAGAGAGGGGCTATGAACACCAATGTCATATTAGGCACTGGAGAATCCACATGGGAGCTGCCTGCCATAGCCTGGGCTGTGCCACCACCCTCCCATGCCACCACCATCCAGTGCCACCATCCTCTACATCTTCTCTTGGTGTCCCCACGCTGACCTTGGGATCCTGTTTGATCTGGATGCTGCACGCAGGGGTCTCGCCATGCGAATGCCCCCAACGTTCAACCCAAGGCTGATGTGCCGACGCCAAAGGTGAAATCCCGGTGCCCATATCTCCCGGCGAGATGCCATCGTCGCCCGGCGTCCCCCAGGTTGTCATGGTTACTGACGCATGGGACCCCAGAGACCTGGCTGGGAATTAATGGCAGCGCAGGATAAAGGATTCCTGTCTGGGCCGAGTTGATGGATTACATTGACGTGCCATTTGTCATACCGTAATTGTTCTGGCAAATGTAATACCCACTAGTATAAACATTGTGCTGCTTTGCTAATAAAACTGAAAATAGGAAGAGAAAGGATGATGCAGTGTTATGGTCGGTTAAAGAGACACCACCTCCGTGCCGGCACTGGGGGCTTCTGCCTGGAAACCCGCCCCATCCTGCCCTCTGCACCCATGGAAAATAGGCAAAGTGAGTGCAAGATCCTCATGGGATGTGTGTGGCTCTCGGCATCACTGTAGTGCTGGATCTGCCTTTGTTTGGGGGGCTGAACATCTTTCTCCACCCCTGAAATGAGCAGGTAGGGACTGCCGAGGGTCCCCGTGCCAGGGGCTGAGTCCATCCCTCCCCCTGCCTTGCACAGACTTTAATTGCTTTGCAAGAGGTAAACGAGGGCTGCGGCACGTTTGGCATCCAAGGGGGCTGCTCTCACCTTGATGGGGCTTTATAAACAGAGGGATTTACGGTGTGGTGCGTGCCTGAACCTGGGTGCTGCCCTCTCCCCTTCTTTCAGGGGGGCACCAGGGTCGACACTGCTGGGAGCAACGGGTGCCCAAATCCCCAGATAGTTTTGCTTTCTTACTAATCAGCCCGTGGATTAGGAGTCCAGCAGGGATTGTGGCTGGGGATGAATTGCTCATCGTCCTGTAAGCGGGTCCTAGTGATGGAGAGGGGTCGGGGAGCTCCTCCAGCTGCCCCTGGTCCTCGCTGGTGGGACCCTCCGTCACCGCGGGGTGATCCCCGCAGCTCGGCTGGGCCTTGGGTCGTGTTTCAGAGGAGGTGGCCAGAGCAGCACCCCAGTGGGACCATCTCACCCCTCTCTTGTCCCATCTTGCTGGCACAAAAAGCGATGGGGAGGAGGAGGAACACCACCACCTCCCCCATGCAAATCCTGGGGTAGTTCAGAGGCATCGTGGTTTATACACTCATATTGCCAAATGTTTTTAAAGTTTCTGGTTGACCTGATTCATAGGGGAAAAAAAAAGATAAACACCCTTTCTGTGTTTGCAGTCATATGTAATTTTTATCTCTTGACCTTTAAACGTAAGCAGCAGTAAAATGAAGAACTATGGCAGTCATTTAACACCCTGCCTGTACTAACTGGTTTCTGCCTGTGAGCCGTGGTTTTAAATTGGCTAATGCAGAATACTTGCAGAGCTAATAATAATTCAGATTACTCCTGTCAGCTATTCCGGTTTCATGGGTAATTTAGTAGTTGAATAAATTTTTAAAAAAATTCATTCGTTCCCATGCACTGTTATGAATCAGTAGATGGTTTACCATTGGCAGCAGTAACTGTAAGAAGATTTAAATTGCTACTGAAAAGGATTTGAGTGAAGGTAATGTTTTATAATGTTCTAAGCCATATGCACTACTTTCAGGCCTCATCAGTTTTACATTGATTCCTAGTGAAGTGTTTAATTGCATCATGAATGCAATATAATTCAGTTCTTTTTGCTAATATGGTATATATCTCAAAGTGATATACAGCACTGACAGTGAAGTCTCAGGATTTTCTTAGGATCCTAAAATATGTGTCTGTGTGTGTGTTTGCACAGCCATGTACACATCTGTGTGTGGCTGGGAGCTCTTTTCTTGGGGTAACCTATGGGCTATGGGTTGGGTGCTCGGTGGTGAGAGCTGCCAGCTCTCCTGGGGTGTATGGGCCATCAGCAGGTAGGGGATTTTATATTTGTGTCTGTGTAGGTACATGCATTTTATTTATATATATATATATATATATATAAATATAAAAAATGTTCTGGTCTTACAAGGTGACTGCTCTGACCGTGACGGATGCATGAGGGGCAGCTCTGTTCCAGCCCCAATGCTGTTTCGGTCCTTCCCGGTGCTGCTCATGCCCATGGTGGGCAATGGCATCTCAGTCGGAGACACAGGCCTGGTGCCATCAGAGCCTCGTGGGCAGCAGATTAAAAGAAACGTGCTTTCATCTTAAAGCGAAGACAATTTATTTGAGGCCATAAAGGAGGTAATTAGGGATGCGGCAGATCGCGAGCTGCTACCCGGCCGCTCGACGCCAGCAGCGGGGAGACGTGCGCTGGTGCTGCAGCTCCGGAGCCGCTCACCCTGACATAAAGCCCATTGCTGTCCTGCTGCCAAGCTCGCTGAGCCGTGCCGATCGGCCCCGGAGCCCCCGGTCTGCGCTGGCCCCCGTGCCCTTCCCTCCCTCCCCGATCCCGCTGCACCCCGCGGGGCAGGGACCTTCCCTGGCCACCCTCCCCGTCTCCCTCTTGCTGCTCGTGTTCGTTTCAATCTCATCAGCTAATTAAGGACCAGTCCGCGCAGAGCCCTGCGTCATCCTGATGGGGAAACTGAGGCAGGCCGTGCTGGGTTTTTGTGCAGGAGGATGCCAGGGCTGCAGCGGAGTGAGCATCCCCGTCCCTGCTGTAACCCCCACCTACCTGGCTGCATCCCGCTGCATGTTCAGCTTTTAATTCCCAAATTAAAACATGTCCCAGTGTCACTGGGGACATGTCCCCGGGGGGGTGGCTGCTGTTTGGCTGCTGCTCTGTGGCTGCAGCTTTTGCCTTTGGGAATCTTTTATTTTAGATGAACGAGTTACTTGTTCAGGATGCAGTGCCCTTTATTTGCATCTTGCCATCGTGAGCGGGGAAATCATGCCCTCGGTGGGGACCTCGGCTCAGCACCATGGGGCTGCGGGAGGCCGGCGAGAGCAGAATGTGGCCCCACATTTGGCGTATTCCCGCTGAAGGCTCCTCCGTGGCCCTGACGCTCCCCACCTGGCGCTGCCGGGACCGGGACGCACGCCGGTGCGAGCGCCTAATGCGATATCAAAGTCACTAACATGATTATGCTTATATATCATATTAGGGAAAATGAATACTAATTCAATACAAAGTACTAATTCAGTAGAACAGAAAATTGCTGAGAGAATAGAAAATTACCGGGCGTGCCGAAGGCGGGCATTGCTCGCAGGAGAGCCGCCGCCTGCCTCTCGCCGCGCTGGAGCTGTTTGCGGCAGCGGTTGGTGCCGCAGTTGGCCGGGACGACGTGGAGCATCCCTGCGTGCGTGCCGATGCCAAGCCGGGAGCGGCTCTGGAGACGGCTTTGCCGAGGAGCCGAGGCGAGAAATCCCATTTCGTGTTTGAGCCCGAAGTTCATGGCCAGGGATTGGGAGATGTTTGGTGGGACCTGTGGGAGAACTGAAGCAGAAAAGCAGGAAATTGGCTCCGGGTGCTGGAGGTGAGGGGGAAATAAAGCTCCATCTACCTCATCCAGAGGAGGCTGCCTAGTGGAGCCAGTATTTTAAGATATTTGCTTTTCTTAATGGATGCATCGCGTCTCATTCCTGGGCTGGTGCTGAGCTTGAACTCCCAAAGGTCCAGGGGACCATCCCTGTCTCGGAGACCACGACACTGGCCGAGGTTTCCCATGGCCCAGCCTTCCTCCGCAGCGTAAGCTCTGGGTTTCCTCCTCCTCCTCATGGCATTTCTGCCTTGGGGACATTTTCCCCTTGGCATCTGGGACATGCTCCTTGCACCAGTTGCTGCTGCAAACTGGTTGTGGAGTCTCCGGCTCCTTGGGACGGTCCCCGGCACCGCGGCTGCTCCTGCCGGCACCACCGTGGTTTTGTGCCAGGGCTTGGTGAGAAGCAGCTGAAACTACGTGATGGGCTCTTTGGTTTAATCGGATTTCTCTTTCAAATTATTATTGCTTGTACGAGTTCTCAGGCCACAAAGTTTCCTGGCTCGTGGCGACTGACCTGTCTCTCCATCCACTACCACGGCCAAGGGGCTGGTCCTGGTGAGCCGGTGCGGGGGACCCAAATTTCACTAATTTACTTCTGAATAAGGAATTTTCGTTGCAATTTAATGCAGCCACTGTGGGTCATCTGTACCGCAGGGTCCTCAGTGCCCAACCCTGCACGTCCCCCCGTCCCACGCGTGCACCTTCAGACATGATGCAAGTGACTGGTTTTGGAAATACTGGGTATTTACCCAGCTCAAAGAGAGCCGTAAGTGGGACATGCGATGTTTCTGTACTAATATGGTAGGAGAGTCTTATTGTATTAGCAATTTCCCGTCAGATCATGTCATATTAGTATTGTATTGTATTAGTATTTGTTTTCACTAATGTGATGTGAAAGTTGCTAATATGATAAGACTCCTGCATTGTATTAGTGAAAACAAATATTAATATGATAGGATGGAAAATAGCTAATAAGAAACTAAGTTGCTAATCTGACGTGATGGATCTCCTAAAGGAATTGGTCGTAGCTTTCCTGTACTTTTCCAGAGCCACCTTCAACTCTGCTTGGGGAGGACGGGAAGGCAGCGGCACCGGTGGATTTTAAAGGGATGGATCCACCCGGAAAGTGGGAGCGTCTCTTTTGGGCTTAAATCCAGGCTTTCTTTGGGCAGGGGGCAAAAAATAAATTGTGCGCTTATGGGAAAGCCCTTATGTGCCAGGAGCCCTTCCCAAGGGTCCTGGGGCAAGCAGATCCCTGGAAATCTGGAGCAAATATGAATTTCGGTGGCATAGAGCCATTCCTCCGGTGGGCTGGAGGCTGCCCCGAGCTGCGGTTGTGGCACAGTCTAACTATGACAAGACATAACCAACAGTTGCCTAATTTTGGTTTGTTTGGGGTTTTTTAATCTTTTTTTTTTTTCCCCAGCCACGGGAGCAAAATATCAATTTCTGACATGGAGAGCCAGGGTAGGTGAACCAGAGCTAAATAAAAATAAACATTAAACAATTATTGGGATTTAGGTTTATTTAAAAAATCAGCAGGGTTGAGGGAACGAGCCACCTATTAGCAGGGAAGAAAGCTATTGGGCTTTTTAACAACATGCTGTTTCTTGGCGGAGGCCGGGATTTGGGCTGTGCGCGCGGTGGCAGCCCTGGATATTATTGATTAAAGATGATGTAGCAGCAGCGCAATTATATCACAGTTTGCGCTCGCCGCAGTGGTACCATTGGCCTCTCATTTGTCTGTCGGAGATTGGTTTGTTTGTCTTGCCCTTCCCGGGTGTCGCTCGCCGCTCCGATGGGTCGGGTCCCCCGGCACTGGCGGAGGATGCTCGGGGCGGTCGGGGACTTGACTTGGTCTCAGTGGTGAAAATGTTTTTAATTGCTTCTCGTCCTGTGTTATTTTTGCATTTAATGGTAATTCCAGATTCGGTGCTATCAACTGTATCATTGCAAATAATAGGGGAATATTGTGTTTTGGAAGGAATTGAGCTGCCTGCGGTGGGTCTGTGCTGGGACTCACCTGCACCAGAAGGTGTTTCGCTGAGGTTGGGGCGGATCTGGCCGTAGTGCAGTGGATGCTCGGGATGGCTGGCTGGAGAGCAGCCCCGAGGAGAAGGACTTGGGGGTGTTGGTCGATGAGGAGCTCAACGCGAGTTGGCAATATGCGCTTGCAGCCAGAAAGGAAACTGTATCTGGAGTCCCCAGCATAAGAGAGACGTGGACCTTTTGGAGTGAGTTCAGATGAGGCCATGAAGATGATCAGAGGGCTGGAGCACCTCTCCTGTGAGGACAGGCTGAGAGATTTGGGGTTGTTCAGCCTGGAGAAGGGGCTCAAAGGAGACGTTATAGCAGCGTCTAGTACCTAAAGGGGACCTGCAAGAAAGCTGGAGAGGGACTTTTTACAAGGGCGCGTAGTGACAAGACAAGTACTGATGGCTTTAAACTGATAGAAGGGAGATTTAGATCGGATATAAAGAAGAAATTCTTTCCCAGGAGAGTGGGGAGACACTGGCTCAGGCTGACAGAGAACCTGTAGGTGTCTCATCCCTGGAGACATTCAAGGTCAGGTTGGACGGGGCTTTGGGCAACCTGGTTTGGTGGAAGGTGTCCCTGCTCATGGCAGGGGGTTGGACTAGATGGTCTTCACGGTCCCTTCCAACCCAAACCACTCTATGATTCTATGCTGTAGTGGGCAAAACCACAGGGAGAATGGTTTTAAAGCATTTCCAGAAAATACTGTGCAGGCGTTGAGGCCAACATAGAGGCGATGGGGATGGGCTGCGCGGCGTGCAGGAGCGAGCGGATGGCTTGCGGGGAGCGTGCATCTTCAAATCAGTCTATAATGCAATCAATTCCATATATCCCTAGTGAAACAGCAACATTTATTTAACATCTTTTATAGAGCAGCTGAGTTTTATCACAAATCACATTCCGTTTCTATTCATCGGGGACCCCTTGAAGCCTAAAACGCACTTACTTTCCTCCGAGGAAGTTTACCAATTCTTCAATAAAGCCCCATTTGCCTCCGTATGTAAAATTGACACATTTATTGAATATTAAACATTTGCTGGTTGCTTGTGCGCTTCTTTCGACTTTATCCGTTGCCCTTAAAAGTCGTTAAGGGAAGGATATGTCAAAGTCGCAATAAAGGCATGTTTATGGATGGAAAGGGGACGCTCGAATCTGCTGGAGAGGCTGGTTTATCCCATTTGGTGACTCCATCCTTGGAGCATCCTCATATCTCTTGGCAATAACCATTTGGAAGAGTTTTTTCTCTGATTATTCTAAAGGATTTTTTTTGTGCATAAAAGCTGTTTCGTGTCGGGTGCTGGTCAGGGTTGTGCCGGGTTGCGAGGGATACACTTTTCTAACCTGGAGTCAGTCAAGCTAATTAGCAGGAGGTCCAATAAAACAAGTTTTTCTTTTATCACTGTTACTAAGTGCTGTTGTAAATCAATTAAAATGTATTCTAGTAATTCTGTTTTTCCTTGGCAATTCTGTTTAAAGAAATACAGAGTCATTAACAGTATTTTGTGTATGTTTGTGTGTGCGTTTGTGGGAGAATATCGAACTGTTGCGGCTGGGTTTGGTGTTTGGTGCTGCCGTACCCTGCTTTATTCCCACAAGCCATACAAATTTCTGCTCATTTACTTGGAGAAAGGTGCAGGTTTTTTGAAGGTAGTAAGGAGGTAATTTTCTTTTCCTTGAAACATGGATATTCGTGCCAATGGTTGTCCTGATTATTAATTGCTAAAGACACAGCTGCGTCCTTCAAGCACGTTCCCGGAGGTGTTTTTTGAGGAGTGTTAACTTGGGAGGGTGCAAGAGCGATGTGTGAGGGTCTCGTGGTAAATAGACCTTTAGGTCCATCCCCTAAAGACATCGCAGCCCCTGTGCAGAAAACCCTGTGCGGAAAAAACCTGGGTGGCTGGTAGAAAAAATTGCCAGGAGCAAAACTGGGGGTTTTACAGCCTTTCTGTGATACATTGCTTCTCCCCTTTTATTCCCCACCTTTTCTTTAATTCACATTATTTTAAGCAGAATTTACAAACGTGGGCCAGCTTGCCCTGCTTTATGCATAATTTTTCCCAGGCCACTGGCTAATTGAGGACGCATCGTTAGATGGGGAGGGGGCTGCCGGGTGATTTCACTGACTCTTGAATATCTGCTGAGCAGAAATAGTCATTTAATGATGGCAGTTTGATGTCTCAAAGACCTACCTGCTCTACCAACCTAGAGGGATGAATGGGCTACTAAATCCTGTACGGAGACAAACATCCTCCCTGCCGTGGTTTAACTCTTTAGCCACATCCAGGATTTATTTTAGCAGCATTTGGGAAAAATGTTCCAAACCCATCCTGGTCTGTTGGTCCTGTTTTACAAAGAATGAGCTTGCTAAATTAATACTTTGCTGAGCACCAGGATGGGACTGAATTATCTCCCCCCTCACCCCCACAATGTTACCAGCAGGAATAAGGAGCATTAAATTTAAGATTTAGGGGTTGCTTCATTGTTTTTAAGGATTTAATTTTGTCCCTCCTTTGGAGCAAGGCAACTCTTGCATACTGCAGGATGGGGTCTGGCTCCCGCTTTGCCATGATTGCGGTTCCACCTCTGGATGCTGAATTATAATACCGGGTTGGAAAATTAAGCTCTGGGAGCTGACACACCCCAAATTGTCCCAAATGGAAAAGCAAACGAGTGCACAGAGGAACCAGCCCATCTTTGCAGCAGAGGTGATTTTTTGGGCCACTTGTCCGTATTAATTTATAAAAGAAGCCGGCATAATAAATGTCGCTTAACAGAGCTCCAGTAAACATAGCTCATCTTGAGTGTATAATAAAAATAATATACCGCTGCCTCTCGGCAGCTCCCGTCTCACCACTGACCGGGAGGAGAAGCCCCTTGGCCAGGGATCCCGCTGCTGGCACGACCCTCAATCCCGGCAAGAAATACCCGAAAGCGGCTCCTGGCACAAATAACCTTTCCGGTGCACCGAGAGGCTCTTCTTTATGGGTAAGGGAAAGTGCTTAAAATGCTTAGAGGGAATAAACAGCTTTTAATGAAGTTACATTGCCACATAATGGGTATCATAAAATTGCCTTCATAGTACAGGGTCCCAGGATGGCTTTTATTATTGACTGAGCAGGAATCCTGTCTGTAAAGCTCCGGCAGCTGCAGAGAGGAGAATGCAAAGTCTTCTTAAATTACCTGATTGAAATAACCGGCAAATATTCTGCTTTGCTGCTTTGTTGAAGGCAAAAGCTGCCTTTGGGGTGGTCTGTCAGACCTGGTTTGCAGCTTCTGAAGAACACAGGAGTTTCATTGCAGCAAAACAGATGTTCATCTTGTTTCTCTATCGGCTGTTTGATGAGAAATTTATTGCTCTTCTGCTGGGCTGGAGCTCCTCTGCTGCGGAGTCTATTAGGCAGCCCGGGAGCTGGCGGGGAGCCAGGGAAGCCGCGTTTTGATGAAACCCATGAAAAAAGCCTCGGCTTCGAAGGCGCCAGTAATAATGCACCGGCTAGACTCTTCGGATCGGGCGATTGATTGCTGTGATTTGATTTATTGATCAATACCCTCGAATTTGGCGTCTGAGAAGCTGAACTAATCTTTAACTGCTGTGAACATCTCTGCCTGGTGGAGAATTAGAGCTGATAAGGAATGTATGAAAGGAATCTGAGCTTATCTTAATCACACAGTGCCCCGGCGCTGCCTGTGCCGAGCAGGAGTGGATGTGTGCAGAACACAATCACCAGGCAGAACAGAGCAGATCTATAAATTGATGGAATTCAAAGCCTCCAGCATCGATTACCATTATAACAAACAGTGGCGCACTGAATGTCTGATTATTTTTAGACAAAGATTCTGTGCTCTCAGCAGCAATTTTGCTGATGCTGTCACTGTGTCAGATGTCTGTTGTTGATTGCAATTAGATGCGATACAAAAAAAAAAAAAATTTAAAACTATCTCTGCCTATAGTTTTATTTCCACTTATTAAATCTCCTCCTTTGTTTGCCTCCTCCTAATGTCTGCAGCTGGATGAAATATTGCATTACCAGAAGAGATCTCTTATATTCAGTTGGGTATAATCACTTTACAGATCATTGGATTATATCTGATATGGTTCAGATAATCCTGGGGAAATGTGGGACATTTACTCTGCCTTGGTTAAACGCGCCCTGGTTTAGGGTTTGAAATGCAAATCTGCATAACATTTGGGTTTCTGAAACAGGTCTGCAACCCTCCAAATGATCTAATTCTATTAAAACACTAATCAATTCCCCATGACGTCAGTCTGCTTTCCTGCTGGTGCCAAGCGTGAGGTCCAACGTGGATTTATCCTGTTCTTTTTAAACGGCTTTTGGAGCTGCCACGGCATCAGCTTTAATGGTTTAAGGAATGAATAAGGGCAGCAGGGAGCACGGCATGTCGGGCGCCGTTGTTTGGTTTTCCAGGGTTCCGTGCACCGAGATCCAGCTTTTGCCAAGTGCATCCATTGGTTTCATGCTTCCCAGTTTCTCTCCAGTTCTGGTGCATGGCCGAGCGGCCACGTTTAGGGCCGGGGGGGCTGCAGGTCCACGCAGGGGTGCAAAGGCATCAGGATTGAGGGGGGTCCCTCGGGAGCCCTGTTGGACCCAGCTGGTTTTGTCCGGCTGGTCTCTCTCTCCGCACCCCACGGTGGTGCTGGTACAATATATATTTAGGGAGTTTCATGCCTTTATTTCAACCCAAGCAGTGGAACGTGAGCTTTGCTGTGTGGCCGAGCGGTGGCCGTGGCCCTGGCCCTGACCTGGCCGCCGGGGGAGCGGGAGGTCTCGTCTTGAACCTGACCTCATCTTGCGCAGACACGCGCGGCTCCGGGGCTCGATGGAAAAATGCATCGCAACCGAGGAGTTATGTGCTGCTGGCAGCTGGTGTTTTCTTTCTTTGGGAAATCTAATATATTGATTAGCTTTCTTCAGAACAGCATCAATAAAGCGTATAATGGCATGGCTGGTGCCTGCGGCGTCTCCTCCCCTGGTCTGAGTCCCTCTGGAGCCGGGAAGGACCTCGGCTGCTCTGCATCCCGCCGGCTGCTCCTCCCGTTCCTGGCAGCCGTGGGCACTTCTCTGCCCGGCAAACGTGCTTGGCCGGACACCCTGGTCCTTTCTGCAGGGAGATTGTCCCAGGCAGCCTTTCTCCTCCTCCATCCCGTGCCTCTGCAGTTCATCTGCCGCCAGCAGCTTTGGCTCAATCAACTCCAGTACACAGGCACTCGGCCAAACTCTGGCATGTGATGAGGGGTCTGGACCATCGTTCTGATGAGGAAAGGCTGAGAGAGCTGGGGCTGTTCAGCTGGAGAAGAGGAGCTGAGAGGGGATGTTGTTTATGTGATAAATATCTCCGGGGTGGGTGTCAGAGGATGGACCAGACTCTGTTCAGTGGTGTGCAATGATGGAATGAGGGGCAACGGGCACAGACTGAAACACGGGAGGTTCCCTCTGAATATGAGAAAGTTCTTTCCTTTGCGGTGCCAGAGCCGGGGCCAGGCTGCCCAGAGCAGGTGTGGAGTCTCCTTCTCTGGAGACATTCAAACCCGCCTGGATGTGACCCTGTGCCATCTGCTCTGGTGACCCTGCGTTAGCAGCGGTTGGACTGGATGATCTCCAGAGGTCCCTTCCAACCCCAAACACTCTGGGATTCTGTGAGATATCTCCAGTGTCTGGCTACACCATGAGACGTGGCCATGATGTGTTCCCGTCCTGGTCACCCCCATCCCCAGGCAGTGAACGTCACCAGCAGAGCCACCGTCACCCAAGGTGGTGGCACCGATGGACTGGCACTGTGCCGGAGGGGCTCATTGTCCCTGGTGTGGATTCTGGACGGCTCAGGACATTCTATGATTCTAGGATTTTTCTTTCAAGTCCTATAAGCTCCACTTATCAAAGGGCTGGAGGAGCATCCCGGTCCCCCACCGCCGCGGGATGGAGCTGGCTGGGTTCATCCAGCCGGCTGGGAGCCAGGAAGGGTTTTCTCTGCTTCCCGAGCATCTTGTTATGAGATCATTGCAGAGAGAGATTTTCAGGGAAAATTGACAGCTGATGACTATGGGAAGATGTTTTCAAAAGGAGAAACAATTTACAATAATTAGAAATTTATAAAATGTCTTTAAACATGGTGGTAATAGGGATAAGAAAACACTTGCTGCAATGTAATCAGTTATTAGCAGCTGATCATTTATCTCGATGGATAGTTGCTGCTGGTACATGAGACACGTAATAAAAGGACTCTTGATTAACTAATTTGAATATCTTTTGAGAACAAATTCTGAGTTCTCTTTTTTCTCCATTGTAACGGATCCGTACATCTGTGCGATAAACACTGAATGAATATGGTAATGAATATTATTCTGGAAGTGTAGCCCTCGAACGCTACTGTCGCTGTCCCAGCCCTGGCCTTGGGAAACCACTGTAGTGGGTGTAATGAGGAAGGGGCTTTAACGAAGCTGAGGCTGTGGGATGCAGGAGAAGCGGGTGGGGGGCGTTGCAGGGATGCGGGGGCGGGACCAGGTTGGCCCCGTCCATCAGCTCCTCTTTCGCCTCTGGTAAGAAGCAGGATGGCAGAAGTTGGGGATGCTGGAGCTGCTCGTGGGCAGCCACCAATACAATCTGTGAAATAGCATCCCTTGATATATGGAGTTTTTTAAAAATGTGACTTTTCCCTATCTCCCTGGGAATAGAAATCTGCTGTGCGTCTCAAATCTCTGCCCTGTGCGAGATCCCATTACGGCTCTTTTGATATCGCACTGTAAACCCCGATTCCATTTTAGATGCTGAGATCTCACAGCTCAGCATCTGCGCTGCGGGACCCTGGACCATCGGTGGTGATGGGTGGCAGCAGGGGACCGATCCCCACTCCCTCCTGGCTGCCGTGCCTGTGTGTGCCGGCAGTTAAAGGATGTGGCCACATGTGTGCGAGGGTGGCACGGCCGAAGCAGCTGGGAAAACGTGACAAAATTGTATTTTTTCCTTCCTGGCACAGCAGGCAGAGGGAGGAGGTGGCTGCTGGGGGCGATAAGCAGGGTCCGGTCCCAGCTCCGGGTGGTTTCTCCGGCAGCTCCGAGCCCATTGTGCCAACCGCCCGTGAACGCGCCGGCAGCACAGGAGCGGTTCCTGCTGCCTGCGAGTCATTCGTCGTCCTCAGCCACTAATGGACTCCATTCAAACACTTCTCCCTCCTTCCCCCCTCCCAAACATTATGATTCATGTAGTGGCTGAAATCAGATTCCTTTTGGCAGCAAGAGGCCCAGATATTTTATATTTCTGCATCATTTTCTTCCCAGGATCTCGATTTTCCCCTTCTTTCAGCTTCATCCCTGGTTGGGTCACACCGTGGCTCCATCTCCATCACCTGCTGTCCCCTCCCTGCGAGTCCGGTGATGCTGTTGAGGGATGGGGGGCTGGATGCGGCTGCTCCCGTGGGGACAGGAAGGCGACGCTCAGAGATGTTGGCGCTGCTCCCCCTTGGTTGTATTTACTGCAGTGAGGAGCAAAGTCCATGTAGCTGTGGATGCAGTTACAGGTAATTAAACTCAGCTTGGTGAGGATTTAAACATTAATATTGATGCTAAAGTTTTTAATAAAATATAGGTAGGGAGAGAGAGAAAGGGGTATTGATTCTTATAGGCTTTTTATTTTTTCTTTTTTCCTGCTTTGTCATGGGGAAGGGTTGGTGAGCATGAAATAAGGATGTCCTGTGCTGGCACGAGGGGCTGCAGATGGGAACAGATACAATCCCAGAAGGAAAAGGTAGGGGAGAACTGCTAGGAAAATGCGTTCGGGATTGATCTGTATGGCGAGGCTGTTCCCCCGCAAGCATCCTCTGCGGTGGGCACAGGCTCAGCCCCGGGCTTGGGGACAGCACCTGCTTCTTGGGAACGGTGCCGAGTCTCAGAGGTCTCCACATCTGCTTCTGCATCCGTCACCCTTGGACCACGCCGCTGTCCGTGTGTCCGGGCTGCGCCGCTGGCATCGCTCCCATTCCCGGCGTAGCCACAGCGGGTCCAGGATGGGGGTCCCCAGGGTCCCCTGCTCTCACTGTGCCACCACGGTCCTGAAACCCCCTTTACGACCCGTGTTCCCATACCGCACCAAAAAAGCTGTTAAAAAGATGCTGACAGCCGTTTTTCTCTCCCTGCTTCTCTATAGGCACACAGGACTCAGGTTTATCTGCTTTCTCACCAATATTTTTTATATAACTGTGAAATATTTATATTGTCCAATAAAAGGCAGTAAGCTCGCAATCTCGCGCAAATTCATTTGAGACTGGGAGCTTTGTCGTCTGAATTTTACACCCGGCAGTGACCCCTGGTAATTGGCTCCATACATCTTTAGCACCGCGGATTTACATACGGCATAGGGGGTGATTGATGGCGGGGGTCACCCCGCCTGCCCCGTGGCCGCTCTAGCAGGGGATGGTGGTGGCTGCACAGCACCACGTCTCCTGCTCTGTCACGTACCACGGCACAGCCGGGTGGTTTTTTGGTGATGCCAGGGAAGAAGGAACTGGTCCCGTGTGATTTGGGCGATTGTGGCACACAGAGAGGATCATGGTCACGGTCCTGAGGTTTTGGTGGGACGTGAGGATGGAGCAAACTGCAGGTGATGGTGCAAACTGCATGTCCTGCAGCTGGGACCAGCTGCTGATCCTGGTGGTGGTGGCTCCTCCCATCACAAACCAAATTTGCCCCCAAAATGCCTGTTTTGGGAGCCAGGTGGGGATGCTCAGGGAGGGTGAGTCGGGGATGGGACACATGTGGCCACTGGCTGGAGCTCCACACAGGCACCTCCCCACCTCCTCCACCAGCAGCTCAGCCCCCAATTTATCAAAAAGCAATTAATAGCCTCTCCCCCTGCTCAGGTTTTACGGTTTCTGTCTCTTCTCGCCGACTGCAGGGCAGTAATTAGAGTCTGTCTAATGAGGTTTTCATGGCGGGGATATGGTCTCTTGCCGTATCTCCCCATCAGACAAAGGCTTTGCCACGGTTTACAGTGTCAGTGTAAATTTTTCTGGCTCTTTTCACCACAATACAAGCTGGATAGGGACTGGGACATCCCTCGGCACGGCCGGGCACCCGCGAGGTCTCTTCGCATCACATCTACCCCATCATTTTTTTTTTTCCCACATTCTACCAAAATTAAAAAGCAATCTATATCTTAAAAACCTTATTTATGAACACTTAAGCGTAAGTAAGTCATCGTTGGACGGCTTCCCTCCCTGCTGATGGATGTAATCTGGCACCAGGGCGGACCGGGAGGGAAATCTGGCAATACAATATGCTGTGCTTGACTATTTTGACACTCGGAGTGCGATGTTTTTTTTACAGTTACTGATGAGCTTATGGCACTGCTCCTTTTGGAGAAGCGAGGAGGAGGCTGGGGCTGAGAATATTGATTAGCGAGCTCCTGATTATCTCAACAACCCTCTCGGCTTGCCTTTTCTTTTGCGGGGAATACAGAATTTCTTCAATTATTCATATAAACCCCCATGTCAATATTGCCAATGTGCCGTGGCTGTGTGATGCAAAGCAAAATCAGTCCAGGAGAATGATATTCCTGCAATCCTAAAACCCAACCCTACTAACCCACCTTTATTCTATTTTTTTTCCTCCTCCTTTTGTTTTTGTTTTGTTCCAGAAGGAGCTTAATTCTGTTGCTTCAGTGCTGGCAGCGCGGTGGGGGGAAAGCGCACAGTCTCATAAACATTTAATTGAACTCAGCCGGGAATTTAAGAAAAATGTACCTGAGGTAGAGGAGATTTGCTGTTAGAGAATTAACTCGGCAGGACGGCGGGCTTCCCTCCCCGACAACTAGATTTTTGAGAACAGTAGATGTAAGTGACTAACAAGAAGGGAGGCTGATTAGCCACAAAGACAAATTATAGCCCCTAACCTTGTGTTATGGGGATTTTTTGTTCTCGCTGCCCCTGGTAGCTCCTTTGGATGGGCAGAACCGGGTGCTGGGGGGACAAGGGCTTCGCAGGGGGATGCGGCATCCGCTGGGATGTGGCACTCGCCTGGATGCATCCTGGCAGCGCAGGAGGAAACTTTGGGTTTTGAGGCGTTTATAAAAAGCAAACGTTGAGCATTTGGCACTGAGATGCTGGCACCCAACTTGCAGCCCAGATGGGGGGAGACGTGTTGTTTAAAAAAAAAAAAATTAAAAAAGACTAGAAGGGGGAAAAAAGAAAAGAGCAACTCTAAAATAGCTTTCCTTGCAGGCTGTGCGGGTAGGGGTGTTTTCTGCCCAGGTGGGAGGAAAAACTGGCAGCGTTGTAGGGGGATGCTCAGAGGAGAGGTGGGCAGGACCTGCCATCACCCCCACGGTCCCAGGCATGATCCCAACCCCTTCCCACCCCGACAGCTCTTGCGGGGGGTTGAAATGGGAATGGGAGAACCCTGGGAGGGACAGACTGGACCCAGCTTTTTGTGGCCAAGGCACAAGGTCACTGTCCCCAACCCCTGAGAGGTTTCTGTAGCCAATAAAATCCATCAGTTTTGCCTTCGCAGCCAGTACTGGGTGGTCCTTGTGCCACCATGGGCAGGGGGACAGGAACGGCCCTGCTGCTGGTGAGCTCCCTGATGTCCCCTGCAGGACACCAGGGATGGTGGCCCTACCTGGAGAGCTTCCAGGCAGGGGAAGGAGCCATCACCATCAGGAGATGCCGTGGAGTGGCCAGAAGGTGCCATGATGTGGCCAGGGAATGCTGTGATGTGGTTGGGAGATGACATGATGTGGCTAGGAGGTGCCATGGAATGGCCAGGACATTCAACAATGTGACGAGGAGGTGCCATGGAATGGCCAAGAGATGCCATGGAGTGGCCAGGAGATGCCACAGTGAGGCCAGGAGGTGCCGTGGTATGGCTCGAAGATACAGTGATGTGGCTGGGAGGTGCCATGGAGCGGCCAGGAGATGCCATGATGTGACCAGGAGGTGCCACGGTGTGACCAGGAGGTGCAGCACCATGTCCAGGAGATGCCACAACATGGCTGGGATGCACCAGGCAAGGTTGCAATGGGCAATTTGATGAGGAGCCGAGCACCAGGGTGGGACAACATGGTCCCGAGCTCACCGCGTTGCTGCAGAAGGCATCTCCCTTCTCCATCCTCCAGCCTGACCCAGGTGCTCCCCAGCCCCTTCCACATCCCCAGAGGCTCCGTGGATGCCTCGGCTTTGCACCCTGATGCTGGTGAGAAATGCGTTGCCCTTCAGGATACCTCTTCTCCTCCCTGGGTTTTTAGCGCTCGCTCTTTGGGGGCCACGTTCTCTGCTCCTCTAATGTGCTTCGATGGAAACCCCTGGAGAGCTGCTGGTACTCGGCGCTTGCCAGCAGCAACACATTAGGATCTGTCATCTGCTGAGCATTACCTGATTTTAAATCTGTCTCTTTGGAGCTCCGAAACTGCATGAGAAAATATTAAAGTAAACAATAAGTGGATTTACACAAATGCGACTGATTTCCATATTTTTCATCACTTCATTTTATTACTGGGTTTACTGATATGCTCATTTATTTATAGGGCAATCCAGTATTGATTCATTCCGATGCACTATGCATAAACACATAAAAGAGAGTGATAACAATACGAATACATTTTCAGTCTTTTAAATACTGCGTTTTTTCCAATAGTCTTCATTAGATCCGCTACACGAATATGAGCGATGTCCTTTGGGGAGCCCCAGCTGGTCCCTCTGCCCGAGTGGCTCTGGATTTATGGGGGTGTAAGGGAGACCAGGACGCGATTCCCAGATCCCCAGAGGTTTTGAGGGATTTTAATCCCAAAAGGTGGATTCCGCTCCCCTGAGGTTTGGTTTCTGGGCTGCCCCAGTGCCAGGCGGTGCGGGATGGACACCGGTGTCTGGGGCTTCTCCTGGGGCCAGGCTGGCAGAGCCCTGGGTGCTCTTTTCCTCCCTCTTTTTCCTTTTCCCACTCTTTCTCCTTTTTTTTCTTCTCTTTTCCCCTTCTCTTTTTCCTCTATTTTTCTCTTTTTTATATTTGTAAATATTTTTTTACCCTTTCCCCCTCTCTTTCCCTTTCTTTCCATCTCTTGTCTCCCTCTCTTCCCCCTCTTTTTCCTTTTTTCCCTTTTTCTACTCTTTCCACTTTCTCCTTTCTCTTTTTTCCCCTTCTCTTTCTCTCCTTGTTTTTTCCTCTTTTTCTGTATTTTTTCTTTTTAAATATTCTCTTTCCTGCCCTCTCTTTCCCACCCTCTCTTTCCCCCCTCTCTATCCTCCCCTTTCTTTCCCCTCCTCTCTTTTCCCTCTTTTCCAAATTTATTAAAAAGCCTCTTCAATATTTTTTTTCCCCAGAAAGCCCACTACTTTTCAGCGTTCCCCATGAATATTAACCAGGGAGCGCAGGGCGCTACATCACCTGCGTCACGGGAAGGAGCCCGTGATGGCGCAGTGATGGATGGCGAGCATTTCCCCTCGCTCTTTCTTGTAAATGGGAAGGGGAAAAAAAAAAAATCATTTTGAAATATTAACCTGGGTCAGGGCAGATGGGCTCTTCGGGCCATTTCTCTCTGCCATACCCAAATACATCTCATATACATTTAGGTTTCTACATCCTTCTTTTGTATATTTTTTCTTCAAGGAAGGAGGAGCAGGGTCAGGAGAATAAATTTTACCTGCAGAGAATAAACCCAGTTTTTATTCCCCCCCCCGATTAGCTAAAGGACAGGTTTTTTCTCTGCCCAAAAGCTGCCCGTGACGGCAGTTTAATGGCAACAGCTTGAGACGGACAAAGTTTGAATATCCTTGCAACAGAGAAAAGAGCAAAGCGAAAGCCCTGCTAATTACAAAAGTTGCTTTATGAAAGATAATTCAAAGCAATAATTTAGCAAACATAATCAAGTAGCGCAGATGGGGATTTTGATGAATAGTTTGCAACATGCAATTAGCAGCACTTGCAGTTACATATCATTAACCCTCAGAGCACAAAAATTATTTTCTCATTATTAGATGAAAAGGTAAAATTAAGCTGACTAGACAGTAAAGGAACAAACTACAATTAATTACCTTCATTTATTACAGTCATTATTTTAAACTTTTTTTTTTTTACTCTGATAGATAGATGAAAACATCTAAATTAAAAGTTTTGTTCTGCTAAATGGGAGGTGAAACTTTGCGATGCTCGGGGTGTACCCACGCGCCGGGGCCATCCCGGCTCCATCCCGAACGCGGGGACCAGCGGGAACCCCCTCGTCACCCCACTTCATCTATGCCAGGGATGCAGAGAAAATGATTTTGCAGGAAAATAATTTTCTGGGCTCACAATAAATCCGGCCCCACTTGGAATTAACCCACCCGGGTGGCACCTTCTCATGCCGATGGTCGGAATTCATCCCGCTCCTTTGAGCTGCGTTGGGTTCGATGCTGGAGCTTTTCGTTTCACTGTACGCGCTGGTAGCAGATGGTTTGGAGTTGCCAACTGTCAGCAAATGCACTGAAAAAAAATTAAGAAAAAAACCCCAAAAAACAGCCAGTGGGGAAAAAAAAAAAGTATTAAATTATGTTAGTGAGGATGGTAAAATAAGCTTGAAATATTTTCTCCGCTTGCTGCGTCATGGCTGGAAGAGGAAAGAGCTCAGGCACCTTCTCCTGGAGCCAGCCGGGCCGGGATGCTGCGGAAAAAGGAGGCAAAAAATAACCTAATGAGCTGAGTGTCCTCTGCCTCGGCTCTCAGGAACTTTGCCAAAGCATCATTGAACTTGTCAGGAAGTATTACAACAAAATTAAGAACCAGCAGCAATTTTCTTGTGTTCGGGATCCTATGCTTTATAAAGTAAATTATTAATGCATTTTTTTTCTCTGTTAAGCAGTTATTTGCAGTGGTCTCGGTATATTTCTCATTAGAAATAACATCATCTGAAGAACTTATATTGATTCTTTTTTTTTTTTTTAATCTCCAAATCATGAACGTGAACAACATATTTCTATGACGTTCCCTTTAACTAGAATTCTCAGGCTTTATTTTTATATTATTGATCTTTTTTGACGTGAATTGCTTTTTGGCCTTGTGAAAATGTTGTGAGCTGCTTCTGGCTTTGGAGGAACAGGCTGGGAGTGGGAAGGGGGGTGGGTGTGCGACGGTGGTGTCGGTGTATGATGGGTGCGTGTGCAATGGGGTTGTGTGGGTGTGCAATGGACCCGTGCATGTAGGTGATGGATCCGTGCACGTGTGCAATGGGTTTGTGTGGGTGTGCAATGGACCCGTGCATGTAGGTGATGGATCCGTGCACGTGTGCAATGGGTTTGTGTGGGTGTGCAATGGACCCGTGCATGTAGGTGATGGATCCGTGCACGTGTGCAATGGGTTTGTGTGGGTGTGCAATGGACCCCGTGCATGTAGGTGATGGATCCGTGCACGTGTGCAATGGGTTTGTGTGGGTGTGCAATGGACCCGTGCATGTAGGTGATGGATCCGTGCACGTGTGCAATGGGGTTGTGTGGGTGTGCAATGGACCCGTGCATGTAGGTGATGGATCCGTGCACGTGTGCAATGGGTTTGTGTGGGTGTGCAATGGACCCGTGCATGTAGGTGATGGATCCGTGCACGTGTGCAATGGGTTTGTGTGGGTGTGCAATGGACCCGTGCATGTAGGTGATGGATCCTTGCATGTGTGCAGTGGGTTTGTGTGGGTGTACAATGGACCCGTGCATGTAGGTGATGGATCCGTGCACGTGTGCAATGGGTTTGTGTGGGTGTGCAATGGGTTTGTGTGGGTGTGCAATGGACCCGTGCATGTAGGTGATGGATCCGTGCACGTGTGCAATGGGTTTGTGCACGTGTCATGGTTTGTGTGGTGGGTCTGTGTGGGTGCACGGTGGGTCTGTGGGTGTGCAATGAGTCTGTGCAGGTGTGCGATGGGTCTATGTGAGTGTGCGACAGGTTTGTGCAGTGGTTTTTTGCGGGTGTGCAAGGGGTCTGTGGGTGTGATGGGTTTGTGTGATGGTTGTGTGGGTGTGCAATGGATCCGTGCATGTGTGTGGTGGGTTTGTGCATGTGTGATGGTTTGTGTGGTGGGTCTGTGTGGGTGCATGATGGGTCTGTGCAAGTGTGCGATGGGTCTATGTGGGTGTGCGATGGGTTCATGCATGTGAGTGCAAGGGGTTTGTGTGGGTGCGCAATGGGTTTGTGCAGGTGTGCGACAGGTTTGTGGGTGTGTGATGGGTTTGTGCGACGGGTTTATGTGGGTATGCGATGGGCTTGTGAGTGTGTGATGGGTCTATATGGGTGCAATGAGTTTGTGTGATGGGTTTGTGGGTGTGCAAGGGGTCTGTGTGCATGTGTGATTGGTCTGTGTCCATGTGCAATGTGGGTGTGTGATAGGTCTGTGCGGGTGTGCAATGGGTCTGCATGTGTGTGATGGGTCTGTGCATGTGCGTGATGGGTTTGTGCACATGTGATGGGTTTGCACGATGGGTCTGTGGGTGCACAATGATCTGTGCATACGTGCAATAGGTTTAAGGAGTCAGGGTCAGACACGGGGCACCAGGAAGGCAGCAAAGGACCCGGCACAAAGCGGGGGGTCCAGCCCCCATCACCCAGAGCTCCCCCTGGGACGGTGGCTCCCTCCGCAGCCCTCCCCCTCTCCCTCACTTCTTTACACATCAGCAAAAAGAAGCGAGGAAAATAGTAAAAGCTTGAATGTATTTTTTCATCAGTTTTCTTTAACATTTGGGGTCTCTGCTGCCGCTTTCTCCCCCCAACAGCTGTTCCTCTCTGCTGAAAAAGAGCTCATTTATGGTTTACCGCCACCAGTATTTAGATGGAAATAACCCACTACTTATCCTGCACTTGATCTCATGGATGTAAGAATAAACTCGCCGCCGGTGCGATGCAAATCCCGCGCCTTTGGAGAGGAGGTGCTCAGACAGTCGGTCCTCGCCGCCGCACCGGGAGGAGGACCGCCTGCGCCGGGGGGAGTTTTACCATTTTGTCAGTCAATTATAATAATATTTCTGCTTCCAAATGTTTAAAAAGTTGGCTTCGGAAGGTATAATCATGGCACAGAGGCCAGGCTGACAATAGTAATTAATTAGGCTATTACGCATTCTACAGTGATAATTGCTTTGCTGGAAAGTCACCAGCCATGAAAAGGACCCGGCGCGTAAATGTAATTCATCACGCGACGGCGATCCCGCGCCGCTGCCGTGCCTCACCTTGAGCCCGCGGATGCTGCGCAGGGAGATGGAGGGGGGGGAATAGAAATTAATAGTATGTTGATATATAATGCAGACGCAGAGCTCGCCAAGGGCTTTGCGGGCGGAGGGAGAGCGGCTGGCAGCAGGTTCGGTGTCGCCGACGGGCATCGTGGTGATGAGGGGAGCAGGGATGACGCCATCCCAATCCCACGGAGCTGGGGCAGCTCGGGGGGGATGTTCAGCTCCCCTATTTTTAGCAATTTTCTCCTCTTTTGAGTGGGATGCGGGTGACATCGCACTCTTAGATGGGGACACAGGGTTTGGCCCAGCTTCTGCCCAAGGGAGCAAATATAGTGCGTTTCAAAAATATGGATCCAATTTCAAAGCAGTATAGTATCAAATTTAGTCCATCTTTTTGAAATACCCTGTATTTAGGGTTTTTTTCTACAAAACCTTGATTTTAGGACTGATGTGGGCTTTTTCTGCGTGTTTATTCAGCTCTACATGCAGAATAAGAGCAGTTTTGGGGTTGGGCTGAGCTGTGCTGGTGCAGCACATGGAGCTGCTCCAGCAGGAACCACCCCTGGCATTTTGGTGAATTATCCATATCCAGAAAAGGTCGCTGAAAATTTTAAATATATATTTCTTTTTTCGCTGACATTTTCCTTGAAGTTTAGTGGGACTCTGAAAGAGCAGAGCAGACACCTGGCTCACCGTCCTGCCGATGGACCACACTGGTGATGCCCCGGTGCTGACATGGGCTGAAATGGTCCCCAGGTTGCACCAGGGGAGGTTTAGATTGGATATTAGGAAAAAATTCTTCCCGGAAAGGGCTGTCGGGCGTCGGAACAGGCTGCCCAGGGCAGTGGTGGAGTCACCATCCCTGGAGGGGTTGGACAGACGTGGAGATGAGGTTCTCAGGGATGTGGGGTAGTGCCAGGAATGGGTTAATGGTTGGACTCGATGGTCTTGAGGGTCTTTTCCAACCAAAATCATTGGTTGAGCCCTGTTGCCCATGGGCTGCGCCTGCTCCCGCTCCTCCCCTGTGCAAATTCCAAAGGGTTCGGGATGTTGGGGGGTCACAGAGGGAGCCTCCCAGCCCTGCTGTGTCTCTGCATCCTTATGGACCCATGAGGGGGCTCCCTGTGTCACCCCAACACCGGGTGCAACGCTGTCCTGCTGCCATGCACTGGCAGAGCCGCTCACCGGCTGCTCCCTGCCTCCCCCCTCTCCTCCCCACTTTATTGTTATTATTTTAAACCACCCTGAAGCCAAGCATTTTTGCAGAACGCTGAAGAAAAGCCCCCAAATTCCTCCTCTGCTGGAAGCGTGGTGCCGAGAAAGTAGGTTTGTGTACGAGAGGCTATAAAAAGCCCAGCTTATACAATTTTAACAATAGAAAAATGATCTTCGTGCTCCAGTGCCTGCGAGCTGGGAAGGAGAAGGCGGTTTGCTCAGGTGGCTGCTGGATTACAAATGAGCCGTTTGCTTTGGATTTGAATGACGAGGAATCGCAATCCCGGATGGTGGATGGCGGGAGCCCCGCTGGCACTGGGGGGATGGCTGGAGGGAAAACATGCTCCGGTGTGGGAGCTGCCGCCAGGCTGAGGCACGAAGTTCGGCTTTGTTTGATAATTAGCCCATTGGTGGCTTAACAGTGTTTTAATTGACTCGTCCGCTGGTGGTGAAAGTGCGTTTGCCAGCACTGAATGTTGGGTGGGCCCGTCTTCCTGCATCACCAGTTGGCACAGGTGCCCAGTTTGCATCAAATTGGTATTTTTGGCTGGGAATGGGTCAGCTCCATCCCTGCATCCTGCGCCTGGGGCAGCAGGGACACAGAGGTCCTTGTGTCCCCATCCCACCTGCTGCTGGTGGGGCTGGACGTGCTGGGTTGGGAAGGGGACCCTCGGCAAACCAAGCAGACCAGAGCCTGGTGAGCAGCAGCCCCCGCCCCGAGGCATCGGCACACCTTGAAAAATTAGGGGGATTAAATGATTTATGCTCATCGATACCGGATGGGAGTGTGCGGCAGATTAATATGTTGTTCAGTTATTAGTGATGTAGCGTGCGAGCCTCACCGGCACCCTGGCAGCCAAGGGGGACAGGGACTCAATGTCCCTGTCTTGGTGCATGGGGACGGCACCAGCGTCGCTCCTGCCCACGGCATCGCCCTGGCTGTGCTGTGCCAGGGAGGGCAGCTGGGGGGGCTGTGTGCCGGATCCGGCCCTGCAAGCACAACAACAGCTAGAATTCTTTATTTCTTATTTAAGCGCTGACATTAAATTATAATTTTCATTTACTCAGAGCACATCAATGATTCAGGGCGATGTGGCACGGCAGCGGCGTGAGGAGTTTAGCCAAAGGCAGTGAGCGGCTGCGCGGGGCACAGAGCGGGCACGGAGCCATGCCGGGGGGGGACACTAGTGCCGGTCACGGGCAACACCGGTCCCGGTGGCCTGGTACCCATCTCTCACCCCCTTTTTCCATCTCCCTGCAGGTGATTGCACTTAGTAAGAGAAGCAAGGAGGCTGAGACGGCTTTCCTGAGCGTGTACAAGCAATTAATTGAAGCTCCAGGTAAGCAACGTGGTGGCGACCTGGCTGCCTAACGAGTCGCGTGCCAGCCCCGGTGCCGAGAGGAGCCAGCGAGGACCGCGGCATCGCCGCCAGCCCTGTCCCTTGTCCCCGGCACCGCTGGCATCACCGACCCCTGCTTGCGCATGGTGCTCTGGAAATACTGGCCGAAGAAGAGAGGAGAGGAAGCAGCTTTTGCCATCGCTCTGTTTCAGCCCCTGAGCCAAATGCATCTTGACATTAGGAAAGGAATACATTTGCTCAGCCCTTGTAATAACACTGCGGCTATCCCCAGGTGTCTGTTTGACGGTAAGTTAACCGAAGTGACCGAGCGCCAGCTCACAGAACAGCTCCTAGCACTGCTCGGGGAGGATTTTCCCTGGTTTTGCGCTGTGCCAGACTTTATACCCGGTCTGGGGCACCGCTTGAAGTCTTGGGAGGGGGAAACTGAGGCACGGAGCAGCTTTGAGGCTTGTGTTGGCAGAGGCTGTGCTAGGGCTGGGTGAGGGGCTGGCAGCCCCCTCCCCGCTGCTCCCCTCTTTCCCCCACGCTCTGAGCGGGGGTTGTTGGCTGCGCCAGGCACGGAGCATCCTCCGGCACGGCGAGCTGCACACGGCTGGAGATGCGTAGAAGGGCTCCTGCAGGGCCACTAATTCATTTTCCAGACATTTAGGAATAACAAAATGTTTTAATGATTTCTTAGGGGAATTAGGGAGACATATTTTTGTCCTCATTAAATTTTCTCCTGTGTTACAAGAACCAAATGTCAGCTCGGTTTCCAGAACCCTGTTATCTTCCCTCCTCATCTCCCCACACTCACCCACCGCGTTCCTCCTGCTTGCACACGCGTGCACACACATGCACATGGATGCGCACACATGTACACCCCAAAACTGCTCCCCGGGATCTCTGCACCCCCCTCTTCTTCCTCCCCTCTCTCTGCTCTCCTGCAGCATCCATCTCTTGCTCCCCTTCTCCTCCACAAATCCTCCCACCCGTCATTCTGTCCCTGTCCGTTACGTGTCCATGTGTCTCTCGACAGGCAAACTCTTTGTGGAATACTTGACAAGCGCCACATAAGTCCTGATTCGACATTTTTTTTTTGCTTTGAATGGCTGCTGTCAACACAAATCTCTGGCAGAGACTGTAACGGAGCCTGATTGCTCAGCAAGTATTTTGATAAGTGAGCTGGCTGTGTGTCTGTAATTACAGGAGAAAACCGTAAATCTTTTGGATATTGTTCACACAGATGTGGCGTGAAGGGAAGGGGGGGAAGCAGTAAAATGTGTTAAAAGCATAATTAATGTCATTGTTGTTGGGGATGATTTGATTTAAGGCTGACTTGAGCTGGTGGAGGGATTCATAGGGCACCGCTGAATGTGTTGGAGCAGGTTGGGATGGAGGGCTGGAGGAGATGCTGCCCCAGTGGGAGAAGTGTCGGCACCAGGGAGGTACCAGAGATGCACATGGGTGCACCATGGATGGACTGTGGGTGCTCCATGGGTGTCCCCTGTTCCTGGAGCTGACCAGCAGTACGGAGCAGATGTCACCGGCATGTCACCTGCTAAAGGCCAGGTCAAGTGGCCAGGCCCTGACACAGGGACGAGCACTGGTCTCTGGGGACATGGGTGCTCTCTGGAGCTGTGTGTGCTCAGAAGAAGGTGACGAGCACTCCAGACACCTCCTGCCCCGTCCCACCATCACACGGTGCTTCCAGCTGCTCTGTTGCTACGGTGGGGTGTCTGGGAGCGGGTCTGCTGGTGGCCCAGACGCCCTGCAGCTTGGGAAAAGGCCCCCCCAGCCCTGCTCCCCCATGCTGGGGCTGGGGACACCAGGAGGGGCCCCTGCCCACCGCCCCCATCCCTGCTGCAGCACCGCCGGTGCCACTAAAGGACAGCCAATAACGCCAGCTAGTGGCAGCACTTATTATATAAACTTTTAAAAAAAAGTATATATATATATATATATGTGTATGTATATATATAGTGGGCAAGCGTATGGAGCGATAGATAAACCTGCATGGGCAGCGTGTTCCACTTTGCAGCAGGAATTTGCTGATTCCCACGGGAGCTGCCTGTGCCATCGGTGGGTGATGCCGCATGGCACCGCGAGGATCTTGTTTGGCACATCCCTCTCTCGCGTCACCCGTCACCCGGCTGTGCCACGGGGCTCATGGCTGCTTGGCTGCGGTGTCAGCGCCATCTCCTCTAACCTGTCCCAATGGGGGTCGTGATCCATGCTGGGGGACCATCCCCTGCGCCGTGGGCAGTGTCCCGAGCCCTCCCATGTGGCTTGGAGTGTGACGGCACGTGGCATCCACAGTGCCTTGGTACGAGGAGATGATGTGCTCGGTGTCAAGCGTATCCTCTCTCCAGCCCTGCAGGTGCAAGCGTGGTGTAATCTTGGTGCAAACATGGTGCAAGCGTGGTGTAATCTTGGTGCAAGCACGGTGCAAGCTTGGTGCAAACATGGTGCAGCTTGGTGTGAGCTTGTTGCCTGGTCCCAGCAGCCCCTTGGTGCATCCGGACACCTCGCACACGGTGGCGGAGCTGTCCCCGCAGCTGAGGACAGCGTTTTCCTGGTGGTGGAACAGTGCAGTATTAGCACAGTGTAATTAATCCAGCTGAGCATTTTGTGGACCAATGTAGGAAGCAGAGCCAGAGCATCGCTTGCTCTTTTCCCTTCTAAAAGCTCCACTCCCCATTGCTTCGTCCCGGGATGTCGGCTCCGTGTGGGGAGCAGTCTGCTGGGGGACCGTCCTGGTTGTTTTTCATGGGAGGAGAAATGCTGACCTGAGGAAAATCCCTGGAGCTTTATCACTCGGGCCAGTTCCTCGCATATTATTTCTCATTATGGAGGTGAGAGGAGTTGCCGGCGTGGATCAGGCGAGGGCTGCCCCGGCGTTTATCCCTGTGGAGGCGGCTCTCAGGCTGGCACTGAGCCTCCTGCCAACACCCCCGGGGCCGGGGGAGTGTGGGGGGGACGCCGGCCCCTGCAGCCTGTGAGCTGGGGCCCTGGAGCGCAGGGTTTAATTAGCCGTATCATTATCTCAGCTTGGGTACTTACTGGTGTTATTAATGGCTGTGAAAGCATCCAGGCCGGTTGGGGGCCACAACACCCTTCCATGGCGTGTTCCCACATCCTTGGGTGGGGAAGCAGCCTGAAGGATGCCGAGCCCCAGTGTGCCGTGAACCGAAGGATGCCGAACCGAGGGATGCCGTGAGCAGCCCGGGGGGTTCCCAGCTGCAGCTGGGTCACCAATTGGGTACCAAAGCCGGTGGTGTGCCGGCTGCGCTCAGCGCCCACCTCTGCCTGGGTCCCCACGGCCGAGCTCTGGCTGAATCCCGCAGCATGGCCACGGTGGTGCCAGGTCCCCTTCATCCCGCACCGTTGCCGTCTCAGCTGGGGACTTGCTGAGCAGAAAAGCTGCTCTGTGTCCCGTTGGGAGCGGAGGCAGCTAGTTGTTTGTTTTGTTGTGTTTATTTTTTTCCATCACCGTTATTATTTTTTACCCTTGGATGCGTGCCACACGTCCATGCCGTACAGTAGCATGGCTGCTCTGTCCCACTTCCCTGTTTGTCTAACTTTTTGACCCTGGAGAATTCAAATCTATTTTCTTTTTTCTTCTTATCAAAAAAAGAAAAAAACAAAACCAAACAAAAACCCCTATATTAACCTGGCTCAATAGGAGGCATTTTCTTGAACTTATTAAAAAATCCAGACTTGTAAATTAATTTGTTCATGTTGTACAATGGCAGTGCAGATGGACTCATTAGCATGCACACAACAAATAATTATAGATGAATTTTTAGCTGGCCTGCTTAATGGGCTTGCTGGGTTAATTATGTCAATGTATAATTACATCAGCCCTGGGAGACATAATGGCACACCCTGCTGAGCAGACACCGGCTAATGACGGTGTAATGCTGACAGAGGGAAGACAGACGGCTCGGAAGGCACCTGCTT
This sequence comes from Caloenas nicobarica, assembly GCF_036013445.1. Classification (NCBI taxonomy): domain Eukaryota; kingdom Metazoa; phylum Chordata; class Aves; order Columbiformes; family Columbidae; genus Caloenas; species Caloenas nicobarica. The sequence goes on from NC_088260.1 coordinate 5,264,749, forward strand.
ACCTCGGCACAAACCGCCATTGTCTGTGCCCAAACTGGGGCCACTGGTGTCGTGGGTGCCACCAGTTCACTCGGGGAGGTGATACCCCCGTGGCGCCCCCCTGGTTTCTTGGGGCTGGTGATGGAAAACACGGGACTGAGGGGCATCCCCATGGCACCCGGCACACCGTAGGGTGTCCCCGTGTCACCCAGCACCCCATGGGGTGCCCCGGGGACGGGAGGGCACGTGCTCTGGTTTTAAGCAGGGTGCGGAGAGCGGCTGCCCTGGGGTGGGTGGCAAGGAGGGTGGGCACCCAGGGAAGGTGGGAGAGGGCTGGGGGTGCTACTCCTCCCCTCACCAGCACCCCACATCCCGCAGACCCTGCACCAGTGCTGGAGGCTGCGCGGAGCCTGGAGGACCGGCTGCAGCAGCTCCAGCGCCTTGAGCCTGAACCGTCCCCCCTGAAGGACCTCGGCCGCCCCTGGAAGAAGCACCCGGAGCTCGTCGGCACCAAAGGTACCCCCCGGCGCCGGCCACCCTGTCAGGCAAGGGTGGTAGTGACAGTCTCCAGCTGGGTCCCCCCATGTGCCTCCGAGCATCCCCAGGACGTGGCGGGTCTCGGACCTGTCCCCTGGCCCGTGGTCCTCGGTGGCCGTGGCTGTCCCCAGCATGGCTGTGTCCCCCTGCAGAGCACAGAGAGGGGACATCGCCAGCGGCTGGGCTCGCAGCTGAGCCCCCGCGCTCCGGCATCGACAGCAAAGCGCTGTGCGCAGAAACCTCGCTGCAGAGAAATGAGGCAGAGAAGCAAAAGTACGTGAGTACAGGGGACGTTTTGGGGTGCACGGGGGACACACGGCTCTGTCCCCTCTCCTGCACAGGGCTGTCCATTTGTCCTTCCCTCTCCTCTTTGCTTTTGCACCTCCTTTGCTGTCTGGGTTGGGACAGACGCATCCAGCCCATAAACCCAATACACAGTCTCAGGCACTGTCTATTTGTCCATCCATCCCTGATCCCAGGCGGGTTTTGGGCAGAGCCAGGGCAGGTCCCTCCTGCCGGCCCTCACGCCGTCTCTCTGGCGTGTGGCTTTGCTTGGACAAATGGGTTAAGTCCAGGTTGGCAGATGATCCTCATGAAATGGCCTTTTAATTTGGAGGCTCCCGGCTTTCCCAGTGGCTTCATTGTTATTCTTTAACACACTGCATGGGGAAACAAATGAGGAATCTTTAAACCCTAAATTGCAGATCTCTGCTGTAAGTTCCTGGCAAGTGCAGGCTATAAATAATGCAGAATAACTTTTCCCTGATTGCTTCCCCCCTTCCAATTAATTACAGGCGGGGTGGGCAGCCATTCCCCCATCACAGGGGTTTCAGCCACAGGGATCAGGGCCATTTTCAGCCCAAAGTGAATTTTTTTCTGTCCAGGGCAATAAATCCCTTAACATCAGGGACTAACATGGCTTGAACACATCCTAGCATCGACTGGCGGGTCCGTTCTTGGTGTCACCAAGTGACGGGGGATGCAGCGGGAGGGTCTCCGCGTGCCCTGGGGGGGCTGTGGGGTGGGCACGGCCGCAGTGCCACCAGCACGGTGGTGACACCCGTCTCTCACAGGGGGCTGCAGGAAGCTCAGGTCACTTTGGCCGCTCGGCTGGGAGAGGCAGAGGAGAAGATCAAAGTGCTCCACGCAGGTAGGGGAGCCGGGGGGGCTGCCAGCCACGGGAGGGCCCAGCCCCCCTCCCAGAGCTCACCTTCCTCTGCCTCTTCCCAGCACTGAAGGCCACGCAGACAGAGCTGCTGGAGCTGCGGTGTAAATACGACGAGGAAGCTGCGTCCAAGTAAGTTGCTGGTGATGCCCAGAGGCTCTTGGCAGCTGAGCAGCCCGCGGCAGCACCAGGATGTCCCCACGGTGCTGCTGAATGGTTTGAGGTCCAACTCAGTTGTCCTCAGCACAGGACAGACATGGACCTGCTGGAGAGGGGCCAGAGGAGCCCCAGAAATGATCCGAGGCTGGAACAGCTCTGCTGGGAGGACAGGCTGAGAGAGTTGGGGGGTTCAGCCTGCAGAAGAGAAGCTCCGGGGAGACCTTATTGCGGCTTTTCCATACTTTAAAGGGGCCGATAAGAAAGATGGGGACAGACTTTTCAGCAGGGCCTGTTGCGATAGGACAAGGGGTGATGGTTTTAAACTAAAGGAGGGAGATTCAGGCCGGACATGAGGAAGAAATTGTTGGCCCTGAGAGTGGTGAGAGCCTGGCCCAGGTTGGCCAGAGAGGTGGTGGCTGAACCATCCCTGGAGACATCCCAGGCCAGGCTGGACGGGGCTCTGAGCAACCTGAGCTGGTGCAGATGTCCCTGCTCATGGCAGAGGGGGCACTGGGTGAGCTTTGAAGGTCCCTTCCCACCCAAGTTGTGGGGGATCCCCATATCTAAGACACTGGCAGGAGCTATCGCCAGCCTTAGAGGGCTGGGTCGGTGCCTCCGCACCAGCTGACGCCTCTTGCTTTCCCATCACAGGGCAGACGAAGTAGCCATGATCATGACAAACCTCGAAAAAGCCAACCAGGTGAGCTGGGAGGTGAACCCTGAGCATCCACGTGGCTTGGATATCTGTCCCCAAAAATGGGTGGCCAGGCTCCAGGACTGGGAAGCCCTGCGAATGGGGAGCTCTGGTTTCCTTCGCCCAGTGGCTCCTCCAAACCAGCCGGGTGGGACCTCTTGCCCCGTATTGGGGGTCACTGGTGTGTTTGAGCTTCTGCCAGGCTCTGTTTTGGCTGCTGGAGCTGGAGTTTGTCACCTCCAGCCTCTCCCAGGTGTTTTAGGGCATGACCCGTACCACCCTGGGGTTGGTTTCTGGTGTCATTACTTCTGGTCCTCTCTGCTCTTATTCATTAGTTTTATTTAATTCTGAAAATGTAAGTACAAATAAATAATAAAGGAGCTTAAAGAGCAATTTGCAATCTGCATCCTGGAGGCGGTCTGTGACCCAGGGACTGGGATCGGGAACCGCGTTAGGACGTGGGGAGCTGAAATATATGGGGGGGGCTTGTGGTGGGGGCAGCGGGAGCAGGATGCTCAGGTGGGTGCAGGTCCCTGAGCCCAGCTCTGCCCGCTGCGGGGTGGGACGAGCCGCGGGTGCCCGGCCTGACACACATTCTGCTCTCTTGCAGCGAGCGGAGGCGGCACAGAGGGAGGTGGAGAGTTTGCGAGAGCAGCTGGCGGCCGTGAACGGCTCCCTGCGCCTGGCCTGCTGCTCCCCGCCGGGGGCTGCGGGGGTGAGAGCACCCCTCGGGGCTGGCGACACCCCAGCACGGCCCCTCGGGGCAGGGAGCACCCCGTCACAGGCAGCAGCACCCCATCATGGCTGCGAGCATCTGTCACAGCCAGGAGCACCCCATCATAGCCAGGAGCACCCCACTGCATGTTCAGGAGCACCCCACTGCACTTCAGAGCACCCCGTTGCATGCAGGAGCACCTGTTTGCATTTGGGAGCACCCGCTGTGTTTGGGAATAAGCCCGACATGCCCGTGACCGGGGCATTTTTTTCCCCCGTGGGGGCGGGAGTGTTGGCCATGCCCTACCTGCAGCCCCAGGCTCCTGTGGGAAGGGGGACGTGCATCCCCATAGCACCCCGTAGAGACCTGTGAGGGCAGAGGGAAGGTCCCAGGTCCCTGTCCTGCAGGGCTGAGTCCTGGGCTCTCCTGCTCCCCATGGGGACATATCTGATGGGGAGGGTGGCCCATGTCCCCACATCAGGTGGCCAGGAGCTGACAGTGTCCCCTCTCCCGGCAGGACAAAGTGAACTATTCCATGTGCTCAGGGTCGAGGCTGGAGACAGCTCTGGCCGCCAAGGACCGGGAGATCCTGCGGCTCCTGAAGGACGTCCAGCACCTCCAGAGCTCGCTGCAGGAGCTGGAGGAGTCCTCGGCCACCCAGATCGCCGAGCTGGAGGGACAGCTGGCCGCCAAGAACGAAGCCATCGAGGTGGGGACAAGGAACTTGCCAAGGAGCGGGGGGACATGGATCCAGCCATATCGGGGGTGCACCCAGAGCTGACTGTGAGGGAGGTTTTCCTACCCCTCTGCCCTGGTGAGGCCCCATCTGGGGTCCTGTGTCCAGTTCTGGGCTCCACAGTTTAAGAAAGACAAAGAATTACTGGGGAGTCCAGCAGTGGGCTACAAAGATGCTGAGGGGTCTGCAGCATCTTTCTGATGAGGAAAGGCTGAGAGAGCTGGGGCTGTTCAGCTGGAGAAGAGAAGCTGAGATGAGACCTTGTTTATGTGATAAATATCTCCGGGGTGGGTGTCAGAGGATGGACCAGACTCTGTTCAGTGGTGCCCAACGATGGGATGAGGGACAGTGGGCACAGACTGAAACAGGGGAGGTTCTCTCTGAATATGAGGAGAAACTTCTTTGCCGTGAGGTGCCAGAGCCCTGGGCCAGGCTGCCCAGAGCAGGTGTGGAGTCTCCTTCTCTGGAGACATTCAAACCCGCCTGGACACGACCCTGTGCCATCTGCTCTGGTGACCCTGCGTTAGCAGCGGTTGGACTGGGGGATCTCCAGAGGTCCCTTCCAACCCCAACCATCCTCTGATTTTGTGACCCCCGCCTTCTCTGCTCCGCAGAAGCTGGAGGAGAAGCTCCAGGCACAGGCAGACTATGAGGAGATCAAAACGGAGCTGAGGTATGGGCTCAACCAGCACCTGTGGGTGCTGCCTCCTGGCCCCTGGCTGGCCGGGTGCTGCTGGTGCCCACGGCAGCTTGATGGCAGCAAACAGTGTCCCCCCTTGTCTCCCCCAGCATCCTGAAGGCGATGAAGGTGGCCTCCGCCAGCTGCAGCCTCCCCCAGGCAAGTGCCACAGGACGTGCCGACCCGCTCGCCGGGCTGGGGTGCCTGTGCCAGCCCCGCTGCCGGGGGCTCCGCTGCCCCTTCCCATCCCGGCTTGGCTCCTTGCAGAGCGGATCCAAGGCAGAAGAGGCCCTGCTGCTGGGGAAGGAGGCGTTCTACCCCTCGCAGAAGTACCTGCTGGAGAAGCCCAGCCTGTTGGCCAGCACTGGTAGGGTCCCCAGGTCCCCATGGCATCGCCAGTCTCCCTGGGAGCATCCCCAGTACCACTGGGAGCATCCGTGGGGATGCGGGCGGCAGGGCTGGATCCTGCCCCCGCTGTGGGAAGGAGCCCGGAGCCAGCAGCAGGGTGGGGGGATGGCCAAGGGGGTGGGATGCCACCTGGGGAAACTGAGGCAGGAGATGCTTCACTGCATGGCCATGGCAGGGGGAACCCTAGTGTGTCTCCCTCTCTCGTTCCTCTCTAGAGGAGGATCACTCTGAAGATGAGTCGGGGAAGGATTCTCTGGGCATGGAGCAGCCGTACCCGTCCCCCCAGCACGCCCCGGTGGACGAACCCGCCTCCCCCAGTCCCCTCCCGCCTCTACCCGGCCCCGGCCTGGCCCCCGACGGCCCCCGGACTTTCTCACTGTCCCCCTTCCCGGGGGGTGAGCGGATTTCAGGGGACCCCAAGACCCCCCACCTCCCACCACCTACTTTCTTCGGGGCCAAAAGTGGTGCTGTGCCCCCCAGCACCGTGCCGGCTGCCAGCCCCCCCGGCACTGAACCATCTGATGGCAGCGCCGCCAGCTCTGCCGACGAGGAGCAGCTGGACACGGCTGAAATCGCCTTCCAGGTGAAGGAGCAGCTGCTGAAGCACAACATCGGGCAGCGGGTGTTCGGGCATTACGTGCTGGGGCTGTCGCAGGGCTCGGTCAGCGAGATCCTGGCCCGGCCCAAGCCCTGGCGCAAGCTGACGGTGAAGGGCAAGGAGCCGTTCATCAAGATGAAGCAGTTCCTCTCTGACGAGCAGAACGTGCTGGCCCTGAGGACTATCCAGGTGCGCCAGAGAGGTGAGTGGTTGGGGTTGGGGTGGCCCCGGTCTGCTCCCTGCACACCCAGGGTGCTCCATGCCGCCATGGGGACACTCGCCAGCCCCTGGTGTGCTGGCAAGACAGGCAGTGGTGGCACACAGAGTCACCAGTGGCACTCCGGGATTGTCCCTAGTGGTCCCCCCACTCACTGGAGCCCCAGCAAATGGTGGGGATTAATGGTGATTAACACCAACCCCTCATGGAAGCTGCATCCCCGGCCGTGCTTTACTCATTTATTCTGACAAGTGCCGTTTAATTATTCATTAGGCTGTTTCGTGGCGTATGAATCAATGTGCTTGGGAATTTTTCATTAAAATAATGAACTCTTAAGGCTGGGGGACAGCAGCTCCTGGCCCTGTCTCAGTGGTAGCTGGTCACTTGTGTCCCTATGGTGGCACCAGGGCAGGGCGATGCCGATAGGACAAGAGGAAACAGCCTCAAGATGCACCAGGGGAGGTTGAGGTTGGATCTTGGGAACAATTTCTTCCCCAAAGGGCTGTCGGGCATTGGAACAGGCTGCCCAGGGCAGTGCTGGAGTCACCATCCCTGGAGGGGTTGGACAGACAGAGATGAGGTTCTCCGGGACATGGGTTAGTGCCAGGGGTGGGTTAACAGTTGGACTTGATGATCTTGAGAGTCTTTCCCAACCAAAATGAGTCCGTGATTCTATGGTCCATGCATCTGCTGGCATTTCAACCCCAAGGTCTCCAATTTATGCCCTGAATCTGATTCAGCATTAATCCTTCACCTGCAGGAGGACTTGGTGCCAGGGCGAGGACGTGGTCCCCATGCCCAGATCTCTGCTCAGCACCCTGCGTGCCCTTGGATGGGACAAGCAAGGCAGGCAGGAGATGCCGTGCCGGAGGCAGGAGCTGGCAGCCGGGGCTACCGGGGTTCCCAGCGCTCCAGCTACTGACTAATTGGGAGTGACATTTGTCTTAAATCCAGCATCCCTAAAAATAACTGAACATGAGGAGCAGTAAATACTTCCTGACATACAAGCGGAGCTTGTAAAACCAGCACCGGTGACAAAACTGTTTTCCTGCCTCTTTGATCAGGTAGCATCACGCCGCGGATCAGGACGCCGGAGACCGGCTCTGACGATGCCATCAAAAGCATCTTGGAGCAGGCAAAGAAGGAGATCGAGTTGCAGAAGGGAGGTAAGTGCTGGCATGTGGGCTGCCCTGGGGGGGACTGAGCCCTGGCTCTGTCCCCGTGGTGCTAGCACCCGAGATGGACCTGCCCTGGCATGGCCAAAATGGGCTTTATTTGGTATTTCTCCTACTGACACTCATAGAGATTTGGGATGTGGTGGGAGGAAATGCTGGTGAATACTGTTAGGGACTCTCCGTGCAGCGGCATTTGTACCTGGGCTTTCAGAAACTTTGGATCTACCCTTTTCTCCCCTCCCTGCCCCAAACCAGATGATTAAATGAGGATGCAGGATCCATCTGGCATGAGGAATCATTAAAGCAGCTGCGCTCGCAGTCAATTACAAGCAATGAAATACATTAAAACAGGTAGTCTGCTGAGAAAGCAGAATCCCGGAGAATTAAATTAGGCAGGAACAGTGGAAAAACAGACAGGGAAAACAAACATGTTTGTCTATTGCTATTGTTGATAATGGGATTTGTTTTGCACTTGTCAAAAAGGAAGCTTGTTGGGAGGTGGGAGTGTCATAGCTTTTGTTTTGTGGATGCTGCTGGTCCTTCTGATCCACACTCATGTGGAGAGTGCTCTGAGCTGGGCTAGGCTAAAATCCCTTTTTTCCTGCATTTTGAATTATTGCCATCTGGCAAAACAAAATATGCTGCCTCTTGGGGCTCCCCTCACCCCTTTTCTTTGCAGGTGAACCCAAAATGCCGTCGGCATCGCAGGCGGTGGCCAACGGGGCAGGCGGCAGCAGCTCTGAGGACGCCATCAAGAGCATCCTGGAGCAGGCACGGCGGGAGATGCAGGCGCAGCAGCAGGCGCTGCTGGAGATGGAGTCGGGGGGCAGTGGGCGCCCCGGGGACACGCCACCCGCCGAGCGCTCCACCTTGGCCGCTGTTAACCAGAACATTGTCCCCACCTACGTCAAGCAGGAGGAGGGGAGCGGGGCCAGCCCTGGCCCCCCGCAGCCCCCCCTGGCCGTCCTCTCGCCCGCCGCCTTCGTCCAGAGCATCATCCGGAAGGTGAAGTCGGAGATTGGCGATGCCGGTTCCTACTTCGACCAGCACTGGGCATCCGAGCGGAGCCTGCTCAGCCGACCCTACACCTCTGTCTCGCCTTCGCTCTCCTCTTCCTCCTCGAGCTACTCCAGCATGGCAAATGGCCGGGGCTGGCCGCGGGGCGAGCCCAGTGAAGGTGGCACCAACGAGGATGAGATGCCACCAGCAGATGATGAGCCCCAGGTGAAGGTGGAGGGAACCGGTGCAGAAGCAGTGGCTGGTGGTCGTCTCTCCTACTACCCCTCCTATGTGCCGCGGACCCTCAAACCCACCGTGCCACCGCTGACACCGGAGCAGTACGAGATGTACATGTACAGGGAGGTGGACACGCTGGAGCTGACCCGGCAGGTCAAGGAGAAGTTGGCCAAGAATGGCATCTGCCAGAGGATCTTCGGAGAGAAGGTACCAGCCTGGAGAAGGGGAGGTCTGGTGTCAGCTCTGCTCTGCGACCCAGAGCCTGGGGCTCATCAGTGGCCTCCACCAGCTCCTCCCAGGGACCCCACTCACCCCCTTGGGTTTCCCCTTGGAGGACGCTGAGTTCTCAGGGTCTGACCCAACCCCAAGCAGTCTCCCAGTGGCCACCACCAACTAGTTGGTGGCACTTCCCACCAGGAATTCCCTGTCTCCTGTGCAAAGCCCTATGGGGACCATCCTCCCAGCCCACTGGGTATCCCGGGGGGGACCCACCACAGTCCCAGCACCCGCAGCTGGGGCCAAGGGACTGGGATGTGCCGTGGGGCCATGAACGTGGTAGCAACCTGGTGCTTGGGGGGTGACACCTGCATGGTCCTTAGGTGCTGGGGCTGTCCCAGGGCAGCGTGAGTGACATGTTGTCGCGTCCCAAGCCATGGAGCAAGCTGACACAAAAGGGTCGGGAGCCCTTCATCCGCATGCAGCTCTGGCTGAGCGACCAGCTGGGCCAAGGCATCAGCCAGCAGCCGACCCCCTCCCAGGGTAAGTGCCACCGCTGTCCCCGCGGTCCCCACGTACCACTGGTGTCCCCAGCACTTCTGCATCTGCCCCCAGCATCCCTGCCCGCACCCTGATCCTGAGCAGCCCTTTGCATCCGCCTCTCCTCTGATGCATACAACTTGTTTGAACCCATGTAATTAGTTGCTTGGACAATTTAGGGCTGTTATACAGATCCTCAAATGTTATTTTGTCAGAAATGGGTTTGAAAGTCACCTAGTTTAAGAAAAAAAGGGAAAACCACAACAAAAATCCTTGGCTTTGTGCATGGCATGTAGAAGTAACTGTATTTTTATAATATTACTTCTATTATATTTCTGCTATATATATTATATGTACATCGATATTAACATATCTCTAATATTTATATTATTTATATATTTTTTAATATTATTTCTCTAACTATTCTACCGGCTCCTCCCACTTTGCCATAGCCACCAGAAAATCTCAGCTGGCATCCCCCCTCTCTGGAGGGCAGAGCCATGGGCACCCCCAAAATAACCTTCCCCCTCCCGCTGTCCCCACTGACCCCTCTCCCCCTGGTGTCATGCAGCCAGCCCGGTGGAGCCCCAGCCGTCCCCCTCACCACCCCCCAGCCCCACCGAGCAGGAGAAGGGCTGCCAGGAGCCCTTGACCTTGGCCTTGGAGAGCAGCAAAGAAAACCAGCAGCCCGAGAGCCGCTCAACGCCGGCGCTGGGTGGGAAGACGTATCCCAACAACCAGGGACCCCTGGGAATCCAGGAGATCGTGGCCATGTCCCCTGAGCTGGACACCTACTCCATCACCAAGAAGGTCAAGGAGGTCTTGACGGACAACAATTTAGGTGCGGATCCTCTCCCCGCCGGGGTTTTCGGGAGCTGCTGGTGAGGCTGCATGGATGCATCCCCCTCATTTCTGTAGCTGCAGACCCCCGGGTGCTCAGGGAGGGATGGCTGGCTGGGAAATGGGGTGCACCCCCTCCGTGCGGGGGGCTGTAGCACCCACCCCCGCTGCTCTGCCCCTCTCTAACCATCTCTGCTTCTCCTCCGCCAGGCCAGCGGCTGTTTGGGGAGAGCATCCTGGGCCTGACGCAGGGCTCGGTGTCCGATCTCCTCTCCAGGCCCAAGCCGTGGCACAAGCTGAGCCTGAAGGGGAGGGAGCCCTTCGTCCGCATGCAGCTCTGGCTCAACGACCCCCACAACGTGGAGAAGCTGCGTGACATGAAGAAGCTGGAGAAGAAAGGTGAGGGTCAGGGCGATACAGCCCCCACCCCAGGTCCAGGGTGTTGGGCGAACTGGGGGCTCCCTGGGCTGGGGGGGCGAGCGGCGCGCAGCTGGGTCTCCTCTCCCGCAGCCTACTTGAAACGTCGGTACGGGCTGATGAGCGCCGGCTCGGACAGCGAGTCCCCCAGCACCCGCTCTGAGTGTGCCAGCCCTGGCCTGCAGCCGCAGGACCTCAGCCTCCTCCAGATCAAGAAACCACGGGTGGTGCTGGCCCCGGAGGAGAAGGAAGCCCTGAAGAAAGCCTACCAGCTGGAACCCTACCCCTCCCAACAGACCATCGAGCTGCTCTCCTTCCAGCTCAACCTCAAGACCAACACCGTCATCAACTGGTTCCACAACTACAGGTACAGGTGCTCCCGGGCTTTGGACGTCTGATGGTGCTGTGCCACCAAAGGTGGTGTCACTGTTCCTCTTCCAGCTCTTCCAGTCCCTCTTGCCTAGATGGGGAGGTGCAGACCCATGCGTGGTCACTGGAGGTCCCAGGTGCAGGATTGCAGCCAAAATGCTGCCTGTGCCCTGGCTAGTGGTGGTCAAGAGGGGTCAACCACCTTGACCAAGTCATGTGGGTTGTTCAGCCTGGAGAAGAGAAGACCCCAGGGAGACGTTATTGTGGCCTTTCGGTACTTAAAAGGGGCCAATAAGAAAGATGGGGACAGACTTTTTAGCAGGGCCTGTTGTGATAGGACAAGGGGTGATGGTTTTAAACTAAAAGAGGGGAGATTCAGGCTGGACATGAGGAAGAAATTATTGCCCCTGAGGGTGGTGAGAGCCTGGCCCAGGTTGCCCAGAGAGGTGGTGGATGAACCATCCCTGGAGACATCCCAGGCCAGGCTGGACGGGGCTCTGAGCAACCTGAGCTGGTGCAGATGTCCCTGCTCATGGCAGGGGTGGGACTGGATGAGCTTTGAAGTTCCCTTCAACCCAAACTGCTCTATGATTCTATGTCGAGCATCTAAAGAGGTTTACATGCTCGTGTCCACTTGCTTGCTGGTGCGGGACACCACCTCCCACTGAGCTGGAGCTCTGTCATGGGTGGGAAAAAGCCTTATGGAGGCTCCTGGAGAGCACAAGATCCATCCTCACAGCACAGGCTTCATCCTTGGGCAGTACTGCAGGTGGACATGTGGCTCCTGAACCTTCCCCAGACCCACACCAAGAGCCACCCGCTCTCTGTGTCAGTGGTCCCCTATATAAGCCAGTATAAAAAGACATATAAGTGCTTGTGTCGAGTCCCTGGAGTATTCAATCTGCCCTGGGCAGCACAAAGTAGATGGTCAATATTTCTGGAAGCCAGCTGAGGTTTCTCACATGAAGTCATCATGTGGGAAGTGCTGGGGAGGCCTTGGAGAATCAGGCTTTTTGGTGAAACATTGACTAAACCTGCAACTTTTCCCCTTGTGTAGTTCCAGGAAAGCACCTCCTGCTCTTGGTAAACACAACTGCCCTAAAAGAAACCTTTGAAAAAGGTTATGTATTAAACAACAACAAAAGTAGTGGAAAACACTTGCATAACTGGGTCGTTTTGACTGTAAACAGCCCAAAGTGTTGCAAAATCTGTTCCGTGTTCAAGCGTCAGTGATTTCCCCTCCCCCAAAAAAATATTTTAAAGGCTGACAAGGTGGGCTTTTACATCTCAAGTGATGCCATCACATTTTTCCAGCTGGAGATGCTTTTTCAAGGCACGTGGTGCCCACAGCACAGGGCGATGGACTCTCCACGGTTGTGTCCCCGCAGGTCGCGGATGCGCCGGGAGATGCTGGTGGAGGGGACACAGGACAACGACACAGACCCAGAGCAGAGCAGCGGGGTGGCTGTCCCGGGGCGCCGAGCCCCCCACAGCCCCGATTCGGATGCCGAGGACCATAAACCCACATTGGGGAAGGGCGAGCATCCCTGCGCCGCCGCCGCCCCGGTGAAGGTGAAGGAGGAGCAGGGGGAGGTGGGCAGCTGGGGCCGCCGGCGGGACTCGCACAGCCCCATCGTGGGGACCGGACCTCCCCAGGAGGAGCGGGGGACAGCCCCCCATGCCGCAGCCCCCAGCGCCGGCAGCCTCCCACGGCGGGGGGGACGTGCCGGTGCTGCCACCACCGGGGGACCTCCACCACCGCCACCACACCCCGACAGCTCCCAGTCCTCGGCGGGGTCATCCCGTTGCAGCTTGGAGGTCTCCCCGACATCGCCCTCAGCAGCCTCCTCGCCCGGCCTCGCCGGTTCGGCCTCACCGGGACCATCCTCTGCCGGGCCGGTGTCACCGGCGCTGCCACCAGCTGCCGGCCCCCGACTCAGCACCAGCGTCCAGCGGCGTCACGAGAAGATGGCAAACCTCAACAACATCATCCATCGCCTGGAGCGGGCCGCCAACCGCGAGGAGGCCCTCGAGTGGGAGTTCTGAGCCCCCCCAAATATATATATACACACCTACATATACATATATATATATATTTTGTTAAATGCAGCACGCACCGAGAGGCAACAGGTGGCCAGCGTGACAAAGGGGAGCATCCATGGAAAGGGGGTACGAAGCCACTCCTGGCTTTGTTTTAAATGTGAAAAACTGGGAACAATTTTAGAAAAGAAAAAAAAAATATTTATAGACCTCTTTTAGATATTTTAATAAAAGGATACTTTGGAATTTATTAACAGCTTAAGCTGCTTTGATATTAAAGATAGCTATAAAATCAAGATGATGTAGCAGTTGTGTCATTAAATGTACACTGACGTCTTGTAGTTTGCCACTGGATGAGATTAAAAAAACAACAAACCAAACAAAACTCACAGAAAAGACTTATTGCGCAAAGCCATCAAGAAGCACTGAGACTGACCCAATTTAATAAACTTTTGCTGAGCGGTTTCCACCTCTGTCTGTAAGACATCGCATCGCTTCTGCCCCAGCCAGAGACTGCGTCATAGTCCCTGAAGACTCTAAAGTGAAAACCTTGATGCCATCGAGTATGTATTTAGTTCTGGTGGTTTATGTTTTTTGAAACCTTTGTAACACAGAATGTCCCGTGCGGTTTGTATATGTTGTAGAAATGTCTGCAATAGCCTTCTGGAATGAGATGTAGCATGGTCCGAATGCCGTCCCTCACACTTCCTCCAGCCGGCAACTGGTGGCAGCCCCGGTACGGCACAGTGTGGCTCCTACCAGTTCCAGAGGAAGAGAAAAAATAATGCAAAAGCAAAGGAAGTGACCTGGTTCTGCCATTGCGGGAGCGACACGGGCTGAGGTACGCGGGTGTTATGGTTGAGGACGGCTCTGGTTTGCTTGGGGATGGGCATCCACAGGATCCCGGTTCCCCATGCTCGGCCATCATCCATTTGGGAAAGAAAAAGAGATGGAGCCTCCAAGCTTTGCCCCTTGGGGACGAGCAGCCAAAAATCGTGAGCCCGGTGCTCGGGGCTGCTCTCAGCATCACAGCCAGCTCTGCGGCTGGAGCACTTTGTTTTTAGGCAGAACACCTGGGCGGGAGGAGCGTCCCATCACTGCAGCTGTGTCCACAGTGAAGCCGGGATGAACCCCCAAAGTGACACGCCAGGCTTCTGTCCACACTGGGCAAACTCAGGCCTGAATTGGGCAAAGCACCATCAGGCTTTGGCTTGCCGGGGCCAAGCCCATGCAAAGATGCAGGAGCTCGGCGGTGGCTCCATCCCTGTCCCTACTGTCACTGGCTGCCCCCTGCTAACAAAATGCCTTTAACCACTGTGGGGTGGACGGTGCTGGCCTGCTCTGTTCGCTGCCCACATGGCATCAGCCATCACCCACCACAACCATCACCGGGAGGGTCCCCTGCCAGGCCCCCAGGCTATGCATTGACTGATTTTTCCACTGTCTACATTTTTATCAGAATAGAAGGTATTTTTATATTTGGGTGATAGTTGATGAGTGATGCTAAAAGCAGCTCTGTGAAGGCACAGCTCTCCTTGCCCACCTGCCCAGCCCCAGCTTGCCCATGGCCACTTTTTTCCCTGCCACTGTGCTGCAGAAGGTCGAGGCGTGACCATTGACTTGCTCTTCTCCGTCGTGTGCTAGCGGGAGCTTTAGTGGAACGGGATTCGAGGAAGCACTTAGGATAGTCTGGAAGACAGCAATCCTGTTGTATTAAAGCTAGCGGGACATACCGGTCACGTTTTTGTTAGGCTCATGTACTGTACTTCAAAAGTTTCTATGAGATTGATGAACTTTGTTTAACCATTTTGGAAGGAACCAGTTCTGTAAAAGAGCCACTAAATACAGAAGTTGGATACGACTTTGGCCTTGGGGTGTGTTTTGTCTGGAGGTGGCTGCAACAGGTGCCCGGGTTGATCTTGGCACCTTTCAAAGTCACAGCCTTGCTTTGGGTTTATGGCAAGAGCTCTCACTGCCATTAACAGGGGACAAAAAGAGGGTGTTAAGTGGGGTTAGTCCAGCTCAGGGTGCAATCCTGCTCCATGGAAGTCCTGTGCTCAGCTTTGGTGCAGGTTTGCTCTTGCCCCTGGGGTGGCTCAGCATCCTCTGGTGCGAGGTTCAGCTCGGCATGGCCCCGTGGCACCGCACCCCAGCACAGCTCTTGGGCAGCGCCAGCCGTCGCCGGGAGAGCTCCCAGCTTCCCACACGAGGCGGGGGTGTTTTTGATGAATTAATATATCCATATGTTGTGTATCTGTTTAAGTTTGTTTGTCGGCTAACATGTTGGGAAGGATTTATTTTTAATGAATATCTGAATGTCTGGAGAAGCTGGGCTGGCTTCCATGGAAAACCGGAGTCGTCTTCTGCAGCCAACCAACAGGGCCGGGTCCACCATCTGGATGCGGTAGGTGTGACTTCACCCCGGCTGCCCTCAGCGGCACCGCTCCAAGCACTGAAACATGTCCCGGGGTGCCATGCCCGGCCAGGAGCAGGGCTCTGCGCTCTTCAGCAGGTGAGTGACCTTGGCTGGCTTCGTGCCTCAGTTTCCCCAAGAGGCATCCCCCCCCCAAACCCACTGCAAGACCCCACATTAGCAGAACACTGGAGATGTTCATGCAGTTGGGATGTTGGGCAGGGCCATAGGGTCATGTTGGCTACTTAGGTGAGAGCAGGCTCCCCGGTTCCTGTGGAGCAGACACCAGCCCTGGTGAGGGGACAGATATTTTGTCCCTGTCTAAGACCCCGTGGCAGAGGGCTGGGGACATCCCACCAAGGGTGCAGGGTCACTGACCAGGGGCACCCAAACCTGGGTGACACCACACGGGGCTGCCTGTATCCCGGGGTTTGGAGGGATGCGTGTAACACCCCACCGAGCCTATAATGCTACAGCAACTCACAGTGGGAGACCCGGTGCTGTTTCCACTGGTGAAACAGTGGGAGGGCTCGGCTTCCAATCCATCTCCCGGCTGTTTCTCAGGCGGGCTTTTCCAATGCCCAAACCCCCACGCTGGTCAGAATCACAGAATCACAGAATGTCAGGGATTGGAAGGGACCTCGAAAGCTCATCCAGTCCAATCCCCCTGCCAGAGCAGGGACACCCAGATGAGGTTACACAGGAAGGTGTCCAGCTGGGTTTGAACGTCTCCAGAGAAGGAGACTCCACAACCTCCCTGGGCAGCCTGGTCCAGTGTCCGTCACCCTCACCATGAAGAAGTTTCTTCTCAAATTTAAACAGAACCTCCTGTGTTCCAGTTTATACCCATTGCCCCTTGTCTTATCATTGGTTGTCACAGAGAAGAGCCTGGCTCCATCCTCGTGACACTCACCCTGTCACCTGTGCCCAGTTGTTTGAGTGGTCATGGAGGGCAGGACTGTGCTGTGCCTGCTGTGGGACCACCCTGGCACTGTATGTCCCGATGTCCCCAGAGTGGCACCTTCCTGCACCATCCCATCCCTGCGGGCAGATGCGAGGCTCCAGGGCACTGCAAGACCTTGACACTGGCCACGTCCCACTCAGGGGACACAGTCCCTGCCCAGCCCCACAGATGTGGTGGGGACAGGAGGGGGATTAAAATGGAGGATTAATTCCCACCTGGGCCCTCCTCTCCAGGCACAAATGAGAACTGGGGCTGGAGGGAATTTCTGGAACAATTATTATTGTAGCAAAATCTTGTGCCTGTCCCAAGGGGCCAAAGGGAGCCAGAGCCACCCGGCCCAAATCTGGGTCATCCCCAACTGCTCCCCCCAAACCCAGGGGCGTTGAACCCAGCTCCGGGCCAGCAGCCCACTGGGGAAATAAAAGAGAAACACCAGCACAAGACACCAGCTTCACTCTGTTTTGGCACATGAATCACTCAACACCCTCTGCTGCTGACACACACGTTCTTTTCACCGCCGTGAGCGATGCTTCCCCTTAGTGAGCTGGCTGGGGGGTGATGCCCTGCCCCATAATATCCACCCAGCAAGGTGATACCTGCAGCCACCACGGTCCCCTCAGGGTCTGTCCCCACTGTGCAGTCACTGGCTGGGCTGGAAGCAGCAAAATGCCTGGGGCTGGATGTCACCAGCTCCCCGGGTGGCTGCGGCCTGCGGTGCTGCTGCCACGAAGGAAGGGCTGCACTCGCTGATATTGTCATTTTCAAACCACATCCTGCTGGAGCAGAGGGATCCGGTGGAGCTCGGCCGACCTCAGCCAGGCGCTTGTGCCAGGCAGGGAGGGGAAGGCAGTAACAGGCTCCCCGGCTGCAAAACACCCAAGCAGGGGCTCAGGCAGGAGAGATCCCCTCAAAATCCTCCTCCAAAAGCTCTGTCGTCCGTGACACCACTGCAAGAGCACCAAGAGGCCCCACCAGCCCCAGTGCAGCGGTTGATTCCCAGGAGGCATCAGCCAGCAAGTGTTATGTAGCTTGTTTGTGCTGGGTGCAGCACCCTGCACCCACCCCTGGAGGAGAGCACCCGCTGCCTGGTGCAAGATGCCATCAGTGCCAGGCTGGCATTTCACCATCACGGAGCAGCACTGGTGTCCCTTGGCAGTACCATCAGCAGGTGTCCATCACCGCCACGGAGAGGGCTGCACATCCCGGGGTGAGGAAGGGACCGAGGCAGCACCAAGGACAATCTCCTCTCCACCACAGGTCCTGATGGGACAGGCTGGAGCAATCCCTGGAGCTCAGCTAGCCCTCAGAGCCGGGGGTCACGCCTCTCCAGCCAGTCCTGCCGCAGCTGGGCCACCTCCCGGCCGTACCGCTCATGGAGCTGGCAGAAGGTGGACGTGCTCTCCGCCACAGCCGCCCCGGTGCTGCCCACCTCGCTGCTCGATGCCCGCCTGCGCAGCGGCAGCGGTGGCAGCCGCGGGTTCCCCTCGCTGTCGTACCTGCTGCAGCCGGAGGTGTCAGGTGGCCGGTCCGCTTCTGGCACGTTGTTCCAAACCGCGCAGCCGTTCTCCTTCGGCAGGACAGCAGGCAGAGGCGGCAGCCGCTCCAGGGACCGCTCCAGCCCCGAGGGCTTTGGCTTCCAGGAGGTGGGTGACCCCTGGCAGCCCCCGCAGCCACCGGCCGGTCCCCAGCGCATCTCCTCCAGCTGCTTCTCCAGCTCCCGCACCACCAGGCGCATGTAGTCGAAGCTGGCCCGTGAGAGCGACTTCACCCACGACTCCATAGCAGCCTGGCTCTCGGCCGCCAGCACGTAGGTGCGAGACTTGGCCCCACTGAAGCGGATGGCGAAGGTGAATTCCTCAGCCGAATCGCAGAGCTCCACGGTGCAACCCTCCAACACGATGACACCCACCGGTTCCCGGCTCTCCCGCTCCTCGAAGTAGAAGAGCATATTGCCCTTCAGCACGAACCAGCGGCGATGATACGCCGTGTGCCGCTCGCCGCGCTTGTAGAGGAAGCCGGCATTGTCAGCCGGGGAGTCGCAGGTGGCATAAAATGCCAGGCTCCGCTCATTCAGCTTCATGGCTCCGTGTCCTGTGGGGACAGAGGGTGCTCAGCTACCCGCCAGCACATGGAGGATGGGTGTGTCTTAATTGCATGTTAATAAGCCAGCAGCTTTTTGTTCCCTGAGGCACCAGCCCTGGCACCCAGGAAATGGAACCGGTGAATAAACAACCCTGTGACTGCAGCCGGGATAACACGGTTCCCAGCCAAGGTGCTGTGTCTGGTGGGTCGAGGCTCATCGGGGTTCCCTGGGGAGGGGGTTTCCCCCCAGATGAACATTTTCCCATGGGGGAGCCCCAGACAGGGCTCGTCCTGGTGCCCCACGTCACCCAGCGCAGGTGACCTTGCTGCCGGCACTGTGCTGGCCCTGCATCGCGGCGCTCCTCCCCACGGCACGCAGGGAGGGTTTACGGCCCGCGCCACAGATCCGGCTGCCGCTCCAGAGAGCCATGGCCACAGACCCTGTCACCCAAGCAAGGCCACCTCTCCCCTTGTCCCTTAACCACCGCTGGCCTCACCATGCCCGGCTTTCCGCCTGCCTGGACTCTGCCTCTAGCTCTGGTCTCCGGTGGTCACCAGCATCAGTGACGCCTGGGTGGCTGTGGTGGCTGTGGGAGCACTGGATCCGGGGTCGGCCACTGTCAGGGGGCCGTGGGGGCCAGCACCCCGCTGTCACCACTCCGGCACCGAAATGCCTGCGGGTTTCAGGCGTCACCCCAGCCTGCGGAGCAGAAGGCAGCCGAGCACCGGGATTATTGTTATTATTTTCCTATTAAGCCCCATCGCAGGGTTCAAGGAGATGAGATGGGGACTCTCGGGGTGCCCAGCACCGCGGGCCAGCGGGAACCCCCTTCCCTCCAGCACCTCGGGGACCTTTATGGGGTCCCCCAGAGTCTTAGGGACATTTGGGAGTGGGGGAACCGCCCTCCCCCGGCCCCGGGCGGCCCCGCTCCGCTGCGGCTCCGTTCCCCCCCGCATCCCCCGGCCCCGATCCCGGTTCCCGCCGCGCTCCCGGCCCCGTTCCCGGTCCCGCACGGCCACCTTTGTCCTCGGCTCCCCGCTCCCGGCTCGGCTGGGCCCGGCCCCGGCGGGCGGAGCGCTTGTCCCTCCCGGCTCCACCTCCGCCGCCAGCGCCCATCACCGCGGCTTCGGGGCGGCCCCGGCGGGCGGGGCGCGGGGGGCCCTTCGCCCGGCTGAGAAACGGCCCCGGAGCTCGACCCCCCCGGTGCCGGGAGGTCCTGGCTTGGTCCAAAGCCTCGGAGGGTCACAGCTGCGGGCAGTGTCGGGGAGCACGGACCGAGGGGGTGCAGGGGGTGGTGAGGAACGGAAAAGACCTTGACTGCTCAGTAATAACAAAACATCCCTGTGTTATCAACACTGTTTTCAGCACAAATCCAAAACAGAGCTCCATGCTAGCTACTGTGAAAAAAATTAACTCTATCCCAGCCAAAACCAGCAAATTCTCCACCTGTTATTCCATCCTGCTCAGGTCCCACAGACCCAATACATCCCCATTAACCACCACCTCCCTTCCCATCCTTTGATACAATGCAGCTATAATTCCCTTAATCTATGGACCACCCCATAAAATGTCTCTAAAATGTCCACAAATGTCCACAAAATGTCCACTGAGTTCATTTGGTGGACTTGGCAGTGTTAGGATTGCGGCTGGACTTGATGATCTTAAAGGTCTTTCCCGACCTAGATGATTCTATGATTCCATGTACATATCTACATGTAGATGCACAGACCAGCTATTATTTACTGACAGATCTCTGTAAACAGCAAGTGTCTTCTAAGGGATGTGTGCAAATATGTACTATTGTCTCTTTTTTAACATACAGGTGGTAGGAGCATAGGTGATTCAACTATTACAAATCTGTAAATTACTATTGTACAGAACGTACTGTAATGAAACAGCCAACCAATTTCCATCTCAGTAAATTAATTCATGGATCATCCCGAGTGCCATCACGCGGCACATAAAAGACAACCAAGCGATCAGGCCCAGTCAGCATGAGTTTACGAAAGGCAGGTCCTGCTCGACCAACCTCATCTTCTTCTATGACAAGGGTGCTGAGGGAGCTGCCGGAGGTGATCACTGAGCCACTTTCCATTATTCCCACTCTACTCTGCACTGGTGTGGCCTCACCTGGGGCACTGTGTGCAGTTCTGGGCGACACAGTATAAAAAAGATATTAAGCTACTGGAGAGTGTCTAGAAGAGGTGAAGGGTTTGGAGAGGAAGCCATATGAGGAACGGCTAAAGTCACTTGGTTTGTTCAGCCTGGAGGAGACTGAGGGGAGAGCTCATTGCGGTTACAGCTTCCTCACAAGGGGAGGAGGGGAGGCAGGTACCAAACTCTTCTCTTTAGCGACCAATGACAGAACTTGAGGGAATGGCAGGAAGACGTGCCAGGGGAGGGTCAGGTTGGACATTAGGAAAAGATTCTTCACCCAGAGGGTGCTGGAGCACTGGAACAGGCTCCCCAGGGAGGTGTCACAGCCCCAAGCCTGACAGTGTTCAAGAAGAGACTGGACAATGCCCTTAGACACATGGTGTGAACTGTGGGGTTGTCATATGCAGGGACTGGAGGTGGACTTGGTGATCCTTGTGGGTCCCTTCCAACTGAGGACATTCTATGATTCTATGCATGGATGTCTGTGCGGATGTACACATGGATGTATGCATGGGTGGGAAACCTGGGACCTTAGTGCTGAAAGTGCTTGCACAACATTTAATTTTTGAGTTGGGTTTTTTAAGCCAGAAAGCGGGTGACCAGGAGCATCTGGCAGGGAATGTGCAGAGGTTGCTGGATGGGATGGATGATACGAGCCCAGCGGGGAAGACTGGAGATGAAAGTGGCAGGGCAGAGGCTGGTCCTGCATGGGTGGGAGATGCTGCAAGGGACCAGGCTGCAAGTTCTGGCTGCTCTCCTGAGCTTTCAGCCATGTCCTTGGGAGAAGCTGGGCCAAAGTGGCCAGGGAGAAGGGTCTCTGCCTTAGGTCAGAGGGAAAGAAGGAGCTGAGGTGGGAGCCGAGTGACCTGGATGGGCATCTGGGGGAAGGTGACAACTGGAATAAGGAGCTGGAAAGCAGGGAGTGATGAGCCATTAGCCAGGCACTGGAGCTGCCGGGCGTTGAGCAACCGTGTGGGCAGAGATCGTGGCCCACTCACTCCTTGCTGACTATGGAAGCTGTGTGGCACTCAAGCCGCTGATGCGCTCTTGGCTGGGTGGCTAGCACTTGCCCCATCGGGGCCAGGGGTGAGTGGGTCCGGCAGTGACAAGGGCTGAGGCTGGATTTCCTGCTGCCGATACCCAGGTCCCAGGGCAACCATAAACCTTTTGGCTGGGAGAAGGCTCCAGGCTGTCTTCTGCTCCTGGTTGGCCTTCCATGCTGAAAGTGTCACCAGCCCGAGGACCGCCTCGGCAGCACTGCTGTCCTCACCATGTCCCAATAAATACCAGTGTCAAGGATTCACAGTTCTTATCACTGTCCGTTTCCTCCAGTTTCTTTGTTCCCTTGCTCAGCTGCATGGCAATGTGTGTATTTTAGCAAACAAGCCATTGGTGCTCATTTTGCAGGCCCTCAGCTAAGAAATTCTGCCACTGGTGACTCCCACCATGACCACTGCTGCTCACAGGTTGTGGTCCTCACCGCTGTACTCCCCTGTAGATAACTTCACCACCCCTACATAGATGCTTTGCAATCTTCTACTTGTGGCAGCGGTTTTCAGTTCAGCAAGGGTTTTCCCTATCACCTGCAGACTTTCTCTTTCAGACTATAAAAAGGGATTTAAACCAGCACTAAAACCATCTGGGCTTTATCTTCCCTCCTGAGCGGAGTGGCTCTGTTCAAGGCCACTGGTGGGAAGTCTCGGGTCTCTTTGCACCACTTATCTCTCTGCCTTGCTGAGAGGTGCCCTTTCACACAGCAAGATTAGGCAGGGGAAGGACATCGAGGAGAAGCAGTATCTTCAGTAAACCAGCTGCGGTAATTGAAAAAAGGCAATTGTGCTCCTGGCTCTGCCTTCCCTTGCTGGGACTGCAAAACCCCAGCTGCTTCTTCAGCCCCATCGGCTGCTTTAGTAGAGGTTGTTCCTCCACTGCAGCCACTTCCCGAAGAGCCCTTTGGAAGCTGCTTTGGACAATCACCCCAATTCCCCAAAAACCACACGCAAAATTCCCCTGTGGGTTTTCGCTTCCCGTTGGATCTCCTTTGGGACAGTCACGTGTCTCTGCACAGGCTACAGCACTTCTCCTTCTGAGCAGCCCGATGATTTTCTCTCTGTTGTCTCTCTCAGTGTCTCCCTGGTGAGGAGCACAGTGCTTGTGCCTCATTTTCCCCTGCCAGATCTTGCTGGGAAAGATGGGAAAACGAATTCCAGTGCTGAGCTTGACCAACAGCAGGGGAAAGGGTCTGAAAGGAGGTGAGGGGCTGCTGGGTGCCATGTAGGATGTGGGCTGCCCTTGGCCTCTGCTTGCTGCTGCTCCCATGACTGGTGACTTGGTGCGGTTACGCAGTGTCGGGTGCTGGACGGCTCAGCGCGGTGACACCAGGAGCTCTGAGTCACCCCCAGCGCTGGCTCAGCAGGGGCAGCTGCTGGAAATCTGGGGGTGCTGGGGGGGGTAGCGAGGGGCTGCTGGATGCCCTGTGCTGTTTGTGGCCCCAGCCAGCACACAGAGGAGAAGGGGTGTGGGTCTCTGCCGTGACCAGCAGCGAGTGGTCCCTGGGGACCCCAAATGGACCCAGAAGCTGTGCCCTGGGGTTCAAGGTGATCAAGCTGTGACCGCTGGCACGACTCCTCACGGTGCATTTTTTAGGGTGATGGTATTCCTTGTCTCGCTCCGCGCCCATGCGAGATTCACCGTCCCACGCAGGTCTCACGCCTAGCAGCCCGAGGGGGGTGTCAGGCACCGGCCGGAGCCCCCGGCCGGGCGGGCGGACGGGCCAGCGCGGCGAAGCGGGACCGGGGGGCGCCGGGGGCCGCTTGCAGTGCGGCCAGTGCCCGGGAGAGGGCAGCTGGAGCCCGTCGACGCTGCGGGGACTGCCAGCCCGGGGGACACCCCCTCTATCACCACCCTGCCCATCACCACCCTGTCCATCGCCACCTTGCCCATCATCACCCTGCCCATCGCCACCTTGCCCATCATCACCCTGCCCATCACCACCCTGCCCATCACCCTCCCTGCCCTCTGAAACGGTGCATGAAAACCAGGCTGAGATTTTTTGGAGGGGAGGCATTACCAGCTCAGCGCAGACCCTCATAACCAAGTATTTCCAGATGTCACCCCCAAACGCCCTCCAGGCAGAGAGTGGGGACCCTCATCACACTGTGGGATGGCAGAGGTCACCTGCAGCCGGTCACATCCCACCTTGGGAAATGCCGATGTGCCGCTTGCAAACCACTCCATGCACCCTGAAAAACAAAGCAGGCCAGAGGGTGGGAGTTAGAGAAAGAAGTGGGAAGGATGGTTGGAAACTGGTTAAGGCTTTTACAGGAGAAGAAAGCAGCAATGGTTAAAAGCTGAGCCCAGCGCAGAGCAGAAGGGAAGCGGCGACGTGTGTGTGTGTGAATGTACGAGAGCATCTGTGCAGTTCTGCATAAACAAAGAGAAAAAGCAGAAGTCAGTGGCAGTGAATTAGCAGTTAGGGACTTTAGAAAATCCATACAGGAAGCTAAAGAAAAGAGAAATCTCAGGCCACAGGGGCTCAAGATACTGAGAAGACACTTTTGAAACAGATGAAGCTCATAAAGAAAAGTGTGCAGTAGCTGCGAGCTGGGACGGCCGCCTGTGGGAAGGAGGGCAGGCACCGGGCTCCGCCGATCACTCACCTGTGCTCAGAAAATATGTCAGAAGGTGCAATTATGCATGAAGCAACAGTGGGAGGAATTATAAAGCAGCTTTTAAGGTAAGACTTTATGACATCAGCTGTTCCTATCCACTTCCCTGTGGCGTTTGGGGAGGACTGGCTGGGGAGGCTGCAAGTTGCCTGGACCTTTGGAGCTCTCCAAGGGCACAATCCTGCACCTTCCACCCTCCCAACACCCTCAAATCAATGGCGTGGTGTTTGTAAAATCCCAGCTGCTGCTTCCCCGGGTTTCCCCGGCTTGGTGTGCTGGGTGAGCACCAGCCCCCCTGGCAGGGCTGCTCCACTGTGGCTCCTGCATGCCCGGCATGAGCAGCACCTGCCGGGGGGGTCTGCGGGGCAAGGAGAGCCCCTCTGTCCCCAGCACTGCTGCTGCTCAGGGAGGATGAGGTCCCAGAGGAGCTCTCAGGACAGCCAGTGACATGGGTGGGAGATGTCAACCAGCCAGATGTGACCACAAACCAGCCCTTTCCTGGAAAAAGTGCAGTGGAAGTTTATTGTCATCCTATTCCTCATGGCTCCCAGGGTGAGCAGCCACAGCTCCACCATGCCACCCCTCTTCCCCTGGGGTGGGGTGGCACCATGACAGCACTGAGTCAGCCGAGCCTGGCCCACATGCTCCCACCCCAGTCCCCAGCCTGGCTCGGCACTGGAGGGACACTGTGACGGCTCCATTTATCACAGCTGAAGCCCTCACACACAGTATGGGACAACTGCGGGCCCCGTGGCCTGATTCGCTCCACCGAGCGTGGGCAGTGTGCTGCGCTGCCTTTCACAGCAAGCTAATTTCCTCGATTGAAAGGCAGAGGAAAATTATGAGAAATAGGGTTCGAGACGGCATCTCGCCCACTGTCACCACTGCAGAGCTCCCTTGGGTGCCAGCCTGCAGAGCTGTGGGAGGACGTGGCTGGGCAGGAACAGGAAAGTGGGGTGTTTTCCTGCACAATACCCCTCCCAAGCCCCAAAACGACCCCGTTGCCTAGGCTGCCTCCTTCCCGTCGAGAGGCAAGGACCAGGCTGGGGCCGGGGAGGGCTGTGGTACCCGGACCCCTCCAAATACACAGAGAAAAAAATTGTAAAAACCATAAAAACTTTTAAAAAATAAAATAAAACCAACCCCCACGAGAGCGCAGCCGGCCTGTTTATGCTGCTGCCTCCGCGGGCGCGGATGCGATAAGATAAAGGCGCTGACGGGGAGGGGCGGTGCGGTGCGCACCCGCGGAGCTGCCGGAGGGGCCTGGACGGGCGGACTGACGGACAGGCCGACTGACTGGCTGACCGACGGACGGACGGACGGACGGACGGACGGACCGACCGACCGACCGACCGACGGACGGACGGAGGGAGGGAGGGAGGGAGGGCGCAGCCCCTCCGCTCCGCCCCCGCGCAGCCTCCGCCCTCGGCTGCGCCGCTCCAGTTTACATAACCCGTCCCGGGGCCGGGGTCCGCGGTCCGCGCCCTGCGGCTCGGCGGAAATGCGGAGCCGCCTGTCCCGGTTTCCTGCTTGAGCCGTACCGAGCCGTACCGAGCCGTGAGCCCCGCCTGGTCCCGCCCCGCCCCGTCCCGTCCGTCCCGTCCCCGGCCGCGCCGCCGCGCTCCACCATGGGCGAGCGGCAGCCAGACGCCTTCTCCTGCAGGTAACCGCGGGCGCGCAGCGGGACCGAACCGGGCTGTACCGGACCGGGGAGGGCTGTACCGGGCCGTGCTGGGACGGGCGTCTCCGGGAAGCGGCGGCTGCAAAGTGAAAGTGGCGGCGGCGTCCGGGGGGAGCAGCGCAGCGGCCGCTCCTCCTGCCGCAGCCCCGGGAGCTCCGTCCCCGGAGCCTCTCCCGTCCCCGGAGCCTCTCCCGTCCCCGGAGCCTCTCCCGTCCCCGAGGCCC
Organism: Caloenas nicobarica; assembly: GCF_036013445.1. NCBI lineage: Eukaryota > Metazoa > Chordata > Aves > Columbiformes > Columbidae > Caloenas > Caloenas nicobarica. The sequence goes on from NC_088260.1 coordinate 5,290,659, forward strand.
CGGCAGTGTGGTCCCCCTCTTCTGCCAACCTCGAGCCCTCGGACCGATCCACACCTCCCTGCACCCTTTTTCTGCGGGAGGACACTCTTATCCCGGGTCCCTTCTTCTGGTTCCCTCTGTCCGGGGGCCATGGTCACCCTCGGGGATCCCTGTCCTCCCAGCACCCGTTTACCCCATGGTCACTTCTTATCCCAGGGGGCCTCTTCCCCTGTGGGTGCCCCAAATCCCGGGGACACCCATCTTTCCAGCACCCTTTTACCCCGGAGCACCCCTTCTTCTAGAATCCCTGACCATCTCAAGGTCCCTCATTTCCCAGCATCCCCGCCCTGGGGACCCCTGATCCAGGAGTGCAGCATGCACGGAGCCAGCCCTGCCCCTCTCCCCAGCCTGCCCCCAGGCCCCTGCAGCCCCTGCTGTGGGGGTGGCCCCGCTCGTATGGGGTGATGCCCACCTGCCCCAGCCGGTGCTGCGGGGTGCTGTCCTGCCCGTGGGGGCCGTGACCTGCATGTCCCTCCCACTGCCACCTTGTCCTCTGCCCCTGTGCCCGCTGCGAGCACCAGACAGAGGTGCCAGCCTGAGCCTGCCAAGTGGCTCTTCTGGCTTTCTGCTCCCTGCAGACTTTGTTGGCTCGCAGGCACTGCCTGGCTTGGCAGGGACGGGGGCTCGGAGCGTGAGGCCAGTGCACCAGCGGGCAGCAACCCGGCAGCCTCCCCGTGCCTTGCCAGCGTGCCCAGTCCTGCTCGTGCCAAGCCCTGGCGGGGTCACCCACAGAGAGCCCAGACCCCTTGGCTCTGTCAGCGGCATAACATGGTCATTGCTGCCTGGGCTGGGATTTACTGTCAAGGAAACTGGGACGAGTTGTTGAGCTGCGATTTCAATATTGTTGTTGCAAATTGATTCAATATGTGCTGGAGTTGTGGGATGGTGGCCCAGGGACTTTGCGGGTTGCTGCTCTTAGGTAGGAAAAGCAGGCGGAGGAAGAGGTGGCTGGTGTGGGGACCTGGCACTGCTTGCCCTCGTGTGTCTCCGTCTGGTGTCGGGCTTTGGTGGCAGGTTACGGTATTGGAGTTTAAAGGCCTGTGAAATTACTGGCAGGTTTCACTTTGACTTGTTTGGGACTAGATGAATGCCTCGGATTTCTTTTTAACTTGCTTTTGGTGTGGGAGAGCATTGTCCCTGTGCATTTCCCCCACCCCCAATACTGCTTTTATTTTCTCCTTTGCTTTTATGTGTTTATTACTTCTAAAAAAAATCCGTTTTGGTTTTGCCGGATCCTGAGAAGCAATGCATCTGCCAGCCCTGTGTATTGCATCGTAGAGATTTGGGGGCAAGTGCCGATGGCTTTTGAGGGGACTTACATCCTCCTCGCCCAGAGCAAACCCTCCCCGCCCATGCACCCACATACCCACGGGGCTGCTGGGACTCATCCTGGCACTGCGTAGACGTTGGGACAAATCCCAGCGGGTGAGACGAAGCGAAAGCGCAAGAGCTGGGCGCTGGCGGGGTTTGTGGTACCGCCAGCGCTGCCGTGGCTCGGCGAGGAGGAAGAGCCAAATCCGGCCCTGGGGAGGCTGATGTGATGGGGAGGGAGAGCAGGGTTGGTGGGGGGCCTTCACTGCCAGCTGGTCCCCCCTGTCCCCAAGCAAAGCTCCCTGTGCCCCGCTTCTCCCATGCCCACACCGCAACGATTCATTTCATGCAACAAAACAAACCCTGTGGAGAGAGGCCACCCCACTGCCGGGCTTTTCCCTGCAGGCAGTGGGTGTAGGAGAGCACGATGATGTAAACTGGGCTGCAGGGTGCCAGATGCCGCGGTGATGGGCACTGGGAGGAACGGGAGCAGGCAGAGGGTCTTCGGGGAGCTGGGCTGGCCGCAGCGGCTTGTCCCAGTGAGCTCCTGTGGGCCAAGTGAGCCTGGAGCTTGTGTTTTGCCCGAGGCGGGTTTGGGATGTGCTGTCTGCATCCCATCTGTCCCAGTGGAGCAATCAGGGGAAGCCAAATGTGTGGATTTCCCCTGGATTTGAAGTGCCGTAGCATCGGCCGCGTCCCCAGAGGTCTGCAGCGCTGTTCAGCCCACGCAGAGCCGTAGATTAAGGCCAGCTCTGACCTTTAATACAGCAAACTGTGTAGTGCCGGGTGTTCACGTAAAGAGTGTGTATGTCCTGTGAGAAAGTGGGAATAGGAAAGCAAAATTAGTGCCCCCCCGCCCCCCCTCAACTTCCCAGCTTTTAACCTGATTACCTAAGAAAACACAGCCTATGTGAGCATGTGGTGGGGTCTGTGCAGCCTGCTCCTCTCTTGCTTTTGAGTTTGTCGGTTCAGCTTAGCCAAAGGAGAGGGAGGGAAGGTCCTGAGACCCCCGGACTCCTCCAGCTTTCGTGCAAACAGACGGTGGGTTGTAGGGAGCGATGGTGCTCAGAGATGCGGTGCTGCACACTCACCCTCTACGAGACCCCAGAGAATCTATACCACACAGGGGGCTGCTCCCAGAGGGAAGAGCAGGATGGTGCTGGGCAGGTTCTGCTGCGGGTTGTGCTGGCCTGACACACAAGTGGCCTTGGCTGGTTTATAGCGATGCTGTAAATATGTGGGGGCTGTTTTGGGGGGCTGATAGGGGCCTTGTCCCACTCCTCGCCTCCACCCAGTCTCCCCTGGGCACGTGGGCTGGGGCTTTCTGATCTGCTTGGGGGTAAATCAGTGAGAGTGGTGGTGAGAGCAGGCTGCTGGAAGGGAGGAGAGGCTCGGCTAAAGGGCAGCAATAAAACTTCATGGGGCTTTCCATGGGTGCAGAGTCGGGGCTGCTTTCCATGGCTGTGCTTGCTCTGCAGGGGACGTGCTGTGAGCATGCTGTGTTGTCACCCAGCTTGCAGGAGGGTGAAATTGGGGTGTTCTCCTCTGTTCCTCTTGTTATCCCCTATTGGGAGGCTGCGGCTGGACCCTTTCCCACCTCTCCCCCTGCACCAGACCCTCCTGCATCTCTGAGCAGCTGCATCTCATTCCCATCCCCAAATGGCCACCCCTCTTGTCCCTCTCTGTGCTCCGAACCCCGGGTCACATCCAGCCGGTCCTACAGCACCTGCCGTGTCTATCCCCGGCGGATTGGAATGCAGAGAGGGGCTGCACCAGCACCATCCCAGGGGGATGCTCCACACCACCCAGCCCTTAAGAGCCCACCCCCGGTGGGCTGGCCCCCCCGGGGACCCGCATCCCCCCGAGCTCCCCGCACCGGATGCTCTCCCATTGAAAAGTGCCGTTCATTGTAACCCAGCCTTTTATAGCTGACTCGCGAGCGGGCTGCGGGGCCGTGCCAAGAAAGGCTGCTGCTGGCTCAGAATAGCTCTTTTCATGGAGGACATCCTGGGAAGGAACAATGTTCCCGCTCTTGGGATTGTGGGAACTTTGTATTTCTGCTACTCGGGATGCCGGGAGCTGCGGGGCTGGCGAGGGTGTCTCCCAGCCCCTCACTTTGCTCCCTCCTGAAAATAGCCCTGGGGGTAAATTTTGAATAGAGTTGTGCTTATAAAAGGGAGCAGAAAATGCCACTGGCTGCTTTTCCTCCAGTTGGGAAATGGTTGTTTCTGAGAGCGCCGGCACATAAATCAAATTTCCTATTTACATTGCTGCTGTGCGCTTTCCTGGCATGGAGAGTCGCGGCGAGGAGTTGAGGCCAGTTTCATTTTCAGATCGCAGCGCGCTGGCTGCGCTGCACATGCTCTGGAGTGCCTGCGCGCACCCGCGTGTGAGCGTGCCTCTGCACTGGCCCCGGCGACACCGGCCCTGCTCCGTAACCATTCCCTTCCAGGCTGGATATTTGCAGCGCTGGGTGCTGGAGGGTGTCCTTCCCGCACAACAGATGCATTTACTGGGATTTTTGCCACCACAAAGGCACAAATAAGCCATTGCCGGATCCAAGCTGTGGCCTCAGGGTTGCCGTCCCAGCCGGGGCAGTGGCACTTGCCAGGTTGGGCAAGAGTTTAATGCAATCAGCTGGGGGCGGCTGGGCTGCAGGGCTGGATGCTGCACAAGCTGGGGCTCGCCACCCCAACCACATCAAAGCCAGCCCGTGGCAGGTCCATCCCGCTCTTCCTCGAGCTCCTACCCCAGCCCCCCAAACCAGCCCTGAGACAGGGCGGGCTGGGTGACGGGCAGCTCTTGCAGTGACGGGAGGGTTGGACATTAGCCCCCCATCCCATCCAGTCTGTGGTGTGTCCGAGGGTGGATTGGATTCTCCATTCGGTGCAAATTAAAGCAATTAGCCATTGCGACAAGTCCTTCAACTCAGTGGTGATGCACAGGACGGCCAGGAGCCCCTCATGGCAACGTATGGGGTATAAGGGATGCGGATGTAAAGCCACTGGCTGCTGAATTCCAGCATCATGGAGCACGATGGGCTGGAGCAGAGAGAAGCCTACACGGCATCAGGTACTCGGCATCGCTGTGGCACATCTCTGCCAAAACCCGGCACCATCGGAGGAGTGGGATGCCGCTGTGGTAGCTCAAGCGTCGATTCAGCTGGGATAACTATTCCCACGTCAGAAGTCTCTGGGCATGAGCAGGGAGGACGGCATCGCGGTTTGTGTGGGCAGGAGGAAGCACCGGGGGTGTATTTCCCATCATCGTGCCGTTTGGAGAAATCACGTTGTTACTGGAGATGGCCTTCGGCTGCTTCCCGCCGCGTGCTGCAGGTGAAGCCTGGCTTTTCTCACACCGCGAACTCTCCCGAAGCCGGCGCAGAGCAAGCCTGAAAACTTGGAAGGTGAATTCCCTGTGCTGAGAATCTCCCACCCATCTGAGGAGCCATCTGCGTGGGTGCCCCACTTCCCTCTGCGTTTTGGGGGGAGCGCCCCGCCGAGCGTTCTGGCGGTGCCGGTGGCCATGGCGGCGATTCCCGGGCGCCGGGAGGAAGCGGGAGCGCAGGCAGAGGATGCTGAGTCACAGGCAGGCTGGCGGTGCTGATAGACGCCGGCACGGGGGCCCTGCCGGGGGGTTCAGCTGGGCCACGGAACATGGGGCGCACGCCCGGCACCGCCGCAACGCCGGCCGGCTCTGAGCCTCGGGCGGCTCTCTTCTGAGAAGCCGGGCCCCGGCGGGGCTGGCGGGGGGCAGATAACATCTCCCCTCGCTGAGAAACTTCACAGGACGTACTAGGAAGGGCGGCGGGTGGGCAGAGATAGAGCTTCGCTTCCCAGCGTTATCGCCTCCCCGACTGCAAACCAGATCTGCTGTGTTCTGCATCGTCCCGCTCGCTTCCTCCTGACCTCTGTTTATTTTTTTTTTTCTTTAATTTTTCCTCCCCGTGACAAATGCAATCACTTTTCCTCCCCTCCCAGCAGCCGGGGTGCTGCTGGCGGGTGGCTGGAGTTTTGGGGAGATGGCGGTGCCCGTGCTGGCATGGCAGGATCCGGGTGGCTTGGCTGATGTTTCCTGCCCGAGCGGGGTGCACGGCCCCGATAAGTGCCGGCGGCGAGCACGAGGCTGGGCGGTGAGCAGCACGGTGGGGAGCGCTGCTGCTGGGCCCAGCCGGGCACGCCGGGGTGGCTGCGCGCCAGCCGTGGGTGCCGTCAGATTGGCCTCGCAGCAAAATCTGCTCAGGGCACAGATACGGTGTGGTTTGCCAGAGCCAGACGGCCCCTCGGAGCATCCCCCCAGGGACACATGCTCAGCCCCGGCCATGCCAGCGGTGCGGCCATGTCTCCCCAGGCCAGCAGGGCTGCATAGATCTGGCAGGCGAGGCAGCTCCGTCCCTGAATTTCTGCAGCTTTTCGTGTTGTTTCTTCCCCTCCCGCCCCCACTCCAGCTTTATCAGCTCTGTTGAAATAGATCCCTGGAGGGAAACCCATCGGCGCTGCGAAGCCTTGGCAGGAGCAGAGCGGATGCAGCCCGGCCGGGCGTCCCCGTGGGACGGCGGGCAGCTGCCGGCGGCTGTGCTGGCGGGAAGCCGTGCAGACACCCCGCTGCGGGACCTGCCTGCACCCCACCTCGCAGGTGGGGAAACTGAGGCATGGCCCTACCAGGTGTGGATGGGGATACAAGACTCCGCAGTGGGGCTGGGCGCTCAGCGTCTTGCATGGTCATCAGTGGCAGGGGACATGCTGTAGCGGTTGCCTGCACGGCCGTGCCAAGAGGCTCCCGGGGCTTGGGGGTGGCACTGGGGCTACCCTAACACCCCCGTGTGCTCTGTCTTGCAGCACGGCCGCCTCGCTGGAGCCACGGCAATGAATGGGCACGCTCTGCCGGCCGGCACGCCAGCACATCCCCGGGGCTGGCATGAGTTCTGCGAGCTCCACGCCATCAGCACCGCCAAGGAGCTGGCGCGGCACTACCTGCGCTTCGCCACCGAGCACCCGCACCATGACCTCCTGGCTGCCGAGAACTTCTCGGTGCAGTTCACCGACCTCTTCCAGCAGTACTTCTGCCACGAGGTGAAGGAGGGTTTCGCCATGAACCAGCTCCGCATCCTGCCCGCCGGCCCGGCGCGGGATTACCGGGAGACACACCGGCGGCATACGGACGCCTCTTTGGGCATGGCGGCCACCAAAGCCGAAGTGGAGCTGGGTGCCCATCCTGAGCAGCCCAACCGAGCCCCTGAGGCTGCTCCAACGGGGCTGCGCAAGTCCTGGAGCTCGGAGGAACTGGCGGGGCAGGCGCGGCGGCCGTTCTCGCTCAGCCAGCTGCGCAGGAGCTGGCGCAGCCTCTTCCGACGACGTTCCTCGGACGCCCTCCTTGGGGACGGGGATGGGGAGGTGACGGCGGAGGCAGCTCTCAAGCCAGGACTGGGCAAGCGCATCCTGCCATGGGGGCTGTCGCGGGAGCAACCCCCCGAGGTGCGCAAGGAGGGGGTTCTTAAGTATGGGCTGTTGGATGAGAGCTCCCTGGACAGTGGGACGCGCTGGCACCGCTGCCGCCTGGTGCTGCGGCGAACGGGGACACCCGACGGTGAGGAGTACGTGCTGGAGCTCTTCGACCCACCCAAGGTAAGGAATCATAGAAAGATGGAATGGTTTGGGTCGAAGGGACCTTCAGAGCTCCCCCAGTGCCCCCCCTGCCATGAGCAGGGACATCTGCACCAGCTCAGGTTGCTCAGAGCCCCGTCCAGCCTGGCCTGGGATGTCTCCAGGGATGGTTCATCCACCACCTCTCTGGGAAACCCGGGCCAGGCTCTCACCACCCTCAGGGGCAACAATTCCTTCCTCATGTCCAGTCTGAATAATGTATCACCAGCTATTGCCCGTTTTGGCCGGAGGGACGTTGTGGGTCCCTCAGCAGCGGGTTGGGGACGATGCCAGAGTGACAACACGTCCCAGGGGAGGAGCGGGGACACGGTGCATCCCTGATCACAAGGGATTGTCACTCTGAGCAGTGTCTGGGCACAAGCCCAGGGACCAGATGGGTTTGCTGTGCTACTGCTCTTTCTCCTTGGTGAACACGCAAGGCTGCACTGTGTTTATCTGAGACCTCAGAGCCACTGCTGCATGCTCACCTTTGAGTGGTGAAAGATGCTGTGACCACGTGCCGAGGGCAATGCGCACGCTAATTATCGCGATCGGTCGAGATGCAATTGCCTTTCTCCCTGCTGGGACACCAAAGCTGGGTTTTCCAGCTGGAAGCAGAGCACCTGCTTTGCGAGCTGATGATAGAGGGCTAGTGGGTTCCATCCTGCGTGTCCCCAGCCCCACGGACCCATCCCAGCAAGGCAGGGGGGCAGCTTGTCTGGTGAACCCCAAATTCACCCTGTCCCCTCTGTGCCATGGCTTCAGCAGCCAGGGCATCTGCTCACCTGGGCAAGTTGGGAAAGGAAGGGGAAAATAGAACTTAGGCTCTGTGCCTTCCTCTGCTCCCCGTGGGACCTTTAAGGGAGTTTAATTTTATTTTTGCAAGTACTTCTGTGGTTAGAAATTCAAGTCTTGACTACCCCAGGGAGCTCCCATGGTGCTGAGACGCCGGCTGGAGCGGAGATGATGCAGGATGTGAGTGAGCAGGGAGCAATGCGGGGGGAGCTGCGGGGTTTAATCTTTAAAAAGACAGTTCCTCCACATGGCAGGTCTTATGCAGGCGTGATGGGCTGGATTTTCTCTTCACTTTTTTTTTTTTTTTTTTTTTTTTGTGCTTGTTTAGCTTTGACTAACTTGTGCTTTGGAAGGGGGAAGCCTCAAATAGAGCCGGAGCTCATCCCTGCCTTCGGGCTGTGTTTGCTGCTCACTGCAGCACTGCGCCAGGGAGCAGATGGCTAAATTCCTGCTATTTTTGTCAAACAACTCCATATTAAACATGAAAATTAAAAAAAAAAAAAAATTTAGAAACACCCAAATTCTAGAATCTGAAAGCCAGTTTTGCTCTGTTGTGTCGGGCTGCAGTTTGTCCCAGTGTCCGCACAAGGTAAAAAAATAAAAAGGCTATCAGGCCTTCACTGCATCCCCCTGTCCCCAGGACCTGGTGCTTGCAAACACTGCTTTTTCCCCTTTTTTTTTTTTTTCTTTATTTTTTTCCCTTCCTTCCCTTTGGGAAGCCAGCCCGGCACACAGCACATTCCTACTCTCTGCACAGCCCCGCTTTCCCCCGTGGGTGGGAGGCGTTTAAAACAAGACATTTAGCAAGTTCCCCTGCCGTTCCGCAGCATTATTCCTTGCGGTTTTGCACCAATTCTCCATCCCGCAGAGATTTCCCGGGGCGTCCCTGTCACTGTGAGGCGGTGGACCCTGTGGTCCCCTGGGGCCCTGAGCCCGGAGGTTTCTCAGCCAGGTCCATGGAAAGGGGGATGTTCCTTGCTGGATTTTGCGAATCTCTGGAATAAATTGCTTCCTGTGCAAATATTCTCAGGGCGGGTCCTTCCTTTTTGAATCTGGCCCTGGCCCAGTTAATTATCTCCTTTACAGCAGAACAAATCGAACCCCTTTCCTAGGAACTGTGATTGAATTTTGGGGGTGGTGGAAAGCCCTGGGCTGTGTTGGTGGGTCCCATTCCCCAAAATCAGCAAGAAGGCAAACTGGGGAGCAGTGGGAACAGAAAAGCTTCTTGGTGGGTTTTTTTGTTTGTTTGTTTTTGCTTTCGTTTGTTTTTCCTCCTTTAAAATAACGAAATAATAACCAATATCTTCTTGGGGAAGGCTGCAGGGACCCCCTCCATCCTCCAGCCCTGGGATGCTCAGAGAGCTTTGCTGCTGCCTTTTGCCCATGTCATGGATCTGTTCTCGATTTGAAGATGCTTTTAATCTTTCATGATGATCAATGGTTTTAAATAAGCTACTGTAAAAACAGCCCTTGGGGGTTCGCATCCCTGGCTGGTCTCTGGGCTTGGTCATCCTCGAGGTCTCTCCAGAAGTGCCCTCCTCTTCTTCCATTCTACTCTTTCACAATAATAAGATGAAAATGGAAATTCAGCTGAGCCTCACGGCTTTACAGCATCAAGCCCCCAAATATTCAGCATGTTGGATGACCTTGGAAAAGCGGGGTGTGCAGGGAAAGGGGGTGGTCCCATGCGTGTCCTGCCACAGCTTGACTGCTGCTCCATTACTCTGCTTTTGGCAGCTTTTATCTTATTTTCCCCTCTGTTTTCCCCCTGGTGCGCTCCAACAGGGCCTCTTGGACTAATCCCATAACGTGCCCGGCATCAAAGGGCGCAGGGCGCTTTGAAGAGCCCTAATCCCATTTTTGCTGCCTGGGTGGCTGCAGCCGGCACTGTGCGGGGCCAAGGGGTGATGAGTGCCGGAGCTGCTGGCGTTCCTGGTGGCACTGCCTGGTGTGGGTGTCCCATCCCGCAGGGATGTGCTAGTCTCGTGGGAACTTCAGTCCAGATGAGATGGGGCTCCCCGTGCTTGCCGCCGGTGTGGAGTTGGTTTTGGCATCACTCCTTCCTCCCTCCAGCGCTGGAAAAATCATGTAGCCCAGGAGGGGTTTGGAGACGATGGGATGCGGAGCAATCCCAGGAGCAGGATGGATGAGGGGTGCCACTGGGCTCAGGGCAGCTGGCACAGGGCAGGGGGACACCCAGACCCCCACCCTGGGGACACGCCGGAGGGTGCCAGGGTGCCAGGGTGCAAGGATGTCGCTGGCCGGTGCCAAGGGTAGGTGACGATGCTCTGTGGCATGAAACCGTCCTGATATGCAGAGTGCCTGGAGCAGGGGGCTATCGGGGTATCTATAACTCCTGTATGGATGGATGTGTATATATATACATGTAAAACCCTGGGTATGGTCCTAGGCTTGCAGCCCGCATGGATTCTCTGATGTGTAGTGTGAGGGCGATGCTCGCTGGTACTGCTTGCTTTCTGTGGAAGCACTAAGTGGTTTCTCCTCTACCACAATATTTATTCTCATATAACGTGTAGGACTGGGTAGCTCAGAGGCCTCTCCACCTTCATAAATTTAAGCCAAGGCTGGCAAAACAAGCTTGCATATTTTAGGGCAACCCTGTAGGGTTTTGGGGTGCTCTGATCACCAGCTGAGCCTCAGCCCCAAGTGCCTTTTCTATGGCCAAGTCCTAAACTCCATGAAAACTGTGATTTGCAACGGAAACGTCCCAAGCTGTTTCTGTTGACCAGATGTTCTTACAGGAAGGGGAAGGGAAATGGGATTTGCATTTGTGCTGGTTTCTTTATAGCATTTTAATGAAATCCAGTGCATCGCGTAAATTGACGGCACGCCAAGACGAGCCGGGAAGACTCTTCCGCTGCAAACCCACGGTGCCTGTGTCATGGCTCGTACGTCTTCAGCTGTGGCTGCAGGAGGAGCAGTATTTTTATTTCTGCTCAGCCTGAGACTGCTCTGACTTCCTTTTTTTCTTTTCTTTTTTTTTTCTTTTCCCCTTCCTTTCACCTGAAGCTGGTTTCTGAGAACTTGCCACCTCCTGAGCAAGCAGGTCCTGTGCCGCTGGGCTCTGATTTTCAGCGCCTGGAGCTCCACATAGCAGCCGGTCAGGCGTGGGATGTGGGACATCCAAGCATTCTGGTCCCCGTCCCCATCCCAGCTCCTCCTGGAGCTGCTTTGTACCTCCAGGAGCAATTGGGGCCACTCAAATGCGGCCTTAAGTGACTCACCGGAGGATATGTGGTGGAGGGAGGGATGGAGAGACCACATTTTGGGAAGCCTTGACCCTAGCAGCAGCTCTGTTTGCATCTCTATGCCAGCAAACCCCCTCTTTTGCAGCACAACACTTTGCTTAAAATCCAACCCCCCTTTCCTTTTATTGGTGACCTGTAATTACGCTTGAAAACCAGGCGTGCCAGGTTGGATGCACAAATGCCCTTGTCGCTGCTGCAGCCCAGTGAACTCCTGTGTTCCTGCACAAAATGATGCAAAATGGTCTTTTCTTCCCAGGACCACAGGAGTGGGGCAGCGGGTGCCCCACAAGAAGGGGTTTTTTGGTGATGGGAGGCATCTCAATGTCCCATCGTCGCCATGGCCTGGGGAAAGGCACATTTGTGTCAATCTGGATCCTATTTGGCATTCTCCGTCCTGTGAGCCGGAGTGGGCTGGACCATGTGTGCGCCTGCCCTCATCCCCATGGTTCACCCAGGGGTGACCTGGCTCACACCATATTTTTTTTTTTTTTTCCTCGTTGCATTAAAAAATGTTGAAGGATCCCAGGCTGGCAGGTGGTTGCTGCCTTGATCCTCCAACCAAGAGTGATGCTGTTGCGTCATCCCTTGGTGGCTGGACAGCACGTGGCCAGAGAGCTGCATTCCTCCCCTGGCAGCCCCTGGGGTTGCATCCATCTCCCTGCATCCCCAGGGACCACATCCTTCTCCTGGCATCCTTCTCCTGACATCTCCAGGGGCTGCATTCTTCTCCTGGTAACCCGAAGGACCACATCCCTCTCCCAGCATTTCCAGAGACCACATCCTTCTGCTGGTATCCCCAGGGCCCGCATCCCTCTTTGGGCATCTCCAGGGGCTGCATCCCTCTCCTGACAACCCCAGGGACCACATCCCTCTCCTGGCATCTCCAGGGGCTGCATCCTTCTCCTGGCATTTCCGTGGACCACATCCCTCTTCAGGGGCTGCGTCCCTCTCTTGGCATCCCCAGAACAGGAGCTGGGAAACCTGCTGTGGGGTAAGAGCCGGAGAGGTTTGGGTGAATTGCGTTTCCCTCAGGAGAGGCGAAACTGCACCCAAAGGCGCCCAGAGCTGCACCAAAAGCTGCTCACAGACTTTCACTGCTGAGCGGGGCGGGCGGCACATCCCCTCACCGCTTCGCTTTCGGCACCGTGACGCTCGCTGTTCTTCGAAGGCGCGTGGGGCTGGGCATCCTTTCAGCTTTTTGAGATTTTGGTGGTGATTTTTTTTTTTTTTTCTTTCCCCCCCTTCTTTTATTTGGTATCGCAAAGTGAGGGTGCACGGGGGGGAGGGCGATGAGACAAAAGGTTATTTGTCATTTATTAACCACAACTTTTTCCATCCTTGGTCATGCACGGAAAAAACACTTTTAGCAGCGTAACCACAGCCCCGGCGTTAATTGCTGAAGAGCGGAGTTTCTTATTTTGGAAACTGTGTTGCTGGGATGGAGCTCGCCGAAGCTTGATTGGGTTGTGAGGGGAAGGGAGCAGGATGGATCCCCAACCTGTCACTTCCCCGGGTGCTGGAGCTGTTGGGGTTTGCAGGAGAAGGGCTTGCAGGGTTGATTCTCTTTTTTAACCCTGTCCTTTAAAGTCATTGTCCCATCGCTGTGACTCCCTCCTCACAATGGTGATGCTTTGCTGGCGACTGGGCCGTCTCCCTCACGCGGATGCTGCAGAGCTGCTCGGGTAGGAAAGCATCACGTGCAAGGCGAGAAGTGAATGAAAAATTGAGATGTTAAGTGGATCACAGGGAAAAAGATTGGGAAAGAGCTCAAGGATGGCGCCGCTTCCCCCCCGAACGTCCTGCATCTGGGGGGGTGCCGGTGGGTGCAGGAGGCTGCTGGGTCCCGCTCAGCCCCGGCAGCTGCTTTGAGATGCCCAGTGGGGTTTTTTGGGGGGTGGTTGTCATTTTGGTTTTTTTTTTTTTTTTCTTTTTTTTTTTGTTTTTTTTTTTTCTTTTTCTTTTTTTTTTTTTTTTTTTTTTACAGCCCAGGATGTGGTTGTTGCGAGGCTCAGTGCTGCTATTTTTTTTTTTTTTTTTTCAAAGGTAAATATTTATGAGAGCCTGCAGGGGCAGCGCAGGGTCTGATGGAATCATCCCGGCAGCGGGAGCTTGGCTGGGGTACAACCCATGTCTCCCCACTGGGCAGCCGGTCCCAGCTCCCACCAGTGCCCACCATGGGCATCATAATATTCAATGTCATCTTGAGATTATGGTAAAAAATGAAGCATTTTGGGCAAGATCTGCTTTCTTCAGCCAGGCAGGGCGCAGCACCCGCCAAGGGGCAGGTCCTGCGTTGGGGCCAAAATACCCACCATGGGGATCGAATGCTCCCATGTGGGAGCATCTTGCATTGTCCCAGGTGATGCAAAACCCCCGGCACATCTTGGGGACCATGGGGACCCTGTGAGGTCTGTGCTTGACACCCCATGTCCCCCAGCCCTCCATGGATGGGTTTTGGGGTGACTCAGTCCCTGGCTGCAGCTGACTCCCGCTTGCACACAGACACCTTGTTTACTTTCTGTGCTCGTTATTTATTCCAGGAAATTATTAAAGCAGCCCACGCTGGAAGAGAGTTTGGCTTAAAATAAAAAAAAAAAAAAAAAGGGGCTGGCGAATGCTGCCTGTTTACAGATCCTGTTTATAGCCCCCGTCTTCCTAAACCCTGCTGGGAGCATGAGCCGCTGGGCGCTTTGCTTTTGAGGTGTTTTGCAGGTTTTTGGGGAGGGAATATTGACTCATTTGCATGGAGCCAGTGGCTGCTGCCTCACTTGGTGGAGGTTTATCGATGCACAAAGAGGGGCAATTACCTCTGAGGACGGGGTGGGGGTTTCTAACCAGAACCCCCAAATCCCTCCCCACGGGAATGGATTTACCTGGCGGCTTGTGAGGTTGCCTTTTGCAGCACTGCAGGTTTAATTTAATCAGAAATAGGGGCTCGCTGTGTCGATGGGGGTCCAGGCTGTGTTTTCTCGCGTCGCCGTTCGCCGGCGCTCGGCAGCCGCTTGGGATGGGAACAGAAGGTGCTTTGTGGCTTGGCCGCCCTTGAGCCAGCGCTTCAGGCCCGCACAAGGGTGCCTGTTGTCACCGCTGAGCACAGTCCCCTGGAGGATGGCTCTGTCCCCTGCCATGTGCTTCGGGGAAGCTCAGAGATGGGCTGTCTTGGAAACTCTTTTGTCCCTCTGGTGTTGGTGAGCTGAGGATGCTGGCTGGGGCTTGGGGTGGGCAGAGAGGGGATTCTGGGGAGGCGATGGCCAGGGGTTTGGGGACTCGAGCTCACATAGCAGCCCATCACCTCTCCTGTTTCTCTGCTTAACAGAGGCAGGGAAACCTCCTGCACCCAGAGCAGAGAACCCCATGATGGTGCTTACTGCTGTTGTCAGTAGGTTTCAGGGTGAACAGCCTCTGCATGCAGGCAGAGAGGCCAGAGTGTGCTGCCCTAGTCTTGTGTGTGATCGTGTGTGGCTGTGGGGTGCAGGAGGCCCATGAGAGGCTGGAGGTATGCAGGGGAACGACCCAAATCAGCAGGAGCCCGGACCCTGTCCCCAGCACCAGCATGGGGCTGCCCGGGGGGACCTGTCCCCTTGGGATCAGCCATGGTGCAAACACCTGAGGAGAAGCAGCGGGATTCACTGTGCTACCAACCACCCGGAATGCTGGAATTAGCTGCTGGAGGACAGAGGCTGGGATTAGTTGGGCTGGGATTAGTTGGGCTGCAGACCTGCAAGGGCGAGCACTGGTCTGAGCAGTGGTGCAAATCCCTGAGGATGAACACTGGGCTGAGCCGTGGTGCAAACAACCAAGGACACGTGCTGGGATTACTGATGGTGCAAAATCCTCGAGGACAAGCGTTGGTTTTAACCATGGTGAAAACTCCCCAAGGACAAACACCGGGATTACCCGCGGTTCAAACACTTGAGGCCAATCACCAGTGCAGCAGATGCCTTGTACCCTCCAGTGTGACCCTTGGTGTCACCCCAGGACCCCAGTGCCACCCCGCTGCTCTGTGCTGGAGCAATGGGATGTGTTTCCCCTCCACTTCGCCTGGCATCCCCTGGTACAGCCTCCCTGCTCCTGCAAAACATCACAAAACTCCCCGAGGCCGTGGGCATGGGATGTGGTTTTACGCCGGCATAACCAGCACTTGCACTGCTGCAGATCGTGGTGACCTGCCTGTCCATCCCTCTGTCTGTCCACTGGACCCAGGCTCATGGCAGCTCTGTCTGAGGTCTGTCCCTTGCCTAAGGGACGCACAACAGGCTCCGTGATTTACAAGATGTGACAAATCTCACCCGTATCCATCAGGGACCTTGCACAAGGGCATGACTCAGAGTGGAAGCAAAAGATCCGGCACGGGGAAATCCCCGGCGTGTGGAGGGGCCGGTGACAGTGGCCGCTGCTGTCGAAGGATTTGCTCTCTGCTCCGCACAGTCTCGGCCTGCTGGACCCGCTGTCATAGCTGTGCCACCGCCGTCATCACTGTGTCACCACCATCATTGCTGTGCCACCACCGTCGTCACCATACCACTGCCATCATTGTGCCACTGCTGTCATCACCACGTCACCACCATCATTGCTGTGCCACCACCGTCATCACCATGTCACTGCTGTCATTACCGTGCCACCACAATCATTACCGTGCCACTGCCGTCACCCCTGTGCCACCGCCGCCTTTGCCAGCCGGGGACTGGGCACAGGCTCCAGTGTCCCGGTGAGACCTTTCCCAGCACGTGTGGGTGGGCTGGCGGGAGTTTTGCTTCAAAAAAAAAATATATATAGAAATCCAAAATATCCTCATTAGAGAGGTGCAGGGGACCCGCCGTGCCAACCCAGCCTTCTCAGGTGATGGTTTTGGTTTCCCCACGGTCGCTTGCATGTGAACGCACGGAAGGTGAGCGGAAAGGTGGCTGCCGGGGTGGCGGAGGGAGCGTCACCGTGAAAGGAGCTGGCGGCACCACGGCCCCGCGTAAACACCGGGAGCGCAGAAGGCAGCAGGAGCTGCGGTGAGAGCTGCTGCCGGGGCTTTGCCGGGTGGAAACGCCGCAGCTCCGCTCCACGCCTGCACCGCCCCGGCACAGCTGTGACCCTGGCCTGACCTGCAGCTCGCGCTCCCAGCACTGCCACAGCACCGAGCTGCCAGCGGGCTCCTTCCTAGGTTTGGCAGATGCCGGCAAAACCCAGCGTTCTCCCGGTTGCCTTGCCCTCCCCAGGTGCACAGGGGCTGCAGGTGCTGTGCCGGTGCTCCCGGTGACGGTGCTGCCAGTGCCACACTGGTTCTCCCCGTGCTGCACCGATGCTCCCTGTGACACCCCACAGGGTCCCCCCGGGGCCGGAGATGCAGGGACATGGGTTGGGGGGTGCAGTGGGGTGTCCCCCCTGAATCAAGCTGTGGGTTCGGGCAGGATGCTCAGGGCAGGGAGCAGGAGTGGGGTTTCACCCTGGGGCCAATTTCTTCAATCTTCCAGTTTGTCCCATGTCCCCAGGCACTGGGGACAGCTCTGGCCTGGCTGGAGGTTTGTATTTTTAAACTCTAGAAAAATTCCCTGCAAAGAACAAAAATAAAAATCCTGGGGGGCAGCAGACCGCTGGTGGGAGGACACTGTTCTCAAGCACTAAATTTAAGTAGGTGCCGAGAGCCGCTGTGGCTCCTCTGTCCCCAGCTGATGGGACTGTTGTCCCGATGGATGTGTGTTAGGGTCAATTTCTTCCCCAAAGGGCTGTGGGGCATTGGAACAGGCTGCCCAGGGCAGTGCTGGAGTCACCATCCCTGGAGGGGTTGGACAGACGGAGATGAGGTTCTCAGGGACACGGGTTAGTGCCAGGGGTGGGTTAATGGTAGGACTCGATGATCTGGAGGGTCTTTTCCAACCGAGATTATCTGCTTCTAAGTCTCTGGGGTGGGAGCTGATGCTGGTGGGGCTGGGGCTGAGCTGGGTCAACATCCCAAGCATCCTGTCTCATCCCGAGCTGGGCCAGCCGGGGGGTACCCAGTGCCACGATGCTGCCGTGGCACCTCTCTTGCCAGGAAGGCACCCGTGGGTGCAGGGCAACACGTGCTGTGTTGAGTGTGCAGTTTTGGTTACCAAGAAATTCCTTTCTCAGTACCAGCCACCATCGAGCAGGGCATCTTGTGGTCAGGTGCGGTGGTTCGGGGGGGCGGGGGGTACCGTGCCTGCGGTAGGCACTTCTCCGAAGCCAGACTGGTTTTTCGGGCACCGTATCTCTCTGCTGCATCATTTCCTTCTCTGTTCTTACCCCCTGTCTGCGCTCTCCCCGGGGAGGGACACAGATGAACCCCGGGGGCTTCGCCGAACTCCCTTTTCCTGGAATTTCCCGCTTCCTAGGAAAACGAGCGGCCGACTCCGTGCTGCAGTTACGTTGCGTGCCGATAAAACCCGCCGTGCCGATGAGTTTGGGGACGTGCTGGCTGTCACAACCCAGCGTGTGGGAAAGCAGCCAAGGATGGGCAACCCCTTGGCTTTGTCCCTGCAGGACTTTGCACAGGACACAGTCACCTTCCGAGAATGGCAAAAAAACCCAAACACCACCACCTCCTTCAGGATAAAGCAGCAGCTTGTGGCATCCCCAGCCCCACCAGCAACAGTGATTGCAGCTGTAGCTGTAGCTGCAATCAGTGTTGCCGAGGGTGCCGCGAGCTGCCACGGTGGCACCAACCCTGTTGCAAAGTGCCGTTCGGCGAGCGACTTCTAAGAACTTTCTTTTTGGCGCAGCTTGGTGCTGATAAGGGCTGATCCTGTTCGCACTGCGTTTCCGGCCCCATGGTACAGCGAGTCCTGGGGTGAGAGTGTCGAGGGAGGGAGGAAGGAGAGGGGGGGTTGGAAAAAAAAAGGTTTTTTTTAAAAAAAAAAAAGTTGCAACCAAACGTGGTTTCGTTGGGTGACCATGGAGAGTACTGAGATGCTGGTGGGGACCCCGCTGGGGTCATGCAGCTGGCTGGGGACATGGCAGGGGTGACTTTGCCGCAAGCACCACAAGCTGGGAGCAGAATGAATGCGCTTTGGTTGGCAAATGCCATCGCGCGGCCAAGCGCCTGCAGCCCGGTGGTGTGGGGGCGGTGGCCATGGATCGGGGGGGACATGGCACAGGGGGCCGTGACTCAGCCGCCTCCATTGCCCGGATAGCCCAGGGGTGTTTGGCACCCAAGAGGGTCCCTGGCACCCCGGGTACAGCCCGGTCCCAGTGGTCAGCAGCTCGATGGCCGGTGCACGGGGCGGCAGAGGGAACTGAAAGCTGCTGGGACGAGTATTATTAGTCTTTGTGGAAGTGTTTGCTCAGCGTTTTGTCATGTGGCTGTGTCAGCACCAAACCGGCTGGGTGGCCGAGGGCAGCTCTCGGCATGCCGGGCCGAGCCCCACACCCATGGGGGGCTCCCTCCTGCACCCCAATGTCCCCAGCACTGCATGGTCTCCCCAGAACACACTGCCATACTGGGAACCCCCATCTCCCTCCTCTCCTGTGCCCAATCCTCTGCTGCCGGGTCCTTGGGGACACTAAGATGGATCCTTGGGGACACTGAGATGGGCACCGTGTGGCCCCCCCGAGGTGCCCTGACAGTGGCCGGGCTGTGCCGTGCAGGGTATTTCCTTGCCACACAGGGTATTTCCATGCCAGTGAGGTATTTCCCAGCAGAGTGGGGTATTTCCATGCCCTGGGTGGTTCCTGGCAGGCTTGACCCCCATCCCATCCCTAGCGGGACGTGGGGTGGTGTTTTGAGGTGTGGGGGGGTCTTGGGCTCAGCTCAGCTGCTGCTCTCCCGCCCAGGGCTCCAAGCCGAAGCTTCTCGCCGTCTGCTCCGCTGTCCAGGAGGTGCGGAGATGTACACGCCTCGAGATGCCCGATAACCCCCACACCTTTGTCCTCAAGGTAAGACCTGGCCAAGGAGGGGTCCAGTGCTGGCCCCGAGGCCTTTCCCAGCCTCCAGGGTGCATATGGGTGCTAGAAGCTCCCGTGCCAAATTTCGGTTCCTCTTCCCAGCTGGTGAGGGGGTGCAGGGGGGGGATGTGGCATTCACGGTGGGGGATGCTCTGCCCCGGCTGCGGTCAGGGTTGGTGCCTGAGCACCGAGGTGGGTGAGAGGAGGATGCACATCTCTCTCTGAAGCCTCTGTGTCCCTCTCCTATGTCCCCCAGGTCACCAATGCCACTGACATCGTGTTCGAGGTGGGGGACGAGCAGCAGCTCAGCTCCTGGACGGCCGAGATCCGGGAGTGTGCGCGCAGGGGGTAAGCGCCCGCTGGATGTCCCCGAGCCTGGGGACAGGGACAGCTGCTCCATGTCCCCCAGCCCCCCACCGCCAGCGCTCAGCCTGGCTTCTCCCGTTCCCGGCAGGTCCAACACAGGTGACCCCGAGCTCGTGGCGTGCCGGCAGCCCGACCCCGCGGCCGCCAGCCCCACCACCAGCACTGACACCCCCGGCCAAGGTGAGCAGCAGGGACACCGGGGACCCTGGGGACAGGACAGGGGGACACTGCGTCCTGCCGTGGCCAACAGGGCTGATCGGGTGTCCCCAAATGTGGGGGCAGAGCCAGAGGGGACGGGGACGGGGGTGATGGGGTCCCCACTCATCCCTGTGCTCTGTCAGGGAGCCCGGGGGAGGCGGCGGGGCCGAAGATGGAGCAGTTCCTCTCCTCCTGCCCCTGGTTCCACGGGCCCATCTCCCGTGTGAAGGCGGCTCAGCTGGTGCAACTGGGGGGACTGGAGGGACACGGTGTCTTCCTGGTGCGGCAGAGCGAGACACGCCGCGGCGAGTACGTTCTCACCTTCAACTTCCAGGGCAGAGCAAAGGTACGGGCGGGAGAGGGGCTGGGGGGGAAATCTCACAGGAGCCCCTTGGGCAGCCCCCCTGCTGCAGCGCAGTCTCTGTCCTATCATGTCCTACCCCACGGAGATAGAACCACAGAATCATTTTGGTTGGAAAAGACCCTCAAGATCATGGAGTCCAACCATAGCCCACCCCTGGCACTGCCCCGTGTCCCTGAGAACCTCATCTCCGTCTGTCCAACCCCTCCAGGGATGGTGACTCCAGCACTGCCCTGGGCAGCCTGTTCCAATGCCCCACAGCCCTTTGGGGAAGAAATTGTTCCAAGATCCAACCTCAACCTCCCCTGGCGCAACTTGAGGCCGTTTCCTCTGGTCCTGGCGCTTGTTCCTGGGGAGCAGAGCCCGACCCCCCCTGGCTCCAAGCTCCTTTCAGGCAGGTCAGAGATCAGAAGGTCTCCCCCCAGCTCCTGTTCTCCAGCTGAACCCCCAGCTCCCTCAGCCGCTCCCATCACACTTGTGCTCCAGCCCCTCACCAGCTCCATTGCCCTTCGATGCTCTTTTGGTCCCTGCCCTGATGCTCGCAGAGGGCTGGTGTTTCTGTGCCCCGTCCTGGGCTGCAAAATCCCCCACAGCAAGCTGGGACTGTGGGCTGGGGATGCAGCATATCATGCTAAGGCAGCTTGTGCCCCCAGCCCCTAAATATCCCTGTGTCCCCCCAGCATCTCCTCCAGCAAGGGAGCTGGTGGAAGGGTAATGGGTCCCTGCTCCTCCCCACAGCACCTGCGGCTCGCGCTGACGGAGCGGGGCCAGTGCCGCGTCCAGCACCTCCGCTTCTCCTCCATCCTGGAGATGCTGCACCACTTCCACCGCTACCCCATCCCGCTGGAGTGCGGGACAGCCTGCGATGTCCGTCTGTCCAGCTACGTCGTCGTCCTGCCCCAGCCACAAGGTACACGAGCACAGAGGGACGGGAACATTCCCCTGGGGTGCAGGGATGGGGGGTCTTGTCTCCCCGGGGTGGGTGCGCGTGCACCGCGTCTGGGTCCTTTGGCTGGGGTGGAGGTGGAAGCGTTGGGGCAGCGGCACGAAAGGTGACTCCCGAGCTCCCGGCTTCCTCTTCTAAGAAAGGAGAAGCTGCTCCAAACCAGCGGGTGTAGGATGTGCCCCACACCCCAACCCCGATCCCCGCGGTGTGGGGGGGCGATGGGGCAGGAGCATCCCCTGACCCCCCGTCCCTCCCCTCCGCCCGCAGCTCCCGGCTCCACCAGCACCGTCCCTCTGCCCCTGCCCGTTCCCAGCTGGAGCCCCGAATTCAGCCACGTCCCTGCCGGCTCCTCCTGCCCCCACGGCCCCGACGAGACCCCCCCGGGCCCCCCGCCGGAGCAGATCTTCCACCTGGTGCCGCCGCCGGCTGAGCTGGTGCAGAGCCTGCGCCCCGGCGCGGCGGCCGCGGCCCCCGGCCCCCGGCACCGCAGTTCGGACTACGAGGTGGAGGCACCGGGCCGGGGCCACGTCCGCGCCATCGACAACCAGTACACGCCGCTCTGACGGGCACTGGGATGCACTTTCGGGTGGAGAAATCCTCGAGACTTCCCACCGAGAGAAAGAATGTACCTTGTTTCTTCCTTCTGGTTAGGGATGATTATTATATTTTCGCAAGGAAGGGGGTAATTTTTCACTCCGATATGGGTGTGCTCCCTCTCTTCGGCCTGTTAAAGGGCCTTTTTATTTTTATTTTTAATTTCTGTTGTTATTATCAAAGCTTTCTCGTTACTGTTTACACACGCCACTCGTGCCTGTGCCCCTGCGTGCCGAGCATCGCGCCGTCAGGCTCGGTCTCCTGCCTGTCCCTGACATGACAGTGCCCAGCGAAGGACCCGGGGTCTTGTGTTACAGCCATAGAAACGGAGAAAGGAAAGAAAAGAAAGAAAAAAAAAAAAAAGTGGATTATAAATTCATCGACCAGTTGCTGCTCTGGGCCGCGCCGGCGAAGACGAGCAAAGCCCGACCTGCCGGAGCTGAGCTCTGTGTCGGGCGGGGATGATCGTGATCAGAGTTTGGGCTTTATTTTTAGATAAGGCAAAAACTGGCTTTTCTTGCTCTTCTTTTTTAACCCAGCACAGTTGCAGTTACTCCCTGCGCCAGCCAGAGAAATACTCACACCATTAGCCTTGCTAATTAAGACATGAACACTAACTGCTGCATCATTAATAATGTCACTAGCTGAGAACTAACACGGAGACTGACAGCGAACGGCTCCTCCCGGTGATGGGGACATTTTATCCTGGTGATGGAGGCCTTTTAGGCACAAATCTAAAGTGAGGTTTTTCCCAAAAAACATTTTTTTACCTCGCCAGCACAGGTGCTGCCCACCTCATTCTCACTTGCCTTTTTTTTCCTCTTTTTTATTTATTTGTCTTTTTTCTCCCTTTTTTCTTCTTTTTTTTCCTGTTTTTATTTTTTCTTTTTTCCCCTCTTTTTTTTCTTTTTTCCCCTCTTTTTTTTCTTTT